>NC_088256.1:18750000-20000000 GCF_036013445.1 Caloenas nicobarica | reverse complement strand
CCTTTCTCCAGCTCAAAAACAAATAAGAGGAGTGCTTATAAACACCAGAGCATAAACAGCTTGGTCTACAGCGCAGTAAGAGTCCAGGAGAGACTTAATAGTTTACGATTGTCTGGTACAGATACCAAGTATTCAAGTTTCAGATGATACTTATTACATCCAGGAGCCTCAGCCAGCTCTAGTTTTGGTATTTTTCTTTCAGGCACATTGCTGCCTGTCAGGTTGGTGTTAGATATATAGTTTTCCCAGTACTATGCATCGCCAGCCTCTTCAACCCATTGCCATAAGCACTCATTAGCAGCAGCAGACAGGTTTTGTAGTCCTGCAGCCTCCTGTGCTCCCTGGTTTAAGTTCTTTTGCAAGGAGCCACACTTTCAAAGCAAGGCAGGCAGGACAAGCAACCAGAATGTGTCAGTAACTTACAGGCCAACAGGATTGCAGGCAAGGAGAGGCTAAGACGGCTGGACGCAAAGCAGTTGTGTATTAGGTCACCCCAGCATCTGAGCAGGCATGTGCTAGATGCAACCACCAAGCTACTACGGGATAAAAGAGGCTCAGTTTACTAGTGTACTGGTAAAAATAGGATCAAAAAGGATCAAAGATTTGCACAGCAAGTCAAGGTGCAGCTATAGTACATGACAGTAGTACTCTAATTGCTAGCAAGTGTAACAGTAAGCTGTGAAATTGAGAAACTGGTTTTAGCCTACACTAAAAACTAAAGCACACAACCACCGTAGGTCCTCTGTGTAAGAGGGGAAAACAACGCTTGTCCAGGATGCACCTTCACCACCAAGTTCCCACAGCAAGGCAGTACTGTACAGACTATGCTCTCACCTTTGCTCTGCTGTCTAACACACTAAAGGGCATTTGATTTCATCAATAATTAAGCGGAGTTCAAGTTTGAAAGCTACAGTAATCTATTTTCATGGGAGGAAGCTGTAGCAGAACTACCTCCCAGGTGTCTGCCAGGGCTTCACAAGGGTCAAGGCTTCCCCATTGCTCTTCATAGGCTTCTGTCAGGCTTGGAGTTGTAGGACAGCCAGCAGGCTCTCAGGCTGTTGCTGCAGATCCAGATCAACATGGCCTAGGGAGCTCTGCTTCCCAAACAATTTAGGGTACACATGCACCCTAAGTTAGATCTTCTAACCCTACCCACAGACAAACTCTCTCCTCTCCACCCCCTCAGAAATAATAGTGGCCGTATCAGTCCCGCTCTCCACAGATGGGCAAAATTGAGTCAATGCTACTGATGAGCCCCAAAGCACAGGGTTGCTGGTGGAGCTGGAGTGTTAGAGAGATGAGCTTCCCCACGCCAGCCTCCCAGTGTTGGGACCAGAGCCAGTAAGCCTGACTCAAGCAGGAGGAGCTGTGGAGAACTGCACTGGAACAAGCAGAGTCTTCTACTGAACTTTACAAACTGAACAACTTTTGGTTTTAAGAAAAAAAGCCATACAAGCAGCAGCTGGCATTTGCTGTTATAAAGGGACATGGCTGAATAAGTAGGAGACAGATTCCCCATTATGAGTCCTCCTGATGGCCTCTGCAAGGATCATGGAGATGTCAATCACCTGGAAGAGAAGAAAGATGCATCAGTGTCACTGAGAAAAGACATCAAGACTGGAAGAGCAGCTGGCAAGTTCAGAACCTAGAGTAAACTCATCACCCAAATTTATAATATTCCAGATGGAGACAAATGACTTCTACATAGGACTGGGATCTAATTACATATAATTCTGAAGATAGTCTACATAGAGCACTACAAGAATTATTTCCCTGTTGATCTTTGTCAGGATGAGAGTCTACTGTCACTTTTCTTTCCTGAGACTCCTTAAGCTCAGTCTGTTCACCTTAGGACAATCCTATTCACTTTCTGTAGGTTGCAGAGAAGTTGCGGGAGTCTAAATCAAGATTAGGTCACTTCCCTGAAGTCGTGAGGCTTTAGCATCAGTGCCAGCAGGCTAAGGAAGATGAAGCTCCTGTGCTGCAGCCACTGCACTGGCTCCACCTGGGGGTGTCCAGAGAACAGGAGGGAAAAATAAACCTCAGTAAAACTCTGGGTCTGAACCACAGCAGCTACAGCATTTCAAGAGATGTGGTTTCAGTAAGAAGCAGCGTGTCCATAGTGCAATAAGTGAACTCCATATTGAACATTTTCTTCCTTCTGGATAGTTTGCCTCCTAAGGAAGGCAAGGAAAAACTTAGGGGCTGCAGAGCAGACAGAGCATGAGGCTTATGACAAGCCCTTTAGTTCTGTATTTCTCAACACTGAACATCAGACGGTAACGTAGAAGAGTGAGGTGATAAGTGAGAGCCTGAAAAACTACTCCACTGTAATCTTTGGCTACAGCTATTTACATATGATTACCAGCTTAACATTTTGCCTACATTAAACTGTAGTGCGGGGCTTGTAAAGAAGTTGAAGCATCAGACATCTTTTAGATGTGCACAGTTGCAGGAATATAATCCAGCAGTTATTGTTGAAACAACCAAACAATCCAATAGCAGTTTGCAATCAGCTTACAACTTACTTCCAAAAGCAGCTTAAAATTCACTGCAGCTTCAAGCAGCTGAGCTTCCTTTTCACCAGAACCCCAGTACAGGGGAACCTGTTACACTTAAACCACAGTACAAGCTGAGTCTTCATAGTGTCATGTACTTTCCAGAGCTTCTCCAAATGCCTGTGTTCCATACATCTGCACTGTAATTACTATTTAGGATGTCCTTGGCTATGCCTATGCTATAGGAGCACCTGAAGCTTCTGATGCACCTTTCATACCCAAATACTCGGGCAAAGTTGCACTTCCAGCTGTCCATTAACACAAGAAATCCTCAAGTTCTGCCTAGCTCAAATTGTACAGCCAATTTTTTAGTTCCAGGAAAGTCAGACTCAGCTTGGGAAATAAAATACCGCAATACTTACCTAAATGGAAAACCCAAGACACAGAGTGAGCACTAAAAGACCAGCTTTTAGCTTTCATCTAGATGACAAAGTATTTTTGTTTATCTTTGGCAAGTATCTGAACATCGTACTGTGGAGCTGTGTCAATGGCTTGTAGTCAAACCAGCAAGACATCCGTGGGACAAGACTGCCACTTCTCTTCAGCTCACCTGCACTGCTGTGATGAGCAGAAACAAAGCATTCACCTTCCCCAGACCAGCCCTACTTTGCTTCACAAAAGGGACACGCTGCTTCAAGCGCTGCGCATTAGGTGACAGACGCACAACTAAAGGTGTCATTACCAGCTTCAGAAGTTCTGTTTCTGCTACAGTATTATATACCATTGGCATATCCCTCCTCCAAACTGTGCAGACAACCACTTGCTTACACCATGGCCCCGTTAGATCAGTGATCTGATATTGGTAAAACAAGCTGTGAAATAAATTTACCTAAATCAACTGTCTAAGATGAGCTGGATTAGAAGCTGAATTTTATCATTGCAACACGTCTGTTATCCCACAGCAAGAGGAACAAGAGAACTAGTCAACATGGCCACTGACTCCAGTAGCAATGAAACTGCTGCAAGCACTAGACAGTATTATGGGGTTTTCCCACCAACAGGAGGACAGACAAGTGCTACCACTCCCCAGGAGTGACAGAACAGAAAGCAGATGCTCACCTGGATTTTAGGGCACTGCTTCATCTTGTCCTCCTGCGGTATTGTGTTTGTGACAACAACTGCCTCAAAACAGGCATTGTTGATCCGAGAAATTGCTGGCCCAGAAAAGATCCCGTGAGTTAGGATGGCATAAACTTTGGTGGCTCCAGCTGACACAAGTCTACAAGGTGGGGAAAAGGAGAAGGATGAAAAATTCTTTGCAAGTATTAAACTGACATTAGTGCAGGGCACATGGTAAGCATGAAAGAAGACAACACCACATGCTCAGGGGACAGGCTACCTTTGATTCCCCCTTCTAGCCCACTACTGATTTGGGGGAAGAAAACTATTTAACAAGTACCACAAAATCCATCACAGATCAAGTATACATTGAAAAAAAAATATTGTTCTTAGCTCTGGGACTTTTAGACTAGATCATGCAAACCACTTTGTGATTTTTGCCAATACAAGGTAGCAGATATTTAATACTGAACACTGCATATGCTGGCTTTTTTAATGTAGAAAGCTTGAAATATGTCAAAGCTTGAAAAGCTTACTCCTAATAGAAATTCATATGTATGACCTTAAGGTGATGGAGCAGACAGCACTGAGTTCTACCTCACACAGTCAGTGATGGTACAGTGGAAGCCATACTTTCAACACAAGCAGTTTTCAAATGAAAAAGACACTACAGTCTTCTAGCTACTCCCACCACTGTGAGAACTTTAGCTAGGCTTTTTACTTACTTTGTATGACATGAGATAGATAATCAAGAAACTGTATGTTACTTTATGAAACCTGACATGCAATTAATCTGATTAACTCAATACTCGCTAACACCAGGTTTCTGATTTAGGAAAGAATCAATCAACCCTACTCACTTGTCCGCAGCATGACAGATGGTACCACACGTGTCTGCCATATCATCTACCAGAATGGCCACTCTGTCTTTCACATCACCCACCAGCACCATGCGATCCACCTCGTTGGCTTTCTTGCGCTCCTTGTGAATGAGGGCGAAGTCTACATTCAATCGATCGGCAATGGAGGTCACTCTGAGGAGAGAACAGATTCCAAACAACACTTAACTCCACACAACAGCTTCAATTAAGTCTCTCTTAAAACCATTAAGCACAAACTGCCACTGGAGTAAGAGAAGCTGTCTCCACATCTGTTACTGCTTCCAAGCAATTAATAGAAGATGCTATGCCACCTTAGTTTCCATTCAAGCAGTTAAACTGCAATCTCTGATCTAATCTCGCAATGACAGCAACTAGATTAAGACAAAACAATCTTTCATCCTGACCACTGTAAATTAATTTGCATTTAAAGCTCAAAACAAACCTTAACCAGCAAGCCTGGCAAACCTGAAGTGATCAGAATGCCTGGGAACTTGTCATCTTCATAACGCTACACTAGAAAGCCTAAAGCTGTGCCACAACAGGGATCTACTCTCACTCATACAGGCATTCAATTGTCCTGCATGCAAGTACCAGCACAAGGGCAGTGCCAGGAGTACGCATCCAAGAAATCCAAGTCCACCACCTCACATTTACTTTGGTTAAAGTGACCACAGAACAACCTTACTAGAGGGACCTAAACTTTACATATTGGTACTGACGAATAGTAAAGAGCTTAAAAGCATTCAGAGCTAGCAGGAACAAAAGATGAATAGGCTCCCGAGCCCCAGTACATCCAACTCATCACCCTGGGAGCCTGACACAAGACTGTTGAACTAAACTGTTGACTAAAGTATTTAGTTCTGCAGTATCTCCATAAAATGTTGCACCCGCTAAGATCCACACACTTCAGTTTAAGTGGCTTTTGAAGAGGTTTTTTTCCAGTAGTCAGATTATAGTTGTCTGACTTGGCATTCATACAGTGTATTATGCAACAAGCTACAAAAATAGATTAATATACAAAAGGTCTTGTCCAAAACAAGGGTCACAACAAAGCTACAGGAAGCCAATCAGCACCCTGCAATGGTATCATCCCTTGGCTGTTTGTAACAGACAGCTTAAAACATGCTAAAGTATATGAAGGAGGTCAGCAAACACCAACATTTTGGTGTGACAGTCCTGGATTAAAGAACCTATCTGTGTGCCTTTGCTGTTCACATGTAGCCCTTACACAGAAGCATCAAGGAACAGGTTCTCCTCAAACACCTGAGAACATTCTTAATTGCCCAAACTGGCACACTTATTTGCAGAAAGATGGAAGATTGTCAGACTATCCAAGTAGAAATGTAACAGGTGCTGCTGCTTTTTGGAAAGGAACCATCTATCTTCCTTGCTCTCAGGGAGGAGGAAGAGTAGCAGCAGGCTTAAATCCCAGCTAGATATTCAAATCAAGGATAACAAGAAAATGCCTCAATAGACTAAGCTTAATACTGCAAAAAACCCAGCCTGGATAAAAATGTATAATTAAGCAGCAGCCATAACTCTGTCTTGGCATAGGGGTATGAGGCACACCATTCTCTCCTTCAACCTGCATAATTACTATTCTACAAAAAACTGCTTTAGTCCAAGGGATGTAGTCATTGTGAAATTGCTGCCTATGGAGCTGTGATTCTTGAAGCTATTTAACCTTACATGTAGCCCAAGAAACCTTCTAAACATTCCCTATGAAGAACATCTGACCACTCTTCAGTAGCTGCCACAGACTGTCTTACAGAAGGAAGGCTGGCAGAGGGAACATGTATCTTCAGAATAAAGTCACAAGCACTCTTAGGAATTCAAGCAGATACAGAAGCAGCACCTGGATGCAGCTGTCTGACAGCTTACCTCTTGGCTCCACCAGCATCTGGTGAAACAATGGTGCAGTTCTTCCACTCTGCAATGTTCTCTTTGATCCACTTAAGAACTGCAGGCTCAGCATACAGGTTATCAACAGGGATATCAAAAAAACCCTACAAGGAAGACAACAGGAACATATGTAGCTGAAGGTCACATTCCAAAAACAGTTGGAAGAAGCTTTCTACATGATCGGGCATGCAGCCACTGCCTTTCCACAGCTTTCCTTTGTACTTCCACTAATGCAAGGCAGCAGCCTTTGGGATACACAGAATAGTAATGTAAGAAGTCTTCAGAGCCAGAAATAGTTTAGGAGCATAAGTAACACTTTACATCTGACACCTTCACAATATGGAACTAGTTCTATCCTAAGGGAGTGTAGAAAACTAGCATCAAACGTGCTCATTTTCACAGTAGCAAGCTGCCTGTTTAGAAAAATCAATCTTCAAAGCTCATTACCTGCGCTGTTTCCATCTACAGGAAATCACTTAAAAAGGCTTGAGTAATATTTGCTTTCGGACTAATACAGCCGGTTCCACTATTTTACGCAGACCCAGCAGACTCCTCCAGGTAAACCTCAAAGGTCACTAGAAGCCAGAAGTTAACCCTCCACAGGGAGTAACAGGCAGGAGAGTGGGCCCAGCAACTCTGGAAGAGTGTTTCAAGGTACATGGGCAACAGATTTTCTCACCATCATTCCTTCTGTGCTCAGCAACCCAGCAACTACAAGAACCAGGCTGAAAAAGGCCAGATGTTGGAAGCTTATAGACACAAACTAAATTATTCCATTGAATCTCACCATTGCTGCTGGTGAACCGTCAACCCTATGGCACACATCACAACTCCAAGCCTCTTAAGGAAGAGGGATAGCTCCTTGGGCTCTGCTCTTTTATTTTGTGGTTTTTCCCAAAGTCTCAGCTGTGCCCACATGGATATTTCCTATCTGAGAAAAAGTATTTCTGGGCAAATTATACTGGAAGAAACTATAGTGAAGTGTGAATGGCTGCATTTTTAACTGTTAAAAATGACAGCCAGGCCACCTACTTCACCAGGCAGGAGGTATCTCACCCCTCTGGGTCTAAGTGTTTGCAGCAATACAATAGATGTTCTCCCTTCTGCCACACACCTCTCAGTTGCGCCGAGTTGGTTGGTTGGTCTCAGAGCACTTGCTCAAGGTGGAAAGACACAATTGACAATTTAACAGCTTGCTGTCCCTCCTGTCCCTGGTATATGCTCTTGGCACTTCTCTCACACAGTTCCAGTCAAGATTTCAAATGCTCTGTGAGACTATGCTGTTCACTAAGCCAGCAAAACCCATGAATAATTTTCAATTCACCAGCAGCTTGGAAGAGAACCAAAGCCAGCTTATGCGGAAGAGCGGCACTGGCTGGGTACAAGTGGGGTTGCCCATCTTGTCAGCAGCAAGCTCTCAGATCCCTGTCCTGCTCAGCTGAACCCTCACAAGCAGCTGTGCCTGCACACCTGGAGGCAGAGAACCTCAGGACAGCAGTGTCACTAGCCACCGTGTCCAACGGAGCACTGCGCACTTCTCCCTGACAACTCTGTAAACATCAGAAAGCTCTACTCAGCATTTAGGAACACTCTAGATAAAGCCACTCTCCACCACAAATTCCTCAAAGTACCAGTTAAGGATACAGCATCACTGTGTGGCAATAAAGCTGCGTGGATCATTTACTAGCCCAGCATTAATTTACACAGTACTCATTATGTTTAGTCTGATCAAGAGCAGCTATAATCTACAGCCAAACCAGTTACCCATCTCCCCATCCTCTTCTGACTGATTCCACAAGTCCCTACCAGTCCCTGGTTTCCAAGTCCTGATCACTGCTCTGTCTAAAGAAAAGCAGACTGCTGGAAAGCCTGCAAGGCAGTAAAGAGGTTCAGACTGGAGTAGTTAAGTACTGTCCTGATTTTAGCTCCTACCTGAATCTGAGATGCATGCAGGTCCATGGTGATTATATGATCCGCACCTGCCACAGACAGCATGTTTGCAACCAGCTTGGCAGAGATTGGAGCTCGACTCTAGTACAGGAAAAAACAGTATTTAAAACAAGGTCAACTCCATCAAGATGTCAGTCTTCCACTTCTAGGCAATGATTTACAAGCAGTTACTAAAAGGAGTACTCATTAGCATTGCATCGTTTCATCAGCTGGTGATTACGGCTTGGTGTATTTTCAAGAAGAGCTAGATCTTTATGGAAAGATGAATTTGCAGTCCCATGCCCTGAGGTTTAAAGAAATTAAAATTCATCTCCTCCTCTTCTGCATATTCAACTTCATCTAATCCCTGTTCAGCAGCCATGACTTTCAAGGTGTGCATTCATCTTCCCAGCAGAAACCTTTCCCACATCCCTTACCTTGTCCTTTTTGTCCTGCCGAGCGTAAGGGAAGCAGGGGATGACAGCGGTGACTCTGCTGGCTGAGGCAATCTTACAGGCGTTTATCATGATAAGCAGCTCCATCAGATTGTCATTGATCTCCCCACAGCCACTCTGCACAATGTAGACATCCTCTCCGCGTACGCTCTCACCTATTTCCACACTGGAAACAGATGGGGAAAGGAGACTTGTATCCAAATCCAAATTGAAACACAGCCATTACATGTGCCTGCAGCGCAACCAAGGGATCGCATTCCCAAGGGTCTGTGCATGACAGTGTCATATAATCAAGGGTGCTGGGCAGGAACACTGTTGCTTATTTGCTCAGTAACTATTTTACATTGCTCACTGGATCAAATTTAATGGTCAGTCAGCAAGGCTAAAAACGCCCAGCCTGTACTCTCCATCTCAGCACAAGCTGAGCATGTAAGCACCCCAGAACCAGCCTCGTTCCCCTGAATCAAAGCACAACCACCTCAGCTAAAACCAGGGTACAAAGGAAGCGAGGATGATGGCCAGTCAGCAGAGAAAGCCAAGCCCAACTCCTACCAGAAGCTATGCTGCAGCCGATTATTAGATTTAGAGTCAGAACAGCTCTTCACTGGCTTTAATAGAGAAGCCCTCCAGCATTTCAGTTCTGAAAGGCTTTTGGGGTTAATTTCCTCCTGGATGTAATGCGCACTAATCCCTGCTGATGAACAGACTGAATAGAAGCCAAAGGTCCTGTTTGCCAGCAGCAAACCACCAGCTTCAGCGCTTGTATCGAGACACCTGCACCAGAGTTGGAAAGAAAGCAGCAGCCTTGGCTTTGAGGTTTCATACAGGGCAATGCTGCACAAGGACTTTTGTAGGAATGGATTAACTACTAAGTACTTCCAACACTTCAGTTTAGAGAAGCCTGCCAGGTTTGGAAGTTAGCAGAAGTCAGTCTACCGAGGACAAAGCTCTTCCATGATTTCTTTCTTCTTGCACTGGAGATGCTCACTCACTCTGCAGACTGCTGCTACATGAAGCTCTAGGAGCAAGGAGACACAATCGCCCAACCCATTCCTCATGACTTCATTTACAGAGCACCTGATGGTAGATTTCCCATTTTATTTGTTCGTTCTCTGGTCTTCCTCCCCTCTTCAACATGGTTTTGATGAGTGTTCGTACTTACAGTCTTACTGCTCAATATCCATCAGCAAACTGCTGTCATCTTTATTGCACACCGACAGCATACACCAGTCCCTCACAAAGAATTTCACCCAGCACAAGAACCTTTTGCCAGGTGCCTGAATTAACAGTAGTTAACATACAAGTGTCATCTCCAACTGTACTTACTAGCAGTCTAAAATTAAGGTGATTCAAGACATTTATTGAACTAAAGTATCAATGAAATATTCTGTTACGACAATCTTTTTCTGGGAAGCATGTGCTATCAATTTATAAGGGTAAACATCTGTCGGGTGTAAAGTCACATTACCTGCTGACCTAAGAACCTGCTGGTGAGCCAACTGGACAGATACTAGCAGTTCATAAAGATCAGTGAGAACAGCGCAATGGAAATGGCTATAAATCAAACACACTTTTTACAACTCTTCTCTATAACTCTTTGCACTACCCCTGAAGTTTTCAGGTACAAGCAATACCTGTGCAATAGAAATGTAACTTTCTATGTTACACGTACATCTTGGATTCTCCTGGAAAAGATTACTGTCACAGAAGAAAGGAGGGGTTGGAGCAATCATTCAAGGTTTTTGATATTATGCTGTGTGGTGGACACATGCTTAGTGTTCTTCTCTAAACCAAGCTATAAGAACTCTGACTTCTAGCCTCTCTTTTAGCCTCTTCAAGCAAGATGTCAGCAAGACTTATAAAGCATAGAGACAGAAAACAAGACGAATCTTCAGTTTCAGAGGCTGGGGGGCACACAGACTGCATGACTGCAACTACGTCATGGGCTGCACAGTGGTGTTGGTCTCTGATCCTTCCTGAATCATTTTATCTAGACCTTTAAGACTCTGATGCTCTCCAGGGTAGTTTAAAGGCACCAGCTACACCCTAAGCACAAGACTGTCAAGCCTCAAGTCATCATGGTCTAGCCTAAGCATGGAAGAGGCTGATTAACAAGGGTCAAACCCCGGGAGGTGCATTATTCCCATCAAGCTTTTGGGGTGGTGGAGGCAAGGTCTGGCTGGTGAATTCTGCTGCTCCAGTCTCTGTCACCACGGTCGGGTGACACGAATCCTTCCCTCCACGTGTAGGAGCGCTGCATCCTCCCAAAATCCAGCGAAAACCTTGACAAGGCCCCGGGCAGCCCAGCGCCCCGTGGCACAGCCCGCATGGGCGACGGGCGCTTCTCGGCGGAGGCCGCTAGAGGCACCGCCGGGGCCGCGCAGCCCAGCACATGGCTCACCGGGAGCCCTCCGGAGCTCCACGGCCGCTCCCCGGGACAGCCCACCCCGCCGGGGCTCCCCCCTCCCCGGCGTGTCGCGCTCTGCCGGGCCGGTTGTTTCAGAGCTCGGTAAACCCCGGCTCGGCGCCCACCGACGTGACCACCACGCCGCCCCGCAGAAAGGAGCTCCGGGAGGGGAGCTGCTCAGTCCGAGCCAGCGGCGCTGCACGGCGGCCCCTTGGCTGAAGGACGCTCACAGGAGACCCGGCCCTGCCCGGCGGCTGCGGGCAGGGGAAGGGCAGGATGCGCTGGAGGTCTCCGGCCCAGCAGGGTCTAGGCAGAAACGCTCCGCCGAGGCCTCCGAGCGCGGGCGCCGTGGATCCGCCGCTCCCCCGGGGCCGGGCCCGGCCGCAGGGCCTGGGCCGCCCGAGCCCCCGCGCCAGGCCCCGAGCCCCGTCCCGCACTACAAATCCCAGCAGCCCCTGCGCGGCGGCTGTTGGGACCCCAGCGCCACGGCGCCCCGCGGCCCGCCGGGAGTTGTAGTGCGGCCCCGCCCCCGCCTCACCACGTCTCCTGGTTGCTGAATTTTTTCGTGACCACCTTGCCCAGCTCCAGGCCGAGGCGATCGGCGATCTTCTGCGACAGGTCCGGGTGCGAGCTCCCGCTGAAGATCTTAATATTTGGCATGCTGGCGGCTGCGGCAGCGACGCTCTCCTCCGCGCTCCGCTTCGCACCGAAGCCGGCTGCCGCAGGGGTGCGAAACCGCCTCCTGCGCGGGGACGCGGCACAGTGGAGCACACACCACACGACTCCCACCTACCCCGCCATCTTACCCTTCCCGCCAGCCGCGCGGCCCTTTAAAGACTCCTCGCGCCCACGGACACACCCCTGTGCGCTTCCCATTGGCTCTGGCCGGCGAGGGGCGGGGCCCCGCCTGCCCACGCGCCGCTGCTGGGCGTGGCTCGGAGCTCTGCCCCCTGTCCCGCCGGCCGCCTAAACAACGGCCCCCGGTGGAGTTTTGCGATTGGTCGTCTTCTGGCCATCTAGTCTGCGATTGGTCAGAGCGTCCGCGCCCGGAGCTGACCGACGGCCCTGTCCCACGTCGCCCTGGGCCGCGGGGGGGGTGACGGGGTTGGTTGTGCGTGATTGGCAGCGACCCCCCCACACACCTCCCGGCGGCCATGATGGCCGCTCTTCCTCAGGGGGGTGCCCAGGGACAGCCCGGGCAGGGCGGGGAGAAGTGGCCCCGTTCCCGCTGCAGGGGCCGTGCCCGCGTCCCCGGTCCCCGGCGGGTGAGGATCCCCGCGGCGGCGGGGGGGGGGGGGTTACCTCAGCATGCCGCTGTGCCTCCGCCTCCTGCCTCCGCCGCCGCCGACTGCCGCGGCGTGCGCCGGGCACGCGTCACCTCGCCGGGCCGCGGTGCCGCGGCGTCATGCGGTGTCCCCCACGGCGTCACGCGGGGTCCCCCCTGCCGTGCTGTGCCGGCGTCCCCTGCCCGGCTGCCGCGCCGCCGTGTCGCGCTGTGCGGGCGTCGCCTCCCCCGGCGCTGGGCCCCCGGGCCGGGCTGTGCCGGTGCCATCGCCGCGGGTGGCTCGGGCCGCCCCAGCATCGCACCCGCGGCCCGTGCGGCGCCCCCGGCTCGCTGCCCGCCGCGCGAAGCCCCGGGTGTGGGGTGGCGGGCTGCGGAGCCACGGCTGTGCCCGCAGCGGCCTGGGCTGAGAACCCACCGACCTGTGATTTGCACGGCGAACAGGGTCTCATTTGCTGTCTACAACTACCTGACAGGAGGCTGTAGCGTAGAGGGCGTTGGGCACTTCTCCTGAGTAGCGACACGAGAGAAAATGGCCTCAAGTTGCACCAGGGGAGGTTTAGATTGGATATTTGGAAATATTTCTTCCTGGAAAGGGCTGTCGGGCATTGGAACAGGCTGCCCAGGGCAGTGGTGGAATCACCATCCCTGGAGAGGCTTAAAAGAGGCACAGATGAGGCTTTTAGGGACATGGGTTAGTGGGTTAGTGCCAGAGCTGCGTTATGGTTGGACTCGATGATCTTAAGGGTCCTTTCCAACCAAGACAATTCTGCGATTCTATGATTCATTAAGAGAAATTGTAGCTTTTTCAGCACAAACAGGAGCCCAGGCACCTTGTGGGAGAGGCTGGGCCGAGTCAAGGCCAGTGAGGACACAAGAGCTCTGCTGCCCGACCAGCCCCGCGGTTGGGACCCTTCCCTGGCTCTGAGCTTTAGAGGTTGGCAGCAATTGTGTCCACATTATCAAGTTGCAACAAGTTTTTAACTTTTGAAGGACAGCGCTTACCTTCTTCACTAGAAGAGAAACCTTTTGCTTTTTGTCTTGCAAACTTCTGGTCTATAAAAATACTAATAATTTATTTTCTTTGCCCTTTTCTCCAAGGATGCTGTGCTCGGTTTCTTTTCCTTTGGCTGAATCATGAATGGATCCCATTTAAAAAATGATGGTAGCACGCTTTGTGTGTGAAGAGGCATCCACTTCTCATATATACAGCCGGTGCGACTGGTCTCACTGCAAACTCAATGAGAAAAAACCATGATGGTACCCGTAATTAACATTTTCTGCACTTGTCCTCAGAATTTACAGCAATACTTTCTGCTATTTATTTTTCTATTGGAAATGGCCTTTGGCCCTGTTATGAGATTAAATAAATTGTAATTGTGGTGGATACTCTGAATTGCAAATGCAGAGGTGTTTTTTCTGTCTTCTGGATCATTTTTAAAACCCGTGTGGGTACTATTTTAACAGGCTGTTTAATTTCTGAGGGGATTTTTTACTTTTATAATTGGGGTTTTGTACCTAATTCTGTAATTGGTCTCCTGTGAACTTTCGGCCTGTATGTGATTACATTACGTAGATTAATTTAGCTTTTGTGAAAGTAAACATTTTTCAAATGTTTTAAAATATACAAAATAAGACACAAACAGCTTCTTCAAAATTTGCATGCAGTCGTGTCATTCCTACTCATTTTTCTTGACTGTACATATTTTTCAGTGATAAAGCTATGTAGTCTAAAAATAACTTCAAGGCCTCTCTTCCCTGCAAAATACAGACTACAGAAGGTTTGCTGCTGCTATTGCAGTTTGAAGAATTTGGATGATAAATAACTTCTTTCCAGTCCCCAAAATATTAGTTGCTGGTTTTGAACCATTTGCTCCAGCGTTGGTGTAAATTCCATTTTTTTCCTCTGCTCTTGAATGCAGAACGAGTGTCTCCTGTGCCCCAACATCCTTGTCTCCTTCCCAGTTTATTTGTGAACCAGGCACTGGGAACCTGAGGCTGAAGGCATCAGCAGGCGTATTAAAACATGCAAAATATGCCTCTCATTGATGAACTCTGAGTTTTCCCTACATGGGACTTCTGAAATAGCACGTCTATCAGTTTCTTCCTGGGATCACAGAGGTGGGATTTGCAGGAGTGAAAAATCTGACAAAAGATGAAATTAAAACCTTAATCCTATAAACCAGGGACTAGAAACCTTTCATGTGATGACGCTTTGTTTTCCTTGAAGGCAAACAGAGCCAGGGGCTGGGTGCTGCGGCCACCCCAAGTCTCTCCAGCTCTGCATCATTTGCTGCCTTGTGCTGCTGACAGCAGCACTAAATGGCCACAAGTGCCATCTAAGAAAAGTCCCTGCTGCCCTTCAGCGCTTCGGATACCACAATGGCTTTGGAGGTCACACAGCACTTTGGTTATGAGGACAAAAGTCCACCTGCCTTAATGTTTTATTACCATTGCTAGCAAAGCTCTTAGAACTGGGTAATCTCACAGATTTGATTGAGGAGAAGCTCTTAATGCACCAAAGTCTTAGGTAAACAAGGCCACAAAGCTTGTGCATGAGGTTCCTCAGCCATACCTTGTCTATTAGCAGTTTGCGTTGGCATTACCTGAAGAAGAAGGGACAAGGAGAACAAGCTTTGAAGAGGGAGACGTTGATCTGGTTGTTGGCCTAAACGGGGTGAAGGGAGAGATTGTGTGGTTGAAAACCACTGGCCTGTGAGTCAGGCTGTCTGTCAAAGGGCGCGCAGGAAAATGATCACAGCCTAAGTGAAGTTTGGATGTGGAACTGCATTGGAGTATCTCCACTCTTGCATGGACACCCTTATTCAGAATTAAAGCGCCTAATTCCAGTTGGCTTGCTTCACTCTGAAAGCAAAATATAATAAATTGAATTATCTACATCCAATCTAAAGAACTTTATTTAATTTTCTTGTGGTTTACAATGCTGGCAAGCATGAGTTGGCTTTGGTATCAGAATGAACCAGCTCATAGCCTGAGCTGCTGTGTTCCCTCACGTTTTGGAAATTGTCCAACTAAGGAGAACCTGAAAGCACATGAATGGCAAACCCCCATTTTTATTTACCTGATTCTGTGGAGATGCATTTAATCAGAAATAACTTGAGAATATATATTCCAGGAAGTTTTAAGCAGCAAATTAACACTGTCAAATTTTATAGTGATGTCAATCAAGACAAGTAGCCCTTGTCCCTCTCTTGGCACATTCCTGCATACAATTGCCACTCAGTTACAACCAGCCACTTAATCAAGGACACATTTTCATGCGGAAAGCCTGTGGTTGAGGGTTGGTTTTTTATTCTTTCTGTCGCCTGGTGACTGCAGCCGTTTCTGTTAATGAATGGCACTTGATAGCAACAACAGAAGGCCCTGCCCTTTGTCTTGGTAGCTGAAAGAAGAGCAGAAGCTGGGAAAAAAAAGTGGATTCCAAAAAGGGGTTGGAAGGCTAAAAGGGAAGTAGAGGCTGGGAAAAATTTAAGGCATAAGAGGGGTGGGAGGCCAAGAAGTGGAGGCATCTCCAGCATTAGTACCCTCTGGATTTCACTCCCCTCCCCTGGCTCTCACTGAACACTTCAGAGACTGGAGGCTTTGCTGTCTGGTAGCAGAAAAAACAACCACCGCTGTGGGAGCAGTTCTGGTTGCTCACTTGTTGCCCGCTTCTCTGCCCCTATCATTGTTTCGCAGGGATTATTTTTATATAAACCCTCTGCTACTTAAAGCCACTCAGATGCAGAAAGAACCCTCTTGGTTTGAATTTTTACTGAGTCTACAAGAACCCCCTATTGTTTCCTTCACAGAGAAGGTCACTGTATCACAGGTATCCCCCGGAGCCCAAAGGGTTGGTTGTATTTTGGAATGAAGCTCACCTGTAGCACTGTAAACACTGCCAGAGTTACACACGATGTAGCTGCAAGAGAACATCCACTAGGAAAAAGCACACCATTTGTCAGGAAAAGGAAATAACTTTGGGAAATAGATAGTATTTTCAAGTTTCCCCTAGAAACAATATGGATTTAGGAATGAAGAACTCTTTAAAGGATCCTGACCAGTCCCTTTGTGTTCCTGATCTTTCTACTCGTATTTCTAATGTGCCTTTCTAAGGAGCCCAGTTAAAAGGATGAGGATGGAGTCCTGTTCGTCTAGCAAGAGGTGGATATTCCTTAGATTCAGGACTATTTCCAAGGTGCTTTTCAAAAGTGGGATTGAGCGGAGCGTTATAAAGTGTGTGTCGACCCATTGCACATCCCCAGCCCTTTCATCCCTGTCCCCTGCCCTTGGCACGTGCAACAAACCTCAGAGATGCAGCCCTGAGATTTTTGCCACTTTGAACACAGAACGTTTGCTTTTTAATTTTATAGCCCAGCTGCAGAAAACCCCCTCCTTGTTCACCCTCTAACGGAGGGGCAGGTGACAGCAAGGGCCACCAGCTCAGCTGGGCTGGACGGTTGTGCAGCGGCTGCAGTGGGATGAGACACGGGCACATTCCTTGTCTGCTCATGCTCCACATGGAATTACGTAGCCTGACACGAAAACCTTTGGAAAAGTTTCCTATCGTGTGTACGGACTGTTTTAATGTATACTAAATACATTTGGGTGATGTAAATAAGCTGAGATACCTGTCTTCCCTGGCAGACTTCTCTCGCGTGCAATTAAAGCCATGGGTGTCCCAGCCAGCTCCACCGTGTCTGCCTACGCGAGGAATTTGTTAGGATGTTTTACACAGGAATCCAGACACCGTGCTTTAAATGAGGATAAAATTTAGACATTACTCATTTCATTTTGACTGTCAGCTCCCTTGGGTGTGATGAAAGCAGCAGTGGGTCCCAGCTATTCAGCTCACCCCGCTGTTGTATCTGGGGCTGCTGCGATTCCTGTGTAGTGTTGCCAGGACCTTGGAGAGGATGGAAATCCTGACAGGAGAATGTGGCCACTACGCCGCAGGGATTAGAGTTCAAAGTGCTTTAAACCAGAGTGCCCGGTTGTTGTCTCCAGCTGACAATGACCAGCAAAGTCCACAGAGACACATGCAGTTTGATCCAAACCTATCTTGGGACTACTGCTTGAGGTCTGCTAGTTTTCCAGCTCCTGCTTTTTGATCCTTTAACGCTTGAAAGCCAGGCCTTCTGTTTTTCTCATGTGTATTAGAGGGACCAGCGATAGCCAAATTTTTATCCCTTTCTATTGCTTATCACTGATGGAGCCCTGCTGAGGACTCCTTGGGAGTGGACGTCATTTGGAGAAGATGAAGGGAGCGAGCAAACTACGGGAGTGCAATGGCATCAGATGGTCATGAATGCACGTTGGGGCTGAGCAATGCTCATGGGAGCTGTGTAGGCTCTGGAGAAAACCTGCACCAGCTCTAACACCACAGCAAAAATCTCAGGGCAATATGAGAAGGGCAGTTACTGCTGGCGCTGCTTTGAGAGGGTGCGAAAGGGCAGGTGAACACAACCTGCCACTCTCAGGCAGTTTGGTGGGAGGGGAAGGAGAAAAATTGATTTATCTTTATGCATACACGCCTGCAAAAAAATACATTTGGAAAAAAAATTACTTTCAATTCTCTGTGCTGTGTAACTGAGGTGCAGAGTTTTCAAAAAATCTGTGATTCAAAAATATGAACTAGAACATTTTACCTGGATCATTTCCTATAAGAGTATTTGCAAGTACCCAACAGCGAGGCCACAGGGACAGCACCTAAAAACGAGTACAGCAGTAATAAAGGCAGGGCTTCATCATCCTTCTTGGGTACGTACCAGTGCAGCTCCTCCCTTCACACATGGACATTTGCCATCCTGGAGCACCTATTCCCACCAGTGTACAAATAATAACAGTATGCTGCGAAGAAATAATTCATTTCTGACAGGGTGCTCATTGACCACTAGGTGGTACTAAGCATCGACTCTGAAATTGCCGATCAAACTGACAGCTGTCAATAATATTTTTAGGTTCGGGGGGGCATCAGACCCTGTGCGCTTCCCATTGGCTCTGGCCGGCGAGGGGCGGGGCCCCGCCTGACCCCGCGCCGCTGCTGGGCGTGGCTCGGAGCTCTGCCCCCCGTCCCGCCGGCCGCCTAAACAACGGCCTCCGGTGGAGTTTTGCGATTGGTCGTCTTCTGGCCATCTAGCCTGCGATTGGTCAGAGCGTCCGCGCCCCGAGCTGACCGACGGCCCTGTCGCACGTCGCCCTGGGCCGCGGGGGGGGTGACGGGGTTGGTTGTGCGTGATTGGCAGCGACCCCCCCCACACACCTCCCGGCGGCTCCCTAAGCTCAGTCTGTTCACTTCAGGACAATCCTATTCACTTTCTGTAGGTTGCAGAGAAGTTGCGGGAGTCTAAATCAAGATTAGGTCACTTCCCTGAAGTCGTGAGGCTTTAGCATCAGTGCCAGCAGGCTAAGGAAGATGAAGCTCCTGTGCTGCAGCCACTGCACTGGCTCCACCTGGGGGTGTCCAGAGAACAGGAGGGAAAATTAAACCTCAGTAAAACTCTGGGTCTGAACCCCAGCAGCTACAGCATTTCAAGAGATGTGGTTTCAGTAAGAAGCAGCGTGTCCATAGTGCATGAAGTCAATTCCATATTGAACATTTTCTTCCTTCTGGATAGTTTGCCTCCTAAGGAAGGCAAGGAAAAACTTAAGAGCTGCAGAGCAGACAGAGCATGAGGCTTATGACAAACCCTTTAGTTCTGTATTTCTCAACACTGAACATCAGACGGTAACGTAGAAGAGTGAGGTGATAAGTGAGAGCCTGAAAAACTACTCCACTGCAATCTTTGGCTACAGCTATTTACATATGATTACCAGCTTAACATTTTGCCTACATTAAACTGTAGTGCGGGGCTTGTAAAGAAGTTGAAGCATCAGACATCTTTTAGATGTGCACAGTTGCAGGAATATAATCCAGCAGTTATTGTTGAAACAACCAAACAATCCAATAGCAGTTTGCAATCAGCTCACAACTTACTTCCAAAAGCAGCTTAAAATTCACTGCAGCTTCAAGCAGCTGAGCTTCCTTTTCACCAGAACCCCAGTACAGGGGAACCTGTTACACTTAAACCACAGTACAAGCTGAGTCTTCATAGTGTCATGTACTTTCCAGAGCTTCTCCAAATGCCTGTGTTCCATACATCTGCACTGTAATTACTATTTAGGATGTCCTTGGCTATGCATATGCTATAGCAGCACCTGAAGCTTCTGATGCACCTTTCATACCCAAATACTCAGGCAAAGTTGCAACTTCCAGCTGTCCATTAACACAGGAAGTCCTCAAGTTCTGATATTGGTACAACAAGCCGTGAAATGAATTTACCTAAATCAACTGTCTAAGATGAGCTGGATTAGAAGCTGCACTTTATCATTGCAAGAGGTCTGTTATCCCACAGCAAGAGGAACAAGAGAACTAGTCAACACGGCCACTGACTCCAGTAGCAATGAAACTGCCGTGTAGTAAATGTTAGAGCGACCTGGTGATTCCTGTTGCTAGTTAAATGGGATGGCAGATAGCTCATGTTATTGATAAGGATGTTCTGAGTCTATTTTGAGGAAACCAGGTGTACCGAAACACAGGAACAGGAACAGATAAATCGTGGACTGAAGGACAAGAAGATGACCAAATGGGGGAGATAACAGAAATGTCAACTAAAGCCAGAAGGACAGTGATTTTTTTCTACAAGGACCCCCGAGTTCAGATAAAGGACAAACTGAGGAAGATGAGAGCCTTCATCCTGACGACCACCAGATGGGGAGAGAAGACCCTAACACCAAGACAGAGCATGTGTATCTATTAGTATGAATATGTATTAGTAGGTGGGATAATTCCCAAAAACAGAGAATTGTAATAACAAAGGGAAGGTATATAATGACCACTAAAAACTTTGTCAGGTGTGCGAACGCAGATTCCCCAGGTACCCAGCGCTGCTTTGCCTATCTCTACTACAATAAACTTCTCTTGAGCATAGACTCTGTCTGTGTCGAGTAAGTTTATCTATCACATGCTGCAAGTACTAGATAGTATTATGGGTTTTTCCCACCAACAGGAGGACAGACAAGTGCTACCACCCCCCAGGAGTGACAGAACAGAAAGCAGACGCTCACCTGGATTTTAGGGCACTGCTTCATCTTGTCCTCCTGCGGTATTGTGTTTGTGACAACAACTGCCTCAAAACAGGCATTGTTGATCCAAGAAATTGCTGGCCCAGAAAAGATCCCATGAGTTAAGATGGCATAAACTTTGGTGGCTCCAGCTGACACAAGCCTACAAGGTGGGGAAAAGGAGAAGGATGAAAAATTCTTTGCAAGTATTAAACTGACATTAGTGCGGGGCACATGGTAAGCATGAAAGAAGACAACACCACATTTTCTTTGATCCATGCCCTGTAGCTAGGAAACTAGCGGTTTGCACGTTGTCTATCAGCGTGACAGGGATCTCATCGTAGAGGATGCCACAGAGGTGCCGGCCCTGCTCCTGGCTCTGGGCAGTCGCCCGGCGCTTGGGGTCGTCCTCGTCCGAGCTGTTGTCTCGGAAGCCGGGAGGGGGGGCAGCGATGGCGGGGAGCAGGGATTTTGGCTTGGCAGGACGAAAACCTGATTTTTTTGGAGGAAAGTCATCCCAGGACCAAATCCGACCACACTTCCAAAAGCTCTGGCCAAGGCTACAACGGGGTGCGAAACCGCCCCCTGCGCGGGGACGCGGCACAGTGGAGCACACACCACAGAACTCACGCCTACCCCGCCATCTTACCCTTCCCGCCAGCCGCGCGGCCCGTTAGAGACTCCTCGCGCCCACGGACTGCTGTAGATCCAGATCAACACGGCCTAGGGAGCTCTGCTTGCCGAACAACTGAGGGTGGGCATGCCAGATCTTCTAACCCTACCCACAGACAAACTCTCTCCTCTCCACCCCCTCAGAAATAATAGTGGTCGTATCAGTCCCGCTCTTCACAGATGGGCAAAACTGAGTCAATGCTACTGATGAGCCCCAAAGCACAGGGTTGCTGGTGGAGCCGGAGTGTTAGAGAGATGAGCTTCCCCACGCCAGCCTCCCAGTGTTGGGACCAGAGCCAGTAAGCCTGACTCAAGCAGGAGGAGCTGTGGAGAACTGCACTGGAACAAGCAGAGTCTTCTACTGAACTTTACAACAAACTGAACAACTTTTGGTTTTAAGAAAAAAAGCCATACAAGCAGCAGCTGGCATCTGTTGTTATAAATCTGTTGTCATGGCTGAATTGGTAGGAGACAGATTCCCCATTATGAGTCCTCCTGATGGCCTCTGCAAGGATCATGGAGGTGTCAATCACCTGGAAGTGACAGACAGTTGTGTAGAAATTTACTGTGTAGACAGCAATGTATTGTGTAACTTGCAGTTAAGAATGTATGCAATGTGATCAGCTTAACTAACAGAAACGGGGGCTTAAAGAGGAACTTAAAGAAGACCACCTATCCCAGCTTTGAACCACATCCTAGCATGAAGCAAACCAAGTAAAAAAGCATGACAAGGACTCACATATCAAACTGTTTTCAGGCCAAAGAGCAAGGGTTTATGAAAATTCACCAAGAGGAAGACTACTTACTTCAGCCCAAAGACCCAAACAGACGACCACCAGCAAGAAGTGTGCACGCGCGACAAGGGGTAGGGATATTAAAATGATTTCAGGGAACTAATTGTAATATTACTGCCCATTCTAAGAAATGGTGTAAATATGTATGAACTAACTCGCATAAAACAACAAGCTTTGGGCAAAACGGTGTGCAAGCTTTGGGAGCGATCCCCTTGTACCCTGGCACCAGAATAAACATACCTGCTTTATAACTCATCTCAAGTTGTAGAGTTTATTCTGCACATCAGAAGTGAAGAAAGATGCATCAGTGTCACTGAAAAGATATCAAGCCTGGAAGAGCGGCTGGCAAGTTCAGAAGAACTTAAAGAGTAAACTTATCACTCAAATTTATAATATTCCAGATGGAGACAAATGACTTCTACATAGGACTGGGATCGAATTACATATAATTCTGAAGATAGTCTACATAGAGCACTACAAGAATTATTTCCCTGTTGATCTTTGTCAGGATGAGAGTCTACTGTCACTTTTCTTTCCTGAGACTCCTTAAGCTCAGTCTGTTCACCTTAGGACAATCCTATTCACTTTCTGTAGGTTGCAGAGAAGTTGCGGGAGTCTAAATCAAGATTAGGTCACTTCCCTGAAGTCGTGAGGCTTTAGCATCAGTGCCAGCAGGCTAAGGAAGATGAAGCTCCTGTGCTGCAGCCACTGCACTGGCTCCACCTGGGGGTGTCCAGAGAACAGGAGGGAAAAATAAACCTCAGTAAAACTCTGGGTCTGAACCCCAGCAGCTACAGCATTTCAAGAGATGTGGTTTCAGTAAGAAGCAGCGTGTCCATAGTGCAATAAGTGAACTCCATATTTAACATTTTCTTCCTTCTGGATAGTTTGCCTCCTAAGGAAGGCAAGGAAAAACTTAGGAGCTGCAGAGCAGACAGAGCATGGGCATGTTGGCAGCTGCGGCAGCAATACTCTCCTCCTCTTGGCTTTTCCATTTTTTTGGATCCATGCCCAGCTTTATAAATAGGTGTGTTTTGTCTCATTCGATGTCAAGCATCGTTAGTTAGTTCAGCATGGGAAATGGTGTGATGCAGATTAAAATAACGAGCCTGGAGGCACAGAGAACGTGTGTGAGTCTCCACTGCTGCTGCTTTAGACAACACATTCAGCCCCCGTACAGAGAATGACCCAGTTGCTAAGTTTTTTGTGTTGGAGCTTTATCAGACTTGGCTTTTATAGTTCCTGGAGGCTTTGGGGCACACAGAAGGCACACATCACTGCCTTCCTCCTTGATAAACAGAGAGCAGTTCATCGTGCCAGGCAAAACGTGTCCCCAGAGGGAATAGATATGGGAAACATCACCTGTAGCTAGGAAACTGCCTTGCTCAGATTTCTCCCTGGGTCTGACATTAGAGTTCTGCTGGGCTTTCCCCCTGCAGACACACCAGAGCAGTCCCGCAGGGCAGCAGAAGCATCAGGTCCCCGCTGGCAGGTCCTGCGCTGTCACCTCTTCCCAGTGCCAGGCAGAGGCTGCGACATGTCTGAAAACACGCGCTGGAGCTGGTCGGTGGGTGCTCAGCCTGGCTCAGCCGAAAGGCATTGGGCAGGAGATGGCGAACAGAGCGGGGTTAAAACATGTCCTGGCTCTCCCCTGCTTTGGGGCACCGGGAGGACCAGCTTTCCCAGCACGGCCGCAGTGCCCAGCGCCAGCAGTGATGGGGTCAGTGCAGTGTCCCCCTCCCAGAGGGGAATTAAGCCAAAACGCCCATTAACAGCACAAAACCGTGCCAAGTCGAACAGTTCATTTCAAACCTGCATTTCTGCTGCTTCATGGCTTCCTTCATAGCCTGGTTCTTAACTGCTGTGGAGTCTGGAGACGTCGTGGAGTCCTTAAGCTGTGCCCTTCCAGTATGGAGACATGTGCATTTCTATAGCAACAAAAATAGGGGGTTTTGCTTACGAGCAGTGTTTTGTATAGCTACAAATAGTCACATTTCCAGAAAGTTCTTAAAAAAAGACACAAATGCTAGATTGGCTAGTAAGATTAATATATTTAATCTTTCTTGTTTGTAAAACAAGACATAAATTTGTGTACATATATAATTTATATATTTTTTTCTTTATATATACTATATACAAGCAATAAAAAAAACTTCCTCTGTATTAGGCTGAGAGATTTAGGGAGGAATGATACAGGCATAACAGGGAGCTCGAAAGAACTCAGAGTTTTGTAATAGATAATTCACGGGGAAAAGAAAAACAACGGCTCCCTGTCAGCCTTCAGCATTCTAGCAGGCTTTGCCCACCCTGGACTGAAATCCGAATTGGCTCGTCCACTGTCTATTTGCTACATGGTTCTTGAAAGCAGGAGGCTGTCCCCACAGCAGGATCCCCTCTGCCGTGCCGACAGCAATGGCCAAAGGGGCCCAAAGCCACGGGCCAGGGGAGGTTATTGCACTCGGCAGAGGACGCGCATGTTAAAAGCACATTGTGCATTTCCATAGCTCCTGTGGAAGAACGAGAGATGTTGGATGTGTGCATTTATAAAAGAATAAGAAGAGATGGGAAGCAATTAATCATCTGGAGATCCCTGATTGTCCCCAAGCACTGGGGCAAGCTGGCTGGGTTTGCCAAGCGGTGTCGCTCCTGGCACCGTGAGGCCGATGCCACGATCTCCCTTTCCAGCCGGAGGAGGGTGCGATGGGGACAGGTACAGGGACCCCCCAGCCAGATCCGCTCTCCCCACGCATGTGGGAAGGGCAGTGGGTGGCAGGGTAAGCGCAATGCAATGTGCAGCCTTGCATTCTGCTCCGCGCTCTGTTTTGGAGGATGGGTGAGTGCAGTGAAGCACCAATTAAGGTGGTCTGATTGATTAGGTCTAGAAGCTAGACTGGAAGGAGGGACCTCATGGTGCAAAGGGAAGCAATTAGGAATCATTTTACCTTTGTCTTGGAAGTGAAAAAAAACCAATCCAAAATCCCCAACTCCAAATAAATAACCATCACACAGTACTAAATAATGTGTCTGTGGCAGTCAGTGTGGTGGAGAGAGGAAGAGAAGCCCAACGCCCTGCCGAGAAGGGCAGCTCCTGTAGCCCACGGCAGTAGCACTGCCTGGCTCACGGACAAAGCTGATCTGGGGTTCTTCTCTAATGGGCATGGTGAAAGGAAATAGGAGAGGGTTTGGGCTGAGCCTTGGAGGCATGGACCTGACCTCTGGAGAATGGTGTGAAAGAGGTCTCCTCTCAGCTGCTAGCCGCGCTTCTGTCTTGCAGTGGTCAAAGATCAATCTGCGTTCTTGCAGGCTCTCTAGCGTGGACACAGCCATCCAGCAAAGGAAGTGGAACACAGAATCATATAATAGAATCAAAGAATCATTTAGGCTGGAAAAGACCCTTAAGATCATCAAGTCCAACCATTAACTTGGCACTGTTAAGTCCACCTCTAAACCATGTCCCAAAGCACCACATGTACATGTCTTTTAAACACCTCCAGGGATGGTGACTCAACTACTTCCCTGGGCAGCCAGTTCTAGTGCTTCACAACTCTATCTGTGAATAAATGTTTCCTAATATCCAATCTAAACCTCCCCTGGTGCAACTTGAGGCCATTTCCTCTTGTCCTATCACTTGGTACTTTGGGGGAAGAGACCAACACCCTCCGTGTTGCAACCTCTTTTCAGGCAGCTGTAGACAGCATAAGGTCTCCCCTCAGCTCCTGTTCTCAAGGCTGAACAGCCCCAGCTCCCTCAGCCGCTCCCATCAGACTTGTGCTCCAGGCCCCTCACCAGCTTCATTGCCCTTCTCTGAACTCTCTCCAGCACCTCAATGTCCGTCTTGTCATGAGGGGCCCAAAACTGAATGCAAGGTTTGAGGTGCAGCCTCACCAGTGCCCAGTACAGGGACACAATCACTGCCCTGGTCCTGCTGGCCACACTGTTCTTGATACAAGCCAGGATGACATTGGCCTTTTTGGCCACCTGGGCACACACTGGCTCATGTTCAGCTGCTGTCAACCAGGACCCCCAGATCCTTTTCCCCCAGGCACTTTCCAGCCGCTCTTCCCCAAGCCTGTAGTGTTGCTTGGGGTTGTTGTGACCCAAGTGCAGGACCCGGCACTTGGCCTAGTTGAACCTCAGACAATTGGCCTCAGCCCATTGATCCAGCCAGTCCAGATCCCTCTGTGTGGCCTTCCTACCCTCCAGCAGATCAACACTCTTGCCCAACTTGGTGTCATCTGCAAACTTATTGAGGGTGCACTCGATCCCCTCGTCCAGATCATTGATAAAGAGATTAAACAGAACTGGCCCCAATACTGAGCCCTGGGGAACACCACCCATGACCAGTCACCAACTGGATTTGGCTCCGTTCACCACAACTCCTTGGGCCTGGCCGTCCAGCCAGTTCTTTACCCAGCGAAGAGTACACCCATCCAAGAGTACACCCATCCAAGCCATGAGCTGCCAGCTTCTCCAGGAGAATGCTGTGGGACACGGTGTCAAAGGCTTTACTGAAGTCCAGGTGGACAATATCCACAGCCTTTCCCTCATCCACTAAGTGGGTCACTTGGTCATAGAACGAGATCAGGTTGGTCAAGCAGGACCTGCCTTTCATAAACCCATGCTGACTGGGCCAGATCACCTGGTTGTCCTGCACGTGCTGTATGATACCACTCGAAATGATGTGCTCCATAACCTTCCCCAGCACTGAGGCCAGACAGGCCTGTCGTACCCTGCATTCTTCCTGCTCGCACGCATTAAGCCCTTGCCTTTTGCATGGGCAGTACCTGTGCTCAGGACTAGGGCACTGGTGCCTAAGCTGTGAGAGTAGAGCCTGCTGGGGTGACCTAGCCCTGCCCCAGGCTTGTAGCATCCTGCCCACGCTAGGACTGTTTCCCAAGCCCCAGCGTAGCAGCAGGGACTTGCACCCCAGAGATCCCTTCTGCTGCTAATCACGTTGCATTTGCGGGCCAGGAAGACCCTGGAGGCAGAACTGCTGTTTACGTGGCAAGACACTGGTTTAGCTCCATACTGCCCAAGTGAAGCTAGGAGATGTCAGCTCAGCTCCTGCTAACTCACTGGCCTACCACACACTGTGACAAAGATCTTTGCACAAGTGAGGCTCAGAACCACATGAAACCAAACAAGCGTGGGGACGGGGTGACTGTGCCCCCTCAAGTACCATCACCAACAAGCCAGCATGGGAGAGCAAGCAGAGCAGCTGCTTGAGACCCCTGACAAGCTGGTGGCACAGCTTGTGACAGGGCATGAATTTACTCTTCAAAAACACCACCAACACAACCATCCATTCTGCAGAGATGAAAGAGCATCTTGGCTACCGCAAACCCCTGTAGATGTGGGCCTGTGGAGACGCATCCTCACCAGACCTATGCGATTTGAGAACCACTAGCACATGGCCCATAACACGCTGGCTTGTTGGTTTTCATCGCTGGCTTACTTATTGATCAACGTCTTGAGGGAGCGTGTGAGCGTGCTCATGACAGTGGCAACCGTGGCTGACTGGCGGGCGAGCTGCTCCACCGCCTGCTGGTGGCTCAGCGTTCTGGCTGTGGACTCCTCCGCAGCCTTCAGGAGGAAGGTGTAGTTTCTCACCACTTCCTCCACCTTTGTGAGCAGCTCTTGGCGCTGGGACTCCGAGCGCACGACGTACACCAGCCTCACAAATGTCTCGATGAGACTGCTTAGCACCTGGAAGCTGCTTGTGATGGCGGAGAGCATGTGGGTAGGACTCTTGTCGACAGCTGCCACGCGGCGGCAGGACGCCCGAAACTCCTTGAACTTGAGGGCGAGCTCTTTCTTGTACTCGGCCAGCTGGGAGATGTAGGGTTTGCAGTCCTGGACGTCGGGGCTCACCACACACTGCCTCAAGATGGTCAGGAGCTCATTGGTGTCCAGCTGCACTTGCAGAAACCCATTGGGAAAGCTGTAGGCATGGCCTCGAAGGGTGTTGATCTTTGCCAAGCTCCCCTCAAAAGTGGAGGTCCTTAAATCTATTTCCTGGGTCTGACTGTCACTGGGACTGCTGCAGGCTGTTGCATCTAGGACCTGAAGAGTCCTGCTCATGACTGGGACCATCTGATTGTCCAGCTTCATTCCAGGGAGTATCTGCATGGGGATGGAATAGGACAGCTCATCCTTCTCGCTCCCATCATCTGCAACGTCACATTTCCTGTAGTAGAAGCAGTACCGGATAGAGCAGCACTTCTCATCCTCCATGTCTTCATCCTGCAGCTCAGCAGGACTTGGATACATCTCCTCCTGGACAGAGAACACTGCTGAACCCTTCTGATTCTTTTTCTCCTGTGCTATCTGGACGTAGGAGGGATCAGCCACTCCAGAGGCTTCCTGGATTTTGCTCTTCAGAACAGGACAAAGGATGCTGGGCTCGGGCTCTTTCTGGGAGCCTTTCTGCTTGGCTGTATAGATGTTCTGGTAGAAATCAGAGGACAGGGATGTCCTATCAGTCTTATCTATTTCACTGACACTGTAGCGACGCAAGAGCTTCCTGTAGTGCGGAGCACCCATGCACTCCCCCCGGGAAGTGCACGTTGTCAAACAGGACACGCCGTTCTCTGGATCTGACCGGTAGTCTCTGGACTCTAAACTTGTGGATCGTATCCGCTTGCCTTTGGAAGGGCTGCTCATGCTTGTCAACCTCATGGCTTCTGCCAGCTTCTGCTCATCGGTGGCTTTATCCCTCCCTCGCCTCTCCAGTTCTGGCATGGCCAACTGGTTGGGGGGTGGCCTCACCCCCCTGCAAATCCTCTTGCAGTCGCAGCTGCGGCGTTGCTCCCTGGACATCCCTGGGACTTTTTGCACAGGGCTGCTCCTGAGCTGGCAGCTGCAGCGCCCAGGGGCAGGGGGGTGCAGATACTCCTGTGGTGGGAGGTCACCTTTGCTCTTTGGCTTGAGCAGCTCTTCAAGGAATTCCAGCTCGTACTGCTTCACCTTCTGCAGCTGGGCCTGCCGCTCGTCTGTCTCCTTCTTCAGCCGGGTCGGAAATGTTGCAGAGAACAGGTTCCTCAACCTGAAGGGAGCTTTCGGAGCCTTGGGTTTAGCTGGGACATCAGCATCTTGTTGAGTCACCTCCAAGACTTTTTCTGCTTTTTTAGAAGGCACAGTGCTGATCTGCAGGCTCTCAGATCTCGGCACCAGCTGGACTGGCCCTTTGGGTTCCTCACTGGTGGTTCTGAAAGTGCTGCCAGGTGATGGAGAGTGCAGATTGCCGCTTTCAGCTTTTAAACTTTTGGATGAACATTCCTGTTGCATTTTCTGTCCTTGGTTTGAAGGAGCTGTGTGTTTCTGAAAGACAAGGGCTGTGGTTTCCCCACCTGCCTTCTGACTTGGCTCTCCACTTGCAGCTTTTCCTGGAGCATCTTTACTCACTTTCTGCTGGTAGCTTTTAGACGCAAAAGTCTTCCCAGGTGTCATTTCCTCACCTGCTGAGGTGAGGTGGAAAGCTTCAGCCTTACTGCCATGAGCTTCCTTAGGACTTGGAGAAACTTCACAGTGTTGCTGCGGGGAGAGTTGCTGCTGCTGCTGCTGACAGTTGCACAATGTCTCTCCAGTTTGTGGACCTCCTTTAAGTTTCAAAGGCTTGCTGCTGGCTGTTGTACAGCTGCTGGTACCATTCATATTCTTGTCTTCTTTTGAGGCTGCGACCACTTGGGGAGCTGAGCCTTTTGCATTTGCCACTTGCTGCAGAGCAGCTGAAATGATGGCTGGAGTTTCACCACTTTTTTGATCCAGGACAAGCTTGGAGCTTGGTTGGACCTCTTTGGGGATCTTCTCTTGTAGATCCTGTGCCTGCTCCCTGCTCAGGGCTGCTGTGGCATGCAAAGATACCTCAAAGGCAGCTTTTGTGTGGCCTTTACATTCAGAGCCTGGCACAGGAGCCCCCCTGTTCTGCTCAGGAAGCTGGGGGGTCAGCACTGGCTGGACAGCCGAGGTGTAGCTCCGCTCAGCATGCTGCTGCTGCTCCTGTTTGCTCTTGCAGTTGGTAAGGTTGCGGCTTTGGTGAGGGAAAGCTGGCTTCAACGAAGGGCTCGGCTCCTGGCGGCCAAGGGGGCAGGGTGAGGTGAGCACAGCCTGGGCAGCACAGCTCTGGATTCGGAAAGGCAAGTCCTTTCTGGCCAGGAGATTTTCTTTGCTGATGTGTTGAGCGAGGAAATAGGCTGCATTCTGATGCTGCTTCATAGCAGAGACCATCTCCGAGACATCAGTTAGCTCTGAAGAGTTGGTTTCATGGCCAGAATCCAAGGATGACTCAGGAGTGATGGCAGCCAGGACAATAAGACCTGAGGAGGGACACAAAGAAAACCCCACGACAACACTCTCACCACACTGCTACGTGGAGGAGAGGGGAAACCATGCGGCAAGAGGGTCCCAGGAATGCAGGACACAGCATCCTGTCGGATAAACTTTAGTTAATGTTTTAAGAGAGATCACTTCTCAGCACTGAGCTGGCTTGCTAGTTCAGTTCAGCAAGAGCTCTTGGCCCAGGAAAAGCTCCTGGGAAGCTTTCCAGTGTTAGATATAGCAGAGCTATGGGGACTTGTCTGGAGCAAGAAGGAGCTACTCTGCCATAGTGAGTAGGGCAAGCAATGTGGGGAGAGGGACAAAGGGCTGTGCTGCCAGCAGGCTGGACCCAGAGACACCCATCTGGCAGCAGGTTTGCCCTGGGAAGGGCTCACACGCTGCAAAACCTGGGTGGAAACCTGCAGAGACTGAGGGCTGAAAGTGCCAGCTGAGTGGGGTCACAGCAGGGAGGAACTGGTGCTTAGTTTTTACCAGCAGCTGCTCCACGATCACATATAGGATGGGAGAAGGAGACTGAAGGGAAGAATGTACCATAGGAAAGAAAGGCTACAGTGAAGAAAGAAAGTCACAGCTGCTGAAATACCTGCGGTCTGCTGTGGTGGGGGATGTGGACAATCCTCTGAAGCAGCCAGAGCTTCCAGCGCCTGCAGGGTAGACACTAGGGCATCGTCCAGCTCTTGCGCATGGTCTCGGACAGTCCGCGGTTGCACGTTGTCTATCAGCGTGACAGGGATCTCATCGTAGAGGATGCCACAGAGGTGCCGGCCCTGCTCCTGGCTCTGGGCAGTCGCCCGGCGCTTGGGGTCGTCCTCGTCCGAGCTGTTGTCTCGGAAGCCGGGAGGGGGGGCAGCGATGGCGGGGAGCAGGGATGTTGTCTCGTCTTCTTCCTCATCGCTCCCGGGAGGGGGAAGCGACATCAAGTCCACCATATTGTCCCGGGTGCTGCCGGGCTTGCCCCCCTTGCATGAGGCCAGCCGGCTCTTGATTTTGGCTTGGCAGGACTCGCAGTAGAAGTGCCAGGTGTCGCTGCGCAGGTGGGTGTCTATGGTGTGTGCCCTGGCCCTGCTCGCGTGCCTGTCTCGGTCAAGGCCGTCCGGGTCGTACTCGTTACCTGCCCCATTGTAGCCCTGGCCAGAGCTTTTAGAAGTGGGGTCGGATTTGGTCCTGGGACGACTTTCCTCCAAAAAAATCAGGTTTTCGTTGATATCTGTCTTGCTTTCTCTTTCCTTCTTCTGCTCTCGCATGTGCAGATAGCAAAAGCTGATGAGCTCCGAGTCCGAAGCCCTGGCAGCTGGAGACCCGTCTGCTCTGGCACCGGCGGCAGAGCCACCCACCAACCCGCTCTCTTTCTTTCCCGTGGCAGGCCGGTGCGGGTTGTGTGCGTTGATGTAATCTAAAACAAAACCACAACAGGCACATTAGCAGCAGCACGTGGTTGAAGGAAAAACAGCATGGGGGGAGGCTCCTGCTCACCCTGGAGAAGCATCCATGTGCTCTCTGTCCTCGAGCCCTCAGACTGTGGTGGGACACACGTGTTCCTTGTGGCACAGCCAGGCCACATGGATGGTCTTTTGAAAAACCACCTTCTGCAACCCACTGGGCCTGTCTGCCAGTAATGAGTGTGGGAAGAAATGTCCTGCACATGCAGATCATAGAATCATAGAACAGTTTAGGTTGGAAGGCATCTTTAAAGGTTATCTAGTCCAACCCCCGGCCTGGTCTTAAATGTCTCCAGGGATGGGGCATCTACCAGCTCTCTGGGCAACTTGTTCCAGTGTTTCACCACCCTCATTGTAAAAAAAAAAAAATTATTTCTTATATCTATTCCAAAACTACCCTCTTCTAGTTTAAAACCATTACCTCTTGTCCTATCGCTATAGGCCCTATTAAAAAGTCTGTGCCCAGCTTTCTTATAGGCCCCATTTAAGTACTGAAAGTCTGCAGTAAGGTCTCCCTGGAGCCAAGTGCGATGTTTCCCTTTTTCCAGTCACCAGGGACTTCACCTGACTGCCATGACTTCTCAAATATCATGAAGAGTGGCTTGGCAACTACATCAGCCACTTCCTTCAGGACTCTGGGATGCACCTCGTCAGGTCCCATAGACTTATGTATGTTCAGGTTCCTCAGGTGTCCACAAATCTGATCTTGTCTTACAGTGAGGGGGCCTTTGCTCCCCAAGTTCCTGTCTTGCGGTCCATCCACTTGAGGGGTGTGGGAAGAGAGGGTGCCAGTGAAGACTGAGACAAAGACGTTGTTGAGTACCTCAGCCTTCTCCTTGTCCGTTGTTACTAGTCTTGCTTATCGGGGGGGATGTGCCTTCTTTGACCTTCCTTTTCTGGCTGACATACCTGTAGAAGCCCTTCTTGTTATTCTTTGTGTCCCTTGCCAAGTTCAGCTCCAGCTGTGCCTTGGCCTTCCTGACCCCATCTCTGCACCACCAGGCAGTTTTCCTAGGCTCTTCCCAGGATCCCTGTCCCTGCTTCCACCACCTGTGTGTTTCCTCCTTGCTCTTTAGCTTGACCACCAGTCTCAACTCATCCATGCTGGTCTCTTGCGTTCGTTACCTGATTTCTTACACTTGGGGATCAAGAGCTCTTGCACTCTATGGAAAGTGTCCTTGAAGATCTGCCAGCTCTGTTCTGCTCCCTTGTCCCTGAAGGCACTTTCCCAGGGGATGCTAGTGACCAATTCCTCAAACAGATCATGGGCTGGTAGGAGTTTTGGGTGATCAGCTTGACCCCACTTCTGAAGCAGGAAAACCATAACTAAAGCGACCTTCATAAATGCGTGTGCGATGGAAGGGAGCACATTCCCATGGGCAGCTTTGCATGTGCCACGCTTGCCTTGGCCTCCCCACCTGCGTGCGTGGGTCTCTCTAGAGGAAAAGGATTAAGCCCTGAGGGATACCGTGTGTGTTGCCACCAAGAGCGGGAGGGAACTGCTGGTACTGAAGACAAGGGACCTTCTGTCTCTGAGACATCAATCCCTCCCCGCAATGAGGAGAGAACGGAAGACCTGGAGGAGGCAGAAGGGAGAGAGGGACGTACAGAGATCTACATGGTGCATGTGGAAGATGGCCATCTCAAAAAAAGCTTGCATGGTATCAAGAAGCTGACATGCCTTTTTTTCCTAAATGAATAAAATCTGGATTACCATTAAGAGCTGTTGACAGTGTTTTAGTGAGGCCCTCAGGTATGGCTGGGGTACAGTCATGGTGACGGCCAGAAGAGCCCAGAGGGTGGCTGGACAGGATTTCAAAGCAGTTGAGCTCCAGCCAGCAAAAGCTCCAGCCCTGTGACACACTGACGCAGCAGGCCGCCTCCTCGTGTGGTTTGCTCCATTGTCTCCAAAATGGTTATGTGCTATAGAGTTTAATCATATAAATTTTATAAAGTTAAATATGATGACATTTATGATAAGAAAGTATTGACCTTAAAGCTGATTTGTTTTGTGAGGAATTGCATCAATGACACCATGGACCAGCAGCACAACTGATCGGTGTCCTTTTACAAACAATCTCTAGACATCAGAAATATTGTCTTGTTCCTCCCTCTCCATCTCCCCACCCATCTATTTTCTGAACTAACCACAGCAAGTTCCTTTAACCTTTCCCAACAGGTCTGTTCCCTAAACGTCTCAGCTTTTTTACCAATCCGGGCTGGACTCCACACACATCAGTTACCTGGGAAAATCACAGAATCACGTCTTCTTTCTATCTGGCTGACAGCTATGGGATCAGGTTAGCCCTGAAAGAGCCCTGTGCTGTTAAGCACTTCCCTGCAACAACCTCCCATTGCTCCCTTGTGCCAGGCAAGCGGCTGGAATATTGCTCGAAGTTCTGGCCAGTGGTCCAGCCCTCAGGAGGGGCATCTGTCTGCATTACAGGTTGAATTGTGCAGCTGTGCTGAGAATGGCTGCCAGGGGGATCCAGGCTCCATCTAACTGAGTATAAATTAAATCAAATAAATCCTAATTAAATTCATTAGCTCAACAAATTGGACAATTTGTCTCCCCAAACACACATTTGTGTTACACTGTTCATCACCTGCAGTGCTAAAACCCCAATCAAAACAATCTCTCTCTCATTTATGGACATGCTGGTACTCAGAAATGACAGCTGTGTGAGGGAACACAAGGCTCCCATGGCTGGGGACGTGTGTTCAGCGCTGGGCTGCTGTGGGGCAGCATGGACCGAAGCAGAAGCTTGCCAAAGCCAGACAGCTCTGGTGGGTCATGCCCTGCTTAGACGGCCTCGCTGGCTGCCTGTGCTGAGCCACGGTCTGATGCTGAATGTGGCCAAAACTCTAAAATCGTAACCCAGCTGCTGGATGCTCTGAGGGAGAAGGTCCTGACAAAGAGCCAAGAGTGCAACCAAGAGCATGGAGCTCCTTGGCTGGCGATGGTTGCTGGTGGGAGCGGGGCAGGGATCTGGCATACGGCTCTGCAAGGAAATGTGGAAAGATGGATCTAACTGACAGCACCCGGGCAGAGCGTGCATTTCTAAAAATGTCTGCTGTTCAGCAGGAGGTCTTAATGAGCCTTGGGGAAGATGGATATGCTTCTCATCTAGGCAAAAAGCACGGGCCAGGGCTTGATTCTACATTGTACAAGATTCTGGCACAGCCTGCCTGCAGCCCGGAAAGTCAAAGCCTGGGCTAACTTGATTCATCCCAGTGAGGCTTTCGTATCGTTCCTGCAGAGATGTGCTAATGATCAGCAGTCTCTGCTTCCTGTGATCCACTCGGCTCCTGACAGCTCAGCCTGCAGCCTTAGCGAGACCAGAACTGTGAGCAGACTTTGTTTTCTCAATACACACTAAATTCACTGCTTCTGAAGGATGCCTGAGCAGCTGGGCTGAGTGTACTGGGTCTGCAGGGAAACTCTTCTGCTCCACTGGTCAGATTTTCATTGCACCACTGAGGACAGACCAGGCCATCCAGACAGGGGCTCGCTCTTTCACACGAAGACCATGGATCCATTGCCCCATCACTGCCCTGCCCACACCATGGCTTCTCCTCACACTCCCTCCAGCCCCATGCAGAGTGACGTTGGTTTCAAGAGACGGTCAAGAAAAGGGTGAGATCTTCTGCCCCTTTTGGCATAGGTTTGGACTGTGGCCACAAAGCAAAATCTCTCCAAGGAAAAATCCTGACTATTAGCCGTGTTGCTAGAGTGTGGAAAAGCACCGCTCACACATGCTGAGACATCCCCTGAGTGACCAGTAACTGTGGGCACTGCGAGCATCCCTTTGAGCCCTTGGGGGCATTCTGGGATGCTCTCCGCTTCCTACCTCATTCCTCCGACTCCCCACAGCCGTGTGCGCCATGTGTCCCTGTAGCCCATCTCAGGGTGACCTGACTCAGGGAAGGACCACTCTGATGATAGCCAGTTAAGCTAGAAACACCCTCCACTTGTAGCCAAATGTGACTAAACATGTTTCTGTAGGGCACCCAGAGCAGATTGCACAGTGACAGTTGTCAGTAAGGTGAAGAAACGAAAGGAAACCATGCACATATACTTACACCAGCATCACCTTCCAGGTCTTTCCCTGGATTCACTGAGCTCGCCGCAGATGCTTTCCTGATGCCTCTTGTGAGTCTGTCCTCCCACATGTGCTAAGTCCGTGTCCAGGTACCTTCCTTAGACCTCAGAGGTACCGAGTCCTCTCCCAATGGCCCTGTGAGTTCTTGGCACTCCTCCCACCCCCCCAGCTAGTCCCATCTTGAGGAGGCAGCTTTGACACTCTGCCAGCTATACTGAACACTTGTCACAGCTCTCTGGAGCTGCAGCGTCACGCGGGAGGTTTAGGGGCAACCTTCCAGAGTCAGCTGGGTTGGTATTTTGCCCATCTCCAGCCACTGAGCCTATATTTCCGCATACAAAATGTACTTGATGTGAACACCCCAACCAAATGTAGCTCATGGCTGGCTCTTGTTTGAAATCACTCTCGAGAATCATCGATCATTTTGAGGGTGACTGACGCCCGCGACACATCCTCAAGGCACAGAGCACCGGTGCCTGGTGGGACAGGACCCGCATTTAGCTGTTCTGGTCTCCTGCTGTGCCCAGACCAGCCCTCTGCTCCCTGCATCTGGCTGGGCACCTGAACAGCCAGGACACCAAAGTTTCCTTCCTGATTTAGGAAATCAGCAGGGCAGCTGTGCTTGCAGAGCTGCCCATGCAGCCCAGACCCCGTGGATGAAGGCAGCAGCGTCTGAAGGCAGCGGGAGTGCGGTCCCTGGCTGAGTCCATGCGCTCACGTTGGTCCCTGAAGCCAGGATGCTGGCCAAGGAGCGTGTGCTGCATCCCTGCGGCAACGCACAGGCTGTTCTGTGAGGACCCAGCGTTTAGCTGGCAGCATTACAGGTCTTTGCAAATGGCACCTCCTGGATCTGCTCGAGGAGCTGCCAGAACAGCGCTTGCAGTGAGTGTTTATGGCCCAAGCTGACACCACAAGACAGAGCTTATCCAAAATGAGGACTTGCCTCCCTGCTCCCTCTTTTCTGGTTATAAAGGAGTCTGCTGGTTCTGCAGAGGGGAGATGCCAGAGAAACCCTTCTCCTTTCTAATGCTGCAGAGCTCTGGGTAGAGGGAAGAGAAGGTAGAGGAAGGTTGGGAAGGGTCTCGCACAGAAAGCAGAGGCTGAAACGTACCTGCCTTGATAATCTGAGGTGGGGGCGGCTGGCTGGGGGCCCTGGAGAATATCATCTTCTTGGAGTCCACCAGGAGCCGGCAGTAGCCTGCAATCAGGCAGGCGAAGTTGGTGGCTTCAGGCCACTCCATCAGCAGCACCAGCGGCTGGAAGGCAAGAGAAGCAAAGTGCATGAGGGCCAGGCGGCTCAGCCGACGTGGGACCAGGGCTCCAAAGGGGTTGTGCTGGGGCCTTGCACTGGTGTAACTGGTGAGCTGGCTGGCATTTTTAGCACCCACACAGGAAAAAAAAACAGCCAGGTGCATGTTCTTGCTCCAGGTCACCCAACAAAATCGCTCTGCACAAGAAAGCGCCTTGCTGCAGTTGCAGTTCCTGCTCGCTGGGTCCTCCAAGGATGGTGAAGGAGGGAGAGCCCTGCAGGGCACGGGCTGTGCGTGGCAAGGACCCCCATGCAACTGGCTCCTGCTGCCAGAACCCCTGTTTCATTGTAGGCACCACATTGCCCTCCCATAAACTAAGACATCTGCTTCCAGCAAGATGCAGAAGGGGCAAAAACCCATTATGGGCTCCCCCAGCCACCACTCTGAGCCCGTGGATCTTACTTAAATCTAACCCTTTGGAAAATTAAATTCGTGCTTAGGAGCAGACGGTGTCTTCTCCTTTTGGAGAGCATTTATTTGCATGCTAAAAAAGGTCTTTGCTTTAAAGAGAAGAAAAAAAAAATCAGACACGATCTGTGTGCCACCTATAACCTCACTGCACAATCTAGCAGCAGACACTGCAACTCACGGCTTGTCCCAAGGAGAAGGTTTGCTAGTCTGGGGAAGCTGTGGGGTGGGATCCACCTTTACCCACCTGGTGAGGTCCCATGCACTGCTGGGAGCTGGCTGGGCAGAGCAGCCTGTGTCAGCACAGCTTGGTGTCAGCACCACTCAAGGCCAGACCCATGAGATGGAGAAAAAATTGACAGTGCCTTCAATAAAAGTTATTATATGGCAGCTCTAGCCCTCATCCACCCCTTGCACAAAGCACACGTACCCCAAGGACCTTTGCACCCAGGTACAGGGCTTATCTGAGGCAAGAGAGGGATGTTTAACCACTGCTGTTGTTCAGGCTGCCTGTCCTGCCATGCTTAGGATCTTGCACACTCACAGTGCTGCAGGACTCAGAAGAACTTGTTTACCATATCCAGGGCAAACGACGCCCGTTTTAAAAATCACTTTAAGCCTACGCAGTGTGAAATGCATTACAGCTATTTTAGTTTTCTTGTTTTATAACCACAGGAGGTTCTTGGTACCCACTGGCCAGTTCTGTGCTCTGCTCAACACTTGCTTTTTTAAGCCACCAAGCCAGCTCTGGCAAAGGAAGACCCAGCCTTACAGCACATCCCACTCTGGAGCATACGACGCAATAAATCTGGGTGTGAAGCCATCAGCCCTTGGCAGAGCCATGTGTGATCCCCAAAACACACCAGCCCCTGGCAGGGGCTGATTCCTCCTGGGCCAGGGTAAAGAAGTTCCCTCCTTGGCTGCTGTGCAAGAAAAGAAATAACCTGACAAGCAAACACGCTTTGCTGAGAGGCTCTGCCCCTGCCCGCTTGACAAGGCTCCTTTTTCATCACAGAAAATAAACCTGAGATGACAGAGATCAAAGGGAAAGTATCAATGTAGAAAGAAAGGAGAGAAGAGATTCTCCACGTAGCCCAAAGGAGGCACGCATGTGTCATCTCAGGTGAGAGGGGTGACACCAGCTCCAGTCTTGACATAAGTGATGGAAAGGATGATGAAAAGGTGATGAAAGGAAACCGTGTGTTCCAGTTCTGCCATATGAAGCATCCTTAAAACAAGTGCCTTCTACATAGGGCTAAGCATTCTTGGGTTTTTCAAGCCATCTGTTGAATAAAGAGACGTTTGCACATTTTCCCCCCTCTGCTATGCAGCAGCGAGGGTTTGCATGCTAGCAACAAGAAGGGGAGAAAAGGGGAGGAGGTAATGGCTGATTAGTGTCCATTAGCACGAGATTAAATGAAGAGGCCAAGGCAGGCTGAGAACTCCCTTTCAAAGAGAAAACTAGGGGAATAGTTTCCACCGTGTAACCACTTAACTCCTGGGGACACCACGGCTGGGTGGCACAGTCATGGACCGTCTCTGCCTCCCTGTCAGCGCTTGTCGTTCAGCCCACGGTGCAGTCCCAGTGCCCCCAGCTGGGTACCAGCACTGGCCCTCTTTCCATCTTTGCTCAGATACCTCTGCTTCAGGATGCTCCCAGAGATGGGACTGTAGGTTCTTGCTGGCAAGAAGCAGCCCCTGGATCAATCCTCCTGAAGGCAGACAGGACCAAGACACAAGACTGGTGTTTCTTGCCTACAAATAAAACGCATGGAACATGCCAAGATGCCACAAGCTCCCTGCCAGGTCTGCAAGCAAGCCCAGCATCCAGAATGGCTTCCAGCAGCCAGTGTGTGGCATTCTGGGGTTAGCCATAACACTTTGCTCTGAAAAAGAGCATCATGGCTTAGCGAGGGGTCTTAGGAACAATTACTCTCACATCCTGGCAAGCAAGTGGCGTGAGAGTTCTTCTCTAATTGTCGAGCATTCAAATATTGTTACTAGGGATTAAATCACTTCAGGGGCAGCTTCGAGACTCCCACCCTGCTGCCACATCTCCCTGAACGCGGCCAACAGATCTGAAAGTGATTTGTGAGGTCAAGAGGCAAAGAGGCAACACGATCGCAGCAGCCTTGTTTCCTTGGGAAACCAGGCTACAAAGAGGAGGTGTCAGGGATGGCAGCTAAGGGAGATGTTATTTTTAGACATCAGCAGTGCTGGTCACCCTGCTCCATGCAGGCAAAGCAAATGAGATCTCATGGAGGCCACCAGGCACAGGCAAGCTGAGCAAACATTGACTTTCTCAACAGCTGCATGAAAAATTTCCCAGTAATGTTGCTAAGGGGTTTAGGTAGTAAATTCAGGGCAGCATTGCAGGGAGCTGCTCTAAGTAACAACAACACGGGACCGTAATCTGTGCTCTGGGCTTCCTTGCGATACCCATGTCTTGCAGCAAGCAGGACTGACCTCCTTTGCTTTGGAAACCTCCTGCAAGGAGCAGTGAGTGCTCGTGCCCATGGCCAGTACTGGCCTGGGCCCCAAGGGGCTGGGGCTCATGCAACATCCCTGCCTCCCCCTGCCATTTTTTTAACTCGCTGCTCAACCTCAGCCAGACCTGACAAAAACGCAGCAACCTGAAAGAGTGTGAATCTTCTTTTTTCTAAACCTGGCAGTGCGATAGAGCAGAGAGACTTCTGTGAGCAGCTGGAAGGCACGGAAGGATGCAGCAGGAGCAAAACCGGTGTCATTCCTCGAAGACCTACTGCCTGCCGCATTGGCACTGATTTCTTTTTGGAAGTGGCCACAAAATACAGTACCTCTTTCCCAGCTGTTAAATAGGACGTGGTGTTAATCACCGATGGAGAACAAGTTATTAACTAGAGTGACCTTCCGGGTGATCCCCTCACCATGCACCGATGGCTCGTCTCATGCCGACCAGCCCGTCCTCTTCCTCCACTTCACCCGCACGTTCTCGCTGCGACAGCTGCAGGGACTCATACCTTGCTGGCCCCGAGGGCTCTCCTTCCCTGGGATGCCAGATCAGAAATTTCTGTCTGATTTTTGTCAGGGCAGCAAGCACCTTTGGGACGAAAGCTGGTTTTACACAGAAACAAACTTACTGGGACAATCCCACTGCTCTAAAAATGCCAAAAATCAGATTCCCAGTGGGACGCACAGGTAAAGGTTCATCTCTGACCTGTAATATGCCAACATGAAAAGAAGCAAATTTTAAAGAGAATGCTCATTCTACATCTAATGCATAATATCAGCCTGAAATTATTGATGTTTTGATCTTTCACTCATACTGGTTTTCTAGATTTTCTAGTCCTAATGAGAAAATGACATTTTTTCACTTAAAAGCTTCCTGCTTGGCAACCAATCTCTCTGGAAAGTAAACCAAAATACATTTATACTGAATATAAGAGAAGAGACTTCCATTAGCTTATTAAGGATATAGCACCTTTTCTATTATGCCCTGCCTTTAAATCAAACCTTGATGTCCTGGAGAATATTCTCTTGTTCAGACAAAGGTGAAGGCTTCATAGAGGAAAGTCTGGAAGGAATTTTATGGTCATAGTTATGCTGCAGGATCTTAAGAGTCCTTATATTTAAATTATGACCTGATCTATGCATGCTATAACCCTTAAGCTTATATGCATTTCCTTTTAATCTCCCTCCTTTATCATGTACTTTGAGTCTTACCCTGCTTCCTTTAACGTAGTGCAGTAGAAAGGTGGGAAATGAATTTACATAATTTATGTTCCCTGGTTTACTTGAGGTGCACTGCTAAGCTTATATTTAATAATATAGGCTTCCAGGCCTAATGAGACAGCAGTCAATTTTTCACACGTACATTGACCTTTCTTTCCCTCCCTTTAAGCATTATTAACTCAGCTCTATCAATACCAGGCTGCTTGTGATTAGGACCATTATTTCCCATTTGTTGATCGATAAACCTCCTGCCTTTGTTAGCAACAGCCCTTCAGGTTTCTGCAGCGGCATCTCCGTCCTTAGGATCTAAGCGGCCACCAGCTCCGCTGGGTGAATGACCTCCCTGCTCCCTGCATGGTCCCTCGAAACATCAGAGCAGGCGGAGAGGTCCCTCTGTAGGCTGCAGACACGCAGGTGTCTCCTCATCTCCACTGCGATGGTGCTGCTGTGTCCCGGGAAAGGCACAGACAGGTCCAGCCGACACGTTCCCATCACACTGCAGCTGCCACCCTGGCTGACTTCCATCTCCCCTCTCCCAGCTATTCAAATTGCTTGTGCTCTTCCCCAGGGGATTTCTAATCACCAGAGTCTGCTGGTGCTTTTGGCATCCTCCACGTTTCCTATTTGTTGAAACGAGTTCTTAGGAATCCCAAGGTTGCAGCACCATCAGGCTGTGCTCAGGTCCACAGCACAGGATGCCCAAGGTCTGCTTGCCTTTTTTTTTTTTATTTTTTAAATAAGCAAAACAAATTTGGCTCTGCAGACTTGGAAACTCATCCTCTGCACATGTTGTCTGACTCGTGTTTTCTGGCTGGCTCGCGTCCTGGGTGCCCGTGGGCAGCACTATGGGTGACACTGGAGCTAGCACCACATGCTGGTACCTGCTTTGCTTTACACCCCGCTACAAAGGCTCTGTGACGGGGAAACTGCATCCCAGGTGCTGAGCCAAGGGAAATCTTGATCCCTCCCTCTCCACCATGAGATGACAGTGTTTCAGAATGGCTTAATGCAAATAAAGACTACTTCAGCTTAGGGAACCAGAGCCTTCAGGTCCATCATCACTCCAAAGCCTCACTCCTTGAGTACGAGAAATCCGATGGGCTTCAGTCATTGCCTGCATGAGTGGCAGTAATGCCAGCCTCGCAGTTTGAGGGGGCTGTCCACCATTTTCAGCTTACAATTCGGCAAGCGCACGTACGGCACCAGCCTCGGCACCCAGCGCGCGTCCCTGTCCCGCTGGGCTCAGGAAGCCAGCGAGAGGGAGAGGCGGCCGTCGGGCAGGACCTGGCTCCTTCCACGGCAGAGGAGCAGGCTGCGCCCCAGCCGTGCACAGCAGCTTTTTATTTCCATGGCAGGCTGGAAGCACACTGGGGCCCCGGGGACGCCGACATCAATAGCCAGATTCCAGGCACAGCGGCAGCCGGGGACCTTTCCGAATTAATTTTTCCTTCTTTGTTTTTCTCTGTCGAGTCTTGATCTCGGCTAAAGTGCCAGCTGGCTGCAGGCCCTGCTGGGAGACATGAAGTCAATTACTCCGATGCCTTTGATTGAATTGCGCTTGGTGAGGGGCCAGCTGCCCTGGGCTCCTGCCCTGCAGCCCAGCGTGGGGACGAGGCGCAGCCTGGGACAGATCCTGTACATTGCAGACACTTGTCCGGGCTCAGGCGATCCTGCTGCCCCCCGAGCATTCCTCTCTCATTCCCATTCAGAGGACTTCGGCAGATTTTTTTGCGTGTCAAGACTATTAATAATAAAAAGCCCAGCGGCACATAGTTACGTAAATCAGAAAGGTGAAATGCTCCATTTGAAAAGGCATTTTGGTAAGAAAAAACACCCCTTTCCTTCTGCAGTAGCTGTGGAGCTGCATAGCCGGGGGTGCAACCTTGTGGAGCTGGACGCCAGGAACTGCTCTGATGAGGAGCAGAGCGGAGCAGCTGTCCCCAGCCCCCCTGCCCTGGGGAGCAGCCCCGTCTGTGAGGCAGGAGATGCTGACACGGCCCTTCCCGGGATGCTGGGAGGTAGAAGAGGACTCTGCAATCCTGCGCGGGGGAGGAGGGGAGATGCATGCCTGGAAGCCCAAATCTGAGCTGGCTCAGGAGCACTGGCCACTCTAAAAAGCTGGTTCCAGCACCGCTGGGCAGCTAGAGGGGGAAGCCCCCAGGAGATGCAAGGCTGCAGCCCCCAGACCACCGAGACAATCTGCATTTAATGCATAAAGATCACAGGAGACGCCATGCACCACCACCATGTCCCCAGCAAATCTATGAGCTCCAGAATCAATGCTCAAACACCAGGAAGCCTGGAGTGCAGGAGGAAGAGTGGACAAGTGACAGCCTCAGCAAAGAAAGGACTTTTCCAGGTGGGAATGACGACACGATCCTGCAAAATGCTCGCACTGCTGCGGCACAGCTGAGGAAGCACCATCCTGCCCCCAGCTCCACGCTGTGAACTTTCTCAGCATTTCCAAGCAAACCTGCCCCGCTCCTTCCATCGCTGTCAAGGCAAGACCTGCTCCGCTCCTCCCAGCAGCTCCCTTGGACACTGCAGGGAATAAAAATCCTTCTTTGACCCAGGAGCAGCGGCCTGGAGGCTTTTGTTCCTCTGCCCTGAGGTTGTGCAGCTCCTCTACAAGGGGTCCCGCCAGCATTTGCCCCCCACTTGCCACCCTCGCAGTGGCAAAGAGCTAAAGAAAGCAAAGCAGAGGCACCAGCCCTGGGTTTGTATCAAAAATGCACTGTTCTGCACAGAAACTGAAGCCCAGGATGGAAAAGCTCCAAAACAACCAACTAAATACCCACTGAACAATTTATAAGACAAACACTGTTTCTCTTCCACCTGAACTAAATGCAGGTGGTTTACAATCTCCTCAAGTCTGCTTGTTACCTGAAAATCTTCCCCAGCTCCTTCCTGGCAGGTACGTCTGGGCTGCAGTTGCAGGCAAGCAGCGGATAAAGATGTTTGGGCAGCACTGGCTGGCGTGGTTGGGGTGTGCAGACCTCCTGGCAGATGGCTGCTCCATGACCTGACCCCCTCGTTTTAACCCTTAGGATCAACTACACAACATCAATAAACCTGGCGCTTAGAAATTCAAAATGGCTTTTCTGCACAAATCCCTGAACTGTCACCGAACATCTGACGTTTCCACAGTAACCCAGTGAGCAGCTGCGATGGGCTGACAACACCTCGCCCGTTCAGGGTGGCTCATCCGCATCCCCCCTGTTACCTGGGGAATGCACCAGAGCTGCCCCAGCACCAGAATCCCACACCAGGCATCACGGTGCAACGGCCCCAGGGGGACACCCCCACCTGCTCTGCGATCCGCGGGGCTCCGACAGGCTTCAGGGGTGTAACGGATTGAACGCAGGTCTCCAGAGCAGTCAGGACACTACTTCAAGCACAACCCTCTAACGGTTTATGACTCAACAGCGGAAGCAGATTTATTTGCAACCCAGGGCTGTAGCCAGTGACATGTTCAGTGCAATAGAATAATTGCAGGGAGCAGATTAGCACTGCGACATAATGATCTTTTTGCCTGCTTTTCTTAGCCTGCCTCATCCATCGCTGTCCTGGGAAAGATTAGCATATGCCTCATTTTGGAGCAGACAGTCTGGCTTTAAAACCCAGCCCTTTGGATATTGGTTAAATGAAGACAGTTAACAGCAGCCTCTGCACTGGCAGGGTGCTGCTGAGATTCACAAATGGGATGCTCGCTCTGCTCCAGGCAGCCAGAGGGGCTTTTGGTGGCTGTAGGCAGCTGCCTGGAATTTCTCAGGGAGATAAAGCGGCCGTGCATGCATACGTGCTCGCAGGACATTGTATGTGAGCTGCCTTTTCTCCAGCAACTGGGAGGCTGGATAGAGAGAACACAGCAGAAAGTCTGCTCCTCCAGCAGGAAAGGGCTGGTGGTGTCAGGGAGCTAATTGCTGCTGCAGAGCAGGGCTGAGGGGAGCTGCACTGCAGGAGTTGTGAAGAAGCCTCGTGGGAATTACCACCTAATTTATAGCAGCTGGACATCAGGATCCCTTCAGCCTCCAGCCCATCTGCCACTCCTGTGGCCAGTCTCAGCCGCGCACCGGGGGGGACGGCTGCTCTCCCCATGCCAGGAAAGGGGACGCAGCACCAGAGGGGCCCGTGCACCCCACTGTGAGCTCGATGCGCTCCCGGGGCTGAGTGGCGCTGCGGGGAGCAGACCTGATGCTGCACATCCCCCTGCGTGGTGCTCGCAGCCGGCGAGATGGCCACAGGGCTACACGGCAGCAGGAACACGCTCTGAGCGCCCGCAGTGAGCGATAAGCAGTCAGTCATGGGGTTCTAACCAGCCTATTGTTAATGTATTAATATTGTGATTTATACACACATACCCAAGGGGCATAGGCACCAAGAGAACCACGCACTCATGGTGCAGATGATAGCCCTTGGTTATACCAGCACTGTAAGCAGCAAGAAAGAGACCTGGTGGGTCTCCAGGCAGGCAGAGGGGCTGGGCAGGGAGGGCTTCCACCTGCCCCAGCCGCAGGAGAGGAGGTTTGAGGGTTTTGAAGGGTAGGGACACAAGAGAGACAGGAGACTGCAAGGGGTGAGGTGGGATGGTGGGGCCAGACCAGGGGGATCCACTACCAGAACTAGCACTGTACCACGCAACAACTAGCAGGGGATGGCAGGATGATAAAAGCACAGGGCCCAGAAGGGCATGTATTCCAAGGGGTGGTAACACTGCTCCGTGGGCTGAAGGGGAGGATAATGGAGGCAGCTGGCAAGACACCCGGGGGGTGTGTTACTGGAGCCAGTGACACTCATGCCCAGGGATGCCCAGCGATCTCTTCTCTCACTCTGAGCCTGATGCTCCCCGTCCCGTCATTTTCAGTTCATTCCACCATCCTGCATGGCTTGAAAAGTTCCACAAGCACTGCTAATGCACAAAACCCCACCGGTACCTGCATCCATCCCAGGTGTGGCCACAGCCTGCTCCTCTCCAGCCCCGAGCAGAGGCACTGTCCTGCCTCCTGTGTCACCCCCATCTGCCCCAAGGACCCTGCTCCAACCGTTGGGCAGGTGTTTGGGCCACGGCCAGGATGTCACCACGCGTGCACTACGCACCCTTAGTGTCAGTTCCTGCCTCTATGGTACAAGGAGCCAGACAAGCAGGGGAGACACCACAGACCAGGTGCCCTGTGACCGCAATGTGAAAGGGGCTTTTGAATCCCTAGAAATCTCCAAGCAGATGCTCCAACATGCAAACTTGTGTCCTGAACCCCTTAAAGGCAAGCACTGAACCCCCAACCACAGCCTCCACACCAGCCCCTGTCCCCAGTGCCTACCTTGGCATCCAGGATGCTCGTCTCCACCCGGGCCACCCCCTGGTTCTCCCTGAACAGCTGGATCTTGCTGACCTTGCTGAACTCCGACAGCACCGTGGTGAGGTTGGTCTTCAGGTCAATGACGTGGCTGATGCCGTGCCGGGGTCCCACCAGAAGCGTGGTGGCTGGCTGCTTCTCGTCCTGGTAGCACGAGCACATGGAGAGAGGCAGATGGACAGGGGTGAATAAAAGCACCGTGGGGCTGTACCTGGCTCTCTCCATGGAGCCAAGTCTCCACCAGGTCCCAGATGAGTTTTGCAGAGCAGCAGGTGAAGCTGGTGCCGTGAGCCCCCCCTCCCTGAGCCTCTCTGCAGAGCTGGGAACCGTGTGCAGGATGCCAAGTCTATTTAAAAATAAAGCACTGAACTGACTGTCCACATAAAATATTCAGGCCTGTTAGTGTCAGTACAGAAAAGTAAGAGCATGTTACAAATCTGTCTGATCTGACATTGCCTCTGAGAGAAGGTAGCAGAAGAGGGAGTGAATGCATTTTAGAAAAGAAGAAACACTAAAGCCTTGACTGAAAATCGAGATCTTTCTTGCTCTGGTCTGCCCATCACTGATGCTTCAAGCCAGACGTGGAGGGAGAGAGGAGCTGGGCAGACCAGTGCAGAAGAGAATAAGGGAATACTTTTCACCACTTACACATGGTTCAGCTCCTAGGCTGGCTCAGAGTCATTGCTTTGGGGTCAGAGATAAAAAAAAAGGCAGAGCACCCACACCAGAGTGAGTCAGGGAATCCAGGGAAGTGCTGAGACCTTGGGTGGGGGTAAAGGGAAGGGTGGCAGAGATGAGACACTTACATGGAGACCCCTGGATGGGAGGGTAGAGCAAGAGGGCCAGGGAGGTGGGCCAGGGAGTGGGGAGCCTTAGTGGCTTCAGTTCTCCTGTTTGGCTTGGTGGTTTTCCTCCTGCCATGGAGAGAGTGAGGTGGCTTGGGTGACGGTTAGAGATGCCTCTTGTGATGCAGAAGAGAGAGGAGCAGACCGTGGCAGTGGCTGGACCACTGCTGATGGAGGTGGTAAGGCCAGCCGGGCTATTCCATGTGGACAAACAGGGAACATGGTGGCCTTTGCCAATGGTGGCCTTCCTCTGAGAAGGATGGCAGGATGCTGCCAGGGCAGGACTGAGCTATAAGCGTGTGTCTGAAACTACTCCTGCTTCATGGAACAAGTCACCTCCTTGCCCAAAAGGCTGGCAAGAACTGAGCCAACCCTGGCCCTGCAGAGCAGAAGATCTGACCCACTCTCAGCAGAGGCTCTGAAGGCTTTTCTGGGTGGGCTTGGACCCCAGCAGGGCAGAACAAGAGACCGAGGGAAGTTATTTCTGTGGGAGCCACATCTCCCTTGGCTCTCCCGCTCCAGCACATGCTCAGGACCACCACCAAGCACCTCCCAGCCCACCCCGAATTACTGTACCAGTCCCACTGTGTTGAAGAGGACCCCAGCAAAGGTGGGCAGCTCGTTCAGGATCCTCAGGTATTGCAGCTTTGCCTGGGCCGTGGAGACCTAACAAAACACATCACATGGGTGATCACCACCAGCACAATGAGGGATAAACACAAGAGGCCAGCACAAACTCGGGAGCTCCCAAGCAGGGGTACGCAGTGTGTTGGCGAGCAGCTTGGGGCATACGCTGTGCTGGCAGTGAGCCGGGAGGCTTGACATGGAATGGAGGGGGTCTCTGCTCCTCTGCTGTCCCGGGCAGATGCTGGGAGGTGACTCAAAGCAGAGGTATAGACGGAGAAACCCATCTGCTTGATGTATAGCCCCACCAGAGGATGCATAACCCCCCAGAGATGTTTAACCCTCCTGGGGGATGTATAACCCTCCCCCCTGCCTTGGGGAGCTCTGATGGCTCAGCAGCCTCCTCCAGAGCTTTCCAAGCCCAGAAGCAGAGATAACGATAAACACAGGCTTAACTGATGTGTGCTGCTTCAGCCAAGCCAAGAGCCAGCTCTCGGCTGATCTCACCCCACTGATCATCACTGCAGTCCCCGAAATCCAGATCAGCTCCCAGAAGTGGATTCAGGAGAGAAAGCAGCTGCCTGGCTGTCACTCCGGGATTTATCTCCCATCCAAGGGGACTTAAGCATCAGTAACAGGAGGCCCTGAGCAGCTGGGGACAACAGGACGGCCGGGGAGCACGCTGCCACGCCACCAGCCCTGAGCCGTGGCTGTGCAGGTCGGGCTTACCTTGGTGCCGCCGGGCTGGTTCTGGTGGGCTTTGAGCTGCAGCGAGAGGGATTTCCGAAGGCTCTTCTCTTTGACGAGCTGCAGGAGCGATGGGGGCAGGAAGGGCTCCAGGCCCCATTCCTTCCTGCAGGGAGGGGGGAAGCCTGTCTGAGCCCCAGGTCAGAGACCCTGCCGATGGGAGGAGAGCACCAGAAACCAGGGATGCTGCCCGGGAGCGTCCTCTTGCCATCAGAGGGAGCCAGAGCCGCACCAGCACCGCCTTGGTGGCACAGCCGGAGCAGTGGCAGCTCCCAGCCTGGGTCCCCAAGGGGATGGGACCCCCGGCTGGTGTCACAGCCACCAGCACCAGACTGGGAAACGCGGCAGTGCCTGGCTCTGCAGCTGAGCCCAGCTGCCGCTCGCCTTTGTGTAAGGTTAAAGGATGCTGGGCAAATCCCCAAACTTCTTTTGGGGTCCTCCTGGGGTGCCATCTCCCCGCTTCTGGCAAGGCCAGCCTGCACAGATGGACTCCATATGGATTTAAGAGCCATAGGAGGGCTGAGCCAGAGCTGCGTGGCTTGTGGACGGGCTGAGATTACACAGCCACAGTGCCTTCTCCTTGCCTTGGATGCCAGGAGGAAAATCAGCCCAAGTTCCCATGGAAATGATCCTGAGCTCACAGCAAATATCCTCGCCAGCCCTCGCAAGGCTCCCACAAGTGTCTGGATGTCACGTGCAGGGGTCTTACACAGCCCCATAGCGGGACCAGCGGCTGCGTGTCACTGCTGCCAAGCCCATGAGCCACCAAGCTCCAAGGGAGGTCCCATCTCATGCTCAGCATCCCAAAACGCTACTGGGAGCAGCCCAGTTACGCAGGGGCTGCAAGAAGGAGCACAGGGAGGGGACACAGAGGAGGGCTGTGCAGCAGCATGGGGAGAGGAAGGATGACTCACTCCACGTTCTTGAGGGAGACCTTCTGGCTGGGGCGGGTGGCTGAGACAGTGATGTAGATGTGGAGGGCAGCCAGTCCCAGCAGCATCTCTGGCTTGGGGTCCGTGCCAAAGCGCTCTCTGATCACATCGTTGCGGCTCTGCAGGAGGGAGGAGAGGTGTCCTCAGGCAGCCATGGGGACAGAGCCCCCACCGAGGTGTGCACCCACAGGGCTCAGCCTGGGGGGCCCATCGTGGGCCACGAACACCATCAGCTCCCAGTTCCTGGGGGCGAGTCCCCCACCTGGATGTACAGGTACTCGAACGCTGCAGGATCCCGGCGCAGCAGCTCCACCGGGTCCTTGGGGAAGAAGCTCACACGGAAGAGGCACCTCATGCCATGGTAGTGTGTCCTCTGCACAACCTGTGGCAGGACCAGAGGGGAGCAGTGAGCCCAGGAGCTGTGTATGATTGCCTGCAGGGCAGGAGAACCCCCGCCTCTTCTCCCCTGGGCTGGGATTTGATTTCTCTCCTCCATGCACCACCTGATCCTTTCACCCTGAGAACAGCTCAGCGTTGCTTGGTGTGACAGCTTAGGCCACCAAGGCTAACGCTTCCTCTAGGATCTGTTTTATCCCTGGTTCCACACAGTGCCAGCTCCCTGGCTCTCGAGGACAGGCCAAGGATGTTCAGGAACGCTGCCTGCAGCTGCCCAGGCTGGAGCACAGAGCATCTTCACAGTGCTGCCAGGGCGGGATGGGTACAACCCTGATCGTCTCCTTCTTTGGCCACCTTTTGCACCCCTGAGCCTGGAGACCACGCCAGAAGCAAGGAGAGGCCACGCCACACCACGGCACAACTCCAGCCAAGCCCCACACCGGTGGCAGAAGAGCCTCCCTGTGCCCCAGCCACCGGCGGTGGCCGTCCCAGTGCCCTCCCGCACCCAGCAGCTTACGTGGGCCAGCGGCTGCTTGTCCTGGAGCAGCAGGAACCGGTGGCTCTGCTCCGGGCTGGAATACTCCAGGACAAGGGCAAAGTGCTCGATGTGCCTCAGGGACAGGCGGTCCTGCAACGTCACCATCACGTCCTGCAAATGCCACGGATAGGCTTGGGTGAGAGGCACCGGCTCCCGCCCGGGGTGGGAGCTGGCAGCCCCTGAGACCCCCCTCTTCTGGCACCAGCACAGGATGAGGCCTCACAGCACTGAGAGGGGCCGTGGGTTGGTACCCAGCCATTGCCGGGTGAAGTGACACCCCAGCAGGAGGTGACCGGCAGCCAGACCCCCAGCACCTGGGGCAACACTGCGGTGTTCAGAGGGGGGCTGCAGGGAGCTGGCCCCTGGCAGGAACATCCATTCTGCCTGGAGGGTAGGCTCACGGCAAGGAGAAAAGTTCGGAGTGGGAGAAAGACGGCAAAAACCCATCCCTGCCAGCTGCAAAGCGTGTCGCCGGGGAGGCGAAGGGAATATCCATCATGCGGTGGCAGTTCACAGCCAGCCAGCGCCGCTGCGGCGTTTGTACAAGGAAACAGGAGACAAGGAAAAATGGAGCGGGTAGGCGGGAGGCGAGAAGCGTCATGGTGCCGTGGGGGTTGCAAAGGGGCCCACCTTCACAGTGGTTCGGCCGTCGAATGTGAAGGATTTGATCTGCCCGTTCTCCAGGAAAACCTTCAGCACATTGGGAATGAGGAGGAGAGCTTCTTTCTTCAACATGTCCTGGCACGTGGGGCCAGCAACAGAAGAAGCGAGGAGGATGAGGGGCACGGAGAGACAGAGGGAGGGTGGAGAGAGAGAATGAGCGTCAGTGATGGAGCAGTTACGGCATCCTCCGCTTCTCAGGGCTTATGCGCTAAGAGGAACATTTCCCCTGAAAATCCAGCGTTTCTGCTGAGCCATCGAGAAGCACGGAGATGGAGCAGTTCAGAGCTGCCTGACAGATTCACCTCCCCAGCTCCCAGCAGCTGCAGCAGGAATGGAGCATCCCACTCCATCCAGCACGTCCCAGAGCCGTGCCCGTGCCTGGCAGCCCGTCCCGCTCCCCAGCGGGTGTCCCAGAGGGGAGGCGATGGCCGGGGTGGCTCAGAGCCGATCCCCCTTTCCTGACACGTAACCCAAGCTCTCCTCAACCTTCACATGCCCCATGCAAGAAGTTGGGTGAAGGCTGATTTTATTCAGCAAGAAGCATTTCGATCAGATAATTACTTAATTGATTTTGCTTAAAAATAGAATTTGCTAAAAGCACTTTATAGGGCTTATTTTACTTTTTTTTTTTTGAACGCTGCTTAATAAAACCTTTCTGCAATTAAGAGATAATAGCACTGGGCTGGAACGTTACTGCAGCAAAACAGCTTCCACTGCCACGCAGCAGTGCCCTGGTCACCCTGCCCCATGCACAGGTGCTCCTGCGAAACCTTTGGCACCGGCTTGGAACCCACAGCCCTTCCTTAGGGCAGGCACTGGCACTGCCTGGCTGTCAACCTTGGGTACCCACGGGGACTCAGGTGGGATCAGTCTCCAGGGACAGTTTCTGGGGCCCCGTCCAGACAGAGGGACAGGGGAGGACCATGGCATGTTCCCCCAGCACTGACCCAGGGGCATCTGCCTTATGGGGCTCCCTGGGCCAGGGGGCTGCTCTCCCCTGTGGACCCCAAATCAGGGCACAGGAGCCCTTCAGCCCCCGGCCACCTCCCACCCCACGGCCCTGGGGATGCCTCAAGGGGGTGAATCACAGAGGAAGGCAGGGCAGGACTTACTGGGTCCGTCTCGCCGACTGTCACCTGCTCTGAAAATCGGACCTTCGCCGGGTTGGACCTGAGCTTCGCCTTCTTGGCTGCGCTGATGAAAGCAGATTTGGGAGACTGGAAAGAGAGCACTGGGTAAATCACCTGCCTGCCCCCGGAGCCATGGTGCGGGGAAAGCCAGACACAGGGCCCAGAGAAAGCTTCTCCAAAGCCAGCAGGATGATGGGGAGCGGGCAGCAAACCGTGAACTGGGGTGGTGGAAAACGAGTCCACTTTGTTGTGGTTATACAGTGTTGAAGGCAGGGCCAGAATGATGGGCGGCAGCTCCAGAAGTCACAGCAGCACCCTCAGTGTGCTGGGGGAGGCTGCACCCCCACTGGTGCCTGGCACCCCCGTGCAGGCTGAGCTCCAGCAGACACGAGTCGGGGCTTGCTCAAAGACACCAGCGCCAGTTTGGATGGGTGAAACGAGCCCCTTGGATGTGGGCCTGCAGCCGTGGGGAGCAGCCATGTGGCTGGGAGATGGCAGGCCCCTGGACAGCCCTGTGGGACGCTCTGGTGGCTCGGCCAGCTGCCGAGGAACCTCTGCCTGCACATGCTCTGGCGCGGAGGTGGTCGTGCCACACAGCTGTGCGCATCCGAGGGTGTCAGTGCCAGGCGAGCAGCCTGTCCTGGCTGGCTGCCACCCGGGGCCAGCAGAAAGAAAAGGTTTTTTGGAGCCCAGCACACATCCCGCTCCTGATGGAGCAGCGCTAGGCGGTGGCACCTCCTTCCCAGAGAGGAGGGGAGCACAGGGGAGCTCTCACACTTATCTCCTTCACCAGCATCAAAAGGCTCAGTAAAGCAGAAGTGATGCTGTGCCTGGCACGACGGTTCAGGCTGCTCCAGTGCCACAGGTGCCAAGACCTAGTGCACCGTCACCAAGCCCCAGTGCACCCTCACCAACCTCACCCTCGGGCCTGCAGCCTGGCACTCCGTCTACCCAGGGACTCCCCAGCCACGCGTCCCAGGACAGCAATGGCGCGTCCCTCTCTGCCCCCTCTGGCATGATGGGGCCTTTAATCAGACACACCGTCAGCAAACCGTAGGATCTGGGGATATTTTTCCTTCCTCCCTCCTGCGAGGAGGTTGTGACAAGGACATGGAGATGGCTGTGTGCCCGCACTGACCCTGCAGGGCTGTGGCAGCTCTCGGACTCAACAGCTTGGAGGAGCCTTGGGGTGGTGGGACACCAGTACAACACCTCAGCTGAGCTGCCCCCGGGGCCACACCTCAGTCTCCCAAAGTGCTCTTAACCCCCATCCTGGCTCCCGCAGGGGTGGCCACGGCCCCGCTGGTCTCACCTGGTGGGTGTGTAGGACCGTGAGGATGATGAAGTCCTTGGCTTTCCTGTGACAGAAAGGAGAAATTCAGGTGGACAGGACTGCATGGTGGTGCACCTCAACACGTGCGTTTGGCTGTTGAGAGAGCGCATCCCACCCTCCCCAGCCCGACGGTGGCTGGGACCTTCATGGCCTCCTTGGGGTGCTTGGTAATACAGCTGTGGGTGCTCTCCCAGTGCCGCCCACCCCATGGCCAGCCAGGAATGGATATGGCACTTGCTCCAAAGCACTCCTGCTCAGGTTGAGGCTTCCCCATGCCAGCAGTGACCACTGGTGACAGTGGAGCCTGAGGGGTCTTCATCAACACCCAAAGGCTCTCGTTGGGGCATAAGGGGGCCTGGCATGACCACCCCCCCAGAGGTGATGAGGGATGAGTGTTGTCCTCACCTGATAAGCTCGATGAATCTCTCTCTGGGGGCTTCACTCACATCCTCATCATTGATGGCCAAGATCTGGTCTCCTGGCAGGAGTTTATCCTCAGAGGGGCCACCTGCCGGGACAGAAGGTCAGGGCCAGCCCAGGCGCTTCAGGGCTGTGGGGTGGAGGGGAAGCAGGAGGGTCCCGAGCACCCCCAAAGTGCTTGCCTGTGTATGTGGCTGTGGAGGGCACCCTGCAGACCCACCGGAGGGGACAGGAGAGGACAGGAGCCCAGGGATGGGTCCCACCAGGGGAAGGTGCCGCTGTGCTTCCTGCCACCCTGCGGTCGTGTCCAGGGACCCCCCACCACCCGCCCTACCTGCTGCCACCGAGCGCACCACCACTGGCCTCTCACTGCCGGCCACGAAGCCGAATCCGTAGCAGGGGTGGCGCTGGACCGTCACCTGTCGGAGCGTGTCCGAAGGCAGCTGCCCACATTCCATATCATCGCCACTGCGCTCCTCCGGCATCACATGGCTGCGCTGCGGAGCGGAGGGGCAGGCTGTGATGCACCCACCATGGCAGCCCTCCCCGCTCGCTCCAAGCCCTCTGCAACCTCATGCCTTCCGTGGAGATCTTAGTTATGCTTATAAATATCTCAGGGGTGGGTGTCAAGAGGATGGACCAGACTCTTTTCAGTGGTGCCCAATGACAGGATGAGGGGCAATGGGCACAGACTAAAGCATAGGAGGTTCCATCTGAATATGACAAACTTCTTTACTCTGAGGATGCCAGAGCACTGGAACAGGCTGCCCAGAGAGGTTGTGGAGTCTCCTTCTCTGGAGATATTCAAAACTCGCCTGGACACATTCCTGTGTGATCTGCTCTGGGTGAACCTGTAGGTGGGTTGGACTGGATGATCTCCAGAAGTCCCTTCCAACCCCAACTATTCTGTAATTCTGTGACCTGGAGTGCAGCCCCACTCCACCTGCATCGCTGTTGGCACTGCGCATCCCAGCAGCTTGCTGGGACATCCACAGCCCCAACCCGTCCACCCTTGCTCAGTGCCTGTCCTTGCCAGAGCACCAGAAGATCAGGCAGGGGGACATTCATGGAGATACCCTCCATGGGTAAATCATGCCATTCTCTCCCAGAATCTCACTGTCCCAGCACCTCACTTAACTAGATAGGAGACCTGGGCGAGATAAAGTCCAGGTGGTGTGTCTCTGGCCATTACTCGAGGGATGCCACTGCCACGAGGTTCAGAGGAAATGGCAGCCCCAGCATGGCTGGAAAGCCATCTCTCTGCAGAGGTCCAAGAGAAAACTCAAGGGTTGGCTTTTTCATGCCATGTAACACATTGCACAATATCAGAGATGGGTGGAAACAAGTTCAGCCGGTCTAAAACCTGGGATTAAGGCAGGCTCGGCCATGGCTGCTGGCACCACAGCTGAGTCTCCACCGCCAGCCCTGGGACTCCTCAAAGCAGTGACAGCCAGAAGCGGGAAGTCCCACCCCAGGGCAAGGTCATGTCAAACCTGCCCTGGGCACCCCAGAGCGACATCAGCCGTGGCTGCGGGCCACTCGGCAGGGCTGCCAGCCGGGGAGCAGGCCCAGCACCATTGGGATGGCGGCAGAGCGCAGCACGGACAGATGGCAACGTGCACGGCCACGACCAGAAAAAAACCCAAAGAAATGAACATGCTGTTGTTTTTGTGCTGCTCATTGCTTGTTCCTGTCCAGACTATTTAGCCTGCTTAAAAAAGATCCTTCCCAGCCTTTTGGCAACACATCAATTGCCCCGTCTCTTATCAGTTAAGGATTTGACGCATCATCCATCTAACGTGCTCTGTCTGCATTTCTGACACCCCCTGCCTGCTCCCCCTGCCGCACGTTGGCACCCGCTGCAGAGTGAAGAGGGATGGCACATGGGGCTGAAAGAGGACGGGAGCTTCTTGCAGCTCCTCACTAGCACATGTGCAGCTTCGGGCTCGAGCACATCGCTGCCAGGAAAGCCAGCCCTGATCCCCAGGTGACCCGTCCTGACATCCTCCAAGGGCGCAGGGTCTGGCCCTGTCCTCACTGCCTTGTCTCCCACAGGAACCAGGAGGGCTCTGAGCACTGGACGCCTCTGTCCAGCATCAGGGATGCAGGGCTGGCTGTGCGTGATCTGCGCTCTGTTAGGATGGGATGCCACCACTGCCAGGTCCACCCTGCCCCATCCCGGTGGCTACCCATGGCTTTCCCCTCCCTCATGCAGCAGCACATGGCTGGAGAAGCAAAACAACGAGACCTGGGGAAGGGAAATGCTGAGAAGCAGAAGGGTGAAGGCATCTCCTGGGGGACAGGGGGTCCCACCCACATCAGCGGTCCCTGTGGGGGTGCAGCACCCACAGGGTGCAGGGCTGGCTCCATTGCCAGGAGAGCGCAGCTGCAGGGAAGCGCAGGCGAGACCGTCTCCCCTGCGACTGGCTACACGCCGCCTCATTAGCTGCTCTGCTATTCCCATGAGCATTTAAAAGAACAACAGCAACAACAAAAAAATCACACAATCCAACCCAATTTTCTCAAACGAACATTATCCACAGCCATTGCCTGTGGCTGAAAAGGGGACTGAACGTAGCGCTGTGTCTCTACACGCCTGGTGTGCCTGGGGAGAACGCCTGCTGTTTGCAGAGATGGAGCTGGCTGCCAAGAGACAGCAGAGCCACTGAGCTGCTGGCTTCCCAGGGGAGACCTTCCCCACTTTTTGTCCCCCCCTTGCTGCCCACAGCAACTCCAGTCCCTCTATCCAACAAGCCCCTGCAGCACATGAACGTGAGGGTGAACTGCATGGCTCAAAGCCCTGGGATGCTTCAGAAACGTGACTGAGCTCAGCACAATCATTCTGGGGAAACTGAGGCAGAGGTTTGCTCACCAAAGTCACAGCCAAATGGATGACGAGTCCTGGACTACAGCTGCCCAGTTAATGCTGTTGTGACCCCCAGATCTGTCGTTTTGTGTGCAATTTGGGAGTGGGTCTCACCCTTGCACCTCTCCATGAGTCCATGGCCAAGCCACAACCCTCTGATAACCGCCCAGGAACAGCAGCCTCTCATGCTGCTGAATTACCATCAGAAAAGCATAGCAGGGAAATCTTTGCAGCTTAAATGGACAAAAGAAAAAGAAAGCACACCTCATTTCAGCCACAAGCAGTCCACCATCCAGCATTAAAGGGAAGAGGGGAATAAAGAGGTAGATACTGACAATAAAACTCCTTTACCAGGTTCTTAAGCTTCTCCTCTCCTGATAAGACTTGGATGCTGGAGAAGCATTCCCAGGAAATTAAATAAAAGAGAACCAGTGTCCTCGTAAGCAGGACTTATCCATTCCCGGAGAAGCAGTAACGTGCTCAGCAGCAGGTATGACATGACTTCCCCAGGGCTGCAGCTCTGAACATCCTACCCGTGGCAGATCTCCCACGCTGGGCTTGGGGCACCCCATGTGCTTGCCCTGGACCAGAGCAAGAGGTCGGAGAAAACCAGCAGCGGGTAGTGTTTTCCCTAGCACTGGTAATTACAGCTTGGCTGTACCCCAGGAGCCATCGCTCCTCTGAAGCCTGAATTTTGCATTTCTCCTTCTAATTCCTGGGCAGAGAAGTGCGCTGGGCTGCAAGTCTCTCGGCCTTGCTCTGGCAGCAGGGAAGTGGGGCTATAAAACAACACCTGGAGCTCAGCAGCTCTGCCCCATCAGCAGCAGCCAAACCCAGCCCCATCCCGGCTCAGTGCCCACGCCACCCCAGTGCGGGGAGCAGATGGCTGTTCATGCCCGTGTCCCCACTCTGCCTGGGTCCCTGCCTGCTGCCCACCCTCAGCCTGAGAGGCTGCTCCACGTCACCTGTGAGCAGCAGGAGCCCACCATGGACGAGCCTCTGTGTGGGAGGATGTCTGTTCCTCACCTGGCTCTTCACGGTGTCTTGACCGACACAATATGAAGATATTCCTTCTCCTGGGGCTTGGACACTTATCTTCTGTGCTCAGAGCTCCGACACCAATCCAGTCATGCTCTGCCACCCAAGATAAGAGAGACATCAGCTCCGCCTGGTCACTCCCCACCATGATATGCCACCAAAGGATGTGCTTTCGGCTTCCCGAGCACCTTCAGACCTCTGTACTACAGAGCAGAGCTGAATCCAGAGCCCTCATTCCCCCACAGACAAAGGCAGAGCAAGAGTTACTCCCAAAACTGACATGTACGGTTTTAATTTCCTACTGCAATAAATCTCTACTCCCTCTGAGGACTGGTTTTCTCCCTTTGCTTTTAGTGCTGACTGACCACCTCTACTAGTGCAAAAAGCCACCAGAACAAACCAGTACCACCTGCCTGGAAGAAACAATGGTCTCCACCTACCCAGGACACCACACCATTACCGACCACCTTTAAATAGGATGGCACCAGGTGGAAACACTTTCTGCAGCTAAAGAAAGGTTTACAGCTGAGCCCTATGACTGGGAACGGGTACGGAAAGGTCTTGAGCCTTTTGCAGGGGGGCACTTTGCACAGGTGGTGCTGCAGTGACGGGTGCCAGCTCTTCTCCCCATTCCCCTGCTGCTGCGAACACCCTGAGAACAAACAGAGCCTGTGGATTCCTGTCCCTCCTGCTGCAAAACTGGGCCCAGCTCCTCCATCTGCCAGGCTGCAGTTGGTTAACGGCTTGTGAGGCATGTGGGATCCTGAGCACGTGTGGCAGCGGCAGGAAACGCTGGGGAACGGGCCAAGAAGTGTTTTTATGGGGAGCATATGGCAGCTCCAGCCTCACACGCTGGTCTCCATCTCAGACAGAGCCTGCAGGGCTGCCAGGGCATGAGGGGACCAACGGTGGGGACAAGAGCAGAGCAGGCAGGGCTGGCCAGCATGGGACCCACCGCAAACATGCATCTCTGCTCCATCAGCCCTGTACACGTGCACCCAGCAAGCATCGGGTCACCTTGGAAGGTGCCGTTTGGACCGCATTAACACGTCAGACATGCAAGGGCAAACAGACGCTGTGCTTCCAGACCACTGCAAAGCTGCTCAGAAACACAGAGCGCATGGAGATGGTGTTTGATGGCCTGGTAATGGCTTTGGCAGCAGTTAACGGCTGGCTGAGTGAGGAGGGCTGGACTGAGGGGTGCCAGCCTGGCTGAGACCAGCATTAAAGGCAGCAGAATGACCCAGGCCTTCACAGCTGAAGTCTTTCATGGACTCAGCCTGGAGAACTGCAGCCTGTGTACAGCTCTGCCATATGGCGCAGGACTTCACCCCCTGTGCTCCAGCTTGGATTCGCTGTCAATATTAGGAAGCAATTTAAAATCAGTAGAGCTCTTCAAGAGGGTGAGCAAGGGTTATCTTTACCGTTGGCGCTGGGTCTGTCCTGAGCTGGCAGGTACACCAGGTACGCTGCTGGTACAGAGGTCGGGTGCCAGATGGCAAGTGTTCGAGGGCAAAAATACTCTGGACTTTCAGCACAGGAACAAACAGATGGCAAGCAGCATCCCCCAGAACAGCCAGAGCTGAGGTGCTGGAGGAGCCAGTGAGTGGCTAAAGACAGCTGTAAATAATGAAGCGGCAGCCGCAGCCTGGCTCCGGGCAGCAGCTGCAGCTCTCTGCTGCTCAGCCTGAAGCTTTTTAAATGGTCCTGGCATCTCAGCTAGAGATAAACAGGCAAGAGGGGCAGGGAGGGATGTGGGCCAGGTGGAAATCCCAGCACCTGTGATACCCCAGGGGTTGGCAGAGAGAGATGGAGAGGGGCTCAGCCCCGCACTGGGGGTGGCACTGGCCCAACCTGGCGCTCAGAGCTGCATCTTCGAGGGTGAGAGGGTCCATTCCCTAAGTATTACTGCTTATTAACAGAAACAGAATTACAGTGTGAGCATGGCTAACTATCACCCTGCACCCCAACCTTCAGACACATTCAGGTCAACAGATGAAACAGCCTCTGTGCAGAGAGATAATTGTCCTGAAACAAGTCCCGTGAGACACGGCCAGAAGCACCACCAAGAATCTGAAGCCCAGCCTGGATTGCACCTCCCACATGCAAACACAAACATCGTCTTCCCCATCTGAGACTTGGACTCTCCAGCCTGGGAAGGAGAAGAAGAAGAGGCACTGTGATGGGGCCCCTGATACCAGCCTGACCTGGGACAGGGAGCTGGCACCATATGAGAACTGGAGGGCACCAGTGGAGGGAGGTTTAACACATGGAAAAGGCAGGGCTTTGCTACCCAAAAGCCAATTAATTCCTGGAGCTCACTGCCACCGGATGCTGGAGAGGCTGTAAATTCAACCATGTCTGAAAAGCAATTTCCAGCTACCAAAGCCAGAGGCCTCCACAATTCCCACGCTGTAGCTTGCCAAAACCTGGGAGAATTTACACCGATAAGAGCCTGATGGGGATGAGCCCTTTCCCTCAATACACAGCGGGAGAGAGGACCTGAGCGCACCTTTCCGGCACACCGACGGGGTGCGTACCCACCTGCACGTGTCAGGCCACCGGCGTGGGCTCCCCGAGGCGCGTGTGAGCGTGGCGGAGGAGCGACCCGGCTCGCACGAGCCCCAGCGCGCCGCTGGCTGCCCTCAGGAGTCGGCAGCGCTCCCGGGCAGGCGCGGGGCCGCGGTGCCGCGGGGCATCGGGTACCTGCCGGAGTGAAGGACGCCGAGAGTGAGATAGAATCACAGAATCATTTCAGTTGGAAGAGACCCTCAGGATCATCGAGTCCAACTGTAACCTAACCTAACTCCAGCACTAAACCATGTCCCTAAGAACCTCGTCTAAATGCCTTTTAAACCCTGCCAGGGATGGTGACTCCACCACTGCCCTGGGCAGCCTGTTCCAATGCCTGACAACCCTTTCCAGGAAGAATTTTTTCCTAATTTCCAATCTAAACCTCCCCTCTTGCCCTATCACTTGCTACTTGGGAGAAGAGCCCAACCCGCTCCATGCTTCAACCTCTTTTCAGGCAGCTGTAGACAGCATAAGGTCTCCCCTCAGCTCCTGTTCTCCAGGCTGAACAGCCCCAGCTCCCTCAGCCGCTCCCATCACACTTGTGCTCCAGCCCCTGATGAAGATCTCCAGGGTACCCGCACACACAGCCTGGCCGTGCCCGTACGAATTGGGGACAGGCCGGGGTGCTGTGCAACCCGCCTGAATGCGCCTCAAAGACTCATTCATGCAGGTTTCCATGCTGCTACGGACACTGTTCTCCTGTAAATGTGAACTGTTTTTACCTGGAGGCTCCCACCATTTTCTCCTCCAATTTTCCCTATGATTTTTGGCTGTTTAAAGGAATTTTGTTCTCCCCAGCTGGAGAAGCACCTCGCTGAGAAGACGATCAAAGCAAAAATCCTGTAGCAAGAGGGTCAGGCGCTGAAGGCTCGTGCTGCTGCCTCGGCCAGCAGCAGGCAGGGGAGCTGCTACCCTGGGGCTGCTGGCAAAACCGAGCTGAGCTGCAAAGCCTGAGCCGAGGACAGGGACACGGGACAGGCAGGGCTTCCCTCGCAGGGCTCTAACAAATCTGCCGGCAGTAAGAGGGGGATGGCAAGAGGAAAGCCTGTCTCCTCTCCAGTGTGTTGAGCACGTGCCCTGAGCCTGGGCTGCAAAGCCACACCATGGGACAATTTTTTCAGGGTATTTGTCTTTCCCTTCAGGGATGCCCAAGTGGCTGGGCATTAATTTAGAGCCTGGGAGAAACTGGTTTCCAGCCCCTCCTCTGCTGCCATCTGCCACGGTGACCACGGGCACGTTACCTTGGTCCTCTCCTCCGCGCTGCTCCAGCGGCGTCAGCAGGCAGGAGCCCCCTCGCCCAGCCAGGGCTGGGGAAGACGTTACAGACTCGGAGGGATTTTTATTTCTGTGAGGACTATAGGAATACAGTAAACAGACAGTCAACACTGGGCTAAAATGAGATGAACACATAAGAGGATTAAACAGAGATAAGGAGTGATGGAACAAAAATCACAGCACTCTTCTCCCTTGTTTGCGTGACACCTCAGCTGCGTGATGGGGGCTTGGAGTGACACCAGTTCCGCAGCACAGCCTCTGCTGCTCAGTTACTGCTGCTGATTGAACCACTCATGTCTTGCGTTCCCTGATTTTAACCCCAGACACCCTTGTGTTTTATTAACTTTGCTTACTGGTGGTACTGGAGACAAAAACTCTCAGCCCCATGGGGAGGAGGGGGCCGACACACTGCAATGGGTGCCAGCCCCTGGTGCTCCTGCCTCTCTCACGCTGGCATGGGCAGCTTGAACCCAAACGGAGCCTTTCCTGCGAGAGCCCAAATGCACACAGCGTGTCCCCAGAGCCTCGTGCTCCTTGGGGACAGGCTGTGGCTGCTGCACGGCGGCTCCTCTCCGTCAGCAAGGCAGCAGGAGCACGGCTGCCCAGCCGCCAGGCAAGGGACCACGTAGCTGCCTTGCTCTGAAAGATTTGCAGGAGAAGAAATTTATTGCTGCATACAAAGTCCAGAGGCGAGTTAAATAAATGGGGAGAGTTACAGATCCTTTACATCCCATTAGCGAGAGGGCACAGTCTGCATCCTCTCCCACGCGGCCGTGAGGAAGATTCAGGGAGGCTGTCAGCCCCTCACTCCCGGCACCACAGAAAGAGGCTTGAAAATCCAATCAAGTACTTTCCTTTGGGCCCTCACAAACCCCAGGACTTTCAGTCTGGATTTACAGAGAGCAATTTGCTCAGCTGATGACTTGCTGGAGGTTTTCAGGACTGCCGTCTCCAACCCAGTGCAGAGCAGAGCAGGGGCCCGCGGGAAGGGGTGCCAATGGAGGAGGCAGGACTGTAGAAGTGACAGCAACATCCCCAGCGCAGACAGCTGTGTGACAGTCCCCAGGGTGGAGAGGGAGTGTGGGTCGGACCCAGTGAACTCACCCAGCACCTCTCAGTGTGGTCCAGTCACCAGCCACGACCAGAGCTATAGAGGAACCTGCATACAGGAGGTGACAAACACAGCATCACTGCGTCTCCCTCCACCCCTGCCTTTTCTGGGAGCCCTTTCCATGCTCTGAAGCTCAGCAAAGCTCTTGAGCTGATGCCAGATAAAGGCAAAAACCATTAAAAAGAGATAACAACAAAGGAGAAGGGGGAGCCTTTGAGCACAATGCTTTCAGCCTGGGGCTGCCGGCATTTCTATCTGAGACGCTTAATTTATACTTCTTTATAATCTCTTTGTAACCTGCTCTGAGCTCCGCTGCCTGTGCCAGCATGCTGCTGGGTGCAGGGCGAGGGGGGGACTCCGCGAGCTGCAGTGAGTGGGCTTGCGAGTGCAGCGCTCCCCAGGTAGCCAGGCCTATATTTAGAGGCACAGTCACCCACGCGTACTCTGTTTTCTACACGTGTGTGTACAAACGTTGCACCAAACCAGCAGCCTCGGGAGACGGCGTCTCTCTGTTTGTCGACAGGAGACACGCGTGCCTCACCAGCCGCACGCCTCCCTGCCCGTGAGTCACCTGAAGGTGCTCACCCGGGGGAAACAGCGCGGGCACGGGGACATGGAGCTGCTCCTGCAGCGGCACGACCTGACACGCGTGCCCCAGGGCTCCCGTGGGATGCACACAGGCACGCTCCCCTGTGGGATGCAGGCGTCTCATGGGATGCAGGGACATATGGTCCCCAGCAGGATGCTGGCACCTGGGGTCCCTGTGGGATGCCAGCATGCATGGTCTCCCATGGGATGCGCACACATATGGCACCCCATGGGACACAGGCACCTGGTGTCCCTGTGGGATGCATGCGCACACAGGCCCCTGTGGGACACAGGCAGGGGTGGTGGGAACACCCAAGGGACCTCCCTTACACCAGGCCAAATGCCACCCAAGAGCCACCACCTGCCCACGGCACAAATCCCTGCTGGTCACCCCCCAGGCTGCTCACATGGCCCCCACGCTCTGCCAGGGCTCCCAGGCAGCACCCAAAGTGGCACTTGCCTGGCTGTGGCAGAAGTAGCGCAGGTGACAGCACAGCCTTTCAGTCCCCAGTGTACCAGATGGGACCAAATTACCAGCAAGAGATGCTCATTATGCACGTGCTGTGTGGGTGTCCCCTGCTGCTGGTGGCTTGGCTCTGCTCGTGCCGGCAGGCACTGCTCCGCGGGGCCATTGCATTCCACAGGCACCATGGTGTTTGGAAAACATCGGTATCACAGAGGAACACCCCGAGAGGTTTCTAAACCAGACTAAATGATTTATAAATTACCCATGTCATGAGTTCGCCTCCTCTGTCAGATGAGAGGGAGCGACAGCTCAGGCTGCTGCTGGCAGGCGAGCGGTGACCGTCTCAAACGGAGCCAGCGCGCCAGCCACGTCCTGAGCACAGCTCCCAATGGAGATGCTGGTGTGGCTGCTGCTGAAGGCATCATAGTACTGGCAGGCATCTGCACACCGAGCTTCACAGCAGCAGACCTCAGCACTCCTACTGCATAAGAATCTGATGATTCTCCCAGTTCCTGCTCTAGCAATTTGCTTGACCATCCGATGCAAAGCAGTTTTTATTTGAAACCAGCCTTATTTAATGGGATCCACTCAGTATTTGCCTCTTGAAGTTTTCACACAGATCCATCTTCCCCATTTCAGGTGTGAAAGGCACCTGGGACAGCGAACGGTTTCACTTGCCCTGGCATGGGACCCAGCTCGGCACTTGCAGGCAATTTCTCAGCTTCATTTCTCACCACGAGTTGATGTAGTTTCCAGAAACAAAGGGCTTAGGCTCTGAAAACTCATCTCCTCTGGCAATGGATTTTGTCGTTAGATCATTCCAGTCATTTAAAAGAGCGTTTGGATAACAGAATTTACACAACTTAGCCCTTCATGTCAGCAGGTTCAGAAGGAGAGACCCTCTGCTACAGCCTATTTTGAATAAGCAAATCGACCGCACACAAGGACATTCATTTTGTAAAGTGCAAGCTAAAAAAGCAATGCCCATTCTCATCCGTTTCTGGCTGACATTTTATTTAATAAGCTATTCATTTGCCCCGGCATCCCCAGCAGCAGTAACAGCCACCTTTTCAACCCTCCCGTAACCCACCGTGAGCAACTTTCCTGGGAGCCAAACCAGGGGTCCCTAGTGCCTTGGCAGGATTTAATCTGCCTGATCCCCCTGGGAGCACAATCGTTCTCTGCCTGGCACCAAAGGAGCTGTCGGGGCTGGGGTTCCCTGGGTAGCTGTGTCCTGGAGGAGCTTGATGGCACTAGCAGTGCTGAAGGCACCACGACAGCAGCCCGACCTGAGCTGTTCAACGCCGCATCCCCAGCGCAGGCTCCAGGAACCCTTGGACAGTCTTCCAGTGCCGACTGATAAGCTCAAATGGACAGATGACCCTCAAACCTCATCCCTCAGGCCTGATCCTGCCAGGGATGCAGAAGTCTGAAGCCTCTTCAAACAGCTGGGACAGGAGACCCCTGAATTCCTTACAGAGCCTGGGCTGGAGCTCAAGCCAGCCCATGCAGACTGGGTTTGCGCTGCACAGACCCTCCCCAGCTCCATGGACCCCAGACCAAGTGTTTTGATGTGCCCCGAAACATGCACAAGCCCACCAACCCCTGGTGATACACACAGGTCTGCTCTGAGCCCACGACCCCTCTTGCTGTCGGTCCTGCTTGGGTTTGTCTTGCTCCCTCCTACCTCTTTTATGTTCATCTCCAGAGCCCTGCCACAGTGCTTCTGGCTGATCCGCAGGGGCTTTAGCTCATCACCCATCGGGCTGGACTCGGCATCTCAGCCCCAGCCAGGGTAGGACAGACGCTGAGCCTAAATAAGCTTTGCCGAAGGGAAAGCCTCTCCGGCAGAAGGGAAGGGGGGTGTCTGGAAGAGTGTCCCAGCCCTGCAGAGTAGGGGACAGGGCTGTGGCGGGGGGAGCTGAGCACCAGGGCAAGGAGCTGCCTCTGGGAGACCACAGCCAGCACGGCTCTCCCACCAACTGCGCTGCTGGTCTCTTTTTTTTTTGTCTCCTCTCCTTTTCTCCAATTTATCTTTTTGACACATTCAATGATGCTTCTGCAGACTGAAAACAATAGAGACAGAGTTTCAGCCAAGGCAATTTCGGAGCTGAATCAAAGCTGAAATAACCTAGGCACAGAGCAGCTGAGCAAAGACAACTCGGTGAGGGGGGGACAGAGCAGCGTGGGTGCCCTGTCCCCCACCCCAGCTCCGACCGCCTGTATGGCCAGCATGGGGGACAGCGAGTCCCACCCAGGAGCTCAGCATGTCTCGATCTCCCCTGCTCGCCTACCATCCCCTTCTGGCCTTCATAGCATCATTTCCCCCCTCCCATGGATGCAAGCCCCCACCCCAGTGCAAAGCCAGACCTCGCAGCTGCAGCTGAGTAAGTACCTGCTTGCCCGGCACGCCAGCTCCGTGCTCTGCATAGCAAGCACCAGATTTTGCTTTCCTGACCCTACAGCCCTGCCCGGCAACCCAAATCTTCCAGACAGAGATTTTTTTTTTTTTTTTTACCTACAGATGCTACTTTGCTGCCACGTGAAGGAGCTGGGAGGGATGGATGGACAGACAGACAGGTGGGGAGAGGTGGATGATGAGCTGATTTCTGCTGAGTGAATATCATATCTGGGCTCTTAACAAGGAACAAAACACAATCCTCAGCATGACTCAGCTTGGAAACACATGCTGCTTCGCAGCCCCACTGCCGGGACTGGCACGTTCCCGTTGCTCAGCCACTGTCCCACGAGGGAGCAACCCATGGCTGCCACCCCAGCACCCACCCCGAATGCATTTCACAGCCAGGACAGATAGAGCCAGGCAGCTCCTGAGGTGTGGACAGGCTGTGCGTGCCGAAAGGCAGCTGGGCAAAAACGGGGGCTGATGCTCTGCAGGACGAGCTGTGCGTAGCTGACATCTTTGCTTGGTCTCTCGCAGACCTGAAAGCAGCTGTCAGAGCCTGCCTTGTTCCAGCTCCCTGCCTCTCCAGACGCACCGGTAATTCTGCTTCACCGTGCATGTTTCCAGTTTGTTTCTCTCTGAGAGTGAAAGGATGTGAGCTCCGGGAGCCTCACTGCTCTTGGAAAGCACCACAAGCACTCAGTAGAGCAAAGAAATGGAAGGCAGGGGACCACAAGCATCCCCCTGGGGTGGTCCATGATGGCATCTTATGCCCCAAAGCTCCTGTCAGGGGGACAGTGGTCCATACAGGATGCTGCTCACATCCTGGGTCAAGTTCAGGGGGCTGGAGAAGGCAGCAACATGTCCTTCTGCTCCTGCGTTTTACATGTGAAACTCCACACCCATCTCCAGGGTTAACTGTGGGGCTGGGCAAGGGCTGCTCAAGCACCTTCTCTGGGTAAGCCCCACATGAGCATCTCTAGCCTCTTCCTTCCTAAAGCAGCTCCCTGAGCCTGGCAGGGCCACCCCAGCCCCAAGGAGCCGATGATCCCCCCACCCGCTCCCCAGGGCACCGTGAGCACTGTGTGCTGCGTCCAAGTGGGTCCAAAACCCTGCACTGGGGCTGTGGTGAGCCCCGGGGTAGGGCACGGCTGTGCTCGGCTCCTGACGGAGCCCTCAGGACGTGGTCGGCATCACCTCCTTGGACCAGGGGAATGTTAGACCCCCCCTCTTCTCCACCCATCCCCAGCCAGCTTCATCTCTGGAGGATGCAGCCCAGTGCTGATTAACGCAGGGCTGAGCATCTTCCTGAGGACGTGCAAATAAAACCACAGCCCTTCTCACTCCTTAAACACTGGGGGGAAAAGTTCCCCACACCGCTTGTTTATGCTAAACGCTGTAGTGCGGAATCCAAAGAGTGACAGCTCTGAAGATGGCATGTCAGCTCTGGCTGTCCCGGGAGGACCTGTCAAACTGTCACACAGCATTAGCTGCAACACGTTACCTCCCGGCGTCCTGCAACCTGCACCTCACACCTCCCCTGCTGTGCCGCAGCTCCGGGGACCCCCCAGCACGTGGGACCGCTGCCTCCCCTCCACTACTTCTCTGGGCAGCTCCCTAGCCAAGAGCTGCCGGCCACCGCTTTTGTCACCTGGCCCCTTGCATCTCTTCTGAGCAACCTGATCTGGTTGAAGACGTCCCTGCTCATTGCAGGACCAGATGTTCTCCAGAGTTCCCTTCCAACCCCAACCATTCTGCGCTTCTGTGAGAGGCAGCTCCCAAAACCACCATGCCCATGACCACCGGCTGCGGTACCATCCAGAGAGCATTGCAGAGCCAGGATCTACACTTCTGCTCATCTGCAAGCGAAACCACTGCCTGTGGTCTCCACAGCTGTCACCTTGGCACTTTTGGTGAATGACAATTCGTAGCCACTGGCGGGAACACATCAGATGACTTTGGCTGTCCTGAGTCACAAGAAGCAGGAGGGAGAGCTGGAGCTTGGCCCTGGGAGCTCGCCGCCCCTTCCTCTGCTGGCTCAGATCGATGCTTGGAGGCAGCGACTGGCTCTGGGCAGCTGTGAGGCCGGGGTTAAGCTTCACTGGCTGTTTGGGCACCAGCTGGGCTGTGGATAACACAAGGTCTGCAGTGCCACAAGGCTGTGCCAGGAACGCCTCTCCCTGACACTCCTAATTTGGCTGAGAGCATCGAAATCACCTCCCAGAGACATGGACAAGGAGCCACCAGCCCCCGCCACCTCCTTGTTGGGCTCCGGGCACAGCTTCTCCCATTTCCTACTTCACTGTCCAGATTAAAATCCTTCTGCTAGCCTATAAAAATGGTAATAAAATGTTAACAACAACGATCAAACACGCTCAGCAGATGAGCTAGTTGGTCCTTAATACCTCCTGGCTGCCAGCAGCGCGGTGTCACGGGGAGATGAGAGCTACAGGCTCTGTTCTGGGGCCAGGGTGGACATCCATCTGGGGTGTCTGGGAATCCTGGGGGGCTTCTGGGGCAAGGAGAAGGAAGACATAGGTTGGGGCTTCAGCTCCAGCCCCGGCGTTCAGTGATGACTGCAGCAGCGGCCAAACCTCACGGGAGGGGAATGTTTTTCGTAATAGCCCCACGCAGGGAAGCATGATAGATGGAAAGCCACCCAGATGGGTGGAAGGCAGGCCACCAAGGCAGATGGAAGGAAGGCCACTAACTCAAAGGTCACCCTGGGAGAAGGTCAGACACAGCGCCCCAAACTCTTCCAACTCAGAACTCACTCGCCAGGCAGAGGCGCCTCGGGAGTGTGTGCAAGAGGAAGGTGTGTGTGCAACACCTCCGGAAAGAGGAGCTGGGCTCCAGGCCCACCACCTTGGTGCTAAATCTCTACAAACCAGCGTCTCCCCTGCCTGCTCACCAGGCACGATTGCAGCCTCTCTGCAGGCATGGGAAGGGGTCGCGGTGAGGATGGAGGGGAGCGGGCAGCCTGCCTGGCTCCAGGGGAAGGTGGCCAGCACAGACTTCTCGCTGAACATGCTGGGATGCTCTGGCACCCTCTCAACACTCTGCTAGCCAGATCCCCCGAACCGTGGGTGGAGCGGAGCCTCCAGCCGTGGCTGACTGCTGGCAGGGAGCTGCATGGGTGCCGGGGATGAAGGAGAGCTCATGGGCTTCCTGTGCTTGTGCTCAACCACAGAACCAGTTATCCGCGCTGCAATTAAAAAGGAGGAGAGACAAAACCCCCTGACCCAAAGCATCTGCAAATCCTGGAGCCAGCGCCCATAGCGGAGGAAGGAGGAGCAGATCTGGAGGCACGGCTCCCCACTGGCCCGTTTGCACACTGGGGATGGGTTACACAGCAGCGCTTTTGGTAATGACAGGTGGTACCAGGACGGAGATGAGACGCTCCCAAGTCCTTGGTCACCTTCTTACAGCCCCGCCAGTCCTGCTACTCCAGACATAGTGGTGGAGGTTATTTTTGGCTATAAGAGGCTCAGGGTCTAGCGACAGTGTCCAAATAATGCTGAGGGCCACCGAGGCCGAGACAGTTATGGACTGAGAGACGTTTCCCAGTCTCCTTGGAGCCGTGGTGGGGGCACTGCTTACACCCTGTGCAAGACTGGGAGAGCAGAGACTCATTTGTCCCAGCTCCTTGATGGACAGGCAGGAGCAGGGCTCTGCAGCCAAAGCACACAGGGACTGGGAGACACACGAGCGTTATCTCTGACCTTTGCTCCTCATGCCAAGCAGAGCAACTCCTGGGGAAGCAGCCTGTGCTGAAGCTGGGGTAACAAACTGCCACCTTCTCAGCAGAGCAGGCTGCAGGAACTGTGGTTAGCACACATGAAATTCAAGCCATTGCCACAAGGACCATCTGTTGAACAAGCACCAGGTGAAGGTGCAAGTGATGAGACACTGTCATCTCAAATTGGCCTGGGGGACAGACCTTCCCCACGTGCCACTGGCTCTCCGACTGGATGCCAGAATGATTCCTCCTGGCCACACACCACAGCCTTGCTTTATCGGTCCTGTAAAACCCACACGCAGCAGCTTGCATGTGCCAGCATCCCTGCTGACACCTCATTTGCAAGAATATTGCCGGGGGCAGGTAAACACAGGCAAGTTATTAGTATCAGCGTTAGCAGAGACTGTCTAACTTGGATCTCATCCTGTGTGAACTGGCAGCAAGGGAAGGCATTGCCATAAAGAGATCTCCTCTGGAGGGCTGAGACAAAGCAAACCCTGGCATCTTCCTCTTACAGACCCAAGGGATGGGAGCTGAGACCAGAGCATCCAGCTTCTCTCCCACAGCCACAAGGTCTTTCTCTGTCCCTGGAGGAACCCACAGCTCCAGGATAGCCCCCAGTCTCCAGGGAACACTCCCTTTTCTCATCCAGCTCAGGCCTGGGTCCCCTCTGAGACTACAGGATTTTGACCGAGGAAAGCACATCAACAACAACAACAAAAAAGTGCTTTATCCCTGTTAAACATCAGTGAGGCACATGCTGTGTGTTGGCTGCGATCGTACAGAGCCCAGGTTGATGACCGCAGCTAATGGGGTGGGGATGCTGCTCGCAAGGTCCCTTCCCTGTGTCCCACCCCAGGCAGGACTGGGTATCCAACACCTTCTCAGAAACATCTCTCTAATCAGTAGAGTTACAGCAGGAGCAGACCCAAGGTTCTTCTGCTCAAGTTCTCTGTACAGACAGTGAAAAGAAGAGTCTCATGAGAGCTGCTTGGAGGAGATGTGTCAGCAGCCAGAAGGAGAATCACCAGCTGCTCCACAACAGAGTACAATTCCCATTAAAGGGAAGACAAACAAAAAAGCAAAGCACAAAATACAACCAAGCACCAAACCACTTCAAAGCATCCTCTGTCTAACCTGAAGAAAGCATCTTCTGCCAGTGGGAGCCCCCAGCCTGGGAGGTGCTCCCAGTGCAGCCTCCCCCTGCCCCATGTCCCCAGCTCTGCTCCTGGGATGGCAACCAGCTTTATCCCCTGGGGCTGCGGAGAAAAACCTCCATGGGATCCATGTGGTCTGTGGGGTTCACGGGGTCTCTGAGGCAAGGCGTTGGGTGCAAAGTGCTTTGAAGCTCTACCTCGTGCCGGAGGGATCACCCGCCTCCCCCTGGAAGGATTCAAGGGGAAGATCTGCAGTGGGGTCTGCTGCAGCATCTCAGTGCCCCAGGCTCACCCAGCGCTGGGTTTGACTGCCTGGGCATGGGGGGCACCAGGGTCAGGTGAGAGCTGCCGGGAGAAGAGGTCATGGAAACCCACCACAGCCGAGCCCCCACACAGCCAGCCTCTGCGGCCGGAGAACAGGAGAGGAGCCACGAGGGGTTGTTAACTGGGCATCCCGCTCATGGGAAAGGGAAGCAAGGTCTTCCTACAGAGACCGGCACTGGGATCCAGGTTTACCAGCATCATTCCTTGGGGACTGCAAAGACAATGTAAACTCCCGGGGGAATAAACCTCAAGAGGATATCAAACTAGGAGGGAGAGAGGAGAGGCCAGCACTGTAGGAGGGACGTTGATTACAGAATTACCTTCCAGCCTTTAGGAAGACAGATGACATGAGATTTTATACAGATTAACTGGGACTTAATACAACCAGGGAGACGACTGGTGCTGGGGCTGATGGCAGAAGCAAGGGCTGGAGGGTAGAGCAGGCAACAAAGAGGAGCTGAGTTAGCAGGGCAGAGCCCCGCTGGGAGTGACGCCCGCGCAGGGGAGCGGGGACAGACGCAGCGCCCCGCTCCCACCCAGAGACGGATGGGGAGACGGCGCAGCTCAACACCGAGATCAGTGCTGCGAGAAACCTCAGCCCCTGCTTAGCAGTCAGGTCAGGCAGCACCAACACTGCCCGGGCGCCTGGAAAAGGATGCGCTGATTTTTCTTTTGCAGTCAGAGAGCACAGGGATGGTTTAACTTCTGCACCGCTGGCCAGGCTGTTTTCTGCATTGCTGTCTGTCTCAGACCCACAGGCATCCAGGACCTGTGGGCAGCACACGTGGGCTTTGTGAGAGCAAGACATGGAAATAATTCAAGACAGAACAGGCTCTGCTTCCCCACATTTAATGGCCAGCACACCCAAGAGCCAGCCTGCAAGCCTGCAGAGAGCTGGCTGGCCGCCTCTGCTTCTCCAGGGCTGGGGACAGCTGAGTCCCGGGAGCGGGGCATTGCCGTCGCTCAGCCGGCAAGCAGCCGCTCCTCGTGGCCTTCCCAACCTTTGCTGGGCAAGACCAAGCTTTGCTGCTGCTTTCCACTCCAACGCAGCCTGCCCGGTTTGCTACCCCTGGCACGGGGGTCCTGCCCCCCAGCTGGCTGCTTTCTGGCTCCCCTTGGCGGCGGGGACACACACACACACCCTACCCAGGCCCCGGGGACAAGGACTCGGGCTCCCCGTTTGGCTGTTGCCGTTCGGAGACATCTCCTCGGTCTCTTGGAAACGCTGCCGCGTGGGAGCTGGCACTCGGGGAGTGAGTCACGCTGCTGGGCAGGCGAGGGTGGCACGTGGGAACGTGGCACCGGCCACCGCTCACCCCCCGAGACCCCCTGCAGCCCTGGGGGCCGCGCTGCGGTGGCACAGGGCAGAAAGCCAGGGCGTCCCCACGGAGTGGCATCTGCCACGGCTGGGTCACAGCCCCACGCCGCCACCACGCTCCGCAGCTCCAGCAGCTGCTGAAGCACCACGAAGCATTTCTCAGCCGCTACTTTTCCACGCTACGGCATCAGGGAGAGAGGGAGCAGCCCTAGGAAGGCAGCTCCTGCAGAGATGGAGACCCCGTGTTCCCCTGTGCGGAGGCACATGGCATAAGAAAATCCTCCCCACCAGCTTGGAGGCTCTGGGGATAAGTGGAAACAGAGGCACAGGGGTAGGAAGGGACTTGCAGCAAGAGATCACTGATGGTGCAGAAATCTGTGGGCAAAAGGCTCCCCTGAGCCTCCTCGCCCTGGGGGAGACATCCCCCGAGCCACAGGGTAGCAGCCCAGCCACCCCCCTTTAGGGACCACCTCCTCACCTGGCCCCAAAGACAGCCCAAGCTGCCCAAAAACCGATGGGGTGATAAGCACCTCTCCTGAAAGGGAGCAATTACCACAAAATAGAGATTATGCAAATACCTTGGTTACCAAAATGATGCTCGCTCTCTGCTGAATAGGAAAGAAAAGAGACACAGAGAACAAAAATTTGTTTAGCCAAGAGCTGCATCACATCTCTTCAAAGCACTGAGATGCGCAGAGGGGCCTCCTTGGGCAGAGGGGCTTTAGGAGACCACCGCAGCCCCTGGACTGTCACACCAGGGACAGAGACGGCACTTGGTGTTTCCTCCCAAAGCACTTCAGAGCCATTACTATTGCTCTCCTTGGAAGAATGAGGAAACAAAGGGAAAGAAGAAGGAACTTGGCCACCGAGACCCAGTGTGTGGAGACAGAGAAGAGGTGAAGGTGCTGCTGCCAGGGTGCCCCAAGCTGGGCTCAGAGTGGGGCACCCCACTGCCTCCCATCACCCCCGAGCACTCCCAGGCACCTGGCATTTGCTGCTGTGGCGTGATGGGTCAGACATGCTGGAGTTGGCTTCATATGGGGCAGAAGTGTTGAGAGTAGCAACAAGAGCAAGGGGTTGGGGGGAAAAAAAAACCATTGTGGGCTACTTGAGATGGGCTGGGACAGCAGCAGCCACCATGGCAGGCAGAAGGCAGGTTAGGAGAGGGCTAAGGGGCGAACTGTGAGTCTTGATTCAACAGGCAGGGACTGTCCTGCCTCGACGCACGGTCCCGGCACAGAGGCAATGGTGTTCCCAAAGCCTGATGTTACCAACTCGAGAAGAGCAGGGCTCAGCGCGCCGCCCGCCGCTGCACAGCCCCGGCCCTGCTCCTCTGCTCTGGGTTTCCTCCAGCCTCATCCACTGCCACGGTGGGTCAGTTTTGCAAGCCCAAGCCCTCCAGTGGGCTGCGCAGCTGGTGCCAGAGGCACAAGGGTGAGCATTGCTGCCCCACTGCTGAGAGCAGAGCGGGCTATAAGCGTGGTGCCATTCTCTGCCACGGCCTGACAACCATTCCAGCCTTGCGAGCAAGGCAGCTTTGGAAAGACCAAGTGCTGATTTCGAAGGATGGAGGGTGATGCATGTGAGACAAGGGCCATCAGGCAGCACAGCAGCGGTGGCACCGTTTCACGCCTGGCCACCACATTTTCCCCGGTGCAAGGTGGGTCTAACAGGGACAGCTGATATGATACTGCCGTGCCATGGCCACACAGCATCCCCGAGTGGGAACAACCGCTTCTCACAACATCACTGGAGCCACCAGACCCTCACACAGGTTTGAGCTCCCAGCACACCAGTCCCTGCCCTGCCCACGCTCACCTGCCTGGCCATAGTCACTCACCGAGTCCCACTGACGTTGCACGGGGACGAAGGACAACTCATGACGCAGTAAATGCCAGCAGAGCCAGCCGCGTTATGCTATTTCCTATCCCCGTGAAGCAGAGAAGCCATAAGTCAGCAGGAATGCTCTTTGCATCATCCCCATGCATCGATGCCAGACAGATTTATGGTAGGAATGCGAGCACTGACACGCTGGTCTGGCAGCCCTGCATCCCCTCCCCGCAGCCAGTGGCAGGAGCAAGTCCCCAGAGCGAGTGTCTCCATGGGCAGCACCGGTGACCACCTCCCACTGCCAGCACTGTCTGCCCAGAGATGGTGAAGCATCTCCTCTGGTGCCCCAGGGCACTTTATGGACCTTGCAAAATTTGGTTCCCCACCCGCCCTGCGGCACTGGAGGAGATGCTGGACCACAGCAGACAGATAGTCCCCTGCTCAGCTGCTCCAGATGGCCCGGCTGTCCCGCACATGGGACCCTTCATGCTCCCAGACCTGCAGGAAGACCCTTCCATTCCTCCTCTTGTTGCAGCCCCTCTTTGGGCACCTTTCCAGCACAACCTGTTTGTGAGCAGCCTGGTGCAGCCATCGCACACGTACGTGGTGCGACATGTAGACCGGTGGCATCACTTGCCCAGGAGGTACGTGGCTTGTCCAGCTGCTGCCCTGGTGCAGGTGGCTGCCCCAGCGGCTCAGGCAGCAGGACAGAGCCCAACCCAAACCAGCATCGGGACGAGCTGCAAAGTCAGCTGAGCCTCTTCTATTTCCAGGGTGAAATGCCTGCCTGAGGACCAGGACTTTGGCGGCTTGGACCATGTCAGCAGCTGCCTCTTCAAATCCATCTCTGGATTTGAGCGCCCCAACGATATTCCCAGAATCCAGGAGTTTCTTCCCATGCCCAGGGAGAGATGGATCTCACCGCCAGCTGCTCTGCAAACCCCTGCCTAGGTGCTCAGCCCCTTCCCAACCCTGCCTTGCCCTCGGGCACGTCTCCTCCACCAAGCACCAGAGTGCTTGGCTGCTCAGCACTCCTGCAGTGCCAGTGTCTGCTCACAACAACATACATGTTGGATTTGCTTTTGATCAACAAAAAAACACTGGCTCCTTCTCTCCCCCCTGTCTTGAGCTCACACTACCTTAGGAGAGACAGAAAGTTAAATTTGTGGACAAGGTGAGAAAAGCCAGATGTCTCCTGCTATGTGTAACCACAGCAAAACAGCGCAGGCACTTTGCAGATCCCCGGTGACAGCATTAATACCACCACAGTAGAAATAAAGAGAGGCAGGGCAGGGCAATAATGACCCAAAAGAAACAGTTAAGCCTCCAGAGAGGAAACGCACAGCAGGGCATGGATGGAAGCTGGATATCTGCACAGGGAAACGGACCCATCTGAGCCACCCGTGGCCATCTCCCACGCGTTCCCAGGTGAGCAGAGCACTCACTGTAGGCTATGCCATAGCCAGGTGACACCAGGGAACACATCTGCTCCAAAAAGGTCCCAAATCTGGATGGAAGCCTGACACACAAGTTCTTTGAGTCAGGGACCACAGCTTTTGCATCATCTGCATCTGTCCCGGCGCCCAGCTGAAGAGCTGGCGGGACAGCAGCGCCGTGTCCCCAGCACTCGTAGCAGCAGGCTGGGAACCAGAGCTGCTGCAGCCTTGCCGGGCTCTACAGGCATTTCAGCTGAGACATGCCTCCAGATTTATTAAAGCACTTAAGATATGAGTGATGGCAGAAGGATATTGGCTCCAACACATCGGCTGCCCTTCCCGCACCCTTTTTAGCGTTGCTCCTTTTAATAACTCCAGCTAATATTACATGCCTCTACCAAGAGTCCTTTTAGACCAGCAGCTTCTGAGTTGCTTGGAAACTGTTTGCTGCAGTGACCGAAAGCTGCTGTTAGAAGGGCTCGATGCCAGCGCTGGGAACCTGCCCGAACAACCGTGCTCCTTCCCCTGGCATGTGCTGGGAGCCCGAGGAAGCAGGGATGAGGTGGGAGCAGCTCCGAAAGCACCAGGGATGAGAGAGCCAGGACCGCGGGGCTCGTCAGAGGACTCGGAGAGCCTAGAGCTGCGTTTCAAAATGTTCCTGGCCAGACCAGAGTTTCCAGACCAACGTGCATGGAAAACGTGCTCAGCATCGCAAGATGTATTTGGCCAAATCTGGACGTCAAATTCAAGCATTACAAAGTGAGAATGAGGGTTTTGCTCTACAGGCAAGTCTCGGTGCAGCTTTAATGGTGAAGTCATTTACCGACACCTTCGTAATACTTTATGAATAATTAGGTATCTCTTCCAATTTATGGCTTACCATAAAACGCTGCTACAGTTTTGGAGACAGTACTTTTTTTTATACCGTAGCAATGACAAAAAGCATATTTTATTGCAGGAATGGCAGCATAAGTATATTTATCCATTGGATAGGATTCTGTGGTATACTTTCCTCTTTAATGGCTGTACAAACATATATACATCCCAGATTTATACCCAGATTTTCATACTTTGCTTTTTGATTTACATAATATGCGAAATTTTCTATATAAAATGGAGAAGAGCACTGAGCCATTCCCGCCAGCCCACCTGCCTGAATTCAATGCTCTCCCGTCTCGCACCGCTCCCGTTTCCCCATGATGACAGTGCTTTGGGGATCCCGCAACCGCCTTTGGGATCCCACCTTTTAGCTTGGCACTGCTGGGGAGAAGGAAGGCCAAGGGGGAGGTGGGCAAGGACCCTGGGGCCAGGTCAGCGTGGGACTCCCCAAGAGAAGAAACGTGAGGGGAGCAGGTTCTGCCAACGCTGGTGAGATGCATCTCCAGCACCATCCCACCTGACACCTTCCCGCACTGCCTTGGTGGAACAGTCTTTTTTTTTTTTTAAAAAAAAAAAAAAAAAAAAAAAATTGTGGAATTAGAAGTCTGATTGATATGAATATGTAACAACGCTGCTTTATTAATAGCAGCTGCATTATCAGTTCACTCCCTGCTATTGGCAGGAGATCTGGGACAATATGTGTTTTGAAAACTAAAGAGAAACGCAGCCCGTAAAGGCAGCAGCAGTGAGATAATTTCATTGCTCTTCCCGGTGAGCAGGCCAGGCCAATACAAACACGATGGTCACTGGTGCATCAGCATCATTCTTTCTGCCCATCTGCGGGAGCAGGCACTGGGATGGCTGCATGGTGTAGATGGTTCCGAGCACACCACACATCCATCCGCAAAACGATTTTCAGCCAAGGCCCCCAGAACAGGCAGGGGACACTCCTTCAAACTGGGGGGCACCACAGCCAGTTTTAACCTCCGCAAACTAAGGTCATTTGGTACCGAGCGTCACGCAAACCTCCCCGGCATGGGTAATAAAGTCCATTTGCAGTTTGCTTTACTTACTCCTCCCATCACTACCCTGGAGGCTTAAAGGAAAACGAGATTACAAAGGAGATCGTCTTGGACATATTTCTGGTGTGCTATTTTAGCTGTAAATTATGCCAGCTTCATAAAACCCCAACTGTTCTTTCCCGAGATCCCTGCATAGATTGGCTTGCTAAGATCAGGCAACCGGGCGCTCACTGTGGGCAGGCATTGTCTAGAAAAATGCTTATGGGGTCCAAACAGTAGCAAGATGCTATAGCGCTCCATATGTATATATACACATACACACACATATATATGCACGTACACATAGGCATGACAGCACCCGAGAACTTTCCAAGCCCATTGATTAGCTGAACAGTGACACACACACACACAAGTCTTCCAAGCCCTGACCCTACGGATCATCTGTGCTGTTTCGGCTGCTTGTGCCAACACAGCTGACGCTTTCCTCAGCCTTAACTAATCCTAGGCGACAGCAGAGCATCAGGCGGCGCAGTCCGAAGCGAGGCTGGATGCAAGGTATGGGACACAGGGCCACGCTCTGTTGTGCCTCATGGAGCGAGCGTGAGCTAGCGCCCGTGGCGTGGCGAGCGAGGCTGGCTGCCGCGGCAGCCACAGGGCTCCCAGCCCCGGGCACGGCTGGGGAGCGGGGCTTTGCAGCACCGATGCAAAACAGCCACAGCCTGAACTTTGCTACGGCAAACCTGGGAAGAGCTTTTGCAATTCCTCTCACGAGCATCACTGCACCTTGGCTGTGCTCCACGACCCTGGAGGACAGAGCAGCCAGGCTTCCAGCACACGGCTCTGCTTCAGGGGGAGCCGAGCGGCGTTGCCGCAAAACTGAAAAGACAAGAGCTTGGTTCACACTCAGCCCCAGTCCCCGACTCCTCTCCTACGGTGCCACCAGCACCCGCTCCCCCCGGCACTAGGGGCTGCCTGCACACCGTGCTGCCCGTGCTACAGAGGCGTGTGTGGTGCAGGCAGCCAGGCAATGGGGACCCTGAGCAGCATGCCAGAGCGCAAGAACTCTGCCACCTCCATGGGACAAGAGCCACTCTGAGCCCTGAGGAGATGAAGCTGGCGAAGCCCCCACAGCCCCCGGGAGCCCCGCTCCCCGTTACCTGGAGGGAGACGGCCGGCGAGCGGCAGCGCACGTTGCCTTTCCCCGAGCAGACACGGCGGCGAGCGTCTCCCCATCACACTCCCACGGCTCCACCTGCTCGGAGCTGAGCCAGGTCCCACCGCGCTTCCCGCACGCGTCGGCTCACAGCCTGCACCGCCGGCCCCGAGAGCGGCGCAATCAAAACCCTCTCTGGCAGGATGGGTCCAGCCTGTCTCATCCATCCTCCCCTCCAACCAGTCCCTCTGGGCAATGCTACAGCAGACTTCATTTTGCCCATCTATCCCAAGTCTCCTATGTAAAGAATCCCTGCAGGGTCAGTGACCTTTAAGGAAACCAGGCAATTCGTGGGCAGACATCTGTATGTCTTCTCCTAAGCAAAGATAAAGCATCCTACCTGCAAATGAAGAGGCAATGCAAGCTAGCAGAGGTGTTTGCATCACAACATCATGTATTAGGAAAAAAGGGGCAAAAGCTCAAGAATGGTCAAGGGAGCACAATAACGCCAGACAGATGCGAAAGGGTTCGTACCCAAAGACCCTGGGGTGCCTCACCTTGCTCTCTGATGGGAGCTGCATCTCCCTCACGTGGACACATGCATGTCCCCACCTGCAACAAGCCATCTCTGCACGTTGCACTGTGCCTTTCACCACCAGGACCTGGCACGGGGCTTGTCTGCATGTGTACGTATCTATCTATACAAAACCAGGCTTCCTAGGCAATCAATAATGCTATTTAAGAGATAAATCTCACTATTGACTGGCTGCTGAGGCCAGCTCCTGATTAATTTAAAAGCACGAGAGAATGGCGAGGGAGCTCAGAAGTGTTCCCAACGTCAGTCCTGGTATCCATCCTGCGTGCTCAGGCTGTGCAGGCAGGGATGGATTGGGCCAGGGATAGATGGGGCTGTCTGTCTCTGGGTTACAACACCACGAGGCTGTGCAGGGATCTGTCTTCTAAGTGAGGTGGTACTCCACCACCAAACACCTCCATGACCTGAGACCAAAGCCTTAGGTCTTTCTAAACCCAGCTGGGACCATAAGGCAGAGACACACTGATTTTTACACAGCTGAGGATCTGTGCACTCTTGAGGGAAAGAACGCCCACCCGTGAACATGTGCGAGCACTCGCTGTGCCGTGCACAAATTAAAACTGGACATTGTGTTTTCTGAGTCCAGCTGTGGCTGTGCCAGATTTGAGTCTCCTCTACTATCCCAGACCCAGCCTTGGTGTTTCAGTCATCACTTCCAGTGGGTTGAAGGGGCTTGTTGGCTGCCAAGTCCTCAAAGGTGGCTCCTGGCCACCATGTCTTTGTGCTGGCTGCAGAAGAAGTCTCTGCTGTGGTGCATGTAGGGCCTTCCCCAACCCACTTCCAGCCCTTCATTTTTGGGAGAGGACAACTCCCACCAGAACAGGTCAGAGCAGGGGATAAGCAGAGCTCACCCAGCCTTGCAGGGGAAGGCTGTGAAGGAGCCATCCCTCTCCTCGCTGGGGAGGAGAGCCATTCCTTACAAGCATTCGAGGATGAACAACAGAAGGGAAAGCACCGCTCAACCCAAATGACAGTACTGCCACACCAACAGACTGCCACTGCATTGCCCAGAGATAACGTTCAGCCAGATCAGAGATTTCCAGCCCTCCAAGCAGCAAGGATCTGAACAGATTCCCAGCAGGAGTCACAGAAGAAGAAAGACCCCGTTTTAGGTAGGCTGGATCAACTACAAAAAGATGTGTCCTTCGACAACCCAGGGGCATCTCCCAGCCTTCGGAGCCCGAGGCCACCACCTCCCCGAGCTGCATGACTTGAGGATGGATGGCGCCACATTTCCTTCCACGTGCCCAAGTGTTTCTCCCTGGCTGATGTGGATCCGTGTCACTGCCCCCCACTTTCAAAGCCGGAGCAACCCAACAGCACCAGTGCTGCGAATGGGTGCCGGAGGGGAAGGAGCATGTCCAAACAAGCCCTGCACTGCCAGGGAGCAAAAGGCCCCATTACATCAGCTCATCTCCCTCCTCCCATCGCCGGCTCTGAGACACCACTCAGCGATGCCGCAGCTGAGCACTGGTAGGGGACAGGGGCATCGAAAAGCATCTCAGCCCCAGGAGATGGGGGCTGCTTTCTGCCCCACGGCGGGAGAGACGGGAGCAGTCCTGCTGCGCCAGGCCCCAGCGAAGGTGGGGGCTCATTTGGTGGCAGACCCCCAGATAATCTGAGCCTTCTTCCAGACAGGCCAGAGGCTCCTCAAGGCAGCAGCCGACTTTATCATTATGTAAATGCTTTTTTCGCTACAGAAGCGTGGTGCCTGTGGGCTGGAGCTGCCCTGGCAAATGACACTGAACTCATGGGTACGAATCGGGACAGAAGCTCGCTGCTGACTTCAGTGGGAGGGGGAAAGGACCGGTGCTAAGGCAGAGCTCAGGACTCGAAGCTTTGTCCTTCAGTGCCAGGGAGGAGCCACCAAGGAAACCATGAAAGCATCTTCCTGGTATGTCAGGGCTGCGACTAGAGGCAAAATCCCAGCTCTGCAGACCCGCTGGCAAGTCCCAGAGCCCATCTTCCCGCTCGCCCCCAGCGCACAGGTTGGCTCCCACGAGCTTAGGCGGTGAGGCAAAACACGAAGGCGGCTGGTGCAAACAGTGCCTTATCTCCCAACTGCTTCACGCTTGGGGGCTTCTCCTGTGCTAGACTGGGATTTATGCTTTTAGGCTTCAGTTCGAAGCCCAAAGTAGCTTACTTCAAGGCAGAAATGAGCTCCAAAGTTTGCTACATGCACACCATTGTTCACTGCGAGCATCAGGCCACTCTCCTGCCTCAGGAAACTTGGGTTCTCTGTCCACCCTAACTCGTTGGGTGGCACTTTTCCCCTTCCCCAGCCTTGTCTCCAGCACCCTGTTCCTTGGCTTACAGGGAGAGGGACAAAGCCTGAGCCCGTTTCAGTTTCATCCCCGGTGTGCTCCCCCCATCCACCACCGTACAAAGAGGATGTGGTTTTGCATCTGTTCCACAGGCCCTTCCTTAACAAGAGATCCCGATTCCCCTGCACTGGGGAAGCCTCCCGGTGAGCCGAGTCAGCTGCTGGCAGCCAGCAGCATTGGCCCCTGGGATGGGATCGGGGACGTCACACCGGGACGAGTCGCAGCAGCTGGGGCTGCTGCAGGGACAGCCCTTGGCACCAGCTGTGCTGAAGCCCTGGGGAGAGCCAGACACATTCTGACCGTGGGGTGCCAGCAGCTCGGTGCTACCCGCACTGGAGCAGCCAGCCACCAGCACCCCCTGCCCTCTTCACGGGTGGGTCCTGCAGCGATTGCCTGCAACGATGCTGAAGTTGGGGCTTCCAAGCAGTGCTGCAACACAATGGTGGCTGTTGCCATGCCAATCAAGCAGGCAGCCGGCACATTGAAATGCCAAACCAGGAGAGCAGCCACGCTCCTGGAGATGGACCCACAGCAGCGTGCCCTGGGGGGCTGTTTTCCCCTGTGGGCTCCTGCAGCAGCATTGCTCTCGGCCAATGCCCGCACCAAGCACCAAGCACCAGGCGCTCCTCGATGCATGCAGCCCCCGGAGCCCACTCCCCGCCCCAGCACAGCCCCCGGAGCCCACTCCCCCCCTCTGCAGCCCTGCACCATCGCACCCCAGCTCCAGCCGGCAGCTGTTTACAGACACAAGCGCTGGCTCGTCCCTGCTGCTCTGGCGGCTATGTGGTGATGGCAGTGCTGGAAGGAGGCAGACAGCGTGTCAGCAGATGCAAGGGAAAGTTCAGCACTGTGGGGGGGTGAGCACGGCAGCAGGTCCTCAGCGCGCAGCCATAGGCTGCAGGCTCAGCTGCACACTGGCGCTCAAAGGCACAGAGAGAGCGCGCCGTCTGGGCAGCAATGATGGAGAATGTTGGAGCAGTCCCTTCTATGAAAAAAAAAAAAAAACGAAAAAAAAAGAAACGGAAAAAAAAGATAAAAAATTGTTTTGTTTGCTGCTCATGTGTCGCGTGAACTCCTCGCTGCAGGACGACACGGTTGCCAGCAGCTCATGCAGGGGCATGGATGAGTATGGAGGGCTGCTAAGCAAAGGGAAGCACCCAAAAGAGAGGCAGTGCTAGCCCTCCCCTGCTCTTAGCACCTGCCTCCACCCAGACGGGCCACAGGCTCAGCCTCCCTTGGGCCTGACCCAGAACTGCTCTTACCCTCGAGGCAGCCTTGTGCTGGGGAGGCTCTCACCCACAAGAATACACGTCCCAGCCCACCCTGGTGCAAATCGGCTTTTCTCTCCTCCACCCTCCCTTGCAGACATGGGGGAAACTGAGGCACGAGAAGGTAGAAGGCGACACACAGCTTGCTGGTTGTCATGAGAGAAGAGAGAGATGCAAATGTTTTCAAATTGCTCTTCCTCAAAAGCAAGCCACATTTCTCTACCAGTCCTGCTGCCGACAAGGAGAAAAACTCATCCCATCCAAATTGCTCTAGAACAGGGAAATTAGGAAAAAAACCCAAACAAGCCCGAGCCAGGAGCCAAGTGCATTAATCTCTGCTCTTTCAGCTCAACCAGCCACGATCCGTCACAGCAACTGCCACAATACCAGACTAACGCTGAGCACATCTCCACCCAGGGGCATGCCAAGGTGACCTGGGGAGCAGCGGCAGAGCTCCCTGCCCTGCACCCCACTTTCTCTGTGCAGCCTTGCATTGCTCAGGGGACCTGGCATGGCAAAAGCCATCTCAGGTGAGAGTGGTGCTCAGCAGCACTGATCCAATTCAGACCATGCAACCCCTTCAAACCAGATTCCTCCTCGTGTGCATCATGCACCTCCTGTAGATCCACCATCCAGGAGACACTGAGGCTGCGACAGGGAGATGGGGCAGCAGGATGGCTGGGAGGGGGACATCCCGTCACTACCCTGGTGCCTGCAGAAGGCCACACGCATGTCTCCAGCTGAGCCTGCGGCCAAGGCTCTTGCAGAAGGATGAGGCAGAGCCCTGCTCCAGCACCTCCAGCTACCGGCGGCTTCTGGGCACCCAGAGCCCGGGGCGCCGGGCATCCCTCTCGACACACCATGGGAAACACGGAGCCGCTTGGCACTAGGGGTGTTAGAAGGTGCTGGGCAGGAGACAGCGGGCCTCCTGCCTCCTCGCAATCAGCCAGCGCATCCCCTGGGGAATCCAGCTAACTCCCGCCAACCGGCAGCACCCCAGACGGAGCACAAGACCGACGGGTCTCCCCGCCGCCGTGCCCGCAGCATCCCAGCGGGCACCCCTCGACCCCCGGGACAAGGGCTCACCTGGGTCCCGCCGCCGTCGCTCCCTCTGTGACCCCCCCCGGAGCCTCAGGCGGGCGGCGCGGCGGGCGGCGCGGCGCGGCGGGCGGGCAGGGCAGGGTACCCGCAGCCCCCCGCCGCCGCCGCCCCCATGGCCCGCCGCTGCCGCTGCCGCCCTCAGCGCTCAGCCAGGGCCCGCCGCCGCCGCTGCTGCTGCTGCCGCCTCCGTCCCGCAGCGCCCGCCCCCGCCATGCCGGCCCGGCCCGCTGCTCCCGGTCCCCCCCGGCCGGCCGACGGCGGCGGGCGCTGTGCGCGGCTCTGCGGGGCGAGGGCGGGCGGCGGCGCGGGGCGGGGCACCGGGGGGCGGACCCCGCAGCCCCCCCTTTGCTGGGCTCCGGGGTCCGCCCGCCCCGCCTGGGGAGCCGGCGGATCTTGCGCCCCGTGCCCCTGGACTGTCACCTTCGGGGGGTACCGGAGGCGCAGGACCCACCGGACGAGCCCGTCACCCACCTCCTCACGCCCCGCCGCCCGCCGCCAGCTCCGTCCCCAGCCGACGCGTCTCTCCGGTCCCTTCTGCTGGGTGTCCCCGCTCCAGCCGGCAGTCGCCGCCAACCTCCGCTCGGTTCCCTTTCGCCTTCCGAGCAGCCCGGGTGCCCTTCCCGCCTCTGCTGGGTGCGGAGCCAGCCTGCCCGGGCACCCGTCTGCAGCGGCGGGGGCTCCTTCTCCGAGCACCAGTCCGTTCCAGGGCCACCGCTGTGCCTGCCCTGCTCCCCCTGCAAGCCTGTGGCACTTTTCCTTGAATGCCACCTTGCCACTTTGTCATCTGCTCGCTCAACATCATGCTACCCTTCTGCAGTGCTTCATTAGTTTTGTTGTTTTTTGGGTTTATGTTTTCGGTTTTTTTAAGATTACCTTTAGACATTATGTATGATGCGCGAGCACTGACACCTTACTCTTCATCCTCTTTTCCAAATGCATGGGATTGTCTGCTTACCCATCCATAGGTAATTCCATGGTAACCTCCCTCCCGATCTGGGAAAAAAAAAATCAACAAAAGCTCTTAAGGAAACTACATTATCAATGCGTAAAAGGAGATTTGTGTGCATTTCTTATGGAAAGATTAGGAAACCGGGGCTGGAAAGGAGGTTACTGTGGGTTTGGGGAATTCAAATACACTATTAGCTGGCTACAGCCTCAAGAAAGAATGTTAATAGATTTGCAAGCCATAAATTCCTCCTTTGGAAATCTGACTGGCTTCCGCTATATCATTTTCCAAATCTCCCTGTTCTAGTCTTTATCAGAGCTTCAAGCAAGTAATTTGCTCTATACAGAAGCTGGACTACTATATAGTTTCCTGGCTGTAAGCTTCTGTAAAAATTGCAGTCACACTTGCTGCCTCCCATTTGTATGGTACCAGTGCTCATCTCAGCAGAAGGGCACCTGGCCCTGTTGGTAGCTCCATAGCTCCGTGCTGCGATTCCTCCAGAGCCCTTAGGGAAATCCTGCCTCATCCTGGCAATCCCTTGCTCTCAATTTCGTCAGCATTTTCCAAAAATCTCCTTTGACATTTCAGTTTGAGAGAGTTCTTCAGATTTATCTGCCATAGGAAAGGGCACAGTACGTGAATTTTCCAACATCCTCGATGGCAGATACTGATGTAAAGAAATTAATCTTATTTTTACACAATGCCCTTATCTCAGAGCTTTTTGCAGCCACAGAAATCCACCAAGCCAGCAGAGCACTGCCTGCCTTCCTTCTAATGATGTTGCCATAGTCTTCATTACACATTTTTATGCTGTCAGCAGGTCCCACCTTAAAACTTACCTCGTCCTAGAGGTTTACGTTTACCTTACCCAAATTTATGTCCTCTCTTATTTTCCTTGTTTGGACACAATATGCGCCTTCTGAAAGCTGTCTGTTGATGTCTAATTGTCTCCTTTACATGGCTATTTTAAACCTGTTGGTGTGTTTTGGTCTGTTACAGATACAGCTATGAAAAAATATTTCCTGAATGAAGATTGAGAAGAAGACATAACAAATTTTACCAAATGGTTTTCTACGTTTTAATATCAGAATTTATTCCATGAAAAAACATGCACTCTCTCTGCTTGCCTGTACATGAAGACATCCCTCACAAAACATAGGCTGCTCCTTGCAGAGTACTAGGATTTGTTTGTTTGCACCCACCTACTTATGTACACCTGTCACTTTTTCTTTAAGTTTGGATGCTAGTGTAGAGCCCGCTTAAAAGCAGCAGCTAAACGCCTCAGAGCAGCAGTATCATCTCTGAGAATTTTACTCTTTCAGTTGCTTCTTTGGCCAAGTTTCCTTATTTTTGCTCAGCTTATTTTCCAGAAGGCTGCTCTGCAGTTGGTGTTAGGTGAGAGTTGGGAAGTGGTGGGGAATTGTAACATGTGTAACTCGTTCCTTGTCCTGCAGACTGCCTGGGAGTGAAACACAAAGTTATTTCTCCTCCTTGGTGCCTGAATAGTTGCTGCGGGAGCATTCTCTTCAAACGTTTTAAGGTTCGCTGCTAGGTATAAATACAGAGACCCTCCTCTGGCATCTCCTAATCTCACTATGTGACCACCACACACATTATCCATTTCTTAGCCCATGCTTCCTATGGATGCCGTGGGCTCGCGGCAGTGCCGGTACAGTGCCCTGCGCCACGAGCTTCCAGCTCCTTAGTGCAGGATGAGACAAAGATGGTTGGGTTCACACTGCAACACTTGCTGCTTTTCCATGGTCCTGCTCTGTGCTGGATTAGCCGCTTGTTAATTAGCCGCTTTATGGCCCTTCCCCCAGGGACTCTCACTGTCCATGATGACAAGATGAGGGGTTTCACCACAGAGCACAATACTGGAGGAACCTCAGATGAGATTTGCTGGGGCTTTTGATGGTCAGAAAGAACAGCAGAACAGAGGTGACACCAAGACAAGAAACAGACACCACAGAGCTCGTGGAAAGCAAGAAGCAAACTTCAAGGGGGCTCTTTTTCTCAAAAGAAACCACATACCAGCAAGCACAGTACGCCAGTAGTGGAAGCTTGGGTAAATGAAGATGCATCTGCAGCATGTGGCAAAGGTATTATGGAGCCAACGTGCACAGCCACTGATTCAACCAGTGCTGCTGGTAGTACCGATTGCTGCTGTAAGAACATCTGTCCTGGTACTACCCGCCCTGCCCTGGGAGCAGCCCACAGGGGAGTCAGATGAGGATGGAATGTGGGGAGCACAGCAAGTGTCACACTTGTGTAAGGAGGACAGATGAAAAAGGGATCTGTGCACACCTGGGTTTTCTCTCTTCTACAAGAAAAGCAGAGCAGCCCCCTCTTATTCTGTCCCTCGCTCCAAGCCAGAGTGAGTAGGAGAAATCACAACTACCTGATGGCTGTTTGGCAGTTGTCATGAAACAAGCCTGACAGTTGTCAAGCCAGATCCTTGTCGCCTGGTTATAGCTGCACTGTCACGACATGGCAGGACTTGGGCACACGTCCCGGCCTCAACCCTACCTGCTCAAGGCAGCAGAGTCCTCAGGCTCCAAACCAAACAAGGAGCTTCTTCCCTGGGCAGAAATGAGCTCAGCCAGGCACAAGCCCTCTGGGTGGGATTTGGGGACCAGCATTCAAGCCCAACAGCACCGTGAGCTGCAGCAGGGAGGGAGCTCGTGTCTGCTCCCAGTTCTGTGGGGAAGTTTTGGGGGTGATGGTTCAGAGTCCCTACTGATGGGTGTTGAGGGAAGACTATTGTGGAGTAAACATCCCGTTAAGCCAAGAAAAAATAAAATGAGCTTGCAGAGCCCAGTGGGGTGGGAAGCAAACAGCTCTATCAGCGCTGGAGAGTGAACAGTTTGTATAAGTTACAGGCTCACCAGCTGGGAGGAGAGCAGCAGCACGAGAGAGCAGAGCTAGGAGCAGGGGAAGACCATTGCCTTTTCCAAGGGCTTGTCACCAGTGGGCAGGGCACTCAAACACCTGCAATTTTTTCAGGGGACTACGAAGATGCTATTTTGCATGGCATGCTGAGGAGAGAGGCGAGCCCCAGGCAGCCCAGAACTGGCCATTTCAAAGCTGCAGCTGTGAGGAGGCTTCTCCCTTCTCGTTCACTCTGCCCAGGGCCACTGGCAGGCAGCAAAGGCATGAAGCTTTCGAGCCAGCCACTCCACAGATTTCAGAGCCAGGGAACCTGAGGCGTGCATGGAGCCAGGCTGATGGGACCTGCAAGGCGAGCACAGGCATCCTGCACACGCTGGGGACCAGGGGTCCCCAGGGTGACATAGTGACTGCTGAGGAGTCACAGGGATGTTTGGTAGCAGCATCTGCCCCGCTCACAGGAGTGGGGTACCCAGTCCAGACCTGGGGAGGAAAATCCAGCAGCGGCCATGGCACAGGGACCACCAGCCTCCAGGTCATTGTTTTCCTGCCTCTCCCAGATTTGTCTCTCCGCCTGCCCAAAGCCCATCTTCCACAACACGTTCCTCAGCCCAGCCTCTTCCTCTTCAGGCTCCAAAGGCCTCAATTAAACATGCAATTAGAAATGCATTCCAATTACAGCAAAACAACCCTTCAAACTGGAAAAAAATAAAGAGTGTTCTTCTCACACAGCAATTTAGCTAGATGAGCGCAAGTTCGCATCCCCACAAGAGCTCACTGGAGGCAAAGCCCAATGTTTTCAGCAGAAGATGGGTGATTTTGTCTGTGAAGAGCTATTTTCCTACTTGGCAGGACTGCTATGGTTGGTCTTCTGTGCTGCAAGTGCACGTTGCCAGCTCATGTCCAGCTTTTCATCCAGCAGTACCCCCAAGCCCTTTTCCGCAGGGCAATCCCTTCATCCCAAGCCTGTACTGGTACCAGTGGTTGCCGTGATCCAGGTACAGGACCTTGCACTGGGCCTTGTTGAACCTCATGAGGTTCGCATGGCCCCACTTCTCAAGCTTGTCCAGGTCCCTCTGGATGGATCCCGTCCCTCAGGCGTGTCAGCTGCACCACTCAGCCTGGTGCCATCCGCAAACTTGCTGAAGCTGCGCTCGATCCCACTGTCTGTGTCACTGATGTCAGTGTGAAGTGAAGCTTATTTGGGAGGGGACACTCAAAGCGTCCCATCTGGTGTTATTAAGGAGTCATTCATCTTACAGAGCAGATTTTTTTTTCCCCACAATGGAGGCCAGGAAAAGGGTTTTCTGTCTGCCACTCAGTTGCTGATTTTCAAGAAGCCCGTCACGTATCATCTTTGGGATCTCGGATTTAACCTGGTATCCGGTTTCACCCCGAACTTGAGGGCCGACCAGGGGGTCAGGCATGCACAGGCAGCACAGCCACCTAGGGAAGCCAGGCTGACAGACCACAAACCACCCAAACCAGGAGCACTCACAGCCCAAAGCCCCAGGCAGAGCAAGCTGGGGATTCAAGCCCAGCCCCTGCAGGGATGCAGCACCAGGAACGGCACCACTGTGGTGCTGCCTCACCGGGGGCCCCAGCGGGATCAGGACGGGTGCAGGAGAGGTGATGGATACTGGCTGTCTGCTCCCATCTGCAGCAGCAGTTAAAGAGCAGAGAAACGCCAGAGCCGGCCGGGGAGATGGCAGCTCTCCAGCTCCTCACCTGACTAAATTGGTCCACCTGCACAAACCTGCTGGGGCTGCCAGTCATCTCTCCCAGTCCTTTCCAAAAGCCAGTGGCGATGGAGGGGGAGCGGTGCTGGAAGTTAAATGCCTTTGCTAATTGGACCTGTTCCCATGAGGTTTTTTTGTTGTTTTCCTTCCAGGCTGTGGTAGGAGCCTGCTGGGGTCATCAGGGACCTGTCAGGTGCTCTCAGCCATGCTGGGCTGCAAGACCTGGAGAGTGTTACATTATCTTGAAGAGCAAATTCCTTTTCCCATCCCTTTCCTCATGCCACCGACGGGGAGGGAAGATCATTCCCCCAGCAAGGCTCGCTGCAGGCCAGGTGCTCCCTTGGCAGGAAGGGCCAGTGGCCTCTGTCTCCTCTGTGTCACACGAGGCTTGGACATCATGACACTACTGATCCTGCTACAAGGAGCTACAGGGGCTTCTCCCCTCCTCGCTCCTCCTGCTTTTTCTCCCTGCTGTTCAACTGGTGGTGAAACAGAAGCAGCTGGATCTTGAGGAGAGAATAAATAGCTTTCATTTGGCCATGGAAAAGAGATGGAGGCATTTGCTAGAGAGCATCTGACAGCTTGGGGAGAGCAAGCAGAGCTGATTCTGGAGGAGCTGTGGTAATTAGAGTCTGTGTTTGCACTCTTTCATTTAACACCAGAGGCTGCTGTAATCGAAAGCAGCCCTGGCACTACTATATTACAGGGCCCTACAGCTCACACGCCATCTCACCGAGACACTGCTGCCCCAGCATCTCAATACCACTGTCTGCTGGGAGCCCCCCTGGCAAGATGCAGCCTCCACCTTCCCCATGCACCCCAGCACAGACCCAGGGCACCCCTGGCATCCAGCTGTGGTCCCCCCAGCACCCTGCACCTGCTGCGAGTCAGATGAGGAGCAACGCAGCACGGAGCTGAATTACTACAGCATGCACACTGCTCGTTCAGCAGTGATTTACCTCCGCGATGGCAGATTCATTACCCTTCTTCCTGTGCCCTGTTACTGGAGGAGCTGGCAGTGAAATTACACCTTCTGCTCCACACCCCCGCACTGAGGATGTTGGTTGATAAGAAGCTCAACAGGACCCGGCCATGTGAGCTCGCAGACCAGAAAGCCAACCGTGTCCTGGGCTGCAACAGAAGAAGTGTGATCAGCAGGTCGAGGGAGGTGATTCTGCCCCTCTGCTCCGGTCTGGTGAGACCCCACCTGGAGTTCTGTGTTCAGCTCTGGGGCCTCCAACATAAGACAGACATGGACCTGTTGGAGTGAGTGCAGACGAGGCCACAAAGGTGATCAGAGGGCTGGAGCACCTCTTCTATGAGGACAGGCTGAGAGAGTTGGAGTTGTTCAGCCTGGAGAAGAAGAGGCTCCAAGGAGACCTTATTGCGGACCTTCAGTACTTAAAAGGAGCCTACAAGAAAGCTGGAGAGGGGCTTTCTACAAGGGCATGTAGCAATAGGACAACGGGTGATGGCTTTACACCAAAAGAGGGGAGGTTTAGATGAGAGACAAGGAAGAAGTTCTTCCCCATGAGGGTGCTGAGGCCCTGGAACAGGCTGCCCGGAGCAGCTGTGGATGCCCCATCCCTGGAGGTGTTCACAGACAGGTTGGACGGGGCTTTGAGCAACCTGGTCTGGTGGGAGGTGTCCCTGCCCATGGCAGGGGGTTGGAACTAGGTGATCTTCAAGGTCCCTTCCAACCCAAACCATCCTATGATTCTATGCTGAGGCTGGGTACTAGGCTGCTTATAATTAATTAATAGCTGCTGGAGCAGCCACTTGCCAGTCACCAGGCTCCTGCAGCACCAGGAGGGCTCTCCCCTCCAGGGATGGGGGAACTGCTGCAGCTCCTCCTTCTCCAGGCCCTGACTTCTACTTGGGATAAATCACAGATACAGAAGGATTTGGGCTTCTTACACCTGGTGCTGCTGGATTTCTGCAACATGCACAAGAACAGAGCACCTCCCTGGAAGCCTCTGGGTGCTGAGCAGTGCCAGGGAGGAGAAAGGAGGAGGCAAATCAGTCTGTTTATTGAAGTACCTAAATTAGGAGGTGGGAGTCTAATTTTAGGCACCTGGTGCTGCCCTTCAGAGTGACAAATTAAGCACTACAAGGGTTCGGGTGTGCATTGCTCCTCTCTAATGCCATGGGAGAGCCCCTGTGTGGGGCTGGGGCAGCACCTGGACCATTGCAGGGGCACTGGAGCTGCTCAGACATGTTGTAATGGACCGAGGACTCCATAAACCCTAAATAGTGACTTTACAGCCTGTTCTGTGGCTGAGCCTGGCTGTGACTCAGCAGCAGGGAAAACCGAAGGCTATAAGCACCTGGTGCTGACAGCACATCCCCTCCATTGAGCAGCTCTGTGAGGCTGCAGACACCTTCAACTGAGCCCTTCCCCTGCGCCCCTGCAGCAGAGCCAGGCACGCTTCATTAATGCTAATGAAGTAAGTCTCCCAACAGCCAGCGAGGAAAGCTGAGCTGCTGTAACGCTGGGGATGCAGCCAGCACACAGAGGTGCCGAGGTCAGGAATGGAGGTAGTGGGAGCAGAGACGTCCGCCACCCTCTGCATCCCAGCCAGGGACAGCCACTGCTCCAGCTCCACTCGTGTCAGGACAGACCCTTCACATGTTTATATTGCTCCATGGTCCCCAGGAAGCAGATTTGCTGCCTGTAACCGAGCCAAATGCCAGACCTCTGCTGCCGGAGGAGACCTCCGCCCTGCTCTGTCCCATAGGATGACCCCAGGGGCACCTGTGGCCACCTTGGGCACTCTGGGCAGCGCGAGGAGCTTCAAACCATCTCGTGGCTTGGCAGAAAGATAAATGGAGAGCAAAGCACTGTGCTGGCAGATTGCTGCTTGCAATTGCCCCTTGGAGGACACCTCTGTGGCTCTGCCAGCCCGCTGCTCTCGTTCGAGACTTTCCAGTCATCGCAATAGAGTGAAACCTTATTTACTGCCCTCCTCCCGGCTTTCTAAAGTGGCCATGGGCACACAGCAGACCTTTCCATCTGTACTAACAAGAGCGCCTTAATGGCTTTTCTGCCACAGTACAAATCAACCCCAAATAGACATGGGCACTGGGGGAAGGCTGTAAGTGGTGGCTGGGCAGAGCTGGGGAAGGGGAGGGCAGGGGTAGGCGGGGGTCTGGCCACGAGCAAGGGACAGGGAGTTCGGCGGGGTGGTAAACCCGACAGGCAGTGCTGCCTGTACCCATCTCTCAGGGCTTTCTCCCCAAATGGGGGTCATAGAAGCCTCCTTTTCCAGGAGGTGCGGTTGGATCTCCAGCTTCAGAAAAGGCATGGGTAAAGCTGGGCAGCCCCATTCTCCCACCCCATGCTCTGGTCCCATGCCGGGCCATGATGATAAGACAGGAGAGTGGAGATGCAAAGGGGCACTGAGTCACTGATAGGCACGCGCGTGTCACACCGCAGCATGAGGATGGGAGCACATCCCGACGAAGCTGTGCACCAGGGCAGAAACGCTGCATTTTGCAAGAGCATCTCAAAGCTGCTGATTTCCTTCAAGGAGCTTCTTGGCCTAAACCTCTGCAGCGTTAGAAATGCAAGAGCGATTCCTAATCAGCCAGCTCCATCAGCCTGGGGGACGGCAGCTCCCCATCAGTTCAATATGACGCAGTCTCTCAATTGCCGTGCACTAACCAAGGCTCCACTGAGAGCCTTATCAGGAGAGAAACTTCCCAGTAGAGCTGAGGGAGGAATACATCTGCAGAGAAACACCGGTGTCCTCGTCAGGGCTGGGCAGAGACACCCCTGTCCCCAACCCCACAGGAGGGGACACCCAGCCCAACCTCATCTCAGCCTGTCACCGTCTCTGCCGCGGTTATTGATTTGCCAAGGCTCATCCTTGAGATGCAGGATGCGCAAGGTGGAGCTGTCCCTGCCGTGGGTTGCCATGGTGATGCAAAGCCCTGCCACCTCCCCATCCCTGTCCCTGCCGTGGGACAGTATGGTGCCCAGGCAGCAGATTTCCTTGGGGCAGGTTTGGGGCTTGGCATGCCTCCCATCATGCAGCTCTGGGGCAAATCCCGCATTACTGGGGTGAACCAAGCGATTTCTCTCCATTTCCCTTCCCTTCCTTTCCGTGCTTTTCTCTTCCCCTTTACTGCCTTTCCCAGCCCTGTGACTGGACCAGCTCTGCTCCCATCAGATAGGCTGCAGCAGTCCCAGGAGATGCTCTGCTGGGATGCATGTGCATTGCCAGTCCAGGTGTTCAGATGCGTGTGTGCTCCCCACCTTCAGATGTGTGTTTGCCCTCACAGTGGATACTGATGCTCCTGCGTACCTACGACACAGCCACGGGCAGTGGGAGCTGTTAGCGTGGCTCCTGTGCCTGTCGAGCATCCTGCTCACACCAGACCTGCTGCTGAGGCCCAGTGCAAATGGCCAGGGTGCCATCACCCTGCAGAATCCATACCATGCTGCTGTCTTTAAAAGCAAAATGGACAAAAAAGGTTTCAGCTCTGCAGCATGCTCCCAGGCTGGGTGAGAAATGCTTTCACCATAGATGAAGATTCAATGCAAACTGGGCAGTGAAGGTCAAAGGCTCTTTTAGGATAAGAAAGACATTTTCTGAAAGCAAGAGCTGATTCATACTGACAGAGGTGGCCATTTATTTAGGAAAGCTTAAAACCTCAGAAACCTCTCACTCCTGTTGCATCTAACGGGGTTATAAGCTCCGGTGTAACCTGTCTGTCCAAGGAAAATAAGATGCTTACAACACCATCGTGTCTGAACAACCACAAATCCACAGCCAGAGATAGTGTGGTGGTGAAATCAAATACGATTCAGCCAGACCAGGACTCACCGTTGGCACAGAAGGGTGCAGGAGCCAGCACGGTCCAGCTCCTGAAGCTTGCAGCGCTGCCAGAGCCCTGGCAACAAAATTCTCCCCAAGCGAAACCAGAGGCTGCCTCTGGCCTTCCTTATTTTAATCTATGTTGCAATGAATTAAACATGTTTTAATATCAAAAATGAGAGATCAAGGATCAGCAGTAATAAATCCTCCACACTCATTTTCCATATTAAGCTTGTGTGTACCCAGGGCAAGCGCGATAATTAGAGTCACGCAGTGATTTATCTGGAGGAAGGAACTGAAGGCATTCGGATATTGGTATTCTCAGTCTTGGCGTGCCTTCATGCCCCGGTTCCCTGCCTACATTATACATCCCTGCACAATGGGGACCTGCAGGGGTGGGAGCGCTGGTGGCAGCAGTACACACGAGTCTGGTACGTGCAGCCAGCCCTAGTCCCAGACACGCTCTGCCAACGTGAACCAAAGGGCATCCGATGGGCAGTGGGCTGAAAGGATGTGTCTGGGGTCAGCGGTGGCCTTTGCCTGTCCCAGGACGACTACATTACTGTTCCTGGGCTTTCACTTCTCCGCTCCTCTCTCAAGTGCTCCCTACTTTTGGCACAGGGACTGCCACCCTGGGCCGAGCACTCTGCCAGCCCCAGCACTGTCCCAGCCCAGGAACAGAGTGTTTTCCTGGGCCATTTCCCAGGCTCCGGCACAGCAGGACCAGCAGCAGGCATCTGCATTTCAGGTGTGCACTGTAGAGAGGAATCCATGGTTACACACCTATTTCTATTCTCAGCAGTCGTTTTTGGAGTCGTTTATAACTTTTTCCTGTCTTTTCACCTTTTTGGATAGGAGGTGGCATTTTTTTTTTCCCCCCATCATCTTGTGGGTATTTCATGCCTTCTTGAAGGCTGGAGAGGACTTCTCTGGCTGGGGAAATGCGACCACAGGTTTTTCTCCCCAGCCACTCCAGCCCAGCTGTGAAGCGTGATGGATATTCCTCTGGCTGTCTTTTGGGTGATCTGCTGAAAACCCGCATGTTCCCCATCAGCTGGATGAGGCCACGGGCTTGAAAATGTACAGAGAGGGAAGGGACTTTCAGCAGGACTTACAAATACCTGGAAGATTCCTGCCAATGATTCTACGGCTCAGGGGCTGCCACATCCCTTGGCAGACAGAAACTGCAAATGAGAGACTTTGTATATGCCTTTGAATTTTCCCCAGGAGGCACAATCCCCTCTGGAAATCCACCCCATGCACATAAAGACTTCAGACGCTTTTTTCCTTATCCCAAGCAGTAATCCATGCATGCCCTGGGTCTGTGAATCACAATCAGAAATCCTTGCCCTGAAGAAAGTGTAGGCTTTTGCCTCCTCTTAATATGGGAAAAAGGGGAATGTAGCTACACAAAGGCTGTGAAAGCGCAACGTCCATCCACACATTAGAAAGTGTGGGGTTTACTGGAAGTACATGGCTGGCACTACTGCAGCTCCCAAGCAGGGGCGTACATGTGCACTAATGCCACCGATAACAGGTCCCAAAAGTTGAGTGGAACCTACACTTTGTGCTTCAGGGCTTGTGAGGGTCTCTAGTGCGTAGAGACCAACCCCACCAACACAAAACACTGCCAGTTCTGTCTCACCACACATTTCCCAATGTTTGGTTTTTTTTCCTTTAGACCACAGCCAGGACTGCACAAGGATTCTTTAGGCATTAAATTTCAAGATCTCATAAACACCCAGGGAGATACACACCTAGAAGCAGAGGGTAAGAATCCAAGAGCTGTTATTTAAAAATGAATGAACTGGGGTTTTCAAGTCAATTCTACTGTATTGAAAAGCCTGACCCTTGAAGGACCACTGCTCACTGCAAAAGCACTTTGTGCTTGGTTTCAGCACTGGTACGTGGTGTGAAACCCCAGCGGAGGCAGGTTCCTCACTGCCAGCAGCAAGAGCACAAGCTGCTCTAAGTGCTTGGGCTCCAAATCTCTCCAGGGGAGGGCTGGGGTAGGGGTTTTAGCTCTCCCTGACACTGCGCTGAAGGATAACAACTTGGCATAATTCCTGCCAAGAGTGGATACATGCTAAGGTTTGGGGGGGGAAAGCAAAATTTAGACCAAACGTTCTCAAGCCTCCTGGAGACCCCACATGGGAAAGCCAGAACAGCCCATCCTTTTGTGAAGGGTGAAGCTCACTCCTGAACCATGTTGCTGGAGCACCTGGAGCTGGATGGTGCCAGGTCCTAAATAACTCAAAACAAGGAGATTGTTCCCCTTCTTAAAGCAGCGGCAGCCATGAAGATGGTTCGGGGGATCCTTGCTTTTAGGGCGGTGCCTGCACAGCTCCCTGCCGTGATGTCCTGGCTGCTGCTCAGAGGAGGGAGATGCTTCCCCTGCCCTCAGAGGGTAGAGCTGGGAGAAACCTCCCATGGCTGTCCAGTGGAAGAGACTACTTTTCTTCCAGATTTAAAAATTCTCAATAATTCCCATGGCTCCAGGAGCTGGGGCTTGCTTCAGCCACTTGATATCACAAGAGTGATGCTTCCAGGGCTGGCAAAGGTGCCCATAGCTCTTAAGTGTCCAGCCATTAAATCACAGTCTCCTTCAGCTTGTCTTGGTAGATCCAGGGTACTTGGCACTGCTAGGAGCCCAAAGCAGAGCACTGCAGCAGCACAGAGAAAAAAAGAAGAATGCATTATTTTTAGCTGCAAAGTATCTCTTCCCCTTTCGCAGGCATGGGCTGAAAACAGCAAGAACAACCTATTGCATTGAACTCCCCATCTAACGCTTCAAATACTTGCCGTCAAAATAGAAACTTATCTGAGATCTTAGAAAAGCGCACAAGGCTTTTCCAGCATGGAGAAGGTGAAGCCCTGGGCCCAGCAGAGCGAGCCGGGGGCGGCAGGGAGGACGCGGGGCTGCTGTGCTTGGAGCAGCTGCCACATTTGGCTGGGAGCATCTCTCCCTGCTTGTTACTTAACACATTAAAATGGGTAGAGGTGCCTTTTGATGTTCCCTTTGAATTGCTCTTCTCTCTTCCTTCTCATCCCCAGGGTATTTTATTGGACTTCTTAATAAAGCTGGAGGGAGGGTGGAGGGGAAAAAGTTCTTTGAGCTTATTGTAAATGAGCAAAGTCTTATCATCTGTCTGCTTCCTTTTTACATTTACCCTGTAATCTTATTTACAAGCTGAATACCAAGTGCTGGAGTAATCAGTACATGATCGATAACTGAAAGCAGCTTCTTCTTGATCTGCAACCATTTACAGTCAATTATTTCGTGGGCATGTGGGTGTGGACACTGCTTTTTGGTGGAAGGGTGCTGTGTGCTGTTGTGAGAACTCAGCACAGTCCCCTCCACACAGATGGAACCAGGGTCTGAAAAACCCCAGCTCTCCTCCCAAGAGTCCTCCTCTCTGAGCCACCAGCATTACCATGAACTGAATCCTCAGCATGAGCCATGGTTTTTGGGTGGGATGCAGCCAAACCTTTCCCAATGGGCATTCCCTTCGCCTGCCTTGAAGCAGGCAAGGAGACCATGGTCACCACCTCTCCTCCCACCCAGCCCGGTGTAAATCAGGAGCAATGCTCCCCAAACACAGTGATGTGCTTCTGCTTGGGGAGGTGGGACCAGTTGCTGGATCCAAGGGAAGCTGGGCCTGACATGCTGGGAGAACACTCCAGCCCCTGCCTGCTGCTAATTAGCACAACTGCTCTCATTATTTTTTTGCTGCCCTCTCTTTCACATTCAGCTTTACCTTTCATTTACCTGAGGATGTTGCCAACCCTGGGACACTTTTAATTAAAAATAAATAAATAAATCTAATTCTTCAGAAGGGCTGCAGGAAGGATGGAGAGAACACTTGTCATCTTTTTTGTTGACCTGTAGTCCAGACCTGGCAAAACCAATCAAGGTGGCTAAACTCTGACGTTGCCTCTTGTTTTACCATCCTGAGTAGAGCAGACCAGGACAGATACTTGCCCAACCTGCCTCCCCCTCAAGCTCCCGTGCTGGCTGGGGGACAGTCGGGACAGTGCCTGCTGGGTCCCAGCCTGTTGCTGCCTCCCTCTCCCTGCCTTCTCCTTACTCAGCAGCTGCATCCCCCCCAGCTCATCCATCATCCCAGATTAGCCATTAGTAAAGCCACCCATTTGCAGGGCTGCAGCTCAAATGAATTATGTTAGTATTCCAGCTACCTCAATGAACGGCCTCACATCGAAACAATTTTGGATCACAGGGAGAAAGCAATCAATTATTTCGTTCCCTTGCCTGCTGCCAGCACCCAGGGCTGGAGCACACTCTGATCCCTTAATGGCATTTTCAAACCCCGGTCAAGAGAATGGTGCGTTTAGTTTCATTCCATACATGGCAAGCGCCAAAAGGACATTATTATCAATCCCTGCGGCGGGACAGGCTGTTCCTTGCTGCTGCCTGGCCCTGCCTGCTGGTCCCTGCGCCCCTCCTGCTCTCTGCCCATGGACACACAGCCCTGCTCCCCGACAGCCACCTCCTGCCATGGGGAGCACCACAAGTAACCCAGCCTCCCAGGTAGGCAAGCGAAAGGATAGCAATTATATGCAAAAGGAAAAAAAACCCACCAAACTTAACTGAAGTGCCCTGTCTCTCAATTCACACACTTAAAGCCATCGAGTTCCCAGCACTAGCGTGCATCTCTTGCTCGCTTCCCCCATCTCGTGTATAAATATAGCAGCGGTAATTAGATGAGGGCTCTTTGCCCTCTCACTGGCATCTCGTCGTGCACAGAGGATGCTCAGGCAGACGGCACCGCACGCGGTCCTCTGCAGAGCCAGCCGGCCACGCCGGGCAGGCGGCTGCAGAGCATCTTCTGGACCCACTCTCCTGCTGCAGCCCAAAAGGTTCCTCCCGCATGGGAAACGGGGTGAAATGGCTCCAGACACCCCCCAGCTCCAACTCGATGCAGCATGGCTGGGCTTGCCAGAGAGAAGGCCTGCATCTAGCAGAGAGGATGCTACTTGGGGTCAAAAGAGCAACCAGGGGCAACAATGCTGTGTCTTGGTTTTAAGGCGCTGTGTCCTCCAGACACTGTCCCTCTAGACACCTGCCCCAGGGCCATGGTCACTAGGAGGGAAGGACAAATTTCCCTGCCCACTCCCTCAGTTTCTGCAGTGCTGGTGAGAGCACAGATCCTGGGTGCAGAGCCAGTGTTTGCCAAAGACAACTTGTTGCAGCAGTTTCTGTTCCTGAGGCTGCATGTAAAGAGAAATAACAGGCTGGGACATGCCAGGGCTGCTCCCAGTTCCCTTCAGCCGGTGTTAAATCCAAGGAATAATGATTTCAGGACAAACAATCCTGTTTCCTGGTCTACAGCAATAATTTTAGAAGAAATTTCCAGCTCTTTGGGACCCTGAGAAGATGCTTTTCCCCCCACCTCGCTGAGCTCTGCCTTTCACCTCCCATGAAAGAGAGGTGCAGAGCTCATCTCACAGTTACATGGTAAGAGGGACTTTCAGCTGCTCCCTCCTCTGCTTGGTGGCTACGTGCGCCTTAATGACTTCATACATGCTCGGAAGACTTTTTCAACCTGTAATGATACACAAGGTGAAGGAAGAGTCATAGCTGAGCTCAACAGCAAGGCAAACGCTATGGGACATGACATTCTTCTTGATGCCACATCCCAACTCAGCTGCAGGAGGACAGCTTTCAAATCTTCCCATGAACAGCGTGATTGCATGGCTTTTGTCCGTGCAGGTGTTGAGGAGCAGACTGAATAGAAGGTACCAGCTAAATATAAGCTCTGATTTACAAGATAAGTGATGGTAAGTGATTTCATTGTTTGGAAGCAAGGACCTCCAAAACTGTTCACTGGAAGAGGAACAACCAGCCCCAGCAGAGCCGGTAATTAAAGGTAACTGTAGCCCAAAGCAGTTACAGCACTAATAAAGCAGTGAATGGAGATTATGCTCCCCCTGCTGCGACTGTAAACCCAGCACTCTTCAGGCATCCGAGGGAGTACCCAGCTGCAATTGCACTGAAAGCGATAATTGGAGAGAAAGATTTCTCTTCATCCTTGCCTATGGGACAGCAAACTGGCCCGAGGAGCAGTCACGCAGGAGAAGAGGAGAAATGCAGGTGCTGCAGCTGGAAGGAGACCAGAAATCCAGTGCTGGCAGCCTCCCCTGCAGACATTTCCCCCCCAAAAGGGTGGAAAAGGCTCACATCAGCACCAGCTGAACAGCCATCCCAGGTGCCTGTGGCTGCCACTCACCTGCTCCTCACTCCCACACAGAGCACCATCCCCATCCTCCTGGGCAAGAGGAAAAACATTTCTTGAAGACATAATCTTCACTGCACTCACTCGGTCTTATCAGGTTTTGGAGTGGGCTGCAGTATTTAGATGTGGTGAACTGAAGAGATTTAAGAGGCAGCAGGAGGCCTCTTGAAGAGAATGAAAGGAATCATCTAAAGCAATGGAAAGCAAAGACAGCGCCTGAATGAGTAAGGAAAGTTCTGACGATCAGCAAGCTGCAGCGCTAGTTTAGCACTTGCAGCACAGGGATGCCATGCACGTTTCATGTGCCAGAATTGTGCTGGCAGCGGTGGGAGTCCCATGGCTTGACACAAGCTGAACACGTCCACCTGCGATGTCAGCCTCCTTTGGAGAAGATCTTCCACCCCATCTGCAGGTCAGGAGTTCACACAGGTTCTAAGGTACCTGAATGAGGAGGATTGTCCCTTGTAACTCCTCCCCAGGATATCTGGTGTGCTTTACTTGAAAGCCAGTCAACTTTGACATAGGGATGGTTTCTTCATGTGGGGTGAGAAACACTTCATTGGTTGCAGTGTGTACATGTCCCCAAGCATGACAGGACCTTGGCACTAACAAAACCAAGGTGTCTAGACCTCTACTAGTCCTCTTCTGCAGAAGGCAGCAGTGTTGTCACTGCTTCACAGCTGGGGAAACTGAGGCACGGAACAGCTCCAGGATTTAAAAAAAAAAAAGCCACAAAACAACAAACAACTGTTCAAAACCCAACAGCCTGCAGCTCCAAAGCTGTTGTGGTGTGCAAGGGGGCTGAGCATGCTGCTGGGTCCGTGTTGCACAACCAGCAGTGGCTATGACCTGCTGATGAACAGAGCCTGGGGGAACAGCCAGCAGGATCACCCCGGGGCTGCTGCTGTACGCCCAGCTCCAACCTCACCCACCGCAGGGCAGCGGCAGCCTCCGAACACCAGCATTTTCTCACTCCAGTCCTGCTCCTCTGCCCAGGTTCTCCAGCGGATGGGCCATTCATTGCCTTGGTGCTCTGGCCACACGGGATGTTGCTTTGCTACCTTGAAGGACAGGAATGACCACTCACCCCTGGCCCACAGGGCTTTTCAAGCACAAGTGTCACCTCAGTCCCTTGCATCCCAAGGTACATAAAGAGGCTGAAACAATTTGAAAGCCAAGGCAGGTACCGTGAAGTCTGGATAGCAGGTAGACACTTCTGGAGGCATCTGGATCCCCTAGAAAATTGGAAACTGACTTGTGAGTGGGATTGAGGTCTTAGAGTGTATACGCAGATTGAACAGACCAGCTTGCCCAGGGGAATCTCACAGCCAAGGCAGGAGCTGGAGGCAGATATAGCAAATCCTAGATACATGCACTAGCCTTGAACTTCCCAACCAGCCTGTGAGGCTTTGCAACCCCCTTTCCTATATTCTCAGCCACGGTTTGCCACCTCTCCCCTCCCTGCGTGACAGCTGTACCCTGACATCAGCAAAACTAAGTACCTGTCCAGGAGAAGAAAGTAAGATTAATTTAACTTCAAATGCTGCCAAATGCATAAAGCCAACACAGTGGGAAAAATAAGGCAGGCAATTTTATCCTACTTGCTTTCAGCAGCAGTGACATTAGGTGTTATTTGATACAAGAGAAGAGCCAATATTTCCAAACTGAAGGGCAATTATGTAAACTGGTATCTTTAGAGGATCTGGAAGCCGTTCAGACCAGGAGCACTGGGGAACAGGTTCTGACTCAGGATCGTGTTTATCGAGGGCCCAACTTGTTTCTTGATGCTTTCACCCTAGTCCAGACTTTCCATTTAAAGAAAACCTCAGGCAAGGTTTCCAAAAGCAGCATTGTCCTGACTCCTCTCTGCCATCTGTAACCATCAGCTAGATCAGTGCTAAAAGCCAGTGCCAAAAGCTTTTGCAAACCCTGTATTTCCAGCTAGGAATGAAGGGAGAGCCCCGTTCACCTTGCTGAGTGTGAGTTCCAGAGCCCCAGCCTAATAACATAAATGTCAGTTGTTGAACTTCCAGCCAGCTTTTGTGGGTGTCTCTGGCACAGCAACACATTGCCAAGATTGTGAAATATTAAATGAGGCATTAGAGTAAAAAAAGAACAAAATTACGCATCCGACGGCCATTTTCCAATACCCTCCGGGTTTGGCTTTGACTGCCTGTGACATAAACGGGTATGGATTTATAACAAACCTGCCCCAGCGCAGGCACCAGCGCTGGTGGGGAACAGGAGGTGGCTCCTGCTCAGTCCCCAGAGCCCACGTCTCCCACCTGCTGAGACTAGCGCACGTCCACAAGCTCCAGCCCTGTGGCAGATGTGCTGCCTTTTGCTAGCATCAGGTCTTCTGTGATGCTCAGAGTGCCCCCAGCTCCCTCCCTTTTAAACAGCAGCTTTCAGGAGCCTGAGGCAGAGGGTGATGGATGAAGGCTCCCCAGTGCCAGGCTATTGCTTTCCCCATAAGTTCATTCTGTTTTGCCACAGGAACGGCCAGCAAGCCTCCACAGGAGGCTGCTGTAGGTGCTTGTGAAGAACCCCAGTCACTGCCTTGGTACATCTACTGGCACCGAAGCAGCTTTGCAAGATTGAGCTTCACAGACCTGATCTGCCAGAAATGAAATAAGGAGGTTCTGCCAGAGTGGCAGAGACATCCTGGAGAGAAGACAGGAAAACAAAGTAGGTACAGAGGGGAGAGACACTGAGGTACTGCAGGCATGGAAATCCAATTCCTTGTTAAATTGGAAAAAGGCAGGGCTTGGAAAATAATGCTGATAGGGTAACAGCTCTCAAACAGAGATGAGGCTGCAGGCTGGAGATGCAGAAAGGCACTTGTGTGTACGCACAGGCACATACAGGAAGATGATTGAGAGAGCCCATAAGTGTAACACTGGAGAATATTGAAATTAACCCAGAAAACAGCCTGCGAAATTCAAATAATCCGTGCCATGCAATGGGCTGAATGCATCCTGAGCAGCGAGCTGTCAAGCGCTCTGCAGCTACACGAGGGGGATGTGACATCCAAGACATCGGGAGCAGCCGTTAGGATCACTCAGCTTCTGAGGCTTTTTAGGAGCTATTTTTGCAACTCTATGCCGTTATTCTGCAGGATGTTCAGCCCCTACCCTTCCCCAGAGAGGCTCATCCTTTTCTGTTGGCATAACCTCTCCATTTGAGGTGGAAGGCAGAGGTCGGGGTCACACAGCCATCGGGAGGGCAGGCTTCCTGCCCTCACATCTTCAGCCAGCTCCTTGCAGCAGCACAGTGCACGGAGACCTAGAGGCAGGTCTCTGATCTCCTCCCGGGGGATGAGGGCAGGAGGGACCTGTGCTCCTCCGTACACCAGCTCTGCCCCACCAGCACTGTTATTCACAATAACCCCTCTGCCCTGTTGTTACAGTGGGAGCACGGAGCCATTATCCATCAGCATCCTGGCAGAGCGCTGTAATTACAGGCTGCTCCGTGAGGTGTCTCAGGTGCTTCGGCTGGGTACAGCGTTCATCAAGCCCTTGAGTGCCACGTGAAGCTGCACCCCTGGCACCGCCACCTCCCAGACCAGCACGGCTGCTCGGCCAGCAGCCTCCTGGGGCCAGGAGAATCCTGTGCTGAAGCACACAAAGGCACTTCCACGGCTGCAGCCAAGCACCCCAGCCTCAAAGGGCTTCTACCTCATGAGGAGGGTCTGGTGGAGTCAGTTCTCAAAGCTGGGTAAGATCTGGTTTGCTGTAAAGGCAACCAGTCTCCTTCAGCAGGGGAGGGAGGGATGTTTGCAAAGTGGGACCGAGAAGTGGCGACCACTGGAGGTCCTGCCACCCTTAAACTCCAACTGCTCCCAACACACCAGCCAGGATGAAAGTGCATACGTGTCTATTCTGTTAATGAGGAACATCACAGACAAAGACCACGTTTGCACAAAATATTTAAAGGAAAACTATTTCACCACTCAATTCCCCCTACATCTGTGTTGAACCAAGATCCATGTTGTGCAACTGGTCCCTTTGGTTTCTGCCAAGTATCTCTTAGGATGGATTACTTTACTCACAAAACCCTCACAAGTATTTTTGACACTATCCCACAAAATTATTTCTGCATAAATAGTCACTGCTCTCTGCTTGCAAGTATTTTTGTGCCTATAAACTCTTTGACCAAAGGAAAGAAGGTCCCTGCAAACTTGACACCTGTGCTGGAACTTGAGAGCACCATTTCTAAGCAGTGCCAGACTCTCCCCAGCCTAATTAGGGCTGTCTGAGTCTGAGCAAAACCAGTCCTTCCCTGTGTGGCCAGATGCTGCATTGTGCCCAGAGAAAGCAAGCAACTTAGGCTTTACTGACAGAATTCCTAGTGGAATAATTAAACCCAAATAATTCAATTAACATTGCAATTGAGTAATTGCATTTCAAGCATTGCAGTAATTGAGCAATATTTGTATTGTCCCAGCGATGAAGATAGGCACAGTCGCCTTTCAACAGGCAGAGGAAGACAGATGGTGCTAATGAAGGGCAGAAGAGAAATGTGAGGTCACTAGATTAAGTGCTCTTCCTTTTTTGGCTAGAGAAGAAAGTCAAACCACTGCGATCCTGTTGCCTTTAAAAGCCCAAGTAACAGAAATAAAAGAGACTCCGCAGGATTGCAGGAGTCTGCTTTACCATTAATTACTTTTTGTTGAAAGCTCACAGCCTGCTTGGCATTGCATCAAAAAGAGGACAGCCACGGTTCCTGCCCAGCTAGTCTGTTATCTTAATCTAGCGCTGCTTCAGAGTTCAGACATCAGCAGCGAACGAGGAGCTAAGACTTTGGGAGGAATTTCTGCCTCCCTTAGCTACCTGAATGAGCCTGCAGCAAGTGTCAGGCCAGAATTCAGGAGACCAGATCTTGGTAAGATAAAACAGAGACAGAAAAATAAAACAGTTTTAGGATGCCTTACTTCTTGTGCTAGGTGTAGCTCTTGAGGGTCTGCAGGACTTAGACCAGTGAGAACGCTCTGCGTCAGTGAAGACGGCAGTTAAATTACCACTCATGCCACCACACTTGCATTGCAGCCCAGCTCTGGGGAAGAGTGTCCAAACCAGACACCCTATTATCTGTCAAGTTTGACCCAAACAAATCCACTAACTGTTCTTTCTAGAAAAAAAAAAAAAAGTATTGCAGTGAATAGAAAAGCCACTATCTCCTGTTTACATGTCAGTTCAGGTGCTGGGTGTTTGTCTTTCCCTTGATGCTCACGCTGATGATCAGCCTTGGGAGCACAGGAATTTGGGTTTTCAAGGATTAGCCTCTAACCAAACAAGAGCTGCAGCTTAAACCTTCCTTGCCTGTATTTGGACATATGGCTATTTCCTGGGAACCCAACTCTATCGTGTAGCCTAAGGTGCAGGGAATGGAAAGGCTAACAGCATTGTTAACCCCTTCAAGTCTGAAGGCACCGCAAGCATGATGTACATCATCTCTAGCTACTCTGATCTGGGTTCTTTGCAGCTCTGTTACAATACCACAAGGCTGCCACTTCCGAATCAATTTCAGTTTTGTTTCCCTACTCCCAGAGCTCTCCAAGCAATTTAAATTTGTTTGGCAAATTGCAAAATATATATATACACACACTTAAGAAATTGGCAGCTGATACTACGATGCTGTTTGCAGCTCCCCTCCCACTCTCAGCAACTTCTGAGCTTGATGGTGAATTACTATGAGACCTCTACACCTCTGTGTTAGCTGGAATGATGCACCTTGCACATCAACAAGCAACTAGATGGAAAATAGATCTACTGATGCTCCCATTGTTGAGGAAACCAGCATGCTGATTCAGGCTCTACCAGGCATCGGAATCCACGTGGATGACAGGCACATCCTACTCTGCAAGGGTTTTGATCACCAAGGTCTGTATTAGGTTCTCCTATGTTCACTGCAAGACAAATCCATAGAAACTAGGCTTTGTTAACTCCGCTCATTGCTCTCATTTGAGGCAAGTTGTCTACACATGCAAAGTTGTCTCAGTTTAACTGTACTTGGAATACATTTTGAAGGTCTTTTCTGAGGCGCCCATAGCCAAGGAGGAGCATGGAACCCTCTCTGGGTGGGAGAGGGCAGCTGGCCAGGGGCTGCCTGCATCTCAGTCCCCACGCTGCCACTCGGGTTTGCGGAAAGAGAAAACAGAATCAGGTCTGTTCCTTTGGGCACTGAATGTCTTGCAGCAGACCCAGGGCAGAGTACGACACAGAACCGAGCTCTGCCTCCTTTTCCTTCAAGGCACATGACAGTGCAAGTATGAAGGGGACAAATGTGTCCTTGTGACTGGTAAGCCACATGATGGTCACGAGTCTGGATCTGACTCATAGCCCAGGAGATGCTGTAATAAACCACCACTGGCCTACTCTGTCCTCCCGAGCACTGAGGCAGAGCTTTAGCATTCACATCTGCATTTACTACAGGACCCCATTTCCCCACCACAAAAGCAACCCCAAATCTAGGGGGAGAGTTACCCTTGCTTACTGCAGCAGCTTGTCCTCTGATTAAGGTCTTGCACACAAATTCATTCCCAGCTCTCACAGGGAAATATTACCAGTCTTTCTTCAGATGTGCTTGGGCTCCCTGTGTGCTTTGGTTTTATCTGGTGTTTGAATAAGATCAACTAACATTAGCGTGCTCCAGAATACCCCAGTGCACAACTCCAAGGAGCCCAGACACGCAGAGTGGCATCAGCATAGGAGCAACCCTGGTGCTCTCTTTGCACACCCCTTGGAGAGCAGGGACTGCATTAACAACAAAAGCAGCAAAATCCCCGCAGTGGCATTGTTTTACACGCAGACAGGTCACCTGGGCTGACTAATACTTCCAATAAACATTGGAAGAAATCTCTGCAGGTTTGATGAACCCTGCCCTGGACTTGGTGGGTAGCAAGGTCTCATTGCCTCAGGAAGATCCCGAGCAGATTCTCATCAAGACAATGCATGCTGTGATGATTCCTAAACTTGCTCAATGAAACAAGCTTTGAGCTCCTCCAGCATATTGCATGTTTGCTGGAAAAGCACATTTGGAGGTTTCAAAGCTGCATTCTGCCTTCTGTAGGTGGGAATGTAGTTGCCATTAGCCCCTGCTTCTGCCAGTAGCCTGTAGTTATTAATACACTTGCTTAGAAAGTGGGTAGATACTAGACTTTTTTTTAATAAAAGAATGAGTGAAGACTGCTGTTGTCTGTGTGCATAAGGACACATGAAACATAGAGCTCAACAGCAGCAGGCGACAGTGCACATACACCTCCCACCTCTGACTATCCCATTGGTAACAACTGCTTTTCCACCAGCTAGTGTGCAATCTCAAGAGGCCAGTCTCCCAATTCCCTTCATTTCCTTGAAGAAACCCCAAACCAGCTGATTTTCCTTCAGACCAAAAGAAAGATTTCATGTTGTGCGAAATAACAACAGAAAACTTATTTTAACATGGAAAGAGGAGCTCATGGTCTTCACCCCTGCTGCTTTGATCCAAGTTGAATTTTTCAGTTTTGCCACTAGTCTTGCAGTGGGAAATGATTATTTGCAAAGCCAAATTTACTATCGGATGACTTGTTTCATGCCAGCTAGTGAATAGCTTATTCGTACTTGGAATTGTATCCAGGTCCCAAAAGCCATAACCACTGTCACCTGTCAGGGTCAACAGCAAGTGGCAGAAGCCGGCTGCATGATGAGGAATAAGCTGTTCTCCATCCCCTTGAGAACCCACCCAGATCAGTGGGTCATTGCTTTGAAGTTGTCCTCCTCCACCCAAAGACAGGACTCGACTATTCTACAGCTTCCAGTAGTAAAACCTCCACCGCACAGAAGAAAACGATGTCTGTGTGTCTAGCAGGAGTGGTCTGGGAGAGATGGAGCAGCGTGGCTCTCTCTGGTGGCACGATGCAGAACGCCAGCTTCCATTTCATCGCTTGCTGCCTGGAGAGGGAGAAACTGTCACCCAGCAGCACTCGAATGCTCCACCACCTCCAAGTCAGGGAACTCTGTTTCTGAAGATGGGCTGAATATGGCACACCTGCTTCCCCCGTCCTGTCCTCTGCAGTGAAATCTCCTGCATCTGCACCCATAAGTCTGGAATTCACTTTTTCTGCCTCCTGGCACCAAGCAAGCGGCTCACACAGGCTGCATCACAGCTCACATGCAGAGGACAGCTGCCTCCCAGCCATGTTCCAGTGTTGTGTTGTATTGTATTAAAGGTTGACAGTACATCCTTTCTTCCCCTCCAGTTTGACTGTTTATTTTATAAAGGTCGAAGCACCACTGCAGGGCTGTTGATCTGTGGGGGCTGAACAGCATGGTGCACAGCAGGCCTACGAGTTAACTTGTTCTCAATATTCCCTATACTGAGGCCTCAAGTCCCACCAGCTCAAGTGTTCGCAGCATGTAAAGCTTATCACAGAATCAGCCTTCTCCATAAGTCTCTCGGCAGCATCCCCCTGGGGGAAGACACAGCCCTCATCACTTCTAAGCCTGTAAGTACAATGTACAAAGACTAACTGGCCAGCAGAGTCCTGCAAGTTGAAGCATCTCCAACAGAAAAATGCAGACATAACGCAGTTATAACACTGCCGAGGTTGTAGCAACCAGTGGGTTGAGTGAACACAAGGTCAGGGCTTTAAACTGCCCCCCTCCACCCCAGGGACCTGCAAGCCCTTCAGTGGAGGAACAAGGTCAGAGCCCACCAGGACTCCTCCAAACCAAGCCCCAAGTGGAAAGAGCTGCTCAGATTGTGTCCTGCAGTCCATCACCCCATCTCGCCCAGCAGTTCACCCCACAGGTGTTCTGATCTCAGTCCCATGCAGATCACCGACACTTTCCTCCGAATGGTGCTGGACTGCAGGTAGCAGGCTAACGCCTGAAACATGGTGCATGGGCCAGCCCCAGCTCCGCGCCAGCCTTATCCCCTCCAGTGAGTACCAAAGCACTAGTCTGCTTCCAGGGGACAAATTATTATGTAAAAGAACAACAACAAAAAACCCAGATAACCCAACCACCCCCCACCCAACAAACAAAAAAAATTTTAAAACAACAAGAAAAACTGGAAGAAACTAACAAAGCCCACAAAAAACACCACCCAAACCAAACACACACAAACACACAACTAAAAAAAAAAAACCCACAACCAACAAAAAAACCTACCCAAACACTACCCAGATGGTTTGGTTTTTGTGTATGTTTATTTGTTTTGCCTTTTTTTCCCCCCCTCTTTCCCTTTTGGTAGGACATATAAACAAGTAGATTCTCTCTTTTGATCCATATCACGCTGTCTTATCACACTCTCTCCCATTTTTGTCATGCACACAGCCCTGTTACACAGCATACATCTTTGTACCAAGAAATACTATAATAAACTCATATGAAACTGGTATTTAAGCTGGTCCATGATGCTTCCAGGGAGAAAAACACCAACAAAAAGAAATCTAGCTTGGTAAATGCTGCCCAGGAACAGCCTGCTCATCCCTACGCTGTACTGCACAGCCTTCATTAACTTACAAATGAATTCCTGCTGTGTCTCATGGCTTCCTTCAGATGTTATTATTCCAGCCTCCAAGGACATAAACAATTCTCTTGATTTAAGGAGCTATGCTGAGATGTTACTTGACTGTGGCTTGGGGAGGGGCAACAGCATTGGGAGAGATATTTTATTCAAGAAAACAGAAAAATTCCTTCCAAATAGAAGCAGAGGTCCAATTTAAATAAACTCACAGATCATAAGCTGGGGAATTCATGGGTAAAGAGAACAACAGAAATGGGGTTTTGTATTACTTCAGCTACTCTCTTCACTCAGGACCCATATCACAGCAAACAGTTGATCGCTGCCATCTCTCATCTGAGCACTGGTCCAGGACAACTTTGCGGGATTTTTCTAGATGAGGAAACCCTTTGCTTCATCCAAGAGGTGTCCTGCCCCTGGTCTGAAGGTAGCACCTTGCTGCAGAATGAGAACAACTCTAATCCCCTCATTTACCTATCATTCCTACAACAAAGGCGCCTTTATTTTTTATTTCTTTTTCTAAACTAAACAAGACCTGCTCTAAATAGGGAAAGGGATAGAGGCAAGAAGGCCAGGGCACAGCGATCTGTCACCCGTGCACTTCACACACTGAGCCTGCTTACGCAGGAGCGAGTGCAGCAAGGGCAAAGCAGAGAGTCGGGCTGTTGCAGGCATTTCAGAGGGTTCACGAACTGCAGCCACATTGCCCACTCCTCCCACACCAGTTCCCCTTTCATCCCGTGTTGCTAAAAGTAATTGCCATGTGCCACCTTGGGCTGACCTCTGGAGCCAGACAGCGTTCCCAGCTCAGTAAACCTACGTGACCTTCACACTCCGGTCCTCTTGGAAACCTCACAGCCATTGCAGGCACCGTCCCCTTCCCACAGCTTCTTTAGGCACAGGATTTCCAGCACTGGTGACATTCAAACAAAAGTCGAAGTTTGTCCTGAGCTCAGGGTGATGAGCCGCCTGCTCCGACCCTCCCCTTCAGTGTAGTGGTTTTAAAGAAACTTTGATTATTCTTTTCTCCTCCCAGCTGCGCTTTTGCTCAATGCACATCCCTCCCTGCCTTGCACTGTCTCACTGCACCATCACACATGCCATTTAGCCTGTCACTCATTGCCTTACGACACAGGTCCAGTCCTGTGTGACCCCGCACACCCCAGCCCTGAATTCCCACGTAGCTCTGCCTGCACAGAATCACAGAATGTTAGAGATTGGAAGGGACCTCGAAAGATCATCTAGTTCAATCCCCCTGCCAGAGCAGGAACACTCAAGTGAGGTTACACAGGAAGACGTCCAGGCGGGTTTTGAATGTCTCCAGAGAAGGAGAATCCACAACCTCCCTGGGCAGCCTGGGCCAGGCTCTGGCACCCTCACTGAGAAGAAGTTTCTTCTCAAATTTAAGTGGAACCTCTTGTGTTCCAGCTTGAACCCATTACCCCTTGTCTTGCTGTTGGTTGTCACCGAGAAGAGCCTGGCTCCATCCTCGTGACACCCACCCTTTATATATTTATAAACATTGATGAGGTCACGCTCCAGCCCCGCCGGCGTTATCCATACCGAGGCTCAGAGCCTCACCCGGCTCTCCTCCACACACACCAGCCGTAGCCTCCAACACCTTCACCCACATTAGACACTGGCCTCCAAGCAGCTACACAGATACACCATTACTAGTTACTAAGGCGAATCACAACACAAGCTGTACTTGGGGCCAGGGCGGTGTTTTCGGTGTTTTGCTGTGACCTGCTGTAGCTCCTTTCAGCACCTCAGGTTTCCCCCAGAAGCTTGTCCCGGTTCTGACAGCTGCTGCTGACCGAGAGCCGTACATCCAGCTAAGTCGCACTGACACTCCTGCCTTCATACAGCACCCACAACCCAGGACAAAACCAGAAGAATTTCTCACCTTGTCAGAGCTTCTCACATGCAGCCACTGGCCAATTGCCTCTTGAAACTCCCAGGAACAGCACAGATAGTCTCAACGCCAAGACAAATGATGCATCTTCCAGCTACCTTACTGTTTCTTGTACAGTATTCATACAACTTTCCCTCCTTGCTTCCCCAGGATTACCACAAACACAGCACATACTACCCCTGCCAGCTCCCCTCTTTGCTTAGCTTCTCCCACTGTTGCTCTGCAACCATTTAACTCCTCCTGGGTGGAGCCCTCTGGCTCCCAGGTGGCTGGGATCAGCTCAGGTGAGACAAGCTAGAGCTGACTATTCCAGGTGAAGCCAACTCCTCGTTCCCCCCTATACATTTGCCAGCTTGCCCCAGTGCCACCCAAGGCTGTGCTTCAGGGATGTGGCTACAGGAACCTGAGTCCTCCCGGAAGAAAGTTATTCCTCAGGAGGTCCTATCACCTGGGTCTCCAGCCAGAGAAAACCACGGGGGTGGTAGACTCCCGTCACTTGGGCATGTGTGAGGGGTGGAACCCACCCAAAGCTCACAGCATCGTTAAGCTCAAGCACTGATGCTGACACCTGGTACAGTTCCTAGTCTGCTGCTGACTGGGAAATGTCTGGCTTGCCCACATAATCTCCTTATGAGTTAACAAAATCAGCTGTGTCCATCTCCATTCCTATCCTTTTTCTTTTTGTGCAGCTTTTCAATAGGAAAAGAATTTTCCAGAAGAGCTCTATGGCTCTTTTCTTCTCTGCTGAGCAGCTGCAGGAGATAGGTTGCCAAATAAAACCTTGCTGCCTTGGCAGCCTTTGCTGGGTCATGATACCAAATTAAAAGGGTGTGGATTTAAAAAAAAATGCTGATCAGCATCAGAAGTGAGCTGTCAGTCTGCCAGAACCCACAAAAAGGGTCCACAATTAAAGAGAGATGGTCTCTAAGGATTGTAGGTGGACAACATCCACAAGTGTGCTGGCAACTTCCCATGGCCTTCTCTTCAGAAATTAGTGTGTGAAGACAGAGAAAAGAGATGAAAGCGAGACCTTGAGATGAGTAAGCCCAGAGTGGTCACATATTTAAATGGATTGGAAAAAAATACTCCAAAACCAAGGGCACTCCTGTGTTGTCTGTGTCACTGTTGCCCTGAACTGCATCTCAAAAAATCAAGTACTCATCTGGGACAGAGACACACATCTGGAAGCAGAAAAAAACTTTTCAGGCCTTGGAAATGCTGAAATTCTGAATGATTCAGACTTTTTCTGAGTTGGCTCATTCCTTCATAACCAGCCATTTTTGCACTGGGGAGCTGCAGGATGGCTACGTTTGAAGCATAAGCTCAAGCAGGTTGTGCCTGTAGCAAGGGGCCCCTTCTCAATTCTGTCAACGCTCCTCCGGTAGCTCTGCCTTGACCTGCGGTATCTGCTGCTTTTGTGCCATGGTCCTGAAAGATAACTGCTCTAATATAATCCAGGTTCTGTCTGCGGTTCTCCTGTGTGTGCCGCTTTCCCATGCACACAGACCAGCTGCACAGTGAGGAAGAACAAAGTGCTTTACCTGGTGTTAAGCTGAGTGAGGGGAGATGAATCATACGCTTCACCAACATTTGGCACATCCAGCAAGGGTCGGGAATGTCAACTGCAACCTGTGGGGAGACTCTGGTGAGAAATGTCCTAATGTGAGAACAACCAAGGGAAGTGAGATAAAGCACTTAGGAGAGAAGAGATCAGAGTCCCCTGAAATGAGCACAGAAGAAACAGTTGGGAAGGAAAAGGAAAAATGTGGACTGGCTGTTCTGCATCACAATCTGAAAGTAAAGTCTACCTGAAGGACAAGACAAAGCAAGCCACAAAGAGATTAACTGTCTCCTGTTTGTAAAGATTACACCAAAGAAATAACCCAACCCCCAGCAGATTCCAGGCACCTTCCCAGAATCCAAGACCATACATAGGTAGACAAAAGCAACCGACTGTCTGTGGCAGCAGCTCTTGAAGGAGATCCCAGAGAATAAGGCTGAATCCAAGCTGCAGGTGCTGCAGAGAGAGGGTGAAGGTCTGCCACCACCACCAGGTTCCAGGGCACCCTCTCAGGCATGAGGAGGTGCACAAGCGATGGATGTGTGAGTGCACAGTGAGCCTGCTTGCATGGATTGGCATCGGTGCCTGCCCTTGCCCATCGGTCTGTCTTCTTGTATATCCAGTAGCCTGTGCTGCCAAACATCCAGAGTAGATACTGCTAAAAGCAGTCACCTGCGACCTGACTGATAAAATTTGGGAGGTCTTGAGGATAGAGGTTACTTCACTGAGAGTCTCTTTCCTGTATTCGCACACCCCAGCCTGCAAGGATGGTGCAGAGCTCCCTTTTGCCCACAGCACTGAGCATCATTGCTCAAGGTTAGATGAGAAAGACAGAAGCAACACCAGTTGTGTCTCCCGGCTTACTCTGTAGGCTTTAGGGTAGAGATCTTTCTGTACACATAGATACAGCTTAGTTATTGTAGATAAACTATCTGTCGGGAAGCAGGTACTGATAAAGCAGTGTTTCACACGATGAAAGAATTACATAGACATTTTGGATACAAACTTTAAACTGAGTAGCAGAAAAATGAAGTAGGCTTCCTTTTAAAACAAATACATGGGGTATATGATGATACCAACAACAGACCTGGAGGAAGATGGGAATATGAGCAGCCCAGAAGCTAGACTGCAGGTTTAAGGGAAAAATCTAAATTTAAGTTCTTGTTTTGTCTCTGGTGTTTACATGGAGCAGCTCTTCTGGGTTTTCTCTTTCTCAGGCCATAGAATGAGGAAAGCATCTTTGCCTCAAAAGGTCAGTAGCTGGACAAAGGGGAACATGAAGAGAGGTGAAACACACAGGACAAGCTGGTCTGTGTACTTTAGCACACCACCACAGTTCTGACAGAAGGCAGGAACAAGTCAAAATGGGAATGGTGGCTCTGCCACCACAACTGGAGGACAGAATGCACAAACAAGGCCAGATGACAACCTGCACTTTATTGGGATACTACTGTAAACAGCCTCTATCACATTTCCACAGCTACAGTACCCTCTACTTAACTGCAATCCATTTAATCAAGATGTTTCTTAGGGAACCAAATAAAACTTGATGATGCTTAATGGCTGGGTTGTTTATCTGGGCTCATAATTTTGATTAATTAAGATGCCTGCAGGTGTTGGAGTGGTACTGAGGCAAAAGCTTTGATGTTCAGAGGCAAAGGGGGTTTTGTATCCCCTTCAAAAGGATTTCTGCCAGTGCTAGTTAAGCAAAGCAAAACTGCCTTCAAGCCCTTGCAAAAAAGTAAGCTCTCTTGTAGCTGTTTTAGCAGCAAACCCAAGGTTTCTGGGAAGCTTGGCAGCCTGCATGTCCTTTTGACCAATTTCTTCTTGGGATGATCTATGGAAGACAACCAACCAACCAGCCAACCTTTTGCCTAGGGCAGCTTCTCTCTCCTTGGTAGGAAGAAATGAGAATGTGAGAGCATCTCCAGGTGGTGATGATCAGAACAGCAAATGTTCCACCACCAGACCAATGTTTCTACTCTCTTGAAAACAGCATTAGAGCTTGTACTTTTGAGTGGTGGAAAATACGCAGCCTGGTTTCCTATGAGTTTGTCCCATGTTCATATACTCTGTTCATATACCATAATGCTGTGATTTCAGCTTGCCCCTGCCAGCGTATCTCCCTTTCCCTGCAATACCGTCGCTGTCCTGCCATGTCACCAACTTGCCATCTTCCCTTGGCGCAGGGGCCTGGGTGACCTACTGTCACCTGGAACGTGGCTGTGTGGAGTGACTGGCCAGCAGGCATGAGAAATCACACTAGAACTTCACCCTTAGGTAGCACTAATTTGTTCCCTTTTCTATTCAGCAGCCAACTTTCTTGTAAAACGCACCTCAGATTTTTGTCTCTTGAATGCAGATTAAAATGCCCCCAGGTTAAAAAATACGTGGGGAGAAAATGGGACATGGATACCCATGTGGCATAAGCTCGTTTCCATAGAAAACTAAAACACCGGAGAGGCACAATGAGCCAAACTCATCGTTATTTTCTGTATCAAACATTGACATTAAATTAAGCAGAACTTGATGATTTAAGGCTTGGTAAATTACTACTGCCAACTATAAGGGCAACATTACCTTGTGGATAGAGCACTGGAATAGGGCTCAGAAGAGCACAGTTATATTCTGCTTTGCCATGGGTTTACTGAATTAATTTGGACAAATATTATCTTCCCATGTGTATAAATACAGGTAAATCTTCCACTTTTCTTGTAATCTGTATAAGAAATGTAAAAATGAAGCAGCATATTGTCTGGGGACTACAAAGACAACCTTTTTCCAAGAAACAGCCTTATTGTAACTTCTTGGCAACCACAGGCAGTGCAAACTGAGTCAGGAGGAATGATCTCAGCCTTTTCATACATCTGCATTGTTCCCCTCCACCACAGCTTTGTAGAGCAGGAATGAGACATTCAAATGCAATTTGTGGAAACTTAAGCAAACACAAATTTGAGTAGCCCCTTAGTGTTATCAGCAAATTCGATACCTTGTGGTGAATCTTAACCGAGGTATCTGCTCTCCAGTGCATTAACACTAAAACAAAGGTTGAGTAGTATTATTCTGACACAAGCAATGGGTCCAATTTTAAGGAAAGTGGTTGATATGTCCTGGCACCAGCTTAATTTGTCCTAGAGTTATAATGCAGTATATTGCAAACATACTGTGGGTTCTGAAAATTCCTGACAAAACAAAAAAATATACCTGGAAACTCACTGTCAGTGTCTTAAATTCATCACGAAGAATTCATCTTCTCATTACAGCCTGCCACAAATTTAGCTGCATAGGTGCTGTCTGCAACCTAACCGGTCAATTATTTTCCTCTACTTCTACGCCAGAAGAATGCAGCACGCATGTAATTTTAGTTTTAAAGTGCTTACAAGCTTTTGGTTAAACTTACCTAGAGTCCATCAACATGCAAAGCTCTGCTTGTCCGCTCCACTTTGGTCATTGAGCAAATACCTTTGTCTCCTGCATGATTAGTGATGTTAAATGGGTATATTTACCAAACAGCTAGTAAGAGAAAGACCTTGGTTACCTATATCTGTAGCTCTAGATTGGACCTGAAGGCCAAATAAAAGCTTTTGCTGCATTTCAGCCATTTAAGTGATGCTTCGTTATGCAAATTCCTCTTACCTCACTTTTAGGAATTCTCTCAGGACATTATATAGAGAAGGCAGAGTGAAAGGTAACTGGAACTGTTCATTAGAACACATTCTTTTATTAATCACGAAAGATCAGAAAAATAGCTGGAGGGACAACAGGTGAATGGATGACACTGAACCACACATCGTCAAAAATTGCTCAAAAGAGCTGAGCTGTTCAACAATCGAACTATAGCTGGTTACCTTGCTCTGCCAGTGTAAAGGAGCCTCAGATGAGGATATGGATCCATGAAGAGCTTTGATCTTCTTGTCAAGGAGTAGCTAAGAGGAGATTCTGAACCGGTCCCAGTCCCAGCACTGGAGGCCAAGCAAGAACATTACCACTTGCAAGTCTCCCAACAATAACTAAGCACCAGATGCGTTGGCCAGAGCCACATTGTGCTGCTTATCAGCCATGACCACAAAAAGAGTATATTTGATGTACAGAATTTTATTCTATTTTCCAATTCACAGAGCCAGTATCAGACTGAAAGAAGCAGAACGTTAACCAGGGCAGTGCAAGAGTTGGACAGCCTCAGCTTATAGAACCTATGGGTGCTGTGCTCCTCCTGACTCATTCAGTTTCTTCAGGGATATTCTGCCTCGACAGTTCAAAGAAAACAATCCACTATTTCATGACTGGTTAGGTTTCAAGAAGGCTTCAAACTAAGAGATTACTTTTTGCAACCTTTCTCTATTTCTCTGTCCATCAGGCAAAATTTATGAAGTCAAACATCCTTGATACTCTCAAGGTGATTTCCAAGGTCTCCTCTTCAGAGAGAAAACGAACTTTACAATCCTTGCTGTTCACACGGTAGGGGAGGTGTAGCAGCAGCTTCCTGTAAAAGAGGACACAGTGAATTTCAGTGTCTCAGACTGGATGAGCAATTGCGATAGCATTGCAAGTTACTCCTACCATTTGCCAATCAGTATACCAAGGAATGTTCTTTCAGTGCATCTCGTTCTCATGACGGGTTGTGGGGTTCATGCAACACCCGGTGCACAGCTGTACAGGCCCTGAAATACTCCCAACACTATTCCTTTCCTTTAGCTGTGGCTATGACAACAGTTTCCAACGATGGATTTGAGCTCTCTCCGCTGCTCTTCCTTTTGCACAGTGCTGCATTTTAAATGCAGAGGAAGGAGGAGCTGCATTGATAATGCTCTCCTGGTGGTAAAAATCTGAATAATGCCTAAAGTCTGAACCCGTCTTCAGGAGTTTGTCTTCTCTAGTAAAAAGAAAGAAGCGGTGCAGCCTGATTAGAGACTCTGGCCAGATCAGTTTCACAAAGGATATGTCTACACTGCAAAGCACAGTTCAGGTATGAGAATGGACTTACAGTTATGAAGGTTTTGGGGTTTTAACCTACGTTGAAGATTAACTCAGTGATCCTCTTCCTGTGTCTCAGTAACATAATACACGAAGAAAGGCTGGATCTTGGTCTCAGGAACTATTCCCCAGTCCCTCACTATGTTAGACATACAGCTTTTCCTGGAACGGCTGACAAGCCTTCCCGTTTATCTCCTCGCAAGGATGTCTCATTTGGACCCATCCAACTCTTCTCATTGACAACAGTTCAAACTTACTCGCAGATGCATAGTCTGGACTCTCATCCCATGCTTGTATACAAACACTATCAACAATGGGCCAGTCTTGGACCTTCACTGCATTGACAGTGCAAACAGAATAAAGGACACTTTAGAATCAAGACATCTGCCCAACCAAACTCTATAAAGCCCAACAAGACAACACGGTAACATAGATGGGGGTTACTTTAAATTGTAATTTAAGTCATGCTGATTCTTCTTCAGACCATTTCAGCTCTCTTGTAGGAGGTATGGCTGAAAGAAGTACAGTCAAAACACCTTTGCACCACACCTAGTGCAGGCAACTGTTTGCTATAATTTGCAGAAGTCCCTAAAATCAGCTTGGCTTAGAATCAGCCCCAGTACTATAGAGTTGGAAACAGTTCCTTTGAGCCCTCATACACATCTGTGAGGCTACAGTGGTTTTTCAGTATGTAAAAGTAGAAATCTTGTTTATTTCTTTCATACTGAGAAGACTTACATTTGTGAAAGCAGTGCTGGCTCAGGCTGTACCCAAGCAACCAGGAGATTTGCAGCAAACTTTATTTGCTAGGCTTGTGACTAGAGACAGCTGGATACTAAGAAGATAACGGCAGCTCTGAGTCACCAAAAAATGCAAAAGAAAAAGGATGCTGAGCTTTTCCTACATCTGCAGTATTGCATTAAGCCACCTCTTTTACTACCTGTAGGTTCTGCAAGTCATTAGCTGAGCAATTATTCCTGCTGATTTTCCAGTTTCAGAGCTAGCAATTCCAAACATTCTTCCACTCCTGTTGCATCTTTGGGTTAAACCCAAGCAAGGCGTAACCAATTCAGCGTGGTTTTGTCTGTGAGAAAGGCACTTCACTACAGTTAGTCCACTAGGGACACAATTTATTTGGGCTTTAATCCATGGCCTGCACCTTGAATTTATTTGCAGGAAGCTATTCACATATGGATCTTCCCACATCCCATTCAATGCAGCAGGTCAGCCCAGCGAGCATTAAGTTTCCTACGAGAGCACTCTGTTGTGAAGAAGGACTTAAAGCAAAACAGACACAGGAATCAGCTGGAAATCTCAGGCAGGGCAATTGCACACTCAGGGAAATAGGGAAGAATAATGAGAGTATATCATTCAGTTGACTATCTTTGTAGGTTTGAAATAGCCCTATTAAAAAAAAGGACTCACAAGAAGTCTGTTTATGGAAACCTCATAACATTTCCATCTCTGCATCCATGCCTGGATATGTCCAAAATTTGGCTTTCAACTTCTGAAAATGTATCTGTAAATTTTTTATCATCTTGCACAAATTAGTATTTAGAAAGCAAACTCTCAGGATGTCCTTCAAGTCTGTGGGCAGTTTTTTGCCAGACATTTTGGGCCCTTAAAGCCTTGCTGTTTAAGTAGCTGAAATCTGTCTTAAAACTATTTTTGTTAAAACAGTATCACGGATGCAAAGCTAGCACACTACACACGTACAGATGGACTATGCTTGGTTTTGTCTATATCTATTTCTCATGTGCAATTAATAACCCAATCTTTAGCTTTGCTTTCCATACAACATTCAGCTGAAGGCTTGGTTAAATCTCCTTTCAAACAAGATTCTAACTGTACTTCTATAAATTGTGTTTCACTTACATTTTGGGAGTTCGAAGGTCAAGAACCTCGTCCTGGATATCTAATGCAATGTCTGAGCACTTTGTCTCTGGCAGTTTGATTTTAATCTGAAATGATGGGCAGAGGCAAAGCTGTGATTAGATATGTATCCCTTTAAGCCATAAAAGATCTCATCTTCATGAATATTTTGACAATAGTGTCAAAGAGCAACATTCTCAGTGGGTAATTTGTATCAGAGAAAGTATGACAGTGATAATCATTGCTTTCCATAGCTTAATGATGTGTATTGATTTTCTATTTTCTTCAAAATCCTGAGCTGATAATATACTTGACAGGTATTCTACATCCAGCAAACTCCTCTGGCTTTGTGTATTCCAAGGACAGCTTGCTTCTACTAGAAAAAATTGCACAACGGTTCCACCTGTCCTGAAGTTCAGAAAGCAGGAAGGTCTTTGATCATATAATAATAGGACAGGATCTGATAGCTGTAAGTTTAAAGATTGTCAGTATTGTAGCATTCTGCTAACTCACATACCTTGTAAGAAATGCAGGCAGATGAAAACCATCTGCTTCCCAGCCCCTCTCCCCTTCAAATTTGTGCCCAAGATGAAACTTTATCTTAGAGCTACATTTTATTTTCCTCAATCAGGATGTGGCATATGATTCTCTTGAGTACACTAGGTCCTTGAGATACACATGAGTTCCTCAGGCTAGCAAGTGTAAATATCATCTACAAATGCTTGAAGAACTACAAGAACATCCTACAGGAGGCCAGAGGCAGTTACACAGCTGAGTGTTTACATTCTGTCCCTCAAGAAGGCAGCAAGATTGAAAAGGGCAGAGAAAGAGCACAAAGGATGGGGATACAGGTTCAGCTCACCACCATGTATTCACAGCAGGCTGTGGAGTGGTCTTTCCTGCTCATCCCAAGGAAGACGTCCTCTGTTCCCACGCACTGTTTGAACAAAATCTGGTACCTGAGAAAGAGAAGTAGTTGCCTAAGAATACTGGAGAAGGGGCAGGAGACTGTATTTCTCAGAGGACTGTAAATATCCCCATTGCATTGTCTCTCCCCCTTTTCGGTCTCCCTTTAAGGCTTCATCCCGTCTGCACAGGGTTTCTGTCCAGAACCATGACTGAGTTAGCTAGAAGACAGGTGAAGATCGTTCACTCCACCTTCCAAGGCTCTTCCTTTGCTGCCTACACTTCACTAACCAGCCCTCGTGGGATCAGGAAGTGCATCCTAAGTGAATATGATACATACCAACTAATCAAACACCACAAACTCTCGGGAAATGGATTTGAAAAGGATGCTGTCACAATTACCTGTGTTCTGTTCTGTCATTCGTCGTGTTCTTGCAGCCAAGGCATAACACTCTTTTGTCAGATTGTAATTGTTTTGCATGCAGCCAACACTGATTTCCTTTCCCTCTGCATCCACTAAACATGCAACCACATAGTCCCTTGCTCTTGATACTTAATGAATAAGGAAATACAAGCTAAAGATTGTATTTTGAACATACGTTACTCCTACTAAATTGAGCAAAATAAGCGGAGTGAGTTACTTCTCTAAGCTGTTGGAAAGAGTGTATGCAAAGTGTTCACATCTCCGGTATTCATATGCACAGGTAATAATTCCTGAGTCAATGAGAAGTCTGTCTAATAGCTCTGGCTGCACCTCTCTGGCCATCTGTTTTCCTTTTGGGTCATTCTCCTTGATTCAATTTGATGAACTGTTACAAAGATTTACACTTTCTTTTCATCTGTGCAACACAGGTCACAGTTGCTTGAGGCTAGAGAAGCACTGCATTTTACCCAGCATGCAGGGGAATGGTTTAAAAATAGCATGAAAAAAGCTTCTGTTTTGCCCACAATAGAGAGTGTGTTCTGTACCTCACAGGTGACATTTTGAAGAACAAGTGTACAACTGTACATGAGTCTATAGGTTAATGCCAAATCACTTTGAGAAATGCTGAGTCTAAGTTCAGGTGAGCCTCAGTCCTGTGTTTAGAGCAGGAAATTGAACACCTAACGGCATGACTTACATGCAGGGAAAAATGGGGATTCTGGACTACAAACGAGCGTATGATGTGCAGCTTCATGGGCTTCAGTCCAGCTGCTCCAGCATTTAGCACTCCAGGATATTGCAGCAGAACACAATGATCAGAAATGCAAAGGCTGCTTTGTGGATTGACCCCGAGGGCTTTTTGACCTCTACAAACTACAACTAATATACCTGATTGTATCTATTTCAAGGACGTTTTTGTTATCATTTTTCTACGAGCAAGGGAAGGGACTCTGGGTTTAGAATGTCCCTTGATAGACTAAGATTGAATGACAAGATTTAAAAGTTCAAAACTGCCTGCCTTCCTTCCTGTAGTAGTATTTGTCCCTAAAGAGCTTAATTGTTTGAAACGCAAATGTAAGTTGGAGTACTTGATGAATTTATGAGTATTGAAAATGAACACATCTCTGTTGCGGTGGGAAAAGACAGGTATTTCACACAAATGTCATATTTGAAAGCTAGGAAATAATTTTGCTGGCCTACTTCCCCTCCTAATTGCACTTCATACAAGTATCTGACACGGCAAGTAATATTATAATGGGAAAAACTAACTCTACATTTCTGTTATGAGATCAGAAGGTTTCCAAAGGAGAGGTTAAAATCACTTCTCACATGTTGCTTTAGATGCAACACTGATATTTTCTTCCATGACACGAGCTTTTCAGATGGCTGTTTCACTCAAATGCAGCAGACGCTGTTTAACTCCTGTTTCCATTAATGCTACGTAAAGCCCTGCAGGCAACCTCAGCTCACTTACTCTGGCTCTTCTCTAGGGTCCTGGGTATCATCAAATTCAGATCCTTCCGGAACCTCCTCTGTATTCCAAATAGTTTTGCTGGTTTTGGATTTCAGTTTAAGAGTAACTGTAAGTGATGAGAAAAATCAACATGGTCATCTTTTGGAATGCCTCTGTGCCTCTAGATTTGCTGAAAACTTAGATTTTTCTAGGCTTTAGAAAAAAAAATCTTTGTATTAAAAGCATTCTGGTTAATGATTACAGTCTTCTTTACCTCAGTATCTTATAAATAGGAATTTGCAGAGGGAGGATGTTTTCCTTTCCCTTAAATCTCCTTTACCCAACCTCTATGCCAAGGAAATCCTCCTTTCAGGCATAAAATATCTAGCACTTCTAAATGGGTAAAGTGTAGAGGTATGACATATAAATCTTCCCCAAGACTCCTGACATGAGTTTTTTAAGTGAGCAGAGTCAATTACAAAAGGACCTCCCCCCTCACATAGAAATCCAGTTCTTCCCATTAGTTCTTGAGCACAGCCCAGATAAGGTACTGGAGACACATGACAGTTCATGGGCAGAGTGTTGCGGTTTACGCCTGTCCTACATGGAAAAACATATTTTCTATGAAGCTGGTAAATCTGCAACGTGAAGGTTTTTATAGTGGAATCTCTGGTTATTGTTGGAATCCCAAGCAGAAATACTGTATTTGCTTTATTTGCCACAGTTCCTTTCCTGCTACACTCATACTGGTCCTTGTTGACCTTTCTTAGGGCTCATAACTAAGCTGCCAAATAATGTGACAGCATTAGCTCCTGCAAGAACTTTATATTAACTTTGCCAAGACTAAACTTCTCTGCCTTTCTTTCCTGAGTACAGTCCAAGATGTTGACACAAATTTAGGAACCCTCAAAATACTTGTTCTCATTGTCTGAGTATCTGCCTTCCTGTATGGTGCCAGAACACCTGAGTCAGGTAAGACACATAACTGTTTGGGGTTTGCAGACAAAGAACTAGGTGCAGGAAGGAGAATAACTGAAAAACATTTCTCATTCTGTTGATGGCAGCACTGAACAAAGCTTCTGTTTTTTCCTGTGTGTGATCTGAACAGGGTTGTAAAACTTTTGGGGGGAAATATGGTATGACTGCATTTCATGGTACACTTCATAGCTCTTTCTCCTCATAGGCATAGGCTCAGTTCCACACAGTTTACTCCATGAAGATCCTTTCAGGTGAGTACTTAGAAGCCCATCTTCCTTGTTTGCTCTAACAACTCTGTTTATCATCGTCACCGGAGGCTGCTGCGCTCTGGAGTTACCCTTTCTGTTTCTCTTTATATATTTCGCTGTTAAGCTTTCAGGAAAAGAAGAAAATTAGTGTTATTGTGAAAATGTAATGCTATTTCCACCTCAAAGGTCAGCGACCACTCTCTTATTGAAGCAAACCCTATGTGTGGTAACTTACTACAGCTGTTTTAGTCTGCTAACATGGGACGGAATGCTAAAACATACAAATGCTCCTCCTTACCAGTGGTTTTCTTTACTGGTCCAATACTAGCAGGAGTCATGGTGCTAACAGAAGTGTGCGGCTGCGAAAAAGGCAAACGGAACTTCAATCAGTTTCACAGAGCCCAGTAACAATGACAATGTCAATAAATATAAAATGTTATCTGAGATCAAACAAATCCCCGCTAGAAGCCGAAAAATATTATCACACAATTACATGACTGAACCATTCAACATTCTCTCCTCTGCACTCTCACCCAGCAGAAAGTGACCTTGACACACCAGGTTTAAGAAAGACTCCCAGAAGTACAGCATTATGGACAGATGTGCTTTTTGAGTATTAGTTGCCATGGCATTTTGGCAAAATTTCCATGCTTTGCCTGCCATGAAAATATTGCAGGAAACCAAGGGTGTTAAATGAAAACCCCATCACAGCATTTGGATTCCTTTTGACAGTAGAGATCACATGAGGCAACAAATTTTCCTCTAATTATGAATTAATTTAGTGCTAATAGGCAATGTGAGGCATTTCTCCATATATGAAGATTCCTCAGATTGATAAAAGTGCTCATATGCACAGAACATTAAATTAAATAAAAATAAAGATTTCAGTTTACCCAGATTGACTCAGCCTTAATTGACACCCCTCATGGCAATTTTCCATTTCTGTCTCTGAAGTGTCATTCATTTCATTAATAAGATGTAAACAAATTCTTTTAAAATCAGTATGTTTACTGCAAAGATGTACATCAATAATGCCGGTTTTAATAGGCAGGCATTAAAGAGCTGAAGGGTAGTTAAGAGTGTGAAGGACCACATCTACCACCTGCTGAAAGGAAATTTGAAGGGATATGCACCCCTTTTATCCCAAATATTACTACCATTGCCACTACTGGTGCACAACTGCTGGGTCAGCCAGCTGGCTCTTTGTTGAGGAGTGATTTGGAGGAACACTGAGGCACTTGCCATTTTTTGTTATCCATGTCATAACATGATTTGTTCAAAATCCCAAGAGACTTGGCAAAGTTTTGAGCCTTCACAGAGACCTTCTACATTGTAATTGTTGGGACCTGTGACCCTCTTGGGATATTTCTCCCCAGTTCGCATACACACCTAGACAAAAGCAGCAGTTGCGTATTGCAGGAACAACATACTCTTTCTAAAACGTGTGAGTTTTCACCTAGTCCTGAGATTAATTGATACAGAAGAATAGGAAGATATTTCTTTCGTTATTCATTCAGACCCTTCACCTTAGAATGATTACTCACCCTTCCCTGTCCTACAATGACCAACATATCTATTGCACTTCAGGGATCAATTACCTCTACAGTTCAATGCCTGACACACAGAATTAGTACACTCAGTCACTTCTGGATATTTTAGTCTTTACTCAGAAGCAGAGCAGCAACTTTTTTCCCTTCATATGAAATATATAGCTGTAATTGCCTTCATCTCTGGCAGACTTCAGGGAAAAGTAGGGGGAAGCCTAAAGTGTCTAAAGCTCTTTCAACTACATGTTCCTATTTCCTTTAGGCTGAAAACTTAGATGTCTCCTCCATTTTCTGGTCTCAATCTCTCCATGTTTTCCTAGGGCATCTTCCTTACTCTAACCCTCAAGAACTTGTTACCTTAAAAGTACCTTCTAGCTGTGTCAGTCCAAAACCTCCTAAGGTTTTCATGCTCTTTTTACTCACTGTGGGAAAAGAGAGATCTGCTTTTCCTCACGTAACAAGGTTAGGCTATGGTACGGCGTGTAAAAGCAACAGCATTTTTATGAAAGACTCACCTCATGTTCATCATCGTCTTCATTTTCAGCATCACGAAGCAGTGTGGCAAGAAACTGCAAAGAGCCTGAGGAAACACTGTCCATATCAATAGCCACCGCTCACCTATGCAAAAAAAACCAAGCGACAGATGAAGAAATGATAACTGAGTTCTGTACTGTCTGTAAAGCACAACTTTCCTCCTGTGTGTTCTGGAAGGACAAATTTTGGCTAAACTCTCACATGCATAACATCAAAATAAATATAATGGAATATAATAATCCTTTACTCTTTGCACTCAGATTATAGACTCTTTGCTCCACGACCATTAGTTACAATCACAGCTCAAGCGGTAGTGACTGTTAGATCTGGTAGACCTGTGTCGACAAAGATTTGCAGCTCAGACAAGGGCACCAGGATGCCTTGGCTCAGGCCTGGCACTGAGGGACCAGACAAAAGACCTCCACACAGTTCTCTGCCTGCCCCCCTCGCTCCATCAGGCTTAGGCCAGACCCAGACCCGGCCCAAGCCGAGGGCGAAGGGAACCACAGCCCCCGCGAAGCCCGCCCTCCCCACGGCGCCGCTTCCAGGCTGCAGAGCGGCTCCCGCTCACGCCGTCCGGGCAGCGGGGCAGCCCCGTCCCCGCAAACGCACCGGGTTCGAGCAGCCGCTCTGGCCGAACAAACGTCCCGGAGCCGCAGGGCCCGCCCGGGGCCGCCAGCGGCCGCGTCCCCGTCACCACGGCAACGAGCGCCGCTGCCCCGCCCCGACTCACCGACCAATCCGAGCGGGTCGGCCTGGAGCGGCGGCGGGACCAGCCAATAGCTGTGGAGAGCAGGAAGATCCGGCCGGTGGTTGGCGAGGCGAGGGAGAGGGGGCGGGCGCTAATTGCGTCATCAGTTCGCGCGAGCGCGGCGCAGTCCGGCTGCAGGAGCGGGGCCGGCGCCGCCATCGGTGCGGTTGTGGTGGCGGGTCGGTCCCGGTCCCTGTGGCCGCCGCCGCCGCCATGAGCCAGTTCAACTTCGGGTCGGGCGCGGCGGGAGGCGGCTTCACGTTTGGCACGCCGAAGACGGCCGCCAGCACGGCCGCGACCAGCTTCTCGTTCTCCACGCCCGCCGCCCAGGGCAGCTTCAGCTTCGGCAGCGCGGCCCAGCCGCCCGCCAGCAGCCAGCCCGCCGGGCCCTTCTCCATCAGCACGCCGGGCCCCGCCGCGCAGCCCGCTGCCGCCTTCAGCTTCGGGACGCCGGCCCCGGCCTCGGCGGCTCCGGCCGCGACCGCGTTCCCGCTGGGGTGAGAGGCCGGGGCCGTGCGGGGGTGTTGGCGGTGCCGAGCGGCCCCGGAGCGGGGGAGGACGAGCGGGTGGTGTCGGTCCGCTCGTTGCTCTGGAGGGGCTTTGCGTGTGGCTGTCAGGGGATGAGCCTGTTGCTCTTGTGCCTTCGAGCTCCTGCTGGACGTGGGGAAAGTGTTCAGTGAGAACCATTATTTGTCATTGCTGAATCTCTTCAGAATGGCTCTAAGAAAAAGCTGTTTCATGCTTCAGTCTGTAATTAACACACCACAGAATGGTTGAGTTTGGAAGGGACCTGTGGAGATCATCTAGTCTAATGCATCTGCTAAGGCAGGTTCACCTGGGTTATTGATGCTTGCATGAAGAAATGATAGAACTTTGCATCTAAGCATAAAGTGTCCTTTCTGATGTAAGTCTAGAGTGCTCAGAATGTTCCTTCAGCCAAGTGGGATCGTTCTGTCCTTAGGCCAGCCTGAAAGCTTTGGAGTGATTCTTCATAACTGCTGTTGTCGAAGCTTGTCAGAGCGGAGCAGTGAGAAGGGAGCTCAAATAGGGACTAGCAGTAAAAGTCAGTTGACAACAATAGTCTTACGTAGGGGAAGTGAAAAGGGTGCTTAGGAGCTGACAGAATAAGCAGCTTCACTTACACTGCCATCAATGTCTTCTGGTGCCTGGGTGGTTGGAGGTAATTAAGGGGGAGTCAGTATAAGGAGACTTAAAGGAGGACTAGAGATGACAGGAGTCACAATACAGTCTTTGTCTAAATTCAAAGGTTAACCCAGTCAAGTGCACACCTTACTGAAAGGTGGTTTCTGGTGCCAGCAAAGGGTCTGTGAGAAAGCTGATGCAGAACTGGACTGGATGTATGTCTCAAACAGGTTGGCTTCTTTTCTTCTGTAGGACAAATACACCAAAACTGACGTTTGGAGGCAGCACCACAGCTCCAGCGACCGGCATCACAGGGGGCTTTGGGTTTGGTAGCTCTGCACCAACCAGCGTGCCCTCAAGTCAAGCAGCAGCCCCTTCTGGCTTTGCGTTTGGATCTGCTGGCAGCACCAGCAGCACCACCGCTCAATCAGGCACAACTGGAGGGTTCACGTTTTCCAGCGGTACCACAACTCAGGCCGGAGCAACCAGCTTCACCCTCGGCACTGCAGCTCCGCAAGCAGCACCCTCAGGGTTGACCTTTGGAGCAGCAGCTGCAGCTGCTGCCACCACCGCAGCCACCTCAGGAGCTGTGACCCAGTCGACAACCCCCTTCAGCCTTGGGGGACCGTCCGCAGGTGGGGGTCAGGGCTTGTGAAAGGGTGGCCGGAGTTGTGGGCAGCCTGTGTACAGGGAGGGCGGCTGGGCTGGTGTGGAGGTTCCACAGCCTTCTGCTTCTGCTGGGGGGGAATGGAGAGAGTGGCTGCAATCAGTGATTTTTCTGATGTGCTTATGCAGGCTCTTCAGTGATAAGTGACAATACAGTGTCTCTGTAGTAAAAGGTTCATCTTTTCTTTTTACTTGCTGTACTTGTTCCAGGTCTAAACTTTGGGTCATTGACTTCAACAGCAGCCACTAGTGCACCCGCGGCAACGCTGACCGCGAGTACCAGCCAGGGACCCGCTCTGTCCTTTGGAACCAAGCTTGGAGGTAGGAATGATTTTAGGGAGTAATTACTCAAGACGTAGTGAATCTGCTGTCTTTCTGGGAATAGTTTTCTAAACTGAGCCTGGCGATGGGCTAGAAGTGTTTGTTACTGTGAATTTGCAATGGCATCGGTAATCTCTGATGGTTCATAGAGCCACTGAACTTAGTCTCCTGTGTTGTTGTTTTTATTGCATCCCATGTGTCAAATTCTGTTCCGTACTTGTTGCTGGAGCGTAGTGGAAAGGAGCCACAGGTTTAAAGGGTACATTGGAAAAGAGATATGAGGTAGAATAAGAACTGGTGTAGATAGGCAGATTTGTATTATGTTCCCAGCACGATTGTAGAGAGTCTATGCTTTTTCTGTTGCAGTAACAACGACGGCTGCCACAGCTGTTGCTACCACCACAACCTCCATTCTTGGTTCAACGGGGCCTACGTTGTTTGCATCTGTAGCGAGTTCTTCAGCACCCACATCATCTACCACCACAGGCCTCTCACGTGAGTCACACCGTAGAGTTTTTATCTGTTGGGGGAATAAGTGAGCAGTGCATGGTTGGTGGTACCTGTCAGTGGTGGAGCTGCAGGTGCTGGGGTAATATGGGAGAATTCAAAAGGCCGGGTCTTCTCAGTGCTGGCCACGTTCCCTCTTTGTGGTTTCTGGCAAACTTTCTTCAATGGCGAGGCGTGGCGGGTTCTGTTCAAACCAAAGCGCAGTTTAGATTCAGAGTGGGCAAGCGCATGGGGCGGTTTTAGCTTCAGTTTCCTTTGACTGTGGAGCCACTAGCTACAGTAAGCGTCCCTGTTTACCAGAGTTAAGACAGCTATTCCATACATCATGCTGCCTAACACCTAGCTCTGAAAATATAGGCAGCTGCTCCCAAAAAGTTTAGCAGGTTTTATGTTAAAACCACACTGATTAGTTTCAACTAATCAGTGGCAATTAGTAGATGTCCTATATACCAGCCTAAAAACTTGTGTGTTTTACTAGCTCTACAACGCTAGTATTGCTACTCTAGTTCCAAAGCTGACCTTAATCTTGTGTTTCAGAATGCTTCTAAACTAATGGGCATTCTCTGTTTATCAGGATGTCTGAAAACTTTTTCTTAGATGATAACAGGTGGGTTGTTTTCAGGGAAGTGAGATGTGAGCAGTGTGTTTCCTGTAGTACATGCAGTTGTGTTGCTTTACAAATAGACTCATGGTGAGATTGTGTTTCCTGCCTGCCTGTGTCCAGTACCTTTTGCTTATTTTAGCGTTGGGCAGCAGTTAAATGTTGGAGAGTTCAAAACGGTTAAAGTGAAGTGACGGTAGCTGGGTTGAAGAAGTTTCCTGGAAGAATGGCAGAGTGTTCTGGCTCTTTTATAGCTTCAGTCTGCCCTTTTTCCTGTTGTATGTGGAGTGGTCCTGGCTAATAGAAATAAAGATCAGGTGGAGATGGGTGAGCAGGCAGGGTGGAACATTTCAAGGGGTCACTGTATTTAATGGGTTATGCAAACTCCTAATGTTGTCTTCTGTTGACAGTTGGTGCCCCTTCCACTGGGACAGCCAGTCTTGGAACGCTTGGGTTTGGATTAAAAGTTCCTGGAACAACAGCTGCTGCCACAACCAGCGCTACCGCGAGTAAGGACTAGATGCTGAAATAACACGGGTCTTTCTCTCTGATCCTCGTTTTCCATCTGCCCAAACACACAGTCACTCATGACTTGTGAGATCCTGGCCACAGCAGAGGCAGCCAATTCCTCATTTTCCTGGAGCTGCCAGTCAGGCATTTACAGGCCAGTACTTCTGTGTCAAGTTGTGCTTCATTCCCCTCTTGACAGACATGGGATTTGCTTTTAGTCCCTCCAAGCGCAGTGCTCTATGAGCTCAAATAGGTCCCTTTGGAAGTGTATGTTGGAGATGTTCTTGTTATGCTGTATAGCAGATGTGTCTTCTTGTGTTGGTTGACTTGAATCTCTTCTTTCAGGCACCACTTCTGCTTCTGGCTTTGCTTTGAATCTGAAGCCGTTAAGTACAACCGGTGCCACTGCAGTGGGGACTTCTACAGCTGCCATAACCGCAACAACAGCCAGGTGAGTGTTTTGTTAGAGCGGACTATTTCTCGACTGGGGCAAGAGGCGCAGTGTTGATGCTGGTGTCTGGTGTCGGAAGGGGAGATGGGTGTTGTCATGTTTATGTTTTGGGTTCTGACCTCTGTTCTGTGCTGTCTGACGCTTCCTCTCAGCGCGCCTCCAGTGATGACCTATGCCCAGCTGGAGAGTCTGATAAACAAGTGGAGTCTGGAACTGGAAGACCAAGAGAAACACTTTCTCCATCAAGCCACGCAGGTCAATGCCTGGGATCGGATGCTGATAGAGAATGGCGAGAAGGTCAGGTGACATCCCGTGTAACCTGGTTTTGCTTGCTGAGATCCGTAAAGGCCTTTGCTGGTACAGATGCAGCACGACATCCAGGGGGACATTCTACTGGTTAAAAAAAAAATAGTTGTGAATTCTATCTGGATGCTTGTGAAAGTCTCTTTGTATGTCTGCTCTGGTCTGTAGGCATTGAAGGCTGGAAATCTCTTCTGAGTTTACCTGGTGATAAAAAGTTATATTGGAGTGGAACTTTGATAGCATATCCTCCATGATTCAATATTTGGTCTGTGTATCTTCCTGTAATGGCTGCTTGCTTCTAGTAGACATTTGTACAGTGCTGTCTTTCTCAGTTCCATCACCCTTCTTTTTTGAGTTGACATTTGAGTTTTCGTAGTGTAACTGAGTGTCTTCTGTTTCCAGATTACATCATTACACAGAGAAGTAGAGAAAGTGAAGCTTGATCAGAAGAGGTACGACAGTCTGAAGCCTTGAAGTGATGCAAAAAAGAACCCAAATGTTCTCGTGCCACTGGTGGTATGGCAGATCTAGAATGTATATTACCTGTGATTGGGGTAGCTGACAGTTTCTCTTTTCAGACTGGATCAGGAACTAGACTTCATTCTGTCACAGCAGAAAGAGCTTGAAGACTTGTTGACCCCCCTGGAGGAGTCTGTGAAGGAACAGAGCGGGACGATCTACTTGCAGCATGCGGATGAAGAACGGGAGAGGACGTAAGAGAAAAATGGGCTTGGGACGTGTGCTGAGCAGAGGAATGTGGTGGTGATCGATCAGCAAGAAGTAGAAATGGGCCGTGTGACAGTATTGATCTATCGGTGGCATTTGTCATGTATGGGATCCTGTTTTATGCATGGCAGCTTAGATTTTATGCATTGGAAACAGGGTAATGGGGACTGGAAGCCTTTGGATGCTGGTCTAATGAGCTGTGTGGGAAAAGGTTACTGATTTGGACATATATTCTCTGAAAATTAGTGATTCTTTAGTGATAGAAGTGAAGAGAGCAGAATGCACTGTGTGTGGCTCAAGCACCCTTGTAAGCCTTAAGTGTTTAGTTGTAGCAAGGTAATTAAAATAAGTGTTAGGTTTGAGAGATACAAATGTTGAAGAATCTGGACTAGCTGGTTCCTTGAGTTCTGACACAACCTTCCAGAAAGTCTCAACAGTGTTACTTGTCTGTCTCTGTGTGTCTGTCAAGAGAGGAAGAGGTCAGCAGTTACTTCATGTGTGTGACACAATGTCTCCCGTGGTGCTGTCTCCATCAGTGGAAAGGTGCAGAAGCTGGTTCTGACTGCCCAGGGTTGGTGTGACTGGGAGCAGATCTTCTGAAGTTTACGTCAAATATTCTGACCTTGGTTCCCATTAATTTTGCAGCTATAAACTGGCTGAAAACATAGATGCTCAGTTGAAGCGTATGGCACAAGATCTGAAGGATATCACTGAGCACTTGAATACATCAAGAGGTCCAGCAGACACGAGTGATCCGGTAAACTCAAGCTTTATTTTTCTTATGTGTGCACAAGGCGACAAAAGATATTTAAACAGTTGAAACTCTTCATGTATCCACTCTTGGATGCTACCACTGCTTGTAGTTTCATTCTTGGAAGGGTATTTTGTTGTAGACTGTCTCTTGCTGCCCTTAGTTTTTGTGTGCTGTAACAAATGACTTGCACCATTTCTTTCTGCTCAGCTTCAGCAGATCTGTAAAATCTTGAATGCGCACATGGATTCCTTGCAGTGGATTGACCAGAACTCAGGTGAGAGTCGTGTTGCAGCTTTTTGGGAACGTAAGCAGAAAGCATGTAGCGTGTATGGCTGTGTTTCTGGACATAAATGAATTCCTGAAGATCTCTGAGGAATCTTCTCACCTTCATTTCCACTGACCCTTCTGTGGTTGAATTCTCCTGATGTGCATTCAAGGCCTCTGCTGAGAAGGAATTCCTGACAACTGCTCATGCTTCACAAAAGAGCACTGCTTGGAATGCATCAGTGCAAAGCAGAGGATGTGAAAACGTTATGCTGTATTCTATCCAAGTGAGGTTAAATATTTCAGCTTGTGAAATATTGTGGAGTTTCCCTTTCGATCAGGAAAATGGGTGAGGAGGTGCGTGTGTGTAATGTTGTCATCTCCCTCTAAACAGGAAAGCCAAACCCAGGTGAGACAGAGCAGGATGCATTTATCCGCAGGTGGGGTAACTTTGGAGTATGGAAATTTCACAGTAGCAATAACTTGAGATGTAATGCAGAGCCGAAGATGGCACTCAGTAGGGAAAACATGAAAGCAAGGAGAATTTGTTTATTGTTTGCCCTTAAGCAGTGTGGTGGAAACACAATGCAATTTTCTCTTAGCTCTTGCCATTAGTAAATTGATAGGTCTGGGAAGGACGCAGTCCTTAACATTCTTTTCGTATATCAAAAACAACAAGAAAGCAGAGAACAAATAAGCAAAACCCCAGAGCTCAGACCTCTGTGCTGCAGGTGATCCGTTTTGGTTCCTGTGGAAAACCTCCAGGACTGTTTCCCCACAGCCAGTGACCATTTCTAGGTGAACCCATACACAGTGGCTATTATTAACTTGCCTGACCTGTTGAACAGTTTTGTGCAACTATGGCACTTTATTCTTATTAACGTTAACCTCTACTGCCACAAGTCAGCGGCTTTGCTGAGCATGGACGCAGGGTGGTGCTGCTGGCACAAGTGAAAGGTGTTTGGACAGAGCCTTGTTGTGACCTCCTGCCTCTTCCCGAGAGGCTCAGAGTCTTCTCTCGCAGGTACAGCTGAGACCTGAGTTGGGCGAGAGAGATCTGGGAGGTGGTGAGGCAGACTGCTGTTTTATGCCACAGTCTTTTTGGCATATTTGAAAAGCGACAGAGAGGAGTGTGTTGCTTACTATGTTAGTGGAACATTCTGGTTTTGGCAGGCTGTGCAAAATCAAACCTCACCTGGAATATCTGTCTCCAAGCCACAGGCTGACGTAATGTTGTAGCGCTGTTGAATAGTGTCTGTGAGCTTTGCTGGAATGAGATTAGAAATTGCTTCAGCTTGTGCAGAGCAGTTTTGCTGTTTATGTTCAGGGAAAGTTTGCTCTGCTCTCTGATGCAGTGCCCTGCAAGTCCAACACGCTGGCGTGGCAAAAGTGTCGCATGTCCCAGCACCCTCTGATTCTGCCTGCCAGTCCCCAAATGCCTTGGGATACTTTTCGTATGATTTTCTTTGCCTTGGAAGGTTCGCAGTGCTTGGTGTAGGGATTTCCTCCTCCTTTGTGCACTGTCAAATCTGAGGGACTGTCAAAATGTTTTTCTGCAGGCTAGTGTGTGCAGGATTGTGTTTTAGGGTGACTATAAGATTAATCCCTTGTTTCTCCCACAGCTGTATTGCAGCGAAAGGTAGAAGAGGTGACAAAGGTGTGTGAGAGCCGCCGCAAGGAGCAGGAGCGCAGTTTTCGAATCACGTTTGATTGAATGAGTCCAAGTTTGAAGGATTAAACTAAAATCTGCACAGAAAACAGAGGCTTTTGGGAACCTATGTCTCAAATCATGTGTCTGTTTTTTTTTTTAAATAAAATCAGTTGTTTGTTCCCAAGCTAGTCTTTGCAGTGTCTGACTGTGTTTCCCCCCGGTCTGGTGTGAGGAGACTGCATGAAGTTTGTGCTGAGAGTTTGTGCTATTTGTGCTGTGTAACTGCACGCAGCCTGGATAGATGCTGCTTAAAAGCTCGAGAGGCAGCATTTGTGTATGTGACTCTGCAGCTGAGCTCTTTGGTGCTTAAAAGTAATGGGACTTTGTTCAGTGGGACTTGCTAAGCTTTTATTCAGGTCCTTACAGAGCTGGTGTGATGAAGAGCTGTCCCCAGAAGGAGCTGCAGCCGATGGACTCAAATTCCTCATATTGCTGGCTGGATTTTATGTTTAAATGAGGTATGTGCTTCCACTGCTGAAAGTGAGCCTTGTTTTCTGTACCTTTGGCAGTAAACAGCTTTAGTGCTGTACCTGTAAGCGGAATTTCTATGCACTTAAAACTGAATATATGTGCCCATAGAACAATGGTACCTGTGTGGGGGTTTAGTGTAATGCAGCTTGTTTGGTTGGAAGGGTGTGGGGAAAGAATGTGTTCAACAAGTCTGCCTTGGCTTTTTAAGAAATAAACACATGTGATCAAAAAGAATCAATATGACTCTATAATGCACATTAAAATGTATCTTGGAGTAGAGGGAAGCGAATGGTCATGTTATTTAGCAGAACTGCCCTCCTTATTGCTTCTCCTTTGCACTTTACACTTGGCTTAGGACAGGATCTCCACACCGTCCTCTGGCTGCCCGCCTCGCTCCATCAGGCTTAGGCCAGACCTGGCCCAAGCTGTGGGTGAAGGGAACCACAGCCCCCGCGAAGCCTGCCCTCCCCACGGCGCCGCTTCCAGGCTGCAGGGCGGCTCCTGCCCACGCCGTCCGGGCAGCGGGGCAGCCCCGTCCCCGCAAACGCACCGGGTTCGAGCAGCCGCTCTGGCCGAACAAACGTCCCGGAGCCGCAGGGCCCGCCCGGGGCCGCCAGCGGCCGCGTCCCCGTCACCACGGCAACGGGCGCCGCTGCCCCGCCCCGACTCACCGACCAATCCGAGCGGGTCGCCCTGGAGCGGCGGCGGGACCAGCCAATAGCTGTGGAGAGCAGGAAGATCCGGCCGGTGGTTGGCGAGGCGAGGGAGAGGGGGCGGGCGCTAATTGCGTCATCAGTTCGCGCGAGCGCGGCGCAGTCCGGCTGCGGGAGCGGGGCCGGCGCCGCCATCGGTGCGGTTGTGGTGGCGGGTCGGTCCCGGTCCCTGTGGCCGCCGCCGCCGCCATGAGCCAGTTCAACTTCGGGTCGGGCGCGGCGGGAGGCGGCTTCACGTTCGGCACGCCGAAGACGGCCGCCAGCACGGCCGCGACCAGCTTCTCGTTCTCCACGCCCGCCGCCCAGGGCAGCTTCAGCTTCGGCAGCGCGGCCCAGCCGCCCGCCAGCAGCCAGCCCGCCGGGCCCTTCTCCATCAGCACGCCGGGCCCCGCCGCGCAGCCCGCTGCCGCCTTCAGCTTCGGGACGCCGGCCCCGGCCTCGGCGGCTCCGGCCGCGACCGCGTTCCCGCTGGGGTGAGAGGCCGGGGCCGTGCGGGGGTGTTGGCGGTGCCGAGCGGCCCCGGAGCGGGGGAGGACGAGCGGGTGGTGTCGGTCCGCTCGTTGCTCTGGAGGGGCTTTGTGTGTGGCTGTCAGGGGATGAGCCTGTTGCTCTTGTGCCTTCGAGCTCCTGCTGGACGTGGGGAAAGTGTTCAGTGAGAACCGTTATTTGTCATTGCTGAATCTCTTCAGAATGGCTCTAAGAAAAACCTGTTTCTTGCTTTAGTCTGTAATTGAGATGTATATGGAAGTGAAAAGGGTGCTTAGGAGGTGACAGAATAAGCAGCTTCACTTACACTGCCATCAGTGTCTTCTGGTGCCTGGGTGGTTGGAGGTAATTCAGGGGGAGTCAGTATAAGGAGACTTAAAGGAGGACTAGAGATGACAGGAGTCACAATACAGTCTTTGTCTACTTTCAAAGGTTAACCCAGTCAAGTGCACGCCTTATTGAAAGGTGGTTTCTGGTGCCAGCAAAGGGTCTGTGAGAAAGCTGATATAGAACTGGACTGGATGTATGTCTCAAACAGGTTGGCTTCTTTTCTTCTGTAGGACAAATACACCAAAACTGACGTTTGGAGGCAGCACCACAGCTCCAGCGACCGGCATCACAGGGGGCTTTGGGTTTGGTAGCTCTGCACCAACCAGCGTGCCCTCAAGTCAAGCAGCAGCCCCTTCTGGCTTTGCGTTTGGATCTGCTGGCAGCACCAGCAGCACCACCGCTCAATCAGGCACAACTGGAGGGTTCACGTTTTCCAGCGGTACCACAACTCAGGCCGGAGCAACCAGCTTCACCCTCGGCACTGCAGCTCTGCAAGCAGCACCCTCAGGGTTGACCTTTGGAGCAGCAGCTGCAGCTACTGCCACCACCGCAGCCACCTCAGGAGCTGTGACCCAGTCGACAACCCCCTTCAGCCTTGGGGGACCGTCCGCAGGTGGGGGTCGGGGCTTGTGAAAGGGTGGCCGGAGTTGTGGGCAGCCTGTGTACAGGGAGGGCGGCTGGGCTGGTGTGGAGGTTCCACAGCCTTCTGCTTCTGCTGGGGGGGAATGGAGAGAGTGGCTGCAATCAGTGATTTTTCTGATGTGCTTATGCAGGCTCTTCAGTGATAAGTGACAATACAGTGTCTCTGTAGTAAAAGGTTCATCTTTTCTTTTTACTTGCTGTACTTGTTCCAGGTCTAAACTTTGGGTCATTGACTTCAACAGCAGCCACTAGTGCACCCGCGGCAACGCTGACCGCGAGTACCAGCCAGGGACCCGCTCTGTCCTTTGGAACCAAGCTTGGAGGTAGGAATGATTTTAGGGAGTAATTACTCAAGACGTAGTGAATCTGCTGTCTTTCTGGGAATAGTTTTCTAAACTGAGCCTGGCGATGGGCTAGAAGTGTTTGTTACTGTGAATTTGCAATGGCATCGGTAATCTCTGATGGTTCATAGAGCCACTGAACTTAGTCTCCTGTGTTGTTGTTTTTATTGCATCCCATGTGTCAAATTCTGTTCCGTACTTGTTGCTGGAGCGTAGTGGAAAGGAGCCACAGGTTTAAAGGGTACATTGGAAAAGAGATATGAGGTAGAATAAGAACTGGTGTAGATAGGCAGATTTGTATTATGTTCCCAGCACGATTGTAGAGAGTCTATGCTTTTTCTGTTGCAGTAACAACGACGGCTGCCACAGCTGTTGCTACCACCACAACCTCCATTCTTGGTTCAACGGGGCCTACGTTGTTTGCATCTGTAGCGAGTTCTTCAGCACCCACATCATCTACCACCACAGGCCTCTCACGTGAGTCACACCGTAGAGTTTTTATCTGTTGGGGGAATAAGTGAGCAGTGCATGGTTGGTGGTACCTGTCAGTGGTGGAGCTGCAGGTGCTGGGGTAATATGGGAGAATTCAAAAGGCCGGGTCTTCTCAGTGCTGGCCACGTTCCCTCTTTGTGGTTTCTGGCAAACTTTCTTCAATGGCGAGGCGTGGCGGGTTCTGTTCAAACCAAAGCGCAGTTTAGATTCAGAGTGGGCAAGCGCATGGGGCGGTTTTAGCTTCAGTTTCCTTTGACTGTGGAGCCACTAGCTACAGTAAGCGTCCCTGTTTACCAGAGTTAAGACAGCTATTCCATACATCATGCTGCCTAACACCTAGCTCTGAAAATATAGGCAGCTGCTCCCAAAAAGTTTAGCAGGTTTTATGTTAAAACCACACTGATTAGTTTCAACTAATCAGTGGCAATTAGTAGATGTCCTATATACCAGCCTAAAAACTTGTGTGTTTTACTAGCTCTACAACGCTAGTATTGCTACTCTAGTTCCAAAGCTGACCTTAATCTTGTGTTTCAGAATGCTTCTAAACTAATGGGCATTCTCTGTTTATCAGGATGTCTGAAAACTTTTTCTTAGATGATAACAGGTGGGTTGTTTTCAGGGAAGTGAGATGTGAGCAGTGTGTTTCCTGTAGTACATGCAGTTGTGTTGCTTTACAAATAGACTCATGGTGAGATTGTGTTTCCTGCCTGCCTGTGTCCAGTACCTTTTGCTTATTTTAGCGTTGGGCAGCAGTTAAATGTTGGAGAGTTCAAAACGGTTAAAGTGAAGTGACGGTAGCTGGGTTGAAGAAGTTTCCTGGAAGAATGGCAGAGTGTTCTGGCTCTTTTATAGCTTCAGTCTGCCCTTTTTCCTGTTGTATGTGGAGTGGTCCTGGCTAATAGAAATAAAGATCAGGTGGAGATGGGTGAGCAGGCAGGGTGGAACATTTCAAGGGGTCACTGTATTTAATGGGTTATGCAAACTCCTAATGTTGTCTTCTGTTGACAGTTGGTGCCCCTTCCACTGGGACAGCCGGTCTTGGAACGCTTGGGTTTGGATTAAAAGTTCCTGGAACAACAGCTGCTGCCACAACCAGCGCTGCCACGAGTAAGGACTAGATGCTGAAATAACACAGGTCTTTCTCTCTCTGATCCTCGTTTTCCATCTGCCCAAACACACAGTCACTCATGACTTGTGAGATCCTGGCCACAGCAGAGGCAGCCAATTCCTCATTTTCCTGGAGCTGCCAGTCAGGCATTTACAGGCCAGTACTTCTGTGTCAAGTTGTGCTTCATTCCCGTCTTGACAGACATGGGATTTGCGTTTGGTCCCTCCAAGCGCAGTGCTCTATGAGCTCAAATAGGTCCCTTTGGAAGTGTATGTTGGAGATGTTCTTGTTATGCTGTATAGCAGATGTGTCTTCTTGTGTTGGTTGACTTGAATCTCTTCTTTCAGGCACCACTTCTGCTTCTGGCTTTGCTTTGAATCTGAAGCCGTTAAGTACAACCGGTGCCACTGCAGTGGGGACTTCTACAGCTGCCATAACCGCAACAACAGCCAGGTGAGTGTTTTGTTAGAGCGGACTATTTCTCGACTGGGGCAAGAGGTGCAGTGTTGATGCTGGTGTCGGAGATGGGTGTTGTCATGTTTATGTTTTGGGTTCTGACCTCTGTTCTGTGCTGTCTGACGCTTCCTCTCAGCGCGCCTCCAGTGATGACCTATGCCCAGCTGGAGAGTCTGATAAACAAGTGGAGTCTGGAACTGGAAGACCAAGAGAAACACTTTCTCCATCAAGCCACGCAGGTCAATGCCTGGGATCGGATGCTGATAGAGAATGGCGAGAAGGTCAGGTGACATCCCGTGTAACCTGGTTTTGCTTGCTGAGATCCGTAAAGGCCTTTGCTGGTACAGATGCAGCACGACATCCAGGGGGACATTCTACTGGTTAAAAAAAAAATAGTTGTGAATTCTATCTGGATGCTTGTGAAAGTCTCTCTGTATGTCTGCTCTGGTCTGTAGGCATTGAAGGCTGGAAATCTCCTCTGTGAGTTTACATGGTGATAAGTTATTTTAGGGTGGCACTTTTGTAACCAATCCTCCATGATTCATTTTTTGGTCCGTAAATCTTCCTGTAGCTATTCTTTGCTTCTAGTAGACATTTGTATGGTGTTGGCTTACTCTGTTTTATGAGTTGACATTTGAGTTTTCGTAGTGTAACTGAGTGTCTTCTGTTTCCAGATTACATCATTACACAGAGAAGTAGAGAAAGTGAAGCTTGATCAGAAGAGGTACGACAGTCTGAAGCCTTGAAGTGATGCAAAAAAGAACCCAAATGTTCTCGTGCCACTGGTGGTATGGCAGATCTAGAATGTATATTACCTGTGATTGGGGTAGCTGACAGTTTCTCTTTTCAGACTGGATCAGGAACTAGACTTCATTCTGTCACAGCAGAAAGAGCTTGAAGACTTGTTGACCCCCCTGGAGGAGTCTGTGAAGGAACAGAGCGGGACGATCTACTTGCAGCATGCGGATGAAGAACGGGAGAGGACGTAAGAGAAAAATGGGCTTGGGACGTGTGCTGAGCAGAGGAATGTGGTGGTGATCGATCAGCAAGAAGTAGAAATGGGCCGTGTGACAGTATTGATCTATCGGTGGCATTTGTCATGTATGGGATCCTGTTTTATGCATGGCAGCTTAGATTTTATGCATTGGAAACAGGGTAATGGGGACTGGAAGCCTTTGAATCAGCATGCAAAGCTCTTTGGATGCTGGTTTAATGAGCTGTGTGGGAAAAGGTTACTAATTTTGCATATTCTCTGAAAATTAGTGATTCTTTAGTGATAGAAGTGAAGAGAGCAGAATGCACTGTGTGTGGCTCAAGCACCCTTGTAAGCCTCAAGTGTTTAGTTGTAGCAAGGTAATTAAAATAAGTGTTTGTCAGGTTCAAGAGATGTTAATGTTGAAGAATCTGGACTAGCTGGTTCCTTGAGTTCTGACACAACCTTCCAGAAAGTCTCCACAGTGTTGCTTGTCTGTCTCTGTGTGTCTGTCAAGAGAGGAAGAGGTCAGCAGTTACTTCATGTGTGTGACACAATGTCTCCCGTGGTGCTCTCTCCATCAGTGGAAAGGTGCAGAAGCTGGTTCTGACTGCCCAGGGTTGGTGTGACTGGGAGCAGATCTTCTGAAGTTCACGTCAAATATTCTGACCTTGGTTCCCATTAATTTTGCAGCTATAAACTGGCTGAAAACATAGATGCTCAGTTGAAACATATGGCACAAGATCTGAAGGACATAATTGAGCACTTGAATACATCAGGAGGCCCAGCAGACACGAGTGACCCGGTATATCCAAGCTTTTTTTTTTTTTTTTAATATGTTGATAAAGCAGCAAAAGATACTTAAACAGTTCTCACTCTTCATTTCTCCCCTTATGGATACTAGCACTGCTTGTAGTTTCATCCCTGGAAGGGTATTTTGTTTCATCCTGGGGTTGTTTCTCTTCTGGTAAAATTTGCATTGTAACACAGCACAAGTTAGCCTGACTTACCTCCTTACTCTGCAGTTCTGTTAATAGTTTTCAGAGTGTCTCATTCTGGTATGAACTCTGGTTATTTGCTTGTGATCTAATTTTTGCCATGTTTCCGAGGCATTTCTGAACACTGATCCAGCCAACTGCCCCGTTGCTTCTATCTTGTAGCAAAATTTCCTGTCAGTGTTTCAGACTCAGGGGTTTTTTTCTGTTCATTTTTACTTCTGCCACCTCAAGCCCCTCAGGTGATCAGTGTAGTGGTGGTTCCTACCTCTGAACTGGAATAAGCCTAAGCCACAGGCATATACTCTACACTAGTCTGTTTTCTTGACAGTAGAGAGAAGTGAAACAACAGAGTTGCTGCACAGGCTTCCCTGGGAAAGTGGCTGCCACGTTAGTGGAGCTGCACCTCTGAGAAATTTGGTTGCATCCTGTTCCAAAGGCGGGGACAGGCAGGATGTCTTTTATTGCCCTTAGTTTTTGTGTGCTGTAACAAATGACTTGCACCATTTCTTTCTGCTCAGCTTCAGCAGATCTGTAAAATCTTGAATGCGCACATGGATTCCTTGCAGTGGATTGACCAGAACTCAGGTGAGAGTCGTGTTGCAGCTTTTTGGGAACGTAAGCAGAAAGCATGTAGCGTGTATGGCTGTGTTTCTGGACATAAATGAATTCCTGAAGATCTCTGAGGAATCTTCTCACCTTCATTTCCACTGACCCTTCTGTGGTTGAATTCTCCTGATGTGCATTCAAGGCCTCTGCTGAGAAGGAATTCCTGACAACTGCTCATGCTTCACAAAAGAGCACTGCTTGGAATGCATCAGTGCAAAGCAGAGGATGTGAAAACGTTATGCTGTATTCTATCCAAGTGAGGTTAAATATTTCAGCTTGTGAAATATTGTGGAGTTTCCCTTTCGATCAGGAAAATGGGTGAGGAGGTGCGTGTGTGTAATGTTGTCATCTCCCTCTAAACAGGAAAGCCAAACCCAGGTGAGACAGAGCAGGATGCATTTATCCACAGGTGGGGTAACTTTGGAGTATGGAAATTTCACAGTAGCAATAACTTGAGATGTAATGCAGAGCCGAAGATGGCACTCAGTAGGGAAAACATGAAAGCAAGGAGAATTTGTTTATTGTTTGCCCTTAAGCAGTGTGGTGGAAACACAATGCAATTTTCTCTTAGCTCTTGCCATTAGTAAATTGATAGGTCTGGGAAGGACGCAGTCCTTAACATTCTTTTCGTATATCAAAAACAACAAGAAAGCAGAGAACAAATAAGCAAAACCCCAGAGCTCAGACCTCTGTGCTGCAGGTGATGTTATCCGTTTTGGTTCCTGTGGAAAACCTCCAGGACTGTTTCCCCACAGCCAGTGACCATTTCTAGGTGAACCCATACACAGTGGCTATTATTAACTTGCCTGACCTGTTGAACAGTTTTGTGCAACTATGGCACTTTATTCTTATTAACGTTAACCTCTACTGCCACAAGTCAGCGGCTTTGCTGAGCATGGACGCAGGGTGGTGCTGCTGGCACAAGTGAAAGGTGTTTGGACAGAGCCTTGTTGTGACCTCCTGCCTCTTCCCGAGAGGCTCAGAGTCTTCTCTCGCAGGTACAGCTGAGACCTGAGTTGGGCGAGAGAGATCTGGGAGGTGGTGAGGCAGACTGCTGTTTTATGCCACAGTCTTTTTGGCATATTTGAAAAGCGACAGAGAGGAATGTGTTGCTTACTATGTTAGTGGAACATTCTGGTTTTGGCAGGCTGTGCAAAATCAAACCTCACCTGGAATATCTGTCTCCAAGCCACAGGCTGACATAATGTTGTAGCGCTGTTGAGTAGCATCTGATGAGCTTTGCTGGAATGAGATTAGAAATTGCTTCAGCTTGTGCCAAGATTTTTTGTATCTTGCAATGCCGGCTGGGTCTGAAGTGGTGATCGATCAGTGGCTTTTGTATTTCCAGACCTGTGACCTGCAAATAAGAGATGATCTGTGTTGTGGCTGCAAGTGTTCTCAGCTCCTCTGTGTGGTGGCAGTGTCCTTTCTGAGTTTACAGTTAAAAGCTTGTTACAGCTGTGTGATACCCTGCAAGAAAAGATGGTTGAGCAGGAGGTGATTGGGGAAACTGTTTTAAACAACAATTGCTTTTTCTCAGGCTGCAGAGCAGCTTTGCCGTTTGTGTTCAGGGAAGGTTTGCTCTGCTCTCTGGTGCAGTGCCCTGCAAGTCTAACACGCTGACGTGCCAAAAAGTGTCGCATGTCCCAGCACCCTCCGATTCTGCCTGCCAGTCCCCAAATGCTTCGGGATACTTTTTGGACGATCTTCTTTGCCTTGGAGGGTTCGCAGTGCTTGGTGTGGAGATTTCCTCCTCCTTTGTGCACTGTCAAATCTGAGGGACTGTCAAAATGTTTTTCTGCAGGCTAGTGTGTGCAGGATTGTGTTTTAGGGTGACTATAAGATTAATCCCTTGTTTCTCCCACAGCCATGTTGCAGAGAAAGGTAGAAGAGGTGACAAAGGTGTGTGAGAGCCGCCGCAAGGAGCAGGAGCGCAGTTTTCGAATCACGTTTGATTGAATGAGTCCAAGTTTGAAGGATTAAACTAAAATCTGCACAGAAAACAGAGGCCTTTGGGAACCTATGTCTCAAATCATGTCTCTTTCTTTTTTTTATTTTTTTTTTTTTAATAAAATCAGTTGTTTGTTCCCAAGCCAGTCTTTGCAGTGTCTGACTGTGTTTTTCCCGCCCCGGTCTGGTGTGAGGAGACTGCATGGAGTATGTGCTGAGAGCATGTGCTGTTTGTGCTGTGTAACTGCACACAGCCTGGATAAATACACAAATGCTGCCTTTTGGGATTTAAGTGGTATGTGACTCTGCAGCTGAGCTCTTTGGTGCTTAAAAGTAATGGGACTTTGTTCAGTGGGACTTGCTAAGCTTTTATTCAGGTCCTTACAGAGCTGGTGTGATGAAGAGCTGTCCCGAGAAGGAGCTGCAGCAGTCGGAGAGACTCAAACTCCTTGTATTAGCTGGCTGGATTTTGTGTTTAAAGGAGGTATGTGCTTCCACTGCTGAAAGTGAGCCTTGTTTTCTGTACCTTTGGCAATAAACAGCTTTAGTGCTGTACCTGTAAGCAGAATTTCTCTGCAATTAAAACTGATTAGATGTGCCCATAGAACAATGGTACCTGTGTGGGGGTTCGGTGTAGTGCAGCTTGTTTGGTTGGAAGGGTGCGGGAAAGAATGTGTTCAACAAGTCTGCCTTGGAAGGCTTTTTAAGAGAGAGAGTCAAATTGATGCTTTTTCACCACGTGTGCTTATAATGCACTTAAAATGTATCTTTATAAGCAGAGGGAAATGAATGATCATGTATTTAGCAGAACTGCTGTCACCATTGCTTCTCCTTTGCACTTTACGCTTAGCTTAGGACAGGGATCTGTACACAGATTCTAATGTATCTTTATGAGTAGAGGGAAGTGAATGATCACGTCTTTAGTAAAACTGCCTCCATGCTTGATTCTCCTTCGCACTTCATGCTTTTGCTCCTCAAAATGTTGTCGAGGTTCAAATAAGGTGAACTTCGCATTTACCTTCCTGCCCCTGTCTCACATCTGCCTCGTCTTACCTCTTGCTCTGTGGAAAAAAAAAAAAAAAGGGAGTCACTAGTGTAAATCAGTGACTTTAACGTGAGTCACAACTTGTGAATTACTCTCTCACACGTGTGCATTTTATCATCTTTAAAGCAGAGCATGGGAGGTCTGCCGGGTGCTACAGATGAACTTGTTGAGGGGCTTGTGGGGAAACCCTTGCGGGGCTTGCAGCCCCGTCCCTGCGCGTTTCCCCCGGGGAGCGGAGCCACGGCCCCGCCGCGGCACCCGAGCCCAGCCCCCGCGGCTCGCCCCGAGCCGGGCACCGCCCTCACGCCAGGCCGCGGTTCCCCGGAGCCGCGCAGGCCCCGCTCGGCCCTTCCGGACTCCATGTCCCGGCGGCCCCCGCGGCGCGGGCGGTGGCGGCGGAGCCGGTGGGGCCGCGGCCATGCGGAGGTGAGCGGGGCTGGGGCGGCCCCGGGCTGCGGGAACAGGCGCTGCAGGGCTGGTGTCGGCCTCCCCTCCGGGGGAGCCCTCCCCGCTGCGGGGCCCGCGGCACCCGGGGGGCCGGGGGGGCCGGAGGGGCCGGGGTGCGGGAGCGCCCTCCGAAAGAGGGGCCGGGGGTGTGCGGGGTGTCCGTCTGTCTGTCTCCCTGAAGCGGGGGGGCCCCAGGAAGGGCAAAGGGACCTTTCCATGGAGCGCTGCTGGAATTCACTGTTTCTCTTCTCCCCCGCAGTTTTCTCTTTGTTAAGTCCTTTGAAACTAGCAATGACTGTCTAGATGCTGATACAAAACAGCTTTCCAGTAATAAAAATATGACTGCATGTGAGATTTTTTTTTTTTTTAGACTCCCTGGGATATTTTTAGTGTTCTCCAGGTAACCCCAAATCTTTTCTAGTTAACCTTAGCAGGAGCTTTGGTCACATAGTTTTGGTTCCTTGTGTGCTTTAGAATCATCGAATCGTTCTGGTTGGAAGAGACCCTCAAGATCATCGAATCCAACCACAACCTAACTCTGGCAGTAACCCGTGTCCCCTTTAAATCCCACGAAAAGAGTCAAGGGGGCAGCGAGGCTGCAGCGGTGGTGCGTTTGGAGCAGTGTTTTCCCTTGTCCTTACTGACCGTGCTGTGTTGTGTGCCCCAGGGTGAACAGCAGCCTGTCCAGCGATGAGCTCCTCCTGGAAGACTTGGAGACGGAAGGAGAGAGGCAGCTGAAGAGCCTCCTTCACCACCAGCTTGATACCTCCGTCTCCATTGAGCAGTAAGTCCTCATCTGGCCGTGGCGGGGCTGTTGGAGGGGCTGCTGAGCGGAGTCTGGCCATTTTAGGGGCAGCAGCAGTGTTGCCTCATTGGGGCTTCCTTCCCGGGGAGATGTTTGGTGTTGTCTGCCAAAACAGCTGTGCAAACCCTTCCTCCTTTGCTTGGTCTCCCTCCCAGACATCCCAGCAGGAGATAAGCACTCCTTATCTCCTGGAGCAAATGCAGTCAGTAACTTATTTTCACTCTTTAGGTGAAAATAACTGATTTGCCTGGGGCAGACGCAGGGGTGAGTTTCCAGGCTCGATAGCTCATCCCCACCAGGCTGGCCTGTGTTTGCACCTGCGGGGTGTTTGGTGTTACGGTGTCACAAGGTGCCTCCTGCCCGCGTTTGGGCAGCGTGCTGCCATGAGGCATCTCCTGGGCTTGCAAAATGGTTGGGAGAGCGTGGCTCAATTGCGTGTCAGAAACACAGGATCTCTGCCCAGGTGCAGCAGGACCAAGCACGGTTGCGGGGAGAGGCCAGCCCCTTCCTATTCCCCCGGTTTCTCAGTGCTAAGTTATTTCTGTTTGGGTTACAGGTGCAAGTCAAAGCGAAGATGCTTCGCCCCTGCAGCTTTTTACAAGCCTTTTGGGGAAGAGGCTGCAGGGGCTTTGACCTTGTCACAGTTCCAGGCTCTGCAGGAGAGCAACAAAGAAACTGCCTCTCTCCGAGAACTGGGGCTCTCCGATTCGGAGATCCTGCTCTGGAAGAGTCAAGCTTCAGCAGAGAAGGTATGCAGGCTCTGCTCTGATGTGAACATGGTCAGGTCCCTCTAACCCCATGGCCTGTGGCAGCCTGGTAGAAAATTCAAGTCCTTTGTGAGCCCTCTGGTATAGAATGGCCACTCCGTATGTCTCTTGCCTTTAGGGCAGTGTGATCCCATGTTTCTTCTGGCCTGTTTTCTTTGATGGAATGGTCTATGCCAGAACTATCAGACTCATTTTCACCGGGGGCCACATCAGCCTCGTGGTTGCCTTTAAAAGGCCGAATGTAATTTTAGGGCTGTATAAATGTAGGAGTAGTTCCATTTATACAGTCCTAAGACTACATTTGGCCCCTTGAAAGCAACTATGAGGCTGATGTGGCCCCTGGTGAAAATGAGTTTGATACCCCTGCTCTTTGCTAAAAGCTGTGGTGGAGAGAAGAGTTGGTCAATTGGAACACAGCAGGACCTGACTATATTCCTGCTTCTACCTTGGTGGTCTCAAGCAAGTAATTTCACCTGTTTGTACCTGTGTAAGAAGGATTTAAAGGCTGGAGGAGAAAAAGGGGGAAATATTTCAAAGTGCTCCAACCTCCTCCTTTCTGTATCCTGACACACCCTGGGATCCCCTGACTGGTTTGGAATAGCTGTAGGGAGGGTTTTGTATGTTCTCCATGGGGCTTGCAGGTCCTTTGAGGGATTTGAAACAGCCACATAAAAATAGCAGTGCCGAGCTGTTAGACCAAGTGTGTGATTGCAGTGATGTGCGCCTCTTTGGGTGCAGTTTGCAGCAGAGCAGCACCAAAGCAGGTTTCTCCCCTTCCTCTGCCTTCACCTTTTCACTTTGCAGAGATAAGGGGCTTTGGGGTCGTCCTGTGTCAGGTGCACTGGAATGTTCTGCTCTTAATTTGGTAAACCAGAAGGTGCAAAATAGGAATTGGGCTGACTCTTGGCTTCCCTCTGTCTCCTCTGTGCTGTGTGCAGGAGGAAGCCGTCTGCAGTAATCATAGGTTTGCTCTCTTCAGCTGGAGTCATTACCGTGGTGGTTAAATGCAAACCCAGCCCTGCTGTGGTCTGCATTAAAGCTTGGATTAGAGAGGAGTGGTGTTAATTTAAGAATAAAAATTAATGTCAGCAGTACCGGCTGTTGTATTTGGTATGAAATCAGTCCTGGGATGTTTAGAAATAAAGATTAGCATGGAAAACACAACTCTTGACTGAAAGAACCATTGGTATTAGGGTACAACTTCCACAGCTCCTGAGAGCAGGATATTTAGAGAGAAAGCCCAGGTCCTGTAGCAATGCGCAGCTTTGTATGTGCAGGCCCTGAGTGAAAGATTCCACCAAGGAGGAGTCAGCTGAGACAGACAGGACTTCAGATTGCCTGTGGGGCGCTCGCCAAAGTGGTGAGCGCAGGCTTCTGTTATTTTCGGCTGCTAAGTTGCAGCTTTTTTGAAAACAAAGTACTACAAATGATTTCCCGGAATTGCTTTTCCGTATAAACAGCCTTTTGTGCCCCAGGGGAGCTGTGAAATGGTGAATGGAAGCCACGCAGATGCGGGCCCGTGCAGTCAGGCGGGAAGGGAGAGGTACCCATGAGAAAGTCTTTGTTGCATTGCGCTCAGTGCAGGGAGAAAGCCTGAGGCAGAAGGATCTGCCACAGTAATTCTTGAAGTGAATTTGAGAAAAGAAAATCCACCTACAGCCCCATGAAAGTGTGTCGTTGGGATTCTGATAGAGGTGCAAGGAGGAACAGAAATGCTCTTCTAGAAGTTGGGGTATGTCTCTATGCTTTGGCAGCCGGAGTCTGGTGAATCTTAGCAGTGCTCTGGCCCCTGCATTGAGGTTTATGTGTACAGGAATGTTTGCCTGTAGCTCGGTTATAGCTACGAGGTCTGTGCCACAGTAGCTGGGTGGTTTCTGGGAGCTGGCTCGTGCAAAGCTGGTCAGGGGTTTAGTCCCCAGCAGAGACCTACCCCTGGGTGCCAAATGGCAGCTTGGGCTCAACTTTTCAGCAAATAGGGTTCTCTCAGTGATGCCAGGATCATAGATCAAAAGCTTGGTGGAAACTTGAGCTCAGGGATGCTGGAGACGTGGCAAAAGAACTACCAAGGAGGTGTTTGCAGTTACTGTAGGTGGCCTCAGAAAATGGCTGTAGGTTGCGGAGTCTGGGACAGAGGGACACAGGCACCGTCAGACAATGAGGCTGGGGAAAGGAAAGCAGCACAGAAAGGTCAGGAGAAAGCGGCTGTTTCTCTGTTTCTCTTAAGAACTGAGGTTTGCCGAGCAGTTGTATTTCTGTCCTGTACTTGCAGTAACAGGACCTCTTGGTGAGCTGCTCTTTGGGGAGAATGGTTCCTGGTTGCACCCACTCCAGGACTGGAGGATGTGAACTTTGACTGCTGGCCAGGTCTCTGAAAAGGAGGCATGTGCTGTATCTGAGCAAAGCTGTTCCTGTCTTCCAGGGCTCTGGGCTGGGAGCAGCCCCGGAAGCCACACAGGACCGACTCCATGCCATCCAGGAGAAGATAGAAGAGCGTCAGCGCATACTTGCTTTGCCCCAGAGGTTTGCTGGCAGCAAGCAGCTGAGCCGACGGGAGATGGAGATTGAAAACGCCCTCTTCCAGGGAACAGACCGGCACTCCTTCCTCCGGGCGCTCTACCACCAAGGTTTGTGGGCTCAAGGCTGTTCTTGCCTTTGCTCCATCGCAGAGAGCTGGGATGTGTGGGAGTCCAGCACATTTCTGTCTGCCCTTATGTCCCTGTTTTGGCACTGTGTGGGAGGAGATATTTTCCTCTTTTACATGAGCAGACAGAGAGTGGGCTCTTTGAAGGGTTTAATATAGAGTCTTGTTAAGTCCATCTCTGTTCGGAGAGCGTGGATCTGATGGATCTCATGGATGTGCTGCAGGTATTGCAGAGCCCAGCTCAGTATGTAGAAGAGCAGCCGGGGTTTTGCTTTGGTAGAGTCTGGAGGTCCACACCAAGCTGCACTGAGTGACACAAGGTGCCTGTGTGGGTCTGGAGATCATCCCTTCACTGATGTAACTGCAGTGTAACAAGGGAAGCAGAGGCACAGAGCAGGAAAGAGTAGGAGTGACATGTTAAAGGCTTCTCCCAGTAGCCAAAGTGGAATTGAAGCTCAGTTGCTGATTTCAATACTGTGTCCGTGGGATGACAGCACTTGTCCCCAAGCCTGTGGCTTAGTGTGACTTCTCTGGGTGGAAAGTCAAGTGCTGTCCAGAGATGGCAAAAAGTGCTCCAGCCTGCTTTAGCTGAAGAATATGTGGGCATGAAGCTCCAGCCCAGACTGATTTTTGTATGTAAGACAGCATTAAGTAGAAGATGAGGAGGAACTTCTAAACTCCAACTCCTAAAACACCACTTTGATCAGTGTTGACACTGTTCAAGCTAGAATGTCCAGCTGACCTGGCATCCTCTGGCCCCTGCTCCCTCCTTTGGCGTCAGTGTTGTGGTATTTAGCAAAATTAAGAGGCAGCCAGGTTGAGGCTTGTAGGCTGGGAGATGCCCCTCTCACTTCCGTCCTCATTTCCTTTAAACAGAGTAAAGGAGATATTATTGGTCAGTCCATGCCGTGGACCTTCTTTAAACCCAGGAGCTTAATCTGATATTGTCCCTGCAGGCAAAAAGTTTCTATTCCAGGTAGTGGTGTAGAAAGGCAGCGTGGCACATCCTGGCCATGCATGAAGGAGGAGGAAGGTGTGTTGAAGAAGTCACTAGAATGTGCTGAAACATGCCTGCAGATAAGCCAGCGAGGACATCTCTGGAAGAAACGAGCTCTGTACAAAGCACCGGTGGACCTGCTGCTCTTTGCAGGTTCATCCTCAGCTGGGACAACAGCACTTGCTGGCTGCTGCGACTATTCTTCTTGTTTTGAGTAACCTGCAGGGCTTGGTTGGCAGATGCATGGAGACTGCGGCAGAACATGGTTTCTTCTGTCTGTGTGTCTTCCTGCAGTCTGTGCGTTTTTCAGGTTCTTGGTGGTTGTTACGTTGCCGTGTTTCTCCGTTGTGGATTAGATGACACTCAGAAGAAGGTAACAGATGAAAAGGACCCCATGGTTCATCTGGAGAGTGTTTACCAAGAGCTTCTGAGCAAGAAGGGACCTGAAGAAGTCCAGCCTACCAAGAGTGACCCATGCTCATGCCCTTCCCTGGCCCCACAGGGGCCGGTGGCTGAGTCGTCATCGCTTCCAGACCAGGAAGAGCAAGCAGAACAGGGAAGAAGTCCTAGCCTTCCTCCAGCAAGGCCACACCAGTCCCCTCCACAGTCTGTGATTATAAAGGAGCCTGTAGAGTTTGTCCCAGAAGAGGAGATCCGCAAGAACCGTCTTTCGGAGGAAGAACTCCGGAATATACCCAGGTTCTCATCCTACCATCCTGGGGAGCCTAACACGGTATGTTGAGATGAACCAGGATTATTTCTTGTTCCTCCCTAGCATGCCCTGAAGCTGTTTCTGCAGGAAAAGGCTCCTCTTTGCTGTTGCCTAGAGGGCGCTCGGTTGATCCTCCTGGCCAAGGAAGAGCAGCCTCCGCTCCGAGAGGGAAGGGGCCCTTTGGCTCTAGTGGGAAGTTGCCCGGCCTGGCAAAGAGCTGTAGTTCAGCCCCTGGCCCTTCCTGGCTTTGGCAGCTCACTCATCAAGATGTGCTCTCCCAGTTTGGGCCTGACAGAGACCAGCTGTGACTTCACTCAAACTGTGCTTAACTGGTAGCTGGAGCTGCTTGTGTTTTACAAGTAACTGGAGCTATCAGCACTTGGTACACGCAAGCATGATGGTGCCTTGAGTCCAGAGCTGTCTTTCTCTGTACACCCACCTGCCTTCCAAACTCCACTGTGAGCGTGCGGGTGGAAGGAGGACTCTAGGATGGCAGGATGGGCTGAACTGATTCAGCCTTTCTGAACTGATTCACACCTGTGAAGTGTATGACTTCAGACCGGTTTGGAAGGTGTCTGTTTGCATAGCATGGGCTGGCTGACCCTCTGTGTCTCTGGAACAGGTGCTGTATTTGAAGAACCTGGGCCCTCGAGTGACAGTGAAGGACCTGGTGTCCTTGTTTGCTCGGTTCCAGAAGGAGGACAGCCCACCGATCCAGTTCCGCCTCCTGAGCGGCCGGATGAGGGGTCAGGCTTTCATCACCTTCCCTGGTGAGTCACTGCCTTGTGCCTGTTAGTTCTTCCCTGACCCACGAAGGTGCTGCATCTTGCCTCAGGACACTGAGCTGGCTCCAAGCCTGCTCTCCAAGGAGGAGGAGAGTTCAGTCCCTTTTCTTCCTTTCACATCATAGTCTTTTCCCTGGATTAGAAGAGGATTGATCAAAACAGAAGGGATGTAGTCTGTGTGCTGTATTTATATTCAGCACATCAGTCCGGCTGGAGGATCCCAGCACTGCACTGTGTCGTGCTGCAGGCTGAGGGTCCGTGTGCCAGGAACATCTGTGTGAGCACCACACGTGTCTGTGCCAGAACTTGCCGTGTAACCTGTGCCTATTTTCCTATCTCATTACAGATGTTCAGTTGGCCCAAGACGCCATGCTGTTGGTGAATGGGTATAATCTGCAGGGGAAGCCGCTGGTGATTGAATTTGGGAAAAGCAAGAGGCAGTTGCCAGAGGCTGACTGTGCCATCCCCTGCTCCTCTGCTGGAGAGAACTCCCTTACCAAGTAAGGGATGGATAACCGAGAAGCTTGTGGATTTGCATGGGCCATGGAAACTCCTTGGTCATAACTGGGGCAGTGAAGGACTGTTAGGAGTTAACATGCAGGTCCAGAAATCTCAGAGCAGGGAAGGGAGAGAGCTGGGGACTGGGCTCTTCTTGAGAGAGATGGGCACTGCCTTTACACTGCTGGGGCGTGCTGGCATTTTCCTCCTGTTCTATGTGTGTGTCCACTTTCTCAGCCCTTCGTGGCAAGGAAGGAAGAAGCCATGTAAATAAATGTATTTATTATGATATTTCCTTAGTGTATATTTATTCACCTTTGTTTTGTGCAAGTCTTCCAGAGGCAAGCGTGCTGCGCTCCGGTGGTGCAGGACTGTGTTGGCAGAGTTCACTCGTGCCCTCTGTGCTGGGAGCTGGAGTACCCGACCGATGCAGGGACTGGTGGGGCTGCTGCCCCTTCTCTGGTGGCAGCAGCTACATTGCTTTAGGACAAGAAGAAAGGCTGCCTCTTTTCTTCCAGACACTTTGGCTGCACCGGTATCTAGTTACACGAGTGCTTTATGATCACAAGTATGTTTTGGCTGCTCACCGTTGATCCCCATGAAGCCCTGTGGCACTGAGGGTAGTTGCTCTGCTGCGGTACCATTGTGGCAGATGCCAGGGTTTATCTGCTGACCCGTTGTAGCACTTTTTGTGAACAAGGTCATATGCTTCCCACAGTATCCCAGTGCTCATGGAAGAGCAACATCCGAGCTTTTGGTGATGGTGGCTGAGGGAACACAGGCTTTCCCAGCAGAGCTGAGTTGCAGCCTTCCTCTGTGTACCTAAACACAGCCACACAGAGAAGAGGAATGTGGAGATATTGCTGACCCCCACTCAGCTCAATACTTTTAAGTGGTTTTTATTCAAAACATCCCACTGTCATGTCTGTCCTGGCTCTGTTTTTGAGACCATCTTCCTGTAGCCTCTCCTGTGTCACACTTCTCTGGAGTGTCAGGTCTGTGGTCAGGTCTTTGCAGCTGGATTTTTTTTGTGCCCCTGTGGCAGAAGGGAGGTAGGTGGACTGGGCAACCCTGTTCTCCTTGACTCTGTGGCTTCTAGAGAAAATGATTGTTACTGAAGACTCTGTGCCTAGTCTGGAGGCCATCCTGGAGCCTCTTCAACACCAGGGAGAAGCTGCTAGCACATTTCCATGCTGTTCCAGGCAAAAAGGGCACACGCATCCTTATCCGGAACATTCGCAGGTAGGGGGCTGGGCGTGCAGCGAGGCAGCGATGCCCTGAGGATGGGGAAGAGCTAAAAGCAGAGACAGCTTCAAGACAGCACCTGGCCTGGGTGGTCTAAGCCCGCTGTCATCCAGCCTGGCTGCTGGAGGAACAAATGCAGGGATTTCTCCTCCCTCGGTATGACCGAGTGCTTGGGGTGCCACGCTGAGAGTTAGGAGAGATGGGTCTAGTTCTGTCTGTCACAGGTGTGCTCTTTTTTTTTTCAGAGGAAACCAATTAATAATATTTACTTCCTTTTCCCACCTGTGCAATGGAACTTCTACAAATCTGTGCCATCAAGACTGTTCTGAAGTGTTCTGCTACTTTGCTGTTCTGCACAGAAATACCTGTAATTAAATGACTGACTAGTGAGATCCATGGAGCATCTGAAATGTGCTGTTTTATCTGCTCCTCAGGAAGTTCCCTTGGAATCCTGATACAGAAGAGCAGAATGGGGTGCTGATGATTGGAGGAGACTGTCTTTATTTTTGTATTTGGTGTTTGTCAGAAATAAAGATGGGAAGCAGATTTCCTTGCAGGTGACAGGGAGATTCCCAGCAGAAAGATTCTGCACTCTCAGAAGATGGTTCCAGAGTTTCCTGGCCCAGAAATGGAGCACTCATCATGGGTAAGCTGATGAACTCGAAGGGAGCAGGACGGCCCTTCCCCAGCTTTGTGCTGTGCATGACTCAGGGGATGAAAGACTTGAAATCCAGACTAGATTTTGGGTTCACCTGGAAGAGGCTACATGCAACTAGGTTTCTCCTGCCTGTTGTTTTGTGCTGTCCCCTCTCCCAGGCATACTGCCCTATCTGGTACCCAAAGCCTCGCATGCAGATTGATCACCCTGCCGCGGATGGTGAACACTCGGCTGATCACCAGGAGCCTGGCCGACGTTGAATATGATTTTTACAAGCCAAGATTAATTATATCCTTCCTGCCACCTCTTGCCACACTACTCTCACAGCAGCCTCAGCACACTGGAGGGTTCTAGGTCAACCTCAGAGCTGGGCTCAGGCCTGTCTGGTCTGAGATATAGAGATTTCCATTAATAGAGAGGCTGAATTATCTTCTCTTTCCTATCTTCTGGTAACCTTTGGGAAGCCAAATCCTGATGTGAAGCTTAGAAAGGAGGCTTTTGCTGGAGCTCCCAGGTGATAGGGCTCACAGCTCACCAGTTCCTGCAATACCCCAAGGCCAGTGTGCTGGAGAGGTGCCAGTCGACTGGAAGCTGGTAAAGGTTGTCCTGGTTTTCAAGAAGGGTAAGAAGGAAGACCCTGGTAATTACAGGCCAGTCAGTCTCACTTCAGTGCCTGGCAAAATTAAGAAGAGTTATTATTCTTGAAGTTATTGAAAAACACTGAAGGGACAATGCAGTCATTGGTCGTAGCCAGCACAGGTTCACAAAGGGAAATTCCTGTTTAATGAACTTAATTTCCTTTTATGACAATGTCACACATCTTGTTGACCATGGGAAGCCAGTAGATATGGTGGTTTTGGATTTTTAGCAAAGCTTTTGATGCTATCTCTTGCAGTATCCATCTGGATAAACTGTCCAGCACCCCGCTAGACAAGTCCATAATATCCTGGGTGAACAACTGACTGACAGGTCAGACCCAAAGGGTTATAGTAAACGGGGTTACAACAGGCTGGTGGCCAGTCACAAGCAGGGTTCTCAGGGCCCAGTTTTAGATCCAGTGTTCCTTATTGTTTTTATAAATTGTCTGGATGCAGGAATCAAATGTACGCTATGTAAGTTTGCTGATTATACTAAACTAGGAGAGGTGTGGACTCCTTGAGGGTAGGGAGGCCTTAGAGAGACATCTGGGTAGATCAGAGAACTGGGCGATCACCAACTGTGTGGAATCTAACAAGAGAAAGAGCTGGATTCTCCACCTGGAACGGGGTAATCCTGGTTATACACACAAATTGGGGGATGAGACGCTGGAGAGCAGTCCCGTGGAAAGAGATCTGGGGATCTGGGTTGATGGCAAGTTGAACATGAACCAACAGAGTGCCTTGGCAGCCCAAGGGCCAACTGTGTCCAGGGGTTCATCAAGCACAGCATCACCGGCGGGTTGACAGCGGGGATTGTCCCGCTCTGCACTGGTCCAGCCCCACAACCTCGAGCTCCGTGTGCAGTCTTGGGCACCTCACCATGAGAAGGACATCAGATTGTTAGTGTGTCCAGAAGAGGGCAACCAAGATGGTGAGAGGCCTCGAAGGCAAGACTTAGGAGGGGTGGCTGAGGTCGCTTGGTTTGTTCAGCTTAGAGAAGGCCAAGGGGCAACCTCATCGCAGTCTGCACCTTCCTCAGGGGGCAGCCGAGGGGGAGCTGCTGATCTCTCTGGTGACCAGCGATAGGACACGAGGAAATGGGATGAAGCTGCGTCAGGGCAAGTTCAGACTGGCCAGCAGGAAAAGGTTCTTCACCGAGAGGGGGTTGGTCACTGGAACAGGCTCCCCAGGGACGTGGTCATGGCACTAAGCCTGTCAGAGTTCAAGTAATGTCTGGACTATGGTCTTAGTAATGTGGTTTAGTTTTAGGTTGTCTTGTGAGGAGCAGGGAGTTGGACTTGATGATCTTCATGGGTCTTTTCCAACTCAAGATATTCTATGATTCTGTTTGACAGATCAAAGGTGGAAAAAGCCCCATGCCTCAGTGGTGGAGACAGAGGAGGAAGAGGATTGCAGGTCATTAACACAGAAGAGCAGGAGGATATAATGGAGTGGGAGAATGGGAGAAGACCAGCGGAGAATGTCTTTGTGGAACTGAAGACTATTTCAGCCAAGTGGGATGTGCTCCAGTGCAAGGTAATGCATTGGTGACGGTGCATCCCTGCTGGTTTGGAGGGTTTTGGAGAGAGCAGATCAAAGTGGGTTGAGGAGGAGTGATTTCTCCATAAAGAACATAAAGTGAGCTTCTTCCTTGGTCTGCCAACTTTTAACTTCAGGCCTGGCAAAGCTGTTTTTATCTTGCCGATCGATATAATTCCTGTGCATGCACCCTCCTCCGCTTTCAGGTGGAGAAAACTGAGCATGAGAAGTGTTGCCTGAAAACAGAGTTCTTGAAATGCCAACAGGAACTGACGCTCAGAGCTCGGAAGATGGGAGGCAGCAAGAAATACGCGTGTTACTGCCAAGCTGCATGACAGAAGTGGAAAGCAAAGCTGGCGAGGTCTGCAGAGGAGAAGGCTGAACGGACGGGGAGACTCAACTATACAGAGATGCACTTGGGGGTGCTCAGGGAGGCACAGGTTTTCCGCAGAGGCCCAAAGAGAGAAGATGTAAAGAGGTCAGAGGTGTGGGTTGGCTGACTGGCAGTCTTTGTCATCCTTAAGTTGGGAGGAGAGGGCACAAGTCATTGTGGGCTGCTATTTCCACAGGACACTGCTTCTCCAGTGTCCATCACCCTGCTGTGTAGGTAACCGGGTTATAACTGAGGATCCTGCTGTTATGAGGAGGTACAATCACCAGATGAATCCAAATAATTGATCCAGCTTCAAAGATGCGCTACAGAAAGGTGCTTTGTCCGTGCTTTGTCCTGTACTGTGACACCTTGTTACTGGATTTCTTGCACAGTGTTGGGTCTGTAATGGACAGAAGAATGGGATGGAGCAAGGAACCCCAGTGCACATGGTGCTCCTGGTAGGAAGGGAGATGAGATAGCAGCTGGGTGTGTGGTGGGAGGTATCAGATCCAGCCTCTCACCACAGACTCTCCTCTGGCTTCTTTCCCCTACTTGAAGCTCCAGGATATTAACTTCGGGTTGGGTCAGGTGGACGAGATTTTGCAAACCGTGCTGGAGGAGACAAACCTCACGTGCCTTTTGCATGTGACCATTAATAAACCCCTGGTTTCTTTACTTGTGTCCTAGATCACCATTCTGGTGGGGCAGCTGGTTCCCCTCTCCCTCCTTTGCTCTTGCAGGACCAGCACGGCTCTTCTTCCCATCGCTGGCGCCTGGGGTGCCCCAGGCAGTAGAAACCCAGAGGCGGTGTGAGCAGCGGGGACTGCAGCATGGCCGTGGCTCTGAGCACAGCCAGGCCCCCGGACACCCCGATGGCCCCTTCGCTTCACTCCTTAGCAGTCGGGGTTGAGGAGCAGGAGACCCTGGTGATGGCTGCCCAGCTCCTGGTGCAAGAAGTGTCCCAGGAGAGCGCAGCCTGGGCACTCCTCTGTGGCCATCCCGGAGTCCTCTTGTGCCTATCACAGCTGCCTGGCTGGGGCTGGAGCAGCATGGCATGGGGGTTCAGGATTTGGGACCTTTCTCTCTGGGGAGCAGACTTGAGGCCATGGGTCTGATCAGCCCACGCAGCAGCTGAACCAGATCCCTGACTGTGTTTTCCTCTTGAGTGCGTCTGTTTGTTCATTAAATAATGTAGCAACACAAGGTTCCTTGAACTAAATTTATCTTCCCGTGTAGCTATGGGAACAGTCGGTGGTACGGTGACGCTGGGGCTTGCAGTCAGATCTGCTGCGAGGCTCTGGGCTGAGCCCAGCTTCTTTCAACAGACACTGTCCTGCATGGGAGATTCACCTTTAAATTCTCTTTTTAGGCTTATTTGCTTAGACTCTTCTTTAGCCAGCAGTATGACCATTTTTTTAACCTGGGAAACCTCAAGAATTACAGGGTTTTTGGAGGAAGACTTGGGCTTTGAGAGCAGCCAGACATGACACAGGGGGATGGTCACCCTCAGACTAAAAGATGCTGCAGCTCCCTGTCGTGCCTACTAAGGGCAAGTGCATATAGTTCAGTGGTGCTCACGGCTGCACTTATTTCCAGCTCAGCTTACTGAATCAGACATGATTTCCTACAGGTATAAAATGACTGGCTCAAAGGAGCTGAGGAGAAACCCCCCTTACCATCGTGCATTTGCTGTCTTTCCTAAAGCGCGGTCTCTTGCCCAGGTGGTGGGTATGGCTGGGTGGCCAGCACAGCATCGCTCCTTTGACTCAAACGCTTCATTTATCCTGGACAGGCAGAGGCCATGTGACAGAAAACAGTGGCTTAGGTGCTGTCACCAAACATGTCGTAAGTGTTGCCCGAAAACCAGGGTTGAGCAGCACAGCTCTGTGGATAGAGAGTGCACCATCCCGCGTGGGAAGAACTTTGCCACATCCTTTCCTCCGTGGCTGGACTTACGCTCGTTACCGGATAAATTACTTTCACTGTTGCTAGTGGGGATAGAAAGGACAAGTCTATACAACTGTGTTTTTCTGCAGTCTGTAGGTGCTGCCCCTGTGCCCACCATTCCCGATTTCCTGTCTGGTTGAGTCCTGCTTTGTTTTCAAGCTTGTGTTTCTAGATCTTGGAGCTGTTTCTGTGCCCTCTCTTGACATTTTCAGGTTGTGCTGTTTATTGTGTTTTCAGGTCAGTACTGCGGGTGGTAGCACTAGAGCTTGAAGGTAGCTCCCTTACCTCCCTCCATTCACGGTTTGAAGGTAGCATTTTTTATCTCCGTTCATGTTTGGTTTTTTTGCTTTTGACATCTCGCCAGCTGGTCCTCAAACCACTAGAAAATGCTCCCATCACATTTAATTTTCAATAGAGCTCTTGGCATTGAATCTGCACCAGGATATGCCAAGGAGTTGAAATTTCCTTTCACCATGTTTGGGACACTTGCATTAGTTTTTATGGTTGCAGGAAATATGGTTTCTGACGTGCAAAATAACCAGCAGACTCGGGGAGCTGTTATGTTTCTGATCATGGTAGGAAGTTTTATCCCAAAAGCCAGCCATCCTTTGAAGCATCCACCCTGGGCAGGGGAAGAGACAGACCTTTATTTTCTTCTCCCAAGCTATTTCTAAAGCAGGAAGTGTCCACACCTCCTTCAGGCTTGATGTCAATGCTCTTCACAGCACATATGGGTTGAGCTAGTAATCTTAGCTGCTGCTGCTCCTCTTTGCATCTTGTTTGTTCCATCCCATTATAACTAGCTCTGGGATCTGAACATTATCCCTAATACTAATTGACCTTATTATTTTATCCACAGACATCCCCGATGCTTGTCATGTCCTGTGTGGAGCCCTCAAGCTAGACCTTTTCTCCGGCAGGGACTTGTGGCACAATCTGCACAGCTCAGAGCTCCTCTTGGCTAATTCCTGCCACCCAGGGAAAGGAGAACGTGTTCGCCTGATGTACAGAAAACAGATGCTCAGGCGTTAGTGATAGGAATGGGCTTCGCTGGATGAGGAGGTGGTGAGCAAAGGGCAGCTTTGATGCAAGCATTGATCAGCAGAGATCCGCGAGCCCGTGGAAGTGTTTAACAGCTTGTGAACAGTTAGCAGGCTTCATACTCTCACCTTTCTGTGTCTTGCATTACCAGCGAGGCAAAATAGATGTTCCTTACTGCAATACGTGGGTCTTTTGACATTTCTTGAGCTGAGTTGTTTTCCTCAGTGTAAAGAAATAACACACAAAGTGGTTCTGTGACTGAGTGTTTCCTAAATGGATGTAACTTGGCAAACAGTGCAGCTATTAATTTATTTAGATAAGCCGGTATCAAAGTACCTGGTTTTGAAACTTGGCACTTCTCTCCTGTATCTTTCAAAGCTTGCTCAACAGTGCCTGTGCCAGAAGGTTGATGCCATAGTAGTTTGGGGAGATTAAGTTGTGTAGTGAAGATAAATACCTATTGCAATCGAGGAGGTCAGAAAAGCATCTCAAAGATAAGGCTGCTTGGCAAAGCTTTCTCCTCCCAGACCTCTCCATGTCCTCCCTGGCAGTGCTGTGCTGTGCCCTGTGGAGTCCTGGGGCTGCAGCCAGCAGACCTGGCAAGGCTCGGGGGGGAAGCCCAGCCTGTCCTGCGGGAGAGTTGCAGAAGCAGGCAGGTGATGTGAAGAGCCAGGGAAGAGCAGAGCCGCGTTTCCTCGGCTCGTGCTGCTGCAAGCGGTGCGGGTCCCTGCATCCCAGCGGTGAGCGGGGAGCTCCAGTGCTGTATTTTGTGGGCAGCCTCCCTCTGCTTTGCAAAGATCTCCCATGGGAAAGGGCAGCTGCGCTCAGGGACAGCTGAGGATAAATATGTCTCTTCATATAAGACTTGGCTGCCTTTACAGAGTGTTTTGCCCTGGTTATTCCCTTTTTTTCCCCCTGAGCCTTTTACTCAGCTGGAAGTAATGAAGTTGGGCAGATTAGTTGCGTGTGCGTGTTACCCGTGTGGTAAAACTTACCTGTTTCCAATTGCAGATTTACAAGCCAGAAATCAGCCTATGGGGCTTATGGGGGATGCTTGTCAGAGGGGACGTTTTTGTTTTGGGAAGGAGACCGTAACTCACAGCAAGACCCTTGTTTGTGTGCAGGCCCTGGGACATCAGCTATAGGGACAGGTTTCCTGCAGCCAGCCCTGCCTGGAGAGGTGGAAATTCAACGTGTGTCAGCCGGCTCCTGGCAGCCGCAGCTCTTCACATCTCACTCCCTGGGGCTGAGCTTTGGGGGCTTGGTGCTGGGGGCCACTTTGCCCACTTTCCCCTTCCAGGGGCTTTGCTTTGCAGCAGAAGGGTCCTTCCCCTTGCCAAGGAAGGTCCTCAATCCTGAAGCACCTGCTCTCCTTGCCTTGAAAACAAGCAGCTAGTTATTTTTTTCCATCTGCTGCCTCCCACCAGCACAGGCAGCCTGTGCCGCCTCTGCCTGCACAGAGGTGGAGAGAGCAGCCCCAGCAGCCTGGCCCGGGGGGAAACAACCTGCTGGTTTTAATGGAAATGCCATTAAAAGAAAGGTGGGTTGGGAAGAGCAGAAGGCCAGGGAAGAAGCATTCAGTCGTGGGGGAGATCAGAGGTTAATTGTCCCCTCAACCCCCCACACCTGGTGAGATGCGATGTTGGCCTCTGCTGCACCTGGGGGAAATCCAGAGGCAAAGGGCAGTGCCCTTGTTCCTGTAAAATGCTACTGGAATAGCTCAAAGGGTATGGGAGCATCATGGTCATGGAGCCAGGGACAGCTGCCGTCTGCCCTTAGCTCTGTAACACCTGCAGAGTCCCTGGGCTTCTCTACACCTTGGAAAATACTGAAGGCTGGAATTGTTCCCACCCTGCCGCCCCCTTGAGCCAAAAGGAAAGGGCAAAAACTTCAGGTAATGGAAACGCATCTGTCAGAGCCATCTTGGGAGCACCTGCCAGGTATAGCCAGTGGCGTGGGACTTTGCTCCAGTGACCTGAGAAACCTAGAGAGAGAGATTTTCTAGGAAAATGAGTTCAAGGCAATCACGCTGTTTGTGACATGGGTCTTGTCCTGCTTTTAGCCTTTTTTAGCAGGCTGGACATTCCAGAAATAGAGGGTGTTGTAAGTTCTGTGAAAAAAGGAACCTGCCTTGAGGAGAGATTAGTTCTCTGGTGTGGGAAAAGCTTCATCGAAACAAACCCTTCCCCTGAAATCCGGAACAGAGATAAGAGGCAACCCCAGAGCCACTGAAGCCTCCCTGGTTTCTCTGCTTACATGGTGACTTCTTGTTTCTCCCAGACTCCTGGTGCAGAGCAGAGAGCTTGGAGGGGCTCAGCAGTGTCTGAGGTCTGAGCATCTTCTAGGTATGGACCTGGGTTAGCGGGTGACGAAATGCTAGTGCCCTCAAGCATACTCTGAGCATGGAGGTGCCAGCCTGGTAGACTAGATTGCTTGAGATGAATCTGCAGACTGGTTAATGTGGCTGCAGCTCAGTTTGTCCATGTAAAGGTGTTTGGGATCCTCTGGTCTTCATTTCTTCTGTGCAGTGCTGTGCTGTATTAACCATCAATTGTCAATGGAGCTGATGAGGGTGCAGGACAATTTATCTTCAATTCTCTGCGCCAGTTCTCCGGGGCAGATTTTGGCTAGAGATCGAGTCTGTTTTCACAGATATTTCTGCAAAATCTCTGAAAGAGCTTATGTTTACACCCCTAAAAAAGTGTGTCTTGCTGATAAAGCTTACTTGCTCACTGAATTGGTGTAGGTGCTACTGATAAAGCCTGTTCTCGCTGCTGCAGGTTGCATGTGTGCTAGGTTTGCTGACATCACTAACCTGAGTAGATTACACTCAAATTACGGAGAAATCTGATTGTGATGTTAATGTGATGCCTGGAAGTTCAAACCTCTGTATCATCCTCACAGGTATCATGGTTTTCCGAGATAACCACTTTTTATTACTCTTCTGATAGGTTTCTGAGCTGTTGTTTGAACCCAGCCAGGAAGGTGCTTTCCAGCAATATCCTCTGGTACACCTGAAGGTCTCTGTGCCCTGCAGTGCCATGGAGTTCATTCCACCCTGTTTCCCTCATATCTTTCTTGAAAGACCAAAAGATCCCTTAAAGCACCTTTAAACAGGTCTCTTCCAAGAGGCTATGGAAAGGCATGAGTTCATGGGCAGACTTTTCCTCTGACTGCAGATGTTTTCCAAAGAGGAGCTGGTTTCTCACTACCCCTCACCTCCATTGCAGTGTCTCCCATTAAAACCAGAAGAGCCAGGCACCAGTGGTGTCCTGGCTGTGTGACACCAGACAGGGCCATCACCTGGGCTTTGGGAGGGCAGGAAGCCTTTGGAGGTAAAGTGTGAGTGCAATTGCCAGCAAAGCATCATAGATGCCCTGAGATGAAACCATGAGGTTGTTTCCTGGTCTTGGACCGTGGCCACCAGCGGGGACATCAGGTGGGAGCTGGGGCATGGCTGGTGAGCGCATCTCCCATTCCCACCAGCACGGTCCACAATTTGTGCTGTTGCTTAGTCCAGCCCAGGAGTCAGGATTTGAATTGGCTGAGAGCAGCCCCTCTCTGTAGCACATGTTCTGCTGTTCCTGCAAAGGCTGCTGTAACGCCATGGGTAGGAAGAGTTTGTTCTCTTCCACATCTTCTGGCTTGCCGAGGGGCTGGAAGGCAGCTGGGAGGAGGGTGGAGGAATGTGGAGGCGCTTTCCAAGTGCCTCAGCCCATCAGGAACTTGGCCTGAATTTTCTTCCCCCTCCTGCAACTCCTATCTGAGCACTTTCCGGGGGCTGCGGGCAGAGACAGGCTCTCCCAGCACCTGGCCTGATACTCCTCAGAGAGCTTGCATGGAGTGTTTGCTGCTGCTTCAAATCAGCTGTGCCAGGCAGGAACAAGAGGCAGGTTGGGGATGCCAGAAGGAGCTAAGCTCTGCTTGCCTGGAGGGCTCTGGGGATGCAGGAGGCGTGGGATCTGGCCAGGTCTGGGACAAACCTGTGCCCCTTTCCCCGCAGTGCTCTGCATGAGAAGAGGCTCCACTTGCCCAGGGCAGCAGCCGGGTGCTGCTGGGCCAGGAGAGCAGGAGGGTGATTTGGAGAGGGTGCTGTGGGTGGGGGTGCCTGGTGGGCAAGGGCTGGCTGCAAAGGCTTTGGTGATGAGCAGGTATCATTCCCTCTTTGGAAGAATTAGTTGGTACTTTTTGCATGTTTCTCACGACCATCTGATGAGCTTGCAGCCCTTGGCGCAGCTGCAGGTTTGGGTGTGCCGGGCATTTATAGTGCTTCCATTGCTTTTGGAGATAAGGGCATGTTAGTATTTCATTGCCCCATTTCTCCATCTGAGGCACCATCCAGAGCAAGAAGAAGAGATGGAAAAGAATCGTTTTCTTGTGATGGGGGATTAGTTGCTGCAGCCTGGCCCTCCAGAGATGGGCTCCAAGGCTCCCTGCTCCACTTGCGAGGTGAGGGCTCCAGCCTGGGAGCTCTCAGGAGGGAGTCGTTCCTCACCAGCCCTCTGCCCGTTCCTCCTCCACTTTCCCCCTGGCCGCCTGTCCCCCTCACACCCGTTCTGAGCTGGGGCTGTGCTCCTCCATGGCTTTCCTGTGGGAAAACCTGGAGCACCTTCAGCTTTTCCCACTGAGCTGGTGAGGGGCAAGAGGCGACGCGAGGGGCCGGCTCGGTGCCCCACGGGCCGGCTCGGTGCCCCACGGGCTGGCTCGGCTCCATCGTGCCGCTCATGCTTGCTGTCAGTGGGGCTGGCTCCTGGGACAGGCTGGGCTCTCGTCCTCCCTGGCCCCGGGCTGGGACGCTGCCAACCTGCCCTCGAGGACCCGGCTCATCGATAACGGGGAATGTGGCATATTGCACGAGACAGAGATAACCACCGCCACCGCACTTGTGCACTCAGTGGCCTTCCCTTCCCCATCCTCTGCTCTTGCTGGTAAAGTGGAAAATCCTTTCCAACCTCCCTTGCCAAGTTTCACATCTTAGGGTGCATTCAAGCTAAAGGCCGGGAAAACAGGAGGGCAGAAACCTTTCCCTCCCTGTGCCCACCCACACTCAATAGAGGGGCGCTCTCTTGGCGGGGGGGCTGTGGAAATGCTCACCCCCTCTTCAGCGCGATGCTCGTCAGCTCCTCTCCTGCCGTGCTGCAGCTGAAGCGGTTGTGCTGCACACACGGAATGGAGGTCTGGCTTTGCACAAGGGAGAAAGAAACCCGAGGGGCTGCTGAGGACATTGGGGCCCCTTGCAGTTCCTCTGCCCTGCGCTTGTCTGTCCAAACCAGGGGTATTTCTGTACCTGAGCTCCTGCTCTGCCTGCCCTTGCCCGTGCTGGCTGCCTCTCTCCTTTGGGGGGAAGCCGTTCAAAAGCTGACTCCTCTAAAACCAGAAATCTTCTCTTCTGCTGCTTGAATTAAAGTGTTAATAAACCCAGCAGGAAACAAACTCTGGATCAAGTGTTTCAAATGCCCCTTTGTTTAATTAGCGGAGCCTCTGCCCGCAGACACAGGCAGTGCTGTCTGGCCTTGCAGCCCAGGGTGGGAGGCGAGGGCTACAGACATGGCACCTAGGAATTTCTGCTTTTCAGAGGTGCAACCTCTTGTACCAACTATTTTCTTGCCTCCTTTCTGTGTCAGCTGCCCAGAAACAAAACATTTATGGCTGAAGGACTTAAGTGAACTCGTGGTATCTCCTGGGGGGCAGCAGGCTAAGCCCCTTGCATGCTTTCCATCCTTTGCGCTCAGGGCAGCAATAAGTAACTCAGCTGGTCTGGGGCTGGGGCAAGGCTTTGTCCCTTGGCCATGGAAAGAGGGTGACCGGCCTTTGCCTTGAAATCCACCTTGCTCCTCTCCAGCAAGTGTCACCCTGGGAATGGGTCCTCAGGTGGCCGCTTGCTCCATGAGGAGGGGAGAAAGCATGACTCAGTGTTGCCAGGAGTGTGTTAACCCCACAGCAAACATGATTTTGCTTATGCGAGGGTAACGGTGGTGACGCCTGAGCAGGGAACATGGTCCCCTCCTCTTTGGGACCTAATTTAAACTGCTTTATGAGAGGCCAGCAGGCAGACCAAAGCTTCCTGGGGGACAAGGATCCAGGGCAGCGGGGTCCTTGGGCAGCCCTCTGCTGTGTGGCACAGCAGCGCGGGGATTATGTCACCTCTGGTGGTGGGAAGTCAGAAGGGGCACGGTGGTATGCGTACTTGCTCCTCAGTAGGCTGCGTGGCTGCCTGTGCGTCCTCTCCTCCCACCGTGCCCCAGCACACACCAAGCACCCCCCAGTGCCACCAGCAACCTGTGCAGGGCTGCAACCATGCAGCACATCCTGCTGCTGCTGAAGGGTTGTATGGAGCAGACTTGGCCCCTGCCTGCCCATCCCTTATGGCTTGTTGATGTCTCCCTGGGGGTATTTTTCCTTCCAAAACAGTCCCTGCAAGGACTCCTGAGCTCTGGACCCACCTGTGAGACCTCTCTGCAGCTGTGGCCAGCAGCTGCCCTGGGTGCTCAGGACCGTGTTGCGTCCTGGGTGCTGATGCTCACAGCATCCTGTGATGGAGATATGGTGATGCCAGGACTCTCTCCACCTCCTGGGGCCCTTGATGTGTCACATCCACCTCGGGGCAGTGAATCCCCCCATGGGCATCCCCGTTCCAGTGATACCTGCACCCTTAGCAGTGAGCAGGGCTGGGTGGGCACTGCCTGCCCTTAGCTGCTGCTGGCACCCTGGCAGTGATGGCACATGGCAACTTCCCAGCGTGGTGCCACAGGACAAACACTGCAGGGGAGTGACCCCCCCCTACTCCCACTGTTGTGCTCCCACCTGTGTGGGTTCCTGGGTGGTGAAGCCACCACGGCGGGGACATGACACAGGCCAGAGCAAGTGCTGGGGGTACCTTCTGCACTATGGACCCACCAGGTGGGCGAGTGCAGCCCCCACCACAGCCCACCCTTCTGGAGGAGCTGCCAGGGCCCCTCAGTGCCAGAGGAAAGCTCAGCCACAGCCTGGCTAGAAACACAGATTTATTGCGACATCGGTTTGCAACCAGCGCTCAGCCACCCCAGCTGTGACTCCAGATCTGCACAGACAACCTGACCCACCCTGTGAAGCCTCCATGGCCACCGGGCTGGTCCCTGGGGCCAAAAGCCCACCCACCCCATCCAGGCAGGCTCAGTGGAGCTGCAGGCTGGAGTCCTGCTGTGCCAGGGGCTGCCTGTGGGCTGGCAGCACAGAGGAGAGAACAGAAGCCGGATTCAGGGTCCTTCACCCAGCCACCAGCTGGGATCTCCAAGCAGTCACAGGACCTTTGGGATCCCCGGGGAGAAAACAAGGTCAAACCCCCAAGTACGTAAGCAAGAGGGCTGAGAGATGCCGCTGTGTCCTGTCCTCTTACTGTGCTCCCTCGGTGCCAGCCCAGATGCCTTGGGGAGCAGGAGAGGTGCCAGCCCGGTTCCCACCTGCAGCTGCTACACGTATCCTGTCAGGTTGTAGGAGTTGAGCTCGCTCTTGGTCTTCTGCGTCTGGCTGATGGAGGGCCGGGAGCTCTTGCCTGCCAGCAGCCGGTGCTGGTAGGTGCTGGCATAGGTGGCCGCTGGGTCCCGGGCAGGGCAGGAGGTGCAGAGGATGAAGCCACCGACGAGGGAGAGGAGAGAGGAGGTGATGCCCAGGTAAAGAGCCTCCCCGAGCTCGAACTTCAGGCTATCAGGGAGGATGGGGTTGCGGAAATCCTGCAGCACCACGTGGATGTTCCACACCACGGGGATGAAGCAGAGCAGCCCCCCGAGGGTGAAGACTGTGCCGCCCGCCACTGCCACCCGGTCCTTGCCCGGCGAGCCCTGGTTGAAGACGGTGCACCTCATGCCCACGACAGTGAGGAGGCAGGCAAGGGAGGAGATGGCACAGGAGGTCACCATCAGGGCTTGGGCTGCCTGGATGTCAGTGGGGAGGTTGAGCAGGGAGCTGTAGATGTCACATTGGGTGATGCCTGTGCTGTATGTGGCACATTCCATCCACAGCCCCTTGGTGAAGCTCACAGCTGTCACGATGCTGGAGCCGATGTAGGAGCTGGTCTTCCAGCTGGGCAGCAGTGTGGCCGTCAGCGTGCCGATATAGCCCAGGACGGCCAGGGCATAGCCCAGCAGCTGGAGGCCCATGGAGACCATGGTGGGGGCTGGCTGTCACCTCCCCAGGGCTTGTGGTTTCTCACCTGGCTCACCGGTGGCTCGCTCCCACACGCTTACCTTCCTGTGGCCCTGCCAGTGGCTCTGCTCACTGCGCCGCAGCTCCACCCGCTCCCGGGGTGCTGGTTTTGTGCAGGAACCGGCGCGTGGGTGGGAGCCCGGGGGGAGGAGAGGTTACCTGCAAGAGTGGAAAGCAATCCCTCCCTGATTAACGATTGACCTAAGCTTGTGGAGGAACGCCAAGAGTCCTTTCACCTCTGCTATCTCCCCAGCCAGGCTTCAGAGGCAGAGCAGCGCTGCAGGGAAGGACGCCCAAGCCCTCCCTTGCACTGGGGATGTGAGCAGGGATGGAGAGGCAGCTGCTGGCACGGGGGAAAGTGCCTGCTGCCTTCCTGGGGGGTCTCTTGTCTTCTGTGATGTCCCGAGCCAAGCTTCTATGGCTGTGTCATGTTATTTGAGACCTGCCAGAGGTGATTTCACGTGGTAGCCCTGAGGCTCTGACAGATGAAGAAGGGGGATTGCACCTTGCTCCCATCTGCATGGCACTCACCCGAGGCATCTGCAGCCACCCACCACCCACCCTGAGCTGCTGAGGCTCTGGTGGGACAATGGGATGCACCCACCTGAGGCTGAAGCACAGCTATCGGCCTTTCCATGCTGCCAGGGGACAACGATGGAGAAGGATGCATGTGACAGTGATGTCTGCATCCCCAGGAGAGCCCGGAGGTACACAGAGGGCAGAATTACATCAGAGCAAAGCACACTGGCGGTGCCTCAGGGATGCTTCTCGGGAGCGCCCCAGCTGAGCAGAGTGACCTGTCCCTTGGTGGGGTGAGCACACCGGGGCGCAGCTCATGCTTGCTGCCGCCAGTGAGGTTTTTTCTGCTGGTCTCATCTGCCTGCAGCCCTGGGCACAGGCAGGGGGGTTTGTTTTCCCTCTGCGTGTTTCAAAATTCCCCCTCCTACAGCGTCTTGCGAAACCGGACTGAGCCCATGCCAGCCTGTGCTGACACTGCAGCCAGTGGCCCCTTGCCCTGGGAACGCTCCAGCTGAGAGTGCTGCCACCGCCCAGCGCCTCTGCTCCTCTCCTCGTCCCCCCGCCAGCTCCTCAAATGCTTGGTACTAAAGTTTCCCAACTTTCTGCCTCTTTTCCTGTGCACTCACCTAGACTCCCTGCTCTGTATCAGAGGTGTTGCTGCAAAAGAAACACCTAGAGTGCTCAGGGTGCTGGCAAAAAGGCACAGGAGGGTCATGCTGGAGCTCCACGGTACTTACGGAGCTAGCTGAAGATGCAGTGTGGGACCGAGGGCAGCTGCGGCTGAGGGGTCACCCAGGACTGGAGGTGGCTGGTCGGGGTAGGGCGAGCGGCTGGGGCCCCGGGGACCAGGGGCTGTGAGTTGTTTAGCTACGGCTTTGCAAAATCCACCTGCAAATCTCAGCCTGGATCAGAGGCTTATTGCAGATGAGAATTAAACCCTTTCAGTGTCGGGAAGGACTGGGGAGCTGGGATGCCTCTTTTTGCTTGTTGTCTATTAATTATCAGAGTAGGTTTGCTTAAGTGGCTCAGGTCTGTGACTTGCCGTCACCCTTCTGTCCAGGCTTGGTGGCCAGCAGGTGACTGTGGGCCACTGTCCATGTGTCTGCTTTGGGCTGCATTGCCTGTGCTGGGGTTGGAGAGGTGGTGAAACACGGACAGGTTGAACTCCCTGTGCCCACAGAGTGAGCTCCAGCTTTCAGTTCACTCCTCCCGGCCCCGCTCGTCCTCCGCAGGGTTTGTTGTTGTAAGACTCCTGGCCCAAATGAGGAGCAAATGGAGACGGTAATGAGAGCTGAGCTGGCCCCGTGCCCCCTCCCGCTCGCCAGCTGCCGCAGATGGAGAGGGGCAGGGAGGGCCCCTGGTGACAAATTGTGCTCGGGGCTGAGCAGGGTCCGGCTGGCGTTTGGACAGGGGTGTTTGGATGATGATAGCAGAGCCACAGCAGGCACCATTTGCTATTTTCTTTCCTTGTCCCAAACTGAAACCCTCCCGGGAGCGGCAGGTGACCGTTCTGCCAGCAGCACCTTGCCTCGAGCACTTGGGCAGGAGCAGTGGGCAGGGATGGGATGCGTGGCAGTGCAGGGGGAATGAGCCTTGCACCGTCATATTGAGGTTTTTCTGTACATCCCGGTATGGTCCACATCTCAGAAAGCCCACCCTTGCCATTCATCTGACCTCCCTGTCCTCTCTTGAGCATCAGCCTCCTGCTTGATTTGTGCTTGCCACCGCTGCAGCCCACCACACTGTCCCCATCACATGCCCATCAGGCTGTCCCATCACATGGTTGTTGCACAGTCCCTAACTCATGCCCATCATGCTGCCCTGGCACTCCCCATCCCTTCCTTGAGTCCCCCCCTCCCTTATGCAAATGGCTACAAAGAGCACTTAATCATCCTTGTTAATTGTATCTGCCCTCCACTGTTCCCCCCTGGGGATTTTCTCACAAACGGTGTCTAACTTTTCCCTTCTGTGTTTTGCTTTTCCACCAGAGATCGCAGCCTCTCTGCCCCCAGCCTACCCCTGACTCTCTGTTTACACAACTGGGGCAAATTTCACACCCCGGGGACAGCCATCCCCACACCCCCAGTCCCTCGTCCCCTTCCCTTGCCCCTGCCCCAAAGAATTTGTGAGTCACCAGCTGGGGCAGGACTATAAAGGTGTCCTCGCCAAGGGTCTGCAGTGTCAGAGGGGACACTGTTGCTGCCACCATGGAAGCTGCTGCCTGTTGCCTGCCTCCCTGCGAGCTCCAAGAGCCCATAGCCGGCGGTCACCCAGCCCCGGGGCTGGAGCAAGAGGGAAGGTAGGTACCTGGGGAGGATGGGGAGGGCAAGGAGTGTGTGGGAGGTGGGATGGGGAAGGCTCCAGCAGAGTTTGGGTGAAGGCTGCGCAGCTCCCTGCTCTGACGGGGACCCCTCTGATGCCAGAAGCCGCAGGTGGGAGAGTGTGCAGAGCACTGGGAGCAATGCTGGGGGCTCCCAGAGGTGCTGGAGGGGCTGGAGCAGGGTAAGGAGAACTGACGCTGAGATGACAAGTGCACCTGCATGTGCCCAGCACCCCAGCCACGCACCTGGGGAGGGTGGGTGAGACTGTGGGGCTGGGGGTGCATGGCTGTGGTGGCAGGGAGCAAGGCAAGGGGGGAGCGGGCCGGGGTGGGTGGCCATCACACTAAACCTGCTCTCTGCACCTAGATTCCTACCTCTCTGGAGACCGTGGCTGCCCCGAGCGGAGGAGGGAACGGGGCAGAGGAGGGAGCAGACAGACACTGTGAGTTTTATAGTCCCTGTTTGGCAGAAAACCAGCCTCTTGTTCCTGAGTCCTTCACCCCCAGCACTATTGTGGGGCAGCACCGTGTCCACCTTCCGCTGTGCATCTCCGCTCTGTGCCACCAGCCCGTCTGGGGCAGGGCCAGGCAGACAACCCCGGGCAGCCACGGGGCTGCCTGTTCCCAGGCCGGGCGGGCATTCCTCAGGGGGTTAGCGGGATGCCTGGGCACGAGCTTTTGAGCACAGGCGGGAGATTACACTGGCAAAAAGCCCATCGGGGTGAGGGTTAGATGCCAGCTGCCTTTGCAGGGGCATGAGGACCTAAACCCAGGGGTGGAGGAGGGGGAGATGCCCGCTTCAGGGCACGCTGACTCTGCGGGGATCTGCTGGGTGTGTGGGGCATCACCCCAGCCAAGGGGACAGAAAGGCCCTGCCCTCACTGCCAGCCGGGACCCACGCTGTGCCAGGTGGAGGGGCCAGCAGGAGCCCCAGGGCAGGTGCCATCCCGACTGTGTCTCCTCAGGCTTGGCCTCACCAGGCGATGGCAGACGGCGGCCCTGACAAAGCGCTGGCGTTTTTCCACCACCCAGTCAGGTGCGTTCCCAGCCGCCGGTGCCCTGTGCGGGACCAAGGGCGGCGGGCAGGGCCCTCACCTGGCTGTGCCCCCACAGGCTCCTCTGGCCCAAGTCCAAGTCGTTTGACTATCTGTATGGCGTGGGGGAGAAGCTGCTGGAGAACTTCCCGGTGCAGGCCACCCTCTGCTTCTATGAGGAGTCGGGCAGCGAGGAGGAGGAGGAAGAAGAAGAGGAGGAAGAGGAGGCAGAGGAGGAAGAGGAGGCAGGGGACATGGCAGCGGGTCCAAACAGCCCCGGCAGGCTGGTGTGAGGGCATGGTGCAGCAGGCGATGTGGGATCTGGCAGCAGCACGGCAGCTGCCAGCCCCTGTGCAGGCAGCCCGTGTGCAGGCAGCCCGTGTGCAGGCAGCCCGTGTGCAGGCAGCGGGCACAGCCCGCACCGCCCGGGGTCACCGGCCCTCAGGGCCCGGCCCCGCAGCGCCGCCCGCAGCTCGGAGCGCGGCGCCGCCGCGGACATGGGACTACAACTACCAGCAGCCACTGCGGCACCTCCCGGCAGCTGTAGCCCTCTCTCATTGGCTACCAGCCGCTCTCGGCTTGAGGGAGGAGCGAGTAGCACCGCCCACTTCCCCTCGCTCCGCGTTTCTATTGGAGGAAGGCGGTGCGCGCTGGCTGCGGGAGGTCCGATTGGCTGGGCGGGACGGGGCGGGAGGAGGCGGGGCGGTAGTGGGGCCTTCCCCTCCCCGGCGGCGGGAGGGAGCGGAGCGGCGGGGCGCCATGAGGTACGGGCGGGGCGGCGCTGCCGGGGGTACGGGGCGAGGCGGGCAGGAGCCGCGGGGAGGGTCGTGGGGCGAGGGTGGCAGTGGGGCGGTGGGCGGGAGCTGAGGGGCCATGCGTGGGGGGAAAGGGGCTGGGGAGGTGGGAGCGGCGAAGCTGGCGAGGGGTTTCTGGGCGTTCGGGCAAGAGGAGAGCGGCGTAGGGGGAGTGCCGGTGGGGTGTGCGGTGGGGCAGGGGGTGGCGGTGGGTGAGGAGGTGGGGGGGTTCGCCTGGGACCAGAAAGCCCCGCTGGGTTGGGCAGGTTCGCGTTTGGGCTGGTGGTGAGTTGGGGCGGGGGGGACACGACCCTGCTGTGGGGTCGCAGCAGAATCTGATGGGCGGTGGGGATAATTTGGAGCTGGGTTTAGGCAGGGCCGGTGCTGGGACGGAGGGGCCGGGGCAGGGGCTGGCCGGGGGCAGCGGGAGGACCAGCCGTGTGGGGTGGGATGGGACCCGGAGGCTGTTTGGGAGAGCGAGGGGTCCTGGCAGCCCGCGGGGACCCCGCGGTCCCTGGCAAGCGGAGCCAGTGCAGCCGCATCTCCTTGCTGTGGATCTTGGCATGGAAAACCCCAAATATTGCTTGGATCCCGCTGAGCGGCTGGCAGCCCTGGCTACGTGATGCCAGGAGAGCTGGCAGCCTCCCTGCGTGCGGTGGCGCGTCACCGGCGTCTGTGGATCCCCCTGACCCGTGCCCGTGTCCCCCAGCCTGGCGAGGAGGTTCCATCTCCCATTGTGCCCCCCATATCCTCCCCATGCCCGCTGGAGATCTGCGGGGCGCCGGCACCATGCGCCCACCAAATTTCACCAGCACGATTTCCTCCTTTGGCATCAGTGACGGGAGCGGGGGCGGAGATGGGGGGAGCCCGGGGGAGACACAAATGCGCGACTGCAGCATCCTCACTCTCACGGCTGCATCCCTCGCGCCTCCTCACGGTTGCCTTAGCAACCTCCTATCGATGGGGTATTTATAGAGGAGGCAGACGCGTGTTGGGAAGCCGGAGGGGGGGCACTGGGACTGGGTGGGCGTCTGCTCGGTCAGCTTCCAGCTTCAGGCTTCTCTCGGCTTGCGTGGTTGTGTGGAGGCAGGAGGGATGCTGCTCGCCTTGGCGTCAGCGTGCGCGGTGGTTCAGCTTTTCCTGCTCACCACAGCCGGAGGAGGTGGTTAGGAATTTGTGCACAGAAATAAAAATAAGCATCTGGGTTGTGTGCCCTTCTCACAGACATCACTCATGCTTGTAGGCTTGCGTAGACCTGGCTTATTGTTGCACTGAAATAAACAGTCTCTGAGCTCTGACACTGGGTGCATTGGCACAGATATTTGGAAAAAACTTAAAGATAAAATTTTTCTGATGCATTAAATGTGTTGTCCAACGTGTGATGTAGCTTACAGAGCTGGGGGTCCTGACAAATCTGGTCTTGAATATTCCTGTTTCTGTGTCTCTGTTCTCCTGTCTGTTAAAGGACGGGAATGCCTGTAACAACAAGCAATACAAAGGTTTTTTGTGGAAGCTGTAGCAAGTTTTCCATGCCATGTGTTCTTTTATCCTGTGGGTTTAGATCTCTTTGTAAAAACTGATGACAACAAAAGCAGGTCAGGCAGTCCCTGCTCAGAGCTGATGCAGCCTGTGGGGGAATGCACGGATCTGGAGGCCTCTTAGCTGCTCTCACATCCCCCGGAACGGCTCAGAAAAGCAGGATTGGGTACACAGTTTATAGGAGAAAAGGCCTCCTGGTGTGGGCTGTGGAGTGCAGGAGGCAGCAGACCCCTCCTGTGTAATTCTGGTGCTCTCCTGCTTTTCCTCACTCCTGCTTAAACTCCAGACTCAGGTTTGCAGTCTGAGTTTCACAAACTGTTGGAAAGGAGCTGCTTTCTGCCTCCGCAGGCAGCTCCAGGCTTGCTTAGCCTTTTGCTACTTTTGGTGCGGGAACCTCAGAAACCCCAGGAAAACCCAGAAACCACAGGAAACCTGATGTTGTCAGGGAGAGGTGCTGGACTTATCGAGAAGGCGGCTGTTGGTGAGGTATGGTAGTGTCTGCCATGGGGGTGTGCATCAGCCTTTCTGTGTCTGAATTCCGACCCTTTACGTGAAATGAGAAATGCATTTCTAGCCTTGCTGACCCTGTGAACGGCCCTGTGCCATCCCTGACCTCACTCCAGCTGAGCAAATTCAAGTGCTTTTTAGGATAACTCTGAATATCTGAAGTCCTGGACCTAAGATCAGCATGTGGTTTAGTTCCTGCTGTTTCTAACTGTGTTTGCTCCTTCATCTGCAATAAATCCCTGTAGAGGCTGGTTAGTCTTGTCTCCTCTGTCTCCTGATGGAGCTGTGGCCTTGCCACAACAAGGTGTCATGCAAGGCAAGAGGAGATGAGTCTGCCCAGAATAGTCTGATCTCGGTGGGGCATCAAGCGCAGGGAGAAGGCAAAGCATGAAAAACAAGTGAGTGAAACTCCTCCTGTGAGCAGAGATGGATATACTCTGCCTCTGCAGGACTTTGTTTCACTCTTCTGGGGTTTTGTTTAGTTTAGTTTTGCTTTTGAAGCACAAAATATGCTTTTCCAGCTGCAGAGCTGTTGTCCTGGGTATGCAGGGAGCTCTGTCACTCCTGCTGCTGCCCTTAGCTTGGCCCAGCAACCTTTAGAAGATGCCATACCTATGCTTTGCTGCTGTGTAGCTGGCTTTATGGCGGTGGAGAAGACAGTATGGCCCTGTTTATTGCAGATTGTGGGTAGGACCTGCAGAAATGAGAACTGGCACGGCTGGGAAGTTGATTTTTGAAAGGGTGACTGCTTTACCTGTGTCCTTCAATCCCTTCTGGAAGGGAGGAGCACCAGGCTGCTCTCAGCAGCTTCTGCCGCGCAGGTCATCTCATCTGCTCATGAGATACGGGGACTCTCCTTCATCCAGTTCTTCCCTTCCTACTTGGCTTGTCTGCAGCCCTCTGGGCTTCTTGGGCAGGGCCCTGGCCCTCCCTGGGCTGATGCGCCACAGAGACCTGCCCCAGGCTCCTGGAGAGCCCAGGGTGCCCTCAGCCCTTCCAGCCACGCGATGAGCAGAGGGGCAGCGCGAGTCCTGGGCTCTCGGAGAGGCACCGCTTGGCTGGGAGCTGCCATGGGTCCCCCAGCCAGCACCCTGCTTTCTGCACGGATCTGACCCTGCGCGATGGAGGGCTTGGGCTTCAGGGGGTGAAATTTATGCTGTCAGTGACTCTCCTGCTCTTTTCTCTGCAGGTAGGCCGGAGCCCCCTGTAGCTGAGTGAGGCAGCATGGCAAGTAAGTGTTCCCCTGTCAAGACAGAGAGGTGGCAGTGGTGCTGGAGGAGAGAAGGGGGGTGTTTGGCAGCTAGTTCTCAAGGAAGGGGCACCTGTGCTTTTTGGGGGGTGTTATTCTCTGTGGGGAGCAGAGGCCATTGGCTGTTATCCCTGGATGAGGTTTGAGGTCCGGCCTGACTTGTGCTTCTCTCTCCCCTGTGGAAGGTGGGAGCCAAGAGGAGGTGCTGAAGGGCTGACCTCCCCATACGCTGCAGTGTTTCTTTATTTGCGTGATGCTCACTGTGCAAGTCAGGCCTCCCTGAGGCTCTTCAGACTGACTGGCTCCTCCACAGGGACTGCTGGTCTGCGCCGACATCTCCTAACAGCAGTTCTCTTCGTGGCCCATGACTCGCATCCCACGAGCTGCCCATCCTGGGGGCCACGCTGCCTTGTAGCCTGGGCGGCCAGTGGCACTGGAGCTCTGGGCAGCCGCCTAACTTGGTTCCACCAGCAGCTCGCTGCACCTCAGCATCTGCAGGACGGGAGATGGGGCCACGCGGGGCCAGTGGCTACAGCTGGGCCGAGTCTGGCGAGGGTGGAGGATGGCGTATGCTCTGTAAAGAGCTGGACTCAACCCTCCATCTTGCTCTTCCGGGCAGCCTGCACAAGGGCTGCACACAGCGACGTGGTGGGAGCTCGAGGAGGACAGTGGTTGTGAACAGGGAGATGCAGAGATCTGGTAGAGATCTCGGGATTTGCTCGGGGTGTCGCTGGAGCCAGCTATGGAGGTGGAGGCAGTGGCCATGCTGGGCAGGAGGACCCCAGGGGTGACAGGTATGTCTTCTTTCATTATCTGTGCTGTGCTAGGTGGGGGAGGGAGCAGCAATCTTGAGGCAGTGTTTTTAGAAGGCAGTGTTAATCCTCTGTTAATGAGGAGGGTACCTGGCTAAGTCCCTGCCTTCCTCCACTGTTGCCTTTTCTCCTTCCCAGAGCTCAGGTGCTGGCTCACCAGCACTTACTGGTTGTGGGAGGTGTCCCCTGTGGTGGCAGTGTCCCTTGCTGGCCAGTCTCCTTTGTGGTGACCCTGACGTGCAGGAGGGGAATGTGGTGGTCAGTGCGTTCACCATCATGCCCTCCTCGGCAGCATCATGCAGCCCTGGCTGTCCCTCCGCAGACACAGCCGCATGTCACTCTGCAGAGAAGCAGCCCCCGGGGTGTCCCCACAAGCCGGACACAGAGCAGAGGGGTGGCGGTGTGACCAAGCCTGCCTGCCACCAGGGGCCAGCAGCGCCTCGGGAAACCCAGCAGGGATGCAGCGAACCCAGCCCTTGCTCCTGCTCCCCCTGCCTAAAGCTCTGATCTTTCCTGAGCACCGGTTCTCCAGCTGGTGTGGGGAGACTTGGAGAGGCACAAGGGGTCAGTACTGAGGCTGTTGGGCCTTGGGAAGTCCCCTCTGCCCTGCAGTTTGGGGACAGTACCTGCTCAGCTGTCTGCTCTTTCTGTCCAGGCTGGAGATGAGAGTTGGCAAAGCTCTTGTTTCCTGAAAGCCAGTGGTTTTCCTGCCCTGGTCCGCAGGCACATGGGAGCTCTTTGCACTTGCTGTGTAAAAGAGCCAGGGGGAGCAGTGACTTAGTTTCTGCTCTTCTGCCATTTCTAGGTCCCTGAGGATAACTGGATGTGGGGAGAAGCACACACGTCTGTTGCATCGTGCTTTCAGTCAGGACACTGCTCGGGATACCTGCCTGCCTGTGTGTCTGTTTTTATTTCCTACCGTAGTGGCCAGTTCAGCATGGCAAAGCAGGGAAGGGGTCAAGGGACTGGTGTCTGCAGGGATGGAACACCCTGACATTGAGACCTGCGACCAAGCTTTTTGCTCCAAGGTGTGCTGAGGAAGAGGCTCAGACTCAAGTGCTGAGGACGGGAGAGTCGATTCCGCAGCCTGATCAAGGCAGGAGGCAAAGGAGGTGAGGCCAGACTTCTCCAGCAAAGGATGGGCCATTTGCAGAATGGACAGTGTCTTTGTAAAATTTCATCTCATTCTGGAAAGGCTCAAGAGAAGGCTGGCCTGGCAATCTGCTCCCTCTCCAGCCAGGACAGCCCTCCTCAACTGCAAATGCCAAGGCAAGCTGATCCCTGCCCTCCTGCGAGATGCCGTCTGTGCCTCCTGAAAATGCTTTTTTGGTTGTTCCTTGTAACAAAAAAAAAAAGATGTTTGCATAATAAAGTTGATTCTGAGGAGAAGTCTCTGACTCACATCATTCATGCTGCTCTTCATTCACACCTCAGTGGTTCAGGCCTCTGCAAAAGCTCTCACTGAAGCAAGCCATTAATAAATCACAGGGGGAAAATGCACCTACACAGCACAAAAAGAGCACAGTGCCTCCAAGCATGGGATGGCATAGCACAGTAGTAGTTGCTTACACCATGATCTTGTCCCTGCCTTGACGTTTACAAATGCTTTCACAAAGGTCTTGCTGTATTGTTCTAGGAGCAGGATATGTGAAAGGTAAAGCAGAAGGAAACCTGCTGGTCTCTCTGATAAAGGACTCCTAATGGAAGAAGTTGGTAGCTTTTCACTAACTGTTACATTTGATCTTCACCAAGCTCCTTATGGAAGGAGTATCTCTCTGTCACAGCCAAGCTGTAACACTGGGAGGGAGACTCCAGCTGTTCCTGTGCCTCATTGTCCTGCAGCTGTCGATGTTGCTGCTGTGTGAGTTGGTTCATCTGGCTGATCCAATGGAAGACTGGGCCTGAGGGTGAAGGAGGTAAATAAGTTTCTGTGGATCAGCCGGGTGAGTCGATTCATCCTCCTCAAGGGAAGCAGCACGATTATGTGGCTTGGTGGGATGAGGTGGTGCCAGCCTACAACTGCGTTGAGCAGCGTAATGGAAACACTCTCTTATGAAGCATGTGCATGGGATGTTTGGATCCTGGAAGGGCCGCGGTTTGTGTGGAGTTTCTGCTTTCCGGGCAACAACTCATTTGTGTCTCCCGTACCGCTGCAGGTTCTGGTAGGTACTTGCTCCCTGCACCCCGTGGAGGTCTCCCTCCTGCAGAATATTTGGGGAGAGGCTTTGAAAGGGCTGTGTGTCCTGCAGGCAGGAAGGTGCTGTTCCTGCTCAGTCTGCCTGCCTGCATGCTCTGTGAGAAGATCTGATACGGACAACCTGGAGTGTCCCAGGCTTTGGGAGCAGAGGCAGGTTTTAAGGCCTGTGCCAAAATGTAGTAGGGATGAGAATGTGATGCCATGTGAGGAGACGTTGCTCAGGCCTCTTTCAGTATCTGACTCGTGACTCCCTGTGCTGCTGCTGTGCATTGGGGATGTTTGCCTTTGTTGGGCCTTGGTCTGTGAGAAGACACAGTGGTGTTTCTGGCACCTGAACAGACTCTCTGAAGCCACCTGAGCTTGCATGACCCCACAGCAGCTGGCAGCAGGGACACCAGCTTCCAGCAGGCTCTGCCCTCCTGCGGGGCGCTGTGGAGGTGTGAAGCAAGAGAGAAGGCTCTAAGGGAATGCACGGGGGGGACTGTGGAATGACGCGCAATGCACTATGTGTTGCGAGTCCGTCTCAGTGCTGGCCCTGTGTCTTGGCAGAGAGGCCCAGCTCTGCTCCCCAGCCCTGCGGGGTCTTGCTTGCCCGGTGAGATCTCCCTTGCCCTGCAACAAAGAGGCAGCAAGGTCAAATCCTATCGAGGGCAGGAGGATGAAAACAAGGATTTTTGGAGCCTTCTGTCTCTTGTTCAGCGGCCCTGTGTGGTCTGCAGCTGCTGCTTTTGATGTCTCTAGCATCTCAGCCGTGCTGGAAAGATGCTGCTGATGCTGTGTATCTCTGGGCAGACCCCAAGAGCCCTGTGCCCCTCTGGGTGTGCTCTCCCTCAGCGGGCACTCTGCTGTGCCAATGGAATTGTAGCCCTGGGCTTTTGGTGTTCGGGATGCCTGTACCACCAAATCCTGTGGGAAGCCGGGTGGGAAAGCCTGGTTGGGCAGAGGCCACATGTGGGGTTGTCCCTGCTCAGCATATCTCTGCCTTGTGTGTTGCAGTGTTCTTGGGGGCCAGGAATGCCCACTCGGTCCTGAAGCGCTTTCCCCGAGCCAACGGCTTCTTGGAGGAGATCCGGCAGGGCACCATCGAGCGGGAGTGCATTGAGGAGGTCTGCAGCTATGAGGAGGTCAAGGAAGTGTTCGAGAACAAGGAGAAGACGGTGTGTTTGTCCTGCCATACTCCCCAGTGGATGTGTGAGAGCTTATGCCTTAGCGAGCTGGGGGTGGAGAAGGAAAGTGCAGAGGGAACAGCCTCTCCTGTTCTCTTTGTCCTCTTCTGTCTGCAGGCAGCATGCTGTGGACTTGCTTTCCAGCATGACTTTCCCTTCCCTTGGCATTGCCAGGACACCCTGCCCACAGCCGCAGGTGACGCTGGCACTCCTGTGTGGGAAATCTCTGTCCTCGATGCTCCAGGCTGGGGTTGGCATTAGCCAAATTTCTCCCTGCATGGTGTGGAGGCTGCTGGCTGTTGTTGAGGGATGTTCCCTTGATCTTTTATGTTGGTTCCCAGCAGCACTTCAGCTGCTGACAGCCCTGGTGAGGGTTGTGGGGGATGGCCAAAAAACTGCCTCTTATAGGCCTAGGAAGGGCAGTGACTATTGGTCAAGGAGTGCTTGCCCCACCTGCAGCACATGATGGTTGCTTCTCTGTTCCTGCCACAGATGGAGTTTTGGAAGGGCTACACGAACTCTGTCTACTCCGTCAAGGACCCTGGGCACAGCACGGAGCGCTCAGACGCTATGTATGTGGTGGTGCCCCTCTTGGGAGTGGCTCTTCTGATAGTCATCGCCCTCTTCATCATCTGGAGGTGCCAGCTTCAAAAGGCCACCCGCCACCGTCCCTCCTATGCCCAGAACCGTTACCTGGCCAGCCGAACGGGACGCAGCCTCCCCAGGGTCATGGTGTACCGAGAGCGGTCGCAAAGCCAAGGGGAAACCCAGTATCAGCGAGAAGCGAGCAATCGGGTGGCTGGAGACAGCAGAGCTGGGGGCACCCCCCAGCAAGACAACACCCTTTACCCACCAGAGCACTCGGTCTCCGTCCTCTCCAGACTGTCCAGTGCCACCCCTCCACCTTCCTATGAGGAGGTGACGGGCCACCCAGAGAGCAGCAGCGGTGAAGAGACCAGTGTGTCCTACAATGACCCACCACCCAAGTACGAAGAGATCGTGGCTGCTGCCCCCATCGCGGGCAAATAGCGGGTCTGCCTCCCTCCTGCCTCTTCACACACTCACACTCCCCCCTCACACGACCCTTTGCCATGCCCAGGACCCCTTTTGGGTGCCAGTCGGCACCCCATCTCACCTGTACGAGCTGGTGCCATCACACAATAGCCTTACCCTCCTAACCAAAAAGAGCTGTCCCCAGGTGGGGTGAGGCTGGGCTGCGGGGATGGCTCTGAGCCAGCCAGCCGTCCCCTGCCCCTCACTCCCCGCTCACGTAAGTGCTGTAGCAGCCAGACCAGAGCGGCAGCTTGTTCCTGGCTCAACGCGGGGGTCTCCCCATGGTGCATTTGATCCCCTTACTTACCCCTTGAATAGTTAGAACATTTCTCATGATTAAAACAGCCTCACTGCCTCCCTGGGCTCAGCCTTACCCCATGTCCTCATCTGGCCCCATTTTACTGCTCCAGGCTCTGATGAGGAGTTGGAGATGCAGGAAGAGTGCGGTGAATTTCTGTCCATCCCCGCAGTCGGTGTCCACGCTCTGTGTTTGGGGATAAAGTGCCTCCCTTGTGTGGATTTGCCACCAGGTGGGAATGGAGAACCCGGTCCGTCCTGCGGTGCCTATAGTGATATTCACTGTCCAGAGATCAGGAGGAGCAGTGAGGGAGGTGCTCTCTGATCTCCTAGATCCCTTTGGAAAGGAGGAAAGGCTCATGGTGGTCTTGTATGGGAGGTAAGTGACTTTGGAGTAGCAGGTCCTTTTCGTGATGCTCTCCACTTCCCTCCTGCGGGGTGCCAGGCAGCTCGAAGTTTGGCTGCGTCAGAGCTGCCCGATGTGCTCATCTCTGACCTCAAGCCAAAAATGGCCCCATGGCTTTAAGCAGTGGGAATGCTTCTTTTTCTTGGAGCATCCTGGAAAAAGACGCCTGTCTGGTGTCTGCCCCAGAGGTGGGATGCCGGCACAGGGAGACTGGACAGGCCGAACCTCCACACTCTCTACCCCAAACGTCTCTGTCCTGCCTGGCCCCTCTCTTTGGTGCTCTTTGTTCTCCAGAGCAGGTTAAGGGGAATGTGAGACCCCACTCTCCTCCAGGCCCTTCTGGTGGGCAGAGTGCTTGGTGGCCCTGGCTGCGGCGTGGAGCTGACAGAGATGGCTGCAGAGGTGAGGGCTGACCATGCCATGACCCAGCAATGCCAATGGGTCGGGAGTAGGGCCAGACTCTGTTGCACCTGACCACTGGCTGGTTGTGGTGCCAGGGCAGAGCCGGGTGCTTTGCTGTGGGACCAGTGTCCCCTTTTCCTGGGCAGCTGTTTTTGAGGTCCGAGCAATGGGGCTGTCATTTCCCAGTCATGCATGATGGGTTAAAAAGGGGGGTTGTGTTCATCTGCCCCATAGGACTAGCCCAGAAACCCCCAGCACTGCCACTCCTTGGTGTTCACCCCAGTACCAGTCTCTCCACCAGCACTGAAAGGCTATTGTACATCTCTGCACCTGCTCAGTCCCAACGATGCTCTCGCTGCAGGTGCCCTCAGCCCAGAGCTGAGGCTTGCCCAGCGTGGCCGTTCCTGGGGCAGGACATGGGTTTGCAGCTGCTGGCACCTTGTCTGTCCCCTCCCAGGCCTTTATTCTGCCTTTTGGCCTTAGCAAATTGGGCTTATGGGAAGACCTGACAGCGAGCATTGGGGTCAGAGCCTGGAAAAGACTGGAGGGAGACAGAAGGGCGCTCTGCATCCTCTGTCTTTGATACTCGGTCATTATCCCTGCAGTTTGTATTCTGTAAAACTTGGTATATTTCTGTGAAAAAAAAAAAAAAAAAAAAAAAGGTATTTATTAAAAAACCCTCACTGTCTGCTGAGTAGCACAGGGTGGCTTTTTCCCACAGGGGCGTCCCTCCCTGGGTGCAGCTGGATTTCCATCTCGCGAGGGTGCCTGGGGCTCAGCTCTGCAGGGTGATGGAGGCAGCCGTGGCACGGTGGCACCGATACCTGCCCTGGGCACAGCTGCAGGAGGGCACCATCTCTGGGGACCAGGTGTGTGCTGCTGCGGGGCTGGGAGGGAACCGCATGCCAGGACTGGAGCCTTTGACCTCCCTGGGCATGTGATGTGACTCTCAGAGCCAGAGCATGTCCTGTGAGCCCTGACCAGTCAGTAGGTGAAGTGCGGAGGGATTTCCTAAGGTCTTTGAGGGGATTTAGGTGCACAAGGTTTCTTGCTGTTCCTCTATGTGCTCCTAAACCTCTTAGATAATCCCCTTTAAATAGCAAGAGTAGGGCAGCACAGGATTTAGTTTAAACCCTTTCAAAACCAGATTTTACGGTCAGATCTTGGACTCTGTCCCCATTCAGAAATGCTTAAAACTGCCATTCATCCCAAACAGATCGTTTTTATCGCTGCAAACTCCACTGAGAGGCAGGCGAGATGAGCTGCGGCACAGCTCGGTGCTGGGGTGGCCACTGTCCCAGCTCCTGCCCGATCTCCTGCGCTGGATCATCTCAGCTGGGGCTGGGGCTGCCCGGCGTTGGGGTCCCCAGAAGAGCCGGGCAAAGCCCTGACCTTGAACTGTGGGTCGGTTCGCCTGCAAACACCCCTGGGCAGCGTGTGCCTGGAACGGGGCGGAGCTCCCGGGTTTGCCTTTGTCCCCCGGTTTTGCCCCTGGCAAGAGCGACCCTTTCTATCCGGCAATCTTATTACTTCGTGGGAGGGACGAGGTTGACCTGCGGGCGGGGGGGCCGGGCTGGGGGTGCCCGCTATCCCCGGGGAGGCGCCGCGCTCATGAGTCGTTAATTACCCCGGCTGCGGCTTTAAGCGCGGCGGGAGGGGGGGCGGGTTGTCCCGGTAGATACCACCCCCGCCCCGGCTGGTCAGCGGGTGCGGCTGTTTACAGGTCCGGGAGTTCCTTTGGGCTGCAAAAACAAGTAAGTGCCCCGCACTCCCCCGCTCTGTGCAAGCCGCGGGGCCGGCGGGTGCCGGGGACGGGGCGGGACTGGACTCGTCTCGACTCTGCGGGGAAGCGCGTCGGTCAGCGGGAGGTGCTGTGGAGGCCCTGGGGGGCGAGGGCTGGGTCCCCCCCCGGGAGGCCGTGGGAGCCCTGCGTGCCCTGGAGCCGCCCCCCGGCCCCGCTCCCCTCCCGCCTCCCACCTCCGCGGGGGTTCGGCTCTTCTCACGCGTGTCCCGTGGCCGGAGTTCCTCAGCCCCGCCGGGGTGCTGTGTCTGGGGTCCCCGGAGCCCTCTTCTCCCCAGCGCGTCCCTAAGGCGGGGGGCAGAGGGGCCACCCTGGCTCTGCGTGGCCGTGGCAGGTGACAAAACCCCTTTCCCCTCCTTGTTTAGCCCCTTTCTACCGTGACAAGGCACGGCCCCGAGCTGCAGGGCAGAGCTGTGAGCGAGGTCAGCTCCTCTAGCAGAGGGCTGCTCCCCCCTGCACCGCCATCCTGGTACCCCCTCCTGCCTTGTATGGAGCATACTGGGCTGGGGAGGGATGGAGAGAGGGAGGTTGTGGGGTTTCCCTCCACAGGGCAGGTTTTCCTGGCTTGCAGGGACTTAAACCTACTCGCAGGCTTAGTGTGCTGGAAATTCCCTGTCGCTGCACATGCAAGAAGTGCCAAAGCAGAGGCCCAGAAGGAATCTTCTCCCGCTGGTGAGGCGGGGTTGCTTGGCAATAGCTAGAGAGAGCCCTAAAGAAAGTTAAAAGAGGAAATCCAACCAGTTAAGCGTTTTGTTCTTATGGATTTTGACAGCAGACTTTTTTTTTTAATAGCTTACTCTCTTAGAGCCTGCTTTTCACTGCCCTCTCATCCCTCTGCTCTTCGGGAGCTGCAGCAGCTTCCGGGGTGGTTAGAAAATGAACCGATATGCCCTCTCCAGATTTATTGTTATTAATATATGCTGGTTTCCCAGAGAGCAGGCTGAGAAAGCAACAGAGTGTTCGCTCCTCTAAAGCACCAAAAATGTAAAGGAGAAACCTCTCTCTGTGGTTGTGGGGCTGGGTGTTTGACACAGGTTTCTCCTGTGGGACTGAAACCGCTTTGGGACCATCCCAGGACGTATTGCCCCACTCCCGAGTGGGGGGGGTCCTGCAAAAATCCACTTTATTTGAGGTTTTGGGGACAAGCAGGATGCGTGTGTGTTTTGACACCCGGAGGTTTTGTCACCCATGCCAGCATTGGGTCTGGGCAGGGTGGTGAAGAAGGTGTGGGGCAGCTGTGCCCCCACAGCCCGTGTCTCCGGCAGCGCCTCTGGGGCAGCCCCAGTTGCAGGGACAGGGATCTCATCTCTGCACAGCTGGAAGCAGGAAATCCCTGCTGTTGATGCTGGGCAAATTTTTGTCTCTTCAATTAAAAGGTTTTTACTGACAGAGGAGGAGAGAGCAGTGCAAGGCAGGTAATCACTGAAGTGCTGGTTATTGCAGACGTGGAGCTGGTTCTGCTGCCTTCCTGTACCTGGGGTTACAGGGCCCGGCTGCTGCAGGGGACGGGAGCAGTGGCTCAGTGGCCACATTTCCTGTGGTCCTTCATGCTTTGGGCAGCAGCGCTGTTCCCCAGGGATTTCCCCCTGCTCTGCCATGGGTGATATCCTGGGGGTGGCAGCAGGCAGGGGCAGGCGAGAGGGTCCGAAGAAGCAGCAGCAAGGGTTGTGGTGGGGAGCCCTGGCTGCTGTCAGCTGGGAGCAGCCTGGTGGGCTGGAAACACAGCGTCAGACACCCAGCTACTAAATATAGTCCCCGAATGTGATCAAAGAAGGCAGGGCCCCTGCGTGTTCCTACTAGCCGCCTCCTCTCATCTTCCCCCTTGAGCTTTGAAGAGGAAAACCTTTCTTTCCTCTGGTTGGTTGTGCTGTGGTGGAGATTTTGACCTGGAAGCAAACTAGGACCTTTTTGAGTGTGGAAAACTCAAAGGGCAGCAGCAAGGAGGGTGCAGAGAGGCTGTGCATGCGTGTGGCATGTCTGGGATGCTGGGACAGTGCTGGGGTCCACCTGGGATGTGCCGGCATCAGCAGCCCTCACTTGTTGGGGTTTTCTCCTCAGCTGCAGCTTTTTGGGAAATAATGAAGAGTGCATATGCTGGGAGCCAGGAAGGTGTATTTTGGGCCTTCTCTTCCAAATGCTCATTGATTGCCCTCTGCTTGCATCACTCAGTGAAAGTGTTGGGACATTGTGGCCCCAGAGCATGTCTCAGAGCCCTGGGACTTGGCAAAGGGGAAACTGAGGCACGGGGCAGTTGTGTGTTCTGAGCAGCTGCAAAGCCCTGGATAGTATCTGTGTTCTGTGTCCCTCTCTGGCTGTCGGCTGCCCCCAGGAGCAGTGAGAGCTGGAGACTGTTCCTCCATGCCAGTGCCCTCCTGGGAGAGAGCCAGGACGATGCTGGCCTGAGGGAGCTGACCTGTGCTTTTCCTTACCCTCTGGGAGGATGGTTCAGCATCTGTCAGCTCTGCTTTGGGTAAAGTCCATCTCGTTCAGCTTGGTGTGAGTCACTGGAGGAGGTGGGTGCTGGATGGGGTGTGGAATGGGGTATGGGCCTGCTGCAGCGAAAGTATGGAGAAGGAGCTTAGTGCTCAGTTTTTTCCTGTGGTAACCTGGGATCCTATCGCCAAAACATGTTGTTTGTTTTTAGAAAACCTCTTTTTTCCTTGAAGGTGTATGAACACAAAAATGTGTGCCCAGCCCTCCAAAAAAATTGACTTCTGGATGGATTTTTTTTTTTTCCACTCGTTTTTAGGGTATACTGAACTGCTCCTCTCTCAGCCTTTCCTTGCTATCAATCAAAGCAATAGGTGCTAAGCTCATGCTTTGCTCCCAGGACATGCAGGAGTTTTCTCCTTTCTCTTTCTGCCGATCAGGAGTTCCCACCTGCAGCAGCCCCATGCCCTCGTCCGTGTCAGCTGAGCTTCGTGGCACACCCCATTCTCCAGGATGACTCTGACAGGGTCTATCTTTTGGGTTGTTTTTGCCTATATTTTAGCTGTCTTACAGCATGTATGCTGTCCCTTGTGCAGGTGCCAGTTTGGAAGAGCTCCTTGCTCCTGCTTTCGCTCAGCTTTCTTTTCCTCTATGTGAAACACCAGGGTGCTCGAGCAATCTGAGGAAATAAAAAAAAGATGTGGCCGTTTTGGGGACTGGACCTGAACCGAGTCCGCTGTGACCTGCTCTTCACAGAAGCCATCAATCAAAGGATGCAAGTTCCCAACAGGCTGAAGGTGGCAGATAGCTTCAGCCCTGTGGACAAGGAGCCAGTGACAGAGGACATCCCTCCTTCCTTTCGGATGCACATCCCTGATAGGATTTCTCTTGCAGGTAATGTCCTGGGTTGTATTTTGGGGTGGCTGAAGGTTGGTGGGGCTCTACAATATCCTAGGGAGTGGGACCTCTTTATGAAGTCCCCAGTGGTTTGCTTTGCAAGAGGAGAGGACAGGGCAGATGTTGTAGTCAGCTTTCTTCTGGAAGGTAGGACAGGATGGTGGAGAGATGCTTGGGGAGAGGTGGGCAAAGGTGACCAACAGAAGGCAGGAGGGGTCTCTTAGCTCCAAAAAGTGAGAAGCAAAGCGTGGAGGCATCTCCCTCCACATCTCTTACAGTTCCCTCTGGGCCTTTGGTAGGCTGCCTGCTTTGGGCTGCAGAGACATGTGGCCCTGTTCTCTTTGAGAAGCTGCTCCCAAACCTCACTTTTCCAGAACAGCCTGTTCAGTTGCTTTCCAGTCCATGCGTCTCTGGGCTGTCCTGCCACTCACGCCTGTGGCACATGGCTTTTGATGTACATCTGGTAACACCAGACACAAGGTTGGGTCTCCTACATGGGTGGATCTCTCTTCTCTCCTGTCCTGAGGGCATTGAGTTTGGTTTAATTCTTTCCTCTCTGCTCTTCGTAGAAATATCAGATGCCAGTTTGAGGCCCATCCTGCTGAACCAGCAAAGGAAGGTCCCCTCTGTTGTGGTGCATGTGTCCCCAGACTCCTCTGCGCAGCCCACCCACCTCGGGGAGCTCCCTTTTCTGCACGTGGCCAGCAGATCAAGCTCCCAGAAACGCAAACGATCGGTACCGTGTTGAGAGTGGATGGGATTGCCTGTGGTGGGAAAGGGGAGCAATCTCAGTGTTGGGTTTCTCCAGACATCTGTTATCAGCCCGAGCCAGAATTCATCTTCCAGAGTGCTGTGTCCTTCCAGGAGGTCCAAGGAGTGAGGGCGTAGGGGTGGTGGGATCTCTTTCTGTCCCGTAACCAGTACACACCTGTGTGCTGGGACATTGGTTCAGCCAGGTCTCCTGCTGCATTTTGTGAGCAGGAGATCGGCTGAGGTAGATGCAGTCCCCCCACAACCTCCTGCTGCTTTTGAAGTCTCTGTTTCTCCTGGATGAAGTATGAGAAGGAGTTGTTTGGTCTGGTTCTGGTGTCAGAAACGAAAGCAGATTTTAACCTTGTGTGAAACTAATTCAAAGAGAGGCCCCTGACATAGGCAGGCCAAGGCTTGGTTTGGCTGCTGGAGCTGCTGATCTGCCTTCTCAAGTGGTTTCACCTCCATGAGATTCAAGAGCCATTCCCAGATGCGCTGGGTTCAGGATTTTTGATCTGAATAGAGGTTAGATCAGCAGGTTCCTTGCTGGTGACCTCCTCCCTGCTCTGAGCGTGTCTCCACCTGATCCAGCATCAGCTCACCAGGTTTGGAGCCCATGTAGCACTCCCACCACTGACTGCTTTCCCCACGGATGGGCTCCTGGCACTGCAGGGCACGGCGCTGGGCTCGCCCTGTGTGGGGTCTCTGCACTAACGCGGTTGTGTTCGATGCCCACAGGGCCACCACAGCAGCAGGTCGCGGCAGGAGAGGACTCCAAATGACTGTGCCCAGTTGGCCTTGCGCAGCCCGGGCCAGCACCATGAGCGGTGAGCAAGAACCCGGAGCTGTCTGGGGTGGGTGGGCATCGGTATCTGCTGTTGCTCTGATGCTCTCCGGTGTCAGTGCCCTGAGGTGGGGGGTGTCCAGATTGGGGCAAGGCAGCACCTGGCATGTCCTACTCTTGCACGAGAGGAACATGGCTCCTGGCATCAGAGAAGGTTTGTGCCAGGCAGCGTTGAGGGCAGCTGTGTTGGTTCCCAGGGTGGTGAGCTCTCTGCCAAGATGCACGTGGGAGACTGTCTCGTCTTCCAGCAGGCTGGGAGTGCTGTCAGTCCTTGCCTGGCCATTGGGTCCAGAGGACCTTGCTGCCTGCTCTGGCTGTGCCCATCTTCCCCTTGGTGCTCTGCAACGTGCTCTCCTGCTCCAGCACCAGCATGGCAGAGTGCTGGGGGCTACAGGCAGGTGGCCACTGGCAAATGAGGCACCAGGGCTTAACCGGGTTTATACAGTGGTTGTTGAAGCCTGTGCCTTGCAGATAGAGTGGGCTTAGAGCACACTTTCTTTACAGCTCTTTGAATGTAGTTTGTGAGCAGCAGCATGGTGATAGTGATCTTCTGCTCATGGCCTTGGGCTCTAGAGTCCCTCTGGTGGAGAAATGGTCTCTAGCTTAATCCCAGAGCAGAGCCACTTTTCCTCCTGGAAGTCCAGGGTTGTGGTGGGTGGCAGGAGAGCTTCCTTCTGCAACCCCTGTGAGAGCGGCTGGTGAAGGTCTGGGTGTCACACAGCCATGGTTGGTTTTGGAGGAGTCAGGCGACTGTCTCTGAGGCTGCTGGAGGGGGTTCTCCTACTTGGTGATGTGGGGGTCTGGGTGCCGATGGCATTGCCCAGAGATGCTTGGAGCTGCTGAAGGGACGAAGGGCACTTCCAAATGCCAGGCTGTGCCCGTGCTGTACCAGGCCAGGAGATAACAGGCGTGATTCTGTATGCACCCCAGCGAGGACATGTGCCCCCTGCCTGTGCACAGCGCCCCGGTCCCCCTCCTCGTGGAGACGGGCAGGATCTACTCCGTGCAGAACATCTTCCAGACCATGTACCACCTGGGCCAGATGCTCTACCACCGTTTCCAGGATTCCCTGCAAGACCCAGTGCCATCCAGGTGACTTCAGCTCATCTTGAGCCACCTCTCTGTCACTCTGCCAGGACTTGCCTTTGCTTTTCTAAGGCATGAGCCAGGTGTGAGCTCTGCAAACCACAGGAGCAGGCTGGTCGTGCATGGCTGCCCCAGACTCTTCTCCTCGCCTGCCCTGGGTGCAGCAGTCCCTGTTAACCCAGCCCAGCTCGTGTCTCCTGCTCAGCTTAACACTGGGCACCCCGAGGGACCAAATGCTGCCTGTGACATTGCTGGGTTTTCAGCTGCTCTTCACTGCTAAGCAAGTACTAATTTTTCTGCATGCTTTGATAGCTTGATGGAGATCAATTTGTGAAAGGAATCAAAGTCCAGAGCAGATGGCCTGACTCAGGTCGTGTCTGTGAGATGCCCATTCCTGCAGGTTCCCAGCACCCTTGGCTGTATCTTAGTCACTGTTAATTAACTTTTTCCACAAACTGGGTGCACCGAGGTACCAACCCCATAGCCTCTGGCCAGGGTGCAGTGTGCCAGTGTGCTCACTGGAGCAGGTATGCAATGGCCACAGTATCTCTGGATGGGCTGGAGTAACTATCTCTACCACACTCTTACCTGTGCAAGTCCAGTAAATTTAACACGTTCAAAGACATCATTGCGGCCCTAAGGTGTCCCCACCGCTCTAAGGCTGCTGAACACCCAGAGGAGTGTCTAAATACTTCTAATTCTCCTTGAGCAAAGGCTCCAGGAGGAAAGGGAAGGAGAGTGAGCATCCATCATCGGTGCCATCCACAGCACATCCTGCCTTCCCTCCCCAGCTGGCACGGAGGTGCAGGCAGCAGAGCTGGCTTCTGCCTGCAGACAGTGCAAAGTAGTGTCCCTGCTTTTAGCCACAGAAGGCTGATTGTCTTCAAAGTCTTCAAATGTTGCCTTTTTTTTTTTTTTTTTTCTTCTTCTTTCTGAAAGAAGTGTGGGCATGCCAACAGATCTAGTTAGTGGCTATGTAAGGCCTTCTCCCTCCTCCCATCAGCAGTAGAGGAGGTTTAGGCCATGGTACCATGAGAGGTGGTACCTTGTGGAGCTGCCGTAGCACAGTGGGCTGAGTCCTGGGCCTCTCCCCAGGTCTCAGTCTCCCTTTGAAGCCAACCCCCTTGAAATGCCTCTTCTTAGTACTTTGCATCACTTCAGATGCCTACAGTGCCTCTTAGATATGACAACTCTGTACTCCTATGCAACAATAAAAATAAAAAATGACCAAGCTGACTTGTTTGTCCTGAAATTTTAATAAAGTCTGGTCTTGGACAGACTGGAATATTTGCCTGATGGTGACCTCTTGAAGGGTATGAGTCATCAGAAAGTAATTTATAGTCTCTCCTCTAAAGGGTGTTCACCTGTATCAGCTGGGATTTTTTTCCGTCAAAAGCCCCAGGATGTGTCCTTTTCTAATGGCTCTGTGCTGGGGAAATTTGGGTTTTCTTTCTGTTATGATTTTCATTTTACACTGCAGCTACATTGTGTGGAGGTATTATCTTGCAAATGTATTTTTCAGGCAGATTCACTGAATCTCTGCATGCAGTTTTGGCTTGTCTTCAGTGAGATCAACATCATGTCGCAAACAGGAATAAATACCCTCCAGTCCCCAAGGTCTCTGAAGGAGCCGTGTTAGACACTCATTAACTGCATGATATCAGCAAGTGCCCGTGGCAGTTATTGATGTGCATAGGGGAGTTTTGATTATAGAAGAACTGGTGCAAGCCTAGCCTATGATGACAAGAACAACAGACTGAACATGGCAATTTTGATTTTTCTCACTGTGCATGTATTTCTTTTTGAGTCTCGGTGCTGTGGGCCCTGCAGCAAAGCTGGTTCTCCAGGGGATGCCCTGGAGATCCGTGGTCTGTGTTGCCTCTGCCAGTGCAGCCGCTAATCCCAGTGGTGGCCCCTTTGTTTCCAGGGGTGGAAGAAAGTGGTGCATGCTTGGGTTGCTTGTTTATGTTTCAAGTTGCAGGTATAACTTGCTAGAAGAGCAAAAAGTGATACTTTTTTTTTTGTTGTTGTTGGGGGTACAGGGAAAGTGAGCTCGTGGTATCTGGAGATACCAGAGAGGAACAAATCCCTGTGTCAGCAAACGCAGGACCCTTTTCTGCTGGCTGATGCACTTGCTCAGATAGTTTTCCCTCAGTTAATGGCTGCTTCCCACCAGTGAGATCCTCACATGCTGATGTAAATGAGATCATCCTTCCATTTTGGTATTGGCCCTGTGATACTTATTTACCTGGCTGGCTCTAAAGATGATTTATTTAACCCTCAATGAATTCCTCTGACTACCAGGGACGGATGCTCGGTAAATATCTTGTTTTCTCTCTGATGGATGTCTAAAGAAATACAAGCATGCGTTTTCCCTGTTGCCTGTCATGGCATGTGCTGTATGTTTTGTTGTGACACTACGGGGTGCATGGTGGAGGGGTATAAATACGCATGATGGGGGTTAAGAGGAGGTGAGTAGATGCTGTGCAGGTGCTATTTCCTTTCTCCCGATGCTGCATCCAGACAGCCCATCGTGGGCATCGCACGCTACCTGCATGGCTCGGCTTCCCGTGGCGATGCGGTGTGTGAGGGAAGGCAGTTGCACCTCTTGAGCAGTGTTTGTCTGTCTGCATCTCTGTTTTTCTTCCCCAGCTCCCAGGAGCCTGGCCCAGCCCAAGAGGGCACCTTGGAGGAGGTTGGAGTGGCTGAGATGGCAGCAATGAGAAAGCAGGTGGGATGGGGGTGAAGGGTTGCAAATGTCTCCTGGGAAAGCTGTAGGAGGGTGGGCGAGGAGGCTCTGGGGGTCTGTTGCTTGGCCCTGATGGACTGGCCTTGCCAAGCTGGTCCCAGCTAATGGAGAAGCGGGGGAGGACTTACATGTGTATTGACCCACCAAGCTCCTGCCCTGGGGGGCTGTAGAGCTACAGGAGGCAGCCAGACCCTTCCATCTGCTGGTGGTAAAGGGCTCAGATGCTCTTCTGATGGGAAGGACCTTTTGCTGAAGCATCTGCTCAGGAGCTGAGGTACTGCGGCTAATTCTCCCAAACAAAGATAGCTGCTGCTCTGGGAAAGGAGGACGTGAAGGAGATGGCAGTTCCCATCCCTCCATCCCTTGCTGTCCCACACCTCTGGGGTGTAGCAAGTGTCCCGCACTTTGCTGCAGGGCTGACAGTGGCCCCACCGCTTCCCTTGCAGTTGACGAGGATCTCGGGGAGGCTCCGCGTGCTGGAGGAGCAGTGCAACGCCTGGCGGCAGAAGGAAGCCCTGGTCTACTCCGTGCTGATCTCCGCCTGCCTCATCAACACGTGGCTCTGGCTGAGGAGATGATTTCCTGTGCCCCGACCTCCCCTGCCCAACCCCAGCAGTGAGGGTGAGGGCAGGGAGAGAATCCTTGCTCGTGTGCTTGCAAGCAGTAAAACTATGTGTTTCTTCTTAACTTGACCTGCTTTTTGCACTGCAGGCCCTTGAGGATTTGTGTGCTTTAGGCTGCGATTACAGCGAAGGTGCCAGCCCTCTCCCATGCTCTCGCATCAGAGGTGGGTGAGGGAAACGATGGAGCTGGGCCATGTGCCACAGCAGCTGGAGGTGGGTGTCAGGGACAGGTGGGGTGCAAGGAGTGTGGCCCAACAGGTGCAGTCCCCGGGCTGGGCTGTGGCTGCAAATGATCTGTATCCACCAGCAAACACCTTGTATGCTTGATGGGGTCAGTGCTTGTGTGGGAAGCTGCTGCGAAGAGCCCAGGTCTCGTGAGAAATTGGTGGCTGATACAGGAGGTGTCTGTCCTGTGCAAAGTAATGGGAGACCCTCTGGCCCTTGGGCTGTCTGCTAGAGGAGGCTCAAACCCAAGGTGTTAGGTGTTTGTGGACATGGGGTCTGGTCACAGTCTTAGACTATGGTGGGCTCAGTCCCCTGACCACGTCCCAGCTTGGACAACTCAATTCTGACCCCATTAAAATTCTCAGCCAGCTGCTGTGATCTGTTCCTCATCTTCCATGCAAAAAGCTTGTGTGGAGTGGCTGAGTGTTTTTAAACTGCTGGTAGGTTTTCTTTTCTTCCTTGCACAACTGCTCTTTGGTGGAAGTAGCGCTGACGGTTGTCCTGTGCCGTAGCCCCTTCCCTAGGAGGCATGCAGACCGAGGAGCTCGCGTCCCTGCAGCTGCTGCTGCGCCACCATCTCCCTCCCTGCTTGAGGCAGTTCAACAGCAGATTTACAAATATTCAGATCCAAAGTGGCTGTAAGAGCATTGCTTAGGTCTGGGCTTATTCAGGAGCTTGGCTCTTTCCCAGAGGGATTTAAACGGGGAAACCTCCTCGTGGTGACTCTCTGCATTATAAGACCTCACACCAACAGTGACAGCACCAGACAGGCCATGGAAAATTGCCCACTGGGCAGCAGTAGCTATTTGTTAGTTTGCCAGGGCCAGAGGGCAGGATGGCTCCCAGCTCTGCTGCCAAGCTGTAACTTCAGCAATGGTGCAAGAAGACAGGTGAAGGGAATTATTGGCCCAGATTCTCTTTAGCTAAAACCAAGCCCAGTTGAACAGCTTTGCCATTTCTTTCCTTTTGTGGAGTTTAGTAACACCTGGGTCTGAGCTGACTTTGGGATGCTTTTGGTGTTTTTCTAGCACATCTGCTGGAGTTGTGCTTGCAAGGCTCTGGGGGCAGGTGTTAACATGACCTAATAGGACCTCTCTGTTCTACCTATAAGTAATTGTAGCTGGATCTACAGGTCATCCAGATGTCCCAAGGGCTTGTTTACAGGCACGGATGCTTGGGCGTTTCTTGCCTGCAACTGCATCAAGCATCTGTGACTGTAAATCTGGCAGCCGGACATCGACTAATAAATAACTGTCCCACAAGTAATTGCAGATCTGAACCTGTGCCTGATAGATGAGCTGAGGAGAGCGCTGAGATTTATTGCAGGTGGGAGCCAGGATGGTGTGGTGGGCTTGGGTGCGTGTGAGGAATGGGAGCACTGGTGCAGGGCTGGTTCCTCTGGCTTGTGGCTCAAGGCTGTGGCCAGGGTGACCTAACACAATGGGCCTTTACAAGGGGTCTGCTGCTGGGACTCGTGCCAGGAAAGGAGGTAAATCATTTGACTGGTTTTCCTTCTCTGAGAGGTGCAAATGTGCTTTGGCGGAAGCTTGTATTTTTGGTTGGTTGTTTTTAAGCTGTATTTTAAGGCGAGAAGGGCTGACCCTTTGGGGGACACATCACCTTCAGAATGTGGATTGAAGGTGTTTGGAGGAGAGGTGATCGAACTGCCTGTTCTCAAAGGCTAGTTATTGGCAGTTTGTAGGGGATACAATATGTCTTTTGTGTAAGTCTTGAAACACTGACCCATAAAATGCCGATTTTAATAATCTCTGTGTGGTCTGGATTTGTTTCTTCTACCAACCGTGGAGTCTGATGCTGGTATCCCAGTGGATGGGAATGGGTAAGTTTTATTCCCTTGGCAGCAGGACTCTGACCTGGTGCTGGATGTCTCAGCCACGCATGCTTATTTTATGAGACACTGGGGTTCCTGTGTTCCTTTTGAAGGCAGCTGCAGGTAGGGAGCAAAAGGAGAGGTGGAAGGGGGGTTATACACGCTGGTGCTCCTGGTCTGTGAGCTGCCCGCAGTGCCGGGCTCCGTGGTGCGGGGACAAGAGCAGGGTGATGTGTCCCTTTCTGCTGGGTGCTCATCCCGGCAGCACCCAACAACACCAGCTGCCCCGGCCAAGGCTGCAAAAATTCCATTTCTTCCTTTGAGTTCCCTGCTGCCCAGGTTTCACTGAGATCAGAGTAAGCAGAATTGAAGGCTTTGGGGAAAAAAAAAAAAAAAAAAGGTAAATATCTGGTGGCAAAGGGAGTCCTGGTGCTGATGCTTTCAGATCAGCCCTGTACATGGTGCAGGACTCCATGTGCACGGTGGGGACCGATCCAGCCTCAGCTACTGCAAGTAGTTGGATGCTAAAGGAAGGGGGTAAAAATTACTCTCTTTCTTATTGCTTTGGGGACACAAATTTTTTGCTAACTGGTTATTGGAATGGCTTTGTCAACGAAGTACGAGGGCAGAAATTGATGAAAGATGCATTTCATGATCATCTTCAAACTCTGCACCTCTCTTTGCTGCAACTCCAGAGCAGCAAATTCGGTGTTTTTCTCCCCAGAGGTAGCAGGATGGGAGAGTGTTCAAATGTGGCTGCTTCTGCAAATTTTCCATCATAGCATTAGCCGTGGCACAGCCTGTGAAGCAGGGAAATAGTCACCAGCTTTGTTTTTCCCTAGGGCAGGGGGCCTGGGAGGCAGTGCCAGTGCATCCCCTTGTGCGGCAAGACCTGAGCCCAGCTGGGGGTCCGCCGGCTGTGCCTGTCCCTGGGTGGGCAATGACCCTTCCCCAAGGTTTGCCGGGCACTCAGGAGCCACTGGACCCAGAGCCGCTCAGGATGGCTGCGATCTCTGCCCTGAGAGATGCCTTGGGTCCCTCCAGCCACCGAGGTGGGTAGGGAAATGGAGCATCCCCGAGCAGTGTGTTTGCCTCCTCCTCTTTCATCTCCCAAACACAAAGCCAGCTGCTAGTTAACTCCTCTTGAAGTGTGCCTTGCTGCTCAGGGCATTTAGGATGCTCAGGGGATGGGCGTGCTGTGGTGACGAGACACACGCGCGTGTGCACCCTCCCTGCGCACCGCGGCAGCCCCTCTGCCGCTGCCCGGGCGCTGCCCGGCTGCCTGGCCCTCTTCTCGGCTTGGGCAGGAGTGCAGGCAGCTCTGCTTGTGCTGGTTTTGCTTTGCAGCTCAACACACGTATGAAAATCCTGAGTGCTCCAGAGGCAGCCCGGGAGGCTCCTGGGGGAGGGATGCTCCCCAGCCACCCTCACTAGTGCGCAGCAGACAGCAGCCAAGTGTTGCAGGCTTCGGGGGACACCAGGCTCGTAAGTGGACGGTGGTGGCTTCTCAGTAGTAGCTCAGCTGCCCTGGGGAGGCGGCTTGCCTGGGTGTGCGGCGTGGATGTAGACTTTGTTCCTGTTGGTAAAGGTGCACAAGGCTTTGCCTTCTCCCAAGCAGAGCCTCGGCCGTGGGCTGCACCGTGTCAGAGCAGCAGCGTGTTGTCTCCTGGAACCTGCCTCACCTGTGCATTGCGGGTATGGAGGGTGTGCTGTGCCCCGGGGGGAGCAGGCTGGGTGGCCAGAGTGGGAATACGTGATCTAGGTAGGGCTGGGCAACGCCTGTGTGCCTTTGCCTCCCTGCATGTGCAAGTCTGTGTTTCTGCGAGGTGCTTTTGCATGATGTGGTCTACACTAGGGTGCAGCAGAACAGTGAGGGCCGTGTGTGATGCTGGAGATGGGCAAGCCCTGCAGGCATCTCTTGCTTATTAGGTAAACAATTCCTGATGAAATCCCACACTTAACAGCTCCACAGCAGTCTCCATGTATTAATCCAGGATCTTCTCTGCTGCTCTCTGAAACCAGATGGTAGCTCCTGCCAGCACGAACCTCAGCAAGGCTCTTTTTAAACAGCAAACTTTAATTTCCAGCTCAAGGGAGATTTCTGTGGTGATGAGAGGTGGGGCTTCCTGGGCAGAGCACCCACAGGTTGCAGTGCCCTGGGGAAGGACAGGGGTTGCTTAGGTGCAAACACCTTTGTACATGCAAAGTCTACTCCCTGCTGCTGCACGACAGCATCTCCCTGACAGGGCTGGCCTCGTGTTTACATCCCTTATGAGTCTCTTTTCTTGTCCTTGGGACAGTAGTGGTGCCGAGAGCTGTGGGCTCGTTGTTATGGCATGGCTCACTGGGGATGCTGTTGCCTTAGCAGTGGCCGAGCACCCTGTACGATGAGGAAAGCATCTTTGATGGGCCGTGGGCAGATGTAGGATCTCTTGGGGAGGGTGAAATGCTCTGCAGGACTCTTACTGCAGCATCAGTGATGGCCAGTGGTGGAAAACATGGGACGGGCACATCCCATGGGGTTTGACCCTCTCTCTTCCCATGCTGTGCCGTATCTCTGGGTTCAAACCACATGATGTGTCCTGCATGGCTCTTCTTATGGCTGTTTTCTGCTCTTTGCAGGTCTCTGGGACAGGGTGTGTGCCCATGGTCTCCTCACATGGAGGATGACAGCCAAGAGTAATGGTCTGCACAGCTCACCGGCCAACCAGCACCCCTGCCCGCCTGCCCGAGCCCGAGTGGAGGGTGATGCGGAGGGGACAGGGCTCAGCACCAGGAGGTCAGGCTGTTCCCTGGTTTGGTTGAGGGAGGCAGGGAAGGGGAGGGCCAGCTCCCTGTGTTTGCAGAGACCTGATGTGGGCAGGGCTGTGATGCCAAACTTCAGCTGCCTGCTACCTCCAGTTCATTTGGCTGTGGGCAGGTGCCATGGTGGCACGTTGTGGCTGCGACCTGCCCTTTTCCCCACTGCAGGACCTGCTCAGCCCAGGAGGACACCTCCTCAGAGCCGCGGAGAGGGGATCCCCCAGATGGGGGGGAGCAGCTGGCTGCCCCCGCTTTCCAAGGCAGGGGAGCCTTGGCCAGGTACCTCTGTGTGCTGCTGAGCCTGGGTGAGCCTGAGCCTTTTGTGCCTGGCTTTGACGCTGGGGACAGGTGTGGGGTGACGGTCTCCTCCTGCCGCATGGCATTCAAAGGTTGCAGGGACCAGCATCTGCGAATGCTGCTCTGTGTGTGCAGGTGCCCATGAGCAGGGGTGTGGGAGGGGATGGCTCCTTCACTCTGGGGACCCCGGGAAGGCTCGGGACTCCTTTGCCTTGCAGACAGCCTCCCTCTGCCCCAGTCACCCACACATTCCTCGTGTCCCTGTGGGAACGGCAGCAGGATTGGGGAAGGAGCGGTGGGACTCTGCCAGGGTGGGCTCTCTTGCTCATATAGTCTTGGTCCCACACCGTCACTACAAGGTGAGAAAAAAGGAAATGTTTGGGCTTGAGAGGGAGGTGTGAGAGTTTTCTTCTCAGCTGTAGCCCCCTGCTTGCTCTCAAGCTTTTGCTTTCTCGTTGCTGTGCAGACCCCTCCTGACTCTGCCTCTCTCCCCTGTCCAGGATAGTCCGGCTGGTGCTGGTGCTGAGGGACTGGGCCAGCAAGAGCTTGCACGAGGAGCAGCAAAGGCCAGACCCCTTCCTCGAGCGCTTCCAGGGCCCTGAGCTCCAGACAGTGGCTGCAGGTGCTGGACATGAAGACGAAGAGACCGAGGAGGCAAACAAAAAGTAGGGCCCCTTCCCTGTGGCTGCAACTGCACTTGGCTGGACTCGGGGGTTCCCAGCAGTGATGGCTGATGGAGGCGGGTGGGGATGGGAAAGGGGGAGGTGGGACACAGTGGTGGGAAGGGTCCTTCCTGTCCTCTCCAGCCCCTGTCCAGACAACCAGCCTGGCTTTGCTGGGCTGTTGTGCAGGCACACAGGACCTGGTAGTCTGTCCTTGTGGAAAAGACCTGGCCTTTCCCTCACCTGTGGAGGATTCTCTCCTCTGGTCCATGCCCTGGTAGCAAACACACATTGCTATGGCTTGTGACAGGTGGGAAAGCTCCCCATTTTCAGAGCGGTTCAGCGCCAGGGTTGGCACTTGGAGCCAGCCTTGGGTCTGTGAAGAGATGCCCCTTCAGCTTGTGCATATGAGGAGCTGGGGACAAGCCAAGGGATGTGTGATCTCCACCCAGGAGACCACAGCAAACACAAACACATGGGATTTGCCGGTCTCATTCATCATCTGCAGGATGAAGGGAGTGTGTTTGCTGCCCACACCCCACAAAGAGCAGACATTGTGACGGCAGCTTTCTGAAAAGGCCCTTTCAAATCCAGCCCTTTCATCTCAGCTCACATTCTCGGTGAAAAACAATAACATGGCTTTTCTTCTGCTGGCTAATTGAAGGGCAAAGCTCACAGACTACTCTGGACTCTAACATTATATATGGTAATTAAAACACCAAAAATTGCTTGTTTTCTCTAGGAGAAAAATATCTGAGCCTTGTATCTGGGTCTTCACTAGTCATGGGGAAAGAAATCTTCTGCCCTGCAAGGTTCAGGGGAGCTTGTTAATTATCAGAGGGTGCTGAAGCATACCGTGAAAGGGCTGCTCAGTGCCAGTGGGGTCTTGGGGAGATGGTGGTAACTTCTGCTGTTTTCTAGGTCCCCAGCTGCACAGGTAAGAAGAGCCCCAAGTCTGGTAACTCCAAACACGAGCTGTTGTTCACTGCTGTGAGAGCCTCCATGGTTGCAGGCTTGGGTGCAAAGCCTTTGGGAAGAGGCAGATGGTTATTCCCTCTTCCTGGGTTAACCCAGAGCCTTGGTCCCACTGTCAGTGTAATGCCAGTGATCCTGGCCACCTGCTGTAGGCAGTACTGGTGATTTAAAGCTGAAATTACTGATGTAATTAACACCATTATTGAGGTTACTAGTGCTTGTTGGTGTTACAACAGTACTGGCTGGCTGCAGGTGAGTCAGTGCTTCCCATCTGGCAGTGCTGTATGTCCCAGGGAGCAGAGTCCCTTTCTCAAAAAAACCCCATTTAAGTCTCACTTTCTGAGCAAAAGATAAGCACTTTTAATGAGGATGTTGGACGACCTGCTTCTCTGTGGCTGTACCCAGAGCAAATGCGAAGAACCTAGAGCAAACACGAAGGACCGCTGCTGGCATTGCACCGAGTGCCAGTCCCCACGCTCCGGGCACCACGGGTGCCGCTGCCTATGCGGCTGGGGAAGGAGACTTCAAGGCAGAGATTTTGCTTTTGAAGCTGACAGAATCAACAGGGCAGGCACGGGAAGCCTGCTGCTAAGCGGGCTGTTTTGTTTTCCTGTCACTGGAGGGAGTTTTGTGTGTTCAAAAGCTGGAAGGAGGGAGAGGAGGGAGTTTTACCCTACGAGGTTGCAGCAGCTAAACCTATCAGCCCAGTCACAGAGTTTCTCTTCCCTGGCTTGTCTGGTGAGATCTGGCGACTGGAGCACACACGTCTTATCTCAGAGTCTCAAGATGCGCGGGATCAAACACTTGGGAGCAGTTCAAAGGGTGGACCCAGGGCTGAGCAGACTGCAGGCGGGCAGCTGTGAGCAGCATGGTGGTGGCAGCCTCGCAATGCCAACCACCCGCTGGGCGGCTCCTCTGGGGCTTGGGCATCCCCTCCTGGTGCTCTCGCTGATCTGCAGCATGCTTTCCTTCCTGCTCTAATTAATCTGCTCTTAAGATCTGCCTGGCACCAATCCACACCTCATCTGGGAGATGCAGTGTCATGTAATGAGATGTTTTCTCATCACCTTCCATACATCTGTTTCTGGCTCTGCCACTGGAGTGCTGTGTGCACGCAGGCCACTTGCTTTGACTTACAGTCCTGTGGTTTCCTCTCCTGGTACATGACTGAACACAGTTTTGGGGATAAAAGAGCTGAAACAGTGCTGGGCATTTTTGCTCATCGCTGCTGGGACTGGTTTTAGTTCACAGAATGGCACTCAAGCTGCAGCTCTGTTTGAGCCAGTCTAGTGCAAGGCATGAAGGATGTGTCTCAGATGGTTCCTTCCAACCCTATTTTCTGTGTTTAGCCCTTTATTCATACATTGCCAGCTTTGGCTTCTCTCTGTTTCCAGGAAGAAATGGCAGATCTTTGTGGTGGACCCTGCAGGGGACGGGTATTACCGCTGGCTGGCTGTCATTGCAGTTCCTGTCCTCTATAACTGGTGCTTGCTTGTAGCCAGGTGAGCTGGGAGGTTGTAGGGTCCCTGTCTCCTCTAGTCCTCCTGTTCACCTGCTTGTCATGGCTCAGCCAGGACCAGACAACCGATACTGGTGGCACTGGGGCTGGCGGGACCCTAAAGGAAAGGGACCCTTGCTATCACTGTGACTTCTGCGGTGCAAAGGCAGAGCATCCATCCTCTGGCCCTGAGTGAAAAGGACCGTGATTTTGGGGTAAAGTTGCAAGGTGCGTTTGGGAGGTGGTTTCAAGACTTCGTTTTACGTAGGTCATGGTGGGGCAGTTTTTTCAGAGAAGGGGGTTTTAATTTCTCGAAGAGGGGGGTGTAGCCAAGCCCTATTGCAGTTAGGAGCCTCAGAATCAGCCTATATTCAGCTGTACTAGTTGGAGATGATATGGAGATTTTTTGGTCTCACCACCCTATTTCATGCCTTTCCTCCAGGGCTTGCTTCAGTGACCTGCAAAAGACCTACGTTGTCCTCTGGCTGGTGTTAGACTACATCTCAGACTCTATCTACATTGGGGACATAGTGATCCGCCTGCGCACAGGTAAGCGCAAGCAACACCCTGGCTTGTGAGGGCTTTGCTTTAATCCCCTAAAAGTAGAGATGAGCTGCAAGGGAGAGGCCTAATCTACAGCTCCATTAGAATGAGGGTTTTGTCTATCTTAGCACTCACTATTATGTGAAGCAGTCTCCAGAGAAAGAATCTAATTAAAAGATCTGAGAAACAGAGTAAGTTTCAGAATGAAAGATTAATCTTCCCAGCTTTCAACTTCACCTTTGAATAATTGTACAAAATTACCTGCATTACTACTAGAATTCGGGCATAGCTGAAGGTCTGTATCTCGATTTTGCATCAATTCAGCTAATGAATTATCTACACAGAAAAATGGTAGAATTTAATGTTCTCGGAACACGGCAGGTGGCTCTACATTTTCTGTCGGAACTGCAATAATTCATGATCTGGAGGATGGAAACCTTCGTGCCCCCATTTTTTTTGTGGCAACATAGTAAATCCCTAAGTGATATATTTAGGTGGCTTTTGCCAGATGAAGGGTTTGAGTGATAACACGAGCTTGTAAACGGAGTAGATCAGGTGGAACTGGTAATGTTTTTATGACCCTGTGTATATACGCATGTTGGCATACCATAAATTGGCATACCATAAATTGTTTCTCAGAACTGCTTGCAAAGCCTGCAGAAGAGTTGAACAGAAGCCACAATAATTCTATCATTTACTTCTCAGGTTTCTTGGAACAGGGCCTTCTGGTTAAGGACCTGAAGAAGTTACGGGATAACTACATCCACACCTTGCAGTTCAAGCTGGATGTTCTCTCCATCCTGCCCACAGACCTGGCATATGTTGCTGTGGGATTGCACCACCCTGCATTGCGTTTCAACAGGCTGCTGCACTTCTCCCGCATGTTTGAGTTCTTTGACAGGACTGAGACCAGAACCAGCCACCCCAACATCTTCCGCATTTGCAACTTGGTTCTTTACATCCTGGTCATCATCCACTGGAATGCATGTATTTATTATGCCATCTCCAAGGCCATAGGCTTTGGAGAGGACACCTGGGTCTATCCCAATGTCACAGACCCTGAATATGGGTATCTGACCCGGGAGTATGTCTACTGTCTCTACTGGTCTACACTGACTTTGACTACCATTGGAGAAACCCCTCCCCCTGTGCGTGATGAAGAGTACCTCTTTGTGATCTTTGATTTCCTCATCGGTGTCCTCATCTTTGCCACCATTGTGGGGAATGTGGGATCCATGATATCCAACATGAATGCCACCAGGGCAGAGTTCCAGGCAAAAATTGATGCCATCAAACACTACATGCAGTTCCGCAAAGTGAGCAAAGACATGGAAACCAAAGTCATCAAGTGGTTTGACTACCTGTGGACCAACAAGAAGGCAGTAGATGAACGAGAAGTCCTCAAGAATCTCCCTGATAAGTTAAGGGCGGAGATTGCCATCAATGTTCACCTGGAGACACTGAAGAAGGTGAGGATTTTCCAGGACTGTGAGGCAGGTCTACTGGTGGAGCTGGTGCTAAAGCTTCGCCTTCAGGTGTTCAGCCCAGGAGATTACATTTGTCGGAAGGGGGACATTGGGAAAGAGATGTACATCATCAAGGAAGGGAAGCTGGCCGTGGTGGCAGATGATGGAATAACACAGTATGCTTTGCTCACTGCAGGAGGCTGCTTTGGTGAGATCAGCATCCTTAACATTAAAGGGAGCAAAATGGGCAACAGGCGCACTGCCAACATCCGTAGCTTGGGCTACTCTGATCTCTTCTGCCTCTCAAAAGAAGATCTTATGGAAGCAGTCACGGAGTATCCTGATGCCAAAAAGGTCTTGGAGGAGCGTGGCCGGGAGATCCTGATCAAGGAAGGGCTGCTGGATGAGTCAGCTGCGGAGGCAAGCACAGAGGGGAAAAGCACAGAGGAGAAGCTGGACAGGCTGGCCTTGAACCTGGACACACTGCACACCCGCTTTGGCCGGCTCCTGACAGAGTACAATGATGCCCAGATGAAGCTCAAGCAGCGCATCACTCTTCTGGAGTCCAAGATGAGGCAGCAGGATCTGGAGGACTTCTTCTCCGATAGCTCAGACAGTCTGCTTGAGGACGAGTAGAAAGGTTTACGTGGTAGGATGCACTGAGAGGGTACAGAGGTCAGCTAGATGATGTCTGGCCTCGTGCTGAGACAACGTTTGCAATTTCACAAAGCAGATCCTGTGACCAGGGACTTCTCTCAGGTCCTCAGCTTGTTGGCGAGGGTTGCAGTGCAGGAAAGGCCACCAAAACCCTACAAGCAACAGCAACATCAGCACAAACAGTAATGCCACCTATGCCTAATGGTACTGTGCGGGTGCTGGGACTGGCAGATGCAACCTCATTTCTTCCTTCTGTCGTGTAGCTGGCCCTGACTTGTGTTTAGGCACCTGGGACCTCCTGCTCCTGCTCTCTAAGTCCGTGAGGTGGGCTGGGGCTGGTCTCCAAGGAGGAGAAGGTTTGGTGGAAAATAGAATTTTGGAAGAATAAATGTTCTGGGTCAAATTCAGCCAACCATTTGGCTAAAATATTGGGATGACACATGGGAAGGTATCAACCCAGAAAGGTTAATGGTGGAAAACTGGGGGTATTTGCTTTGTCCGTCCTTTTCCTTCCAATGTAACACTACCTCCCTTCATTTTGCGTGAGAATTTTTCCATTTAAAATAATGGCCTTGCCTTTTGGGATTGGTGGTGGAGAGAGAAAGTTAAATTCCCAAAATTAGAATTTGGGGTAAGAAGTTTTTTTGTCATCTCTAAATTAAATTGTAGGGTTACTGGTGCTTTATTTATTTATCCATTTATTTTAATTACTAAGATGATTTTTGGTTGAAAGCGAGGTGTTTTCTGTTCTGCTGCTTCTTCCAACACCAAAAGCCCCGGCTCCTAGCTTTCCCCTTTCCTGTGATTTATCGCTCCTGAATTTGCCGTTCGTTCTTTGCCTGCGGCAGGCAGTGGGGTGCGGGCAGGCAGAGCATCCCCTCTCCCCCCGAAATAACCCAGCTCCGCCGGGGGATGCTGCGATGGAGCCAGGAGAGGGAGCTGTGAGCCGCGGAACCGCCGCGACCGGCAGCCGGAGCCGGGGGCTGGATGGGACCGGGGTGCTGGATGGGGTTGTGGGGGCTGGATGGGACTGGGGTGCTGGATGGGGTTGTGGGGGCTGGATGGGACCGGGTTGCTGGATGGGGCTGCGGGGGCTGGATGGGGCTGCGGGGGCTGGATGGGGCTGCGGGGGCTGGATGGGACCAGGGTGCTGGATGGGGCCACAGGGGCTGGATGGGACCGGGGTGCCGGATGGGGCCGCGGGGGCTGGATGGGACCGGGGTGCCGGATGGGGCCGCGGGGGCTGGATGGCACCGGGGTGCCGGATGGGGCCGCGGGGGCTGGATGGGGTTGTGGGGGCTGGATGGGGCCACAGGGGCTGGATGGGACCGGGGTGCTGGATGGGGTTGTGGGGGCTGGATGGGACCGGAGTGCTGGATGGGGTTGTGGGGGCTGGATGGGACCGGGGTGCTGGGTGGGGTTGTGGGGGCTGGATGCAGCCCCGGCAGCCGGGACCCTCCGTGAGGGCTGTGAATTCACAGCCACTTGTGTTTCGGCAGGTTTGGGGAAACCAGCGTTTGGAAACGCAACCCTCCATGGTTCCCGATGGAGCTGTAGCTCCTTGGAGCCTTATTCATTGCTCCGACGCTTCTCAGTTACCTTTTGCCTGCCCCACACACCTAATCCGTGCCCCTCTCCATGGGCAGCTGGTTGGGCACCTGTGGATTTTGTTTCTCTGCTGCTGTGGAGAGGGGCTGAGCAAGGAGATGCTGCTGGCCCCGGACGGCGGGTGCCTGTGGTCCTGCTTGTCCCTGCCCATCTCTGGGACAGGGCAACTCCCGCCTCTGGGTTGGCAGCTTAGAGGATATTCTGTTTTATTCCAGGAAAAAAAAAAAAAAAAGAAGGCAACAACAAAAAAAACCCCAAACCCACTCCCTCCCCCAGTTTTAGTCCGAGATAACAATCCACTTGGGAAATGTTAAGCCTTCAGACAAATTGCCCCAGAGGATGGCTTTGTGAATTCAGAGCAGATCCCGCTTGTTTCCTCACGGCGGCAAGCCAGGAAATCATAGATTGATGAACCGCTTGACAGGGCTGCTAATGAAATTAGCAGCAGCTCCATGATTTTTTTTTTTTTTTTCAGTGAGCAGGACAGGCAGATGTTGGAGAGAAGCACGCAATAGCACAGCTGCCCTTGCGGGCTGCCTAAATTCCTGCCAGAGAAGACGTGGGGCACAGCAGATACAGCTTTGGCTGCTGCGCATTTTACAGGTGGTTTTAGTATGTTCCTTTCCCCCACAAGGCTCTCCTGGAGCTGGGGAGCCAAGGGTGGCCAGAGGCTGCTCCTCAGGACTGGTGTCCAGGAGGAAAAGCTGAGGGTCCACACTGTAAGAGTTTGCTCAGCACTCTGCAGAGACTTGGCCACTGTCTTGGTTACAGCTGAGATAGTTAATTTTCTTCCTAGTAGCTGGTACAATATTGTGTTTTGTATTTAGTATGAGAAGAATGTTGATGATACACTGATGTTTTGGTTGTTGGTAAGCAATGTTTATACCAAGTCAAGCATTTTTCTGCCAGCAGGCTGATAGCGCAAAAGAATCTGGGAGGGGGCACAGCCAGGACCCAGACTAGTCAAAGGGATATTCCATACCGTATCATGTCATGCTCAGTATAGAAACTTGGGGAAGCTGGCCAGGGTGGCAATCACTTCTCTGGGATGAGCTGGGCATTGATCAGTGGGTGGTGAGCAGTTGCATTGCACATCACTTGTTTTGGATATTCTTTTATTATTATTATTCTCTCTTCCTTTGCTATCCTATTAAACTGCCTTTATCTCAACCCACAAGGTGGTTTTTTTTTTTCAATCTCTCTCCCATCCCACTAGGGGTGGTGGTGAGTGAGCAGCTGTGTGGTGCTTGGTTGCCAGCTGGGGCTAATCCACACCACCCATGCACCATGACACATTAAACTGCCTTGTCTGTATATTATAATTTCCTCCTTTTAGATCTCTCCCATTGCAAAAAGGAATCCCCTATACAACTGAATCTTTCTCAGCTGTGTGTTGTGGGTGGGAGACATCAAATATGAAGCAAATATATTGATCTCTAGAGGGGTCAGACCAGAGGGAAATGTGTGTGCCTCGCCAGGCAGCCACCCCGTCCAGCACCATCAAACCAGAGAAGCCTCCTGAAAGATGTTTTCTGCAAATCTACTGCTACCAATGGGTGCAGCTTCAGACCTCGCCTGCCTCTACCAGAGCTGCAGGAAAAGGGCTGGGGTTCTCAGGTGAATCAACTATAAATGCACTGTGCGGTACCGGGCTTCCCTCCTTCTCTCTGAGAACTGCTTCTAGGAACGAAATAATAATTGCTGAATGAAACCCAGAAAAAGCTGCCTCATCAGCCTTTGGGCAATGTAAGTACCCATTTCACAGCTGGGGAAAATCGAGAGAGCTTGCCAGGACACCACGGAGATAACTCCGGTCTCCTGGCTGTCTGCTTTTAGTTTTTCTTCAGATGTTCACGAAGAGGCCATTTTGGTGATTGTGAGCAAGCCCCAAAATAACCTCCTCTTCTTAGGTTGTGGACGACAGGGCTGGAGACTGCAGCACAGGAGACCATCTATCTGGCTTTGTCTCTTCTCCGGAGGTTAGATCAGCAAGCTGCAAGAAGGGTTCATATGAGTTTGGACCACTGGATCTGGGGATTGCAGAGTGGGCCTGGCTTTGAACCCAGGGTCTGGCATGAAGCCTGAAACTTCTGAGTCTTGCAGCACAGCAGACTCACCCTGGTGAGAAGTTCTGTTGTGGTTCACACAGTGCTGGGGGAAAAGTTGTGAAATGCAGGGATTGTAGGGACGATTGGCTTATAGCTTACTGGTATCCACAATGACTGCGGTTCTGGCATGTGGCATGGCAGGGGCAGCAGCACAGCTGCTCTTGGTGCTGCTGAACTTGGTGATGATCTTCTCCATAGCGCTGTGCTGCTGCAGGAGTCTGCTCTGCACTGCTGAGATGGGGTCTGGCCATTCAGCCACCACCTCAGTGGTGCGAAGCAGTGGGCAAGCCCCAGTATTGCTCTGTCTTTCTAACTGTGTCATGACTTTCCTATGGGCTCAGCTGGACCAAAGCCTCTTGAAAATCAGGAAAGTTTGGATGCAGGTCCGAGCTTCCCAGCACAGGCCCCTCTGAGTGCTCCCCAGATGGCTTTGCCTCCCTCAGCTCCTGCCTCCTGTGCACTCAGGGGAACCAGGACTGTCTGCATGCTGCTGGCACTGCATCCCAGGAGCAAGGTCCTGCACACAGAGGGCTGCAAGATATCCACCCGTTCTCCAGGGGTTGGGATGTGGAGGTAGTGTATGAGCTCACCAGACTGCCATGCAGCTGTTCCCCGGAGAAGGGATGGCTTGCCCATGATCATTTGAATTCAGTAGCTCTGGAATCAAAGCACTGCCTGCTTTTCCTGCAGGTATGAGTGGGGTTTCAAGGAAAAGGATCTACACTCAGCTTGTTCTCATGGTCCATGGGCAATCCTGGATGTGCTGTGTCCTGGGGCTCATCCTGGGAGATGGTTGGTGAGGACAGCCACCACTCACCAGCGTAAGAGATACTGCTGAGGGGTTTTGGTGGTGCTAGACAATGTGCGTTTTCTTTGCAGCCCCTGATGAGCACCTGAGGACCTTTCTGAGGTGTTTCAGTAAGTCTTGACTCACTGAGGTATGCTCTGCCCTTTAGAGAGGAAGGTTGGTGCTGAGCACCCAGCATGTCATACAGACTGTTTGTGCTCAGTCCCAGTTTTGTCCTGTGGACCTGAAGCCCTCTATCACCCCTGTTTTCATGTGGGTTCTCGGTGTGGTGTGTGGGCCATATCACTATCTCCACGAACACGTTTCCTGACCACGAGGAGCAGAGCTGAAGTAGCTGACCATTGCATCCCTCTTGCAGGTGGCAGGAGGCTGCAGACCTGCATGTTGTGCAGCTCCAGGTCAGCTTCTCTGAGCTCACATGCTGACTGTCTCGCTTGCTCCCTCCTCCTTCCCCATTCAAAATACCAGGGTGCTGCCTCCCTCTTGATTAAACAGGGAGAAGTACCCATTCCTTTCTGAATTGGAGTATGTTGCCATGGTAGCAGCTCAGCGTGATGGGCGAGCAGGAGGTGAAGCGACCTCAGCCATCTCCTTTGGAGGGATGGAGGGAAAACCCTGGGATGCTTTCCTAACACCCCTTCTCCCCTTGACCCACCAGCTCAGTGTTCCTGAGGGTGAAGGCATCCTTGCCCCATCGTGCATCCTGGGGGTCTCCCTGGTGCCCTCCTCAGCCCAGCCCTACAAGTGGTCTCCTAAAAGGAACTCCTCAGGCTGGTGGTACATGGGGGAAAGGCTTGAGCCGAGATGGTGGTCAGTTAACCAGGTGGTGCAAAGTGGGGTCTGGGGGAGCATAGCAATTCTGCCCATCGCTTGGAGCTGCACGGTGCAGGTAAGCTGTGCCAGGGCAGTGCAGGGTGTTGGAGCCAGGCAGCCCTGGCAGGGTCACAGTGGCAGGGTCTGAGTTGGGTGTTGAAGCAAGGATCCAGAATCGGGCTGGGTGACATTGGCACAGGACCGGTTGCCTGTAAGCTTGCCACCTCCTGCATGGGCATCTGCCTTGTCTGGTTCCTCCAGCCTCAGGGGTCGGGGGGCAAGTCTCCTCCATGCAGTCGGTTTAGGGCGAGAGCCTGCAGAACCAAGGTCTGCAAGGAGAGATGTTTCTAGACTGCAGGTTTTCTTCCCTCTCCTTCCTCTGAGACTTCAGTCACCCTTGTCCTCTCTCTGCCCCAAGTGACATATTTTTCACTGGCCCTCTCCATGTCTGGCTGTGCCCCAGGACGAACTGCCTGGGTGCTTTGCTAGGTGGGATGGTCTGCAACAGCTTGAGTAGAGCAGGCTGCTGTCTAGGGAAAAAAGATAGGCTCCTTCTTCTCTGCTTACTCCAGCCTAAGCATGTGCCTTCAACCCTTCACAGCTTTCCCTGGAGCTCAGAGGAAGCCCTGATAACACACCAGGCAGAGGGTGAAGATCCTGCCAGGGTTCATGACCATGATGTGGATGCAGACCTTGCTGAGGAGGCTGCCAGGGCAGTTTTGAAGGTAAGAAATTTTAAAGGTACTCTGGCACTTCTCTGGGAAGCTTTTGGAGCATATGCAGAGCAGGAGTCCTTGCCTGCAGGATCATCCTTGCTTCTGAGTCATCAGATGGTGGTTCTGCACTTGGGTATCCTGCTCCGTTTGCAATCTAGGCCATGGTGGCATCTGCTTGGTGTGTGTGATCAGAGGGATGGGGAGAAGGCTTTCAGTCCTGCTTTCTGGCTCTTTTCCAACCCCATGAGGACAGCTGTCGGTAGCTACACAAGACAGAGGAGTGGGGAGATAGTGACATGGGTAATGCAGAGCAAGAGAGTGGCAGTTTCTCACCTCATGGGTGGCTGTAGGTGCTTCTGAGTCTATTCATAGCTCTGTCACTGGCAAAGCGCTGTCTAGATGCTCTTCACTTGGCTTGTTTCCTGAGACTCAAAGTTTTTGCTCTCATTGAGAAGTGAGGATTCAGCAGCCACCCTCCTCTCCAGGCAGACCCACACTGGCCAGGCACAGGCAGCCTCAGCTCCTGTCTTGTCATAAGCACCTTCATTATCTAATGAAATGGATGTTTCTTCTGACAGAAACCTAGCCACGGAGGAGACCCGAGTCCCTGGTGATGGTCTCCATCTCCCGCACTCCCATTCCCATGCGAGCTCTAGGTGCTTTGGTGTTAAAACACATCTTCTTGTAGCAGGGAGGATTCAATGGTGTGCAGAACAGATGAGCTATGGACCATCTAGACTGGAAATCTTCTGGATTTGCTGCCCCCAGGCACCCTCCCAGTCCTGCATGTGCCCGAGTCACAAAGACAACGTATTTTGTGTGTTTGCACAGGGTTTTGCAGATGCGAAGGTCAAAGGGCACTGCAAGCTGTAACCTTTGAGCGTGCTGTGCCATTGTTGTAGAAACACATCCCAACTGTTCTTTCCCCCATTTCAGAGTTTTTGTCTGCTCACCATCAGCTAGTCTTAAAAATACATGAGGCGTGCCAAACTTCAGAGAGGGTTCACGTGGACCTGATGCAATGAGAATCTTGGAGACTTCTCTGGCAAAGAAAAGAGCCAGTGTCTTGGGGACAGTGTGTTATAGGAGCAGGATTGTTAGAGCAGAGTCGTCTTCCCCGTGGTAAGAAATCACAGGGAGCAAGGATATACCCATCTGGAGCTTCGCAGCCCTGTTATTCCCTCTTCTTCTTCCAGGCTCCTCATCACTCTTTCCCCCCTGGCTTGCTCTGGATAGTTTTGAATGCCACATGAATCGATACTTTTAATTAGCTGCCATTCCTCATTTCTGCTTTATTGCTTGGGTAAGCAAATTAAAAGTGAGCGTGTTGTGGTGAACTGTTACCCTGGGTGGGCTGTAAGCACACGCTGTTTCTTGCCCCTGGGAGGACTGGGAAGCTGTCAGACACTGGCACAGGGGCTGAGAGAATGGAGACGGGGGTGTGAGGCATGCAAAGGAGGTGGAGAAATTGCTGGCTGCTTTTGGGGTGCTGGGGGGAGCTGGGCAAAGTGTCCCCACTTGAGATGAGGGACCTGGAGCCACCCAGCTCCCTGCCAGGTGGCCAAGCTCCCCTGTATCCCTCCATCTGGTTTTCATGGTAGGGAAAGCCTCTGGACCGAGAAGGTGTTGCTGGCATGGGGCACACAGAGGGGTTTTGCAAGGGTTAAGCAGCCCCACACATTGCCAAGTTTTGGGATTGCACAGTGGGGCAGAATCTGGGGGCTCTTGGGCCCATTCCAGCCTTCAAGGTGGTACCCGTCACATCTGCCCCTAGGAGCATCCTGGAGGAGGCTGCAGGAGATGGAGCAAACAGGGGTGGACCCTTGTCAGGCTTGGTGTGGGGCTGAGCTCTTGCTTGCTGGCAGATAACCTGAACTCAGCCCTTTCTCAGCCTGCAGCAGCCTTCCAGCCCTGCTCGGAGCCAGGTTAGCGCTGTGGTCAGATTCGTGGTGCCTGCAGATGGGAAGACCCAGCAGCCACAGGGGGATGTCCTTTGTCCTGCAAAGGGATCTTGCTGATCCCCGTGTGCGGGAGCAAAGGTTTCCCTGCTGCTACAGGTGCTCAGCATGGTGTAACGCTCTCAGGAGTTTGTACGAACTGGTAACACGCTGCTGTCTGCATGGCTATAGAGATACTCTCCCATGGGCAAACTTGCCCTTTGCAGAAGTTTAAAGTCTCACTTTGCTGCCTCTGACCTGGGCTGCTTCTGGGTTTGGGGCTCAGCCACCTGGAGCATGGCTGATGCGAGCTGGTCCCTGTTATCCCCTTAACCTGTCTCTGCAGCGGTATCAGCAGCAGACTGAGATGAAAGCTCTGCTTTTCCACTGTGCCTTTGCGTGCCAATTCCTTTGATGCAAGGAGGGGCTGGTTGCTGAAGGGGCTTTCAGAACTCACATCGGCTGTGGCGGACAGCTGTGCAAGGCGGAGGCGGTGAGTTAGTCTGTGCCCTGACCCACAAATGTTGCTTGCAGCGGGGAGAGCTGTGAGGCATTGGCTCTGATTTTGCCCTGAGAAGGGTGTCCGTGAAGGGGGTGGTGTTGAGCCACCAGGAGGATGGCAGCTCCCATCCACCCCGGGAGGCAGGGCAGGATCGAGATGCGCTGGCCGAGCTGGGGGATGTTATGCACCAAAAGCTAAATGCACTTTCTTATACCAAACTAAGAATTTCTTGTTAGTCTTATTAAAACTTTTAGCAATGTAACCAGAAATGCAATGAACAGTTGTTATTGTTAGTCTGGTTAAAGTGATACTAACACTGGCAGCCTATTGATTCTTCAATCAATACTTAACAAATACCATCAGCAGTGCTGCAGATATGAGCTGTTGTGCAAGTAAAGGCTGGTATTTCCCCTGGCACTGGGCACCCCTGGGTGCCTTGGGGTGCAGGGCGGGGGCCAATGAGCCATCACCCTCCTCAGCTCTGCCAGGTGCAATGTGCCATTCAGCATGGGGGTTTCTTCCTCCTCTTGCTTGAGTCCATTTGGGGCTGGTTTTATGTGTTTTCCGACAGGCCTTACACTCGGCTCTTTCTTCGCTGGTCTGCGAGTTCATGTTGCCTCTGGCTCGACTAAGTCTGGTGCCTTGCACATACGTGTGACCTCTGCTGCCTGAAGTTTTTGTTACCCTTGGAAGAGATTTTGCTCAACTCCCAAGTTTGCATTGCCACCCATGAGATGTGGGTGGCTCTGGGATCTTTTGTGTCATCTATGTCCACATCTTTGGGGCTTGGGCTAGTAATGCTGCCACTGCAGCTTATTCTGGGGCCTTTGGTAGCTCACCCTACCTCAACTAAGGACTTTTAAATGATTTTTCTGTATCACAGTTATGAACAACAGATGCTATACTCCACAATGAGCCTTTTCTGCTCCCCTCCTGCCCTGGTGGTCCCTCCTTCCTCCCGCCTGGTCTGCAGTCCCTGGCTGATGGTTGTCCCGAGCAGGTGTCCCTGGGCCACCCCTTGCATCCTCAGTGCACTCATGAATCTGGGCTGGCATGAGTTGCAGAGCCCAGGCATGGCTCATGCCCACTTTCCAGCCCCCTCAATGAAAGAAAAAGATTATTATTAATAATGTGTTCTGATACAAGCTCCTGGAGCTATCCTCCCGTGGTGCTGGCACATGCACAGTTCGGTTTGGGTTGCGTCAGCTCGGGTGCCATCCTCCAGAAGGACTGACAGGAGCAGAACAAGTGTCTCATGGAGTTTCTTCACCATGCTCAGGGCTGGAGGAGGACCCTGGACCCAGCAACCGGGCTCTCCTGCCTGCTCTGCAGTCTGCAGATGGTGCAGGCACATTCCATCCTTGAGGAAAGGCTTCAGGAGCCCTGCTGTTTCCCAATGCTCTCCCCTGCCTGCTTGCCCAGCACACAGTGAGTCTTATTCCTTTTCAACCCCCTGTGATCCCTGCAAATCTCACTGTTATCTGGATGCTCCTAAATTTGGGTCTGTTCTGTATCCTGCTACCTGGATAACGTCTGCTTTGAGAATTCCTGCTGTGGCCACACGCTGCAGTGTTTCCCTGGCAGTAAATAGAATTATAAGACTTCTGTGTGAAGTTCTGCCTTGTGCTGGTGCACTCTGGTTTCTGATAGTGTGCTAGCCTTGAAGAGAAAACTCCATTAGGAAAATAAAAAATGTTGAAATGCAAAACCTTGAATGTAGCCAGAAGACAAAATGTGGTCTGACAGTTGCTTTGGCTTGTCAGAGCCCCTGAGTGATGGGTGCCAGTTGGCTGCTTGTCTTTAAAAACAAAGTTTTGTAAAAAAGAAATTGAGGGAAAACGTCTCATGAAAAAAACCCACAAACAAACAAAACGCACTAAAACCCAGCAGTTTATGGAAATCTTTCTACTGCAAAGCAATGGCAAAGGTTCCCTGTAAATTTGCCTTGGCTTTATTGCTTTCTGTGAGGAGTCCGATTTATAGAACTATTTTCATGGAGTAGTTGGTTATTATTCCTTTTTCCTTCTCCAGCCTTGGTCTCAGACCAGGAGAACAGCAAGGCTCTGCTGCTGATAGACCTCAGGCTGAGACGTTTCCTATCTGCTCATCAGCACAGGTCACATTATCTCAGGAGCCAAACCCAGAAGACTTCTCAGCTGCCGCCCCAAACCCAATTCTGGCCAGGACTGGTGAGCTCTCTGGGATGCAGGGCAGGGGGATCATGTCAGCTGGACGGCCCTGGGCTAAACTTGGCATCTTCAAAGGCCCTGCTGGAGCAAATCCCAGTGCCTGGGGCCTCCCATCCGCACAGCACTTAACTGCCAGCTTAAACCCATGCCCTTCCTTCCCAATCTGTTCTCTGTTTTGGAGTGGGTCAGCTTTACGCTTCAGGGTCTTCAAAGAGTCAATGAATTGTATTGATGTTGTTAACGTTCTCTGTAAATTCAGAGAAATTATGAGACGAATATTTGATGAGGCTCATTAAGGCTGAATTACTGCCACACTCCTCCTTCCCTTTCCTCTGCTGTCCCTGTTGTGTGGATGAGCATTGGGTTCCCTAACTCGTTCTGTCCTGAAAGCCCTGGTCTTCTGGTGGTCACGAACTGCCATGGCCCATGTTAGAGCACAGCAGCTTTCAAACCAAAGAAATCAGCCTGACAAGTCCCCAAGACCACAACTTGCTGGGATCATGGGGCATGCCACCTTGCTCTGTTTCTATTCTTATCCTGTTTTTCTCCTGATTTTCCCCTGGGGTCTGTTATAAAGCCACAGATTTTGAGGGTCCTTGCTCTGCACTGGTGGGATTTAAGGTTGTGTCAGCCTTTGGCTGCTGCAGCAGTTATTTCAGACAAGACCTGGCACTTTTGGGGAATCCCGGAAGGATTTCCCTACTGTGTCGGAGCTGCGTTTATACAGTGAAGCTGGAGGTTACTTGTGACAACCATGGCATTTAACACATGTGAACTTGGAAGGCAGGACAGGGAAGACCTGCTGGGACCATTTCATGGAAGGCGAGATGTGTCTGAGAAAGAGAGACTCATGCCCCAAGGCTATAGGGCTTTTCCACTCCAGCACAAGGCAACAAGCTTACAGTGGAAAAAGTGCAATAATGAGTGGCTCAATGCCAGATAAGGGAAGAGGGAAACCTGCACTTGCACCTGGTGGGATCTGGCTCCCCTTGCCCTGCTCTGCTGCTGGAGATAGGCCAAGGAGATACGAGGAGTCTGGTGAGTGCCCGGCTCCTGCTGGAGGTACTGGGAGTAACCATTGCTGTGCAGCCTGCTGAAGCCTGGATGGAGCATCCCTCTGGGACAGCGGTGGACTTCAGACACTGTCGCCCATCCAGGCCTCAGTTTCTTTGCCCAGGAGCATGTCGGAGAGCACCAGAGAGCTGTGGTGAAACTCCTGCATGGGAAGTCCAAGCATGCACTTTCAAAGACCACCAGCTTGCAAAGAGCATGAGAGTAATTTGAACCATTGATTTTGAAGCCCTGGACTGTAGTCTTACACCAGAGTACCCAAAGCTAGAGCATAAACCTTCTTTGCATCCTATGCCTTTTTCCTGACCTTCCCAAGAATCCAACAGAACTTCTTAAATAAGGACATGCTCTTGCAGCCTCACTGTTATTATCCTTCTTCTGTGAAAGCAATTTCCAGCTGAAGTGCTGGGACTACAACATGGGGACAGTTTTTATTGGAGGCATGAATCTTCTATATCTGTCTGCCACTGGTGGTTGTTTTCTCATCTCTCTCATTTGTGGCTGTGGCAGAAGAGCGAAAAATGGTCTTTGCATCAGTGTCTTGGTTGTTGCTTGCCCAGGCAGGGGCAATCTAGTAGTTCAGACAGAGAAACAGGCACAGCAGCTTTTCTGTCCCTGAGCTGCTATGGGCCATGAAGTAACCAAGGTTTAGCCCCAGGATTTCTATGGCACAAGGCCATTGTAACTCAGGACATGTCTGCAGGGCTTTGTCCTCCTGGATATCATCGCCATGATGTGTATCCTTCCCCACTCCTGAGAAGGGTGTCAGTTTTGGCTGTTCCCTTGGCCATATCTTCATGGAGCAGTCACCTGTCGCTGCTTGGTGGGGTCAGGATTTGGGGATTTCTGGGGATTTTCAGCCTCACTCAGGAAGGGCACTGGTTTTTCTGTTGGCTTTCCGGGTGAGTCCACATTCTGTATGTGTACTTGCTTAGCTTTGCCTGGAGAACAACAGGCAGTTTACAGTTGGGAGCCATCTTTACGAAAGCTGTGATAGACACAAGACACTGAGACTTACTGAGGATCCAGACCTGTCTTCTGGCCAGGGTAGGGGTTTCCAACCCCATTTTGTCCACCACACATGGCTGTGGTGCCCACTGATGAGTTTGAGCCCCTGCTAGTGCTCCAAGCTCAGTTCCCTAGCAGAGGGTAAGCCAGTTTCTGACCGTCAACCTTCATGACAGATGGACGTCCAAGTGGTTTTGGGTGTCCCTCTTGATGTGCTGTGTCCACACTAACCATGTGCTTTGGTCATGTCCAGAGATGGGGTCTCCAGCATGCTTCATCCCACAAAAAAGCATGAAAATGTGGACCAGACCCTTTGTGAGGGTTTCAGCCCTGCCAAGCCCTGGGGAGGGATGGCCAGGCAATCTGGACATCCATCAGCTTAAGCCCTCTGAAAAGTGACTGCCTGCTGAGTAAGGAGGGACTTTATTCACCTGCTCTGAGACAGAAAATCCTTCTCCTGCCTCTTGTACTGCTTGCCACAGCATGGTCCACATTAATGATAATGAGTTAACAAGCCAGGGTAAGTGATAGGGCTTTGTTCTTGGCCTTTTTTTTTGTTCCCTGTTCACCTTTAAAGACATGAAAGGTGAAAATAAAACAAGAGCAGCTCTGAGGGCACACCTCCATCCTCCCCCTTTGCTCAGTCTTTATTTTCTCCTTTCAACTGCCTTTCCCTGTTCCCTGCTTTGCCCTGATTTAGCCAGCACGGAGAGCTGACACCGCTGTCAAAGATGCCCTTATCTTCAAGGGTACGGCTGGTGTTTTGGATTCAGAAGCGGCATTAGGATCGAGGTTCTGCCTAATCTCCTCCGATAAGCTGTGTCACAGCGGAGTTGCAGGACAGAAGGTCCAACATGGCAGCTCAGGTGGCTCTTCCTGATTTATATTTATCCCCTTTCCAGGCGCAGTCAAGGGGATGCTCCAGCCCTGCCAAGGGGGAGTTTATTCTTGAGCAGAAAGCATCTCTGTCTGCTGGGGCTGCTCATCTCCCAGCCCCTTACCAGGACCTGTGTGGGCACCACAGGCTGCCATGTGGTTTCCTGCTTGGTGTCCCTCCTCACTGGGAAAGGGGAACTCGAAAAAGGGAGGCTGACATGAGCTACACATTGTAAAACAGGACAGGTGTTCTGTGGCAAATGGAGTGACAGGCAGAAACAAGCACAAAAGATTGGATAGATAGGAATGAGAGATCGATAAACTGAGACTAAAGATAGCAAGAGAGATGCACTGAGGGCTGTTGACAGAGAAATAGATGTTGCAGCCAGAAACATCCTTGAACAAGAGAAACATCAAATGAGAGAGATGAAGCTTAGAGAAGGGTCATTTTAAATGCACTTCACTGCTGGGCCAGGATTAGCCCAGACTGTACATGTTTAATGCTTCCTTTTTTCTCTCCTTGTTTTAAACCCCTGAGTGGTGGGATGGAGCAGCTCCTCTAGCCCCACTCTCAGTTTCTGGATTCAGACCTCCATGTTAGAGTCAGATCATGGCATGTTTTGAAATAATCCTTTCTCTTGCACCAGTTTAGCCAGTGAAAGGCTGCTTGGAGCAATCTCATGGAGCTGGGCTGTGTAACTGCTGCTCTTATGGTCTCTTGATCTAACCTATGTGCTGTGTAGCCATATTCCAGATTTAAATCCAGTTTAGTCATAATTGAAACCTGCCTTTCTCTTGAGCCTGACACTGCCACCTGGAAGAAGTGGCAGTTTTGGAAAAGGAAAAAAATGTAAAATAAGCAGCACTGGGGTGCTCAGGTACAGGGTGTCCTGGAGGACACAGCCTGACCAAGGGGTGTGAATGGGAGAGGATTTTGATGGGTTAGGGAGTAAAGGCTTCCCAGGTGTTGATCGCTGGCAGGCTGATTTGTTGCACTAAATCTGGATTGGCTTGTTTTTCACCTAATGACCAGTGAGCTTGTCAGGGAGTCCCTGAGGCATCCTGTAATACCTGTCCTTATGGGACCCAATTGCCCAGGTACTCCCAGTAAAACTCTCTGCCTAAAAGCCAACTGAGGTTGAGGAAGCCTCATACTCTGAAATTGCTTTACTTCCGAAGGGCTGGTTTGAGAAAGGAGCAAAATTGTTCAGCAGCTTCAGAGCAGCTGTTAATTTCCTTTTGTTTTTATCAATTAGGCCAACTACTCCCCATCTTCCTCCTTCTCTCTGGGCATTTACTTAAACCCCGTGAAACCATCCCTTCTCTTCATGTGTCCTGGGAGGCCCTGCCAGAGTAGACATCCACCTCCGGCGGCTGTGATGGAGGAATCTTCTCTCTCTCTGTAGGCTCCTTTCTCCATCATCTCCTCCACAGCAGAAGACCCACAGCCTCCAGCTCTGCTGATGTGCAGCCTGACCGGTAGACGGAAAAGAACGGCTGTGGATGGGGACAAGTGACGGTGAGCCATGCTCTGCAGGGGTGGGCTTCTCTCCGTTGCTCTGCATCTGGCTGGGAGGGTGAGGAGGGGTGGAGTGATGGGCACCGGTGCTGCTCTGGGAGCACTCGAGTCCTCTGTGACAAGGGATGGGGGAACAGGGCACCAAAATCCTCTCTCATGCCAAAGAAGTGTTTGCAGAGGTGCTTGGAAGAGACGATAAAGGGACGTGGCTGCAAGTTCTTCTGTGGCAAGGCTTGGGAAGTTTGGAGAAGCCTCCAGCTCCTCCCATCCTTTGGAGGCTTGGGCGCCCTCCCAGAGCATGCTGGTGTCTCATGGTCACTGTCCATGGAGCCCTGCACCCTGGCTGACATCTCTGCAAACCTAGCGGGTCTGAAAAGCAAGGAGGACTTGGAGGGGTTCATCTGCTCTAAGCCTGACCTGAAAAGAGAGAGGGTAGGTGTGAAGCAAGAGCCTGAGGGGACTGATTTATCTGAGGATGGCTCGGATACCATCTCTGGTAAGGTGTATCTGTTTAGTGGTAAGAACAGGGGCTGTGGTGAGCTGTGAGAGGGGAGTGAGCCTGTCCTGACTGGGAGATGCCTCCCTCCCCGACGGCCTCTGCTTTACCCCAGCACAGCCCTTTCCGAGGGAGATATCCATGCTCAGAGCATTTTGTTCGACAGGCTTGTGGCGATCGGTGTGTTGGAGCAATTTATCAGTCCTGATGCATATTTAATGCCAAAATGGTGAGCAGAAGTGGAGCAGTGTTTGCAGACGGGTGAGCTGCGGAGCTTTGCTGTGGCCGTTAACAGTCCTGCATTAATTATGATAGAATAAATAATTCACAGGGCTAATAACAAAGACTTGCTTCTGGAAGGAGGAATGAGAAAGCACTGTCTGGCTCTGGCTTCTGAGCCAAGTGGACAGCAGAGCACATGGGATCTGCTGGGGATGCTGCACTGGCAGCTCTGTGGTTTGTCCTGCCTGTATTTCCTCTGCCTTTCCTTCAAGCCACTCATTCCTCCTTTCCTTGTCCCCATAACCTGCTCTTTTCTTTCTGCAGACATTAATATGGATTGTTTTCTTGTGCCACTATTGTCCTTCAGCTTAAATAGCTTTTTCTGACCTCCCTGGTGTTTATCGTCCAGATGCATTTTTAGGGAAAAGTCACATCACTGCCAGTTTGTTTTACCAAGGCTGAGCAAGGTATCTTCTTCTATACCATTTTTATACCGTGCGTCCTCTGTTCACCAGCTCACTCAGGAGCCCTTCTCTGTTCCTTTTTAACCTTCTTTATTGTGGACAGCCTTCTGGCTTAGCCACCACGCGGTGAGCAACCCTGAGCAAGTGATTTCACTTTTCTTGCCTCACCTTCCTCCCACCTATAGAGAGAAGACAGTGACATCATCCTGCGGCATGGGGTGGGTTAGGTGTGCTATAGGAGGTATAGAAGCTTTCTCCTTCCCAGCCCTGGTCCTTTATGGGGACAGGGCTCATTTCATTACTCTGTGAATTTACATCTCAACAGAAACATAAACTGAAGTGATATGGGACATGAGTGCTGTCCCAGACTGTTGCAAGCAGTCTCAGAATAGCTGAGTAGTCCAAACGAGCATCCAGAGCAGGCTGAATGCTGGTGACCCACCCACACATCACCAAACACATCCTAGGTCCTGCCATAAACCTAAAACTGGGAGGAAAAAGTAATGATTAAAAAGTTTTCCAAGGAAAACAACAGCAGCTGGGAACTTGTGTGATGCCACTTCTCTGATCTGTTGGTGCTGAAGGGTTTTCCTGAGGGTCTAACCAGTGCCCCATAGACTGCTGTGAGTGGCATTGTAACATCTCCCCTAGAAAAACATTTATTTCTTCTGGGGTCCCATCACACTCATAGTTTACGAGATAATTTTCTTCCTTGGCCCTTCCCAACTGATGAGCCCTTGATGGGCAATGGAAACAACTGTTCCTAACCCCATGCTCGGGAGCCTGAGCCTTGCACGCTGTGCTCCTCATTCCGCCTCTTGGTGGGCTCCAAGCTGTCTTCTGCTCAGTGACGGGCTGTGCACCCTCCATGTGCTCCTGCTGCTTCCTGGCTTTGTACCAGCATCAGATGTCATCAGCATGATGTCACGAATGAAAAAATTAGTGTGGGTCACAAACTCGCTCTGCTGGTACCTTCCCTCCAGCCTCATTATTTCTGTTCCAGGACTCGCTTTTGTCTAGTTTTGTGTTCTCCCACTCCCCACGTGTTCTTGCTTTGATCACCATCCCCCATGGAGCATCAGCACTAAGACCAGAGAGGTAAGATTGCTCTATTCCCTTTGCCTTTCTCTTTGAAGACAGTTATCACATTAGCCTGAGAAGATAAACCCACTATGTGTTTTAACATGTTTTCTTTTGTGTCTATGCTGTTCATCATCCTTTTCTTCCCACTCCTGCTTTGCAAACTCCATCTGTTGAGATGGCACAAGTAACAGAGCGCACCTTAAAAACAGGGGTTGCATTTACATGGATAAATAGCAACCTTTGGACCGTTCTCATCCAAGACAAGGGATGTTTCAGAGGAGACCAGGAAAGCCCCAAGCACTGACTCTGTTGACACAGAAGAATGCAGCAGATTTCACCTAGAAAGTGGCTGTTTGAACAGAGGAGTGCAGCACAGCTCAGTAGTGCTTATGTCTTGAAAGTGGATGTTTACACACAGGAATTGTGTGCTCACCTGGCTATTAGAGCACAAAACAAATGTTTGCCCAGGTAAGTGCAGATCCTGAGCTCAGGTTTTGCATTGGGTGTGCAGCTTTGGAGCTTACACGCAGGGAGGCACTGCCTGAGCAATCGTTGCAGGTTATGTGTCCTGCTCTGGACGTCTGAAGGCAAAGCAGCAGCCTGACGAGCTGCTCCAGGTCTCTCCGCAGGCACCCGCTGTGCAGATGGAGTGGGGTGAAGGCTGGGGCTGCATTCACAACCAAAGCAGGGCTGGGGGAGGCAGGACACCATCTCATTCATCAAGACTTAAAAAGACATAATAGATATGCTGGTGAAAAATAGCTTTTAATATTGTTTTTAATTAGACAAATTCTCTTTCCCTTTCTTTTCGTTGTTCCAAGAGGACTCAGTGAAGAAAGCCCCTGATGGATTTCCTTGTCTTTCCATTTTAACCAAAAAATTCGTACCGCACTTGACTGAGTTTGAAGAAAGTTCTGGGGCTGGCATCTGGGCTTAATCGCTGTTCTCCTTGTGCACCTGTGGGAGGTGGCAGCTCATGCCTCTTTGCATTCAGCAATGCTGTTGCAAAAACACCCCAAAAAATCAATTTGGGCAGGCAATAAGCTCCAAACAGACTTTGTTCTAACCAGAACTGTTTACAGAATCACAGAATGTTGGGGATTGGAAGGGACCTCAAAAGATCATCCAGTGCAACCGCCCTGCTGGAGCAGGAACACTCAGGTGAGGTTACACAGGAAGGTGTCCAGGCGGGTTTTGAATGTCTCCAGAGAAGGAGAATCCACAACCTCCCTGGGCAGCCTGTTCCAGTGTTCTGTCACCCTCACTGAGAAGAAGTTTCTTCTCAAATTTAAGTGGAACCTCTTGTGTTCCAGCTTGAACCCATTACCCCTTGTCTTACTGTTGGTTGTCACCGAGAAGAGCCTGGCTCCATCCTCGTGACACCCACCCTTTATATATTTATAAACATTGATGAGGTCACCCCTCAGTCTCCTATCAGAGAACCAACTAGTAAGAGGGTTTATCCAAAATTATCCAGCACTCCAACAACATTATAAACCACAAGTTTGGATACACAGCTGATTCAGACTTGAGGCATCCCAAAACTCTGGAATGATGATTCAAAACGCAGGAAGTATGTGGGGGGTTATATGTAGAGTTGGGGGTTTCTGCCCCAGCCAGGTGAGTTTGTGTGGGCTTTTGTTGCAGCAAACATCGGTTACTGTGGGGATCAGAGGGAGCAGATTGCCAAAACGGCTGTGATGAGGGCTGCTGTTGTGGTTCTCATGCTGGAGCTTGTGGGCTGGAGAGAAGGTGGCAAACCAAAATATTTATACCATAAGACGTGCACTTTTTTGAGCTGAAGCCTGGGCAGCATCACAGCCACTCCATATGGAATAGACATTGCTTACCTAATTTCTTTCTCTCTTGGGGAGAGCATGCCACGGCTGCTTGGTTGTGGCGGGGGAGGCAGGCAGCTCCGTGGCTGGACTCTGGGGACGTGGGGGCTGCAGTGGCTGTGGCTGCTCTTCCCCTGTCCCCTCGTACCCTGGGGTCCCTGGCTGGAGCTTGGGGCTTCCTTCCTCGCTGCTGGTGCTGGCCCACGGTTGGCAGAGAGCCATCTCATGTGGACCTCAGGCTTGCAGGGAGGCTCCTGGGTTGGCACTGTTACGTCTGAGTTCATGCTCCCCAAGTCCTTGCTGTGAAAGCTCTACCCGCCGGACGTGTGTGCCTGGCCCAGAGCTTGCCAAGCTGTGTGAGGAGCCGAGTGCTGGAATGGGGGCTAGGGGGACATGCAGGGTGCAGGCAGAACTGTGTGTGTGCACTCCAGCCTGGGCTCTGCTCAGCTGCACCCCGGTGATGCAGAGACAGATGAGCGGCTCAGAGGTGGCGAAGAGGTTATGTGCAGCTTGTCCTGGTGAGAGAAGGACAATCTCAGGACCTGTCCCTCTCCAGCCCTAGGAAGCTGCCGCAGGGCTGTGTCCTCTTTCCCATGGCTGGAAATGCAGTGCTGTTAATCAAGGCTGTGGGAGCAAGGATGTGCGGGGCCACTGGTGTGTGCCAGGGGACACGACTGGTGTGATGTCCTCAGTAGCTGAGTATTTTGAACCTTTGAGCTGAGCCTTTTGGCACATACTACATTTGGGCTGCAGCAGCCTGGTGGTGTCCTGACCCTCCCTGGTCTTTGGGAGAGATGCTGAGCCTCTCTGCAGTGACTTCTGTGTTATTTAACCTCCCTCTCTTTTCGGCTGGCTGAGAGCTGGCCCTCTCTGACAGTGGCGGTCGACACTTGGCCCTAACCAGCTCTGAAAGCACGGGCAGGAGCATGAGCCCCTACCCACAGAGTGGCAGCCAGTGTGGGGGGACTAATTTTGTGATTACGTTGCTGAACAGCGGCATTGAATCTTCCAACCTGTCCACCGGAGGCAGCCCCTCTCATCCTACTTCTGACAAGATTTAAGATGGTCACGGATAACTGGCTTTCATTATCACTGTGCTCATAAATTCTTCTGTTATCCTCTTTCAGGAGGGCTCCTGCCATCACCCACATGGTGCCCGCTCTCCATCTCCAGCAGCGTGTCACCTCCCTCTGCTCCCCTTGTCCTGTGGTCTCTGCCCATCCCTGCTGCCCCCCAGTTCCATGGGCTGTTGGCTGTTGTGTATTTGCTATCTTGTCCCTCCCACACATTTCTTCAGTGACAGGGCCAAACTCTTTCCTGGTGCAAGAGCACTGGCTGGGCAATTTTCCCTGTTGTTGCTCATATGTTTTCCCATTGCTCCTATGTTCTTGTATCTAATGTCTGACACCAATGAATCCCCCTCCCATCCCTTGACAGTTGGGTCACTTGATGAATAAGGAATTGGCTGGATGATTGCAGTTAACAGCTCAATATTGGTCCACGTGGAGACCAGTGGTGAGTGGTGTTCCTCAGAGGTTGGTATTGGGACCAACACTGTTTACATCTTTGTCTGCAACATGGACAGTGGGATCGAGTGCATCCTCAGCAAGTTTCCTGACTGCACCAAGCTGTGTGGTGTGGTTGACACACTGGAGGAAGGGATGCCATCCAGATGCCATCCTTGATAGGCTTGAGAGGTGAGCCTGTATGAACCTCATGAAGTTCAACAAGGCCAAGTGCAAGGTCCTGAACACGGGTTGGGGCAATCCCAAGCACAAATACAGGCTGGGTGAGGAATGGATTGACAGTGGCCCTGAGGAGAAGGACCTGGGGATGTTGCTTGATGAGAAGCTCAACATGACCTGGCAACATGAGCTTGCAGCCCAGAAAGCCAACCGTGTACTGGGCCGCATCAAAAGAAGCGTGACCAGCAGGTCGAGGGAGGTGATTCTGTCTCTCTGCTCCACCATGGTGTGAACCCACCTGCAGTGCTGCATCCAGATCTTGGGCCTCCAACATAAGAAGGACAAAAATCTCTTGGAGTGAGTCCAGAGGAGGCCATGAAGATGATCAGAGGGCTGGAGCACCTCTCCTGTGAGGACAGGCTGAGAAAGTTGGGGTTGTTCAGCCTGGAAAAGGCTCCAGGGAGACCTTATAGTAGCCTGCCAGTACCTGAAGCGGACCTACAAGAAGGCTGTAGAGGGACTTTTTGCAAGGGTATGCAGTGATAAAACAAGGGGTAATGGCTTTGGAACTGAAAATGGGTAGATTCAGATGAGAGACAAGGAAGAAGTTCTTCCCCATGAGGGTGCTGAGGCCCTGGAACAGGCTGCCCGGAGCAGCTGTGGATGCCCCATCCCTGGAGGTGTTCACAGACAGGTTGGACGCGGCTTTGAGCAACCTGGTCTGGTGGGAGGTGTCCCTGCCCACGGCAGGGGGTTGGAACTAGGTGATCTCCAAGGTCCCTTCCAACCCAAACCATTCTATGTTTCTATGATTCTTTCCCTGACACTAGTTTCAGCTCCCGTGGGGCCAGGGCTGTTCAGCCAGTCAGGGCACGATTTGGCCCTTCATCACGCCTTGAGGTTTTGAATGACATCTGTTACTTTCTTCCAATTCCGAACTCCTTTTTGACATGTTTTCAGCTCTTGCTGTCCAGTGGTATTGATTAGACTTTTTATGGAGTGCTCTTCCTGTATTTATTTATCATGCAAGATGCATTTCTAGTGCTACAAGAGCTATATGATTAAAACAAACTGAAAAAGAAAAAATGATAAAAAGCCTCCACATAAACCCAGACCTGATGTCCTACTCCTCTTATTGCCTGTGAGTAGAGATGGAAAATAAAAATTCTTCAAGGCTTCTTATTTTGTTTTTAAGAGCATTGCTTTTTGCAGACCTCTGGCCCTAAACACAAGCCGGTAAAGTTTCCTTTGGGCATATAGAGAAGACCATAGTTGTTTCCTCATCTCTTGAGAGCACGGTAATGCCGCTCCTTTCTTTTCTCTAGGAAGAGGAGCAGTATGGACTTGTGGTGGGAGTTTTACTGCCACAGGCACTGGCTGTGTGCAAAGCAGATTAGAGGTTTGTGTAGGGGAAGACTGATTTTGGTTTTTATACACTGGGATTTAAAGGTGGCAGTAGAACCCCTGCAGCCCCTTCAAGAGCCAGCTTTGGAAAGCCAGTGATGATTGTGGACCTGATGTGTCTCAGCTGCTGCTTGACCTTGTAGCAGGATGGGAGGGTGCAAGGGGCACTTCCCTCTCAGGACACAGATATTTAAAAGAGGGAGTGAAGGAGGCACTGAACGGGCCAAAATGAAAGACGGCACAGCAGAAAAAGCCAGAAAACACCCATGGCTTTATGAATGGCAGCCAGGAGTAGATTAATGCTGACTGCTAGCTATGGACCATAGCAGGACCCCAGAGCTTGGGGGCCACTCACTGCAGGTGAGGTGAAACAGCCATGAATCAAGGAGCACGGTTTCAAAGAGAGCCTGGTGGGGAAAATGCGGAGTCAGAGCCAGTGCTTTCAGATGCTGCTCTGGCAGCAGGGCCAGCCCTGGCTGAAAGTGTGGGGCCACTGATGCCCAAAATGCAACTGAGGATGGGAGCCAGCTGCTGAGCATCAGATTGGGTGCATCCAGGTGAGGAAATCCCAGGGGCTGTTGTGGGGCAGACCCCCTTCTGTGGTCTCTATGGGGAACACAGCGTTTCATCCACTTGGTTCACAGCTGCTCCTGCCAAAAGAATTGCATTTGAGGTACAGACACCTGCCAGCTGAATTTAAGTTGGCCTGAACAGTTCTCTGTAGTGGCCAAACAGCCACAGGAGATGGAGCCAGGCTTGCTGACCATCTGCCTGCGCTACTGGCAGGGCTGTGACACCGGCTCTAAGGGGAGCTGAGCCTTGTGCCTGGGGACCGGGGTGTGGGTGTCCCCCTTGGCCAGCTGTGCCAGAACACCAGGCAGCAGGGAGACCCCGTCCCACCACTGGTGGCACAGGTAGAGACAACCGCATCTGGCACTGATGCTATTCCCAGGCATGGACAGCTGAGCAGGAGGCTGGTTGGGATGCCAGGCTGAAAACGGACTGGTGTCCTGCATTCCATTGGCGCCGGTTTGGAAGGAAAGCACCAATCCCAGGCCAGTTTTCCAGTCCATTTGGTTTTTCTGTGGCTTGATGGGGGACATTAAATGGCAGGCACTATGTGCCAAGCTTGTGCATCACATCCCTGTGTGGAGAGGCCGATGACGAGCACACCTCGGGCATGGACACAGAGATAATCATTGGTAAACCTGACTGTAGTTGTAGAGTGGAGTCTACCTGCAGTGAGAAACAGAGCCAGTGTTCACCGCAGCAGCTCACGGTCTGGTCCTTCCCCAGCCCTGTCCCAGGCTGTTTGGGCTTGAGACAAAGGATTTGATTTGTGGACTGCAGCAGTCGGGGGAGAAAATGCTTCTGCAAACAGACTCTGCTTCGCTGAGCTCCAGGTGGGCCGTTGACTTCGGCTGCGCATCCCCGGGTGATGGTGAGTAACCCAGGGACAGCAGAGCAGAGGCTGCGCATCTCTGGTCTGCCCCAATCCAGCCTCAGGCTCGCTCTGCTCCCCACAAATGGACTTTAAACACGGTATGTTTTTCCCCTGTACCTGCCTGCTTATTGACTAAATTTCCAATAAGATCACTGCAGGTCTTAAAGTTTCCCAAGTTAATCCCCCTGAACATTACCATCAGAGAAAGCCTTGTTTTTACAAGGCTGTGCCTTACACTTGTTAGGAGGTGAGCAGCAGCAGCTGTCACTGAATAATCGTTCTCATTAACTCATCTTTGTATCTTTTTTTTGCTTGATTAAACTCTTTCTCCAAAACACAGCCTTGAGGACTGCTCAGAAACAAAGCAGACAAACAAAATGAGCTAATAAAATGAACAAAGAAAGGAAGAACCGGGGAGGCTGGAAACTCTTACACATCCTCGTCCCATAGAGAAAATTTAGAGGGAGAATGTGCCCCAATTCCCAGTCTGTCTGGGCCCAAGAGGAGAGACCAAGTCAGCTGCACAACTCCTGAGGCATGGCCAAGGTCAACATCTCTCTGTTCATCCCTCCCCTGCTGCCAGTGGATGCAACAGAGACCCCGTTACCACTGCTCCTGCACTGGCCTCCTTCCATCCCCTGCTGAAAAACTGCCCCTGTCATCTGGGGCTGTTTTTTTTTTTTTTTTTAAGAAAACTCTTGTAAATCAAATGTGAGATTAATTTTCAGGATGTGCTGTTTTGTTTTGCAATCCCAGAACCCGAAGCCACTGGAAGTGTGCTCTTAGATTCTGGTCTCAGCTGCGTGTCAGCAGGTCAGAGTTGTAGTCCTGGCTCTGCTACTGGTTTCAGTGGCATAAAATATGTGAGATCTCAAGCCCCTTTGACTCCTCCTGCAAACTAGAGACCGGTTTCTCGGCCACACTTAGAGGTGCCACCACGTGAGTAACCATGAGAAAATAACTTTAGGTCAATGGTTTCATGCTCAGACCTCAAAGTCTGTTCCTGATTCTAGGTTTTAGTATGGCATGGGGGTCTGTGTCTCCACTTCCTAACAGCCCTTCTTTGCCTCCTGCCATTCCCAAGACCCAGCCTCCTCTCAGCCTGCCCTATGCTCCTCCAGCTCCAGCATTCAAAAGAGGGAGCTGCAAGTGGTCTTCTGCAAATGGTGAAATACTCAAAAAAGCAGGCACAGAGGGAGGTACAGGAAGGAGTAGCCCTTCCTCTGAGGAAGGCTCCAGAGGCCATGAACAGAGAAGACAGAGAGTCACCAGGGCTGCAGGCAGGACTGGGAAGGTGGGCTGGTGGGCTGTGTTTCTAGCTGTAAGACGGGTTGAAAGAGATGTGGTCATATGAGAGTGATGGAGAGAGCAAATGGACCTACATGCTAGAGGGATCCCCATGAGATCTGTGGGAATGGCACTGTGACAGAAGTTGTGAGGTATTGGGGTTGTTTTATGGCATAGTCAGAAGGACCCTCTCCTGTCCCCCACGCTGCGAATTGTTCCCAGACGTTTGTATCACTCTGTGGACTTTCCCCCTCTGCCAGTCCTCAGCCTTTCAGAGAAGCAGGATCCCTGGGAGCCCATCATGAGACAAAGAGCTCTCTGCCTTTTTCTGCTCTTCTTGCTGCATATCTCTGGGACACTGAGCAGTTCTGACTTTTATTTGACCAATGGTGTCCTGCTGACAAAGAGCATACAGCCAGGGAGGGTGCAGAGGGAGAAGTGATAGATTATTCTTAATTGACCAGAACAGAGGAAGCTGACCTTCAGAGAACAAAGCCATGAATCTTCAGACAATGGGGTAAGTGCCATGTGGATTTACTGTCACCTGGCTTTAAAGGCCTGACCTCCACCACCCCTCTCCCGCTCTTGCAAGAGAAGGAGGACTAGGAGGATCTGCTGGGCAAAGCCCTAATTTACAGGTATCTTCCCAGCTACAAGTCATGAGCACAGATGAGCTTTCGGGCATGTTTTCTCTGCAAGCTGCTCACAGCTAATGGACCAGAGGGAGAGCAGACAGACAGACATTGAAATAGCACAGCAATAGATGGGGGGACACAGTCTTTACCAAGGTTTTCTCTACCCTTTGCTGGAGAAAGAAAATCTCTCTAAGACCGGGTACCTCATTAAAGACCTCTAGAGGAATCTGTTATTTTTCTGTTGGTGATCATGGTAGTTAAGCTTGGGGGAAGGCAGCACACTGTCCAAAAAGGACTGAGAAGTTGAGCAGGAATATTTGTTAAGCCTTGGGTTGTCGAAAGAAAGCTACCTTACAAACCTCGTAGTGCTTCATCACTGAGGCAGCAGGGACCAGTTCATCCAAGGGTAAGTTCCACATCCAGAGTGACCTGAAGGATCCCAAATTTCTTGCTGTCTTTGTGACAGGGTACTGTGCTCCTGCCAGGACAGAAGGAGGTGGTACAGCATCTGCCTTTCCCTCTGCTCGATCAAGCCTTGTCCTTGATGTGGCTGGGAGCAGTGGGCACAGGTGCCTGTCGCTGCAGCTCCGGGGCTCAAGCTGTACCAAGAGGGATGAGAAGACAAGTGTGATGGCAGGGTCTTTCTGCGTGGTTTCCTCTTCTGCTGTGCCAGTAGTCCCCAGGTATGCATTGTTGATGTGGGAGGATTCCTGTCAGAGGCTCGGCCACTCTGAGTCAGTGAGGCTGTGTTGGTGTGCCAGCTGCAGCCTGGCCCTTCCTGCAGACTCTTGGTTGTGCTCAGTACCAGCTTAGAACCAAGAGAAGATGACACAAGCGGAAAAGAGGAAGGAAAAAAGGTTTGCTGCCTGAGAGCAGCTCTGTGAATATCAGCCAGTTTCTTTGTGGGTGAAGCCAGAAGCATGGCCAGGGTTTGTTTGACTAGCTCAGCTTTTCCAGGGAAGAGCAGGGTGTTTGTATCAATTAGGACCTGGGAAAGGCACGTCTGGGCCCTGAGCATCTCACAGGGGCTGCTGAGGCCAGGAAAGAAAGTGGCAAGAGGGGACAGTGTGTCAACCAGAGACAAACCAGTATCTCAGCTGCAGTCCGAGCACGACAGTCTCTCCGGGAGCCGTGTGTGCGTGTGGTTTCCTTGCTTCTGTACTTCTGTGTCTTGATGATCATCTCTCCTCTCTCCTCTTCCTTGGGGCAGGAACAGATCTCATGGAATAAGGGGGAGAAACTCTAACCATGCTGCTTGGTGTCAGTGCACTGACAGAACACATCTCCTGCAGGAGGAAGGCAGGGTTTCCAGAGGGCGGCACTGCTGGCTTTGCTAGTAGGCCAGACAAGCTTCTGCCTCGCAGCTCCACTGTTTGTCATCTGCAGAGCGTTAGGGAGGGAGAGGAGATGGGGAGTGACAGATCAACCCTCTGGGTGGTGAGTATGCACAGAGAAGGCACCAGGAGAGAGCCAAGGAAACCCTGGGGTGATCTGCAGTGCCGGAGGGTCTTCTTATGGCAGGAGGTCCCCTCCCTAACCCTATCATGCCTTGAGCTGCTCCATGAGATGCCTTAAGACACGTGGAAGCGTCAGTGGGTGATTTTAGCAGCCACCGAAGCTGTGTTTCAGCTGATGTGCCCAGGTATCCCCTGCGGACCGCCTGCTCACCCCCACATTTCCAGTGAGCCCATGACACCTGCAGCTCAGTGGTGCACAAAGTTGCCCCCATTTGCAAGCTGCACAGTCCCTTTTCCATCATCTTTGCTACAGCAGGCTCCTTCCTGGGCTGCCCTCCTCCCCTTACAACTCTCTTCCTGAGCAGATCTTCCTCCATCCCTTGGCATCTGTCATGGCTCTTCCCATCCCGAGCCCTGATGATCGGGTTCTGCACATGTGGGACTGCGGCTCCAGCTGCCGGTACTCAGCCTGTGGGGGCAGCACCTCTCTCTTACAAAGCAAAGGGGTTCATCTGAATGATGGCTATCTCAGAAACATTTGATCGCATGAACACAGGGATGTCTCTGAGCGTCATTTCCCTCGGTGGGGCAAGGTGGGCTTTGGTCATAACTAATTTGGCTAACCCCATCACACCGAGTGTGCACAGGCTCAGGCTGTGCATCAAAGAGCCCAATAAAAAGCCAAAGCCTTTGATGCAGGGGGTGGGACAGAGCATGGTGGGACAAAGTGTGACTCCTGCTGGCACTGGGGCTCAGTTTGCTCTGAGGGGCTGCTCACTGCCGGGCTGCCTGCAGTCCTGGCTGGATTGGAGTTGTGCCAGAGGGATGCTTAGGAGAAGCAGCACTTGCAAGGGCTGGGCCAGGGAGCGCAAAGCGCTGCAGTGCCTTGGGGTAGCACGTCATCTGTGTGCTTCTGTAGCTGATGGGATGCAAAGGTGCTTTTGGGTACTGTTGCGCTGATTCCTTTTTGCTCTGCATCCTCTCTAGAAAAACAAAAACCCAATGTAAACAAACAAAAATCCCAACAAAACTCTTCCATGGACATGGAGCAGCTGGGCTGAATGGATCCATCTAATAGCAGCTTCTGTCTCGTGGCTTCCTCATAGAGATCGGGTTGGTACCATCAAGAGGTGAGTGCAGGAAACATCCCCTCCTAAAGCAGGAGGATCTGCACACAGCACATCTGGAAAATTATTCCTCTGTACTGACTGTCACTATGGCCTGGTTTGCCTTTGGGTGCAAAGGGAGCTATGGAAACTGGCTTGTCTGAAGTCACCTGTGTGTAGGGACCTGATGTTAGGGGAGACAAGTCCCACCTCTCGCTTTTGTTCTGCAGTGGAAAAGCAGATGTGGGCGCAGGGGCTGTATCCACAGCTGCCACTTCTGTGGTTGTGTGCTGTGAAAACCCGTTCTGTGGTCATAGACATCCTGGCCCGAGGTCAGGGTGCAAAGCAGGTGGGAGAAGCCTTGAGGAGACAATCAGGCACCCTGAACTGGTAGAGCAGATAGAACAACAGGAGCTTTGGAGTAAGACATCAGGCCTTTGCTGCTGCAGCTTTAGCTGGGCCACCAGGGCGATGGGCTTGGTCTGGGGTCTCTGGGGAAGCTGCCCTAGGATAGGACTCTCCTTCCCTAGCCATGTTTTGATGTAAGTAGTTCCAGCAGCTGGGAAACTGCATGTTCTCTCCCAAGAAAGAGCACTAAGGACTTTTTCCTTGGTCCTAGATAGAAACAGAGGCAAAACCTACAGAGTTCAGTCTCTTGCAGTACATTAGGGTGGCATAAAGGGGAGAGAGAAAAGTACGGCTGTTATAGCATGACACAGCCTTTTCTCTGGCTGGATGACACACTCTCTGCGTTATCAAACATCAGGTATCACAGCTGGCAGAGGACAGTGTCCATAGAAGGCATGTTGCATAGATCGGAGAAAGCAATTTTGCAGAAAGGTGAATAAAGGGATCAGCCCTTCTAAGGATGAACCCTGAATCCTGGAGTTCCAGCTCCATCCTTATAGACCCACTGGAGTTGCTGGGGCTGCCTGTGTGTATGTATTACACTTTGATAATCTTTATATTCTGACCGTGCACCACCCAGGGCTCAGAGCGGCTGCTGTCCCCAGGCAGGCAGAGCCGCAGTGGTCAGCGGGTGCTGCAGAGCTTTCTGGCATCCGGACACGGGATCCAGGCTCCCAGCACTAGCTGGCTCTTTTCTCCTGCTGTCACGTCTCTCTCAGGTCCTGCTTATGGTGCCAGGCACAGCTCTGCCTTTGCAAACTGATTTAATGCTGCAATACCTGGGGCTCGTGCAAAGCACGGCTCTGGGGAAAAAAAAGCATCTGTAAATCACCTTGGTGGTGTTGGATTCCCGGAGTGGGCAGCTCCAAGGATTGCAGTGGGAGTGGGAGGGTCTCAGAGCCGGCTGATGGAATTGCTCTGCGGCAGACAGGTAGACAGCAGCTCTGTGGTGTTTGCTTTTCATGTGTCTTGGGGATCTGACACAGCCACCTATACGTGCTCAGCTACAACCTGCAAGTGGGTCTAGCAAGTGTCATCTTCTCCAGAGGCACTGGAGCAATGCTAGGGTGCTTGGGAGCATGGTGAGAACAGCTGGGAACTGAGAGTGGTAGGTACTGAGAGCTCTCTCAGGGAGTGATGAGACCCACCTGAGAAACTTGAACCCTGCTGCTCTGCTTGGAGATCAGTCCAGACCTTTCTGATCCTCAAACGTGGGGCTGCATCTTTGTTGGCGACATGATTTTGAAATCCAGCTCTGTGTCACAGGGACCCTTTTCCCATCATCCCTGCCATCCTGCACACTGAACTGTGCACAGAGGGTGACCACAAGGGCAAGCCCCTTTGTGAGAAGGAAGAGTGTCATCTTCAAAAGGGATGTTCAAAACAGAAACAAGTCTAGGATCCTTCTGCAAATTACTTGTCTTCCAGTAGTTCCAGCAGTGGCTGCTGCTTATGTATTTTTCCCAGGCTTTCAACAGGTTTATACAAACTTCATATTATAAATATGAATTAAAATGGAGACTTCTGCATTGAATCCTCCAAGTGGTGGCTATTTTACTTATTTCATTTGGGATTTCTGGGAAAATGCAAACCCTAGCACACATTTAAATGACAAAAATTGCAGAAAACCTTAAAGTCTTTTCTACATCTTTTTCATTAACCTCTGCTTTCTGAAGGACTGGCAGCCTCATAAGAGAGCAGATTTTCACAGTATAGAGTACTGTTGTCATGCCCATCAGGAAGTCCCACCAGAATTCAGAGGCTCTCTGCTTCTACTTCTCACATCCTAAATATATATATATATATTTTACTAATATTGGTGGGCCTTGCCACCTTTTCATTCATTTCTTCCATTTTCAATTGACGCTTTCCATTGAAGAAATATCAACAGAGTAGACTTTTCCCTCTTGATTTCTGACCCCCCCAACAGACCCTGTTGCACATCCACCAACCTCTGAAGAGTCTCTCAGAGTTTTTGCTTTGTGATTTCCTTTGCCTAGTCAGTCATGGTCATATTTCTCCCTTATTTGTATTCCATTCTTCCCTGCACAGCCCTATCAGTCTTGCCACACTTGAGGTTTACTCTCATTGTTAGTGCTATTATGTTTATGTTTATACCTGTTCATATAGTGATAGTGTTGGGTTTTTTTCCTTCCAGAACTTGCTAAGGAGCAGATGCGATCTCACATGAGTGCAGTCTTCTTGCAAGCAAATAAGGTATTGTTATTCTCATTCCTGTTATGCATTTTGCCTTTTATCTTGGTGCTGTACAAACTTATAAGTCAAGCTTCCCTGAAGAGTTTCCCTACTAAGCAAGCATGGCAAAGGAAGGCTAGGAAGGAGGATGCAGAATGCCTAAATGAGGATTTTATATTTTGGTGGGGGCGAGAGTTTACTGAAGATGGTGAATGATTGGGAGTAATGCTGCATTTTCAGTTATCTGCCATCTTTTTCAAAACATACATATAAAATAACACAGCAGTCTTGGCTGAAATTATTGGTCTTGGAAGTAGTTATTAATTCTTAATAGCCTGCATCGTGTAATAGCCTCACAACTGCTTGCTTTATTCAGGGTAGATGAGATAGCAGGCAGCGAGACAGCATCAGAAGCATTCCCCCAACAACAGATACTGGGAGCTGCTGTGCCCTGCTAAATTTTGGAGGATAAAGCTTCACAGCAGAGTTAAAAGGGAAATACTGATAGGGAGACACTGATAAACCAAACTATTCTGGGAGCAGCAGAATGTGGGCAGCTCCTTGTGCTTCTCCAGGGTCTGCAAGGGAGATTATATCCAGGCTCTGAGATGGCTCTGGGGTGGGAAAGTGCAAAATCGGGTCTCTCCTCCCTCTGCCCAGCTGCTCTCTGTTCATCATCCATGTAGGATGGTTCCCTGCTGCCGCCTCTCCCAGGGGTTCACCCACACACAGCTTGGCACATACACCCCGAGACAGAGGGGAGGATGGAGGAGCAGAGGGATGTAAGAGGAGGGCAGTTGGAGAAGTTTTCCAGTTTGGAAAATTGTTCCAAAGCTAAAAAATTGAAAACTAAAATCTCCCACTGGGAAACCCCTTGGAGGATACCAGAAAAGGAGGCCGAGTAGTTTCTCTGGATCCTGTAGAATTGAATACAGATTTGTCATCTAGCTGTCAAACCCACTAGAAATGTCTCACTCTCTATTAATAGTTCCATAGATTTGAGAGATTTTCCAGCTCAAAAGACCATTCTGTTCATGTCTTCTTGCATAAAACGGGCTGTTCCTATATCAAGCCCATCCACCCTGGCCAAACAGAAGCTTATCTTTCCAAAGGCTCTCCGCTGAGATTTGTACACTTCCAGGCACAGAGAATCTGTCACGTATTGGGTGAATTCTTGCAGAGGCTAATTGCTCTCACAATTAACCATGTCTTTCTGAACATATCAAGCCCTCCAGCTGCCGCCTTCGATCCTGCAGGCAGGGATTCAGCCAGGGTAAAGAGCCCTTAATCATGAGGTTCCCCATCTAGGGACTCATTCCCTTCAGCAGCTTTTAGTCTATGGTCTCCCGACCTGTGGGACCTTTCTCAAAGGGTTGTGACAAGGAACATGGGAGCAGCTGGTATGTCAGGAAGCTTCAATTAATTGTACATTGGTCACCACCAGAAAAATATCAGAGGTCTGCTGAAGGGAAAGAGCTGAAACTATTGGTTCGTGGGTCTTTGGAGAAATGAAATAGAAGTAGGATGCAGTTGTTGCAGTGTCTGCTCCCATGTGTGGGAAGGTGTGGGTGCGGTGGGGAGCTGCTGCTGGAGCTAGTGGAGGTGGCACAGTTCTGGAGTGCTCCTCCTTGCTGTTTTCCAGAGAATCAGCTGCAAAGAGTTGTGCCAAACCTCATAATTAAGAGCCGGTAAAACCTTCCCCTTGCTGCCATGGCCTCTCCACATGGCTTGCTACAGCTGCATCCTGAGAAGTTGATTTAGAACTGTTATTTGGACTGGGACATTTTTATGAGGTGCTACTTTCACACTCCACTGCTTGAGAAGCTGAGAAGCCCAAGCTGCCTTAATTTAAGAGCTAGAGGGACACAGCTACAGCTACAAAGATGCCTCTGCAGCATCCATGACCTGGCTCCCAAAGGGGGATGAATGCTGGTCCAGGATGCCCTGAGAGCCCAGCTTTGCCCTGAGGGGTCCAAGGACAGGGCTGGCACCTGCAGGGGGAAGAAGGACACATTTCTACTGCAGGATTATTTTTCAGGGCTCATCTTCTCAAAGCCCCTGGAGTGTTGCACTCATTCCGCCTGGGGATAATTTATAATGAGATGAATCTCTCTTCTGCACCGGGCTATACCGTGCAATGATTGTCCTTGGAACCTAAATAGTTTGGATGTATGACTCCAGCAAAAGTGAGAGCCAACAGTAAATGAATGCAGCTATGGGCTGGAGTGGAACTGCTCAGCCTTTTGGTTTGATGTAGCAGCTATGTTTTCTCCAAATTAAAACATATTCCACTCTCTGCCATGCCTCTATCGGTTCTGCAAGCTGAATGCTCTGATTCATAAAAGTCCACACATCGCCTGTACTTAATAAATGATAACAAAGTAATGTGTTAATTGAGTTAAATTTCTAGACAGAAGCAGCCCAGATAGACATGTTCAATGTGCAGTTGATGACAGATATTTGTATTTTTCAAAAAGAGCAGCAAATCTAATCTGCCTTTTCTGATGGAGAACTTCATGAACTGCACAATCTCCAAATGCTCTTTAGTCATTAACCCTAATTACTGGAGCCAGTTACATACAAATTTACATTTGCAAGTGGGAGAGCAGGAAATCTAGATGTTTAAAGAAGTGTGTAGATCTGTCAATTTTATTAACCCTTCTCCCCGCAGAGAGTTGTGTGATCTGAAAGGAAGTCCAAGAGGTCTCGAGTGTGTGATGTACCCTGGATTCTAACGGCCAAACAGGTGTGGGCTGCGAAGCTTTGTTTCAGTAATGAAGCATTTTCTTTTAGTTTATTAAGAGTTGGCTAGAGGTGACGTGATAATGGTCTGGAAGTGCCGACACCCAGGGGGAGCTTCTGAGAGGCTCTTTAATTTCTCAGACTAGAGACTGGAGAGTTAGCCATAAAAAAGGTTAAAGGTACAGCGTGCAATGTGTGTTCAATTACCCAGAGGAACGGTTCCCCAAGGGTGATGTGTGCTGCTTTCAGCCTCACTTTTTTTGGAAAAGTGAGGCAGAACTGCGGGTGGGATCCTGCGAGGAGCCCGGGGAAGCAGCTCCCGCTGCCTGTCCGCAGTGAGCACGTTTATCTGGGAGCTCATCTCTGTTCCCTGGCTTCCAGGTGGGACTGATATGTTGTATATTTGTCCCAGGGTTTTGGACAATCGCTTTGTTTTCAGCTCACTGGTTGATGTGTGGTTTACAACAGTTCTCAGGAATTTATGATAGCCTGGGAAGAGCTGGTGAGTCAGGAGGCAGACAGTCATTAATTCCCAGTAATGCCTTCGACAGAGTTCATTACTGTTATCAGAAGATTAAACGATGTGAAAAGTAGATTTATTTATTTTTCCGAGGCTGATGCAGTTTGCTTTTGGAAGACACTGTGCTCTGGGGAAAAGCAGTGCCAGTGCATTGGCAACCGAGGAGCCTGAATCCTCTTGCAGCAGTTTATTCAACACGGAACCGTTTGCTGTGTGTTTGAAGGAAGAGGTTGTATCAAGGTCACTCCACCAGATTCAGCTTTGCAGTCTCTGTGAAAGGAGAGCTCTCACTGTCCTCAAAGATCTTTTTTTACTCCCCTCCATACGTAAAAGGCAGGTCTCGCAATAATAAAAGGTTTGTAGAATGGGACTCTTACAAAGTGTCCTGCTATAAAGAACTGCTCTGAATCAGAAACTGCATCTGTTCCAGAAACCGTTTCTGTCTTTCTCACACCCTCCCTCCGGGTTCAATCCTTGCCTCTGCTTCATTGCCAGGATGGCAGTTTGACGGTTGCAGAGACGATTCAGGGCTGTTCTTCCCATACCAGACCTTGCAGGGTGCCAAGGAGGAAATGGAGAGGTACTCATTTGAAAAGCGTTTAGCAGATTAGAACAAAATTAATCTGGCAGTTGCCATGAAACCTTCAGGAGCTATCCTCACAGAGAATTTTCCTTCTCTTTTTTAACGTTGCATGGAGGATGCACTGGACGGTGAGACCAGCAGCATTTCCCGCTGCCCTCCCAACCACGCAGGAGTAGCAACACCATTTAATTCCTCTGCTCCCTGTGCTGCCACACTGCGCTCAGGAAGCCAGTCTTGGTTTGAATTTCATTCCTTTCTAGCAACCTAATGCAGGTGAGGCGTGTTATGGTCACCCTCCTGTTCCCAGTTTGCGCTCTGTTGGTGCTGCAGGGAGGAAAGCAGCTGGGGACAGACGGAGCCCTGGGGCCGCAGTCCCCGCCTCATGCCAGGGAGGGCATTGAGATTGTTCTTACCCTGACAGGGGATGTGGATTAATTCATCAATCCAATGCCAGCACTGAAGGAGAGACAAAAGCAGCCATCCGGGCTGGAGGCTGAGCAAATAGAGACACTGATCGCTGGAAAGTTTTACGAGGATAATAAAAAACATCGTAATAAATGGCCATGAATATTTCATGGTGGGTGTAGTGCTTATATGATGTATCATAGAGAAGCGATGGTTTTTTTTCAACATTCGGATGCAAATGGGGAATGTGTTCTATATTTTGCAGGTTTCTCCCCAGACACGCTATGTTTTCTAAAAATCAGATTGACTGGGAGCTTTTGATATGAGAAACAACTTCATGCTCTGGTTAGAATAATAATAAAAAAAAGCACAGGCAGTATCAGAGGATTTTGGTGCTAAAGATGAAAAAATCCCACGCAGATCAAGTAGCTCATCTCCCTAAATGTCGGAGGAAGCTAGTTAAGATTTAGCAAAGGGAAATCAAGTGCTTTGCTGTCCTTGGAGCTGGATCTGATTTCTCTATTTGATAACAGCCGCCCTTCTGCGCTGGGGACTCCAAAATGTCAGGTGGCTGTGACACAAAGCAGCCACTGATACCTGGAGAGGAGATGAAAGCAGGGGACCAAATCCTCCTTCCTCACTGCTCGGTGGTAGATCTTTGAGCTTGCTTGGGATCAGCCTGGGGCAGAAAGCAGAAGAATCCTCTGTATGGAGGAGACCAGAGTTTTTGGGTTTTTGAGTTTCACCCAAACTTGCATACTGGGTTTGCTTTGGTAGAGCCCTTTGTTCAAAGGCATTGGCTGGCCTGACACCTTCATCTGACCGGGTTCCTCCGCAGGAACAGCCTGTCCCCCTCCTTCTTGCCATGCCAAGGGTGCTGGGCAAGCACCCAGCACAGACCCGCTCTGCCCCGGAGCAGCACAAACACCACAACCCGCCACAAACACCAGTACACTAACACTGACCCGCTCCTCTTCACAAGCAACTTCCACATATTTGTCCTGTCTTCCTTTCTTTTAATTAATTCTATCAGATCCCCAGACCCCCACCAAAATGTAATCCATGTTGCATATTTGCAAGTTTGGGTGTTGCGGGAGCAGTTTCTAACAAGACACCTGCCTGCTGTCCCTGCTGTCCCTGCACTGTCCTGTTTGGCGCTGGTGACAAAGCCTGGGTTTGAAATGAGAGATGAGGCAAGAGGAAAGAAGCCTTTACGGGCACCTGGCTGGGCAGGGGAACAGGTATGAAGTGGAATAAGCTGCAGGAGACAGCCTGCAAGTCCATGCTCTGCTCCACCAGCTGCAGGATACACCTGGCTGTTTTCACCTGTTGCTGCTTCTCTGCTTCTGTTTTTCCATCTCTACGGCAGGGCGAGGAGCACTCAGATCCCCCTGAGTGGAGCATTGCTGTGGAGGAACTGCAGATATGCGCCTTGTAACAGTAAGATACAAAAAATTACCCGCTACTGACACTTCCAAAGCCTGTTTTGCCACCTAGCACGGGCTGGGGAGTGTCTCTCCTGCCTCCTCTTTCTGTGAGGAACCCCTCCATCCTTCTGGGAACATCCATACAGATATCCCACCAGGGATTGATTATTTCTCCCCTTTCCCTTTCCCCTTCTCCTCTCCTCTCCTCTCCTCTCCTTTGCAAGTTGTCAGTGAACCCTAGGTGATTCCTTTGGATTTCTCACTTACTTTTTCCTTGTGGTGCTGCTGAGCTGGTGGCACCAGTGATGCTCACCCTGGGTGCTTGTTCCCAAAACGGTTGCTCTATGGTTTTGCCCTCCACGCTGTATTGGTGGCCCTCAGTGGCCCAGGGCGTTCATACTTATCATCTTTTCAGGGACTTGTTCCAGCCTCCCAACCACCACGACCAACATCTTCTCCTCCCCATTTTAATTTCACTCCAAACTACCCTGGTCGGGACACAGCACCTGCACACAGGTGTGGATGCTGCTCATGGGAGCACTTCTGCAGAGCACCATTTTCACCAGCACGTCAATGAATAAAAAAGTCACATCCATTCGCAGAGCAAACCTTAGCTGATGTGTTCAGCCAGATGGCACCTCGGTGGAGTTGGGCCCATCAAACTGCAAGTGCCTTTCCAGAAAAGAAAAAAAAAAAGGGGGGAAAAAAGCAAAAAAGATGCAAAAATGCGCTTGCTTTTAAAGTCTGCACCTGAATGATGTTGTGAGCTAATTTTTCCCAAACTGGGTGTTGTCAGCTGATGAAAACTCTTCCACAAAGGTGCTAAGCTCACTTGCTGGATCAGAAGTATTTCTTGGAGAATGCTGATGAGATTATGCCTTGATCAGCCAAAATAGGCCTGATTTGAATGTGCTTTACTACAAAGCAGTCATTACATTTCTCTCTAGGATTCAAACAAACATTTCCTCCATATTTCAGTGGTGCTGAACTGGCTTTGCAAAGACCCCTCCAGGCATTTGCTTAGGAACTGGTGAAATTATTCTGCCTAATGCCTCCAGAAGTTAAATTACCCAAGCGGAAACTGTGCCACAGAGGTCCCAGGAGCTGCGTGAATGAAATGGCACATTGGTTTCTATGCCAGTCTCAAGGTAGCAGCTGAAGCATAAGCTGGGGATGGAAAAGGGCTTAATGTGCTCACACTCTGTTGTTTTTTACTCTTTTTGTCCAATAATTTGTCACTACTCCTCCCGGAAAATGTGTGGATGAGAGAAGCAGCGTACGTCCATTTTTCCCATCTGCTCTGCTAACACTGCAGGACCCTGTAGCAGAAGAGCCTCAGGCTTCTTGCTCGGTACAGACAGGAGCGATTCAGCAGTGCAGCCAGGTAGGATGAATCCCAGTTAGATGTTCTGTGCAGTGTTTCCTCCATGTGGAAACTGGTGGGATTAAATCCACAGGTACTGACCACACAAATGTCTGTCAGCTGGACTTCGCACTGCAGGAGGAAGAGCTCTGTGGTGAGCATCTGCTCAGGTTTCTTTTGTCAAGGTTGAGTTTCGCTTCCATGAAGTGTAGCAACAAAGACAGTCTGTATCAGGTTCAAAATAGCTAGCAGAGCTCCAGATAGTATTTTCTGCAAAATCTGAATCAACTCAGACAAAAGATTTCTTAATTAAATTCCCTGAAGTACAGAGCTATAGTTAGGAGCTCATGGGGTTACTTACATGTTCTGGTTTGTCACTTGGAAAGACATGAGGGAAGAGAAAGAGAAATGCTGGTGTCATAGTTTAGCCCCAGCCACCCCCTGGCCAGCAACTAAAACCTGGTGGGATGAGGAGGAGAATCAGGAAACAAAAGGCAGAATTCATTGGTTGGGATAAAAACAGTTTAATGGAATAGCAAAAAGGGGAAAAAAAAGATAGAATATACAAAGCAAGGGATACACAGCGCAATTTTTCACTGTGTGGAAATCCCGGTGTGCAAGATGCCCTTTCTGAGCAAACTGTTCTTCTAAGCAGTGATCCTGAACTCCTGACTGCAACCTGTGCCCAAACCTCCCCATCCGGACAGCAGCTCAACGCAGAGCACAATAGTACCGAACTGCATGGTCTAGAGAGAACCGAGAGCATCACGGACTGACCCGCTCCCTGGCAGCGAGATTAAAAAAAAAAAGCCTCCCTCCTGACCAGCCCCACAGTTTTAAAACTGAGCGTGACCTTATATGATATTGAATATTCTTTTGGCTGGCTTTGGGTCAGCTCTCCTGGTTGTGTCACCCCCCCAGCCACCTGTGGAAATTAATCCTGTCTCAGCTGACCCAACACAGCTGGTAACCAACATTTTGTAACCAGCTGCAAAGCAGCTACAGAGAAATCACCACTGTAAATAGCAAGGTCCAGCATTACTGTCCCCCCCTTCACCTTCATGGGCCCTTTCTCTTTTCCTCCAGAGCAGGAGCCCAGATTTGCACCCAAGCTGGAGCCTCTTGGCTCTGCAGAGGCTTTTTGGACTTGTTGATTGCTCCAGGAGGTGAACTGTGAACTCAGGATGTTATGAATATAGGTAGCTTCACACCTTGGAGCTTCTTGATTTAAGGTGTCTGCCCTGGAAGGTCTGGCGTCCTGTGCTGTTTAATGCAGCGCTTCTGCTGGGGCGCAGAAGAGAGCCCTGAGGAGCCTACACTGATTTGCTCCCTCCCCATGGGGGCTCAGAGGATGAAATCTCCCCCACACAGGTTGGGGAGGAGGTGCAGAAGAGGCCGTTACGGGCAGAGGAATGGGGGCAGTTTGCAGGGAGTGCTTTGCTTCTCCCCGGTCGGGGTGTGGGTGCCACAATTTCCCCTGGTTGGGGGCTCTGCAGCCCCTCAGTTGGCGTGGGGAGGTTGATGGTGGGCAATGTCAGTGCTCCTGGGAACGCGGTGTGTAGTCTCGCTGCTGAGGGCTTTTTTATTTTTCAAACCACCAGTTACCTGTGTAGATTTGGCAAGTGCTATCATGCATGTGAAAGGAGGAAACGTGATAAAGCATCATTAGAACAAGGTCTGGCTGATTGGGAACTCCATCACTAAACGTATGTACCTTTTCCCTGCATTGTTTTACATGAATAAGTCTGAGTTGTCGCAGACCTCTGAGATTCACTCTCCTTACGGTTACAAGGACTAGCCGTAAAAGGAGACATCTTTTTTTACTTGTCCTGTGTTAAACACAAATGAAGCGCTTCCCTTCTAAAAGCATTTTAAGACAAAATAATTAACAAGCAGGAAAACAACCACCAGCTTGGAGTCTCGCGAAGCTGTTTTACGCTTCCCCCAGGACCCTTCCTCTCACTCATCCCATTTCTCTTGCTTCCCTTGCAGTTTATGGCCCTGAGCTGGTAAATCACATTCAGCCCCATGCCTCGCTCTGCGCGTAAATAGTGGTGTGATCCTGTCGAATAAATGTGTGTGATGAAAGCGCCTTTAGCGAAGCGCGCTCCTGCTCTCCCGCCCCCCAGTGCATCGCCCCCGGGCTCGTGAGCGCTCGGCTCACACGTTTATTATTTATCTTGGTGAGCTGTGCTCAAACCCGAGAACCTGACTTCATGGCCCTGAATTATTGCACCAAATCTGTTCGTGAGGACCTGAGTTTCAGCGGTGGCTGATATGAATAGGTCTGCCTGCAGCTAAAAATAGAAAGCGCGGGGCAGGCTTCTTGGCAGAGCTATAGTAACTTCTAATATAAGGTGGCTCGGCAGCAGTTCCCATGGCGAAGCTTCCTCTGACGTGGTGGGGAAGGCTGTAGCGTGCACTCAAGCCAATATTAGACAATAGAGATTCCTTGTGGGAACCGACTCGTGAGGTGCAAAGGCCAATATTGAGTTTTGAAGTTTCCTTCTCACTAGTGTGGGGCGGCCCTGCCCTGGAGAAATGACTCCTAGGATTCGTATTTCTCCGTGCCTTGTTTTCCCCTTTGCAAGGGGTCCTGGCTGCTGCAGTGGATGTGTTTTAGCTGCACGGTTTTCTTGCTTTCTCTGCAATGGGAGAGGCTGCAGCACATGGGCGGATTTGCAGACCCCAGGCCGTGCCCCAGTGATTCTGGTCTGCTCCACGGCTCTACCCCGCACTTTTATTCCTCCTTCTCCATTTAAGTGTTTGCTCGTTCCCCTGCTCCCAAGCCCAGCAGGAAGATGTGCTCCTCAGCACCCCTGGTTATTCTGCCTTCTGCCCCAGGTATAGCTCTATGGTCTTGCTTGCAATGGACTGTTTCCTTCCTTGCAAGGCCAGACATGGCTGTTGTAACTCTGCAAATCTCCCGCATCGCAGGAACTTATTTCTCTGTTCTTTAGGGTTTATCTGCTGTGAAAATCTGTGCTCCCCCTGCCCCCCCCAAACTCCCCAAGAGTACTCATGCCGTCAGTCATGACAATGGTTCATCACAGTGATGCTAATCGCCGTGTGTGGCTCATTGTTCCCTGTGCTGGAACATATGGTCTCCTGCCTTAACGCTGCCCCATGCAAAGGCTTCTGCACGAGGAGCAGCTGTGAAAAGGCTCAGTGGATCTCCCCAGTGTCAGCCAAGTGTAATGTCTAGTGCTCTTCCTTACGGATAACTGCGTGGCAAGACGAGGCAGCAGGACAGTAGGGAGAGCTCGGGGGAGCATGGCTGTGTCTCCAGCACAGGGGCAATGGTGCTGAGATGCAGCTGGCTCTGGGGTGGGGGACAGCAGCAGGACAGCATGGGGACAGGACTGAGGTAGGGCAAGGACAAGGTCTAGGCTACCACTTCTGGGCTCAGCTTCATGTTTGGACAGAATCCAAGTGCTGTGGTCTTTTCATCCTATAGGCAGAATGCTCTGCTCCTGCATCAACCTGAGCAACTTCTTGGTGCAGGACTCGGCTCCTCTGGAGGTGAAGGGAGCTGTCAGGTTGAAGATTTCTTGGGGCTATTGCACAGGTAACCGAAAGGGCTGGGACCTTCACCTGCAAGGGTGCTTAGTCCCCGTATTAGCGTGAAAATAACTAAAAATGAGTGCTGTGGATGGACAAAAGAGCAGACCCCGCTCCCCAGGGCGTGTGACTTTGGAGGGGAGGGAGAGCAAGCGGGTGCCCCTGCTGGTCCATCCTGACTCTTCCCCAGCTGGGGAGGGGGCTGCAAATGCAGTATGAACACTGATGTCCCCCTGGGCACACTCTTGGCACGGCGCTGAGTTCCCCTCGGCTCGCTGGTGCTGTGAGAGGGTAGAACAAGTCTGAGGCTGCCCTGGTCTCTCTGAGCCTCATCCTGCCACCTCCCTGGAAAGGAGGCAAGAAAACAGGTTGGGTAACCTTTATGTCAAGGCAGAGCTCAGCAGGAAGAAACAATCCAGCTTTTGGATAAGTGGGTTGCATTAGATAGGCTGCTACCATTTTCTTGTCCTGCCTTCTCCCCCATCAAGTAATTTTTGGCTGGCTGTGGCAAGGAAGTTGTCCCTGAGCCTTTTTAGGTGGAGAAGTTGCCAGATCAGGGCTCATTGTAGCTCTTGCATCAACATGTATGGAAGTGAGCAGCCCCAGAGAGTTTGTGGGTACCAGGGGCATGCAGGGAGAGGAAAAGGCTGCCAGGGAGAGGATGCAGAGTTTAGAGATTAGGGGTGTACTGTGGGTAAAGACAACCCTTTACTTGGGATGGGAGTGCTCCACACCTTGGCTCTCCTGTTCCCCTGCTTGCTGTCCTGTCCCCAGAGAGCTTCTAGGAAGCCCCAGGACTGTTGCTTTCCCAGTGCAAACAGAAGCCTTGCTGGGTAAGCACAAAATCCTCCTGTAGGAAGGCTGTCACTTGGGGGTGTGTTCATGGTCCATCACTTGATGCTGTCTCTGCTGCATACAGATGAAAGGCAAGATGGAGATGTGCTTGTGGCTGTCCAGGAGCCCTGGTCACTCATAAATCCATCCCGGGGGTAGCTGCACTCCCCAGAGCCCCTTGCTGTGGGGGTGGCTGATGGGTAAGAGCAGAGCCCAGCCCTGGCCGAGGGGACCTGACCCCATCACTGCCTGGAAGGTCTGACAGTGTCCATAGGGCAGGTTTTGATGCTGCTAGAGATCAGGCATGCTGTTGAATGAGTCTTCCTCATTTGCTGTGGTGTGGCTTTAGGTCTGGGGTGTGACGGATGCACTCCTGTTTGAGCTAACTGAGCTTTGGTCCAGGCAGATGCTCAGCAAGTAGGCCTAACCTAATCCTATTGTGTGAGGCTCTCAGTGGCTCTCAGCACCAATTCCCCCCAAAAAATCAGTTTGGCTGGAGACTGAGCTGACAAGTAGCTGAAACGGCATTAACACAGCAGAAAATCTGACTAAAGATCATCCACTTCACACTATAAATATCTGCAGCCATCAGGGTCCACTGAGCTCTCCCTCCACAGCAGCTGCTGCACAGCGATCTCCCCTTGAGCAGGGAGCCTCGCAAGGTCACCCCTCGAGGCTGAGAGATGCCTCACCTGGCACCAGACACCAGTGGGTTGGTAAGTGACATTTTTTGCATGCACGTAACATTTAAGATATGTATGGTAAGCTTAAGTGGCAGTCTTTGTATCCCATACTAACTTTTTGTAGCATTGATTACCAATCCATCTGTACTTATTAAATACTTTACATGCCTAAATTAAACCGATTAGAACTCAATAAACTGTTAGCCTAGATCTGTCTTAGCGATCTGTGACTCTTCTTCTTCAACACTGTGGTTGGCATTCATTGAGCTGAAGGTGCACTGTGGGATTTTAAGTCATCTTTTCTCCTGTTCTTCTCTGTTTTTTTCCCTTGCTGAGATCCTGCATCCTCTGTTGGTTCAGCCCACAGGGAGATTTCCAGCTTGCCATGAGTGGGATGGGGTGGATTTGTGTTTTGGGGTCAGTGTTAGGTCCCCAGTCCTATCCCAGCTGAGACGGGACTCTAAGAGGTTTCCGACACTAAGCCAGTGCAGGAGCTGTCATAACACTCATTCTATCTGGTGTCTCCAAAGGCTGGAATAATAATAGGAAGGATGGGCTGTGAGATAGAGAGCCACTTATAGATGTAAGGTGATGGAAGTAGAGATGCTGTGGTTGCTGTGGCTTGCAGCGGGGTTAGGATATGTGCTGGTGGTGCAGAGCACAAAAAAGAGACCAAATCCACCTGGGTGTCCCATCCCTACCTAGAGGTGGCTCAGGCAGACTGGGCCTGCTGCAGGAGGTCTTTAGTACTTTTAGTGCTTTAGTACTGCTGTATCTATAACATGGCTGGATCCAAACTTCTAGGAACTGTTTACAGAAGACTGCATTAAAATTAGTAGACTTTGAGTCCCTCAGTCCTTTTGGTGGCTTTTAAGACTCCTGCCTGTGTGGTCAGTGCAAAGAAGTGCTGTTATGCTGGGACTTAAGAGTGACATCCAAGAGATGGTCGTGAAGTGTCTGTGGAGGAAAACAGACTTTAAATAGCTTCAAAGACAAGCAAGGGCTGGGGGCTGAGCCCTGTTACCTGTACATGTAACAGACATTGCATTAGACAGAGGCCTGGCTGTTTGCAGAGAGCTGAATACTTGGCCCATTGCATCATCTCTTCCAGAGTGGAGAAAAATAGCTGAACAAATGGAGATGTACAGGTGATTTGCAGTTCAGGGACTTGCTTTCTGTCTTGTGTTTTTTGACTTTTTTTTTAAATTTTATTTTTTACTGCTGAGCTCTGAAGGGATTTGGATGGTTGACTCTCCCCAGCCTGCTGGCCTTGGCAAGGAGGCTTTAGCTTCTCAGCACTGAATAAGATAACTATGCAATTGTGAGTGTTTCAGCCAGCTTGGACGTAGAGCTGATTTATTACTCAATAGAGCCATTGAGGAGCTGGAAATTGGATGCGATTTGTACTCGGGGACAGCGCTGGCTTGCTGGGATGAATTCTGTTCAAGGCATCACCTGTGACTGCAGCCTTCCCTCCCCTTCGTTTCCAAAACAATAACACCAAAGGGTTTTACATTGACCTCCTCCTCCCCATGGCGAGCCCAGCAGACAGTGGGATCCCCACTAGTGCCCCCTCATTTTCTCCTCCCTGCCCACACAGGATTAGCCAGCGCAGATATAATCTCTTAATCCCTATTGAACTGCTGAGAGATCCTGCACTGCCTGCTTTTTGGCCAAAAAAAAAAAAAAAAAAAAAAAAAAAAGCAGCTCTTTGCTAATTCACAAAACTGAGCGGGAGGGGGAAGGAAAAAGAAACTAGGGAGAATAATTGGCTGATTCCCGGCATCCTCAATAGCTGTTCTTAAGCAATTATAGGGACTCAGCAACACCCGTATCACAGCACGTTTCTCAGAGATTAACCATCTGCTCAGCTGGCAATTAGAGCTGGTTAAATGGGAAGCTGCCACTTATCTTTGACTTTGTAGAGGCTGTTTTCACTTCTCCAAGTCGGGCTCCAGGCTCTGAAGGGAGGGGTGTGAATATCTGTGGGGAGGATTAAGTGTGAGCTGCCTTTGCTATGCTGGGAGAGAGGCTTGTGGGCAGGGTGGCTGGAAGGAAATTAAAGCTGTGCTCTGTTTTCTTTATGAGTTGCCCCCCTGTTTTTTCTGTCAACCTGGAAAGCACAGGCTGGTCCCGTGTTTCCTCCTGCTCTAACTTTCCCTCCACCTTCGTCTGCAACCTTGGAAAACAACTTAGGTTGCTGATGCCAGGGCTGTGTGTTTCTGTGCCCACCTCATTTGCACGGGAAAAACGCTGAACTGACTTGTTCATCCCTCTGCCTGGGCCACGGACCTCCTGCTCAGGTCAGTAGGGAGCACTTTGCAGTTTCTTTGCTACTGAAGAGGCTCACAGTGTTCCTGCCTCTTGCACTGTGGTGCATCAGAGGACCTGAATGATAAAAAATCCCTTAGACTCGGTTGCTTCAGTGGCTGCTGGTGTATTGCTTCAGTGCTTCCTGCAGACTCGCTGGTCCAGCGGAGAGGGTGGCAAGACCTCATCTCTGGCCTCCCCAGAGCTCCATGGGGTTTAGTACCGCACTAAGGCAGCACAAAGACTCTTGCACAGCTCCTTTGGTGGGGCTGAGGGTCTCAGCTAATGGCAACATAAGGACAGGAGTACAGATGCCAAGACAAGTCCTGGTTGGTCTTCTTCAGCCCTGTTTGTCTCCTGCGGGCATGCAGAGCCTTGGTATGGCTGGCGTTGATGAGTCTGCACTGCAAGCGTCGTGCATCGCAGTTTGAACAGCCACCCCTGTCCTGCAGACCTGGTCTCCTGCTTGTGGGGAAAGCCGTGCAGCCACTTGCTTTTCCTTGGCTATAAATCCCAGTGACGTGAAGGGCTGTGGCAGCTGCCAGCCGTGGTTGGGTGCTGGCCACCGGTACCCTCAGCAGCAAGGAGGGAGCTGGTGCTACGTGGTGCCTCTTTCCTGTGGGCTCAGCAGGAACCTTGCACTTTGGAATTAACGTCATTTTTTTTTTTTCTTGCTGATTTATCTTTTGAGTTTTCTAGGCCAGCCGTCCTCCTTTATTATCCTCACGCTACCTATTTATCTCATCTGCCCCCTCTTCTCCCCGCTTTCCTCCCTCTGGTTGCCTGTCCGTTGCTGAGCTCTTGCCCCCCGGCAAAAACAAGCTGTAGTGGTGGAGCGTGACAGACCCCGCTGAAGACACATCGTGCCCGACAGCTGAGGCAGAGTCAGCAAAGCCGATCCCCGCTTGATGTCCCCCGGCATCCAGCCCACGCATGGGAGGAAACTCCCGAGGTGCTTCACCACCACCAGCAACTTGAACGCATCTCCCGTCCCGTCTGTGCTGCTTCTGCACCGTGAGGACAACCGAGGTGCTGAAAGCTGCAGGTAGGAAGGCAGTTGCCATCCCCTCTACTGATGTGGTGTGCTCAGGTCAGGTCCTCCCCTGCCCCTCCTCTCACCCATGTTCCCCTGACAGCCCCAGGTGACAGATTGAGGGGCAGATCCAGGGCGGTGCTGGCCCCAGCAGATAGTAGGCTGCAGATCTTCCCTCCTGGAAGTCCTTCATTATGGTCTCTGGGCCTCTAGACATGGTCTTGGTGGTGACAGTACAGCCTGTTTGCACACAAATGATGCTAGTAATAGTATTCTGCAGTTTTATCTTTTGTTCTGGGCATGGTGTTTTCAGAGGGACCAGCTAGAGGGGTGAGATGGAGGAGTTTGGGGCCATGTTCAGATTAAATAGTCTCGGTTGTCTGGCCCAGAGTGGCTGTGGATAGGATGCAAAGTCCAGTGGCCCATCATCTGGCCAAACAAAACAAAAAAATCACCTGTAGGTGCAGGTGCTATAAACACAGCCTTTGCAGGAGTTTGCTTTAACTTACCCCTTGCTTCTACTGAACTCCAGCCACCACGCACAGCCATGAACTAAACTGCAAGGAGCCATCAGTCAAAGGAGGACCATGGAAGTAGACGTAGTAAACCCTGTTGCAAACTATCCTGCATTTAATTTTGCTCCCTCTTATCCCACATGCCAGTTCTATCCCTCAGCAGAGCTCTCATCCGAAATCAGAGATGCTGATCAGAAGTAGCGTGGTGCTTCAGAGATGTGCTTTCAGAGCCTGGAGAGAAAACCAACCCTTCCTTGCCTCCAGCTGTAGGACCCAGATGTGCTGAGGCCTGGCCCTTTCCAGAGATGCGTGTGCCTGTGTTAGAGCTGTGCTTTTGGGAAGCTTTGGGCTTGCATGTGTACTGAGTACCAAGAGAAGCCTCAGCACATGCAGGATCCCAGGGGAGGGCCAGAGGGTTGACTCGAGTTAGACCTTTGTGGTGCAGCTGAATTACAAGCTCCAACCCTCTGGGACAAGGCTCTGCAAAACTGTAACTATGCCTCCAGATGTGCAGAACATAATTAGCTCCTCTGGCATGGGGAGCAGGAATGAAATTGAGATTAAATGGAACTTTTCTGGTGACAGTCCCTCTTTCTTCATCTTTCTGGCACTGCCAGACTTTGTTGGGAGCCTCCTCATAAGGCTTTGGGGTAAACACAAGAGAAGGCAAGTTGTCAAATTCCTTTTAAATTCTGGAAGCAGCAGGAAGGTGGCAGAGCCTTCTATGTCTTGTTCAGCTCAGCAGTCAAAGCTGTTCCACATGGCTCCGACTCAGCACAGCTGGAGCAGTGTGTGAGCCACATCTGCAGTGCTCACTGTACCCCTCTCTCAATGGAAAGCACAAAAGGCTGTGTGGACCATCCCACCTGCCTGGAGTTTTAGAGAAGTAGATGAGGCTTAATCAACATGAATCCCATTGGAAAACAAACAAATAAACCCCAAACCAACCAAACAAAAAAACCAACAAAAGCTGCGTGGCAAACACCTTGCCTGATGGTTTGAAAATGTGGGTAAGTGCCTTGGATGGGCAGGGAGGGTGGGGAGAACTCTTAAAGCATTTGGAGGTATTTTCCATCAGGAAAATGACAAACCAAACCAAAAAAGATCTGGAGAGAAAGCAGATCACTTTCTTCTGTAGCTGAATTTGCAGGGCTGCTAGAAGTAGAGAACATGGCAACTGTCTTCCTGTCTCCCAAACTAGAATTAAATTTGGCATCTGGATGTTTCCCTGGGGAAGGTTAGGGCTCGAGAAGGAGGATTTCTAGACCCATGTAGGCTGAAATCCCACACCTGAAATCCAGGAGCCCTTGCTATTCCAACACTGACTTCTCATCAGGGATTTAGACTTCTTACCACTAGGCTGGAGACTGCCTTGGAGTGATAGTGGTCAAACACAGCTTTGTGGAAGCCATTGTCAGCAAGTCCTTAGGTAAAACTGTGCAACTGCAGTGTACTGTTCCATCTGGTGCCCTCATGGGATCTGCTGTTATTCAGGATGCTACACATGAAAGGCGAAAGCTGAGGGGAAGGAAGTCAATAAAAGGTGTTTCATGCAATAGAGAAGGCAGGAGCCGGATCTTTTTGTTGATGGAGGTAGTACCTTCATCTCTGTCCTCAATGCCTTGTTCCATCACCAGAAAGTAGGCTGAATGTGCCAATGCAGACATCATTTTGCAGGCCACTTGCACATGATGGACTGAGGTATTTAAGCGTTATTTTTAGGACAGCCAAACTTTTGCAGAGAGAGAGGGCAGATTTTATTTTAGCAAGGGACAGCAGAGGCTGTGGGTAACTGCACTGCTTGATGCTATTGTGCTGGCCTCAGGGTTAAAAGGAGCTAGTAACCTCCAGCAGGATTAGAGAGAACATGGAAATGAGAACCCTGACTTTGGATTAAAGATGTTTAAAGGTCTCTTGTATCAGCAAGCTCTTTTCTCTGGGAGAAATTACGAATGCAGCTTCTCTCGGCTGCTCTGTTAATCTGGTCTCCATGGAAACAGGATGATGTTAGTGGTGACGTACTCCCCTAAATGGCTGATCAACAGCCGTGTTACAGGGGGAGACTGGCTTTAGTTCGTCACCCAAATCTGGTTAGCTCGTCCCTCGTCAGTCCTTGACAGCTGCTGCTGGGGGAATTTTTACTGCTCGTTTTGTGCTGGTGGAACCTGCCCCAGTGCCCCTGTGATGCAGATATTTTGCTGGGGAGTTCTCAGACTCAAGTCTTCACACCTCACTCAGCCAGCCCCAAAAAAGCCACAGACATTTACACAGTGGCGATTTTACTGGTGCTTCTGAATGGGACAGGCTACGGCGCTCTGGCAAATGTGGCAGAGCTGTATGTCTCCCACTCTCCTACATTGCCCGGGGTGACCAAGCTACTGTTTCATGGTGGGACCATATTCAGGAGGTCTCCTGGGTCTGCTGCAGTGACCACTCTTGGATGGATATTGCGATGTAGTCTATGTACAAGGCATTGAGCCAGAAGTCAGGAAACTTGCCTTGTCTTAAAGCAAATCAGCCAACAGTAATGACTGAGGCAGACCTTGTCCAGCTTTGCTTTGCTCTGTGCCTGTCTGAGCTGGGGACAGAAGAAATGCCTGTCCCGGGCATTAATCCTAAATGCTCACCCATCTGGCCTCTAAATGCAAACTGGAGGTGCTAATGTGGCCATCCAGGCTGAGGGTGAAATGGTAGGTGGCTTGTAAACGTTCCCTGCATCTTTCTAAATCCCTTTTTATCCTGAGTCACACACGGAAGAAGCGTGGGTGAGTGCGAGTGGGCAGAGAGAGAGGGATGGTAGGGCTGCATGAATTTGGATATGCACATCAGCTATCAAACATAGTGCAAAATTGCTGTGAAAGCAAGGAAAAAAGAAAAATTTCATGTCACAGTCTTCAGATGATGAGCTACTGCTGTTACTGTTTTCTGTGCTAGTGGAGTTAAAGTGGGACTTGTTTGTTGAGTAAGGGGTCTTCTGCACCTCACGTCTCCTCTTCCTAACACTTCCCTCTTTTTTTTTCTTTTCACTGCTCTACAGTTGCATTTCAAGTCAATCTCAGCCAGGTATGTGGGACTGCTGCTGTCTTCTAGTCCTTTCAGATCAGCCACAGGTTTGGCCAAAGAAAGCTGAAACAAAGCAAACAAAACATAGACAACCTTTCTGCCTGACTCCAGCTCCTGCTTCAATAACATTTTATGCCAACAGCTAATTCCATGTAAATCACAGAATCACAGAATGGTTTGGGTTGGAAGGGACCTTGAAGATCACCTAGTTCCAACCCCCTGCCATGGGCAGGGACACCTCCCACCAGACCAGGTTGCTCAAAGCCGCGTCCAACCTGTCTGTGAACACCTCCAGGGATGGGGCATCCACAGCTGCTCCGGGCAGCCTGTTCCAGGGCCTCAGCACCCTCATGGGGAAGAACTTCTTCCTTGTATCTCTCCTAAATCTCCCCTTTTTCAGTTTAAAGCCATTACCCCTTGTCCTATCACTACATGCCCTTGTAAAAAGTTCCTCTCCAGCTTTCTTGTAGGTCCTCTTTAGGTACTGGAAGGCTGCTGTAAGGTCTCCTTGAAGCCTTTTCCAGGCTGAACAACCCCAACTCTCTCAGCCTGTCCTCATGTGAGAGGTGCTCCAGCTCTCTAATCATCTTCGTGGCTTCCTCTGGCCCCTCTCCAACAGGTCCATGTCCCTCTTACGTTGGAGGCCCCAGAGCTGGATGCAGCACTGCAAGTGGGTTCTCACCAGAGGGGCAGAATCACCTCCCTCAACCTCCTGGTCACACTTCTTTTGATGCAGCACAGGATACATTTGGCCTTCTGGGCTGCAAAGGCAATCTGGAACTGTATACTTATAAATGTCATGAAACTGAAGAGTCAGGGGAGAGACTTTATGAGTAGTCTTGTTGACCTCCCTGTGAGCTCAGCCCTAAATCAGACCTCAAAGGTTTTCATCCTGGTGATAACTCTGCAGGATCCGAGCTTCCCTCGCAGAGCAGCTCACTGGCTTCTTGGGTTCATCTGGAATTGCACTGGAACAAGTTCATGGATGCTCCCTGTAAAACCCATTGCCTTTTCAGCCCACGTGAAAGTTTTGACAGAAAACATGTCTAGTCCAAACAGCCACTTCAGATTTAATATATGAGTGGTGACTTGATTAAATAAACAGCAACAGCATCACAGTATCAGCTGACACCAGGAAGCCTATTGAAGAGAGTCCCAGCCCTGGTCTGGTTGTGAGTGAGAGCTGGAGCTCTGCACACCCTGCCTGGGTGGCCTTTTCCCAGCTAGCAAGCTCTGTGGAGGGGTCCTGCAGCCTCTTATGTCATTTTAAGAGTCATTCTGCTCTGCAAAGAAGGCAGGAGCTCTCATGTGGGCTATAGCCTAGCAATCGTCATTTGTCCCGGTTTATAAATAAGAAGTTTTTCCTTGATTGCCAGGTCCCAGTGACACCTACAAGGCAAGCTGTGGTCTCTATGGCCTCCAAATCATCGCTGAGAATAGTGATCCTGCCAGCTGACTCCTACTTTTGCCAGCTGTACAGCACCAGAGTTTGTGGATGCACCCAGAGAGAGTCTCCTGGCACTACGGCAAGGGAAATGGCCTCTTCCTTCTGGAGCACAGCCCAGGTGGAGATCATCTGGGAGGAATGCTCTTTTGGACAGAAGGGTGGTACAGCTCACCTTTCCTGTCCCTGGAAGGTATTCCTACCTCTCCCTTCCCCTCCCTTCGTGTTCATGCCTTCTCTTAGCACCAAGGCCAGATTAAGTCTAAATTTCCTTCTCTCTTGCCCTCAGAAGTGTTCACTGCCTGGCCCATGTGCAATAGTCTCCAGCAAAAAGGGGACAACTTTGGCTGTTCTTCGGGTCTCAATATCTCCTCCTGCTCCTTCCACTCAAGCATCAGCATCTTGGCCTCCATCCCTGGGATGCTTCCCTGCTTGATTCAGAACTCAGGTAAGTCCTCTGTTCTATTTTTGCATCAGTGTCTTCTTTTCTACGGTCATAAGAGCATTGCCCTTTGTCAGAGTGAAGATAGCATCAGAAACCGTGAGGCTTAGTAATGGACATGAGCTACATCTTGTAGGGTGAGAGACTGGAGCCTGTGTATTTGCTGAGAACGATGCTCAGGTGATGCTGGAAGCACTGGCTGGTCAGTGAAGTGTCCTGGGTGCTCTGTCTGCCTCCACTACATCCATCTGGAGCAGCTGATGGTGTGTTATTTAGTTGCTCTGCATCTCCCTTACAGCCAGGATAAAAACACCTTACGGAGGTGAGAGTAGATGTTCATTGGCATTTGTCATCAGCTTGGCTGCAAGCACCCTGGGGAGCCCTATAAATAAGTGAGGGGCTGTGATTCAGCAGCCACTGGAGGAGCAGCAGCAGCTGCCACTGTGTCGATTTCATGGTCAATTCAAAAGCCTAAACTCTCTTTTTGATTTTGATTTTTGTATTAAATTTGCAAAAGCCCCCTCCACAAGTGGAGTAGGGGAAGGTGATCTGCTGTGCCTCTGGGGAGGATGGTGTGGAAGTGACCGCTGTGGTAACAACACAGCCCATGGGACTGATTGCAGGCTCCACCGTAGCACCCTCATTCCTAATTGATGAGCACCTGCATTAATTTTGTTTCTTCTTCTGTTTGCTTGGGTGGATTTTCCTGATGTCTGTTACCACTGGGAAGAGAAAGGCACTAAAAGAAATTGTTTAGGTCAGGTTTGTGGAGAAGCAACTGGGTATCTGGATACGTTATCAAAGTAGCAGCACTTTTGCATCTGCAACGTCAGTGATGGGACTAATACAAGACTGAGTGATCTGAGTAAAAAGCACAAGTGTGTACACCTCGAGGCTCTGAGCAGCAAAATTGTGGCTTGGAATTAGGTTCAGATCGCCGAGTTCAGCTTTGCTCATTTAATGCATCCAGTGCTCTGGGACATTATTGACAGTCGTGCTTTTGTAAGGCTGCGTGGGCCTGTGTCTGCTGGGACATGCTGAAGTAAAGGTCCTTTTCTGTGTTTACATTAGCAGAAAAAGTGTCTGTGTGTATGAACTTCTGTCAGCCGCAGCATTGAAGCAGTTCTGCTCTCTGTGGCATTTTTACGGTCTGTCCTCTGCTAAAATGAACTGAGTGAAGGCCTTGGTTTTGTCTCTGTTTGGGAGGGAGGATGTATGTCTGTCCCTTGTGTCAGGGTGTAAATGCCCTCACAGTCTGGTAGGGTAAAGCCTGCTGAGCAGAGTTGTCCGTTTCCCCACTGATGAAAGCAGGAAGATGTCTTGTGGGCAGCAGGAAGGGGAGTCAGCTGGCCCAGAGGTGGACCGTGACCATGAGAGCACCTGTGAGACCCGCAGTGCCCTAGGAGATCCTAGTGACCCCATGTGGATCCAACTGCAGCAGTACCGAGCTCCACTGCTGGCTCAAAACCTCCTGGACGTCAGTCCCATGACGTATTTGCAGCTTGGCGAATGGAGACAAACACTATGCCCTAGATGAGGACATGGGGAAACAGCCACAGAGGCATCACACAGGCTTCTTGCTGACGCACGGCCAGTGGGCAGGGAAGATCTCTCGGCAGGTCATCTTCCCACTCTCAACCTCTCTAATGAAGCCTTGTTCCTGGTGGCCGCATAGCCCTTCTGCTTTCAAGTCAACAAATTACAAAAAAAAAGTAAAGAGCAAAGAGGAGGAGAAAAAGACAGAATGATATATTCTTGTGCACACTCTCCCTCTCCCTCTTCATTCCTTTGAGCCATTTTTAACCCGAGCTAATTCAGCTGGAAATATTAATAACCCTATAAGGACGCCACCTCCTTGTAATGAAGTGTAAAGGTCACTTCTGCTCAAATCACACAACTCTTTCATTTTGTTCTCTGCGAGGAACAGCTCCTCTCTTTAATTATTCAGTTTGCTTTTATATTGCAGTCGCTGCTCTCTTGTCTCTAATCTCTGACACTTCCCCATTACGCAAGCCCCCGGGAGGCTGGGCGATGCGGCCGGCTGGGTCGCACTGAGGACCGTGGATGCTGTGAGCAGAAGTCAGGACTTGCCTGAAGGAGGAAGGAGAGGCTGGATGTGGAGAAGGAGAGCTGATTCTTGTTTTTTCACAGTTATTTCTTTGATGGTGTGTGCCCACTGGTGTTTCTTCAGGGTGTGGGCGTTGTAAAATATGTTAATTTTTGGTTGAGTTAAATCCTTAATGAATGAGGTGCCACTTGATGTGATGGGAAGGAGAGGGGCTGGAAAGGAGTGGGGTCATTCCCATCCTCTGGGGTCATCTGATGGGTGGATGGAGGTGGGAGGCTGTGGGATGGGAAGTGACCTCTGGCTGTTGGCTGCTCCCTGGGGAACGTAGTTGCTTACAGGGCCCTGAGATAAAGCTAAACCTCTGTCATCAGTGCAATGCCCTCAGTCCTCCGATGTCTCTTGGCCCATGATGCCCACAGCCAGGGACAACATATGGAGAAACCACAGCAGCATGCTGCAAACGTGAGCACTCCCGTGACAAGCCGTGGGAGTCACTAGCATAAAAACAGATGATGGATTTGGGGAAAGTCATTCTTTGGGGATGAATTTGGGGCTGCATGCAAGTTCTTCTTGGACAGGTGCCCAAGAGAGGGCTGAGGAGCAGGGCCAGCTAGACCGTGCCCTGGCTCCCCGTTTACCCCAGAGAGGCTTTGGTTTAGCAGATCCTCAGGGACCTTCCCCACTCCGTGCTGGCACCCAGTGAATCTTCCCAGGAAAGCCACAGCATCCAAACCATGTGCTCCCTGCTACTCTCATTTGAGGGAGCAGCACTCACTTCCCTCCACCCCGGGCCCTTTTTCACATATGTGGAGGGTGGTGGGACCTTGGCTGGGGTGGTTCCTTCTCCCTGCTGGGGCCACCAGCCGTTGCTTTTCGAAGGGTGCAGCAGGGAGTCTGAGACCACAGGCAGGGAGGCCAGAGACTGCGTGAGAATCTGTGAGGTCCTGTAAGATCTTCTGGGGCTGGAAGGGGTTATTTTAGTGGCTGAGATGATTATTGCACTAATTATTACTGTAGCATCCTAAATGATTAATAGCCATAATTAATTATATGGACCCAAGAGAGGCAGAAACAACTTTTGTGGTGGCTGTAACCCCTCCCTCCCCTGAGCACTGCTCCCTGCAGAACTTCTCTGTGGTGTTTTATCTCCCTGAATGTTTAAATGGCTTGAGCAATGTGGGGTTTCCTCCATTTCCCCATGGGACTCCTCATTCTCTGCTCTAATTATAACACCACAGCAGCTATTAATGCCCACAAACAAACAGAGGTCCTCGGTAGCTGAGTTCAGGTTTATATAATCATGTGAAGATCTGAGAGCTGAAAAGCCTTTTACTGTGCACTGCATTAATCATTTAAAAGGAGCCTGACTGATGGTTTTCGCATGTGTGTGCGGTTGTTTTCTTTTTTCCCCACTCCCCATGGAGTCCAGCTGTTTTTGGCTATGCTTGGTATGCTCAGAACCAGCCAAGCCATTGCTAAAGCCAAAATGATTTCTGAAGACTCTTGTTCACGTTAATCTGGTGATGTGCTCTTGCAAGTCGTGCACTGTGCTGGTAGCAAAGCAGCATACCAGGCCCTCTGATGAGAACACGTAAAAGTTTTGCTCGTTAATGGTAAGACATATTTCATGGTATAAGAAGTCTCACACTGAAAGGGTAGAACTGGCATGGTCATTTCCAAATTATAGCTGGTAGCTGGGGCACAGACACATGGGAAGTCTAATGAAGAACACAGCAGTGTCCAGCTCTTTGGCTGAGGATAGGGATGTTTTCTTTCAAGCTGTGTTAGTGCCAGGGGTTTGCCCTCTCATTGTCCATTTTGGACAAGCTGCGGGAGCAGTAGCATGACGGTTAAGTCAAACTACCAGTTTAAACTTTGAATCTGTTTTCTACTATGTTGCCTGATCACTGGGCTTCAACAGCAGCCATCCTTGACACAATTAGCTGCAAAAGATAACAGTTGTCCATAGCATAAGTTGTGTACCGGCATCACCCTTCACTCCCTTCCCTTCTGTGGTTGCTCCAGCAGACCATTAGCAGCAGTGCCATATGCAGCAGTGCAGGCCAGATTGGGGCACACTTTGCTCTGTAGCTTGGTTCCAGCTGACAGGCTTATATGACGTCATTTCTATAAAACCTGATCTTAAACATGCACCATTCATTCATTCTAAACCTCTCATGGACATAAAATCCGGAGTTAAATAGCTGTAACTTTCCAGAGATGGGAACAATAGCTGTGAGTTTTTAGGTGAAAATCCAGAAATGTTTGACTGTGGTTTTGCAGATGTGATTTCTGTGCTGCAGAACATTTGGAGGGTACAGTGTGAGGTTTAACACCTCTGCTGCCACCATCCTCTTTCCAAGCCCCTAAGCATGGCTCACAGTCATGAGATTTAAGGATATCAAAAAGTCCTGGAAGAGCTAAGGAAAGATAATCAGGGCTAGTGTGCTGACAGTGGGGGAAGAAGCTGAAAGAGCGGAGCGGGGACTGTGGCCAGGGTGGCTTAAATGCCGCTTTCCAGAGTCATCATTAAGGGAAATCCAGTCTTCTGGCTGGAGATGTGGACTGTTTTAGTAATGAAGACACTGGGATTAGAAACAGAAGCTCAGAAAACAAGGGGACTTGCTCAGGCCTATAGGTAGTAATGCTCTGGGTAATTCAAGTCCTAAACCTGTTTCTTTGACAGCATCTCTGCTGAAATCAGTACGGCAGGTATTCCTGTGGTAACTATACATTATCACAGAATTACAGAAAGTTAGGGATTGGAAGGGACCTCAAAAAATCATCTAGTCCAATCCCCCCGCCGGAGCTGGAACACCCAGGTGAGGTTACACAGGAAGGTGTCCAGGCGGGTTGGAATGTCTGCAGAGAAGGAGACTCCACAACCTCCCTGGGCAGCCTGGGCCAGGCTCTGTCACCCTCACTGAGAAGAAGTTTCTTCTCAAATTTAAGTGGAACCTCTTGTGTTCCAGCTTGAACCCATTACCCCTTGTCTTACTGTTGGTTGTCACCGAGAAGAGCCTGGCTCCATCCTCGTGACACCCACCCTTTATATATTTATAAACATTGATGAGGTCACCCCTCAGTCTCCTCTTCTCCAAGCTAAAGAGACCCAGCTCCCTCAGCCTTTCCTGGTAAGGGAGATGCTCCACTCCCTTAATCATCTTCGTGGCTGCGCTGGACTCTCTCCAGCAGTTCCCTGTCCTTCTGGAACTGAGGGGCCCAGAACTGGACACAATATTCCAGATGAGGTCTCACCAGGGCAGAGTAGAGGGGAAGGAGAACCTCTCTCGACCTACTAACCACCCCCCTTCTAATACACCCCAGGATGCCATTGGCCTTCTTGGCCACAGGGGCACAGTGCTGGCTCATGGTCATCCTGCTGTCCCAGCCAAAGTCATTACAATCCAGGAAACAAATATCAGCTTTTTCTCCTGGTGTTGTTTAATACCCCAGATGTCTGGTGTGGTACTGTCTTGCTCTTTGGTGGATGGTCTGTGCTGCACAGTGGTAGCCCTCACCTGGGTGCAAACGCTGAGCTCTGGCACGCAAGGGCTGGTGTAGCTGTCTGTAACCTGGGGGAACAGATGGCACTGCGTGACAAACACAGACTGTCCCCCCCTTCCTTGCTCCTTTCTGCTGCAAATTGAGGCCTTAAAAAGGATTGATGGGGCTAACAACCACCTCATCTAGGATGACTCTTTGAGGGATTAATGACTAGTTGCTGGGGAAAGGTTTAATGGTCCAAAGAGATCAGCAGTCTCAAGCCAGTTTATTAATCAGCTGGGGCTAAGACCATTATAGCTTAACAGCTCAGCTCGCATGGGGGCAGAGGAAGGAAGGGGTAGCAGTGATCTGTCTCTGCACAGAAACAAACCAAACAAACCAAGGAGATCCCTAGAATGCAGTAAAGAAACTCATTGATTGTCAGGGGCTAAGATTTAGCAAGGAAATGCAAAGAGAAAAGGGAGTGATGGGCTTGTTTCATTTATGCCTGACACACTGCAACCCGCCTCACGTCCTCCCTGCTGCAGTGGCTCCTGAACCAGCCCATGGGCTTCCAGGCAGCTTTGTCACTAGCGATGGCCACTAGACACCACTAAACCCTATGCTGTTGCCTGCATGGTTGTGGACGACTATTGGGAGAGGAAATTTCTTTCTAACACCTTGTTCAGAGATCAGGTTTCTGCCCTGGAGCGTGAAAACTGAAGTTCTTATTATTTTTATCACAGCAAGTCAAAGCGCAGAAGCTATTCTTATTCATATAAATGTCTAATCCTACTCTGATTCCTCCTGAGCTGTTGCATTTGCTTTGATTACTTTTTCCAGTTATAGCTAAAATAAATTTTGCAGTATAATGATCTGCCTTTACAATGCAGCAGTCCCTGAGATGAGGAGAGGAGGCATTGAGCAGGTCCCACCATGGTCTCTGCCCCATCTTGGGGCTCAGAGAAGCCTTGGCTGGAGATGTCATTTGTGTGGAGGAGGGAGCTAGAGCTATTCCTGGTCTACCTGATGCAGGGTCTCAATGCCTGAATGTAATTATTTGCTCTTCAATTTGGTGCCTTTGGGGGGTAATCTGTAGCAGGATGTCTGAATAAAGCACAGGGATATAGTAATTTCCTCTGGGGCACAGTGTGGGTGAGCAGTAGGATCTCTGGGGAAGGAGATCTGCTCCCAGGTACCAGAGGTCTCTGAAGCAATTTTCAGCTGCCTCCATGCAGTGGGACTGGGCCAGAGCCACTGACTTATTCTGGCCAGGCTGGGCTGTGGGAAATATCACAACAAGCTGGTATGGGTGGCTTGGGGTCAGTAGGCTCTTTATTTGCTTGAAAGTGAGGTCCCTTGTGATTCATCCCCACAGAGTCTGTTTTAAGCAGCCTACAAAGAGGCTGATCTTCTGAGGAGAGCTCTGGCTTTGCTCTAGAATCTGACCACAGTGAGAAATTGTTTTCATTCTGATACATTTTTAGATGGCCGAAATTTTACTTTATTTTTGGATTTGTTTTTTTTTTTTTATTTTTCTGTGCTTGCTCCATCCGAAGTCTTGAACTACATGTGAGAGCAGATGCCTTATCTGCATTCATCAGCTGTCTTTTTGGGTAAAACTTCTTCTGCTGTTCCTCTTTCTTTCTGTAAATGCACATATCAGCCATATGTGTTTCTGCTCACTTCCTGGAGAGCCTGGACATCTGGCTGCCCTAAGATGGTGAAAACCAGCATGCCCTACATGCTCCAGTGCCCCAGCCTGAACAAACATCATGTACATCACTACAGGCCTCTCCTGACTTGAGGTTTTCAACAGTCACCAGGACAAATTCTTTCTTTTAAGAGGAACCTGGACAATCAGCAGGTGAAAGTTGCTTCTGAAAGAGGTAGTTGGTGGCAAAGAGTGTATTTGTGTGTGTGTGACTTATGGGAAAAAAGCAACCTCCAGTGTCTTTGGATGATTTTTGCATATCACTTAATAAAGATTTCTGCTTTGCAAGGGCAGTAGCTTAAATTTAATGAATCACAGAGCAGAAAGAAGGTGGCAGGCACCAGGGACAAGATGAATTCATGGAGTTTCCCTTCTGGAGTTCTGTTCTGGGGTCCCACTGCTTTTTAACCATCTTTTCACCAATGGGACAGTGTATGTGGACTCAATTTTCTGTACTTTTTGGATCCCAAGAGGTCCAAACTAGATGTTTCTATTGCTTTAGCTAACAAAGAGTGGGGATCAATGCGTAGCACATTATGAGCTGTGATTCTATAAGATCAAACAGAATTTGGTTATAAGACTTCGTAGCACGTGGGAGAACTTTATGCCCCTAGTTCGGCTTCAGAGGTGACAGTTCTTGGTGGTCTTGCTTTTTATGGCTACAAAGACTCACGCTATTAAGTCTGATAATGATGTTGGCAAGACAACACATGATCCCTCGTTGAAATTAATCCAATATAAAATCTGCTGGTTTCTGTTTCTTGAAGAACTAGGGCTGTAATGACCAGGGGAGCTGTAGAAGCCAACAAGTAACTCCTTTGCATGAGCCTGTAGTCTCTGTCCACCAAGTGGAAGTGGAAGAGCAGATCTTCCTCAGATGTGGCACGCTGGCCCTGCTTGGACCTCCCTTTAGATCAAATTCTGAGGTTCAGGAAATGATGTTAGAAATATGCTGAACTATGTTTCAATCTGCCAAGTTTTTCCCTAATATAAACATATGTACTGGTGCTGAATTTAAATTCAGGTCCTATACACTATAGAAATGTTGACTACCTATAGTCCACATGGAATGGTGACCCTATAGCCCCTAAACCCATCAAGATGTATTAATGGCTTATCTGAAGTCTCTGTAGCAAACATTTCAGTCTCTTCAGCCAGAGAGAAGTGGGTTACTTTGTGAATATCAATGCAGATCAAATACAACTTATCTCAAGGACAATGTATTTGTCCTGAAAATTTGGTCAAATAAATTAGAAACAGTTCTTTAAAATGTATCAGCGAACAGCAAGTTTTTATCTTCCTTTTTGAGCAGCGAAAATTGGTGATCAAGCCATAATTTGAAATGTGTGGTAGGATGCAGCAAAATCAATGCCATTGAAAATGCATATGGATATGAAGATTTGGCAAAAACATGTTCTCTGTTCTACAGGCATTAGGCTGTTTTCCTTTCATTTGGCATCATATATATGTAGTCACCCTGGCTTGATTTGCACTGATCACAACCGCTGCTGTGCTCGCTTTGGCTTGGTTTTGGGGGTGTGCGAAGGGGAGGTCATATCGGGCACGATGGCAAACGTTTTGGGAAAGGGATAGTTATTTTATGCATTTGGCATAACTGGGCCATCAATCTCAGAAGAGTGTGTACAAAGTGTCTAAGTAGAGAGTTACAAAAATGCAATTGCTGCTTTCTTCCTTTACTTATGTAAAATGAAAGTGAGAGTCTTGCCATGTGTCACTGTTTATTGTGGCCTTTCAGTACTTAAAGGGGGTTTATAGGAAGGATGGTGACAGACTTTTTAGTAGGGCCTGTAGCAATAAGACAAGGAGTGATGGTTTTAAACTAAAAAAGAGGAGATTCAGACTAGATATAAGGAAGAAATTTTTTACAATGAGGGTGGTGAAACACTGGTACAGGTTGGCCAGAGAAGTGGTGGATGCCCCATCCTTGGAGACATCCCAGGCCAGGCTGGACGGGGCTCTGAGCAACCTGAGCTGGTGCAGATGTCCCTGCTCATGGCAGCAGGGTTGGACTAGATGACCTTTAAGGGTCCCTTCCAACCCAACCTGTTCTATGAGTCCATGATTCTACCTGCTTGGCCAAAGCACCAACATATGGTCGTACTCACAGATTTATTCACCTGGCATTGTACATGTTCTTTTGAGATGTGAAAGTTCTAACTTACTAAATTGTTCCTACAACTATTTCTTCTCACACAGTCTTGACTTTTTTTTGCCTGAGCTGTTGATCTTTGTTGGACGCTGTCAGGGGCTGGCTGAAGCTCTGTGATAGAAGGATTGGCTGGTTGGTGAAGGACATTTCCTGGACAGGAGCAATAGAAAACCTCCATTATGGCAAGGACCACAGCAGGTACCTACCATTTTCAAGATGCTGCCTGTAAACTCTTGGATTGGGATTTCTGGTTTTCTGGCCAGGTGGGTCTCTGCTGCCATATATATTATTTGAGGCTACAGGGAGTTTCTGTGGCTAAAATGGGAGAAGAGTGTAGGCCCAGCTCTGCCTTAAAATTGATTTCAGATCTGCCTGAACACTGCCCAGCTGTCAACATAGTGAAAGACTTTTCTCTTTATGATGGACACAGCTGAAAGCATGGCTGCCAGCAGCCCTGAATTGTGTGATCTTGAAAAACAGATTGCAGTGTGAATGCCTGAATTGCTACCATGGGTATTGCTTTGACCAGACCTAAAGTATTTCTCCAGAAGAGTGATGTATGCAAGGAAGCTAGTACTCCTGATGGTATTTGAGAAGTGACTGGACAATGCCCTCAGACACACAGGGTGAATTTTGGGGTTGTCCTGTGCAGGGACCCTTGTGGGTCCCTTCCAACTCAGGACATTCTGTGATCCTTGTCCACAGTGGCTGCATTCTCTTGGAGCCCTACAGACCTGTTATGGCATATGTATCATCCAGAAACCTCACCCAGGGGCACCCACCATATGCACTGTGGATTTCACACCACATGCAACTTGTATTGACAAGACGGGTCCATCCATTCTCCCTTGCTTCTCTAGAGCTGGCTGATGCACCTTGGACCTGCCAACAATTTGAGTTCGGCAAAGGGTGATCTGATTACAGGAGAGGTGCAGCTGGGCTAGGAACCTTCTCTCATAGATGACCGATTGGCTCTGCTGTCTGATTTCAAAGCTGTGGTGTCCTGTGCCTCGGTTCAGAAGGCAGTCAAGAGGCCTGAGTTCTCTCAGATAAATGGCTCAGCTTGGAGCACTGTGCCTTGATATTCCTGAAGCTGCTAATCCTAATTAACAGCTTTTCTAAGTCCATTTTATACTACTCTAGCAGCCCAAGTGGGCTTTAAAGCGAATGGAAATGACCCCATGGAGAGCTCTCTCTGGAGATGTTGCTATGCCGACCTGCTTACAGCAACTATTAAGGCTTCGGTTGCTCTCTTCCATCCCGCGGTGTTGTTATTGTCACGTGGGCTCAGATGGTGCCAGAAGTGTGTCTGGGGTGGATGAGGCCTGAACTCTATTTTTTACTTTTTAGGAAGATGTGGGGAGAAGGGGGAAAAAAACAAGGAGAGAGGGGTGAGATTACGCCAGGCAGCAACAGCAACAACAACAACAAAACCTGAAAGACCTGAGATTCCTCTGACAGAAAAATGCCTACATTTTATCGTGCACCATCCTTAAAAATAACCAAACCATTTTTTTTTTTTTTTTCCGAAACACACTTCTTTATTGAAGGTCTGCAGGCGATAGGACATTTCCCCTGGGTTTCCTCACCCGGTCTGATGGGAACACTGGGAGCCTAGCCCTGTTATACCCCAACGCTTCACAGCCAGTACCTCCTGCCCCAAATGGGCTGTTGGGCAATTGATGCCATTTCTCTAAGAGGGGACAACAAATTGGCAGCTCCCATCCCAACCATGCTGGGGCTGTGCAGGCAGAGGTGTTCATGTCTCCTCTCTTGCCCTGTGGAGCACATACTAAAACTTTTTTTGGCCACGTTCATTCTCCTTAAATCCAACCTTCCCAAAGCCTATAAATCTGAGGCACTAAGAGGAAGACAAATTATAATGAATGTATTTTAGGAATATAAAAAGTAAGGACTAATATAACTTTATCTTCTCCTTCCTCTCCCCACCTTCACCATCTCTTGTTTTTAACATTTTGGGAACTGTCAGCGCTTGAAGGGATATAATGTGTGCTGCAGAGAGGGGGGACGTTTTCCCTTTCTGAGCTGATGTGAACTGTGCCTGCAGGGAGCTCCTCCCTGAGATGACAGGCCCTTTGCCCCAGGGCACATGGGCACCCAAATGTGGGGAAAGAAAGGGGAAAAAGCAAACATATTAGAAATATGATGATTTTATAGTTCAAGCACCTGCAGGAGCACTGCAGCCTAATGGTTTCCACAGTGACAGGGGAGGGAGGGTGAGATCTGAGCGCTAGTGTGTTGGGAAAACCCTGGGTGGCCCCAAACGGAGTCGGGGGGCAGGACAAAACCCACAGAATAAACCCCCTAAGAAAGATTAAGAGGAGGAAATATAAGAGGTGGGAGGTGACGTGGGCTGCAGCCTCTTGGAGACGGCTCAGCCCCGCTCCATGTAGTGGGTGCAGTAAGACAATGGTGGGGACGCATCCCCCTACAAGTTCATGAAGCACATATGGGTTTTAGGGGAGAGTTGGAAGGGTCTTCTCGGTGGCAGGCCATCCTCAGGCAGGCCTCCTGCAATGCTTTCTGTGCTAGGATGGTGTTGTGGTGCTTTTAAGGGAAAGGGGGCTTTTTCATTGACATCAATGCTCCTGTCTTCCCCTGGTAAATTGCGTATTTAGGGGAGATTTTAGGAGAGCTTCAAAGCTGAAGGAGGGGTGGCGGCGTGGTGGGGCTGTGCAGGACACGGTGAGGGACACAGGGCTGAAGGAGACAGACAGTGTTTTGGGTGGGGAGATAGCGAGAGGCCAATTAATTTCCCTGTCACATCAGGCATGACTAATGAATGCTTCTCCAATGGAGCAAAGGGTGAGATGTCCCATACGTGGCTGTGTGGGCCCAGAGCTGGGTTCAGCAGCCATGCAGGCACTGCTGCCTTTGCTCGTCCATGCAGCTGGGTGGCTCTTGGGGGAGGCCTTCTTCAGACCTGGGGGTGTCCTTTTGATTATGATCACCCCAAAAGTCACCAGTCTCCCAATTGGGAGCAGAAAGGCCAAAATATATTCCACCAAATACTAATGCCAAACCAACCCCACAAACACTTGGGGAAACATGGCAACATACTGAGTGGACCAAGTAAGGGTTTATCTTGCATTAGAAACAATGATTTTAAATGGTAGAGACAGTTTCTGCGCAGTATTGATTTGAAGCAGCTTCCGTCTTTCTTTACTAAAAAAAAAAAAAAAAAAAAAAATTAGAAAATTCCCCCACCAACCCCCAAAATATCAGGACAACATTTTTCCCCACTTTCCAACAAGCTATATTTTTCTGGGAAAAATAAAAATATTAGTCAGCTCCAGTAACCCCACCAGGAGGGGAATGAGGTACAATTGTTAGCCTTCTTACAAGGTGTGGATAGACAGTGGTGCTGAAGATGGGTAGTCCATACTGTTGTTTATTATCTATAATAAGTAGCATCCAGAAATCTCAGTCAAGGATCAAGCCCTAGTGTGCTAGTCCTTGTACAAATGCACAATAAGAGAGTCCCTGCCCTGAAGAGCATACAGTCTAAAAATGGTGCCTTACATGGCATAATTTGCAAGGGTAAGTTTGGAATTGGAGACAGAGAAATGATAGATCAAACTTTTTCCTGACTTCCTTGTATCTTTCAAACAAAAGCCATAAAACACAAGTGCTGAGATGATAATTTCCGGTCCCCATCATTAGCCAGATGTTAGAACCGTAGAATCATTTAGGTTGGAAAACATCCTTAAGATAATCAAATCACGCTGTAAACCTAACACTGCCAAGTCCAGCACTAAACTATGTCTCAAAGCACCACATGTACACATCTCTTAAGCACCTCCAGGGATGGCGACTCAACTACTTCCCTGGGCAGCCTGTTCCAGTGCTTCATAACCCTTTTTGTGAAGAATTTTTTCCTAATATCCAATCTGAACCTCCCCGGTGCAACTTGAGGCCATTTCCTCTGATCCTATCGCTTGTTACTCGGGAGAAGAGACCAACACCCTCCATGTTGCAACCTCTTTTCAGGCAGTTGTAGACAGTGATAGGATCTCCCCTCAGTCTCCTTTTCTCAAGGCTAAAGGGCCCCAGTTCTCTCCGCTGCTCCTCATAACACTTGTGCTCCAGGACCCTGAGCAGCTTTGCTGTTCTTCTCTGAACTCTCTCCAGCACCTCAATGTCCGTCTTGTCATGAGGGGCCCAAAACTGAACACAGGATTCAAGGTGGGGCCTCACCAGTGCCCAGTACAGGGGCACAATCACTGCCCTGGTCCTGCTGGCCACACTGTTCTTGATACAAGCCAGGATGACATTGGCCTTTTTGGCCACCTGGGCACACACTGGCTCGTGTTCAGCTGCTGTCAACCAGCACCCCCAGATCCTTTTCCACCAGGCAGCTTTCCAGCCGCTCTTCCCCAAGCCTGTAGTGTTGCTTGGAGTTGTTGTGGCCCAAGTGCAGGACCTGGCACTTGGCCTTGTTGAACCTCATACAATTGGCCTCAGCCCATCAATCCAGCCTGTAGCAGCTTTTTACCCTCCAGCAGATCAACGCTGCCACCCAACTTGGTGTTATGTGCAAACTTACTGAGGATATGCTTGATCCCCTTGTCCCTATCACTGATGAAGATATTAAACAGAACTGGCCTCAGTACTGAGCCCTGGGTGGCACAGCAAGGAGACAGTTGGCAGTGAGCCACACTGCTGATGTTGACACCATCTGCTTGAAGAATATGGTCCCCAGGTGCTATTCATCTGCAGCAATGACGGAATCCTGCAATTCTTCTTGAACAATGTTTCCCGGTGGGGCGTCTCTACCCCTATCTATCTTCATCCTCAACTCTTCTTCCACGTCTTCTTGGTGAATTTCAGTTGTTTTCATTTCAGCTGTAACTCTAACTCTCTGAGGAAGGTCTTCTTCAGCCTCCTCAAAAGATGGGTTGACCAGTCCAGCCTCTGCAGTCTCTAGTGATACCACTTCAGCTGCAGAACTTTCTGCCACTTGTGGCACTGCTGGAAAGAAAGCCTTTTCTGATCCACAGGACAGATTTATACTCCTGCATGAAGTTTTCAAGGCATTTGAAACAGTACATATGTCCACAGGTTGGAGCAGAGCCTAAAGACAGATGTGGCAGATGAATTCATCATCGACTTCATCCTGGAAGTTCCAAGGATGATTGTCCAGAAAGATGTGGAACTCACCCTGTTCACAGCAAAGTTCCCTAACTTTGGATGTATGTTCTGCTATGGGATCAGCCATGATAGTCAGCATCAGACACTCTTCAGCCACTGGTAAGGAAACTTGTAATGTAGTAGTTGTCTGACAGAGGTCCTCTGTAGGTGTTGGGGGTGGGAAGGCAACTCACTTGTCCCCAGGAAGGGCAGGGAGGAGGTGAGGAAAGCCCAGCACCAACTCACCTGTGATGGTGGCAATAAGTGGCTCCTCCACCGAGTTTCTGTGTGGGGAAGAAAGTTGAAACCTACATAAGACGAGGAGGTGGCGCAGCCACCCAGGTGTCTCCGTTCTTCCTATCCGGCACAGCTCGGCTCAGCCCCATGTTCTCGGGCTGTGTCACCTGGAGTGAGCCAGTCAGACACTAGTGAAAATTCAACAGCTGTCCTGGGCTGAGAGACTCTGCGGTCCCATAGCCCACTCCAGCATGACGGCAGAAACCGCAGCATGCAGGGAAGGGCAGGTGGTTTATGCTGCTCTAGCAGGGGACCAGTGGGGCTCTGCTCCAGCTGCCTTGCTGAGCAGGGCTGCACGCAGCTATGGATGTCTCTGTGCCTTGGATTCCCTGCTCGCAGCAGGGAAAGCGTTTTTCGGGAAAGTGGAGCTTTGCAAAGTAGTTCCAAAAAACGGTGGATTTTTCTTTCTGTCTTTTCTTAGCTTCCTTTTTTTGAGATACTGTATAAACTTCAAAACATGACTGAATTTGTGCATGCCTTTATTTATTGAGCTATTTATGATGGGCACAGATTTCCCTAAGCCAAAAAGCCCCCTCCCTCCTCCTTCCGCAGCCTTAGTAATCAGCTTTCTTGTGCTCCAGCCCACACTAGACTATTTTCCACTGTCAAATCCTCCATCATTGGTTAAATTACCTAGGTGTGTGTTGGCTTTATCTTTTTTTTTTTGTTGGTGAAATCTTATAATCTTGCAAGTCTACTTTGCCCAAGGCTCTGTCATCCTCTTAGGTCTCTTGTACACTCTGCTTCTCTACTGGCTGATTCTATAAAAGGTCTGTTTCAACAAGGCTGCTTTTAGGGCTGATGTCTGTACTCTGGTGCCCGTGACAATCATCTGTGTCTGTCAAGGCTCCTGAGTACTTCAAAGCTACAGTGAACTGCAGATGTTTGGACTCTTTTGCACATAGGTGTTAAATTCTCCCTTCCACCATCCCTTTCTCACATGCTTCGCTTCCACATTTTGCTGCCCTTGTTCACTGCAGCCTATATTGCCTGCACAGCTTTTATGCCACTGTACTGTTAATGAGCATGTTTGGCACAGGCCCTGGTTTGCTATTGGGGTTCCCCTTCCCATGCACATGCCAGCAACTGCCTTCTGACATGGGAAGACAGGCTTTGCTCAGAGCCTGTCATGTGGACCAGTTTTAATACAGGATGCTCTTTCCTTTTGGCTCCCCACAGAGATGACAGGACCCTGTTCAATACAGCTCCCCGTCAGTGTATGGTTGAGTCACAGGAGGTTTTTCTGTTGCTACGTCTAATAGCACTTTGCTATCAGGAGCAGAACATCAACCTGCTTGGCTGGGAGTCGGCAGCTTTCCTTGTCTGGAAGTTGTTTTGATTCTTTTCTTAGACTTCTCCCTCTCTGTGACTTTCTTTCTAAAACATTAATTTCCTCTAATTAGAGCCTCCTTAACAATTCTTTTTTCCCTTCTCCTCAGTTAATTTCCTCTAATTAGAACCTCCTTAATAATTCTTTTGCTAAATCAATTTCCTCAGTTAGAACCACATGCCATAATTTCTTCCCATCCTTTCGAAAGCTGTCGGAGTAGCTAAGCAAATTATGCTTCTGGGTAACCTTTATCTCTTACTTGGTATTTTAAAAGAAGAACTGTAACAGGTTAGACAGGCACAATTTCCCCTTCCAGAGCTATGCTGTTCTGACCCCCATTAGGTTATACTTAGCTGAGTGTTGTACTATTGTATACTTAATTAGGCGGTCTAGCTGCTTCTCTGGAACCAAGGTAAGGATGTATTTATGAATGAATTAAACATGACACTTCATTACTCAGATCAGATTTAACAGTGTCAAAATCCATCTTTAAACCAGATCAAATTGCTCTCTAAGAATACGTAAAACCTCCTGCTCCTGTTAGCTGTGCTGTGAGCCAGCCGGTTCTAACTTTTTCTCTGCAGCCTTGCCAAGCTTTCTTTTCCTGACAAGCATTTTAAGTACTAATTGTTTCTAAAACATGCTGGTTTTAAAAATTTCTTTTTTTGTTTGTAATTTACACAGTAAGTAACTATTAATGGCACATTGCTTTTCACAATCATGCTGTGGGCTACCTCAGGAGTTGGTATAAATGAGGATGCAGCTGATTTACACATTATGGACCTTGAGCCTAAATTTCCTCTTCTGCCTTATGTAGTTTGTTCCCAGTTGAGACTGTGTTATGCATTTCTCTAGCCCTTTAAGATGGCCCATAAGGAACCACCTTACTATGTCTGACCTTTCTGAAATATACCAAGGATGACTTGCTCCATTTCCTGATTTTTGGGAAGAAAAGGGACAAGTATTGGTGGGAACTGGAAGGAGCCATAGTGAAATCTTAGTGAAATGTCTTGTAGTGAAGTCAGTTTTTTTTATGAAATTAAAAAAAAAAAAAAAAAAAAAAGCAGGGAAACACACTCGAGCGGCAGGAACACCCTCTCCCTTCTACTGGTAGGTGAAGCACTGGTAGCTGATCGTGTTCTGTTTTCTAGTACCCCTTTCTCAGGTCAGCACCTGCTACCAAGCACAGATCTGACGGTCTCAACAAGTGTTGCTGTGAAGAAGAGAACGGCCCTGCTACGATGCACGGTACAACAGGGCCCAGCTCACATGAGACAGGCCAAAGAAAGCCGCCTCACACCTGGCTCATGAGACTTCTTCTGCTCTTTGTAGCGTAAGGACATTCTCCCTCTTTTGGCTATGCCCAACGTAAGCTCCATAGCCTGCTCAATGTCCTGATCGCAAAGCCGAAAGTCACCGTGGGCCCTGAAGTCTGCTCCAGTAAGGCAGATGGGCCCTTCATACTTGTGAAATGCTTTTTACCACCATCTGATGAGAATCAGCAACGCCTCTGTGGGTGGATGCCCTGGGTGCCACTTGGTACAACAAGTGGAGTGATCCATGAGGAGCGCTCCCCAGATATTCTACAGGGAGCTGGTGGAGGCTCGCAGCTACTCCATCCTTGTCGGTGCCACTGGCAGCTTTCTGGACAGGTTCAAAACATTTTAGCCCAGCCTAGCTACTGTGGGAAAGCTGTCCTGCTGCTCTCTTTCACACTTCTTTCTGTCTGGCCTTTCCAAGCCTCTAGCACTCCAAAAAGTCTATTCTGGTTGAATTGGTGCAGAAGTTGTAAGATCTCCTTTATTTCTTCTGCAGTCTTAACAACTATGTAGAAAACTCCATTTGCCATCACTTCGCATGGAATTTTGGTGTAAGATTGGGTGGAAAAATGAAATGCATTAAGGTTTTTGGTTTTGACAAAATCCCTAATGTTTGAGATGGGAATAAAACATTTTTGGGCAATCTTACAAGGAGTAAAATGCTGGTGGTGCTAGAGAGGGAGCTGTTTGGGAAAGGTAGATTCTCTAAAAAGAAATGTTAGAAGGCTAAAAAAAAGCTGTCTGGTTCTTCTCAGAAGAGATGAGAGAGCAGGAAGAGGGAATCACCAGATTGGATTGTTCAGACCGACAATCAACTACGATGGAAGAGATGCTGTTCTCTATGTTCCTTCAGAAGCCCATCTTGCTGGTCTCCAGTCCAGTCCAGCTGAGGACAAAGAACGGCTAGAGATAGAGATAGGCAATCCAGTAGACAATGTTGAAGAGCAGGAAGGCAGTGGGGAAGAAGACACGAGAGTAGGAGTCCAGGCGGGAGATGTGAATGCGGACTCTCCCTTCCCGCCACATTCCCGTCTGACAGTCCTCAATGCAGCAGAAGAACCTCTCGCATTCCTTTCCTTCCAGGCATGGGGAGCTAGGGTCTTCATCCTCATCTTCCTCTATCTCTGTGGGCCAGTGCATGATGTTGTTGATGTTGATGGTGGTAAAGGACGGCATCACCTGTGCACTGGCAGGTGGCTGTAATGAGGAGGGGTAGGTGGATTAAAGGGAAGGAAAAGGCAAGAAAACATGTTCTAGACACCAAAACTCATCAAATTGGCAAGCGATCAGTTCATAGCATAGTCGCAGTTCAATGGAGAAGGATGACTGATCATCCCCCATCTCTGCATGTGGCTGTAAATTACCACCTTGGCATACTGTGGGGACTGGCACCTCCCTGTATGACTGAGTTTCATCCCTGGCACCCTAGGGAGTAGCCTTCATCAGCAAAGATCTAATTTCCTGATTCCCTATCTTTGCCACTAATAGTCAGTGCAGAAACAGGACCTGTCTGGTTTCAGCTGTGCTAGCCTCTTCCCTCATTCCCCTCAGCTCAGTTGTCTTTGAATACACAGCATACAGTCCAGATATGTCTTCTGGTTGCTGTCAGCTGCTGGAGAAAAGCTGGGGAAAGCCTGTGTGTGACTCCCAACCTCTTGGCCCAGGAGAGGAGACATATCAGCCTCATGGAAGAGCTCTCTCCACCTGTGCTAGGAAACGAGGCTGGCACAGAAGAGATCTGTCTTTTTTGGTTTCAGTTCTGTCCCAATTCAGAGGCCTGTTTCAGCTGATGTGTCTGTCAGCAGTACCTGCCATGAGCTCGGGCAGATCTCAAGAGGATGATGACCACTTTGAGTTCACTGTCCCCACACTCATGATGTCCTCTGATGGACAGACCACAAAACAAAGTAAGTTTCTGCATCTCTGTGACCTAAGATACCTCTGTAAGCCACAGACACCAAATCAGTAGAGGTGAAGAACCTGGGTGTGGATCACCCTGTCTTAAAGTAGACATTTACATTTGGTCACATGAGTCATCCTAAACTATACTGATAAGCTGTCCAGCAATTTTGAAGAGATCACAGTGTGCCTGGCACTTACAGGGACCTCCTTGTTTTAGGGGAGCCTCAGCTTCTTTTTCTGGTGCTGTCTCACATTTCAGGTGCTCAGACCTAGCACGTACAGTGGTCTGAGGACCTTATGAAGATGGTATGGGTCAGGCACTAAACTATGTCAGCAGTTGCCAGTGGAGGCTCAGGAGGGATATTTCTAAATATTTTGGGATTCTAACAGCATCCACCTCAGCTGGTGCCTTCGACCTACCAGCCTGGCTTTCCTGTTGTTGTGCTCAAGTGGTTTCTTGTTTCCCACCAGGTAGTTGAGTGTAGCATACTCCATGAGAGCTGCAAAGACGAAGATGAAGCACACAGAGACAAAGAGGTCCATGGCTGTGATATAGGAAACACGGGGAAGGTGCTTGCGGGAGATGGTACTCAGGGTGGTCATTGTTAGCACAGTTGTGATACCTAAGAGAGAAAAGAGCTGGTTTAAGTAATGAAGAGGAGCACTTCTGTCTTCTACATGCATCCAGCCCCCAAAACATCCCCATTTTTCCTTTCCTGTGGGAGAGAAATTCCTCTGGTTGCCTGGTGCTATTTTTGCTCTACTTATCGAGACTCTGGCCTTGAGGTGCCCTCTAACAATGCTCCATGGAAAAAGAGCTGTTCAAAACCCACGTGTCACACAGGACATCGATGTGGACTAGTAAAGGAGTGGGGAACTCAAACTCTGCCTAAGGCTGTAGACAGGAACAATGGCTTGGATGATGGGAGGAGTGTCCAAAGGAAGGACATGCTAAGAGGCAATAAGACTTGATGGATGGTTTTGGGCAGGCAACAGGTGAGTTGGGATTCAGTCAGTGATGTCCGGCTGAGTCAGCAATAAGCATGGCAATGTCTCAGATGACACAGGACTGCTGTTTCTGTCTGATGTGAACCAGAGCTGGAAAGCAAAGGCCCCTGTTCCCTTTGTCTCTGAGCATTTTCTTCCCAGGATGACTTTAGCCAAATGCAAAGCTCATCATAGAATAATTTGGGTTGGAAGGGACCTTCAAAGGTCATCTAGTCCAACCCCCCCCCTGCAATAAGCAGGGACACCTTCAACTGGGTTAGGTCAATCAGACTGAATCTACCCTCTTCTAGCTTAAAACCATCACTTGAATGGGGCTTGAAATTGTTTTTGCAGCAGCAGTAATACTCACAGATCTGTTTCCAGAGATAAAGTATCAGGAGCCAAAAAAAGATCAGCTGCAAGAGTTGGGGGACTGGACTAGATGATCTTTTGAGGTCCCTTCCAATCCCTATCATCCTGTGATGCTGTATTGTGATCTTATCTACTGCTTTTTAGGTTGTGGAAAAGAAACAGAAACTCCACCTGCTCTTCCTTCTCTAACAGTTATCTAAATCCACCTGCCACCCTTTCTTGGGGTCACCCCAATGGCTCTGGATGGGAGCGTGGCAAGAGATTTTCATATTTTCCTGCTATCTTTGCATTAGCAGATGTGATGTGACTTCCCATATATTTGAAATGCCAATGGAACTGGTCCCATTTACATCTCCTTAATGTAGGCTGATGGGCTTGAAATGTACTGGGGATCATTTGTATTAAGTACAACAGGGGCTGTGGAGAGAATACATTATTCTTGATGTGCTGAGGTCCCTTCCCAGAGAGAAGGGCTCCCCTCCTCGGGAAACTTGCCTTTGTTTTTTTGAGACAGCCACCATAGTGGTGTCTGCTGTGCAGAACACTTTGCCTCTTGCTGTTCAGAACATTTTGCCTCTTGCTGTTCATTCCTTTCCCAGCTACGGATCATGGCGTAGCCTCACCTCCATTGGAAATGACACCCCATTCCTTCTCCTGCTCTCAAAATAAGCACCAAAGAAATTGATTTTGATAGGGAGGTGGGGAGAGATGGTCATAATGGATGGGCTCTGAATAGTCCTGCCTGATAGTGTTGGCCCCTCGCCTCTCCTCTCCCTCCCTGCAGAGGCTGCAGCCAGGGCTGGGAATGCCACCTCCAATTAAAGGGAAAGTCGGTGGGGCTGATGGGAAGGACGGTGCTGGGAAGCAGAGCTTGCTGCAAAATGCAGATACAGCCGAACCGCATTAAAGATGCATAAAGACCTCTCTAGTGCCTACCAGAGCGGGATTCAATCAGCATAAGCTTTTTCCTGCCTCAAAGAGCCACCGCAGGTTGCTGAGAAAATCTAAACAATAGGCAGAGCTGTTGCCACATCCTGGACTCCCAGTGTGGTGTGACTGACACAGAAAGGCTGGACTTATCAGCGTTCCGTATCCTGCCAGAGCGTGGGACTCTGTGGATACAGCTGAGCAACTTCACTCATCACCCTACAAGCTTTATGTCGCTGGTCCTACACTGAACCCTTGAAACATCGTGAGGAAGTGCAGGTCACCTGCATGTGACAGGAGCCCTTTGGCCAATGCTGCAGTGCCACAGCTCACCCCTTCCCTCTCCCTGCTGGCACATGAGAATAACACATTGTCAACTTGGAAAAGATTAGGCTCAGGTCTCAGATCAAGATATGAGTGTTGTGCTATCCTGAAAGAATCCAGTAGCCCAAGCCCGCACAGCTGGAGATTTGGTTAAGCTTGAGGATGGTGTTACACACAGAAAGATGGAGGAGTGGACCAGCCTCCAGTAAGCTGAATAATGCCGGAAAATGGCAGAGTGCTTTAGGAGATTTTGTACCCCATCACTGCCAGCCTGCTAGCCTTGCAGAGTTCAACAAGCATCAGGCATGCAACAACCTGTCTCTTACCCAGAGATGTCCTGGCTGGCGTAGAGTCTCTCTTGATCCAGAAGGAAACCCAGGAGAGAACAACAGTCAGGATGCAGGGAATGTAGGTCTGAATGGCAAAATAACCCATACGTCTACTTAGGTCAAAAGAAACTGTCATCACCATGTACTCCCCTAGGAAAAAGCATCAGAGACATTGGAGTCATAACATGTAGCTTCCTAAAGCACAAAATCAGCAAATTTTCAGAATGTGGAGCGTTTCCGATGAGGTTTTCTTGTTTTAAATGCCTGGCTATCTGGTTTTGTGTCTGGCTTTGCGGTTGCCCACGTTGTCAGCTTCACGGACAGATGTGCGGCTGGCTGAGCAGGTTTGGTGACTTGCTGGCATTGTGGCTGGTTTGCTGGTTTTGTGGCTAGTGGACTCTGTGGCTACCCGGCTGGCTCTGTAGCTGTCTGACTTGACGTCTTTGTGACTAATTTAAGAGCTCACTTTGTGGTTGCCTAACGGGCTATCTGCCTGGCTGGCTATGTGGCTGTGAGGCTGCATTTATACTGGCCTGGCTGTGTGTCCGAGCACACTGATAAACACACTGGAAAAATTTCAGGGAAGAAACTAGAGAGCATTCATCTTCAGCTCATTGCTGCAAGGGTTTCTTTTCTATAGAAGCTATTTAGCTGTAACAGGCTACATGGCCTGGCTTGCCAACTAACTACCTGAGCTGTGACAAAGGAGGTGTCCTTCAATCGCTTTCATTGAGACCCTGGTTCTGCCCCTGGAAAAGGCATGTGGTGCTGTACATCCTAATTGCTCATTTAGCAACTTACAGCTGAGGTTCTTCTTCTTTTTCAGAGGCTCCTAGTGAGTACTGGAAGAAAGCCACCCGACAGCTCTAGAGTTAAGATGGAGCTTGCAAGCAATTACCAAAAAAAAGAGAATTACAAATGTCAGACAGCCACTGGTGCGTTCAACACACTTTCACTGCACCGCTTCTTCTCCCAGTTTGTGCTGCCTTTCTACTCCGGTTAGAGGCTGGTGCCGGTGTTGGCAACAGCAGCTTTCTGCAGAGTGGAAGCAGCACTACCTGAACTTGCTGCTTCAGCGGGCTTAAAAATATGAGCTCGCCCCCCCTGCAGGAACCCAAAGAGGCGTTTCTCAGTTGTCTGTGGGAAGGAAAGGGGATGTGAGCTATTATGAGGAGGAGGAGTTGAAGGGCCTCCATTCCATTGTTTCTTCACACGCTCGGCCTTGTTCCTGTCTCTTAAAACATAATTCAGGTGTTCACCAGCCCCACACAACTTTACATCAAGGAAGACTGAGGCCTGCAAGTTCTGATTTCCCCACCCCTGTTCCAATTCCAAGCATCACCCAGGGATCACATAGTATGCACATAGTGCAGCAAGAGGGGATCTGAGCTCCGTGACCACTCTCTCCTGATCCTTCAATTAGGGATCGCTCCATTCACATCAGCATTGTCACCCCACAGTTCACAGATATCAGTGGTTCTGACCTACCCCTGCTTCGTCTTCCCCTCACCCCTCATCTCTATCACCTCTGCTCCCTCTAGTCCATCCCTTCATTTTTACATTTCTCTAACTGTGCTGTTGTGACCTTCCTTCCCCACCACCATGGACTTGTCTGATGACTCCTTTGCCTCCCACGAGGTCTCGAACACATGTTTCTGTGGGCTGTCTCCCTTTGCCTCACCTGCCCCAGTCCTGAGAACTTCCGAGGTGTTCCTCAGCCCCGTGAAGTCAAACTGGTAGAGCCTCCAGGTGCGCTGGTCGGAGACCTCAATGGAGTAGCGCCTCCAGCGATAGACAATCTCCTCACGTGGGTAGCCATCTGCGAAAAGTGGCAGGGACATAAATGAAAGAGTACGTCATGTGCCTCCATGTCGTTCACCACCCTGGCTGCAAAAGCACTGGCATCTCACTCTAGCTGTTTTCTAGACAAGAAGCTTTCTGGCAAGCGTTTCTGATGCCTTTTGTTTAGATTCCCTTAGGCATCCCTGCATGCAGTGGGAGTAGGGACAGCATCTCCCCTTGTGGGCTGCTTCGAATCCTAGGGGTGGGAAAAGCAATGATAGAAATGGAGCGTTTCTAAGGGCTGCACTGGTGGGAATGAGACTTGAGCTGGTGTAAGAGGACTCCCCGGGCCTGAAATCTTTAAGAGTTTTAGCTCCCTGGGGCAGCATGGGGCCTTCACCACTCCTCATGACTACCTTCCCTCCCCAAGCATGAGTACACCAGGAACATAAAGATGCCAACAGGCGAGGTTACACAGCTGTGGCTGGTCTGACTATCTTTGTACTTCTCGCCCTGGGAGCTATCTGTGTATGGAAAAGAAAGGGTGTGTTCTTCGTGGAGAAGGAGACCTGGCTCCTGCAGGCTTGAGCATGGCTTCTCCTGGCTCTGGCTTTCTTGACAAAGAAACAAGCCTCCTGTGAAGTAGGGACCTCGACACCTACGAGAGAGTTCCTCAGAGGAGGGAAAGAGCAAGAGCTTGGCAGCTAACTAAAAGCGTGCTTCTAATTATCAAGCGTTTATGGCATGTACTATTAATTAGCAAAAAATGAGGGATGGTGGGAGATGAGAGGATGGTATCTCCTCAGCATGCTGCCTCCCACTGAAGCACCTCAGAGCCACATGAGCTCCATCTCTTCAGTGGCAGGGGAAGCAGGAGACGTGAACCCGAGCTAAGATGACTAAATCAGATTTCCAACCAACGCATGAGGACAAGAATGTCTTGGTGCAGAAAGGCTCCCTGCAAAATTACCAGTGAAGATGTGCCAACATCAGCAGCCCCGTTTGCTGATGACAATGGACAAGTGAAAACTAAGAGATGAGGTCTTATTACCCCTGTTTTGTGATGGCCTTGGGTGCAGAAAGTGGGCTTGTCTCTGGGCTGAGGTCTGGAAAGTCAAGCTGTCCCCTGAGAAAGCAGCAGAAGTGGGAAGATGCAAGGCAGGACGGGTGCCAGCTGAAGGGATAGACTAGACATTCTGTCTAGTAGGTCAGAATGACCAGGTCAGTGAAATAATCACCTCCAAACATCCACTCAAATTAAGGAGCAACTCAGAGGTGCTGTGAATTGTCCCTGAAGACTTCTGCTAGCCCAGGAGTAGGAGGATGCTTCGGGGCATAATGGGTAATAGCAAAGGATGAGAGTCGTAGAGACTAGGTGAAAAATGTAGCTAAAAGGGAGGATAGTCTTCCCAGAAGAGTTTTATTCTACTGAAGTTTCTCTGCCTGCCTCCTAAAACTATTTTAAAAATATGTGTACTCACAACTGGAAAAAACCAAAGGGCAGGAATGAGTGTCCATTGGGAAATTCTGCAGCTGTAGCAGACATTCAGCCTCGATTGTCAGCCTGAGAGAGGAAGAGAAAGAGAGGGAGATCAAGATTTTGTGTTGGTGAAGGTGGTTTGATTCCAACATCACAGTGTGACAGAGGGATGCTCACTTCCTCGAGAAAGAAACACTAATTTGTTGAAAATCAGTCTGTTTGCAGGACTGTTTCAAAACAGCAGCAAAACAAAACATATGTTTGGATATTTTCAAAGTGAGAAAAACTATCTAATTTTCACGTTCAAAAAGCCTTTTTGTTTCATGAGCTTTTCAGATTCTTTTATGGGAGTGACAATTTATGGGAACAAAAGCCAAATGTTTATTATCAGTATGAAATAGCTGGACTGACGAACATAAACTTTGAAAGGATTTTGGTTTAGGAAACCATTTGTAGGTTTGACTTTTTTCTCAGTACGATACGGAAAACCAGTTTGATTTTTTTTGAAGCCTTCATCCAGGGAAGAGGAAGCCCATTCTGTAACCAGCACTGCATGTGTACTCCCACCAGCACTGGGAGACATCTCCACTACTCTGTCCCAGGGTACCTGGAATCCTCCTCTACTTTGACCAGCTCCTTTTTCCCTCACCTCAGCCTGCTGGATGTACCTGAGCGTGTAGAGCACTTTTCCATCATTCCAGATGCGGAGGAGCTGATTAGGAGTGGTTATCCAGTGGGAATCAGCCCGCTTGGAGTTCCTAAAAAAGGTATCCGGGATCCAGATGCGGCTCACCATGTTGGTATTCAGTGTGAGGGCCTTCAAGGTGCTGTTGAAACGAAGACGCCGGTCATACCATGTCTGAGCAAAGAAGATATCAATGGTGTATTCCTGTGAAAGAGAAGGAAGAACATGTCTTTCTGAGACGGATTCAGGCAAAGCAGACCCCTGGCCTCTGCTCTGCAGGCCACCATTTTGGAGTCATAGCTGGAACATTTGCTTTTTAAGTCTGGAAGCAGGTGCCAGTGACCACTGACAACTTTCCACACTCATCTTTAGCTCAGGATCAAGACATCCATGTCACACAACTGGGGCACTAGGGTTCTTGGACCAATACCCTTTCTGAAGATTAGAGAAGGAAGCTGGGGCAGGACTGCTATGGACCCAGCTCTTGGAGCAACAAGTTCAAAAGCTTGAGCCTTTTGCAGACAGAAAATAGAGTCTCCACCATAATGAGGACGTTTGATTTTGCTGAGAGACAGGGTGTCCTAGCTCACCTATAAACAGCATTTCTGGGGTGCAGTACCTGTCTGGATCAGGCTGGCAATAGCCCACGTCATTAGCCCACTGTTCTGCTGCTTGCTGCTGCAAGTCAATTTGCTCCTTATTATTTTCAGCCTGGCTGAGAACCTGCTAATTAGTGCTGTACAGGAGCATGTCTGGCACTCAGTGGCTCTCTGAACCAGCCCCTCAAATCCAGTTCCACCAGCCCACACTAAAGGCTGTCACCTGCTCCTGACAGCACCTCTCTGACTTGGAGTTCACTCCCTTCCACTCCTTTTAAACCCCACGACCACGAAGTTATCATCTCCCTCTCTCCTGTGGGCAGAGACGAACAACGTCTGACTTCGCTCACCTCTCCCTCCCATTCTTCTCCTCTCTCTATTGATCTATCTTGGTGGAACTTTTACGACTGCAGCACATCCTCCCTCCATTGCTGGTTCAGAGCTGACTTCCACAGCGTGCTGTTAAAATAGATGCGGCACTCTAAGGGCGCTCCTTTGGACAGCATGTCCTGCCCGGGGAGGCAGAGCAAGGCAGCACAAAACTGCCCGCTTCATTTTCCTTGACCTTGCTCCACTGTCAGCCAACCGGTGATGAGTGATTTGTACCTAAAATGTCGCTTGCATAGGAATGAGATCAGGAGAAAAGAGTATTTGCCACCAGGTCGTCGAGTCACTCTCTGGACTGATCCTTCAGCCTGGTTAGACACAGCGATAAGTAAAGGTGACAGGGATGAGGTCCTGACATATGTCTAAATGGGGACAGATGCAGCATGTTCAAAGTGATGGTGTTGCCTCTACAGTTCACTCAAAACAGACACGAGGAGACAAAGAGCTGCGATAGCAGCAGCCCCCAAAGCCAAGAGCACAAGCATGGCCACTGCATGAAAACAGAAGGTGGGGAGAGCCCATTCCAGCATCTGAATGCTCTGGATTGCACTGGGTAATGCATGGACATTGGGTATGTGGTAATGAAGGCATGGATCAAGTTGTGAAGCAGTGAAATAGAGCCCACAGTAAGGCAAAGCAGCATTGGCACAGCAGGGAGAAGATGGGGTAATGACAGCCCAAGAAAACTGCATATATGGGGAGGGCTGATTTTATTCTGCTTGGGGATGTTTTCTTTTCCTTGCCAGCTGTTGAGGCCAAAATAACACAACATTTGACGTATTCTCCCCCAGCCCTGCAAACCTTGTTTGAGCCAGTGTGAGCTTACATTGCTTCTCAGCAATATCTCCGGTGTAGGAGAAAGCAACCAAAAATGCAATCATAAATCCATGTTAAGTGCCACTACCAGTTTCTAACTCCTAACGGGAGTCACTTGTGAGATCTCACTTGTGGGCTGGCTGCTCAGGTCAAATGTCCTGCTGTAAAATTCAGCATTCAGCTCTGGGATAACCAATGCTAACATTCTGTGAGAGCGGAGGGTCAGCTGTCTCAGGGGTTTAGTATTTGTTGTCAAGCCCAGATTTTCTGAAGGGATCACCATTGAAGACCTCCTTTTGCGCTATTCATAGCCAGTTTTTACAAAAGGTGTAGTGCACAAGTCATTCAGCTCTTCTGAAAAATCTGAGCTGTTATTGTCTCTGTCCTGTAGTTTGATCTAATTTCAGTGGCTATCATAAGCACAGCTGTTCACGAGGAAGAATGTACGAGCTGAGCTGGCTCCCTTGCCTCTAGGTGGGAAACCCATTGGGAAATATTGGCATTTACAAATGTATTTTCTTCAGAATTATCTGAGGCAAGATTTATACAAAAATGCTCTGGTCTTTGGAAGCACTTTTATCCTTCCAATTCTCTCCCCCATCTCTCTGGGAGAGAGTGAGTGAGTGGCTGTGTGGGGTTTAGTTGCTGGCTGGGGTTAAACCACAACAGTTCCTGAAGACTTTAGCACCTGTTCCCACCAGGCGCGGTTTGCATTGATGCTGAGGGACCTTGCATGACTGCGGCTCTGCACTGATCAGCTGTGGGACAGTGCTCAGGCCTTTCTCAGAGCATTAATCAGATCCCACTTAGCTGCAGGCATCTGACCAAGGTGATTAAAATAGGAGGTGTTTGACCATGGGTTCCCTACAGTCACTGGAGAGGGAGAGGTACTTCTGGAGGGAGATCCTAATACGAACTAGTGCAAGTTGTCTTCTGGAAATGCCTCAAACTCTTACTGATCTTAGAAGAGCTCAGACTGATCAAGGCTGAATAGCTGAAGTTTGGCAGGATGAGCTCGGCCCCTAAAACTTATGGCAGTGCTGCTTCTTGAACTCCTGCACCCCTGTAGTTTCTCTCTGTCCTTGATTCATTCTCAAGCATCAGAAAGAGACTTCGCAATACCTCAAATTCCCCGAGAGGAAAAAGGTTATTGTAAAACACTCCTCCAACATTACTGTACCATCTGTTATGCTGCACATGGAGGTTGTTAACTTCTCTGTAAAAGCATGGGCTTTTTTAGAGTTTTCATCAGAAGGAGCTAGTGAAATAAGAGGAATCACTCTAAGAGTTAGGCTGCACCATTTGGATCACACATGGGCTAGCACACACATGTTGGCATGCATGCAATTTTACATCAAACTTTAGCCCTAAAATAATAAAGTACCCATAAGACAAACACTGAAAACTATGCAATGCTGAGGAACACCCTGCAGCATTGCTGCTGCTACTTGTGTGGGCTCGTGTCCAACTCAGCCTTTCAGCACGTCTCTGCTGGCTCTTGGTCACTGTCGTTGCCCAGCACTACTGCACATCACTGATCAGCCCTCGTTTTCCTCACGTGGGCACCACAGATGCTGGTGGAAACCCAATTCTAGAAAATGGTAAAATCTGAATACATTTAATGGAAAAAAAACCCCTGTCCTGTAAAGAGCATTTGTGGGAAATAAGGGAATATGGAGTTGATAAGAATATTTCATCTTGGAAGAAAAAATAAAACACTAACAAAAAAGATTTTACTGCACCCTTTAAATCTTTCATTTTTAAAAACACAGTTTAACAGAAAAGCTACGGCATTTCCATGTGAAAAGTAATTTCAAAGAAAATCCCAAACTTTTCAATGCAAAAGAAAACAGAGAGGTTCAGAAATCAGCCTGTCCCCAGCACAAGAGAGTTGGACTCTGGCCACTGTTCTTATTGTGTGCTATCCTAAACCATGTTCCTTGGATCATCCCAGCCACTCTGCCCAAATCTTCATGGCCCTAGAGAATTATACACCAAATAAACACAGCTGTGCACTGCCAGAAAATCCTTTTCAAATGGCTCAAAGTAAGCTTGTGTGTGCAGTTCAGCTGCCCCCTGTCAAGGATGTAATTAGGAGGATACAGAGGAGTTGGGACCCCATGGTACCTCTGTATCCATCTATGAGCTTCTTTCTCTGTGTTCTTTAAGAGCTCAGCTTTCTGACAAATGCCAAAGTGAGAAGCAAAGCCATGGAATGTGTTTGAGATGTCTTTCTAAATTAGGATTAAATTAAGCATTTAAAGATGTTTTTTGCAACTTCGCTTGTATTCAACAGCAACAAGAAAACCTCCAAATAGAGGAGACAGAGACCTGGAAACAGGTTCCTCCATTTTCCTCTGCTGGAGAGACAGCTTGGAAAAATCCTAAATGACAGTGAGCCTGAGAAATTCATATCCTAGCCAGTCTCATTCTAGCTCTTATTGTTCCGATATTTGTCTTTATTTGTAGAGCCCCCTTCTCTCTGAGCCTCCAAGCAAATCCCTCGCTGCAGTACCATAAAGCAAGCTGCTTTTCTGGGAAGTATTTTGGCCAGTATTTTGGGTGGGCTGATGTGAATCGGATGGGTCCGTACTGCCAATCACAGAGCTAAGCAAAGCACGTGTTACAGGCAAACTCTTTGCGGTGCCGCAACTCAGGAAAATCTCAGGAGTTACTGGAGGAGAGCCAGGAACAGAGTGTGTTTCTTTCATGGGCTGGTAGGTTGCTCTGTGCCTCTCCCTCTTCTGCAAAACAGGGGTCAGCCCAAGCATCCTCCCTTCAGACAGACCTGCGTTCAGCAACTCTACACCCCACAGCCCTGCACAGGCAAGCATTTTACTCTCCACAACATCCCACACATCCTCCCAGCCTGCAAACATCTCTGACAAACCCCGGGCTGCTCCCAACAGCCAGCTCTACGTTCCCAGAGAACACGCTCAATAACAGCAAAAAGTCTGGAGATGCTCTCCACACTTGGGTAACTAAATAAAATAACATTTTAGAATAATCTTCAAATCTGATGCACAACTTCTTGTCCCCACAGCTCGCGGGCAGGAATGTACTTCTAGCATGACGTGCAAGCACTCTCTCAAGGCAGCAGCAGAGAGGACATGTACTAACAGCACAGGCTAATGCCTGATGCTGACCACTTCAGCAAGCAGTTGGGCAGCATCACCCTTCTCAGTTCTCCTGTTAGTGGTGTGAGACTCCTCGCTTGTGGATAGCTCTGTGTCCTTACTCTGGGTGAGTTTTATCTCCCCAACACAAAGAGCAAAAGAATGAGAATTTAAGTTTCATTATGTTTCCAAGGTCCTCCTCTCTCCAAATCAGACCCCAGAGAGCTTTCTGGACAGGATGCTGGAGTGACTAGGAGAGCGTGCAAGGACAAAAGGAGCAGAGCTCTCAGGTTCTGTGTTTTCAAGGTGACACACTGAACTTCCCATCTGTTTCACTTCTGCAGCAACACTGGCAGCGCTGTCCTTGTCTGAATGACTTTCACCTCTGCCCAGGGAATTTCAGTTGAGACCGTGTTCTTTTTATAATACAAACTTGCTGTTAAAAACCATCACTATGTCCTGTGCTTGTGCCAGGAGCCTTCAAACAAGACACGCTGTCCATGCTGCTCTGTTGATTGCAAACTCCCCAATCATGGTTTGCTCACGTTTGGAGTTTCTGCAGATGGGAACTGGACAGAGCTTTTGAAACCAATTGCTGGCTTCTGAGATTTGTCCCTGCCCATTCCCACACACCTCTGCTCATGCCGGTTCCCATGCATGTGCAAGCAGGGACATCTAAATGCAGGCTTTTATACTCATGACGGACAACCACACCAGACTGTTTCTTCCCTTCTAAACCCTTTCTTCTGAGCTGTTCCCTTGTACCATCACTTGCTGTCCTCCTCACATGCAACCCCAGAGTAACCGCTGATTGCCATGGTGCCCGTTGTTCTTTTCATGGGAACATACCCTGGCACATGGAGTCTCCCACTGTGAGCCCCAGGGGCATGTGACCTAGACATGTGTGTTTTAGCATCTGATTAACAGTCATTACCCAAAGGATCAAGGAAAGTCCTTCAGTCGAGACATGACATCAGCCAGACTCTGGTTTATGGAGGCACAGCCTGTCTGCACTCTCCCTGATGAGGTTATTACTGAAAAGGCAGAGGTACGGACACAGGATGCTGTATGCAGATGGGGCAGAATTAATTAAAGGGGAAGATACTGAACACTTCAACGAAGTTTTATGCAAAGCACGATGGGGAAGGAGCTGCCTCCTTTTAGTTTGTTTTTTCACCACTCAGGACAGGACATGGGTGGAAAGTCATGTGTCAGCACCTTCTGATGCAAACAAGGATGCAACCCAGTTACCATGATCTCTAAAAAATGCCTGAGCTGCTTGCAGAGCAAAGCCATATTTTTCCAAAGTCTTCTTTGCGTGTCAAAAGTTACTGCTAAATGCTTAAATGCTCCCCATGATGTCATGTGTGAAGCAACTTTGTGCTGCAAGAAGAAAGCAGGTGGGGCAAGAGAAGAGGTGGGGACAGAAGCACATGGATAACTGGAAGATAATACTTAGCACTCCAGGCAGGTGCTCTTGTTTATTTGTCCTTTAAGCTCGTGGGTTGTTTGATGAGACAAAAAAGAAATTTCCTTTGAAAGGGCTAGAAGATAAACCTTCTCACTGCATACAATTAACTCCCCAAGACTGGTCCTTCAGGACAGCTTGGCAAGATTCAGATAAGAAGCTGGAATTTCTTTAATTGCACTTCCCATTCCCGTGCCACCCACTCTGATTAAAATGAAACACTGGGATGGGCAGTCTAATCCTGCCCAGGACTGGGAGGGCAGCTGCTGCAGCTCCCCTGTACCAGGCAAAGGAAGGTAGGAGATCCCATTAATCACCTGAGGTGTCCAGTCCTAAACAATCCTGGGGAGGAGCATCTGGGATGGTCAGTTTGTCCCCATGGAGACAGTCTCCCAGCTGCGCCTGCCTCCCTGTCTCCAACCTGGTACCTCATGCAGAAGGGACCACCACTGGCATCACTACTGGCTTTGCCAGACCCCAGAACAGCCTACTGCTCAGGGACTGAGCAGCCCACATCCACTGCCCAATTACCTTTGCTGGTTTTTTCATCTTTCCAGCATTTCTTGGGTTTTCCCTCTTTTCCCTTCACTCCCTGATCTAGTCTTCTTTCCTACTCCTCCTCTTCACGTTCCTCTCCACACTGTCTTTGGTCTGTTGCTCACCACTCTTCTCTGCCTCAGCAAGGAAGGCATTACCACCCTGCCCATACCCCTCCTCAGACAGAAGCAGCTTCACTTGTAGTGTCCCTATTCGAGCATCACATCATTTCCCACCCCCTTCCAACCTTCTCACAGGACTTTGCTTTGTCTAATAAGGCTGTACGTTCGTGGCCTGAAAGGTGTCTAGTGATCTCAACTGGATGCCGATTGTCGTGCAAAGAGAACAAAGTCCCTCCCACTGCAGTCATAGTGATGAAGAAATTGCTAGAGAAGCTGTGCTTTGAGGTCAAGACAGGAAGGAAAGGGTGGCAGAGAGAGGGAGCCATAGCAGCTCTGCTTTCTGTGCGGGTCAGAGCCAGGAGCATCCTTCCAGCGCAGGAATTGCATGGCATGACACAGCAGCATGCAAAACCAGAGGGGATAAGAAAGGGCTAACAATGTCAGGCAGCGTTCCTGTGTCCCAACAGCCTTCTAGAGTGGCGAGTCACAGGAGCTCAGGGATGGTGTATAAGGAGCAGGAAAATCACTACAACCTTCTCCTAATTATGGCCTCCTTTGTGAGGATCACTCGCTTCCAACAGGCACTGAGCTCTGTCAAACCACCTCCATGGGCAGCATGTTGACAGGGTGGAGAAGCCAGCGGAGCCCAGAGCTGATGCTGAAGAAGCGATGCTCGCCACCAGCCAGGGGAACTGCCCTGCACCTGGGACTTGAATCACAAGCTGAGGTGGGCGAACGGGTTGCCCCACGTGAGGAGTCACAAAGCATCACGAGGACACTGGCCCTGGGTGAGCAGCAAGGTTCAGCTCTTCCAGAAGCAGTGATCCAGGCTGGCATCTGAGAGGTGCCACCTGATGCTACTCTGTCCTCCTCCCACCAAAACTGGTCTGAGAAAGCCCAGTGCACCCACGTCTGTAGGATGCAATCCATTGTACAGAAATGCCTGTGCTGGCGAGGAGGAAAACCACTGTTTGCCTGTATAAATCCTCTTCTAATCTGCATCCTCAAGGAAAGAAGCACATTCAAAAAAATCTAAGAAAGTTCCACTTTCACAAAAGCAGAGAGTTTTGTGCCCTCTGCAGAAATCCTCACTTCTGACGCTGTTCTCTCCTGGCCCCAGATGAAGGAGGAGGTGAGGACAGTGTACTCTGCTCCACTGACTCTTTCAAGGAAACCTGTTTCATGTTGTCTCTCATGTCTCCTTACTGTGCTTGCCAGCTTTCTCTTCCTGCCCTGCCAGTCGCTTGATTTAGCTCCTCCCTGCTTCTTTTTGTTTTTCCTTTCACAGTTCTTTTTTTCAAGCCACCACAAAAATCACAGCCCAGTCCTAATGAGAGTTCAAGGGAGCACCAGGCTGAGGAAAGCAGCTGAGAGAAATGAATCAGGTTACAGAGAAAGTACCATTTCTTTCCGTCTCCCCTGTTGAGTATTTGAAGGGCAAAGCAAGCAGGACTGCAGTTACAGAAGGGACACCAGGAGAGCTGATTCTGCTTTCCAGACATACATCTACACCTCAGGCCAGCTGTGGTGGTCTTTTGGAAGCCAGGACACCAGCCACTGGGCAAGCAGGACCTGCAGAGCTCTGCCGCTCTGGGCTGTTCTCTTCCCATGTCACTTGGTGGCTGGAAAAGCCTCTCCTCAGAAACTGAGGGCTAGTGTTCCCAGTACTTTTTTCCAGCTCTGAAATGTTTTGTGGAGACCCAGCCTAATGCAGATGCATCCTTTAAAACTCCACCACTCTACCTCTCTCAACTCCCCTAGGTGGTTTTAGGACAGTGGAGAGTAGTGAAAATGATGAAGGTTCAGGTTTTCTACACAGACGTATAAGGAATACACTGGCAGAGCTTGTATATCCCAGAATCATACATACAAAGAAACCAAACAATTTTGGCTCTTGAGCTTAGTTCAAAGTCCCCAAGAGCTGGACAGCCCGTTCTCTGCTGCTCCTTACCAAATCCCAGAACTTGGACCTGCCTTTGTTTTTTGTGACAGCAGCAACACTGAGATATCTCCATCTCCCCTCTTGCTGACCAGTGTCTAAGCAGCCCCCGACCTCACTGCTGCAAGAAGGGAGTTTGGCTTCATGCAATGGCTCACTCCTTCCTTGCAGTGCAAACCGGGTGCCCGACATCTCCAATCCCGGTGGTCCTTCCATCCCCTACCTTCTCTGCAGAGACCTTTCCTCCCCAAGCCTCCTGGTGAGATTTACTCTGCAAATCCCTCTGGCACACCGTTCCAAGCCATGTCACCACTGTTGCTTTTTGTGGCAGAGAGACGCAGGGTCCATTGTGCCTTCTCACAAGGTGCAGATTCATGTGATAAACTAAGGCTCCAAGCTCTGGACAGGTCTGTCACTCCACCACTGCCAGATCATGAAACAAAATGATTGTCTTGAAGATTATGGTTCTCTTTGCCTTCAGATTTTCTTTTCAAGGAGCAAATGAAGAGAAGATCAGCAGGTTATCATCTTAACTTCATCCTTCAACCTCCCTGTGACTGTAGGAACAATGAACCTAACTCCCACAAATTTTTCCCATTTCTCTGCCCCACTGTTCTGCTTCCCTTCCTTGTCCTCACTACACTGCTAAGGTGGCTTTGCGTGTCTATGAAGGAGAATGACAGACCAAGGGACACAGGTCTGGTGTGGGAGGTGTAACAGGGAAAGAGAAGCAGATTAAGGGCAGGTGTTGGAAACAAGGCTTACAATACTTGCAAAGTCCCTGCTCTGACCTTCCCTGTTCCCCTGCCACATGGAGACAAGGCGTTCTCCCACCTGCACCTAAGTGTTTTGGTTCACATATCTCACGTGCGCCTGCCTGCAGGTGAGCCATTATCACCACCCACAATTCTCCTGTTGAGCGAAGCTGATCATATGGTTAGAGCCATTGCCAGCTAACTGCAAGTCAGAGAACAACCACAGAAATCCTCACAGCAAACCGCTCTGGACACAAAGATGAGCAATCAAAGCTTATGCCAGCTACCATCAGCTCCATGCTACCAGCACATACCAAGCCCAAGACCCCTGACCAGGCTTATTACCCCACCCACAGTACCCCATGCAGCCAGCATGATTTCTCTGGGGCTTTGAGAGCTGTTGCATTGGGAATTGGTGGGGCCAGTCCCAGCAGCACTGGTCTGAACCAGCTGCAGCGTCCCCAAACCTGCAGTGGGAAAGAATGGGCTGGTGCCGACCAGCGTAAGGCATCACGGCAGGTGACTGTGAAGATCTACCTGCCCACCCACTTGCTGACCCTAACACGTTATCTCCTACCAGCATAAAAGACACCAAGCTGAAGACACAGAGACATCAAGGAAGTGCCTGGAGGCATCGCGGAGATGAAGGGGTTGCAGGGAGAAGCAAAGCGCTGCTCATCCCAGCCGGCCCCGCTGCCATGGGGAGGCTCTGGCTGGCAGTATCACCGCTCCACTGCTGCTCGTTTGCAATTTGTATCATGGGCAATTAAACCCTTCCTGTGCACGGAGATGGGATGTAATAGTCTGAATATTCAGCCTTTAACATCGAGGCATGGAGAGGTCCTTGAAGCATATTGCCTCTGGTCACCCACAACCACTGAATCCTGAGAAATGGTCTCCGTTTCGTAACACGTTTACAGCAGGCAGATTCCACATCAGCCTTCTAGGGCAGATGGTAGGACTGCTTCATCTGGCAGTGCAGGAAATAAATGGAACTGATTTCTACCGAAAACAAATGAAGTTTTGTCGAAAATAAATTAAAATTGTCAAGATCTAAAATGAATTACCTAGACCTCATCATTTCATTCAGAACTTTCTTTCCTTCAGTAAACTAACAAAATATTTTGCTTTACCCTTTTCTATTTTGTTCACTTTATTTTGATTTTTATTTTCAAATACTCATTTTCACGCTTTACTTATAGAATTTATCACCATATGAAAAGCAAATCAAATCAGTCTGGTGATACTAAATGTAAACGTTTTGATTGTCCCTAAATCCACTTTCCCTCAGAAATGTTTAAGAATTTTGACTGTTCGTCCCAAGTGGGAGAACAAGATCCTCTCCCTCTACAATGCTAGACCAGAAACCCCAGCCTCTGACCAGCTCTTTGACTTGGCTCTCGCATACCTGAAATACCCAGACCTCTCCTGTGGAGAGATCTAAAGCCTTCAGTTCAAATAAATCAACTCTGCCTTAAAAATAATTCAGCCCGTCAAGTGACAACTATTGGTACAGCTCAGAGCCTATATCTTTCAAATTTGACACGATAGTGCTTTCCCTTTGACTTGGAAGAATCAATTTAATGAGGTTCAGGGGACAGATCAGTACCCAAATCAAACACATGCTTCCTGGCCTGTCCATGCACACATGTCTCCGTATGGAGAAGCGGGGCTGTTGGGGAACCGCAGAGCAACTCCTTTAGCCGACGGGCTCGTGATGGACGCGGCTGCATCCACGCTTTTCTTCGCAAGATGCAGCCGCGTGAGGCAGCTCTGAGCCCAAGCCCACATCTCCCAGGCACATCCCCACCTGGGTGCGATGGGCAAGGCTGCATTCCCGCTGCCCAGCGACTGCAGAGGGCAAAGCTTCTACCAAACTGTCCTGGGTTTGGCTGGGATAGAGTTAACTTTCACAGGAAGCTGGAAGGGGACACAGCCAGGAGAGCCGACCCAAACTAGCCAAAAGAATATTCGATACCATATGGCACCATGTTTATTTTATAACTGGGGGAGCTGGTTGGGGGAAGAAATTGCCAGGAGCAGAGCAGGCTGGGCATTGATTTTCTGGATGAAGGGTGATCACATTGTGTATCACTTGCTTTGTATCTTATTTTATTGTTATTATTGTTGTTGTTTATCTTTTCCTTTGCTGTTCTGTTAAACTGTTTTACCCCAACCTGCGAGTTTTACCTTTTTTCCCTGATTCTCCTCCCCATCCCACTGGGCTAGGGAGCAGTGAGCAAGTGGCCAGTTGCTGACTGGGTCTAAACCGTGACACAAGCCACGAGACAACTGCTAGCTGCCAGGGAAGGGGACATCCCTCCAGCCTGGTCCAGGCCCCAGCAAGGACAGTCTCCTGGTCACTGGAAAATATCATCATGGTCTATTAACAAGTAGAAACCCAGTTGCTGTCAGAGACCTCTGGAAAGGGAGAGCAGGAACAGCTGCTGTAGTCACAAGCTGCGTTAGAAAGATTTTCTGTGAGTAAGAGTGAGGAATTATGAGTTACAATGCTCTCAGGCCGGGCATGGCAAGCACACTGGCTACTTGGAAAGCACCTACAGTAAGCGCCCTTCCCAGGTTGCCTGCAAGGGTTCGGTGCAAAAAAACCCTTTGCATTCAGCCTGGATGAAGAAATGTGAATTTTCTCCAAAGGCTGGCACAAGATGAATGCAGGATTGAGTGTTACTGCCAGTAGAAGCCTGGAAACCGGATTAATGTAGAAAAGTACAAGAGCTGCTTACTTAGGTATGAACAGTGGTTTACCCCGTGTTGCCCAAGGGCCAGAGGCTGCCCGAGCTGTGGGCTGTGTAGAGGCACCTGTGTGCCAGGACTGATGCTGAAGTTTAAGAAACTTGACTGAGTATGGCCACATTCCCCATTGAGTGTCAAACTGGAGAGCACAGATGTTAATTAACTTCAGGGCTTTTCTCTCCAGAAATGCCTCTGAAAAAAAGCACTTTTCCCCCCAGGAGGCAGCTGTCCAGATTTTCATATTTTATTTAGCTCCAGACTTTAGAGGCAATCCCCCTGCTTTTTGTTTGTTTTCCCTGATAACAGACGCGTTGTGTTTTCTGCACAATAAAGAGCCTATAAATAAAATACCGACATGGATGTCACACAGAAATATCTAGAGGGGATTAGTGTATGTTCTGGATAATAAAAGGAGCTGGTTGAATTATTCATAGCAAATAAATCATTCCTTTTCCAGTTTGGGAGCAGACCCTGAAACTTGCAGAAGCTCTTGGGATACCTTCAGGATGGGAGTAACTCAATTCTTTCATTAGACCTTTTGTTGCAGTTTGTGATTTGTCCTGGAAGTCATACGTGACTGGTGCTATTCCTCAGCAGCCTCGTGATTTTTTTTTTTCTTAAGACAATGACAAACGATGGCTACAGGATGGCCGCTGCCCTTCTCCATGTACCCAACCTTGCCGCACACGAACATAAGCAGCTACGTGAGGAATAGTCACTCCTCTGGCACTAGGGCACACAGGAATGGGCGCAGGTGAGTGTTCCTGAACATTAAGGAATCCAGAGATATAGGCACTTTCCAAGCAAATGGGTATTTGTGAAGACATTATAAATGCACCACCAGCTCCGGTGGCAGAGAGCCATCACTCAGGCATGGAAACTAATGGCGAGAAAAAGCACTAGGGCCCTTAATGAGCAATACCTATTTCCCAACATTTTAAATTTCTACGATATGCTTCTTTATCAGGGACTGAAACCTGACCTAGCTTATTACACAAGTGCATGTCTTGTGTGACTTCATTAGATTTATGCTGATGGTCGACTCTTGCTGCACACCAGGCAGGCCAAAAAGAGCGTGCAGTCCTTGGCAGAGTGTTGTGGCATGCTTCAGGCACTGCAATCCACCCTAGAAGTGGGTACATCTGGGCTGTTGCCTCCTAGACAGATGATTTGTAAAGCATTTCTAAGTCTCTTCAGTTGAGAAGTGCTGTGCAGCCGCTGGGGTCTATTATTATCAGGGAAGAAGCGGGGGGAGGTAACAAATTTCCTTTACCTATAGGCTTATCTTGTGCTCCAGAGCAACACATTCAAGCATCTTAAAAACTGTGCCATTTTCATTTCGTTTCCTTCCTACTTATTCCAAAGCAGCCAAAGCTAAGTAGAATGAAGACTTAAGCATTCCTCAGAGCCAGACAATTATTACCGGTCCTGGTTTTCCCATCTATTAAGAAGAAATGAAGATGTTTACCCAAGCCTTGCAGCGGGACACCAGGGCTGTGACCCAAGGCTTCCCACGGTGGCTCCCACACTAACTGCCTTCCAGCCAAGCACAGCCACTGCTCCTCGGCACGCGGCTCTGCTTCTACATGGAGGTGCCTCAAACCACGTAAGGGCTCTCTGCGAGGGTGGCTTAGCCCCGTACAGCTTTTGTAGAGTCTAGCTCCACTCTTGGGCATCTGGGCCCCCGCCATTCACAAGCAGCTGCTGGCTTGCTGCGCACTCTGATAACGTGGCACTAATGGGGATTTTATTCAAAGAGTCCTGATTCAGCAGCTCGGCCACCCGCAACTCTGAGCGGGGAGGGAGGAATCCTTGGAAGAGGGTGGTGTGTTCAACTATTGCCTCCCGGCTCTGCTGAGCCTTCCCTGCCCTTAAAGCACCCAAAAGCAAAGTGCCCCAAGTCCCCAAGCTGGCTTTGTCACAGCAGCCTCTTCCTCACTGCTACTCCTTGTCAGCTTCAACTTTGAAAGCTAAACCTCCCTCCCTGGCTCCTCGGGATTTACATGAAAGCAGTCAGTGGGGAGTTCTCTTCATTCATGCTGGGCTTATACTTCTAAATTATAAAGTGTGTCAAATGAGGATTTAATTTATATTTAACAAGACAACGTTTGTAAATTAATTATTCATCAGCTGATAACGAATAAACATTTCCTCCTTCTCTCCCTCCCCCTTTTTCACAGTGTTTTCACAAATACACTGTACATGCAATCTATTAAATCTATTCTGCAGTACTCCAGACGTGGGAAAACACATTCCTCATCCCCAATTTCGTTAGTGTTGCATGGTAACTAATGCGGCCAGCACAGTATTATGAATTTAATAGTGCGCAGCATCTCCTTCCTAAAGAGGAGAGGGCTGAACATTCAACACGTGTATTTGGACATATCAATCTCTTCAGGTTCCAGTCCCCTGCTCACAGGCAGAGCTAAGAAAATAATTTGCTAAAATAACAGAAGCACAAGCTTAGCCCTGCCCCCTGGAAATCACAGGCACTTCAGATGCAGCAGAATCTGGCCCCTGGTGAATGACAGAGGCCAATTTTGCTCTTTCCATCTTATTATCATTATGTAATGAGATTGAGGTTGTGCACAATCCCAGCAGAAGAGCTGTCATCAAGTTTTGCTACAGAATTTGGCACACAAGGGCATCTCCTTGCACATACCAAAGAGAAGAGTCTCCAGCATCTAAACTGGCCCTGGCTGCACCACCTCTGATCCCAGACACCCGACGCAGGCAACCAAGACAGGTCCCTGGATGAGTGGCTTGTCTCCCTTCACTTCAGCCAAGAGGCTACCACAGTGTTTGGGCTATGTCGTTGGAGTTCAACTCCTTGAGCCTCATGCTTGCTTTTGAGCAAGCAAGGAAGAAAAGGGCATTCAGCTCTGACCTCTGGGAGGAACCTGAGAAGCTCTGGGCAGGAGTTGCTCCATCTCCAAGCTCAGAGCAGAAGCACTTTTTCCACTCCCACACATGCTGGCTCTCATGGACACTTCACGGACATTCTCAGGACTAAAAGACGCTCAGCCCCAATAGTTGGCAACCACTTCTACAGCATCATTTTCTGAGAGTTAAGCATTCCTAAAGGAAGGTGATCCAGAACTCTAGGTGCCCTTGACACCAGTTAAAGCTATAATCTATAGCAATAAAGCCATTACAAAACAAAACCAGGAGCAAATCCCTTCAGCAAACAAGTCAGCATAAAATTTGAACCCAAAGTCTCCTCCATCAGTCCTCACTGACAGCCGTCCCTGGCACCTCTTCCCACAAACACGCTGGGGGAACCAAGGTGGGTCTTTGCACCAGGCTCAGCTTCGTGATAAGCCAAGGACACCTAAACACTATCTGTGTTAATGGGAATCTAATTGGGCATCCAGGGCCACGACACGGCTTGGAAAGCTGAGGCACTGTGGGCGATAACTCATTTGGCTTGATGTGCTGCTGGCCGGCACCCAACGGCAGCAGGCAGCTCTGGAAGGGCTTGTGGCCGAGCGCATCCTTTCCCTGATGGTGTAAACGGAGTTTCTCACCACCCTGAGAAGTGCCAAGTGCCCCAATCCCACTCAGAGACAACAGGTTCATGGGGATGGGGAGGGAGCCCCAGGCCATGCAGTGACCGGAACAAACAGCTGCGGGACCTGATGGTTCCACTTCTCTGCACCCTTTTCCCTCTCAGCCTCTCTTTCAACCAAGCCTCGTCCACTCACTATCATTTAACTGTCTTCTAGCTTTATTTCTGGTCACTGCCACATTTTGGCTGGCAGAATACAAAGAGTCCTTTCCCCAGGGAGGAAAGAATGTAAAATTTGCTCAACTATCCAAATGGGAAACAAGACTAACATTCTGATCTACAAAAGATACCAGGAAATCACTTTACATTTCTTCCCCCTCCAAGCCTGCTTGCCTTCTGCTGACTTCCGAATGTTAATGTTATTTATGACAAGTGATTGATGAGGGAGATGCAAAATTTACACCCAGCACTGGGCATTTTCAAATCACCTATTCATTTTTAAGGACCGGAATCAGTTTTGTACCCTGACATGATTTATCATTTGGAGGTTGAGCAGCAGCTACGCAGGGCCAGCTTCCCAAGCCCTGACAGAGTATCACCAGGCTGAAGGTAGCAGTGAATAGTTAACCCTTTGAGAGGTGAGCAAAAGATCACAGGACACCAGTATTCAGACTACATTGCTTAATTGGAGCCTTCTATTCCACCTGCGTGTCAGGCCATCCTATAGCCTTCAACTTCAGATGCACAGACCACGCTGGTCCAAGCTAATAACCACAGTAATGCTGATAGATTTCTTAAAAGCAGAATGAGGTTTTTATTTTCTGCATAGCCTGGGTATGTGAAAGAGAAATATTTATGTAACACCCTGTCATTGCAATGCACCTAAAAGAGATCAATGGGACATTTCCCCTCCAGTGGACCTTCCAGCCTACATGAGCCTCTGTATCTGCAGCACAGAGAAATTTCACCATGGGCTCAGGAGAGATCTAGCCCCCAGCCACGTTCTGGCTCCCTTCCCTCAGAAATGTGCATTTCAGCAGGTTGCGCATGGGAAAAAGGAAAAATCAGGCCTGTGGGACAGGTCTGACAGCTGCGAGAAGGCAAAGCTTCTCAGGTTGGGAGAAGCTATATAAAAAGGGACAAAGTGGGAATGACATATCCCCAGCAAAGATAATCTATATCATACATTTGATGCCAGCCTGCCAGTGTCTGGCACGATCCACAGAATGACTTAATTCATTGCATCATCATGGAAAAGCAAACAAACACAAAACAAGTAGGTGAAGTAGCCAAGCCCAGAGGTGACACTGTGGCAGCTTTCTCACCACCCTTTTCTTTTGCTTCAGAAGACACTATAGCAGGATGCAGCCTCTCTCATGAGCAGGAGGAGGTATTCGGAGTAGAGATAGCAGAAAGCTGCCATTCAAGGCTATAGGACCTGCATCTAGCTGTCCTCAGTACCTTTAATATCAGCCAAGCATCTCAGGGAGAAAGGGTCTACAGCTCAAGGGCATCACAGATTCAAGCTTAGGAATCACAGAATCATCAAATAGTTTGGTTTGGAAGGGACTTTCAAAGCTCATCTAGTCCAACTCCCCTGCCATAAGCAAGGACATCTTCACCCAGATCAGGTTGTTCAGAGCCCCATCCAGTCTGGCCTGGGTTGTCTCCAGGGATGGGGCATCCACCACCACTCTGGGCAACCTGTTCCAGTATTTTACCACCCTCATTGTAAAAAGTTTCTTCTTCATGTTTAGCCTGAATCTCCTCTCCTTTAGTTTAAAGCCATTGCCCCTTGTCCTCTCACAACAGGCCCTGCAGGAAGGAGAGAAGTCCATAAAGACTGTACTTGCGGGGTCACATGGAGGTGTCTGCAGATCACTGGTGACTGTTGGGACCCAGCAGGGACACCTAGACTTGTAGCATCTGGGCACTTTGGAGAGACAGCACAGCCAGTTGTACCTGATGCCATGAAATCCCTCAACTGTCCCTGTGCTGAGTGGTTCCCTCCCCTGCCCAAGCAGCTCCTCACCATGCCATTCCCACAAACAGAACTACCTTCCTCACGTAGGAAGGCTGCAGATGGGTAGATTAGGCCCATGGCAGCAGCTTGCCCAGCAGAACCCTGCAGGTGTAGGTAATTTCAAGTACCAGTCTTGCCTTTGCACTCCTGGTTTGCTTTAAGTGTGCTGGGATGCCCTGGGATCCTGTACAGTCATGGAACCCCACTTCATGAAGCATAAAAGCTTCTGCTGACCCTTAGAAAGAACTAAACACATGAGATAAGCTGCTCTAGGAATAGTCAAGGCTGTCTTCGGCAACACCATCCCATACGATTCTCCAGTGTCTAGTAAGGATTGAGTTCACACATCCTTGGTGGGGTTGGCTATTGTCACTGCCTTGCATCTTGTTTTCACAAAAATATCAGAGATGCTGAGTACTCCTGAAGCTCCTATAGCTGCGGCCATATATGGTTGGTATTAGCCCAGTGGATCTAAAATACTGAAAGAATGGGATGGACGTACGCATGTTCTCACACACCCATCACCATGGCATAATCTGTGTTTCTTAGGAAACCAGACTAACAGCAGTGCCTGGTATCTCTGTTTAGGAGAAGAGATGAACGCTGGATACAAGACTGGATTTTATAAGTCGCTCTCTACTGCTACCATCCTCATGGCTATGTGGTGCTCCTGCGATAGAGAGCAGAGCTTCCTACAGGGGTGGGAAGGGGTAAAGTAAATGGATGAGGAGGAAAGAGAAGGAATGAGAACACGCACTGTGGTTTTGCATGGTTTTCTTGGCATATCCTTGGGCAGTGCAAAGCAGATGGGACAGCTACCTATAACATGACTCTTACGCTCTACCTCCAGGCACAGCAGTGGCTGGAGAGCTGAGTACTCCCAGTCCCTGCACCGCTGCTCCTACATCACTGTGGCTTCGTGTCTCACGTGGGATGGAGGAGCTTGCAGTATCTGCCCCAGACAGGGATGACGTCCGCATAGCTCGGGCTGTGGTTCTCCTCCCAGAAACCAGGTCCACATAAACAACAAAAGGAATTTTTTTTTTTTGCCTTGAGGCCATCCTTGCTGGGGCTCCTGATGGTGCCCTCACCATGCAAGCAAGCGCCCAGCCAGGCGCCTATCTGGCGGCTCACAAGCAGGTGCTGCACATGCTTGGTGGTGGCCGGTCAGAAGGGCTGCTTCAAAATGCTTTTTGGAGTGAAAGTGGTGCTACAATCACGATGCCATTTCTCCATCCTCAGAGGGGTTTGTTCGGTGGAAATTTTCTACCTGGGAAACTAAAAATAACATGCTTATCCTGAGAACTTTCTCTTTTTTTGGTTTAAGGGGGCTGGTTTTGTTTCTGCTGCGTTTTGCATTGAGAGATACAAGAAAAGCCAAGTTGTCCTGACTGTACTTCTCCTTTGTACTCTCCACCCCACTGCCCAGTGGAACAAATAAGTCTTTTGAAACCTGACAGCAGTCAGGTTTCTTTCTTGCTAGAAAAGAAAAAAAAAGTGACTTTACAAGGAAAATGATAATGGAAGCTACCTGAGAAATATAAATAATCAACAGTTTCTCTCCAGTGCATGGCCTGGAGACTCTTCAGATCAAAGAGCATCTCTGAGTGTTTCCACAGCTCCCAGTACAACAGGGTCCTGAGCCACGAGCAGAAACCATCACAGTTGTGGTGGCATCAATCTAAGGTGCTACACACTGAAGAAGAGCTGTCGGACCTGAGGCACCCGCCTGTCCCTCCCTGGCACCGCAGGCCAGGCCTGGGCACCTGAGTTTCACACCATCAGACCATTGCCATGGAAACCACCTGCAGGTACCTATTTTAGTCCTCCTAGGACATGTGCTTCTCCCCCTCCCAGCCACCATCGCACTGGTTCAAGAAGGGTGGTAAAACCCGCCCTGAGTGTCCTGGTGTCAAAGCAAGGGTGTCCATCCACACATTGCCAGTGGAGATCAAAGAGCATCGTCATCCTTCTCCCTGAACTTGTGAGCATGGTAGCATTGCTGAACTGACCAAGGACTGAGCACTTGAGTACCTTGCTCCTAACCATAGATGGCTGTCAAGACTCTCCAGCTCCAGCTGTCAGCAGGTCAGAGCACCTCTTCCCAAGGAAAGGGAAACAAATACACCTCTTCTCATGAGAACATCACCTTCATGCCATGTCTAGCCAGCACAGCACAATCTACCAGCAGCCGCCTCCCACGCTCTCAGTTGTGGTGTTACCGTGACACTGCAGCAATGGCAGCACTCACCATCTGGATGACAGACACCGGCCCGATGCTGTTCACATAGATATCCACATCGATAAACGTAGGCTTGACTGTAAAGAAAATAAAAAAGGTACTGATGAGCTGGGGCTAGGATCATTTGTGAAGGGCTGAGGAACAGGGGAGCATCTGGGATCAACACAGCTCCATCTCACCAACTATCCCAACTACAACAGCCACGAAAGCAGTGAAAACACGAGACACAACAGGGCCAGGTCACTACCCATGACAGGGAGCTTCAGGGGACACTTACTGCCAATGTCAGGCCTCAGCTTGTTGTCATAGTTCTTCAGCAGTGAGTTGAGGATCTGTGTGGCATCAGTCTCCTGTGCCTTGGGAGTGAGGACCCAGGTTTTATTGATGCTGAGGTAATCGTAATCGTATTCCTCTGTGCTCTCGCACCTGGAGTGGAGTCAAAAGGAGAAAGACATCGCTGTGGCATCTCTCTGGCACTCTGTGGGCGTCGGGGCACAGCTGGGTTTCAGAGATACTAAAGGAGGAGCATGCAGTGCTGCTGAAGGGCAGAGCATAAGGAGCTCAGGGATCTCCTCTCAGCCACGCTGCTAAGTAGACACAATTCACCTGGTGCCTTTGCTCACTTCAGGGTCCCCGGAGATGCAGGGGCCTTCCTGCCAGCAGTCAGGACTAGCAGGCATGGGGTGCTCCACATCCTTCCCAGCTCCCTTGGGAGACACGCTGCTCATCCCCAAAACACGGGAGCCCTCCCCTGTGCTCCTGCCCCTTCTCTGCTGCCAGCAGCTCCTGCTCCTGGAGCTGCCTGTTGACCCCAAATACCTCAGCTGCTCTGCCTGTCACTTACACCTGAAGTGGGCTTCCTCCAACAAAGAAGTCAGAGAACAAACAGCATTTTTAGGGAGCAAGGCATTTATAGCAAATGCATTTTAGAGAAAAGAGGTCCTAAAAACTACCAAGCAGGCAGCATGCGTGTCTGGCTTGCCAGGAACACAACCATCTGCCCTGCACAGAGCCTGGGAAATTAAAGCCTTATGCAAACTCCTCTGCCCTCTGGCCAAGACCTGCCACAACCCATTCCCTGTACTCACCAACCCTTCCTCCCCTGCCTTTGGCGTGAGTTTCCGTTTAAAGATGCTCCATCTTCCTGATCTTCCAGTTCCAAGCCACGCAAGGAAAGCCTGCATCCTCTCCTGGACATGATCCGCAAAGCAACAGCTTCTCCCACAGCTTTGCAAATCTGCCCTTTCTAAACCTTTCACACCCCCTCCCTTTTCCTGAAGGAGTTTTCCTAAACCTTCTAATTAAATTAGGTCCACATGGTCACCCAGGAAATTCTAACCACCTGCCGCTGCTCTGGGCAGCTCATTCACAAGATTGTCCCTGGAACGACACAGCCATATGTGGGAGAGGATGCCGAGCAATTCCGCACCCAGCACACCCCCCTCGATGTCTGTCATGTCAGCGTGTCACCTGCTCCAGCGCCAGAAAGGGTCTCACAGCGGGAGCTGCCGCCGTGCTGACACTTCCCATCTGGAGCGTCGCAGCTCCGAGGTGCAATCAGGCAGCACCGACACACATCTCCCTTCAGCGCCTGGGGAGGCAGAGCCTGGCAAAGGTACTTGAAGGGGGAAAAAAGGCATTAAATTGACATGTTGCAGTCAATTTATCAGATGCTCCTCTTTTAAAACCCCAGGTAAAACTTGATTTCACAGTTGCTTTAAAAGTCTGGATCTCCCCAGCTTTCAGGCACTGGGATGGGTCCCCCAACAAGGGCTGGGCTGCGAGCAGCTGGAGTCCTGCCGCCAGAGCTTAGATATGGGCACATCAGCTTGTTGTTTCCTCTCTGATTGTGCTGCACTTTCTAACGATGCTTAAGGAGTCTTCAGTGACGCTGTCAGGATGCACTCACTTCTCTATCTGAGCAGCAGCAGCGCGGGCTCGTCTGGCTGTCGTGCTGTGGCGTGCCTTCGAAATGCAGCCGAGCAGACAGCTCCACGGCACCCAGCAGCTGCAGGGGACACGGGGGACCACGGCTGTGCCCACCCAAAAGCTGGCCAGAGCCAAAATCTAGGGATGGCCCTGCTCCTACAGGGCACAAAGAGAGACACGTGTCTCTGCCCACAGCCCAGCTCGGGGCAGGGAAAAGCAATCCTAACTGCCTTCCCTTGCTGTCAGTGTTTCGGGTGATGCAGGCTGCGGAGTGCGAACAGCTACACCAAAACCTTGCCTCAGTGTTCCCTTGACTCTACTTGAAATCAGCCCAAGACAAGTCACCTGCCAGCACTGAACTCTGCGTGTCTCACTGCCCTGCCAAAATCCAGTTCCTACAAAGCGTAAGGCCACAGTAGAGTCCAAAACATCCCTCTGGGGCCGAACTGAACCAGGCCGGTTAGTCCGACCTCAGCCTTCTGGCTTGCCCCCGTTTAGTGCTGCTGATCAACACCCTAAGGCTTGGGGTAGCATTTCCAGGGAGTCACATTCCTATTACAGATGCAGTGATGCTACCAAAAATATGCTTTTTGCTAATACAGCTAATCCTGGACTACTAAACCATACTAAGCCATCTTATCATAAGCAAGCCAGCTTTTGCTGGAGAAAATATGCTTTTGCTGGGTGTCTGTGGATATACAGACACACCCCAGCTCTTGCTGGTCAGGAGTATGACCCTCATGCCATCCTAGGCAAGCCCCTGCCTCCTCCCCAGTCTCTTTTCCCAGTGGCCCCATTTCAAATCAAGAGGAGAAGAGTCCAAGAGCTATTGCAGAGGAGAGGAATTAAGGTGACATGCGCACGTCGCCCCACAGCTGCTAATGGAAATGTCACACTGCAGACCTGCAGCGATCCCCAACGTGCTGTGAACACTTGCTGGCCCGGCGGCTCCAGCTCCTCGTGCAACGCGACTGGCTCAGTGACAGGGGACAGCCAGTTCTCATATGTCTCCGTGCAGCCAGGAGGAAAGGCAGAGCCATGTTTCCTCACCTCCGTTTGTCAAACTGTCAACATACCCGCCTCACGGCGCTCCTGCGCTCGGCCATGGGGCAGCCACGACTGTTGGCAGGGGGATGACGGCAGGACAGAGCTGAGGAGGTTGCAAGGAAACCCCTGGTCTGACAGATGCGGTTGAGGATGTGGCAGGTCCTGCTGGCGCCCAGAGCAGGAGGCCTGCGTGGCGGGGAGGTGTCCTTTTGGATGCACTCACAAATATGCATGGGGCTGGACAACCCTCCTGGGGCAACCCTTGGCATTACAGCAGGACAGAGCTCTGGCTTGCCTCCCTCATTCTGTTTTACTCAAACAGACACCTGTTTTGCTGAGGTTTCCAAGAACACTTATGGTCAAAATACACCTGAAGAGCTGGTGGCTGGCTCCCTCCCTGACTGCCCAAGCTGTCTGACAAGGTTTCCCTTGGCAGGAGGAGGGGAAGAGCAACATGTGCTACAAGCCCTTGAAGGCACTTCTGCTCCTTGCCTGGTAGGACAACTGATAGTGCTTGACCAGGGTGCATACACACTACTATTTGCAACCTGGTGTGTTAACCAAGTCTGAGACCTGTAAAATTTTCTATTGAGACCTGTACCCCCTGGGGAGGTGACAAACCTACTGCTGAGACAGGAATGTCCCAGAGCAGATGCAGATACCGGGGCTGTGATTGTCCAGCCCCTCTGCAAAAGCAGCTCAAAGCCTCCCCTCCTCCCAAGGAACAGACAGCAATGAAACGCAAGAACAACATTTCCCTTGGTTGAAAAGCACTGTAGTCAATCCTAATTACCACATGCGAATGTGTCCTTCTAGGCACCCATCCCAATGCCTCCAAGAGTTGTAGGCGCATAACCTTCAGGAAAATTACCCTAAATCAGAAGCAGGCAGAGGATTTAAAGATAGGGTGATCACTAAACTGTACCCTACGCATTTCACATGTCTTTGTACCTCTTCTTTCACAGCACACTCCATGAAGCCCCAATGGTCAAGTCTGCACGGTTTCAACCATGTGCCAAGCCCAGCTTTCCAGTGGTGCGACACTGTGCAGAGACCCTGCCTTTGTAGCTCAGACTTGGGTGCCTTGGTCCCAGCTGAGGCTGTGCCCTGGGAAATGCTTCTGAATTAGAGTCTGTGGTGGGCAGATCGTCTGGGGAGTGCTGAGTCACCTGCCACAAAGCATCCAGCCCACTCCAGCACCAGGGGACAGGTCTTGCAGCTTATGCCAGGAGAAGAGCTCTCACACACGCAGCACCTGAACTGGGCTCCTCACCCCAGTGCCCACCATCAAGTGCGGGGCAGGTGAGATTCACCCCCTCCAAGCTGAAGCCAGCAAAACCGCAGTGAACATGGAGTAAGACCCGAATATAAGTTGCTCCTTCTCTCCTTCTACTTCCACAGGCTTCCTCCCCTGCTCCATCACCCCTCCAACATGCACAGACACTGCTCCTGGCAAAGCAGGGATCAGGGAACGGGTAGACATGAGGGAATGGGCAGAAGGGAAGCTGGGCCAGCTACAGGGTAAACCTCCCTGCTCAAGAGCATATGCATACATGACTTAACTGCTCCTCCATGTGATCGTGCCGACTCTCACCCTCTCGAAATGCAGTGCTTGTGGCAGTGTGCTGCAGGGATGGTAGGGCAGAAGAACCAGGACCACCACGGATCCCCCTCTTGGCTCTCAAATGCCCCCTGGCACCAGCGCACTGGCGAGAGGTTGGGTGTCACGGCACAAGCCGTGGGACAGCTCTCGCTGCCTTGACCCCAGGAAGGCCAAGCCCTGGAGGACAGTGGCAGGGATGGACGTTTTGCCCACACCCGAGGTCGGTAAGCCTTGGCAGAGCAGACCATTAGTAGCAGGATTCATGCTCTCTGTCCCTGACTGCATTTGTAATGGGATTTGATCGGCTTTAAGGCGGCTTATTCTGCCAATTAGCTTCAGCCAGTAAAATCCCTCTTCCCTTTAGCCCTGGGGGCAACAATCTGCTGACAACATGTTCTTTCCCCGAACTGGCCATTAAACTCACCAGCAAGGTAAGGAATTGTAAAAAAGAAAAAAGGGAAAAAGAAACTTGAAAACCCCTTGTGCACGGGGCCTTTCATCGCTGTTTACAGAAAAGCGCTACAAACCGCTGGCCCTGGGAGAGAATCGTAATCTGCCAGCCCCACGCTCCACTCGCCTCCTCACCCAGCTCAGCGGTGCCTTCGGGCTGGCATCGGGCTCCCAGCGGCACTCGGAGCTGGGACCCGGGGCCAACCTGTAGAGCAAAGGCAAGACCCCACGCTGCCCTTCTCCTGCCAGGCTGCAAGCCCTGCAGGGGCTTTCGGGGTGCCAGGGGATGGAGTGCAGGGAAGAGGATGCAAGCTCCTTCCCACCAAGCCCAACTCCGCGTGGAAATACCCCGGTGAGGGATGGAGCCTCCAGGAGGTGCTGAGCTCCCTCTGGTCCTGCCCTGGGCAACCCCAGAAGGGGCTCAGGCCCCGGCAGGATTCACCCAGTGAGGTGATGGTGGGGTGGAAAATGGGTGTCTTCTGGATTCCCAGCATAAGAAAGGGGGACCTGGGGTGCACAGGACATGCAGGCACTAGGTGCTGCCGCGACCAGAACGGATCCCGCCTCGGAGCCGGCTGAAAGGAACCGCTGGGGGCACAGAGGTGCCCAAATGCCCGCTGAAGCCGGGGTGGGAGGCGTGGGGAGAAATTCTGCGACTCCAGCCCCCTCCCGTCCCATTGCCTCGACGGGTAAACTGAGGCGGGGATGGGGCGTCCCGGTCGGCGCGGGGGGAGCTCACCTGGCGCGCAGGACCGGCCCGAGGGCCAGGCAGAGCAGCAGCACCGTCCCGGGCATCTCGGCGAGGAGAGGAGCGGAGCGGCCCCGGGGGCGCGGCGGCGGCGCTGCGCCCGCCCCGGAGGGGCTCAGCGCGGGGCCGGGGCGGGGGCGGCGGCGGGGCCCCCCCGCTGCCCGCTGCGCTGCGCTCCAGCCCCGCCACCGCCCGCCCGGCTCCGCGCTCCGCGCACCGCTCCGCGCCGCCGGGGAGGAAGGGGAAAGTTGGGCATCTCTTCTCCGACTCCGCGGCGGGGAGGGGCTCAGCGCAGAGTCCTTCCTACCTCCCCGCACAGGGGCTGGCTCCCCCCGCGCCCCCCCCGAGGGCTGAGCGCCAGCGGGGGGGGACGCACGGCGGAGTCAAACCCGCGTTTCTGGCTGCTGCCGGGGAGCGAGCACCGTCAGCTGGTGTAAGGATCTCTCACTCCTCCTTTGCATAACGAGGCGCTTCATTTCTCTTAATAGTAGCTTTTTTTTTTTAATGCACGACAGTTCAGGTTTGTGGTTTTTTGTGTGTGTGGTTTTTTTTTTCTTCCCAAAATAAAGCGTAGGTTATTATTGTTAAAATATACAAGGCGTCAGTCCCCGTTGGGCTGAGATGCAAGGGACATGCAGCCGGGAGAGGGTCCTTTCCCACTTGTCCCACAAAAGAAGCCAGGAGGCCGCGTGGGAGGGCAGGGGTCAACCAGGGGTTGCAGATGGGCTGTGGGTTTTCAGCGTGTCACTCTCCGCTCTCACGGTTTGCCAAGCTGCACTTGGGCATTTCTTTTCACTGCTGGCAGCTGACTTGTAAACAGGAATAACAGATTCCTTCTTGGTGAGTTTTGGGTGAGAGTTGCTCAGAACCAACTTTGCTACAGCTACATGAGGCATCAATAATTGTCCTTCACCATCTGGTGACAGCCATGAATTGCAGGAGCCTGTCCCTAGTAGGGCCTGCTCCCACATCTCCCAGAGGGTCTGGTAACACTGACAACAAATGGAGATTTGGTGCCACCCCTCCGGACTGGAGCGGGACCGCGGACAACTGACTGTCACTCCTGGCCCTGTCACAGCCTTTCCCACAGGAGCATGGGCAAATCACTTCTCTGCTCTCCACCTGCAGCATCCTGGTAACCACTGACTCATTTGCTCAACTCGGCCAGATACAGAGATACCTGTTCCCTAAGCATGTTCAGTGCCTAATAGCCAGGACCCGTCTCGGTGGGGACTAGGAGTGCTACAGGAGTACCAGCAGTAAATAAGAGCAGCACACCTGGGGGATTTTTCAAGGCTCTTCCTATGCAGGCTCTCCCTTGCTGATTGTTTCAATAATCACCTTAAACCCTCAAGCATGAGATCTGAGCAGCCTCACAGCCACAGGAGCCAGCTGCAGGCATCTCAGCTCCAAGATGGCATTTCCCTGTAATGAAGCAGCTGCAAATTATGTTTCCTTTACTGCATGCAAAGCCACCAGCTCTGGGATAGCAGAGTTTACAAGAAGCACATGTCAAGAGAGTAAACAATGAATATCAAAGCAGCAGTGAAGGTGAAAAGAGCCCCTTAAGCTTCAAAGAAAGCCCCAGAAGTTCTTCAGGGGTCCAGATGAAGGCGAAGTTGAGAAAAGTGCAAGAACAGCTGCTGGGAGGATATGGCTGTTGAGGAATTCTGGTCATTAATAGATCACAGAAAATCCAGGGGTTCATATATGTGCTCTCAGCTCCCCCTCAAGACGTAGGATGTGAAATGGTGTGTGGGGAAATTCACAGGACTGATTTATTTTGACCACCCCTTTCTGCTACCTGAGAACGGAGAGAGGTGGGAAGAACTGGTGCTTGGAGAGCTGGAGATGGTCTGAGCAGTGTTAGGGAATCACAACATCCATTTACGATGCTCTTTTGGGCACACCTTCCAGACAGTTGCATGCACCGGGAGCATCCGAGCAGCTGTCCTCCCTGGTCCAATCCCTAACATTCTGTGATTCTGTGATTCTGTCTTCTCCTTATCTACAGTTGTTTCTTCTCGTAACCGGCACTGAGTCTTTTACTTGGACCAAGCATAAGAAAGAGGCAGGTTGATGGTGTAGCAGAGCAACGGGAGAGCACTGCTTTTCAAGAAAACACCTTATTTACCAACAGCACAGGCTCAGCCTGGGAGAAACCCATTTCAAATTTGTGGTGAATGATTTTGACCAGGAAAAACCACCCTCAGTCCAAACGCTGAGAAGGACAAAATGTCCTGAACTAGTGGTTTGGGAAGACACAGCCCCTATTTTCCACTTTGAAGAGACATTTGTTTTGAGGTCTGCTGTCATGGCATTCTCCAAACTTAAACAGGAGATGAAATGTTTTATTCAAGATACTTTTTGTCCCTTCTGGTATTTCAGTTTAACTGGCAAACTAATAAAACCTATTATTTACAGAGTCCTCACGAGCACAGAGCCCGGTGGGCCATGCTGCCACAGTAACTGAGGATGCGATCATGCAGTTCTCACTGCAGGATTTAGCCCTGTGGGACAAGGAGACACTCTGAGCCCCGGCCCAGGATCTCAAACCTTGCAAGATGTGCAGTGCTTTCAGAGGGAGCCACCCTACAGCCAGAGAGTCCTGTACGCGTCTGAGCACACCTGCAGCCCTTTCTGAATCCCGCTGTGCTCTCTCAAAAGCTCCTTCGCAGTGTCAGTCGTGAAATCTGTGCTGCCTGCTCTCGCGTTGGTGCGTGGTCTTGATGACTGCAGGCTGAAGCGGCAGGTGAAGGCAGAAGCGATGCTCTGCCCTCTTCTTTCTTGCCCGAGGCGCTGGTCACTCCTTGCCTCAGGCAATGCCAAAGAGTGTCTCTCTCCAAGGAGACTGCTCTTCTTCCGGACCTTATCAGGAGTGCTGTACTGCGGAAAGATAGGTACAAGTGGAGAAAGTATTAACCCAAGGCGTTTAGGAGCCTGTTTCTGAGAAAACTCAGGATCTTGGCATTTGCAAAATCCTCCTCAGGCAGGTATCTTTCAAGGGTGGGGGAGCAAGGCGACCCACAATGAGACTGGAGGACCCTGGGCAGAGACAGATCCCACAGGGGTCTGCAGGGACAGGTCAGACTTGAGAGCGCTGCTGGCAGAGCTGGGGACGCCAGGACAAGGAGCTGCCGGGGTGTCTGCAGGCAGGCACTGCCAGGGCTATGCAGCAGACAGCTCTGAAGTGCTGCATGGAGGTGAATTTGCCTTCCCCTCCTCCCGTCACCGCTCCACGTCATCTGTCTGAGGACAGAGCGCAGTTAGAGTCATTGTCCTTGATGCTCACTCTCCTCCTGGTAATGAACCGAGGCTTGTACTGTAACCCAGTCAATGCATCCTCTGGGAGCAAGGCAGGTTCCCACGCCGAGGTTTCCCGTGGATCTCCTCCCCATGCCCAGAGCTGCGGGCTCGGGCAGAAGGCAGAGGTTGGTCAGGCCACGAGTGTCCTACAGCAGCATCTGTGAGGCTGAGTCTGCCGACACGCCTGGGACAAGAGCGATGAAGGACATCTGAGGAGAAGCTGGTTACAGGATCCCTTTGAAAAACCTGGAGGATGAAAACCTCTGTATAAGCCTCGACCGTTTTCTCAGAGTTGGGGCACGTCCTGCATGATAGAAACATTTGTTTACTCCACCAGGGCATTTGTTCAACATAGCCAAGGCTTTGTCTTGTTCAGGCTCACCAGGCAGACCAGGCACAGCAGCAGATGCTGCATCTGGGCTCACACGACATCAATAACCCTCCAGCTGGGCTCTGGCTTCCCACCGTTATGGACAGCGATGATATATGAAGCAGACAGGACACAGTTTGGTTTTTAGGTGCTGGAGTGAACTTGCAGTGCTGACAGATTAAAAAAATGTGTTTGGAGCCTGAACAAATGTGACGTGAACACTTTCCAAGGAGAATGAAGGTGTGGGAGGACAGCCCGGGCCGTAGCAAGAGCTGGTGCAAGCTGTCCCAGAGGGTGACAAGAGCATTGACAGGAACGAGAACTTTACTCTCATCCTCTGCTGCTACATCAGGCCAGGCCTGAAGGAGTCTCCACATCCCTTCCACTGTGGACAATCCCTCTTCAAAGTTAGTTGCTTAGTGAGAAGAGATCTCCAAACTGATGGGTGATCTGATCCTGGGTGTCAGAGCAGTTCCTGCTGTCATCCTGGGGGTGGGAAAGAGATGCCATTTCCTGCGCTTTTATGGTTCTGCTCTTTCTGGCGCTCTCCTCAGCTCAGGGCTTAACACGTTACATTCCTCCTAGGGATCAATAAGTGAAAAGAGAAAATGTACATGGGAAAGGGTGGGGAGGGGAAGAGAATTGGTGGTGTTTGACAAAAAAAGGGAAAAATTTCAGCAAATTGCGCACCAGGTGTTTCAATACTTTTTTTCAAATGGAATTCACAGCTATGCGATCTGTACATCTGATGTTGTATGCCCTGTACAGGACCATGAGCTGGCAGTTTGACATGTTGCCCCCAGAATAACTCCCAGGCAGTACATCCATATTTTAAATACTGTGCACCGCTGACACAAACTTCAGGGACATGCAGCTGCTTCTCTTCACCGTAAAAATGTGGCTGCCTCTGTATGGAGACACACTAGTTCCTCGTAAAACCATACCACAACAATTCAGGGTAGGGAAAAAGGAGCCAGGAAGGTCATGGAGGCAACAAAAACTGTCACTGGGATGCAAACTGTATTTCATAAAGAGATTCCTTCCAGGATTGCTCAATATCTGGGAAAAAACTGGGTTTGGGGCTCTGCAAAGGACACGCTGGGATTCAGAGCAGAGCCCACACGTGCAGAAGATGGTGCTCATGACCACAAGCCTGTGGATGGACCTCGCCAGCAGTAACCCTGCCTGACCCTCTCCTTCCTGCAGCTCTGAAGGCACAGCTGTGGGCACATCATCACCCTGGCAGCATTTAAGAGAGAGAGAGAGGGAGGCACAGTTGCCTTTTATTGTTAATACCCTTAGGCATTTCTGTCCAGAGATGCAGGGATTTCAATGATTTCCCTCTACAATGGCTGGGGAATGTTTTTACACCAGTAAATAATGTTAACTGCTCATTTGTGGCTGAGTTTAGCTGTTGCAATTACAACCGTTTCCAGCAGCTGGTCTGGGTCCTGCACTCTGCTTTGCCTCTTGCCCTGGCTCTACGATTTGCCTGGCAGTTTGACATTTTGACAGACTGAGCATAACGCAGGGTGGTTGGCAAGCGGAGAAACCAGTGAAAGCAGCTTTTCTCCCAGAGCTGAGGCAGAACGCGGTCCCTCCTGCAGCAGGTATCAGGTGAGCTGACTCAAAAGCCCCAGCACAGATGCCTCTTCATTTTTCAACCCTGCAAACCTCCAGTGTCTCCTTCAGCAAGAGGGAAATGCCCTTCTTGCTCAAGTGCCTGAAATCAAGGGACACATTTTGGAGGGGCTGTTTTTTGTTGTGTTTTAGGGAGGCAGTGGGGACTGTGCCACCCCAACAGGGCTGGATTAGCAAGAGCTCACCAGGGACGTGGCCAGCTGAGAACAGGCTTGGCACACCTCGATCCACTTCACCCATCCAGCATGTGGGCTCCCCAGCACACACGTGCTCAGGGCAGGGGCAGCGCCCACTCCTCGCCCAGAGCAGCTCGGCAGCCCCTTGTCCACCTCTGGCCCAAAGCATCATTCATTCAGGGGCAAGAGAGCATCCTCTGTGCTGCCACTACCTGCTCCCAGATGGGAGAAAGCAACAGGACCGCCTCTCCTTCCATCTCTTGGCCCAGGTGGGACAGAGCAGGAGAGTTGTCCCCCATGGCATCCCTGAGAGCCCCCTGTGGTCACGTCACTAGGGTTCCCCCCAAGTCCATGGCAGAGCAGGGCTCCCAGTCCAGACCCCATCCAGTGGCCAGCTGCCCTTTGCTGCTGGTACTGCCATTTACACCCCTTCCACCTCCACGTCCTTGTGAGCATCCGTGATGCTCCTCAGCCCGTGCCTGCAAGAGTACATGAAGAAATGCCAGCACTGCTCTCTTCCTCAGCTCCAGGATCTCCTGTGAAACACTGACCTAGATCAACCCTGTGCCGCGCACGTGTTTGGGCTGTGCTGCTGTGGCCGCCGGGCATAGCGAGCCCCACTCAGATACCTTCCTTTTTTGAGATTTTACTTTCCAACTGAATAGTCTTCACACCTCATTGGATGGAAATCCAGACCCCACCCAGCCAATGCAGCTGGTGCCACAGTGCCCAGCATCCACCATCTCCCTCACTCTCAGTTTTCTCCCACTCTGTCCCAGCCCCTCTGGGTGCCGAAAGCAATTAGTGACAGCTGAAGTGCAAAGAAGCCGACACTGTGAGCCGTGGCTTTCGTGCTCGGTGCCCTCCAGCTCCTGCACTCCTGAAGTCATCGGAGCAGAAATGCCTGCACACACAGCACCTCTCCAAAAGAGGATCTGGTAATTGCCAACATGTCAGGAATGAGAGATCTCCTAATATTCACTAAGCTCCAATCTTAATCTTGTTTGTCGCTGTTAAGTCTCAGAGAAATCGGGCCAATGTGTTGAAAGAAGGTAAAATAAAAAGATTCAAGAGGAGGCTGAAGTCTCTTCAGAAAACTGAAGAGAAATAATCTTCAAAGGTTCCCATGAGCCTGCATGTCCCAGCCTGGAAAAGCAGAACAGATAAACACTGAGAACAGCAGCGGGAGCCTTGCTGGAGCTGTTTTTGTGTCTGGTATTTTATGGGAGGAGACAGAAGAGTTAAGGCTGGAATATCAGAAAGCAATTATGGGACCTCAGCACCCAGAGCTTGATCCCTTCCCCTGGAGCCCCATTCCTGGGGTCACAGCTGCCTGACAGGCTCACAGGTGCTCTTAGCCTCCCTGACAGACCAGAGCAACACGTGTTGCCATTAAATAAGGTCCTGCTATGAAAGGTGCTGCACTTTCAGCTTGCAAAGTGCATGGCAGAGACCAGGGATCACCCCCGCGTAATCCAAATGCACCCCAACGCAGCGCGCCGAGCACACACACCTTTGTCTCGCGCTCTGCAAAGGGTCGTGCCCAGCAGTGGGGTGTTCGCAGGAGGGGTCACGGTGCAGAGACGTAGATAAGTTGAAGCAGGTCATGCCTGTGCAAGTAGGGTGGGATCTAATGGGGGTCCTGCAAAGTGGGGGAAGCCTGTCTGCAGGCTCTTGGCTAGATACTGCGGTGGGGAGGCAAAGCACCGACTCACCGACTCCCCAGGCAGCTCTGCCAGCATCAGGCTTTGCAGCAAATTTTGCCTTTCTCATTGCCCATGTGTTTGGTGGACAGGGGACTCCTGTCTTCTATAAGGCTGTCAGAAAATGCCTTTCAATAGCAGTCAAACTTATCCAAAAAAAAAAAAAAAAGAGCAAGCCATAATTACACCCACACAGCTCTCCACACTGCGCCAAGCTTCACCCCCCTGTCAGAAATGCACCCGCACCGATAGAGTGGATATGTTGATTATAAGTCCCCCAAAATGAATAGATCAAGAGATACCTGCCATACCCCTGCAGCAAGGGTGAAGTGCTTTTTAATTAAGGACAAAGAGATGCAAATGTCCTGAATCATCGCAAGCAAACAGCAAAATAGCACCTGTCAGAATATTAAAAAACAAGCACTCAGCATTCCCTTGTGATCAGCTTGAAGGAGGCCTTGCGTTAAAAAAAAAAAAAAACAAACCAACCAAAAACCAAAAAACCACAACTCCACTGAGAGTTGAAAAATTTAATAGCCTGAGAGCGAGCGAAGGAAACGGCTCGATAAAAACAAGCGGGTATTACTTGCTGGTGATTTTGGCGCAGGAACGTGCCAGCGTGGCTGACAAAAGGGTCCGGATCATCCCTGTCCCCAGAGCAGCCGGTGCCGTACCCGCTGGGGACCAGCACTGACGCCTGCCCGCGGGGATGGCAGGAGGCAGCGCTGACCTGCCCAGCCTGCAGCTCCTTCCCATCAGCAGCAAAGCCCCGCTCCTCCCAGGTGCCAGATCCCTGCTGCCACCCTACAAAGCCCGTAATCACGAGCACTCAAATAACCCCAGTCAGTTGGGAAAAAAATGACTTAATGCACACTGAAGTGCTTTGCTGGAGGATCAGCCTCAGGGCTGCTCCACGCCGATCCCCTCGCCTGTGTCAGACCTGCCCGTGCAGAAGGAGAGGGGATTTAAGTCTTCCTGGGTAATGAAGGCAACAGGGTTGAATTTCAGAGCCGTGCAACAAGACCCTGTAAAGCCGTTCTCCTCCTCACTGTGCGTTTGTTTGCAAGGCAGCCTGGGAACACACAGGAAGGGTCCTGTATGCGTCCAGAGCCTTTATTATTGTGATTGATTACAGGGGAAAGTGGTCAGAAAGGATTCCTGGATGCTGATTCTGCTGGGGAGAGCAGACAGGCGGTCTCAGGCTGATCAGGGCAGACAATTATTTTCCCAGAATGAAAGGGTTCAACAGGGAGATTTGGGGAATTCTTTTGCATGTCGGATGTTTCTTGCTTTCACCTCAAACCATTTGTGTTCAGGTTAAAACCCCAGGCATGGGGGGACACAGTACTGTGAGGAGCACCCCATGCAAGCAGCCTCCCCTCCGGCTGCACCCAAAAACAGTGGCCTTGAGCACCCCCCAGCTTCATGTCGTGGCTGAGGCCACTGCTGTCCCCGAGCCAGGGGGATGAGGGTTGGGAAAGGCAATGAAAGGAGCAAGTGTTGGGAAGCACAGCGAGAGCCAGCGCAGCCCAGAAGCAGCAACAAAGGGCCAGGGCTGTGAAAAGAAGGCAGAGCAAAAGGGAAATGCCTGGAATAACAAGTGACGGACGGATGCCTTTGAAGGGGACTCTGATATCTTGGGTCTCCCGCCTGACCTACTTAAAACTGGCGTAATCTGATGAAGGAGCATCCTCCGGCTCTAAATATAAACTTCACTCCTCTTTATTTAAATTCCTTCCCTCTGCCACCCAGGGGTAGGACTGTCGTCGACAGCTGGGTGTGAGGCAATGTACATATTCCATAGGTCCCAGAGTCCTGCAGAAGGGACTCCCCCACCAGCCTGGGGACCCCAGGGAGGCTGCTGGGCTCTTCTCCTGTAGGAACGGCACCGGCACTAGCACAGAGCCCAGAGGGGTAGCGCTGGCATCACACGGTTTTCTAGCAGCCTATTTATGAACAGGAGCAAAACCGCACTCCACAGGGCATTGCCTATCGGGGAATTACGGGATGCACAGCTGTCAGGTAGCCAGTCCCAGCGCAAGCTGCAGAAAACTGCACATCAGGACCTCAAGGTCAGGAGTCTCCCATTAGCTCCTTGTATACGCATGATTTGCAGTCAAAGATTTTTCATTTTAAATGAACTGTTAATCTAGTGCACAGAGTCCTGAAGCAGCTAAACAACTGGTAAATTTGGGCAGAATTTGGAAATTAGTTTATGTGAGGAGAAGAAAAACAAACAAAACCACAATCCAAGAAAAAACAGCTGCAATCAAAGCACTTTTTCCAACCTGTTTTGAAAGAAAATGTTTTCCTTAAGAATGCCAAAATGTTTCATCGATCTATTTTCTAAATTAAATGCTTCAAGTTTTTCCACTTCAGCACACCATTGTTCATTTAAAACTCTACTTTCTTTAAATAAAAAAGGTAGGAAAAGAACCACTGTTTTGGTTTGAACAACATATTGAGATGACAAGATGAATTTTTTTCATTTTTCCTGTTTCACTGGAAAGCCATATTAAAAAAAAAAAAAGAAAAAAAATGTTTTGATTCAATGTGAACCAAGTTTAAACCATTCCTCGCTCTGCTCCGGAGCAATTTCCATATCAGCAATGTGTATTCCCTGGAGAGCCACTCTCGATGCAGCCCCAGCCCCATGCACTCTCACTGTGCCCAGCTGGGATGTTCAAGCAACTCCACAGCGGTCAAGTGTCCAAGTGTGGGGCCAGCTTTGTGAGAAATAGTGAGTAAAGACCCATAATATTGTTTTACCAAGGGCTTTTGTCAAGCCCTTACAGCTCCCGGCTCCTTAAGGAAATAAAATTTCCAGCTCATAGACTCCTGAGTTATTCAGGAACCTTCGTATGCTTGATTCAACTTCCCTTCTTTGGTGGCAAAAGTGTTTGTGGGATTAGAAAGGAAAAACAATTAAATTAAAACCCAAGTCATTACATAAAGCTAGCAAGCTGCACATCTCTCAGTACCGCCATCAGAATTAGATGAGTTTGTTTGCTTTGTGGAGACAGGCCCCGTTAATTTTCTTGGCAGGATCTCCCATGTTAAAGCAACAAGGCAAACATTTGCTTTGACTTTTTGACAGTATTTGTGAACCCTGGGAAGCTTGGGGTGGGGGCGGGAAAAATAAATTCTCTTAATCTGAAATGCTATACACGTTAATTTTTGCATAGCTGAAGTTTAGGGTCAAATTTGAACTGACAGTCTCCTTGAAAGAGGAGGATGGGCAGAAGGTAATATTTGGTAAAGAGAAGGATGAGACAGGCAAAGTTGATTTTTTTTAAGCTTGCAGGGAGATACTAAGCTCAATAATCAGACAATAAAGGCAACAAGCAGCTATCAAAGCAGCAGCCGTTTTAAGAGCTGTACTCATCTGAAAGCAACTTTTAGTTCTTGTGAAAACTGCCGCCTTAACAGCTGTCCCAATTAGAGCCAGCCGGAAATTTCCCAATAAACCAACATTTTTGTCAGAAAATAATTTGCTGAGTCTGAAATGCTCCAAGTTGGCTGAACTTTTGTTGAATTGAAAAGCGAGGCTCCGACTGGGTCCAGCGCTCAGCTGCCAGGTTTGCGCTACGAGCGGCAGCGCTGACGGAAAAGTCAATTTTGCTGAGCAGCTGCAGGCGCCAGGAAGCGCCTGGTTCCCATAATTTATGTTGGGGATTTGGTCTGAATTGGGAAAAAAAAAAAAGATAAAAAGGCAACCGAGTTCCTTATAAACCTGAACTTGAGCCAGCCGAATTTGTTCATGCCATGATCCCATATGCCTGACCCGTTTTAGGATCTGGCAGCTGGATCTCCAGGGAAAAGGATAAAAAATAGGTGCCAGGAGAGGCAGCGCATGGCCATGCCCATGCTTGCAGGAGCCTGAGGCCAGAAGGTCTCCTGGGGTCTCTCCTTACCAGGGGTGGCCCTACCAGAAACATCCTGAAGCCACCTTCCTCCTCATTTTATTTTTTTAAGTATAGCAAAAGCAATGACTACAGTTATTAGGGGGTTTTTTTTCAGCTACATCTCTGAAAACTGATGTGTTACCGCTGGACACATCACTGGATTTGTTCCAGCTGCCTCACTGCATCAGAAACTTATTAGAAGCAGGGAGAAGTCAAAAAGACTTAGTCGAGGAGACCCTGTGCAAAGCTTTGCATGAGCATGGAGAGATTTTAGCTAGCTGTATTTAAATTATGTTAAAAAAGTCACAAGTCAGGACAACCCAGACTCTGACCAACCACCCCGCAAGGGTCTGCCACTCCGAGGCAGCTACCAGGGCCAGGGGAGTCCCTGGGCCAAACTGGAGCTGCGTTTGCAGGGAATAAAAAGCTGTTAATATTCTACATGACTCCTGACTAGCAGGGAAGACCCTTTTTGTGAGTGGTGATGATTAGTTACTGAGGATAATTAACCTAAAACAACAGCGTCATTCAGAAACTAGAGCAGAAGCACACACCCCACCATGTGCAGCTCTGGACAGAAACAGAGCCCCTGCCCCAAAGGGATTTCTTTTCAAAAGTGCCTAGAACTGATGGCTGGCGTGACTGGAGCTTTGCCCCACACAAGGGCTCCCCGGGGGCGCTTCCCAGGGTACAGAGCCTGACTGTAGCAGCAGCGTCCCTTCCCATGCTGTGACTGCGGCTCATGGAAGGTGTCTGCTGCTTCACCATGAGGACATCCCTGCAGGTCTCTGGTGCACCAGGCATCCCTGTGCCCCGGGAAGGGCTGCTTCAAGCACGGCATCACCAGCCGGCAGGGAGGGGGTTGTCTCGCTCTGCTCTGGTGCAGCCTCACCTGGAGCACTGTGGGCAGTTCTGGGCGCACCAGGATAAAAATTATATTAAGCTGCTAGAGAGTATGCAGAAGAGGGCTACGAAGTTGGTGAAGGTTTTGGAGAGGAAGCCATATGAGGAGCAGCTGAAGTCCCTGGGTTTGTTCAGCCTGGAGGAGACTGAGGGCAGAGCTCGTGGGGCTGCAGCTTCAGCAGGGGAGCAGGAGGGGCCAGGCTGAGCTCTTCTCTCTGTGACAGTGACAGAACCCAGGGAATGGCAGGATACGTGCCAGGGGAGGTTTAGGTTGGACATTAGGAAAAGGTTCTTCACCCAGAGGGTGGGGGAGCACCGGAACAGGCTCCCCAGGGAGGTGCCACGGCCCCAAACCCAACAGTGTTCAAGAGGAGACTGGACAACGTCCTCAGACACAAGGTGTGAACTGTGGGGTTGTCACACGCAGGGACAGGACTTGGACTCTGATCCTTGTGAGTCCCTTCCAGCTCAGGACATTCTATGGTTCATCGGGGCGCTGCTGCAGCACCATCACCATTCCCGCCTGGTGTCCTTCACTCACTGGCCCCACCACCGTGCAGGGGCAGTGCCAACATCACCCGTCATGCTGCCACTTAGACCAACAGAAACACAGGAGCATGGGACTGGAGCTTGAAATCGTCCCCCTTTGGCCCATTAAAGTGATGCTAAGGGCCCTCTCTGATGCTAGGGAAAAAAAAATAAAAAGGCATCTGCCACGTTCTCCATTTCATCTTGCAAGTTGTGAGATCCCACCCCTCTCACTGCCTATCCCTGCTGACAGCCGTGCTTCCTACAGAGCAAATGGGTTTGAAACTCCACAATCAAAGTCATTTGCATTGATTTCCATGGCCTGGTTTCTCTGCTTAGATTCTCCCCATCCCTGTAGCTGCCCTGCCCCACAGTGAGAGCACCAGTGTCTTGTCTGTTTAGGGGTTTTCTGTATCGCTGTTTCCTTCCCAGAAGAAGAAAACAAAATACTGGTGCTGGACACCAGCGTTTACCTGCAAATTTAGCAGCACGTATACTGAGCTGCTTTTGCTTGACCTGGTCTCGAGGCAGATGTTTCCCAACCAGCTTCCCCATCTCTGCTCCCTCACAGGTCATGTCAGCAGTTCATCTGTCCCCAGGATCTCTGTTTCCTACCAGACTGGCCCCGGTTTGTGTCCCCTAACCAGCTTGTCCCCTCAAAACCCAATGGGCTTTGCTGTAAGGCCAGTTGCCCCAGGGGGTGGCAGGTGGTGTCCCAAGTCCAGGCACTCCTGAAAGAGCCACTTCTGCTTTCTGTCCTGCTCAGAAAAGGATCATAAGAGCATCTCTCACTCTGGGAGAAAAGAGGGTCTCCATGGCAGCTGGTAGCAGCACTAGCATGACAGTAAGACTGTACAAGAAACTTGATTTTTTTTTCTTAGAGAAAACACTTCTATTTTTGACAAAAGGCCTTTTTGAAGCATGAAGCCTCTTACGAAACTTCTTTCACATCAGTGCTTTGCATAAACTACTTTGCTGTAGTTGTGTTATTCATTGCACACATTTTACACCAGCCTGAACTAGTTTATCTCCAGAGAATGGAAACCAGAGCCTGGCTGTGGGGCAGAGTATCTCATTTAAAACATGCCTATCACAAACAACACTTCAGCCTGATGCAACTCCTCCAAACAGGGCAGAGCTGTACTACAGGGCAAGAAAGGGGTCCCAGCAGCATGAATATCACCTTTGGCTGCGCAGGAGGAGAGTGTAAATGGGCTGGGAAACATCACACAGGTGCACCCTGAGTCACAGCCTCTGCTGGTGGGAGCTGCAAAGGTGAATGTTGTCACCCTGACATTCTCCTGAAGAGCCCGTGGCCCTAGAGTACATGGGGAAGACGGCCAGCTTCGTCCTCATAAGGATTAACAGGGTGAAGAGTCCATTCATTGCATTAGTATCACAGCCTTATTTTTTTTACTCTGACTCTGAGATGTCAGGGCTGATAGCAGATAGTTTGTTTCATGGCGAATGTACAGCGATAGGTCAGGGGAACAAGTGAAAATGCCACCTTTGAGGGGAATTAGATCATTAAAATGTCACAGCAGTACCTTGGGAAGCCAACCGGAGATTCCAGCTGCAGTTTCTTGCTCCCTCTGCTAGGAAAAATAAATAACACCTGCCAAGTGAGACCAGGCCTTTCTTTTCTAAAGAGATTACTACTTTTTTATATCACCATTGTTTCACACCACTCTACCAGCAAGAGAGAGTCATGATCTCATTTTCCCTTACCACAAAGTCTGATTTTGGGAGAGTAAAAGCTTTCCTCCAAGCCTGGACTAAAGGATAAAGGGAGTGCTCTGGGGACAGTAGCGCAAAAGGGAAACCCATACACCACCACACCCCCCTTCACATCTGATGAACCTTAAATTAACGGCAGTGCTGTACTATGGTTATTCCCTTTTCTAGCTTTTCGCCCTCAGTGCATTTTTTTTTTTTTTTTTCGAGCAGTGATTTGACTCTGTGGGTCTTTATTTCTGCTCCCCCATCCACATTGTTACTGCTCGCCATCCGAGTGCCCAGAGATTGCCAGACCCTCCTCCCATCACGTGAAGAAGTATTATCCATCAAAAAATACCATGGTCTAGGGCTGTCTTAATCTCTGAAGTGGTCTTGGTTGGAGCCTGCAGGGGATTTCTCGGTGCTCAGCTCCCCAGCTGTGTAATGGAAGAAATAATCCTTATCTTTAGCATGTGCCCTTAGCACTGATAGCTGTGTAGTGTTCCCCATCGACTACTGTCCTTGTTAGCAATTTTCTTTCCAAGTACATCTGGAAAGAGATCTGCACAATAATAGCACATTTTAGAAGAGGCCACAGTGAGTAAAGCCAAGTCCTTACTGTGCCTCTTGTCCCACCTCCCAGTACCTGCCCAGGGGCAGGTACACGGATGGTTCCTCACTTTCCCAGAGGACCCTCCACATTTCATCAAGTCATCTCCCATGATTTGCCATTGTCCTGTTGCCTCTTTGCTTTCCCAGGCTCACACTCCCCTCTCTCCCTTGGCAGGGCTGGGAATTGCTTCCCATACCAGCTCAGGATGGAGAAACAGAGCCAAAAATACTTTGACTGCCCTCAGGCTACCTTGGGTAGCCAGTCATGGAACAGCTAATGGCAGCAGATGCCACCACTCCCGGCTTTTCTCTGCATTTCTGTCCTTCTGCTCCCCCTCCAGAGGACCAGCTCCACAGCCAGCCCAAACCTCCCTAAAACTCAGAGCACTCCAGGCCTCGAAGCGGTGACCCCTTTGCTCTCCCCCTGCACCATACCTCAGTGCCTAATTGCTCTAATAGTTTTTCAAAGACTTCATTCATCTGCCACAATTCAAGCCTTTGTTCTGCACCACGGTGCAGAGGCAGTAAAGCAGATTGAGGACAATGAAAAAAAAAATAAAAAAACAGACACCGAGGGACGGATGACTCCTTCCCTTTGACCGTGCACACAACGAAAATCAAAGCTACCTGTGGCTTTATTTGTCAACACCAATCTGGTCCAGGCAAGATAATAACCACAAGTGTACTGGGCTCTGGTACAAAGAATAGGAAGGGAGCACACTATTGTGGCTGGCTGAATGGTTCAACCGCTGGCAAAGCAAAGCCGATTGTCCACTAATTTTTTCTCCTTGCAGATTACTTTATTGGTTATCTTTGTGTTTCCCTTCTCTCTTCCCAAGCATATTCCATTTGGAGGATATTTCCAGAAGTTTAGGGGTGGCCAGGAAAGTGTAATTCAAAGCAAGGGCTGAACCCCCACTTCTAAAGGCAACATTAACTCTGCACTGGAGTCCAACTGCATCAGTTGAATTCATCCTGGTAAATTTTTAACTCTTTGCTCAGCACTTTTGATGAGCCATTTTCAGCCTGTCAGGCACAGATGAACCATTGGGTTCATGTTGGCAAGGTGATCTCTATGCCACAGGGTCAGCCAGTGAAGCTCCCACTAGTCCTTTCCTGTCTTTGAATGGATGATGGGATGATTTTTTTTTTTTAAATCACAAGGATCACAGATGGCAAATAAAAGTTTCAAAAAAGAAATTAATATTAATTTATGCTGAAATTCACTGCCCCTTTTGTTTAAAACATATTTGTTCATCAGGGGGATTGTGTTTGTTTTGAACTTCTCTGACCAGCTCTGGCCTGAGCACAAGAAACAAGCTCGGAAGATTTGGAGTCATGCCACACAAGCAGGTTCAAGGCAGGGAAACACCTAAGAGCCAGAACACATTCACAACTGAGGCTTTGATTCTCAAATCCTGCTGGTGTTTACAAGGAGGGGGAGAGACTGCTTGTTTAACTTTGAAACTCCAAAATGGCCTTGGTGTCCACAAAGGTTTTAGACAGTGCTTGCAACACAGCATGAGCCAGGGATTAAGCTCTAAATCCATGTTGTGTCCCTGAAAAGCTGTCCTGATCACCAATAAAGTGAACTCTGTGCTCTGAAGAAATATTTATCTACATCATTAAAACTCCCTGCTATTGTTGGGCATGACTGGCAGTCAGCAGCCAGGAGCAAAACCATAGAAGCCCTTCAGCCTGAGCTTGAAGTGCTCCTGCTGAGCAGATCAAGGGCAAAGAGAGGGTCGGAATAGCTAGGGGGTGATGATGGGGACGGAGATGCCTCATCAGAACTGTGACAGCATCATTAGCAGCCCGAGCCAGAACCGTAGGGAAGCTGGGGTCAGGGCAGAGGGAGGCTCAGAGGCAGCATCTCCACGCTCCGCCACTGCCCTCACGTAGCTCTCATCTGTCCCCCATTTACGTAAGCCTCATTTACCTCAAATGCTGCAAACAGGAAAGAGCTGCAGCATGGCGATATTCATTCAATTGGCTCCTGCAAAATGCAACACCCTGCAAAACAGACTCTGCTCCTCTGCAGCTCTTTCCAGGAGGTGGGGAGCCCTCAGGCGCAACAGGTTGTGACTCTGCAGCCTGTAAGTCCAAGAGGAAAGGTGACCATTACCCAGAGGGCAGAGCTACAGTCAATGCCCACAACTGAAGTTTTGGCTGGGAAGTCACTTTGCACAACCAGTGTGAACAGCACAACCTGGGTGAGGTTATCAGAGAGCTGCAGCCCTTTCAGGCAGTGGGAAAACAATGGAGCAGGGGCACCAAGCCTGTATGGCACATGAGAAGTCCTAGCACATTCTGGGATTTCCCAGGCTGATGTGAAACCATTTTTTGAAATGCTGTCCTAGGAACCATCCTCTGGTGTGCTGCTGCAGGAGACACAGTTGATAGGAGTTCAAGGAGCAGCTGGATCAACTCACAGGACAACAACAATCCAGAGTTATTAGCACAGAATATTTTCAGTTGGAAGGGGCCTAAAATGACCATCTAGTCCAACTGCCTGACCACTTCAGGGCTGACCAAAAATTAAAGCAAATTATTAAGGGTGCTGTCCAAGTGCCTCTTAAACACTGACAGGCTTGGGGTATTGACCACCTCTCTGGGAAGCCTGTTCCAGTGTTTGACCACCCTCTCAGAGAGGAAATTATTCCTAATGTCCAGTCTAAATCTGTCCTGGTGCAGCTTTGAACCATTCCCACATGTCCTACCACTGGATACAAAGGAGAATAGGTCAGCACCTCCTTCTCCATTTCGCCTCCTCAGGAAGCTGTAGCGAGCAATGAGGTCACCCCTCAGCCTCCTTAGCATAAGGATAACATAATTAATCATAAGAATGTGGCTTTTACAGGCAAGTCCCCGAGCCACAGACTGCCAGGGGCTGGGAGAGTACCCTGGTGAAGCTCTGCAAGATGCAAGAGAGTGAAAGAGAGCCTAAGATTATAGGAAGCATCTGCTGTTTGACTGCTATCAGAAATCGCACACTGTTTAGACAAGGCTTTGGGCTCTCCCAGTACAGCGGCTCTTCTGTACTTGCAGATTGTGAGCCCAGCAAACACTTGCACTAATGTTGAGTTAATTTTAAGAATACCTGCCTTTTCTCCTGCACATACCTGGCCAAAATTTTTTCAGCAAATGACTTATTTGCTTTAAATAAATGCAATTTCTAGGCATCCACAGCGATTCAAAAATTCAGGTCAAGTTCTCTGAATAGCTTCAGCCACCAAAAAAAGCAACAAACGCTCTGAAGGGTTGAGCAAATCACATGGAGAAGGGTTGGAGCCCTTCGGAAGCGCTCCTTTTTCGCTATTTCCAAAACGCTTCTATTTCAGGCTCTTCCCATATACACCAGGGACAGGCTTCCTGCGAGCCCAAGGTGCACAGACCCAATTTGCTGCTCTACCCTGGGGTTACACCCCCACAGAGATTCCTCTTCGCCACCATGCTGCATCCTGCCGCAGAAACCTGCTCTCCTCCCGCCAGGTCCGCTGCAATTCACAGGAGCTGCTCTGAACATCCATCACGCTGGAGCAGCGCCCTGAACAGAAACAAGACAGTTCCAGCTCTGCCACAATCCCTGCATGGGCTGCAGTCTTCTCCAGCCTGTGCTCCAGGTCCCAGAGAACCCTTTGCTTGAAAACATGTCCTAAAGAGTCCGCACATGGTGACTCTGCTTCCTGCAGCAGCTGGGAGGCTCGACAGGCTGGCACCTGAGCAGTTCATTTCTACAAGTCCACCTGGGTTTCACCTCATTATCCTCCTCCTTCCCCAAACCACCAATTGCAGCTTATCTGGAACAGCTTCATTTCCCACCTGCCTTGAAGAAAAGGACATTTCCTATGCAAGAGTTAAAGTGCCAATGGATTCTTTTACCTTTGGAGGAAAGTTCTCCTAAATAGTCACCCTGTTCCAGGCAAAGGAAGAGACACAGCATTTCAGAGGGGTATAAGTGATGCCAAAGAGGGTTTAGATAAATGCTGCAACCCAGATCCTGGTAACAGTAATGCAGCACCAGGTTCTCCTTTCACACTACAGTCTGTACAAACAGCTTCACTTGCAGATCCATGCATGTCCCCTTGGAGAATATTTAGGGGGCTACAGAATCAAAGACCCCTGACCAAAGTGTTGGCTGGATCCAGATGCCAAATGTTGACTTTGGCCTTTTGTGGATGCCTTTGGGTTCAGGCTGATTTTGACACTGGAAAGCAGGCCACACTGTACGGCTTTTGCTGGTTTTACAGACCAGCTCCAAACTGGGAATCCTCCTCAGAAGCCCAGGGCTTTCCAGCTGGAAATGTCTCCCTACAGCCCCAGTTCAAACTAACTCGTATCCAGAGGGGCTAACAATCGCAGGTTGATTTTCAGAGAAGCCGCAAGCATTCACGATCAGATCTCCAAATAAGCATGTAGATATCTAGCTCTGAGTGAATATCTTGGCTTCCAGAGTATTTTGACTAATGTAGTACATATTGACCCAAATTTTGGGAACAGAGAGACTAATTGATTCAGACTGGGTAAAACACAGCTTAATTGTGGGGGATGCATTTGAAACTAAAGATTGTTCCCATCAGACTTGCTTCTGTCCCTCTTCATAGCCTCTCAGCACATAGGTCACCTTACTGGGCCAGCCCTGAGGGCCATTGAACTATCTTCCCTCACGGGAAAGGTTCTTTTCTCTTCAGGCCTGAGTTTTGGGGAACAAAGCAGCATTAGCATATGCTGATGGTGTTTAAGTCCTGTTATTTTGGAGAGTCCTTCACAAAACCTCAGTTTTCCTAGAAGTATTTTCTTCAGCTAAATTCCTCTCCGTTTTCTTCAGGCAATAAATTAATTTTGTTTACAGAGTACTTCAACAAGACTTGAAATTTCATTTATGGAAAATGGGTCTCAGACTTCTGAGGCATTTGAAACCATGGTGAAATATGGCAATTTCAAGCACTTACCTGACTCCTTCCCACAAGTCTCTGAATCAAAGGTTACCATGACAACAAAGCCCACTCTCAGTCCAGCAGAATGAATTGTTTTTACATGACGTCATTATTAGCCAGGACCCAACAAAATTACACAAATGAGTTCCCCAGACATCAGGACTGAAAAAAGACCAAACAAGCAGCCTAACAATCACACTCTAAACTTAGCAAAGGAAGGAAAATGTTGCCCAACTTCCCAGTAATCATTCTTTAAAAAACACAGCAAAAAGTCTGACCTCCTCTCAGTACCCCTGCAGGGCTACAGAAGTAGAGCAGCTCTGCCCTGTTACAAGCTGGACTTGATTTCCACCCTGGGAGGTGATACAGTTGCCTGCAGCTCCCAGGCACTAGTGTCCCCAGTGGGGACGCTGACTCCCAGCACGCCTCCAGGAAGCTGGTTTGCATTGTGCTGTCTGCATGGAAACCCTAAGAGGGAAGAGAGTTGCTGCCTTGAGTGAAACGCAGCTTCTCACCACCTTGAGCTCCCCACGGCCATCATATTATGAACCCAGGGCTCCTTCCCTCTAGCACCTGGAGCATCCTTACCCCAAGGTAAGGGCCTCTGCACATCTCTGCTCCTTAACCAGCACATCACGCTGCCACCCACCATGTGAGGACAGACTCACCATGTGAGGACAGACTCCTACCTCAAAGCTGCCTCTGCCTGGGACCACCACAGATCAACCTCCACTTCTCCTCTGAGCCAGGACCCTCACAAACCAGCTGCTCAGGGATGCTTCCCTTTATAATCGTGGTCAGGTGAACCCAGTCCTCCTCTCCCAATGAGGATATCAGTGAGGTCCTCCAATTCCAGTTGAATGAGGGTTCACACTTGAAAATGAGTGTATTCTGGAAGCAGCTGATCTTCAGAGGAGGGAGAGGGAGTCACTCAGCAACGACTTGCTATAGATAGTCATTCAAGCATAATAAATCCCCCTTATCAACCCTGTCTCGCTACCCCTCATAATTTAAGCTGGATGTAATAAGACAGTATGAAGGTGAAGGCTGGCTTTACAGTCAAACTGAGGATTACAGTCTGGCGCAGATATTTAAAGATTCACAATAGCAAAGAGAAATTGCAAGAGGAGCCTAAACAGCTTCCCCTGACTGCTGGGAGATGGGCAGATGAGTTATGGTCATTTACAGCACAGGTCTGAGCTGATGTATAGCTGAGCTGGGGTCAGACCAGAGACTTACTGCTCCCGGGCTTCTTGAGCAAGTGTAAAACCTGAATGTGCTGAAAAAATTGTGCATTGATTTTAGAGAAGGTGTCTGCCTGTATTATATGCATTTTTATATCTTTTTTTCTTTTTAAATTCAGATCACTGCATACTTTTTTTTCTTTCTCTGAATAAACTCAGCTGTATTACAGGGTGTTTCAAAAAGGTGGACCCAGTTCCAAAGCAATATATTTCATGATGGCAGCATGTTACAATTACACAGTCATATGAAGCATCGCAAGTTCTCAGCTGGCAAGTGGTAATCAGCTGAAACTCTATGCCCGGCCCTTTCAAGTGCTAAGGGTTTCATTCATGAGTGGTTCATGGTTGCAGAGATACAGTGATCTCAAATTGGGTCCATCTTTTTGAAACACCCTGTATTTTGTCTCCCGTTCTCCCTCATTCTTCACAAAAGCCCAAGAAGTACCTTTCCCCTTATAAGCACACTGTGCACAGGAGCTAGGAGCTTTTGCTTTCTGATTGCCTCACTAATGAAGATAGCCCAGACCGGTCCTACCCAGGACTAAGCCTGAAGTTTACGACACCATACCTGAAGGAGAGTTTGTAGGCCTGAAGGCTTGGTTTCTTTTCCCCAGCTGTACTATCTGTATAATAAAAAAATATTGCTTTTTCCAACCAGCCTTGCCTCACTTATGTCCTTAGACTATCACAGCTGCAATACCACCTCTGCTGAAACCACCGCTGTCAATTCCTAGATTGCTATTTATCAGGGATCACAAAGTGCTTTTATAAAATGCCTAATGCTCAGCTACCTCCTACATGTCTCCTCTTCAGGCAGAAAATCACCTGGTGCTGTTTTTCAGAGACATTTTCTCTCTGATAGCCAAAAGGGCAGCCGTGGGGATGGGGGTGGCATCCCCAGGCTGCCTGACTCCCCTGTTAACACATCACCTGTCCACCAAGTGTGAAAAGGGAAGGTGGTGGCGGCAGTGGAAAGTCACAGCCACTTTTTTCCCACCTCTGACTGCAGTGTGAGTGTGTGCTTGTGGCGGTGAAGCCCGGTTTCCCCACGGGCCCGCGCAGCCTGCCAACGCGTGAAAGTGTAAGGGAGAATGAATCCCAGCAAGCCACAAATCTGCCAAGCGAGGGTGTTCTCTGTGGAGTGGGGGGACCGCAAAGTCTCAAACCATGTTCCCGCTGACAAGCTGCTGATGGATGAGTTCGATCAGGAGCAATCGCGCTTTGCAAAAGAAAGCACTGTTTGCTTACAAGGCAGCCAGCGTGGTGATGGTCCTGGGAAGAGCCCCACGAAGGGGCGTCGTGCAGCGTTGGACCTACTCATCTTACAGGGTGAAGGAACCAGAAAAGACAGTTCCCTCTGCAGAGGGATCTCTGCCTTGATGCTGGGGTTTCTGAACATACCACCCAAATGCATGAAGGGCTCATTTTGGGGCACCCACCCCCACCTCGTGAGGAAGTGGTTTGCAGAAGAGGTTTCTGGAACAGCCACCCTTCGAAGGCAAAAGATGACCACTTGTGTCCCAGGGAACCCGTTCCTCCATGGGGCTGTGGGGCTGACCCATCTACGCTGGTCACACTACAGCCTGGCATAGGGGACAAATTTATTTGCTCCCTGACATCTGGCACCTCAGTAGCAGCACATCAGCGTTCCTCCCCGCAGCGAGCGCTGCTGTAGTATAAGCACCTAATAACAAAATCTGGCTATTGCATTCCTAAGACACCTGTCAGCCTGAGCACTAAGTGCTGGGGTAATAAATACTTGCTCAGCTATGCCTCTTCTCTGCCAATTCTCCTGGCTCTGCCTGTTTTCATTAGAATTTCTTTTCTGTGGACGCTGCAATTACACTCTGTTCCTCTTCAGGGCCCTTGTTCCAGGTTCAAATAGAGAAGTGATAATGCAGGGAAGCTTTTCACATCGCTGTTTATTTTTGTCTTCTGAGTCAGGAAGATCTTTTCAGACTGGGACCAACCCCCTGTGGTTTTGACTGAGGCAGGGAGGTGGCGGGGAAAGGGGTGAAAACTTCAGGTTCCAGCTTTTATGGTTTAAACCGGTGGTGGGCTCCTTCCTTGCCTGCTCTTGCCGAGGTCGCAAGCGATGCTCCTTCCTCAGGAAGACATAAGTATGCAGCCTGTACCGCTAAGACCCGTGGTAACTATCCATCTGCCACAGCAGCTGTGAGCTCCGGTGCTCCCAAGCCTCTTCTGTCATCTGAATCTCCGAGCAAGAAAGAGGATTCAGCTGAATGCAGCAAATTAAAATGCGTAGCTTTTTTGTTCAAGGTTGCAATATGTTTGGAGATATTGTCCCGCCAGCAAGTCCCTGGTGCAGCATCCAGATGGTGCTCAGGGAATCCGGGGAAGGAGGGAGGGCATTTCGTTCCTTCTTCAGGCGTGGAAAGCAAGTGATGATGCACTGGAGTTTTTTGCTTCTTCCGCTATTTCCCAGTTGTAATTGAGAGGGGGAAAGTCCTCATTGAATATGTGGGATTTGGGTAAATCATCAATATTTTAAACCAAAGAGTAGGCAAAAATGCAGAAAAAAAAATCACAGGGCAACATGTTTCAAATTTAGTGCAACAGGAAGAACTTCAGCATTTCTTGCAGGTGATTTTTTCTTCTGCTTTTGCATTTGAAGAGATTTACTTCATTTCAGATCTTCCTACCCAGTGAGAAAAATCCTCCTTTGTATTAGTTGCTAAATATAACTTCTCATGCCTCCAAGAACATGCAATGAAGTGCTCAAATGAAGCCCCTACACCTTGAACTTCTTTGCCAGGAGACCACATTATCACCTGGACGTATGTCACACTGAGTGATGTGACATGGCCAGCTTACGTGCTGTTAAACGTCCCAAACCAGGGTAACCACAATCAGAACTCCCTGCAGCAAAGGTCTCTGGACCACGGTAAATTGCAAGTCATGCCTGGAAGCTGTTTCACAGAATTACAGATTATTAGGGATTGGAAGGAACCTCGAAAGCTCATCCAGTCCAATCCCCCGCCGGAGCAGGAACACCCAGATGAGGTTACACAGAAAGGTGTCCAGGCAGGTTTGGAATGTCTGCAGAGAAGGAGACTCCACAACCTCCCTGGGCAGCCTGGGCCAGTGTTCTGTCACCCTCAATGTGAAGAAGTTTCTTCTCGTATTTAAGTGGAACCTCCTGTGTTCCAGCTGAATCATCGCTTGAGAGTTTGGGGATCCGATCCCTTCAGTTTGTGAATCGGCTGTGTGGTAATTAACTCCAAACCAGTAGCTGAGCCTGTGTTTTGTAGTGTTGTTGGAGTGCCGAATAATTTTGGATAAACCGCCTTTCCAGCTGGTTTTCTGCTAAACAGTTTGCTTTAGAATAAAGTGTGTTTGGAGCTTATTGCCTGCCTAGGTTGACTTTTGGGGTGCCTCCGTGACAGTTACTTATGAGAGGAACTTGAGGGACAAATCTGGAGATAAAGTGCACACATACTAACAAACCCTGAAATTTGGCAAGGACTAGTGGTATATTGTGAACTTCGGTGAACTATGCTCATTAGATGCTCATTTTAATACAAAACCACACCTCCTTGTCAAAGGCTACCCGCCTCCAGGAGAATCACAGAATGACAGAATGGTTGGGGTTGGAAGGGACCATCGGAGATCATCTGGTCCAACCCACCTGCTAAAGCAGGGTCACCAGAGCAGATCACACAGGGATGTGTCCAGGTGGGTTTTGGACGTCTCCAGAGAAGGAGACTCCATAACCTCTCTGGGCAGCCTCTTCCAGGGCTCTGCCACCCTCCAAGTGAAGAAGTTTCTCCTCGTGTTCAGATGTAACCTCTTGTGTTTCAGTCTGTGAGAAGACCCCTACTCACTGAGCATCCATAGAAGATTTTACGTGTACTGCACCTTTTAAACCAACGCAAGAAAGCTTTAGACCAATAAGCTTTGAGTAGGCACAAATATGTGTCAAATGTTAGGAGTAATTAAAAGTTGAAATGTATGAATATGTAACTGAGGCTGCCTCTGGTGTGCTAGCTTTGCAAAAAATTGCCTAGCACCCTTTTCTGCACAGAACTGCAAAAAAAAGCAAATACCTTGACTGTGTGTGAATTAGTGTCTGCACGCTGGGTAATGATCCCACCTTTTGGGACATTTTCTGGCACCCCAAATGGGACAGTCACAGCGGCCTTGCCCGGTTCATCTTGCTGCGTCTGACGGGAGGAGACAAGGATCGACTGGGACTCCAGTGTGCACCAACCTATTGATGGGGGACTCCACTGGCTCCTCCTTCCGTCAGGCAGCAAGTGACAGAACGATGCAACATGTTCTAGAGGTATTTGGAAAGAGGTAAGAGAAGGGGAGGGCAAGGTCCCTTGGGAAGCAGCTGGTATTTGGGCTCTGCATAAGACGCATCAAGACGATGCACAGCAGTACCATATATTTGTTTCTATATGTAGACACGTGACAAAGGGAGAGGCCCTTTGCTGATAAGGAATCAGAGCTGAGTATATGAAACACTGGATTAAGATGTCAACATCATTTGGCTTTGAGAAACAGACCATGGAAGAAACAATGACACTTTTTTTTAAAATATGAATTTTTATTTGTTTTGATCGGAGTTCAAGAGAGTGGGTAGAGTGGAAAAGCAGAGTGATTTAATTCAGTGAAGAGGTCTAGTCCTGCCTTGTGTGTTGTATCAGGAGGTTTCTATGTGGCTACAAGAGTCCTCCACTCAACTTTCTGATCTTATTCATATAGTTCCTGTTTCTGATGTTTCCTAATCTCTCTTCAGAACTTCACTGTAATTTTTGAGACATTTTTCTGTTGCTTTAACTTATTGAAAAAAGCTAAAAGCTGAAAAAGAATGCAGGACTCAAAATCCTGCCGATTAGAATGGGCAATTGTTTTTTTTCCAGCAAGGTTGAAAAATACGATTCAAATATACAAACAGGCATTGAACATTCCACCAAAAAGCATTTGAAACACAAATCTCAGGAAGAGAGAGAGAGAAATAGAAGAAAGGTCACAGTTTCCGTGAGAAATCCCTTAAGAAAATGGCTACCAGCTAGTCAATTGAGAAAATAAAGTCAACAAAAAATTTTTAAAATGCCTTTTTTTTTCCCAGTTGTTAATTATTTACAGCTGTAGTAACAGGATTGTCATGCATTAAACTGCTGCCAGCTAGATTCTTTCTCATAATGGAGTAAAGAGAGTCTCACAAGATGGAAAACAAAGCAGAAAACATACTGGGGCACAGATTGAACCTGAGGCAGTGAAAATGAGCATATTCGCTGGCCATTTGTTATGGTGTGCTCTTTCCCATGATGGGCTGTCCTAGTGCGATGCTAAATGCAACTTTCCTACCCTGGGCACAAGGGCTGCAGCTAAAGAAGCAGCAGGAGCCCTCACCTTCAGATAGGACGTTTGCCTGCGGCTATCCCCAAGTCAGTTGACAGTGAAAATCTAGTAGATGAAGCGACACTTGTGAGCACCTGACTAGACTTGGTGGGCTGAGAAACTCCCTTGTGACAATGGAGAGAAGCCCTTCAACTCTAAATACAACCTGGCAAAGGCAATGTGGCAATGACTTGGGTTTCCCAACTCTGCCCCTACTTTTTTGTGGTTGAAAAGATTGAATAATTCAATATATGATTGCTGTTATGTTTGCTGGGTGCCCTGCAAAAAGACAGGAGGAATTAATGGACTTTACGGGGGAAATGGAGTGCTGGTAGAACCATAATATGAGCCAATGGACTTATCAAGTTGACAGGACCTTCAAGGAGCAGTGAAAAGCCAGAAGGCTTTGAAGACTGTGGGAGCATCCTGATTCATGTAGCAAAGCAGGGACCAGGCTTCTCTCTCTAGGCAGATGGGATCGTCAAAGCTGTGTACAGAAGAAATCTGCACTGGTAAAGACTGAAACAATGGGAAATAGGGAAGAGTAGCTAGATCATCATACTCTGTCCTAGAACTCCATGAGCAAAAACCAGCATAACCCCTCTTTTGGTAAAGGATGACAGGTCAAACGTTAGGACTAATCCAAGCCTAACGCTCTGTGCTGTTTATAGCAGCACGGATTCCCATGGCGCGAGGCCATCACGGACCTAGAAAGAGAACCAGCTTTCTTTGCTTATGGGTGGTGACATCCTTCATTGTTATGGCTGGGACAACACAAGGCACAGGCAGCGATTGCTGCTGACCGCAAGAGCCTTTCTCCAGCAGCAGAAGAGGGAATACAGGAGCTACAAGTGCAGTTTCAGGATTGCTACCTAAATGTTTCTCCTAAAACAGGGGGAGACAAAGGTGCAACGTTAAGGGAGCTCATGCTGGGTACCATTGCTAAAGGCTGCACACCCCTCATTTACCATGGCCTCACTGCTCATGGGCTGCCCAGCATCTGTCTCTGGTCCTGCTTGTGCTGAGGTGAGATCAGGTGTGGGTCCAGAACACTGGGGCAGCAAAGGCCTGTGCTTCTGATGAGCCCTCCCACAATTAGCACATCCCACCTGGATAAGCAGCAAGCAGTGGCCAAGTGCCAGCACATCTCTTTTCTTTGCAGAAGAGTCCAAGCTGAAGTGCGGCCCCTACCTGCGGTGTTCCTCTAGCCAAGAACAGCTGGAATGGATCTCACTAGGTTTTGTGATCCCTCAGCAGGCTCAGGGTAGAGACCTCACACCCCTTCGCAATGCTGAGCTACACATTCCCTGGTTGTGCTATAGGGGGATGACGAATTGCTTATGGCATTCAGCTGTTGAGAAGCCACGCTGCCTGGGAACATCATAGAGTGTGGGGTAGGACAAGGGCTGTGTGGGAGAAGTTGTGGCATCTGCGACTAAGTTTTCCTGAAAGGTACCGGGCAGCGCTGCCAGCAGTGACCTTGGTCCACGCAGCAAGCCTGCACCGAGACCCCAGTGTGGAGAGAGGCTCTTCTCCCTCGCTCCCTTTGTTCCCACTTCCAAAGCCACCTGAGGACCATTGGAGGGGGATGCACCTCCTTCCAGAAGATTTAGCAAAGAGAATGAGAGGGAGGTAAAATAACTGAAAGTGCCATCTGCTCTTTCAAAGACAAAGAGGTTTGACTTTTAGGTATAAAGAGTTTGTGAGCATAAATATACACGTGCATGTATATATATATATGTAAAAACATTTGGCTGACTGAACAAGGTCAAGCTGTAAATATTTATACCTAGAAGCTATCAATCTCATCTGTGCTGTGGCTTCTTGCCAAAAATGCCTTCAGGAGTAGTTTAGCTTGATATGGAAAAATGATTGGTGAACTGTTTGGGTTTTTTTCTCCCTACTTTGACATTAATAGAGCGTTTATGCTTCCATGAATGTGACCCTCACCCTAGCTGAGCCCTCCGCATCCCCAACAGCCAGCAAGGAGTCAGGGAAATATTGTTTTCAGTCTGCAAAATCCACACAAGTGTTTGAGCGGGTGGGTTAAAGTGTGGCCCTAGAGAGGCACACAATTTGGGGAAAAGGGCCTCTCCACTAGCCCCAGGACCAAGCACGTGGAAGGGGGGCACTAGCATGTCCCTCCCAGACTGTTCCCCAAGTGAGTCCTTCAAGAGCTGCCTGGTCCTCTCCTGCTCATGGCATGCCCTGGCAAGCTGGGAGAGTGCGGTACCTGTCCTCAATAGCCGCTTCGACTGTGATCCATCCTTTAACAGCAACGTGTGTTTAACTGCTCCGATCCTCCAGCAGCTGCAAAAAGGCCATTTCTACAGCACCCTCCAGGAAAGGCAACAGCTCCAGGTTTCTGAAGGTCTCAGCGAGGTTCTTAGCAGAACAGAGGGTCTTCCCACGTGAGGTGATGTGGAGCAAGAGAAACCTCTTCCTCGTATGTGTTACAGCCCTGTGATCTTCCCCAAGGATGGCTGAAAAGAATCCAAGATATGGGCGCAAGAAACAAAAGCAGCAGATGAGAAATGAATGCACCTTGTAGAATAGGCTTAAGGAAACAGGCTGGTCCTGACTTTGTTTGCATCAATGGCTTGTGTCTGGGAACAGCAGGCGTGGGGTCTGCTTACACAGGGCCTATCCTACAGCAAACAAACTGGGACCCCACCAGTGCCACCAAGTTGGCAGGGATCGGTACAGGAGTGGCAAAACCAGCTTTGCTTATGTTGAACTCGGTGCGTGGAAGAGAACTGGGAAGCTCTGTCTCACGTGTCACAGTCCTGCTCGGTTCAAGAAGCTTTCAAGACATTGTATGGGGGTAACTACATCAGCCCTTTAGAAGAACGAGTGGCACTGATAGACAACTTTTCCCCATCCTTCTCAGGTCACCCCGCAGAAATGTCACGGCAGCCACCACACGCTGCCTCCCTTGCTTGGAGAATCTCAGCTAAGCCACACTGCTTTTGCCCATATGCAGTTTCAGAGGAGGGAAGAAGCAAGCTGCCAGTGCCAAAATGTCCTTCTGACATTTTCAGAAGAAATCCAGCTGCAGGCTTGGAATACACCATATGCATCCCAGGTGGTGCAAGCTACAAAACAGGAGCCCAGACTGGATGGATAATTTCTATCACCCTCAAAGACTCCTAATTCCTGCGTGGGAGACTCTCATCAAGTCAAGGAGGTTTTGGGCCTTGCCAGAAGAAAAGAAATATTGACGTTCACAGTGAAATGAAGTGCCCACTCTGTGTATAGCTATGATTAGACTATCAATGGCCATGTACAGATCTATTCCAATACAGGACAAATTATAAAAATGGAGCCCTTAGATACCACCACAGCAAACAGTAAACCCCAGTAACTGATGCTAGGTTAGCTCTGGCCCAGCATGTCTGTAGAAGAAACCCCCATCATCAGCCTCATGTTAGCTGGGAAAGAAACATCCCAATTTGAGCCACTGATAGATTTTTAAAAAAAGAACATTATCTTCTCTATGATGTCTGCTGGCAGGAGATGTTAAACCACTTATTTATAACTAGCTATCTTCCCGAAATGCTTCCCTGCTTGGAAGCAAAACTACAAATCCTGTTTGGTTTGTTGTCTTTAAGCAAAGGATGCCGGTATTTCTGCTTCCAGCTGGCAGAAAGACTTGGAGCCGGTGCCAGGCTTTGGTGGGAACAGACTTGGCTTTCAAGGCGTGCTAACACAGATCCAGGAAGGCAGCCTTTTATCAGGCAAAGTTTTTGGAGTCAGGAAAAGCAAAGATGAGCCAGCAGACAGGTGTCACCGGCAAGCCAGATCGGTGGAATGTGTCCTGGACAGGAGTCTCAGTGTCACAGGAAGGGAAGGACTGGAGGAAGAGACAGGCAGGAGATTCACCCCGACAGTTCGGCGAGACAGATCGGCTCACCCGCAGGAAGGGAGGAGGCTCAGGCGCTGCCCTGGCGCTGTGCCTGGCACCAGGAGCATCACCCTGCGGCACTGAGCCTGCGCGGCCCCGGGCGGGCAGCAAGGGCAGCACCAACGGGTGCTCAGGCCGCTGAGAAGCTGATGGTAAGACCTGACAATTTATGGAGAGCTCTGCAAAGCAGGCACCACCAGACACGGGAACACGTAGCAAGGCGATGCATGGTAGGACGTGGCTCCCGGAGTAGAGGGGATTTTGAGGAATGCCCAGGCTAGCAGAGGAGATCACCTCTGTGCTGGGGCCGGCTCAAGTCAGCTAAGTCACTAGATCCCATGTTTAAACTTGCCTTTGATGTAATTCTGTTAGTAAACACAATATACTCTTTGTTACCACTTTATTGTATTTGTTTTGCTTTTTTTAGGGTTTCTATTCCATTTACTTAGGCCTGAGTATTATAGTGACATGAATGTTTTATGAGATACACTTCATCTAGCTTATTTTTAAAAAAATGACATCCAAGTTGTTTCCAAAACAAACAGCCTCATGGCCAGTTAGCGTAGCACTTCCCACTGGAAAACCCAGGGAGCAGAAGGGTGGTAACAATGGCACTCACTGCTGGAGGGGACGGTGCTGGCATGGAGGGAGCAGAGGGGGGACTTGGTGGTGAGTGGTATGGGGCTGCAGTGGGGCCAGTGCCAGGGGGAACCAGGTGCCCCAGGTGCAAAAGCAGCTGGGACGTGCTCCCTGTCCAGCAGAAGGGCTGGAGAGGGTGCGCCCTCCCTCCCTCTGCTCCTGAACCCAACGCTGGGTGCAAAGTGGGAGAGCTCCCAGGCTTTCCTCTCCTCACCCCACAGCAGGGAGCCCCCAGGGGTGAAAGGCACTGTAGAAATGTCATGGGTGTTTTGGGGTGCAGATGCTGTGGGGGAGGATGGGGAGAGATGGTTTCCTCAGCATTGGCTTGCGGGGGGGTTTGCCACCTCCTGCCCAATGCTGCCTACTGATGTGGATGTGCTCATGGACTGGATGCACTGGGGGCTGAGCTAAATGTCTCCGAGCTCCTCTCCTCACCGCAGCCGTAGGCAGGGGGAGCGGCTGCATTGCTGTTGAGCCAGCAAGATTGGGAAGGGATGGGCAGGACACACACCAATGCCGCCCATGCTACAGGACGAAGTGCCCTGGCTTTCCCTGCTCCGTCCCGCCATCCCCATGGATATTCCAGGTGGGGCAAATCCTGTGCCTTGGCTCAGCCCCGCTGCTGCATGGGCAGGGGGAAACTGAGCTCAGCACAGTGGCTCAAAGCAATGCTGAAGACATCATCTTGGGGGTGCTGGAGCCTCAGCCTGGCTGTATGCACCTGAAATGTGCTGGGGACAGCTCAGGGGGCAGCCCGAGGGTCAGAGGGACGCCCAGGAAAGAGGGGGTGCATCCCACAATGGGAGCAGGGCTGCTGGCAGGATCAGTGCTGCCCATGGGCGGGGGATGAGAACTCACCAGGCACAGGATGTCCCTCCTTGGAGGACAGCGTATCCATGTGTCTGGACACCAAGGAGGGGGACAGATGGCTTGGATGCTACCATCTTGTGCTGCTGCTGCTGGGAAGGAGAAAACAACTGTTTTGGGTCCTTGACTGTGGTGGCTGAGAAGGGAGAAAAAGCCTCTCTCCAAGGCACTGGAAGGCTTTCCTTGGAAGAGGGTGCATGTGTTAGAGCTGGGTCTTACCTCAATGGCTTTGTGAGATGCCACCTGGCTCGCATGGCTCTCTGGGACAGCAGTATCACCCTGCTGTTTCAAAGAGCCCCTTTGCTGTTCTCCCATGGTGCTGAGGATGCTCAGCTCTACCTGTTCACCGGGGGCAGGGAGGTATTTGTGGACCAACTGTCCCGTGACGCATACCCACAGGTGGCACAGTGGCCCCGGGTGTGTGCCACAGGAAACGCCTTACACCTGAGCTGGCCTGAACCAACATTGCTGTTGCTCTGGTGCACTGGAGCAGGGATGCGCCATGAGCTGGACTTCCCTGGGCTGTGCTCCTCCTCATCAGTGCGGCTTACCTGAGAGGTAGGGGCTTCTCTGCCTAAATCCACTTGCAAGCAGTGAGATACTACTGCGGACTGTTGAGTAGCCAAAGGAATATGAATGAGGAGCTGGAAGAAGGGGCTGGGATAGAGAGGAGATGCCAAGAAGGCTAAGTGGATGGGGCCAAGAGAAAATGATGAACCACTCATCTGAACGTGAACTCCGTGACTTCCAGTCCTGATGCTAAATGCATGCGGCCTCACAGCTACTGTCTCCTCCAAGGCATTAAAGAGCTCCTGCCTTGACTTCCTGACTGACCCTGAGAAAAACTATTTCTCTGGTAAAAACCACTCCACCTTCTAACATGAATTGCTCCAAGAGTGCAGGGTGGCAGACAGGACATTTGTCACCTGTCCTTGTCTGGGGAGAGACATGGAGAAAACCAGCAGCTGGGTTTGGTGAAGACAGAGCAAGAAGCCCTGTAGATACCTACAAAATACTGCCATCCTGTTCCACCCTTGCAGTGGCTCCACTAACCACAGCAGTGGTGCGTTCGCCCCCAGCAGGTGTTGGGCTAGAAGCCGGCCCATGCCGCACTGCTCCCTCAGCATACCCTCTCACCTGCATCCGCAGCCAAGGCAGGACCTACCACCTCGCACAGAGTGCCAGGCACTGAAGAGCAGCCTGGCTGACTGACTGACTCAGGAGGTCTCCACGTCCTTGAGCCCAGGCCACCAGGAGCATCCACCATGCTAGGGCAGTCCATTGCAGAAGAGGAGAAGTGGGGTGGACTACAGCAGCCCCCAGTAGAGCGGAGCATGGAATGGCAGTGGCAGGCAGACCGTGGGAATGGCAGGAGGTGGAAGAGGAGAGATAGAAGCATAAGGTGACTTGGACGGATGTGGGACAACAAACTCATGATGTTAGAGGCACAACTTGTCTGATCTTTTTTTTTTTCCTTTCGTCATCAAAGACAAAGTAAAATGAAACCAAAGCATATGGGATTAAATTAAAATCACCCTTTTGTTTACATTATAAAAGAACAATTGAATAGTAATAATAATAACATAAAATGAACAATAATAATTAAACAAAACAGGAAATAAGAAAGCCCTGGAGAATTCCTGCCTGGATGATGCTCACTGATGGAAGGTTTGTGTGACCGGTTTTATTGTTTGGGGATCATTCCCTTGATAGCTGACTCCCGGTTTACGTATGTGGCCCAGTAGACTAGGTTGAAAATGGCAAAGAGGACTGGAAAGACGATGCGGGACATCTTGTCTACCTTGCTGACGCTGTTGTATGTCTTCTTACTCTCTGGCAGCTTCTCCTCTCTGCGGGGCATCTTGGGGGGTACGTTGGTGGCAGTAGCAGTGGCAGCAGCGCTCTTGGAGATGGTGGGCAGGCCGGGGTCCTTGGCAATGTTGAGGGCATATGTGGTGCCAACAATGTTGTAGGTGTTGTTGGTTTTCTTCGCTAGTGCCACTGGCTCTTTTTTCTAGGGAAGGTGGAAGAAAAAAACATAATAGAGGTGAAGTGACTGTAGAATTGCATGAAAAACATTTTGTCCTCCGAATTTACCTGCTTGCCCAGATGAGAAGATGGAAAAGGACGTGAGGAGCAAGAGACTAAGAAGTCGGCACTGTGGAAGGGAAAGAAAATGTGGCGAGAAGGTGGCCAGAAACCATGACATTTGCCACTTGTGCAGGCTGCTGGAGCATAAAGGCGTTCTGGACTAGGGTGGATCAGCTACTTCATGTGAGCCTGGCACGCAGCACAAAGAGGTCCCGGCCTGGCGGTGAGGTCCTGCTGCACATCAAACAACTGAAGCCACAGAGCTGGGTTTGTAACCTCCTTGCAGCCCCTTACATCGGAGTAGTGGTATAAAAAGGTGTGTGCAGCTACGCTCGAGCAGTAGCTGCCCCAGACGCGCGAGTCCTTGATAGTCCAAGTGCCGCCAGGTCAGTATGAGTGCATGCAGGCTCAAACTGTGCTCTCTCTCAACTGGACGGTGTTACCTGTTGCATGTAAGGTTCAGCCATGGGGAGATGATGCAGGAATGGAGCCTTTAGAAAAGAATGACACCCTCTGTGGCCATCTTGGGGGAAGAATTTGATTTTCTGCTTTGCTGGGTGCTTCCTGGGTAAGATGAGAGGAGGAGACATCACAGAGGATTGTACTTTCGTGGTTTTGGGTTTTTTTTTAGCAGAAAGCCAATGGCTTTAAGAATGTGGGTGACAGCATAGCAATATTTTTTCCCCATATTACACGGCCATATCATACACTGCCTCAGTGCTCTGAATACCTCACAGGAATACCTCTCAATTTAACATCATGATGTCCAAAATGCCCCTGGGACCCTTTAGAGCACCTCATGACCTACCCAGGTAAGATACAGAAGAGATGGAAGGCATTGACACTAGCCCTGGATTTCAGGATTGCTCAATGCAGCACTGTAGGGCAGAGAGAAGCCTTTCGTCTTGTACTCATGTACAAGTGTCCATTGTAATTACACCAAAAGCCAACATCAGACACAGCAGTGACTCATGGTGGAAATCTAATATCTAAACTCAGAACAAGGCGTGACTTTGGATCCTATTTTCTATTTAAAAGCAACAGAAGCACAAGTTAAGGCTCATCCGGGCATTTCCCAGTGGTGCGTGGCTTGGTCTTGCGTGTACGTGAAAGGGAGCCACGTACAAAGTGACCATCAGGAGAAGGGGAGAACATGTAGCCAGAAGGACCTGTTCATCTCTCCATCCCAGCCTGGGAACTGGTAGCAGGCAGCATCGCTGGATAGCACTGGGAGCTGGAAAGGCCATATTCACCCAGTCTGCTCTGCAGAGCTGCTCCAAGGGCTTTAGCTTTCACGCTGTACTTCCATTTCAGATGTGTCCACCATCACCACAGATATTTCTGGTTACCTTAGGAAATGAGTTTTCCACAGTGATTTTCAGAGGGACACTAGAAGCAGACTTCTGTGCAATCTTTAAATCCCTCTCCAATAACATCATAGCCGGCCCTGCAGCCTCATAATAATGCCAGCAATTACAGAAATTAACTTGCTGCTATAGAAGGAGGTCTAAATGTATTCAGACTCCAGATCAAACTAAACCACTGATCAGACCATATTCAGTCTTTTATGGGAGAGGGTGTTATGATCTTTAATGATTAACTTAGTGACTGATTTCTGCAATCATAAAGACATGTTAACATGTACCCCCTGCACAGGAGGTGAACTTTTCCTGCTAAAGAGCAGACAAATAAAGGACTAAAGATGTTTCACCTTGTAAAACATTTAAATATGCTTACGTATGATTACTCATTAACACAGCTACTGGTGGTAATAAAATCAATTAATAATCAGGAAAGAAAACCAGATTGTTGTTCGCAAAATGCAATTGGAAGTGCACTGTGACTATTTTAGTATTAATCAGCCACATTATTTGTTATAGGAGTAAGATAACTGGGAGTGACATGACACTTTCAACCTGGCTAGCTTTTCTGTCCCAGAGCTTGGAAAGTGGATCTGTCTCACCTGGCCAAAGGCATCTGGAAGCAGCAGGCTGAAACAGAGGGAAATCAGGCAAATACAAATCCTGTGGGTGGTGATAGCAAGCTACTGCTCCTATTACTGTGATCCAGAGCCCCCAGGCATCGACTTGGGATTCTCTAGACCTCAGATCAGGCTGTTGAGACAGTGCAGAGGCTTGGGAGCCCACAGCCTGGGCATTTTTCCTGCTGCCCATGGCATCTTCTGCCCTGGTCAGAGCTGGGAGCCTGGGTGGCCTTTGGGAGGCACCCAGAGCACACGCTGCCTCCACCAAGGCCATGTGCTCTGCTCCTGAGACGTCAGGAGAAACGGCTCAGCCTGAAGTTTACCAGGTTGTGCTTTATAAATAAGGGTTTTGGGGCAAGATTTTGACAATAAAACAAAGCAAAAAATGTTCTTATTACTGTCAGCTGCACAGTATCTGTGAGGAGTTCCACGTCCTACTGAAACAGAAGGGAAAAGAAGAAAAACAGGAGAAAACCCCACATTTCCTTAGAAAACTTGTCCTATTTAACACATCTATGTTGCACAGCAATTACTACATTTATGGCCCAGTTTGGGCACAGGGAGATTGAATCACAGCACTAAGCTGTCCTTGCGCTGCTTTCCTGAGGGGAAAGCTGTGAAGGCTGGTATAGTGATAAATATGTTCCCTGGATATTGCCATCTGACAAGTTCTTCCACAGCACACATGCTAAGAAATAATAGCGTTTTTGTTTAATATTCTTATCTTTAGGCCTCTGTTGAGGAGCTAATTGCTGAACCTCTAAATTACGGAAACTACTGGTTTTGCCTATGATCTGCTATAGATATAGTTCTCTGCACCTGCTTCTTGGCTAAAAACTTGGGTTGGAAGCACTATCCTTCTGACAGGCCACTCTGAAGGTCACCATCACTAATACCTGCAGTACTTAAGAAATGCAAGGTGTCTGCCACTTGCTGTTATAGAGGAAAGTCACTTTAATGACCTCCAAGCATCTCTAGTCTCTGACATACTTGTATCCTATAATTCAAAGTCCGACTATTCTATGATTTGGCACCACTCATCCCTCCCATCTCTTCCTTCACGTTATGTGGGCCTGAGCCCAATAATCTTACACTCCCTGGATCACCAGACAAAGACTCAGAAGTTGGATGGAGTCAACAATCAGCCCAACATTCCACACAGATAGCGTTGAGAGAAAAAAGGTGAAGTGTTGTTGAAGAACGATACATGGACTAGCAAAGATGCTGAGAACATAAATCACTTGCAGTGCTATGGAGAGCTACAGGTGATCGCAAGTGCGGTAGGACAAAGGACTCATGGGCTGTAGAACGTGGTCAGCAAGGGAAAGTCCCAGCATAAACATATTTACCATAGTGAGGCAGAAAAAAAAAAAAAAGGAAAGAGATGGGTCTGAACAGCCCTGTGAGCCTGTAAGACTTGAAAGCGGTCGAAAATGGTGGCCTGTCAAGATTGGTTCTCATTCCTTGCTGTTGACAAGGAGGGGACTGAAACAAAGATGCCATGAATTGAAAGCAACAAAGGAGAAAGCAAAATGATTCCCAAGTGACCTGCTTTAAGGGGCGAACTTCAGAATTGCTGAAGCAGGCTGGACAAAAAGCTAGGCTTTACTTAGTTGGTGGAAAGGGCACCTAGTGCAAATGGTGAGCATGACTATCACTTCCAAAATACAAGAAAGAAAACCCTGATGATTGTATCAACAGAAAGGTTTGGAGGATGCTTTTTGATGACTTTCTCTTATTCAAACGACACGTGAAAAGTACATAAAAAGCCTAGACCTAACCTTGTCACCACACACTACAGGATTATTGTCTTAAGGGTGAGAGGATAAAGATCCAGGACTATTCCTCCATCCAAAGTGTGTTCTTCCTTGTTGTCATGTGTCTGACTGCAACTACTTGTATTGTTTTTGTCGCTTCTTGTCACCCAGGATTTCAAGGCAATGTTATACAAGCACAGACAGAGAGCTAAATCAGATTTTACAGATAGCTATTGTGTTGCAGGCAGAAGTGGGTTTAAGTAAAGATCTCCCAAAGATCCAAGGCATCTTCCATCCTGAGGAATAACCAACAATTTTTGCAGAGAACTTTCTGGTAAATGTCATCCTTGTAGACTTCATGAGTTTCCCAGTGGTGAAGTCACTGTTAATGGTTGTGTCTCCAGATCTTCACTTAACAGCTGCTCAGGAAGTGACCTTGTTGGCTCCAGAGACGGGCATTCCTATGGCTGGGGTGGATGCGATGCAATGAATCTCACTCTGTTCAGACACAGACCTTCTGTCCTGAAGTCGATCCTTTTCACAAGATGTTTTGAGGATGCTGGAGATAGGGAGCTTTGCTGACTACGGAGACCGCTCATCTTTCAATCTCTTTGGCCTCTCACTCCTCAACTACTGCCATCTACCACCTCTGCCACCTTTCTCCTCATGATGTTTTCTTTAAAATCATCTTTACTAACAAGTTTTCCACACTGAATCCAGTTGCCTCTTCCCAATTCAATCTGCACATCTAGGTTGGTTGCAGCCACCCTGCCATACAAAAAGAGAAGAAATCCTTCATGCCCAATTAGCAATTATTGGTGGCAGGCAGGAAAGCCTTGCAAAGACTTTGGGTCCAAGAAACATTAGTCAAAACTTATCAGCATGTGCACTAAAGGGAGTTTTTGGTGACATCTATGGTGATATGTGCCTGCCTTTCATTACAGGAGACCTACAGAGTATGTGCAGCGTAGTTTCCAGCTAGAATCAGAAACCAACTGTGGCTACAGCCAGAGCATCACCGTGATCATTTATGATGCGGAGATCAGCAATTCACCAAGATCAGCCATTCACCAAGATCAGCCCATTATGTTAGATGCTACCTGAAAAAAATGCTCTGTTCTCATCTAAACTAATGGGCTGGCTGAAGGAGAGAAAGAAAGAATGAAACCAGCCCCAAGGGTGAACACATTGGGAGTGTCTGTCAGCAATCAGCAGCTTTTTAGAGGTAGTGATTTCTTTCAAATGGGATGGGAAGCATTGCTGCTGCCTACATTTAAGGTGAGAGAAGGGCTGATGCTTATTGATTTCTTTGTTCATGTTCATGCAAGGAAACAATCAAACCTAGAGTGAGGATCCTTGCCATTACATCAATAAAGAGCATTCTTTTTGGCTTTGGGGAAGGTTCTCTGGAGACCAGGGCTCAGCCTGTGCTTGTCACTGGTAGTTTTACTCCTGGTACAAACATTTTGAAATGCCAATAGTTATTCTTCTGCATTCTCTTTCTTTTGTGGTTTCAACCACCTGGCTTGTCAATTGTTTCAAGAAGAGCTAATTAAAGGCTGAAAGTGAGCCAAGGAGGCATCTTCATTGCATGGCAAATTCACTACTTGGAAGTATTCAACGGAATAAAGATGAAAAGCAAATATGGTGACACCTTGTATTCCCAAGCTCCCTGAAAGCCCACCACTCTTCAGGGAACGTTCTGAGCTGCAGAGACTGGGAGTGGATTAGCCTTCTAAGACGAAGATCAAGGTTGGCTTAAGATCAGGGTTGGCTTGAAAAAGCATCCACAAATTTGGAGTCCTTCCTGATTCCCCAATCTCATACCAATTGCAGTAAACTCACAAAGAGCACTCCCTCTGAAACGTTCCTGGTCCTGCTTAGTTTTCTTGTTTGATTACCACTTGCTCAAACATTCTGCATGCTCTTACCCTATTGTTTCAGCACTGTTAGTCTTGCAGTCCTGGGTCAATGAATAAATTAAGGAGCATGCTGCTTCTCTGACAAACTGAGCCTTTACTGCTTTTTCGGCTGTGCCCAGTTCACATAATTGTTCAAGACTCTGTGAATCCTGTATTTGTGCTTGTCTGCCCATCCCTGAAAGGGACATGGTTGTTTTGAGGACCTGTTCTGATCCTTCACTCATGCCAATGACCCGGGAAAGGCTTCTCTCATCTCTAGGGACTAGATTAGTGTTATTGTTCACGATGGAAGTAGAAAACCATCAAGCAGCCTCCGCTGGAGCCTTTCTGCCATGAGTCTGTTGCTCAGATCACAGCTGCAAAAGCAAACAGATAGAGTCCAAGAAACACAAGAGAGAGGCATTCAACACTCAGTGATGGCTGTGGTTCTCCATAAGGCCTCCATTCTCCTGCTTTGACCTCCATCTCAGAGAGGTGGCTTGTTATTTTCTTCCCAAAAGTTAACTGCAACTCTGCCAAGTATTTGCATACAACCCCACAACAATTTTAAACAACACGTTAAAATGCAAAGGAGAAAAAATATAAAGGCTCCAGAACCAAGAACAAGGACAAAGCTGATTTTCAAATTGACTCAATAAATATAAACAAGGAGCAGCATGCTACAGTGAGTGATTTCTCTACACAGCCAAGAATCAATCAGTGAGGAGGGAGGGGGCACAAGCAGGGGCAGCGGCGGCTGTCAGGAAGGAAGCTGCCAGAGAGGCTGATGCCTAGCGAGAAGGGAAAACGTGGGTAACACCAGGCACTAATTTACTGCCAGTTGCCGTTTCTGATTGCTTGCTTCCCACCCACCCTCTTGGCCTGAGCTTACAAAGCAGCAGCTGCCGGCAGCTGTGGGCAACAGCATGAGCTTTAGAGCTCCCCATCACTGCACCATGCTGGCCCGTGCCAGGGGAGACCTGCAGTCGGAGACACAAGCTGCAGGGGACACAGCAGAATGGGACTGTCTCCATTGATAAGGCTGGCATCCCGTGGCATATTTGGGTTTTTGTGGCATGCTAGCAACATGGAATGGGCATTTATGAGTTGAAGGGAAAAGAAAGGAGAGGAAACCACTGGTGGGGCACAGCCAAAACATGCATGCATTCACCTTTCCACCAGCAAGTGGTCATGCAGAAGGACAGAGGGAAAAGTGGTCAATCATGCCTGAGGGCTTTCCTCCAGCTAAGCACAATGACCAGCCCTCCAAGCCCTTCCGCCTCCCTTGACCCTCAAGAACCGCTCCAGTTAAGACCTGAGCTGGGGACCCCAGTAAGTAGCATCCAGCCTCCCGGAATGCTGTGGGGCTGCATGTTACCCACTCCTGGCCCCAGCACAGCTCTCTCATGCAGCGTTTCTTCACCGCCCCCTCCTCCCTGGCCTTGGCCACGGGGCTGACCTTCATCTCTTGAGCCTCCAGCACCTTCTTGCCATCCCAAGCCCAGCTGCGCTTGGTGAAGTAGTTGACAGTGGCAAATTCGATCAGCGCAGAAAACACAAAGGCGTAACAGACGGCTATGAACCAGTCCATGGCCGTCGCGTACGCCACTTTAGGTAAGGAGTTTCTTGCGCTGATGCTTAGTGTGGTCATGGTAAGGACGGTGGTGACGCCTGTGGAAAAGCAGGAGACAAGGATGGTGTGAGACCATATGCTCGTACTCACTCAGTTTGTCCTCAAACCACACAGTTGTTATTTCCATCATGTAAATTTAGAAGCCATCCTCTAAGTCATGTGGCTCACGTTCTCGCTATAATTAAGGGAGTCTTACCCTGCACAAGTCTGTGGTGCATTCCATAGAATAATGAAACAGTCCAGGTTGGGAGTCTGCTTATCCAGCCCCTGCACAAATCAGGGCCAACTCCGGGTTGCTCAGGGCTTTCTCTGGTTCACTTTTGAATATCTTCAATTCATATCATCAATGCCAAACATCTGCATTAGGATGAGATTAGTCTTCCCCAAGCTCCATTAACTAGATCTCTACTCACTGTAAAAGAGTCTTAGCTCATAGGTAGACACCTGCATTCAATTCATCATCTGCTAGTAGGGTAAATTGTATGATGCTAGACCCAGCTCCCTCATGTAGAATATCCCACGGAGAAGCCTCTAGTTACTTTTGAAATAAAATAAAATAAAAATAAGAAAATAACAGTAAAAACGACAGCTAGATGGTTGAGAACTTCATGGGGGACCAGAAACTGGCCACTCATCCAGTGTGGTCCTCTCAACATTTTGGAAATAGTGTCTCGTGACCTCCACGGGTGGACATCTCGGATCCTGGGTCCTGCTGTCACAGCCAGACAGCCGTCAGCCGCCCAGGCTGCCAGAATGAGTGTCACTGTGATTTAGCTTAAAAAAATGATCTGTTGTAAAAAGCCTTTTAAAGCTTTTTTTTCATTAAAGCAAGCAACCATTGCTATCCATTTTCCCCAATAATGTGCTTTTCAATTAAAAATGCATTAAAAACTTTATAAAAATATTGACTAATTTTCACTTCCCTTAAGCCATACTCCTGGTAATTGAAGAGTTTCGATAATATTGTCGACAATACTTTCTGAGGGGCAGCAAAAAGGAATAAACAATTGGAGTTCTCATTATTTTCTTAATAGGAAAGCAAGGCAATTTGGGAGCAAAGACATTTTTCACAACGGTAGGGTTTAATTTTTCAGTCAGCTCTTTCCTGCTCAATCTGAGCTGCTGCTTGAGGAAATCTAACTGTAAATCTCAGGATAACATAGGAGGGAATCAAATATCCTCAGAGAAGGGTTCAACTCTGGTGTCGGGAGTGCCGAGACACTCCAGAACTGATGTAAATGTAAGAGTCGACCTGGGGCACAGACAGACATGGGCTCCGAGTGTCCACTTTGTGGAGTTTAATTGCAAGTGATTCACAGCTAAGTGAGGAAAGTTCATCGATGACTCTCTGTATGCCTGAGCTGGTCCTATTTTCCATGTGATTTCTGTCTGAGTCCTCCCTTTTCCATTCTGCTGAATGAAAACTCCAAAAAGTGGGTGCTAAGGGGCCATATACCCTCTTCTTCACTGTTATCACTGTTGAATGCAGCTTTTGCAGTCTGGATTGTGCAAACCAGTTTGGCCATACTGACCACCCAGCTCCCCACAGCTGCACTCAGCGCTGGGGATCGTTGTAGGATTTGTGTCACCAGAGAAGGGAAAGCAACCTGGTGCTAAGGGGGAGAAGCTGGGGTCAACTGTAAATTTTAGAACTTGTTCATGACCCACATTTCACGAGCCCCAGTGAACACAAAACCCATAATGATTCCTTCCCAGTCCACCTAGGAGGGTGCAGAACCACTTGTGACCCTCCCTGTGTCCTGTTCCAGTCTACAGCACAGGAACGAGGTCTAGGCCTGTGGAAAGGGTCCGGAAAGGAGGATATCAGCCTTGTTGAGTTTGGGGAAGTATTTCTACCACGACTCCCTCGCAATGGAGAAAATGCTTCATGATATTTGAAATCACGCCGCTTTCTGCCTTATTCAAAAACATGAGCAGGTGGTACCATATATCCCTTCTCTGCTTGGTGACTTTTGGCCAATATATTCTCTGTTAAGCGGTATGTGCTGGGCACTGTTATTTCCAGGAAATACAATCCTGCAGCATCCAGCACACCTGGCCCGTGAGTGTCTGTAGGTCTTGGCAGGAAAGCACAAACCAATTCTGTTATTAAATGTTTGCAAAATTGATAAATATATGTGCAATGCCAGCCTGATGCTTTGCGTCGCAGAGAGGATCTGAAACCAGAGGAAGAAAATAATCACAATATACTATTTACCATGCAGTTATACCGCCTCAGCCCGGGAACTTGTTATGTGGAGCTCTGACCAGGGTCTCATTAGCAGTTTTAAAGGTAGAGCTTCAAATGTCTCCCTATCCTCTCCTCAACTCAAAAGCCAATATAGATAAGCAGACACAGCCAAATGCATATAATTAGATGATCAATACCTTGATTACTGTTAATATTTATGGCTTGGCTTGTAACAGAAACACAGGAGTATTTTTGCAGTGATTCAGTGCACTGGGAAGACACTGAGAGCTATTCTGAGAAACCCCCAGCAGCTTCAGCGATGCTGGTCAAGTCCTGGAGAAGACCAGTTCTGACGATAAGTCAGTTTGTGGTGCCTTTCTCTCCCAACCTGAGAAGATTCCCGTGTCCTCCCAGACTCACCAAAAACCGTTCGGGCAGGGACGGACTCCCTGTTAAGCCAGAAGGAGACCTGGGACAGGATGACCGTCATAATACAAGGTAGGTAGGTCTGGATCACGAAGTACCCGATCTTCCTCTTGAGGTGGAAGTGTGTGGTCATGACGACATACTCCCCTGCAGAGACAGGCGGTTAGAGATGCTGAGCCACCAGTGCTTTCCAGGATGGGTCCAGCTGACCACCAACCCATCTCTGAACCGCTAAAGATCTGTCCTGAACAAACAGCTCAATAAACAACCAGCCTTTCCCTGTTTCACCCCAGGCACAAGATGCCTCTGGGAATCTCCTGGCCCAGCTCCTGTCCTTTTTCTGCTCCAGCCCAGGGAGCCACATTGTGGCTAAGATACCTCAAGCCCAGAGAGACCCTAACGGTGCTTCAGCAAGATTTCAGGACAAAGGATTTTATTTTCTCTGACAATCCTGAAAATATTCCACCTTTCCTCACTGTAAGTATCTCAAAAATCAGGGCAAGTTCTGTCATTAAAGGTCTGGGCTGTAAACCAAAGAAGCAGCTGTCCCTGTTTTCCCACAATACCCTGTTACTCCACCCAAAGCTTTGGATACTTTGTTGGATTATCGTGTCTTTTTGTTGTGAGCGTGGCTTTGCTAAACCATTACACATAGAAGCCCTTAGCAGCTTTCTTGCCACTTCAGGTTATTCATCTGTACATTTTACTACAACTTAAATAGAACGATGGGCCAGATATTATGATGTTTAGTTCCCTGGACTCCCCACATTTCCCCAAGGGAGGTGATGTGAGTTGTTACAGACAGACACTATTAAAATCAAGTGCACCAGAGAGGAAATATCCTCAAATGAGAGAACTACTGGTGCATACAGAAGAAGAAAAAAAAAAAAAAAAGAGAAAGAAAAATGAAAGATGAGAGACACACATAACAGAAGCTATCAGTACCTGGATTCAGAGGGGAAGGGAGGAGCAGCAGATGGGAGAGAAAGATGATTAATATTGGTCATTAATCAGAGGAAACATTTGTTTGGGATAATCTTCTATTAGCTATGATAATATTTGTGTAAGCAGATGCAGTAAAAATCACACTGAACATTATGTTGCATTCATCTCCCCTGCCCGCAATGCTCTCCTGAGGGACTGGAAAGAGATCCAAGACAAATGAACCCACAGCACCAAGAACCAGCTGGGCAAGGTGGGGCAAGTTTTCTGCACAGCAGATCATTTTTTGATGCTTGAAATCAGTTTTCTAGAGAGTCTGGGTGATAAGGCTCTTTCAGTGGAAACCATGGAAGCTAAACCCTTCACTGCCTCTTGATGAATGCTCCACATGTTCCCAGCCATATTCTCCAGCAGCACATGGTTTGGGAAGTTCTGTGGTGCTCACTGCCCACAGGTACTGTCTTTATAGTTACGCCAAATCGTGGCATTCAAAGCCCATGGGTCCATCTTGTCTGACAGTGTGCTCAGCCCATGCATTGCATTGTGGCCCCATAAGTACCTGTGCTGGATCGAACCATCTCTGTCCCAACAACATGGCCCAGCAGGTCGTACTGGTTCAGGCGAGATCCACCCTTGGCTACTTCCACCGATTTATCCTTTCCCAGTGTCCAGGTGTAGATTACCTCTGTCTTTGTGTAGGCATCTGCGGAAGAGAAAGAAGAATGAGGTCTGTGTTTCAGCCTGACCTAAAATATATCAAAATTAGCTTGCAGCCAAATTAATCCCTGCTATGCATTCCTCAGAGCCACATGGCTGAGCACAGCCAAGCATGGCCAGAGACCAAGGCAGTTCAGCAACTGTTAAATCAAATGAGCAAAAAGGAGCTGGGGTTTTTGGAAGGGAGCTAGAAAAAGAGGCAGAGCACTGTCATTGAGAGACATGCTGTCCCCTTGATGTGCTGACTCCGCGAGGGCTGCTCCAAGCAGAGACAAGATAGGAAGGCGTCCAGACCAGCAGGCTGCTGGGGCAGCAGGACAACCACAGCCCTGCCATGCCAGGGACCAGGAGAGTCGTGCTGGCAGCAGCTGGCAAGAAAGGCTAAATGCAAATGGGGTTGAAATTTAGGTTAAGAAGAAAAAAGTCTTTACTCAGAAGCAGCCCTCTCCAAGCTTCTCAGCTTTGGAGGTGGAGTGCCCTCCCACCAAGGTGCTTTTTCCCCCGCATGACCCTGTGTTTGCCAGCCTCCAGGCCAATCCACCGGGCAGCGAGGGAGGGCGGCGCTGCGAAAAGCTTGCCCGGACATCGCAAGAGAAACAGCAGGCAAGCTCTGCTGGACTGCTGCCTGGGGTAAGGCTGGGCTCAGGGCATCCTTCCAGGCGCTTGGCAAGTTCCCCTCTCCATCGCACCTGCCCAACTCCCCTTATGTGAACACCTCTAACACGCACAGTCACCAGCACCTTCACAAGCCTTTGTGACCAAATCCCTGTTTGTCCCCACGACCTCTCTCTTTCCCAATGGGCCTGCATGTTCTTGGTTTTGCCAGTCCTATCGTATCCAGAAATTGAGTCTCTCCAGACTCTACTAGGAACTACTTCTCCCCTTAATGCCCAAGCTTCCTGTCCATACCCACTTGACACCAGTTTTTTAGGCAAGAATAAAGTTCACTAAAACAAGTTTTTAATTTATTTTTACCACCAGGTTCTCCTTTTAAAACATTAAGGAATTCTTTGGCTGGGCTCAGGTCAAGCAATGGGTCAAGTCTGCTACAGAAACATCTCAGCTCCTGCTTTGTGGACAATTCTGTCCTGAGACAACCAGATTTCTCCGATCTTCTTTAAACAACCACTGTTACCCCTGCACTGTAGATTTTGGCAAGCCTGTTAAATACTAAGCAGATGCTGTGAAAAGCAGAAGGAGTGGTTTTGATGATCAGCCAACGTTTCTCAGCAGGCCAGCGTGCTGCCTAAGCACTTCTGATGCAGGCTGCCATCTCTCATCCGACATGCAACACGCTGCTTTTCCCTTCCTTCCAGCTCTCAACATGCTTCTGGAGACTTCCATCTTCCTTCAGGCCCAGCTTTGTACAGCTCTGCCAATGCTCTTCCACCTTGATGGGCAGCACCTCCTGCTCTACCAGTCCCAGTTCACCCACCGCCACTATCAGTCTACAAAGGAAACTTGCCCACAATTTCATTGCCACCATACGTCGTTGTCTGGAACAGAAGAGTATCTGGTGTCACATAAGCATGGCATGGATACTTGGAACATATTTAATGCCACGAAGCTGTTTTGGTTCTGCACAATGCCTCGCTTGCAATGCAGTCTCATCCAATCCAAACAAGGACAGCTCTTTGACATTTAGTGGAGCTGGTAACTTCAACATCTTCTGCTAGCCCAGCCTCAGCTCCTATACAAATGTCCTATGACTGGCTTAGAAACAGTTGATCTCTGCTGCGTACATCCATCTTCCAGGGAGTATGGTGATAGGTATAGCCATCACCTTCACTGCACCTGGTCCAAGGAATGATGCAGATGGGCAGCTGAAGCTATCTGAAATACCTGATGCCCTTAATTCTCCTGCAAGCTCTCTGCCCCTTTGGGTGGCTGCCATGGTGGCACAGGGACAGGAAACCACTGATGAACCAGTCAGGTTGTGGGGGTCACTGGAAGGTGGTCACTGAGGAAAATTCGGCTGTCCTTTGAACACCACACCCGGCCCTGGCATTGTCTTTCTACTTACAAATCTGACCCACTCTAAGCTTCTTGCAAACAAGCAGCTTCCAGCTGTTGACAGCTTTTTGGTGCAAACACTAGTTTAATCCTACTCCAACACAGGAGAGGTGAGCTCACACGCTATGCGGATGGCTGCTTTAGAAAGAGCCATACTATGTTAATCAGGGGCAGCTCTCTGAGCCGCTTGTGTCAAAACTATCATCGTTCAGAGGCCAAATCAGGAAAAATACTCAAGAAGAACCCCAAAGGGTGTTCCAGCAGAAATATGCACATTAATCTCTTTTTCCTCACCAAGAAACATTATAAGCAATTAAATGTGGAGTAATCTGCCTTCCTGCAACTCTTGTAATAATCCCAGAGTTTAGGCCTGAGGTATGAGAGTTTATATCCCTCCTCGCAAGGTCAATTAACATTAATAATTCATCCTTCTCTAAGGCTTGCTATTTTACTTACTGGCTTTAGTGATGTCTTGTGGCAATGAGTTCTACATTTAATTAGGTGCTGCCTAAGAAATAACTTTATTTTAGTAGTTTTGAATAATCCACTTTCATGGATGTATTTAGTCATGAGGCAGAGGAGCAGATGCACATGATAAATATGATTTCTTCTGGTATCAATCAAACTTTTCAACTTTCTTCTTAGTTAACTCCCAAATGGCTACAGCAAGGAAGTACCAGTTTAGAAAGGTTGTGATTCTCTATTTTCTTAAGAGTCTAAAAGGGATATTACTGGCGGAGGCTCATTCGTTAGCTGGAGGTGGGTAGCTCTTTCCATCTAATGCAAACATAGACTGAGAGTGGTGCTCAGTTTCTTGGACTTGGAAGAGACTTCAGGCAGAGCGGGACTAGGAAATTTGTTTCCACATTATGGTGAACCAGTGACTTGGAATTCGGTTCCCACTCACTTCAGGAACAAAACCAAAAGAAATTTAACTGGCATATGGAAGAGAAGAGGGAACTCGTTCCTGGGAAGGATGGGAAGCCCAGGCAGATAAGCAGCTGCAAGCCGGGGACGCTGGGAGCAGCTTCCAGCTCACCAGCAGCCTGCAAATCTTCCTTAAACCAGGGCCCTTGGGTACTGAGATGGAGATTCTCAGGGTTTCCAAGCCTTTTGCTTTGAGAAGCTTGCCTGACAGACTGAAGAGGAACAAGGGGTTTGTAAGATCCATTGGACAATGGACCCAGAGGAACCAGAGATTTCAAGCTCTCCCTACATTGGCAGGAGTGATGTAGGGAAGCTGGACAGGACACCTAGCAATAGACACCACTGCTGTCTTCCCAGATCTGTTCCCCCAGGATCACCTTGTGATGAAGGAAAAGCACCTCTGAGTTTTCCACTGACGCCGGTCCTACTGACGTAGCACTGAAGAGGCAGCACTGCCCACCAAGGGCAGAGAGAGCAACGGGGAGCTGTTCTTCCCACTACCCTAATAAACTTACAGCAAAGCCATAGGTGTCTAACCCATTCTGTGAGCTTGAACTGACCACAGATTTTCATGCTGCCCATTTCTGACGATGGTAGGAACTGCATGTACGAGATACCGGAAAAAAATTTTTGGTCATTTTATCATTAGCAATAATTAATAACACTGTCACTAAAATACTGGAACATAGTAGACACACAAAGGACTGTTCTTTAGCTCTGCATCCACCTCCTTGCAGAGGCTGATCAGAGTACTTACAGCTCCCAAATTTGAGCGGGCAAGCATGCACATCCATTGGGAAGTCCTCCAGGTGCATGGGGCACTCCGCATGAATTGTTAGCCTACAAGACAAAACACAGGCATGATCAGAAACACGCAGCTACGGCGGCTCCCAGCTGGCCCTTCTGCCACGGCATCTTTGCCCTGCATCCATCAAAGGCAACAAAGGCCACAATGTGGCCGCTAACCTCTGGGTCTCCAGGCAGAAGGCCATCATCTGTGGAGAGAACAGCGGGCACACACATTGGCCACCTTTCCCATTGTATAAACTCAGCTCTGTTGAGTTCATCTTTATCCATGCAGTGCAATCAGAATCTGCCAAAGCCCAGGACTCCTGTTTGCTTATGCACTGTGCACTAAGATCTCATTAATGCCTGGGGCCAGGGAACATCTCTTGGACCATGTTGGAAAGCAGAGGGAAGGGGCTTCCAGGGAAGAAGTGTGCCCTGGCAGCCAAGAGAGCCAACTGTGTCCTGGGGTGCATCCAGCACAGCGCTGCCAGCCGCTCGAAGGAGGTGACCGTCCTGCTCTGCTCCGCACTGCTGCGGCCTCACCTGGAGCACTGTGGGCAGTTCTGGGTCCTATAGGTTAAAAAAGGTATTAAGCTGATAGAGAGTGCCCAGAAGAGGGCTACGAAGTTGGTGAAGGGTTTGGAGAGGAAGCTGTATGAGAAGTAGCTAAAGTCACTTGGTTTGTTCAGCCTGGAGGAGACTGAGAGGAGACCTCGTTGCGGTTACAGCTTCCTCACAAGGTGGGGAGGAGGAGCAGGTGCCAAACTCTTCTCTTTAGTGACCAGTGACAGAACCCGAGGGAATGGCAGGGATATGTGCTAGGGAAGGTTTAGATTGGACATTAGGAAAAGGTTCTTCACCCAGAGGGTGCAGGAGCACTGGAACGGGCTCCCCAGGGAGGTGTCACGGCCCCAAGCCCGACAGTGTTCAAGAAGAGACTGGACAGCGTCCTCAGACACACGGTGTGAACTGTGGGGTTGTCATATGCAGGGACAGGACTTGGACTCGATGAGCCTTGTGGGTCCCTCCCAACTCAGGACATTCTGTGGTTCTACGACAGCCTGTTCTTCTTGGTGGTCTGGAAGGAGCTGAGGGCTGGCAGATTATTCAGTCAGGAAGCCACAGCGCTACTGGGCTTGCTGAAAAAAAGTCACTCACAGACATGAAGTCGCAGGTGTGGCACCAGGGCACAACACAGCCCTGTGCGTGGGGGACAACCTCATCCCACCGCCCGCAGCTCCTTCCTCGCTGGTGGCACTGCAGAGGATGCTGCGGGCAGCCAGAGAGCTGCACGTCCTGGGGCTGTTCGTGGGGCTGCAGGACAACTCGTGTGCTTTACACATCCGCTAAATCCCAGTAGGATACCTCGTCAGGAAGCAGTTTTATGAGGGAGGCACAACCATAAAAGCAGTGTGCTGCAGAACATGGGGCTAGGTATTAAAGGATCCATTATAAAAGGCTCTGAAAAAGGTAGGTCTAAGCTCTTGTTCCTTCCACAAGTACTGCAAAGCCTGCAGCCTAGGAGGTGGAGCCAGGAGAGACAGCTTTCCAGGAGATGTCTCATATAATCTTCTCTGAAGGAACCGCTTGTAGGAAAAAAGACCCATTCCTCGGCAAAATGACAAATAAACCATGACAGGAGCAACAGGTGGATGCAAAGGGCAAGTGCACAGACCTAAGGCTAAAGGTGGCTTGTAGAAAACTCTGCTAAAGCAGCACAGTGGAAAGCTTCTATTGAGGTATTTTCCTTCAGCTGGAAAAACTTTCAGGCAAGTTATTCTTCATAGAAAATAATTGAGGCTCGGTCAAATGCAAATCAAACACTGAAAAAAATAAAGGGTTCAGGTTTTGTTTGCTGAAAGCAAAGAAGAAAAAAAGGAAGGGAAAGAAAATAAAAATAAAGGTTATTTCTTTCAGATGGACAAACCTTAAATGATTAAAAAAAAAAAAAAGACCGTTTTTTAAAAAAATTGGTGGACAAAACCAAGCACTTCGCAAATCGCTCTAAAAACTCCTGTGAGGGAACAAAGCAGAAACACGGTGGCTTGGAGGTGGCAGAGGATCTCCGAGGCTGTGGCGATGGCGGCTGCGAGCGGCAGATGGTGCTGTGACAGGCGGGCACCGGTGCGGGCGGGGGACGGAGCAGCAGCAAAGCCCAGGCTGCACTGGAAACTCTCCGCTGGCTTTGAATTTTGTTCTGCCAGGTGAGGAAATGAACCTTGTGATTTCAGACCCATGTTCAGCCTCATCTGCTTCTTTTAGAGGCTCTAGGAAAGCTGGCATCCCCATGAGAGACAGGCAGAGGCATTAAATCAAGAAGCAGAGAAGCACAGCTGGAAGCTGCCGCAACTTCGACGGGGCAGGGCTCGGTGGCCAAAATCCTCCTGTGTGACCTGGAGCCCCAGCAGCAACCACAGCAGAGGTTTAAATCCCAGTTAACCCAGCCTTTGGGAATGGGAGGTAAGGCAGGTGACCCCTTTGCAGCGGTCACTGGGGTCACAGCACTGCAGAGCAGATGGCACCACGGGGAAGTCTATGCCTTATTCTCATATGAGCTATCAAAGGAAAGTGGTGAGGCTCCTGCAGATCTTCTGAACCTAGCCCCACAGTGTTTCAGTGATACCTTTCTCCTCCTTAATTCAGCGGCAGTATGTACTCATTTCTGCTGGTTTTCAGTGCCAGGTACCACTGTCCTGTCTCCACTGGGCACCTTGGCCCCACTGTGACACAGGGCGGCAAAAACCCTATAAAAGCAACTCCCACAATCAAGACAGGTTTGGTCCTGATAAACAGCTTTTAGCTATTCAGCACGAGCAGGACATGGTCCCCGTACACTCATGGGGACTACTTGTACCAAAGCCCCAAGGGGCTGGCTGTTGAGTCACCATTCACTGTTGGGTCCCCAGGGCTGATAGCCCAACCATGGCTGATGGAATGCTCCATGCTCTGGCAAGGTTTATCACAGCGGGTCTATTGGGTCTATGCAGGCTGACTCCATCTCCAGTAGAGGAGCCCAGTGGCTACTGAGAGAGAAGTACGAAACCTGGGTGAATTCACGACAAACCACACCTTACTGTCATCTCCCAGCAGTCAGTGGCTTACAGCTTCCTTGCTTCAGAGGCTGTATCTAGGCAATTGGGTGCACCAGAGACCAAGGACCTTTTCTGAGTCTGTCAATCTTTTGTGAATCCTTGTACATGGATAGTGACCACTGTGTCCTGTAATAATCATCATTCTACCGACAAAGAGCTGATGATGACTGTCCCGCTTGCATTATGTTGGGCACCAGCTTGGCTTCCTCAGCCAATCCAAGAATGACTGTATGGCCAACATAACTTACTTGGAAACAAATCACTCTTTCTGATTTACATGAGAGAGAAGATGACCTGATCTTTAGGACCTCAATCAAGACTCATTGAAGTCAATGGAAAGACTGACTGATTTTGACAAGCCTACAAGCACACAGTTGGAATTACTTTCTTCTGAACACTCAAAGGCCACCACGAACAAATTGCTCATTTGATCTGATGCCTCTCTTTCTTAATCTGGATGAAGATTAGGATTTCAAGAAGCAGGTATGAAAACCTGGCAGCAAGGTGTGGACTTAACAGCATTGGCACCTCCTGTTCCATTTCTTTTGTGATGCTTTCTTCTGTCTGCTCAAAATTCACTTGGGGAGCTTCCTGGTCGGCAAGCTTGTCAAGCATGTCCTCGTGGATCTTACCAAACAATTCTTTCTGTGTCCTTTCCAACTGCAATGGAGTTTTTGCTTCTAATATTTGTCACTGTCACCTATGTAAAGGAAATGTTGATGCGTTTCCCATCTCCCTCAGTAGGCCACACAAGACTTTTCCGTTTTACCTTCTTATTCCTTCTTTGGGTTCACTAATTACTTCATTAATTCAAAAGGCTCTTAAATGGGTGTTCCCAAAGTCAGCCTTTCCAAAGGACCTCTCCTGTGATCAGTGTTTTCCTTCTGATATACCCTGCACTGTCCTAAAAAAACCAGAAAGGCCTTTTTCACCCATTGTACTGTTTGCAAGTCTTGGCTGTGATCAACAGCCATTTTGAGTAAGGCTGAACGACTCAAAGGACTGCAGATGGTGGGTCTGGTGGTTGGATGCCATTTAGAGGAGCCAAAGAGAGTCTCAGAAGGAGACAAGATGGCAGGACAGACCAGCTGGGCACAAGCTGGCCTTGGTCATACCCTCCTGCCCTCTCCGGGCTGTAGGAAATATTGACTGTCTTAGCCTATGTCCATGCCCCAGCTTATTGAACTATTGTGCTCGTACAATCAGGAACTTGCATAAACACGATAGGGCAGAACTACTGAGCAAGGTGGTATCCTACTTCTTGTAGAATTTGGTTAGCATAAAATCAGCTTCCGGGGACACGTGGATTATTGGTGTGTTTGGGATGATTTGGCGTGGGAAAGAAAGCACTTAAATTGGGGAGTTGTGACAAAAGGGGTCACGCCAAACAAAGTGCTTGCCACAGCTGAAGCTAGTGCCCCGAATGACAGAATTCAGACTTCGTCTGCCTCACCTTACACTTCTTCTCTGTCCTCTGGTACTACTCTGCTGGCCGCCAGACTCTATCCTATGACCTCTAATGTGCTGCCTAATCCTGCTGCTATGCAGCCGAGAGGAGAGGGGTGGCTCTGCCTGTGTTGCACGTATTTACTAATCAACCTTGGAACTCAGTGATGGGGAAGCATGGGGAAGGTTTGTATTAGTGGAAGACTCCCCAGCGTGTTTATTAGGAAGAGATCTTTTACAGGCTCTAGACATGGAAATACATTTATCGCCTGAGGGGGTGGATCTAATAATCATGTGGATGAATGTAATTACCGAGAGCACTAACAAAGAGACCTACAAAGAGTTCAAAATACCAGAGAGATTAAAATCAGTGCCTGCAAAATTGTTGAGTGAAACCAGCATAGATGTAGGACCATTAATCTCAGCTCAGCCTGCGATCATAAAAACAAAGTGGGGAGCTCCCCCAGCTGTGAAACAGTATCCTATTCCCCAAGAAGCAGAAAAAAGTATCCAAAAGCTGATATCTAGCCCAAGGAATTTTAAAAGTATGTGAGTCACCCTACAATACTCCTATGCTCCCAGTAAAGAAAAATAGATTAGATGAAGATGGAGACCCAGAGCATCTCTTTGTACAAGACTTACGGGCAATTAACCAGCACGTAGTAGTCCCCCGCACCTAGTAGTGCCTGATCCCTCTACTCCTACAAATACCATATTGGGCAAAATGTTTTACCGTAATTGTTCTAACCACCCCCTTTTCAGTATCCTGCTAGACGAGGACAGCCACCTTTTGTTTACCTTCACGTGGAAAGAACAGCAGCTGTCCTGGATATGTCTCCCACAAGGGTTTGCAGGGTCTCCTACAATTTTTTGTGAACGCTGGGAAGAGGTTTAAGAGATATAAAACCGCTATGTGAATCAGTTCTTGTGCAATATGTAGATTATTTACTAGTAGCGAGTAAAGGTGAAAGTGCCTGTACAGTAGACATTGTCCATCTACGTACTGCCTTAGCAGAAAAAGGACACTATACATGTCTGTCCAGACTTCAGCTCTGTCAGAAAGAAGTGCAATACTTAGGTTTTATTTTAAAGGAGTGGCGGTGAGAAATATTTTAAGGGAAGGGCGGTGAGAAAGTGAGAAAGTTGAAGATGTCCCTGCTCATTGCAGGGCGGTTGGACTAGATGACCTTCGAAGGTCCCTTCCACCCCAAACTATTCTATGGTTCTATAGACTCAGAAAGGGTAGACGCTATAGTAAAACTTCCAGTCACAAAGAAACAGGCATGGGGATTCATTGGAGCAGTAAGATTCTGTCAGCTGTTGATCCCTGGGTTAGCAGAACTAGCAAAATCCCCAACAGAAGCAACAAGAGATGGGAAAGTAGAACCTATTATGTGGGGCCCAGAAAGGGAGTGAGCCCTTAAAGCAATAAAAGGAGCCTTAGCCTCTGCCCCTGCCCTAGCAATCCCAGATTATGCAAAGCCCTTCAATTTGTATGTACATGAACAAAAGGGAATAGCCAGGGGAGGGATAATACAGAAATTAGGATCCCACCCAAGACTGGCTGCATACTACCACATTCAACTAGACCTGGTTGCAGCAGGAGTACCAGCCTGCATTAGATCAGTGACAGCAGCAGCAATGATACCAGAAAAAAGCCATCCACTTATTCTGGGACACTCTGACAGTTTACGCCCCACGTGAAGTAAAGATGCTGCTAAAATAATATGCAGCTCAAGCACTGTCTCCTCAACAGGCACACATATTAACTGATCCTCCTAATAGCAGACAATGTAATCGTAAAAAGATGCAGTACTCTGAATCCAGCTACTCTAATACCTTTGCCTGATGATGAAGAAGAACATCACTAGTGTGATCAGGTAACATATGCTTCCAGCAAACAGCAAACTGATTTAACTGACATTGCCTTGCAGAACCTAGATTTAGCTCTTTTCACAGATGGCTTGTCCTACTACCTATATGGGCAATGCTGGACCGGGTACACCGTGGTCAGCCATGGACAAGAGGTCAAAGCCGAACCACTCCTGATGGGACTGAACACACAGGAGGCAGAGCTGGTAGCCTTAATGTGTGAAGCACATCTGGGAAAAGGAAAACAAGTCAACATCTGTACAGACTCACTGTATACCTTCGGGGTGTGGCATGCAACAGGTATGTTATAGAAAGAGTTGGGGGGTTTTCACATCATCAGGGAAAAGGGTGGCAAATGGGGAAGAAGCTGAGCCAGTATACAACACTGCAATAAATCCATCAACAAACCACTGAAAAAGCAACCTAATCTGCCACTTCTCCACCTACAAGTGAAGGAGCTTTTAAGTCTCCTGAAATTAAGTGAGAAAGAACATGCCTTGTCATTCCAGTGAGATGAGTCTGGTTCAGCAACTTCATTCAGCCAGAAGCCAGCACGTTCACAGGTGACACACAAAGGGTGACACACACTCCTGCAGCCTCTTTTGTACACATCTTTCAGAGCGCTAATTAGCAGAAGTATTTAAGTGAGCTGTGGAATCAATCACTGCTCAGGAGAGTGCCCACATTCCCCTTCTGCTCCCTCCTGCACTGGCCTTCCCCACCACCTCCTGTTGCTGGCTAAGGACTCCTCAGCACCATACGCTTTGCCTAATTAAACGTCAAAATGTCAAACCTAGAGGAATGTATCTCACTTCCCAGACAATTATCACTGCCTCTGCAGCATTTGGGTAGAAGAGCCTGTTACAGAAATTCTCATCTTTGCCCCTTACCCTGTGCAAGGGAGCTTATGGCCAGCTAGCCACAGAGGTTTATTCATTGCTCTGATGCCCTGTTCAGGTCCAGGCATCTGAGCCCTGAAATGTCATTATAAAGCCTAAACAGAATGTGAAAAATAACCAAGCTGCCAGCAATCACATAATCCAGCTGTTGCATCCTTTGGCTCACCTGTCCCAGGCACTAGCAATAACTTATACAGAACTGTCTTGAAACCAAACCCCAAACTCCTCGTGTTTTCTCTTCACTTTGCTGCTGCAATGGCACCAAAAGTGGAACATCCAAGAGAGAAACCATGTTTATCCCTTTAAAGTCATGGGAAGTCCTTTGAACTGCTCAGTACAATGGCAAGAAGCATGAATCAGGCTAAACATACCTCTCCCAGCCTGACGGTACAACAAACCACTTCAGCTTCGTTCTCATGGTTACCGGGAGCTTAGCGAAGCCTTTGATGTGTCATTAGAGCCCCTGTTGTTACCTGCATCGTGCTGCAGGATGAGCGAGACTCTCGGTCCAATTTCTGGGATGCAAATGTAATAATCCCTTGGTGTATGTGTGGTACAAAAACATGACAGCACCCTGCACAGCAGAACAGACTTTGTTTATGCCAGGGATATTGCCTGAGTTTTGTCCTGATTTCTCCTCTAGAAGATTCATTAATAACCACAGTCAGGCCAAATAGTGTTTACAGTTTAGGCTGTGTGAAAATCTAGGTTAGGTTTAATTGCTTCTAGGATCCTTGTGCGGGATCTGAAAGTCCTGAATTCACTTTGCATCCTCCCCCAGCCCCTGGAGATTTCAGCCCATGATGGCAGAAATGCAGCAAGATAAGGTGATCTCTGAGGATTTCTCCCTCCTGGGACAACTTCCCTATAAAAGTCTGCTTGCACAAAGCCAAGCCTGGAAAATAGATCATTTCTGCTTTTGGATCCACTCTGGAATCCATAAGGCAGAGAAAAGCAACCTGTGCAAATCTCATCTATTTATATGCTTCTGTGCTTAGTAGCCTAGCTTTAGTCTGCTTGGATCTGTCTATGCCGTTGTCTGGGATCAGCCCTGATGTGGGATGCAGCCACGGAGCTGCCAGTCGGTGCTACCAGAGGAGCTGGTGCCGGGATGTCCCAACTGCTGCTCTTGCAGAAAGGAGACAATCCATGGCCTGGGGTAATTCTGCAGGCTCCAGCCTACAGCTCTCACAAGTTGCCTGGGGCTTAAAAGAAAACAGGCAGTAAAGACAATCCAAAGCCTTTGCTGGGAGAGACACTGTGAAGCTCTGAGATTTCAAAAAGCAGCCTGGGAAGCTTGAATCCCCGAGCACGCAACGGTAGGTACAGGAGGTGTTGTCTAGGGTTCCACAGCCCCAGTAGGACTGCAGGTGTCCTGGGTGCCTTTGTACTCAGCTGACCCTCCTGTTCTGTCTCTGCCTCACCCAGGGGTTCACCGACCATCCTTCCCAAGTGCCCATGCCCTGCTGCTGAGGACTTCATGTACTCTTTAGCAATACAGGTTCTTGAGGCAAAGTCTTTGGGCATGCAGCTGAATGCGTCAGCATCGCAGTTAAAGAAAATATCCTTTAAGTGCAGAACTTGAGCACGTATTGTCTGGGAACCACTCTGACAGTAACCACAAAGCCTCAACATGCCACTCTGACAGTCCCTGTGAAAAGCAGGAGAGCTTTTTAAAGCCTGGATTCACAAAGATGAATCCCATCGAAACAGCATTAAGCTTTCACTATTATCATATGCTTTAAGGCCAGGAAGAACCAAAACATTATCTATGTGCCCCACACAGTTCGAGCCAGAGAGCGCATCCAGAGATTGTTGCAGCAGCTGAGTTTTGTCTGTACCTTATGTAAATCCACACACAATTCCCACTTTGTGGTACTTAGGTCTGACACCAGAGCCTTTGAAGCCCTAGCTGGGCTTTTGGGAACTACTTGCATCTTGTAGGAGCTTCAAAAACAAGACTGCAGAGGCAGGGCTACATAATAAAACTGTGTTCTAAGGTAGCTGGAGAAGCAGGGAAGAGGCAGAGGGATCAGTAATCCTGTCCCTTCCACAGCAGCCAGAAGGACGGGAATAGAGAAATGCAATTTGTGCTGCAGTCACAAAGGCCGTCTTGTCACCCAGGTGCCAAGGCCTGACTCAGATGTTTGCAATGTGACATTGCATCCATCCTTGAAGAAGCTGTGCCATGACTACAGGAAATCTCTGGATGCTCGGCCACAGCTAGTGTGCAACTTGTTGAAGCTCAGGTCAGTGATGAAGAGGCTCTTCTCCAGGAGCTATAAATATTGTCACACAGGTGTAATTTTGCTGGATGCATGTGTCAGAGTTGCTGTTCCACCAGAGCAACTTCATCTATAAATGTAAGCCTTGACTAAGATAAGTTGGTTTTCACAGCAGGATAAATAGCAAGAGGCATGCCTCTAATTGCACATCAGCAGAAACGATCCCTCAAGGATGTTGGCTGTTACAAGGTAAAGGAGGAGGATATGTCACAGGAGTCAAACTGCATGACAGTGTACCGGTCTAGGGTTTCCAGATGGTGATCTGGCCAGCTCTAACCACATCTCCAGCATTGGGCTGGTCCAATACTGCCGTAGTCCCAGCAGGATAGCTCCACACACATCTGCACAGCATCAGTCTGTGCTGGATAAGGAAAAGATCTCCATGCACTACAGCTCCTGGTACCGTGCAATACAGCACGTGACAAAAGGACTCAGATCCAACCATCAACCTTTGGGTATCTCTGAGTGGGATCTTCACCTCTTATAAGCCTCTGAGGTACATTTAGTGGGGGCAGAGGCACACACAAAGGGAGGTCCAGACTCCCCTTCATTCCCCGCTTCTTTGGGAGACAGCTAAACTGAAGGATGCGTTGTATTTATTTTAAAAAATCCCACGACTCCATTTTCTTCAAGAAGCTCATTCCCAAGAGCCTCATGATGCTGCCATCCTGGCACCTGCCCAGCCATAAACGGAAAAGTAAATCCAATACTTTCTCAGTCACACAAAACTTGCTGAAGCTAATGGCTGTTTGCTGAATATAGAAGTAGTGAAATGATATAAAAACCCTGAAATTTAGTCCCTCTTTTTTTTTTTTTTTTTTTCTTTTTCTGTCTTATGCCAGTAGCTCCTATAATACTTTACAGTCAGACAATGATACAAACGAAGGGAGCGTTAGTCATCCACATGCAGGTCAGAGAGCTGGGAGCAGAACCAACCCCTTAAGTCAAGTTGGGCTTCTCCCTTCATTTACCCCATCTGCCTCAGTAACGTGAGATCACTGATGTGTGCAGACCTAAACCCCCAGGGCCCTGGCAGGATTAGCTCATATTTGAGAACTGCTGCACAAAAGCAGAACATTGTTTATCAATGTAGGCTGTAAAAACTGCTGATAGTATGTAGATTCACGGCCAGTTTAACTGTGAAGAGATGAAATTCTGTCTGGTCCTCAAAAACCAGAGGAAAGTGCAGCATCTCAGCACACAGAATCCACAGTGAAGATTGTTTTCAGACAGGATCAGCTCAAACACGGAGACAGTGAAAATAATTTTTGAAAACAAAGATTCACGCCTTTCCAAAACCATCTCAGTACCTTTCTTGTGCATTTATGAGTAGCTTGTTGTTTCATTTATAAGCCCATTTACCTCAGAAAGCAAATTAGTACACCAGCCACAGGTGGCAAACATTATTTACGTGGGTGAAGAACTCACAATCGTACAGAAACCTCTGAATAGTTCCAGAGTGAATGTACAATTAACCCAAAGGCATTTCTCTTCATGCTCTCCACCTGTTGCAGCTTAGCAATAAATGCATGTACCAGGGCTGTTCTTGAGAAATCCAGAGACACACGGTTCCCCAACAGCAACTTGTGTTCTAGAGGGAAGGTCCCAGTTGCTGGAGCTCACAGTGGGATCACACAGGCTGGATCACTGCAGGGCTACCTCATGTTTGGGGCTCCCACTGAGAGCTCAGCTGGGGACGACACGGAATGGGTTAAACTACCTGGAACCTCCAAAGCACAGTTTTTAATAAGCTCGTGATGTTTTTTTTCCCCAATGATTTGCATAGATTACACAGATTTGGATTTTTGATTCCATGAAGTAGGAAAAAAAGCCCCATTGTTCTCACAAGAAAGCTTGGGCTCGTTAGATGTTTCAAATGGCTCCAGTGTAACATGCTGAACAAATTTAGATCTGTTCTCAAGCTGCTGGAAAATAATGAATTTTTCCATTTTAATGTTCCCTTACCAATACTAGAAACCTGACTTCATATTCCATCAGAAGTCAGGAATAAAAATAAGTCAGGTGGTGCACCAACTTCACAAGCTAAAGATCTCAGCACTTCTACCTCACCACATAAAAGAAAAAAAATCAACATGAATGACAAGAAAAAAGCTACCTGTAAAAATTTGCTTGAGTATCAGTGATGCTACATAGGTAGGAAACAAGGATGGCAGAGAAAGCAGCAGGGTAAGACTCAAGTGTGCTGACAGAGTCAGTGGAAGTCTGCACAAATCCTGCTGTAGTGCACCCTGAGGTCGCATCCTTGCTTTGCATGTGTATAGAGACCTGGAAGACCCAGCCCCAGCAGACACAAACTTACCTCATGGTGTACAGGAGGGTGCCATTGTCCACCAGGCGCAGCAGCTTGTTGGGTGTTGTCATGTTATGGGCGACAGATTTCTTCCCATTGTGGAAGAAGGTATCAGGAGTCCAGATCTTACTGGCCAGCAGGTTGTTCAGGGGAAGTATTTTCATGGGACCATCAAACTTCAGCCTTTCATCTCTCCAGGACTGCCGGAAAAAGACATCAATAGTGTATTCCTTTGTGGAGAAAGGAGAGAAAAATAAGTTTTGTTGTACTCAGCTCTTTATTGCAAACAAGCCACTTCAAGAAATTATAAATATCTATGGTCATTGAGTATAGTGTGTTATGGCACACCTTGGTTGACATGAAGTATGGTGCAAAAAGAAGTAGGGATTAATGGCAGTGGAGAAATCTGTGGAGGATAGAGGACATTTACCACATTTTGTGTAATGACTCGCATATGACACCAAAACTTGTGTTTCAGTGTTTCTGACCACTGCAAACGAGCTGCAATGCAGCCTCCAGCGGCCAGTCCTGGGGCAGCCCTGCTGCACCATCACCTTTATCCAGATGTTTCAGGAGAGGGAACCATTGTGTGCATCTCCACGGGAATTTTAAAAGGCCAAACTAAAGTTCCAGGGGAGGGAATTTAGCCAGGGTACTGGTAATTATAGCCCTGCTCATAAAAAAAAAAAAAGAAAAAAAGTTTCATGACATTGTCTTAATGCTATTTTCTTCCCCAGGCCACCTCTAGAAAAGCATTGAATCAAGGACCTCACAAACTTACATTATGAGATCCTGCTGTGACTTTCTTTTCTTTTTCATCTTTTTCCTTTTTTTTTTCCCCCATTTCTTTGGTGTGGTTTTGTTTTGTTTTGGGTTTTTCTGTTGCTTTTGTTTTTTTCTTTTTCTTCCAGCTAGTGTGGAAACCCATTTCCTAGGCCAAACTCCAGTTGGGGGGGATATTAGAAGTCATCTAGAAGTCACCTCTTTGAAATCCTATAGCCAGGGCCAGCTCCTTGCTTGGTGTGTGCAGCCTCAGAAACCACTTGACCAAGCAGCAAAGGCACTATGGCTTCGCAGCCACCCCAAAGGAAAACTAAATGCATCTGCCCAGTGCCTGGCATAAGGAACTGCTCTTCCCCATGACCTCAGATACCCCATGTCCTCTGAGGGTTCATGTCACTTGAGGGAAAGTCTTCAGCCCATCAGCATGAGTTGCACCACTGCTCACCTCTACAACATGCACCTCCTCTTGCTCATGAAGGATCTCATTAGCTCACAAGGCTTTCAGAGAGAGACGAGGGCTTTGGAAAATATGTCTGTGACAGCTGTTCTTCCTCTGCCATTGCAGATTCATAGTCTTTATTTATGGGTTCCTGGAGGCTGCAGGACCAACTAAACTTATCATTGTGAGTGATTTCTTTCCTGCAGCTCTTCTCAGCAGCGTTTAAAAGCTGCCGCACATCAGTTTCCTATAGGTCATAGAAATTCCTACAGGTTTTGCAGCAGATGGCAACAGAATGAAAGCATCTTGGTAAAGAAATTATTCCCTGCTCCCTGGCCACAGAGTCACTCGTGCTCACAAATGAAGTTTCTGGAGCTTGGCTAGGGGAAGGAAAGAGAAGATCCTACATTCCCACAGGTTCTGCCCTGTACAAGGTATTCTGCCCCTTCATGGAGTTGATCTTCACTTTGTGGTTTTAAGCTCAGTAAAGAAATAAAACAAAAGGAATGAGCCTGTGTGCAGTCCCAGGAGGTAGGTTTGGGAAAAGTCCTTATCAGGAGAAGAGCTATGTTACTCAGACTCCCTGTTCTTATTAAAAGTAAACAAACAAAAACAACAGCAAAAACAACAACAACAAACTGAGAAGAAATACCCCCCAAGAAAACAGAACAAAAGAAAAAAAAAACCAAACAAACACAAAGAAGCAAAACTTCTATAACAACTTCCCAGGCCCTGTTTTCCTTCTTTTATGCCAAGGAATCATTCCCAAAGAAAAGAGAAATCATGTTTAGATTCTCTCCCTGTTTTCTGTATTTCTTTCCATGAAAGCATCATTCTCAAGTCACCTCTTCCGAGGACCACGCTTAGTTCTACGTTACGCTCTTCTCCGCCTTATAGAAGTGACTGGAAAGATCAAGACTGAGTCTGTTTCCAGAGTCCATCCACCAAAGCAGGTTTTTTTTTTCGGTTTCCTGGGAACTGAGGCAAAGCTGCAAGAGCTCACTACCAAAGACTCAGGCACATGTCAGGTCCTATCAGGCTCTACTTTCCAAGCCAAACTGAAAGATTAGAAGTTCCTTGGAGCATCTCAGGGAAGAGGTCTGCACATCCTCCTCCACGCTTCGTAACCAGCTCTGCTCTTCCACTCTCCACAGCAGCTTTACCTGCTTCTCCTCCATCATCATAATTACAGTCTCTGTCTGCATCAAGATGCGCAGGAGCATCTTTCCATCACGATGAGTAATGGCTGTGGGAGGGATGGGAGCGAGATCACCAGGCAGATGTGAGCAGGGAAGGAGGGACTTCCCCACTCCTGAGATGAAAGGAACCCCCGCAGAAGAGCCGGCTCTCCCCACGCTTCCTGGGGAGATGAGGTTTCTCTCTCTCACGTTTCTAAGTGCATTTAGCACCAGAACGGCATGCTAAAACACATTCGCTATGCATTTGTAAAATACATGGAACTAAAGAATGTAAAGGGGAAATAATTTATTATTCTTTAACTGTCTCCCTAATTCTAAATTCATTTTGTCAAATCACATTGCAGAGGATACCTTCCCCTTTTCAATACTTCATATTTCTTCTTCACAGTTCATTATACACACTCCTTTAATCAAATATGCTCCACCTTGGAAGTAATTATCAGATACTCCCCAAGGGCTAAGATTGCTGAATATATTATGGGTCTCTACTGTGGTAGGAAAGCAAGCGAGACAGAAAGAGAACTCAGACGAGATTAATGCTTCTGGCTACGTGGACATCAAGTTAACTTCTAGCCCTGGAGGCAGCAGTCTTTCCAAAACAACATGGGGTTGCTTGACAGGGTTAGCACCTCAATGAAACACTGAGATTTTATTCTCGCTCAACTCCTCCACTTGTCGGCACAGGACTGTCCGTGGGGCAGCTGAAGAGATGTTTGTGGCCACATGAGGACAGAAAATTAAACCTTCCCAGCTCCGGAGGGGCTGCAAGAGCTGTGGCACACTGCTCTTGCCTGAGCCAGCTGGTGAGAGCAAGGCCTGCTCCCTCTCCCAAAGTGGGCTCCCTCAAAGGCCAGGACCCCCCATGGCTGGCCTGGGCTAAGCCAGCACCAGGTCTCCTCTGGGACTGGATGTGCAGAAGGGCCTCAGCCGTGAACGTGCAACTGTCCTCATGTGGCACCCTTGAAACGTTAAGCAACCGTCAACAGCCAACTCTTCTCTGGGCACGTGTGGAACATGAGCTGCAAGAAACGCTGTTGAGAAAGCTCACTATTAATTATGCTCCACGGTCCTGTTTTAATTAGAAGACAAACTGTTGTGGGAATACAAGCCTAAATTCAGACCTCAGGCCTTTTCATTAATAATTTTCCCTGAACATGTCAAAATGCTGTAATCAGTTCACTCTTTTTCTTTTTTCTCTTTTGCCTCCCTTCTAGTTCAAGCCACAAGGAGAGTTTGATGGTGAACTGTTCTCTTCTGGTGCTGCCACCAAAACAGGCCAGATTCTGGCATCCTCCCCTCTTCCCAGGGAGCACCCTCCTTCTTTAACACAGGTCAAGGGAAGTTGGCTACAGTGAAGGTGTTTGTCAAGGCATGTAATGGCTGGAGGATGCCACGTACAGGTCTTGGTCCCATAGGCAGACCTTCCTGCATCATTAGGTTGCACTGCAGGAATGAAAAAGACTCTAAAGCCTGCAGTGTGCTTGAGCAGTGCAAAGGCATTGACCCTCCCAGGCTGCATTCCCAACTGGTTTCTGAAAGCCCAAGCACACCTGAGAAATAATCCCTGCGTACCACCCTCACTGAGCTCCCCTTGGCCTGTGAGATGATGATGATGAGGCAGTCACACCAGGACAGGCAGCTGAGATCCTTGCTCATGTTCTTGTCATTTAGGAAAATCCCATTTTTGCCCAAATTGTCCGGGGATGAGGGTGGCACACATCCACTGTACCTGCAGGAGAAGTCATCCCTCCCAGTGAGGCAACCAGCCAGTAGCACCTACCATATCTGTGTCCGAGACAGGGCCGAAACTTGTCACGTAAATGTCTGTCTTGACTTCAGTTACGCTGTCTGGGACAACAACAACAACAACAAAACAGAAGGAAAAAAGCAATTAGAGAAGTGAATTTGCATGTACAGGGAAGGGTTTGGGTTTTGTTACATGGTGGTTTTTCCTGCCAGGCACCTCCCTGGTGAGCCCTCAGCAAGCCGGCATCATGCTCTCTGCTGTGCCCTGAACAATGGCTGATTTTATCACTTGTAATTGGGCAAATTAATCTCTGATGTAGCTCTGCTGCTTTCCACACTTACACTGAGGATGAATATGTCCCGCACAGCCAGACAATGCGTATTTACAAAATGTATGCAGCTACACGATACATAACGTGGCACAGATCCACATTTTCAATACAGAAGTAAGCCGTGGTGCTTTGAAACTCGTTTTAATCTGAAATCCCTTTGTGTCTCCCAGCCTGATAAACAGCCTAGTAATGTTCCACCAGTTTTAGGAAACCCTGGGTTTGTTACAGCTTCAGGCTTATCTGTACGTAAAAAGAACCAATATTCTGGTGGCCTTTTACTGCCACCACATTTGCTTTTCTCAGTGCTTCGCTCCTGATGAGCGGCTGCTCTTGCAAAGCTGCTCCTCACCTGCAGCCCACACTCCCCTGCATCCCAAGCCGTGCCACCCTTGTGGATGCTGAACAGCATCCTCACTGCCCCAGCAAAACCACAGAGCCCCAGTTTCTGCCCCAAGTGCTAAAGTCCAGGGGCAATCTTAATCACACGCCTTCAGGTAAAGATAAACTGAAGTACTTTGCAGAACACAGCCACCAGCAGGTATTATCCATGCCAAACAGCACATACAGCTCTCATTCTTGACTTCATTACTATTTCAGTGTGTTTCCTAATTGAAATCTCTGCTGCTGTCCCATTTTGCAGGGAAATCAAGGCATAACGGTTTGCCAGTTTCATGATCCAATGCTCTGCCCACTGGGTTGTGCTGAAAAAGATGATGGATGAGGTGCCTTAAGTTTCGCTTTATGTTACCATAAATCCTCATCACTTCTGGGACAGATCATGCCACTGGGTTCCTTTTGTACAGCATTAACTGGCTCAGAGCTGCTTTCCCAATGAAAGAACCACTTCAGAGACCCAAAGAAGAGTTTGTGTTTTATGTGTATAACCCCATTTTGGCCACCACAGCAGCTTTGCAAGTAGCCTGGTCAACCCGTTGCTCAATTCACTTAAGGAAATCCTTCTGTCCCCTGACAGTTATTTTGCAGTACTATGAAGCTCAGTTTTGTATCAAAGTTTTGTATCCAAAAGATAAGATAATCCATTCTGTCATAGTTTTGTCCTTAATGGCTAAAATATACATATACATGTCTCTAGTTATTATGGCTGGAAAGCTTCTGATGCAGCCTGTGGCTGATATTATTGTGCTATATAAGTGACCCTTAATCTTGTCCTGGTGTAATAAAAAGAAGGTTAAAGAGAAATATGTGCGCAGTACACTTTCTGAAACACCTGAAAGCCAACAAGACAACACAAAATTAGTTACTTCTGTAAGACTTAAGCACTTGGAGTATTCTGTCTCCCTTCAAATAAGTCCCCAGGTGAGATACACAGCAGAGAAGAACATTTAGTGAAGCAAGGCTCTTTCTGCTAACACATGCAGAGAGAGAAAGCTAATTATGTTTTAGAGAAAACAAAAACTCTCCCTCCCCTCCCATCTTCTCCCCGCTTCTTGGTGTCCATTTTGCCCAAGATAGTAATTTATGGCCAGGTTTATCAGATCAGGATCCGTGGCTGGCCATGGCCGGAGAAGCCAAGTTCCTTGTGAGGTGCAGGATGAATTGTCCCTTCACCCAAGGGGCAGGGGTCCATGAAGGGACCCACGCTTTACGATGTGATCCTCAGCATCCCAGCACAAGGGAAGGGATTAAGGAAGTGATGAGGAGATAAAAAGGCAGAACTAGTTTTGGACACCTTTTGATACAATCCTGCTACGTTTACACAAGCCTTTCTGTTCTTATCATGCTGTAACCTGGATGTCACAGAGCTCCAGAGACCCCTTTTCACCCCTTCAATCTACTGGCAAATCCAATCAAAGATAATGACTTTAATAAATGCCATTAATGTATTAATAATTTATTAATATTAATAATTACAGCCTGTATCTGAAGAGGATCCCCCATTTCCAGACTACAGACACACCCTGCCCCAGCCAGGCCATGGGGACCCACCAAACCTGGTGCAAGGCAGCGCCCAGTGCAGGGATGAGCTGAGGGGGTAGGCTTGATCCCTGGCTTATTGATGTCCCCCAGCACTTCAAAAAATGGGCTTCCTGCATCTCTCATGGCAAAAGCCAGACTTCACTTTCCCTGTTAATATGTGCTCCTAAGGGCAGGATTTGGCTGGGATCCGGAGGGATTTCTGAAATTAAATCATTGCTACGCAAGCAGGGATTTCAGCAGAGCTGGGAAATCCAGAGATAAGAAAAACACCAGCAGAACAGAGTGAGCTCCATCCTCAGAGATTTGTTTCCTTCATGATCCTACAGCCCAAGAGCATCCGCACTGCTTGAAGCCCTGCCTGAGCTTGTGCTGAGATGATGAGACCTCCTCTTCCAGAGAAATCAGGAACTACTCAGCCAGCCTCCTCCCTCCTTGCCCTCACACTTGCTCACCCTGAGCCTGAACAAGAAGAAACTGCATCTATTTTGCATGCAAAAGAAAACTGAGAGAGGAGCATCTCCTGCCTCTGCTCAGAGACACGTCAGGGAAATCCTTATCTCCTTCTCAGTCCACAGACACGCTCACACTGAAGCTTGGCTGCCTTGTCCAGTTCTCAGCAGATTTAATAACTGGGGACTGTACCGTAGCGGGGTTAGGTACTTTTCCTAGACCTGTTGCAGAACATTAAATAGCATTTTTCCTTTCCTAGCATCATCCTTCCCTGTGACTCAAAGTTTTTTTTACGTGCACAAATTGAGCCTTCAAGCCTGCTCAGGTGGCAGGCGGGTGCTGCCAGTCCTGTTTTATAGTTGGGAAAACAAAAAAGGATAGGCTTGGTTCAGGTAGGAAGCTGGAGCGGAGCAAGGACCAGAGCCCAGCTCCAGCTGCGCTGAGGAATGGTGTGTCCTGGCGCCCCACTGCCCAGGAGGGCTCGGGATGGCTCTTGGCATCTGGACCCTTTGGCCACATTGCTGAGCCTCACCGTGCCCCAAGCTGCTGCCACCAGCACACTGGGCAAGCAAAAGAAGACCATGAAACCGTCATAAAACTAGAAGAATAAGAGATTTGAGGTTCAACATTTGAACATGGGCAGAATTTAGACACCCGAGTGGCACATCATGTTCCCAAGCCATTTGTTCGAGGCTAATTCCCTTGTCTGGGGGCTTTTCCCGTTTGTAGGCTCAGCTTATTTCCAAGCTTCAGCACAACTGTGTTTGTAAAAACATCTGGAGCAAGCGTGTGAGCAGGAACAAGGTGCCGCAGGTTAATCAGAGCTGCCCCTTCTCCCCGGCAGTACAAACCCTGTCTCTGCCTGCCAGGCGATGCTGTCCTGCTCCTGCCCGCAGAAATGCCCCACAGCTGGGCAGATCTGCAATGCAAACATAAACCAAAAGCTGTAACATCCCTTCCCACAGCGTTACCATGGCACTCCCTACACCTACCTGCTCTTTAAAAGCTACCCTTCTCCAAGAACTCACTACGCCAGCTCTAGCTGCTTGTGCAGGCGATAAACATCCCTATTAGCTTTGTACAGAGGGCCGGATCCTGCTGCCCTGAGCCCCACACCAGCAGGGCCGCTTGCTTCCCTTGTGCATGCAGGTGTAAAGCAGCAGTGGCTGCCACTGAGATGCTTCAGGGTTTCCATTTCACCCACCTTCCCCTGTCCCCTCCCTTCAAGTCCCTATAGCCCATGTTCCTGGCCCTGGCTCCAGGCAGACATCCCCCCTTCCCACATTCTCTCTTTTAGGCGCTCGTGACTCCCTGAGCCTGTAAGGAGATAGCTATTATTTACAAAATGACAGAGGGCTATTTTTACTCGGTTCTTGGAAGCACTAGGAGCAGCAGCAGAGCTGGAATACAAATTACACTGCCTCGCTGCCTCTCCCCTTGCTGGCTGTAGATTGTAGGGCTGCTTCTACATGTGATTACGGGAGGCGGGGGGCACGGGGGGCTGAGGAGGCTCTTATTAAACATCCCGCTGCACTCATCAAATGCTGTTTATTTAAGAACCTCAGTCATAATATAATTGACTCAGCCGGTTGTGTTTCAGCTCTTGAGGTTTGCAGATGTGCTGAACACAGTCACACGTTTCCCAGGCGGGGGTTCCCAGAGGCTATGCCGCAAGCTAGCAAAAAACACGTGCCTGCATCCAAGAGCTGGAGGCTCCCAAACAATACGCACTATTAAAACAGGGGCGAAGCCACTGCAGCTTTGTGCCGGGGATTCCTGGCTGCTGCGCTGACGTCAAGGAGGCTGCACAGCCTTATCTTGGAGATAAGCTGGATGAGGAGGAGATGGGGACCTCCTTGAAACTGTGCTCTGTGTGGCATCGCTCCAGCTCTGTCCCAGGGCTGTGCTGGGACCTAAGGGACCTTGGAGGTGAAAAACCTGTCTGTACTGGTGTTTCTGTGCGTGATGGCACGGCTGAGTCTAGACAGGAGAACAGTGCTGTTCAGGTTCTTCTGCACCTAGGGGTACAAACCATGTCTGCTCCAGGCCAGCTTCTGGAGGTAGATGTTTCTGCATTGGGCTCCCTATGAACTGCTCTGGACCCCAGCCAGCCCAGTATCTCATCTCCAAACATGGTCGCAGACTAAAAAGTGCAGTAACAAGCTGATAAAGCCCTTTAACAGCCTCCTAGACTGCAATTGCATTTAGCCTTAGCTCGAGAATTTCTCAGCTTCATGAGGCCCCCTTAGCCAGTGATCCTCTCCCAAGGACTTGTCTAGCGTCCCCTCAAACAGACAAAATCCTTTGGGAAGGACTCCCGCCATCCTGCATTGAGGGTAGTGTCACCATTCAGAGACAGGAGATGCTGTGTAACTCTTTCCTGTGTCACATAACCCAAAGCAAGCACACTGGACAGGACAGTGATTTACAGTTAACCCAGCGTTCCCGGGAAGGGAAACACTAGAAGTTGGTCTATACTACCAACTTCTACCTCATGCTTTAAATGCTCATGCCAATAAATAAGCAGCAGAAGTAACTTTTACAGCTGCACACAGGAGCTTTTTGGGTGTTTCGTTCTTCATTTTCTCAGCTTTTCACTGGGGGATTTAATCATTTAATCTTTCTTCCAATTTTAGCCTCCTCTCAGCAAGAAAAGAGGCACTGAAGAAGGAAGGGCACATCTCTGAATGGCATGGGGTACCATCTCTGTGACATTGCCTTTGGGGCTGACATGCCAGTACTGGGAGAGGACAGGGAGGCGCAAGCAGAGGAACAGGTGCCCGATGGGAGATGGTAACTTTGCCTCTCCCCACAACCTCCCTCGCAAGAGCTGCAGAAATCGAGACATGACATCTTAGACATGACATCTTCTACATGACCAACTGCACACAAGAAACCCCTGATGTAGCCCTCGCTGCTGCAGGGCCAGCAAGACTCTACCACATAGATTAGAGATGCTTTTCTGGCTTTTTTTTTTTTTTTTTTTTTTTTTTTTTTTTTTGCTAGGGAGATCAGGAATAGCTACACAGAAGGAAACATTTCAGTGAACATCACTGCAGTGCTGCTAATGCCTCCTAGGCTTGTCCGGCCCTGCCAGGGGATAAAGCTGACTCCAAGGACACAGACTGATGGAGCTCCTGCCACGCAAAGGCAACAAAGCAGCAAGAGCCATTGCTAATGTCAGGACTGCAAACATCCCTACTGCACCTGGGATGTATCCTGGGAGCAGAGGCTGTGCATGGGTCAGGGTGGGAAGGCTGGAGAATAGAGACAACACCACCACCACCACACACACACAAGAAGGTTCTGGCATTTCCTCCAGCATGTATGAAAGGAAGAGCTAGAGCACAGAGAGATCTGGGCAGCTCTCAGCACTGTCGCTTCACTCAGTTGGTTTTGACTTAAGGATCTTAGACAACACATAGAGAGGTCACAGTCAGCTTCTTCAGACACCCAGTCCCAAAGTCAAAACACGTATGTGCAGATGTCGCTTGGCTGCTTTAGTGCCTCAGCATCTTTGAATATGAAATTACTTGTTCAAAAGCAAATACCAAGGCTCATATCACATACATTCACTCAGGTTTGTCAAATTCAGCCTGGGCATCTTTCCCAAAAGTGAACGGCAACAGGCACACGTGCTTCATAAAAGAATAACCCAGAATATACATAGAGTGCCTTGGTCCTGTCAGCAGCCTTCCTTACATAGGAATAAATTGTAACCACCTCCATACATAGAATTACACAGAACTGAAACAATTGAAATCAGTAAGAAGCAAAGACTTTTGGTAGCGTAATACACAGCCTACAGAAGTCAATGCCGAACAGCAGTGATCACGGCCAAGAGTGTCACCAGCAGGGCTGGGAGCTGGCCCAGTCATTTGCAGGTCAGATAGAGCAAACAGTGGCATTACTTTTAATTCCCCGAACTATCTAAAGCACAAACATGTCTCCAGGAAAACTCATTTGGGCAGAAGAATCAAGACACAACAGAGACCCCGTTGGCCCCATTTTGTCCATGGGGTCAGGATAATCCCAGAGGTAGGTCAGCCCACCCAGACCTGACACCCTATGATTGCATCTGCCTCTTTCTAGTGAACGTAGAGGTGAGGATGACCAGGGTCCCGTGGATGAAGGCTGGCCTTAGCCTCGTGCTTCCACCTGAGACAATGTGGTTAAAGATGATGGGATGCTCATCCGCTGCAAACTGGGGTCAGCCAAGGACTGAGCACTGGGAAATTTGTATTCGGCAGAATAAACTACACAGCTAGGAAAGAAACAATATAAATGTCTGAAACAAATGTCTTATCTCAGCAAAAGCAGGGGTGAGTAAAAGCCTGCAGGGGATTGCCAACGAGACCTTTAGATCAGATCTGTATCTAGCTCTATGTGTCACGAACTATTTGTCTAATGCAGTTTGGCTTGCCTGTTTGCTTGCTTACAGAAGTGGTTGCCCTGTCTCACTCGTACAGCTGGAATAACTCTGTGTAACAGATCCCACCCCCTCAGTTACACTCCCAGTGACTTCTGCAGAGTTATGGTCAAAAAGGCATCACATTTACACAGGAAACAAAGCTACCCACTGCTCTCCGTGAAAACATCAAGCCTGTCCTTCCCATTCTGGGGTGTCGAGGCATCTTTTCACAGAGGTTGGCTTATCACCCACCGCTGCTGCTTGAATCCCCTGGGACTGCCAGCGTTTACTGTACAGTCAGTTCCGGAGAAGCTGCTCCGTGAGCTGCAGTGATTAATCACTACCTTCTCTCTGGTGTGATGGCACACCAGTGACTACAATTGCATGTCCTCCAGCCAGACTAGAGAGAAGTCATCAAATCTGTAAACACAGAGACGAATGTGATACTTCTTCCAGTTGCACTCTCTGTCCTTTCTCCCCCCAATGCGGATACTTCAGCACAGGGGGAGCAAGAAATTCAACAGAATTTCAGGGGCTCTCTCAAGAGGCAGCCAACAACAAAACCACTCACGCATGATGAGAGAGATCAGCATGGTCTACAATTACATGTGCATAATTTTCAGCCCAGAAGAAGTGAGATGATGCCTGTCAAATCCATCAGAGACAGCCTGCTGCCCTGTCTCTCTTTCTTTGCAGGGCCAGGGGGAGCTGACGCAATGAAGAGATTTATTCCCTGTCTCACACAGCATGCTGCATACACAGCTTTCTAACACGGCCGCATCCAGGGTCCTCTGCAGCAACAAGATGCAGGACCACGAAGTGATCCAGTTACCACTCGAGCACGGCTTGTCTAGGATTTATGGCACACCGTGATGTCTGGATGGATGCCTAATTCCCAAGTGATCCCCGGGGCACAAACTCCTTGGGTTACATAGGGAAGATCAGCTCAGTTCTTGGAAGAGAAATCCCTAAGCAGTCTCCAAATGCACTACGCATGGGCTTGTGGCTCTGACCCAGGTCAGAACCTACATAACACATTGGCTACAGAGTCTGGATCAAGGCATAACTACTGCTGAAAGCAGAGGAGTCAGGCGCACCTTGCTCCTCCCTGCTTCCAAACCAGCAGTGAGTCAGTGTTCCAGCACAGTCCTGAGAGGGTATCTACTTGTCCCCTTTGGGGGAGAAATTGCACTCCCTCCCTAGCACTTCCATGTGAACAACACCACAGGGTAGCCCAGTTTTCTGGTCTGAACTCCCTGCACAGACCATGCTACGTTGCCCCTTTGCCTTAACACGCAAAAGATAAGGCGTTCCAGGCATACCTGGCGTGGTGGGTAAGTCCACATGTTGCTGTAGAAGGTGCTACATGGATTTCACACCTTCCCATGCTGGATAAAGGTGTTTTCTCACATTTACCAAGAGCAAGAGATGCAGGTTAGAGCTCAATCCAGCAGAACAGCCTAGGAGAGATATTGCTCTACAAACAGCAGAGCCAAAAACCCTGCTTTCCCACAGATCAGCTTTTCTTGCCTGTTTTTCTGATGCCTAACACCAGTTAATCCTATCCAGTAACTCTCTGCTTTGGGTCTTTTTCCACTCAGCTTCAAAATTCCACAGATCTTGCAGAGACTTAAAATCTCCAGGATATCTACCTTTCTGTTAGGTTTTGTTCAGATCAGCCAACAGGCTCAAAAGCTTTTAGAAGACAAAAGGCAGAACAAAAGATATGATAATCCTTGCTCCATTAGGAACCCAGGCAAAAAAATACCACAAGACTAAAAAGAGCTATGGATTTGGTTCGTGTTTTTTAATTGAGCTTTCCCTCATTGCCCTGTGAAGGCGTGCACACGCACATATTCTTATTATTTCATTAAGTGACATAAAATACACATCCAGAGTTTAGAATCACGACCTAGGGCAAGTTATTGATAAACATCAAGTCCAGACAGAACAAGAGTGAGAGTCAGATAGAAGAGAGAGTCAGAAGCAGCAACTGCTAGAGGATGTGCAGTCATGGAGGCTTTACACACACGCCCCATTCTCACACATACAGACTATAAACAGAGACTACAAATTAGTTGAGCTATTTTTGCTACAGACAGAAAAGACGGAATGAACAAAGCTACTGTAGTTACTATTTTAAGGACTCAGGACACCCTCAGATGCTATGAAGACAGAGGAGGAATATGTATGTACGAGCGTGCTTTTGGAGGTTCTATAGTGCTTTGAGACCCTGTGGTAATGGAAGAGGGATCCTACATAAACATGTTTGTTATATTTTATAAACACAATGAGAAAATGTGTGAATGTAAATCAGCATGCATAATTTAACATATTCAGTATTAAAGTCTGTCCTTGATGCTTAAGCCAGAAGCGCTTGGGGAAGGGAATCCCTGGCGGTCCCAGCGGACAGGGAAAGAGCACTCAGACAACACCATGTTGCTGGCTGGTACATGCTGCTCTGGCCCTAACAAAACTAAAGCCAGGAGGATTTTGGTGAGCACAGTCCTGCAGGGTGCCTGCGTGGCTCTACGCACTGGAGTGAGCAATGAGTTGAGGGCAAAAATGCCAGACTAGTAGTTTGCGTTGGGCAAACCTCTCTGTGTTACCTACAAAACACTCGTGTTCCATCTTGGTCATGCCTTCCTGACCTCATCTTCAGTTAATTTCCCTCTCTAGGGTTCAATGCCAATGTTCTTGTTGACCACATCAAGGGATATTGGTGAACAGCACCCTCAGGGAAGGACCGCAGCAGGTCTCGTGCCCCAGTGCTTTGGCTTCAGTTGCACATACACAGGAGAGATGAGGCACCAGAACCCTTTGGCGGATCCCTTCACAGTGTGTCGCTCAGCTGGGAGAGTCAGTCATTAGACCAGGCTTATCCAGAACCTGCGTGGACGTGGTGCACCTCTGAAGCTTTTCCATCAGGGAGCTTGCAGACCAGCCCTGGCATTTCCTAAAAACGCTGAACCTTTTGTTAACTCATTCTCAGCAAGTCTGTCTTTAACAGAAATCATCACTTCCCAACAGGCCACTCACATGCTTGAAGAGGACCTGAAAAAAACCTTCAGATCAGTGCCAGTAAAATCCTTAGAATTTGTAAAGCAATTACTGAGCTCTTTAATTCCTCAGAGCTCAAGGCAGATCCCCGGGAAAAAGATAAGCACGAGGGTGCAATACAAAACTGGAATTGCTAACCTGATAACCATTGATACACAGAAAACAACAGGAAAGATTGGAAAGCCAGAGAGCAAGTAGGGAAAGGCAAGAAAAATCAAATGGGAGACACTGCATTATTGCAGAGGGAGAAAGAATAAAGACAACGTCTCAGTCAAGTGCATGGGGTTTGCAGGCAGAGCTCTGAGCTCCAGTCCCACCACCGGTGCTAATCTGCACTATGGCACTAAACATGCAATGCAGTTCTGCTGTGCCTCAGTGTCCCCATCTGCCTTTGAGCCTCAGCCCTGCCTTTGACCATTTCTTGTTCCAGGTTGCTCTGCAGGCTGAGCATTGCCAGACCACACAGTAGACTGTAGCATGCAAAAAAAAAAAAAGAGAAAAAAAAAGAAAAAAAAAAAAGAAAAAAAAAAAGAGTGGGTCCTGGGGCTTGCTGTATAGCTAAGAGGAAGAGTCCATTTAATTCTCAAGCCTGTCCCCTGAAGACAATGTCAGGTATTGAGACAAAGATACAAGAAAACCACAGCAGGGAGCAACACAGTAATTTGCACTCTGGTTCTCTTTTCCTCTAGCTCCTGGCTGGCATTTCCTTCAGTGGGAGAACTCAATCAGCTCCTGCGATGGTGTGCCTCTGCTGATGCTCCTGGCATCCTTCACCACCACCCCCAGGGGAATACAGATAAATGCTTTCCTTCCCCTACACACCCCAACATGGTCTTCGCCTGCGTGATCACCAAGCTGTGAGCGGAGCCAAGGTCTCCCCCGAGCTGTCTCTCCCCCATCACGTACGGGTCACTGGGCTGCACAGCTACCGCTCATCCAGTTTGCAGCAGTGCCAATACTTGGTACAAATAAACTTATTTAATTCACGATGCCTTGCAGTGGTCAATTTAACATTTCCTCTGATTCTAGAATCCTGTTGTACAGCATGTCAAGCTCTCCTCACCGCCTGGGCTCCCCCAGCTCCCCGTGGTACCTCTGCACACCAAGAAATGCGTTGGGCAGCACGGACCGAGAGTCCACCCCTGTCACATGGAAATAGCTCCTCCTGTGTTTGCTGCCCCACACTTGCAAGGATAAACAGAGAGTCTCTGAAGTGCAAGATAAACCCCCAGACGTGCACATGCCCCCCGTCAACCCCCTCTCCCCTGGCATGCCCCAGCCAACGACCAGGGCCAGCAAACACCAGGAGCAGCGGGGTGATCCACATGTGGTCAGATGGGCTTATTTATGCATTTGAGCTGTTGTTATACACCCAAGTGAGCAAAACTCTTTTAGATGAAATTCCCTTATGGCTCTAAATCTTACCCTCTCCAGCACTGTTCAGACACCAGTGTTGTCTGTGCCATGGACAGGAAGGCTTTTTGTCACAGTTACTCACAAAACTTTGGAAACAAACATCAAATTTTCAGTTCTGCCCACTACATGAATTATGATATGCTGCATAATACTCCAATACTTCCATCAGAGACAAGCAGAGGGCAGATGCCTCCAGATGTAATTTTTAATTTCCTTTGCTGGGGCGAATGTCTTCTTGTTTCAGCAAAGTGCATTCAAAGCGTTCCAGTTCCCATGGCAACTCCCTGCTTCCACAAGAGATGCCATTTTTCATGCCATCCCTTCAGAATTAGACGTCTCCTAGCAGAAGTTTTGAAGAAATGTCTCTCTTAAATATACATTTATTAGAGACAGTGCCTGTGAGTGTGTTTTATTGACACGTTTCTTAGGCGACTCACAGCCTACAGAGGAGAAAACTGTCTCCAGGAATATGCTGGCTGCCAATCTGCCTTTTTTCAGCTTCTGTTTTCAAGAAGAACTCTCTTCTCTTTTTCTGCCACGTACATATCAGCCAGCACTTGCTCCCTTTTTTTGTTTGTTTTATTTTATTCCTTCGTGTTCCCATCACTCTTCCCCCATGCCCAATCTTGCTCAGCCCAGCTCCCCAGTAGTGGAAGTGCAGCAGGGGAATGCCCAACCAGTTCAGCACATGCTGAAAATATCTGCACCCATTCACTAGTGCTGGCACGAGCACTGCCCGGGGACTCCCTCTTCTCATGCAAGCAGAGAGTCACCATTGCATTTGCAAGCAGACAAAACCCAAAGTTCTGCAAGAGAGAGACCACTACAAGAGCCTCTCAGCCTTGGAGGGCTACATCAGGAGCATCCACACCATCTCTGCCCCGGCTGCTCTCCCTGTGCCATCTGGCCAAAACTCCTGGGCACCATGTGCCCTCTGGGAAAGGGCGAACACATCAGGGAGCCTCCGTGCGGGGCTCCCACACTGGATAGGGGAAGGATTTGTGCCCCAGGTCTGGGTTATCTGGTGCCACTCAGGCACCCCCGTTGCAGCCATTCACAGCCTCGCGGTACCCTCTGTGGAGAAAGTGAGATGCAACATCCCACCCACAGCAGCTTCCAAAGAAACAAGAACCCCAGGGAGAGTTTCTATTTCAGGCTGCGCAGGCAGCTCCCAGCCTCGCTGTCCTCCAGGGATTTCCAGGCTCCCCAGCTCAGCAGAACCCCCCCGGTACCGCAGCATCCGTGACCCCAACTTGCACCACACTCAGAATCTCCCACCCAAGCTCCCGACAGCTCATCGGAAAGAGGCGGCACCAGCCCTAGCAGGGGTCCCTGCGGGAAACCGCGCTACAGCTCTCTAATAGAGCTGTAACATTACAGCTTCAAATTGCCTTCCTTCAGGAGACAAATCCAAGCAGGTAAATTGGCAGGAGCTAAACAGATCCAGAGGCTGATGGAGCTAATCGCAGGCATGTTTAAATGCAAAGGCCCAGGGAACCTCACTCAAACCCAACACGATCACTGATGCTCGCTGCTGGGCTTAATTCTCAGGTGCAGCCTGCTCGGAGAGGTGTGAAAAGCAGGGGAAAAGGCAAAGCACTGGGAGCAAAAGCCGCACACCAGCTTCAAGGTCAGGATACCAGTCCTCAGCAAAACCATGCACCAAACAGCAGCTCCTGTTCACCCCATTGCAGAAATGACATGGATAAACACCATTGTCCCTCGGAGAAGTTTAGAAACATTTTCTTAGCCCAGCCATCAGCAGGGACGCACAGGCTCAGGGGACACTTCTTGCTGACTCCAGACTTCACATTAATTGTACCATCCCACCCGCCATTAATCAAACGTCTTCCACTGGCATTTTTATTGAAAATCAATTTAATAAAGTAGGTGGGAGTCCACATGCTTCCATAACATCAGATAAATATTCATGGGGGCTTGTGCTGCTTTAGCTAAATGAGTTTTTTAAATTTAACTGGTGCAATTTCCTTGTTCCTTAATATATAGCTTGGCTTGCCCTTGTTTGGGAATAGAAACAAGGTGGGACTCAGCCCTGCGCTGGCTTGCTCTCAGACACACCAAGGAACAATCCTTTGCTATTAAGCCAACATCTTTTGGCAAGGATATTGTCATCCATAATTGGAAATACTAGTCTGCTGGGGTCAGTGTCACCTGGTGCAAATCCCCAAAGCCAAGGCTGAATTCAGAAGGGCCATTTGGAATCAAAAACTCATTTCCAACCACTAGGAGCGTGGACACCAGTTCTGCCTCTGCGGGTGTGCCCTTTGATTTCTGCTTTTCCCTCCCTGTTTAAGCAGCTATTGTGCTCCAACAGCAAAAGCTAATGAAAGCCATCAGAAAACATGTTCCCCTGATGCTTAGTGAAGGGGGTTAAAAGGCTTCCAGCTACCAAAATACACAATGCACCAGTGAAAGAACTGAAACACACCCACACAAAGCTTCAAAATTTATGGGGTGCGTGAGAAGGAGGGATAAGGACCACGCTGGAACAACCTCTGCAGCCCTTGCTGGGAGCATCTGCCCTGGGGAGGGCAGGTTAACCCCTCGCTCCCCGCGGAGGCTGCAGAGCAGCCGTGACCAAGGCTCCTTACTGCAGCCCTCCTTCTTAAAGGCACTTATTAGAGTCCAGGGGGAAGAAAGGGAAAAATCTGACATGCTGATCAAATTTAGTTGAAAGGCAGGGTTTCAGACAGTCCTTATCAGTAGAGAGATTTTTACAGCGTCTAACAGCTTCTTTGTTAACTGGAGCAGTGAGGAACTGCAGCTTCCAAAAAGCGGCAATGCAGGGCAATTCAACCACTGCCAGGGCTCTTGTCATGTTATCCTAGTGATACCCTTCTCTTGAAAGGCAGTGCTTTGGAAATCAAGCGCATTATCATTTTGTCTTTGTTATTAACGCAAACTGACTTGTTTTCATCATTACAGCCTCGACCTAATTCCCCGCGCACATGCTCCCTACAGCAGCTCAGATCTCTGGGCAGGATTTGCTTTCCCCGTGCTTTAATGACATGAAGGCTGTGACGAGCCCCACAGACACGCACAGACAGCCCAGGAATGGGGTTCAAACAGCCCTCCCTGCCCCTGCATCTACCGACAGTTGCATCTCCCATGTCCCTGCTCATGGGTGGAGGTGGCATGAAGACAAATGGACTCCATGAACTGTCACCATAATCATTTTCGCCTCATCCCCAGCAGCTCCTGACATGGCAGAGGTGGGCAATGCCCACTTTCTGATGCTATGAGATAGTCCAGTTCCTCCCAAAACTTCACATTGGCTGTGGGGACAGTTCTGCAAGCTTCTGAGCCTATTGGTTTCTCCAATTTCCCCCCTATTAAGACAGCAATCCTGCTTCTGAGATCACCCTTCCCAGAGACAAACTGCCTGTCAGCAAACAATATTAAATACAGGGTATCATATTTGACAGATTATGGCATGCTTTTAGTTTCTTCTCTCTTGGATGCGGGTCACACAACTAATGTCATCTCCAAATGCTGAAATCCTAGATGTGAAAAGGTAAAACTTAATTGCCTTGAACAGCAACTCTTGTATTGACTTGAACATAAGGCCCATAAATATTAATATAGCTATATTTAGCCCCTTTCAATTATACATACAAAATTAAACATCTTTCTGGGAACAAATCAGTCCAGATAGGGTTTGAGTTTTTTTTTTCTTTTCCCTTTTTAATGCCTTCTGCACCAAAATAATAACAATTCTAATAAAGCCAAGGCTTTTTAAAAAGGAAGGAAAAAAAGGAACAGTGGAAGGAGGCAGAGGTTTAAAGATACCTTCAGCTGGCTCAACCAACTTGCTCCACAGGTATTCAGAAGCACTTGTGTACTCCTAACCTTACTCCTGTCCCACCTGGTTCCCCCCTTATTTGTTAGATTCAGTTCTTTTCCTGGCTGGGAGCAAACTGGGACCCATTGAAGATGTGAGCACAGAGGGGGGCACACAAGGACACCAGCCCAGCCTGGGACCTCAGGGTCCCAACACAACGGCTGGGAGGGGGATGCTGGTCAAGGGACTCCTGCTCGGCCAGAGAAGAAAAGTCCCATCTGCAGCACGGCCATGCGATGTCTTCTGCAGTTTAAGACCTTCTCTTTTGTATAGAAATCACATCCGCTTTCCTCATTTGCAAATTAATTATACATCACTTTCCTCGCCAAAGTGGACTTAATGGTATTAACGTTACATGAAAAAAGGAGAAGCTATCAGAAAGCTTCTCTCATAGTGATAGTTAGATTGATCAGGAAAGAAGAAAGGAGATTTCACGCTTTTGTTCTTTAACCCTTCCACATGTGAGCAGACAGGGCCCTTTTCTAGGAAAAGGCTTTTCCAAGTACTCAGGTGAAACCAAGTACATCTCTCCATAGGGAAGAGCTTTAATCTTGCAAGCACAAAGCCCTGTAATTCAATTCCCACATGTGCATAGACCCTTTACAGAAAACACAACTTGTGGAAAGAAGAGTTTGCACCCTCATTTTTGGCAGGACAGTGACCTTAAGTGTCTAAAGTGACATTGACGGCTCTCCAGGAGACATGTCTTCAAGGAAGTAAGCAGGAATGCAGGACTGCAAAAATCTGATCTTGCCTGTACAAATACAAACAAGTTCCTCAACAAGAATTCAGATGGGTGCAGTAAGCCAAATTGCTGGTTTTTTTTGTTTGTTTTGTTTGTTTGTTTGGTTTGTTTTTTTTTTTTTTTATGGTCAGAACCTTTCCTTGACAAAGTTCCTTGTATCAGAACTGATCCTTCCAAAAGAAGAGACGTGAAATATCTGAAATGACTTTTGCAAGGTTGAAATAGTGTCTTGAATTTTCAGACACAATTTATTTTGCTCCAGTCATGAATCATTCCATTCACTAATTCAGTCTGAACTTTGCCATCAATAGGATTTTCCATCAGGTTTGGGTTGGGAGTGGGGGAGGAAATAAATCATATGCTTTTTCCATGCCTGTTGTTCTCAGCACTTTGGTTTGAATTATGTTCTTCTAGAAGGAAAAGTGAACAGGCTGTCCTTTTCTCACAATGTAAATTGCAGATTAAAACCTCTCTCTAGGCTATACTCTGTGCTTACAATTGCCAGTACTCCATCAAGACTTTTTTTTAATAAACATGAGCTGTATGTCCTTCAGAGGCAGATTTTTAAAGTAAACTGCAGGTCGGTACACATATACAAAGAAACAATTACACAAAACTCCTGCCTGACCAGACTCAGCGAGAGTTTTGCCACTTACTACAACAGCATGAGAATTTCCCTCAGACTTTTGACAGTACTTGGTTAAGGGACCCTGCCTGGTTTGGCCTCATCATCTTGCAGCAACTCACTCCACAAAGCCCCATGCATCTTACAAAGCCTCATGAACGCTCCAATATTTTTATTTAATCAAACAATAACCTTTAAATAAATGAAAGACCATTAACAAGCTAACAGGTCTGAATCAGCGGCATTAATCCCCCCACCGCGGGGGCCCAGGTAGATGTGATTTGATTGCTTCTTCCAGATGGAACCAGGCTGAGAGTCACCACCAACATGATCAATGACTTTGCCTCATCAGACATAATCGGTGGCTCTGTATAGGTACACAGACTGCTGCAAACACTTTCTCCTCTAGCTCAATGAATAAAATAACTGCTGTTTCCCCGATATTTGACCAGTTGGTTTGACCACCGGCTTCCCAGAACAAACCAATTAAAGTTGTTTTTAAACTCTATAATACCCAATAGAAAAAAAAAATCTTATTTCACAATCCATGTCAAAGACATATCATAAATCCTTTATGTGGGACTAAACGAATAGAAATTCTAATAAATTAGTAGCTAGTATAGTTCAACAGATCAATAAAGATATCCTTGCAAGCAGTTTATAGCCATCTATAACATCATCTACTAATGTTCTCAAAACCATTTAACACACGTTCAACACGCTTAAACATCAGCTCCCCTCTTCCAAAGTCATTATAAACAAATAGCATCATCCTGTCTCCTACATGCACCCACCAGCTTCCCCTCGGGCACGGACCAGCTGCCCAATGTTCGCACCCCTTCACCGCAGGTGTTTGATCCAGCACTGAGGCTTTGAGATGTTACTCCAGTACAAATTCCTGGGGTAAAAATTCCCCCAAATGGATTCACTTTCCTAGAAAAATTTCTCACCGTTTGGGAAAAATCTTACTTCTTGCCTACACGTGTGGATGTATGGAGGGGTTAGCAGCTTGGGGCAGGCTCCTTATTGGAACTGTAGATAGCAAATGAAGGTACCATCTAAATAAAGGCATCCAAAGCAGCATGAGAAATGCCTTCCCCTCCACAACCCTGGCAGCATGGGGGTTGGTTACAGCCTCTCTGGAGAGCCCAGGAACACGCAGCTCAGGGACAGCCTTGTCACTGGTGACCAGCAAAAGCCATGAATCTCATTTCACAATGGGTTTTTAACCCCTCCGGAGTGTTTGTGATATCCCCAAAGCTTTGATACAGGCTTGTTGCCCTAAGCAAATTCATAACTTATTTAAGAGAAGACTTTCACCCTTAGGCATAGCTGTCAAGCCCGTATTCCTCACTTGCTTTCTGATGTGTGCATCATTTTCACACAGAGCTCCGTTTCCCTGTACACCGTAGGTTTAAACAGCAGCACAACTGGGATTTCTGCACGAGAGAGGAGAGCATCGGGGCTGTGCAAATCCACAGCAAAGCTGCCTTTGGAGAGCTGCACGCGAGGGGAAGACAACCTTTTTCAAATTTGTTCATAGATCTTAGCTTCAGAAGTTTGACAAGAGAGAGCAGGGTCCCCATTGCCCAGAAAGGTAAATATTATAGAAGAAAATGCTGTTCAGGCAATACCTCGGCTTCAAATTAAAACTCATCAAGAAATCTCAGACAAAGACAAAAACCTGAGATAAAACATGGATTTTTTCTAAGAAAGGATCAAATTCCTCCCTGGAGTAATCAATACAGGGCATGATGTCAGATCAGAGAGAAGAGATGAGAAGTTGGGAGAGGCGGAACATTAAGATAGGAAAACAGAATAAACAGTGTCTTGAAACCCTAGAAATGATAACAAACCACAAAGGACTACTAGGTTTGTCATCTAATGTTTCTCTTGCACAAACAGTAGATCTAGATAAGGTTTATGACAAACAGTAGGCAACTTCATCATGCACAGGTGAGAAAAACCCACAGAAGAGCTTAAGGCCAGACCAAATCCATCCTCCCTGGATACCTGGGGACCAGGTCTGCTGCAATGGGACGTGGGACGCACCACAGCAGGACTCTGCCACCACCGCTCAGGTGCGCCCACAGCGACGGGCTGTGCATGATGCTTCTGCCCAAGGATGAAGAGCAGCCCTGCCTCCACCCCTCTGCCCAGCATTTTCAACATTTCATTCAGATTTTAGGAAGTAAAAGTTCTCTAAACTTAAACCTGGACAATTTAACAATTTCTACTAGTAGAACAATTTCTACTAGGTGTCTCTCACTGCAAACAGACTTTTCTTGGATCTTGCCAGCCAGATAAGCCCTCATTGTTACAGCTTGAAGAACACTACTTTTGAAGAGAAGGCAGTTCTATAATTTAATTATTCTATTTCAGCCCCTCTGCCTAATGCTTACATAATAACAGACAAGCCCTTACCTGCAGGGGGTCAGGACAAAATGACAGATGCACTGAGGTGTAACATACCAAGCCTCTCACAGGAATGTCTCAACCTAAAAGGAGCTACTCTGCACTTAAGTCCAAAACCTCTTGGCCATCAGCACTTGAATCAGTGAAATACAGGTGGCGAGACAGGGATACAGATGTTTCTTACTTGCTCAGAAGCCATCCTGTCAAAATACACCATCATTAAAAAAGCAGAAAGAAACACTGCACCACAGAAAGAAGAGGCAAGAAAAATCTTCAACTGAGGTGCACTTCACTTATAAAAGAATAAAGGGAATGCATCAGCAAGATAAATATTAACAGGTGGCTACAGATCAAAACCATTAGCCGGGCAGAGCTGACATAGTAAGGCCAGATAAAAGGCACCACGAGCCCATGTTGGGCATCCCTGATTTGATCCTACTGTGAGAAGCAAAGCCTGACTGTACCAAAACCTGCTCAAGCCCAAGGGGATCTGCGCTGAGCCCAATGTGGGCAGGGAGATGCTGACACCACACAAAGAGCAACCCAATGGAGATGAGGAAGAAGAGGCAGCCACAAGCCTGGGTTGCTTCCACTCTCCAGATATGCCAGGTTGTGGTGGTACAAACTGAGGCTTCCCCACTGCCTGGACGGGACCCACTCGCTGCCAACCCTGAGGACAAGGAATGGGTGCCATGGCCTGTCCCCATGGGAGACGAAACCAAAGGGGCCAAGTGCCTTGCTCTGCCTAGGGAATAGCATTGCTTTAATCCAGTTGCCTCTGTTTGCTGGTCCCAGTAAACCACATGCTCTGAAAACTTCAGTAGGCTCCTAAGCCTCATCTGTCCAGAAGCACGTCACGCAGACAGAGCAGCAGGACGCGTGCCAGCCACCGCTTCCTCAGTGGGGCCAAGTCAGCTGTTTAGGGAGTCCAGAGACACGGAGTAGAAGCTTTGAGGAAATACTGTGAGTTATCTTGTAAGTTATGCTGCATCCAGGAGGGATAACACCGATCGATCCTAGCCTAGCTGCTTAACATGGTACAAATTACTTTTTAATTGCAATTGGAGAAACTGGCTTATCTAGAAAGTTTACAGCCCATCCTTTAGAAAACTGAACAGCTTACTCTCTCTTCCTCTTCCTTGGGGAAAAAAAAATCTTTTCCTCCTTGGCATCACCTGGAAAAGGCCAACAGTTTTCTGGAGCACAGGCTTCCCCTGATGACCCGATACAGAGGCTTTGTCCATCACTGCTCCAGATGCCCTCTGGATTCCAAATCCTTACACCAAATAGCAACTCGGACACACCCCAGCCCCCGCGAAGCAGGCAGTCTCTGCTGAGCTGGAAGAAATCCCTACCCTGTTCTGCAAACAGCTACAGAAAGGCCCCATGTGCCTCCTTCCAGGGCAGTAAGGTGCTCCCCAATAGCTTTGTATTGCCAAAAATCTGTTAAAAGGATTCTCGAGGCTGTAAGGAAGCAAAAGGCTGAGATGAGTCTGGAAACCTCCCCTCCTAACCCTCTCCAGGTACTCACACAAGATGGTTGCGTTTTGGTTGCAGCACAATGGACCCAGACTTCATCAGTTAGGAAACAAGGCTGCAGAAGGTACAGCTGCCCAGAGACCATCACTGAACCTCAGACAACCCGACCACCGCATCCCCTTTCATGGTAACTGTGCTGGGCACTGCACTGGCCATGTAAGGACTGCAGAACTTCAATCACTCTTCACAATAAGCAGCACAAGGATATACAATGTATGCTTTTGCATCAGTCATTCTTGAAGGATCACTCACGGGCCTTATCACTCACATCTCACTCTTCAAGCATTTCTTCTTTTTGGGTATACGATATCTCTCCCTTTGTCAGCCAGTTATACCTCTTCCTTCTGGCCACATCTCCTCTCTCTAATTCTTGCAGCCAAGGCAAGCTCCAGGTTCTAAACTGGAGCCAGCTCTGCAGGGAACCCCAACAAAGACAATTTCAGAGCTATAAATGGATGCTCCTCACCGCAGCCCCTGTGGGGCTGGGCAGAAGATCTGCATGACTGCACAGCTGCAGACCGGGAGTGGAGGCCAGTGCTGTCCGTAGAAACTCTCTCAGTGGGAGATTTTCTTATCCTGCAAGACTGGCCATGACAACAGATGTCTCCATCCCCTTGGGGTCCATTTCTGTTCCTTTTCTGACTTAATAACCAATCTGCCCTCTGTTTTCCCAGGGGAAATGCAGGTTATCTGTTGACAGTTTCTTTTTCTTCTCCATCACTCTACTCCTATAACATAATTATTTATGCAGCTACCCCTTCTCCAAGCCCAGACTGTATTTCAGTGGTCACAGGGCCAAACAGAAGACTCGGTTCTGTCCCTAAGAGCAAGCCAGCCCCAGCTCACCTGGCAGAGACAGAGAGAAACCTCTTACCAGCCACAAAGACTTCTCTGTGACACTGACGGTCACATCCCCAGCACTATGGGCTGTTCCTGCAGAAGAAGGGGTCTGACAGTTATCTTCTCCTCTCCCAAGCTAGCCTGGAGTACACTCACAAACCTCTAAGTGCCATCAAGACTGCAAGGACTCCTTGCTGGAGAAGAGTGTCCTGAGCCACCTCCTGGGGACAGGAGCAGCAGCAAGGCACAGGACAAGGCACAGGATCACCTTCACCTGGAGACTGGCTCTGCAGTACCAGGCACTCCCGAGCAGCCTCAACACTGGTTTACTTCAGTTTGTATCTGTAGCATCCTGGTAGGATGAGGAGCTCTGGCATGGGAGCTATTAGAGTGGGTGGCAGCAGATGGTGAAAACAGAGGGGATAAGAAAATAAATACAAAGAGGCTATCTTGAGGGGAGAAGTCGCCACATCAACACTCTGTTGCTTACACAGTCTCTTTTCCCAAAGCCTAAACAAACATTGCTCAGTTCCCAGCACTGAAGGAGACAGCTCTGCTGAACACGAGGGACAGGGAGCACGGCACGGAGCAACCCCAGAGGTTTTGCAGCCCTGAACCCTGCTCAGCCCTTTGTATCACTGCTCAGCCCTTTGTATCCCAGCTCATGGTTTTCAAGGGGATCTGTCTCATACAGAGCAGGGAAACCAAGGCCAAGAAGGGAGTCAGCATGTCCTGCTTCACAGTTATCCACAATTTAGGCCAGTCCATCTCTCCATTGGCATGTGTACGGGCACAATACAATGATGTCTGACCTTTGCGTGGACACCAAACCAGGACTGCATGGTGCTAACGGATGCTCTTGCCTGACATCTCTAGAAAAGCAAGTGGAAGATATTCCTGAGGGAAATGGGGAGAGCCAGTGCTGGGTCTACAGAGGCTACCCAATGCTGTCTCACAGGAAAACCAAGGCACCTTGTAAGTCACTGAGTCACCCAGCACCACAGATCCTAATTTGAAGCAAAGTATTCCCTTTCACAGATCTCACACAATCTTGGACAGGAGGAGCCCATCTCTTGCTGACTGTCATCCCAGACTGATTAACCCGTAAGTCTGGGGTCTGCAGTAGGATAATTTCTGCTTCTCTGGCCACCAGCTGCAGTGGGAAAGGTCTTTCCATCCAAGGCTCTTCCTGATGGGAGCCCTGACAGACCTCCAAGGAATAAAAGCCCAGACTTGGGGAAAACAAGTCCAGCTAAAAGTGGGGAGAGTCTAGCTCACCAGGCTCCCCATACACACAAACATGCTGAGGATAACTCACTGACAGCCAAGAGCCCCCAAAACCTGTAGCCTTTGTCAGAACCTCCTGTCTGGGTCCATGAAAGTGCCCCATGAGGGGAAATCAGAGGTGAAAGCAGTCTTTAAAAATGCAATGTCTGGTTCAGGCAAATACAATTTATTATGTTAAGCACGTTATTAAAGGATCTAAAGCAACAGAGCAGAGATGTTCCAAGAAAGGTTTTAACTTCCCCAGCAAGGGACTCCTGGGAGTCCTCTTGTTAATACTTTGCACGGGGTTGTCTGCAACGGAGACTACAGTGAACATAAATGCCCTCTTAGTCCCCTTCCAGAACTCGTTTCAGTTAAATCAATACAGCCATAGGGGAGACTTCAGGAAGCAAAGCTATTAGTGGGAACACAGTTAATTCTGGGGGAAAGAAACAAGTAACAAAAGCACTAAAATTGATGGATGGCTTATGCAGACACAGTAACCCTTTCCTGTCCGGGTCCTGCAGCATGGCAGCCCATCAGAAGTGAGGTTGCTCACTGGAGAAACCCTTCTTCCCCAGATTTCGCATGGTCTCTGCTTCGCGTCAAAGTACTCCTGGACAGGTTCAGGGCAGAGGGCCATGGCGCAGAGGTGGACATGGGGCTGGCAAGAGGCAAGGAGGCTGCTCTGAGGAGCAGAGGGTGCAATTCCAGGCTAGCACTATATTACCTGAACCCCCAACAACATGCAGGAGCTGAGGAAAGCTCATTCCCAGCCTCCCTCGGCAGCAGGACCTTCAGGGAATGGGGGAGCACACAGTGACTCTGGCTTTGGGTGGAAATCGTGGCCAAGCAGCATGTTTGCAGCCAAGCAGGAGAGCTCAGAGCAGTGCAGGGATATCACCTCAGTGGCCCCTTGGACCTGAGAGGGGTCATCATCTCTCCCACAGCAATGACAGTTGGTAACAGAGCACCAAGAAGCCACACAGGCCTAAGTCTCTCTCGTCTCATCAATAAAGCTCACGTCTGCCTTCCCCACAAAGCCCACTGACTAAAAAGCAACACCAGCACGAGTTGAAGGTCCTGCAAACTGGTAGTACCATCATTTCTGAAACAGTAATGCCTCGAAAAGTAGCAGAAATAAGTTTAATCATATTTGCTCCATCTACAGGCCTATCAATGTAATGTCACAGAAGACCACAACAGTCAGAGGCTTGCACCACTTCTCACAAAATGTCAAACAAGAAGGTAGCACTGGCTCAAAATGGGGAAACCAGTGACAGACTGATGCCGGCACTGAACCAGCCCCTCCTCCTGACAGCATCAGACTTATTAAAAAGTGATTTGTGCAGCCTCTCATTTCTAAAGCTACACCACTATAGCAAACAACATCTCTCCACCCAACTGACCTCCAAGTCCGGGTCTCAGGCGGTTGTCGTACCCATCCAACAGCCTGTCCAGGATGCGGGTGAAAATGGTGATGTTATCTTTGCTGTCATCGACGACATCCGAAACGTGCTTCTGAGAAAGCCTGGCACACGGGGGAAAGAAAAGAAGAAAAAAATCAGAGAAGGAAACTGCTCTGAACAGTTACTGGAAATGAAGGGATGTTGGTTTATGCTCCAGCCTGTGCTGGGGTGGACCCTGAACTGCAGGATGGGATGTGCCTATTGATAAGGTGATGTGCTTGCAGGACTCCCCACCGGGCATCTTGAATCAACTTCCCTCTGGCCTCTGCAGCCCTCGCCATGGAAGCTGAGACATCACCTCCCCGCCGCCCCCTCCCCACCTTCCCATCCTCAGGGCCAGCAGCACCATGGGCAGGAGCCCCGTTTTTTCAGGGACCCTTCCCCTGCCCCGGCATCCCTCACTTGCCCTAAGAAGGGGCATTTTATGAACAGGGGCTGTGGGAATCTCAGTTACTCAAGTGCCAGTATCTCCTTACAGGCAGCACGAAAGAAGTGGTGCCAGTTATTCACCATATCAAGCCATTTCTTCTCTGCTCCCGGGAAGAGGGAAGGGAGGCAGAAAAGTAGGAATTCAGTAAAGCAGGCTTGAAGCCAAAGTCCATCATTAAAACTCCTCATGAACCATTTCTGTGGTTTGTTGAACTTTCCGTGTTTATAAAACCAAATGAGTTTTCACATTCTTATCTCTGCTTCATGCAAGAAGCCTGGAAGCCCCCAAATAAGATGATTTCCTGAGGGCATTTTCTGCCCCAGGTGGAATAAAATAAGTAGTAAATTTCTCAAACAAAGCTCATCTCACCAAACAAAATCTTCAATGCAGTTTTGCAAGCCTGAGGGATTCAAATAATACATTTGCATTTTGTGTCTCCCTTTCAATCAACAGAAAAGAAGTTTGCGAATCCTTCTGAAACCGGCTGTCTCTTTTAGAGATTTCAGACAACACAGAGCACCGGTGCTGTGGCTCCAAGCACAGCTTTCCCCACCAGAAAGAGCTGTTAGGACCAAAACAAATGGAAAGGCAGAAGATTAAGTGACAGGAAGCCCGAAGAAAAAAATGTATGGAGATGCAGAGATTGCAAGGAAGATGGAAGAGGGAATAAAAGAGACACCAATGAGGCCAAAAAAAAAAGATTAAGAGGCACAGAGAAGCAGTGGGATGGCTGAGGAAGCCGAGGCAGGGGGAGAAGAGGCTGAGAGGAGGAGAAGGGATCCTCAGCAGCGGCATCAGGAGCCCCTGGGGAGTGGAACAGCCTCGATGGGCAAATCAGCCCCGTGCCACTGCCCAGAGAGATCGGTGACTGGGAAGCACTGCCCAGATGAGGACCATGAATGCAGCAAACCAGGGAGGCACTGGCAGCGCAAGACGTGGGTGCAATTTCCACGGAGAGCACTTATGACCCTCTGAAGCAGGGTCCCACTCTAGAGAAGCCCCTAAAGTGCTGCTTTCTAACACTTCTGCCCCTTTCCTTCTTCTCCCCAGCCTCATTTTCTCTTGCTCCACTCAGTGTGTGCAGGTATTGGTTTAAGCACATATCAGGAAGTAACTGGAGAAAAAAAAAAGAAAAAGAGGAATATTATTTAAGGAGTTCAAAGCTCAATCCTGCTGCATCCCAGCTGGTTAGACTAGTTACCCTGACAATGCTGGTCCGTTTGTAAATACTCTGTGAAAGGTGAGTAGGGTGACAAGCAGCAGAGCTGGCTTGGAGTTTTCTGTCAAAATGTGCACCCAACAGAAAACCCAATTTCTGTAAGATAAAAGAAGAGCAAAGTGTATTTTCTAGCAAAAGAGGAAAAATTCAGAACAGGGTATGGGTATTTTTAGTGTCAGGCTGAATCAATACTCTTCACTATGCTGCAGCTAATTGAAATATTCCATTTTGGGCGATTTTGACATTAGTCTGCGTCGGCATCAATGGCCGAACACTCCAGGAAATTGCATTTCAAGTGCTCGAGGTTAGCTTCTCCGGGGATCAGATCCCACTTCTCACAAGGCTGCTTGACCTCTGGTTTTTAGCAAACCAACACCAGCTATCATGGGAGAAGCGGTCAAGCCAGGAAGCTCAGCCTACACGAGCCCAATGAGGGTAACAAAGGGCTTAAACTGCACTTGCCATAGTGTATGGGGGGTGAGGAATGGTCAGGGAAACACCTGCCCCAGCCCTAATGCAACCTGTCAGATCCAAAACATCAAAACACCACCGATATTACAAACTGCATCACGGCCTTCAAGACTTCTCATTCAAATCAAAACACTGGTTTTGGCTCTTCATCTGGATGTGAAATATTTGAAATAGCTGAACTCCCTGCAGTAACTGGAATTTTGAGGAATTTAACAAATGCCTACTGTAATTAGCGAGGTTTCAATTGTACTCGCTTTCAATGGATGTCATGGTTAAAAGCAATCTGTACCAGTGTCTGCTGATGGGTATATAACCATCTATAACTTATGAATAGCTAGCATGCTCATGAAAGCTCATTCATTAATGTTTTATAAGCTATCTTTAAAAATTACCCATAATATAAAGAGCAAGAGGACAGATTTTTGTGAAGGAACTCCTGGCGGAGGCTCAGCAGTGATGGGAAAAATGAGTTTACAAATTTCAAAGCCGTTTTACTTAGCCTGACATTTGAGGTTTTGACTTCAATGCGAGCAGCGTGGGATTCGCTCAGGAGGCACTGGGGAAAGAACGGTGCATGCGGCGGAGAGACGGCAGCACCTCTGTCTGGCAACTGATTTGGGCTAATTCTCCAGTCCAGCCGAGGTCTGGGCTGACTCAGCTAACCTTAACATAAAGGTAAAGCTGCTCTTTAGCAAAGTATAAACCCAGGTCTCATTTATCTCTCTCAAAGCCCCAGTGAAGAACTCTAAGGAACTGGAAAGAGTTATTGGGATCATGGTTTTAAAATAATTAAAAGCCTTTAGGCAGGGAAGGCAGAGGCTTACAGCAAATTTAATTAGGACAGGCTTGAGGAAAAGTCATTACCTCACCACCCATCCCTGTGCACATGCTCTCTGAAGAGCTGGCTGCCACATCGGCACACTAACCTCCCAACAAGGCTCCCCTTGTATGCAATTTAGGAAACAAATCCTCCTGCAGACCTGAGCGATACCCGCACGGCAAGCAGCGAGCAAGCAGCAGCATCAGTGAAGATGTGATGGGAAGCACAAGGGCAAAGGTGGGGCAGGCTGAGGCAGGGTGGCGGGCACGGGGGTCCAAACACCCCCCTGCAGATGGCACGAGGATGGGGACAGGAGAGGGACCAGTGCCTGGAGCTGCAGGTGCCTATGCAGGCAGGGATGGGCAGCCAGTTACATCGATACAGGGGTCAGCATCTACATGTCAAGACATTCCAGGGATGCATTTGCTTATGCAAAATTAGATCCAAGCAGGCAAAGCAGTGTGGGCTGGACAGGGTAGGAACGTCGGCAAACAGCTGCATGCAGAGGGCTGCATGGGGGAAGCAGGGGCAGCAGCACCGGCAGTTTTTCATGCGTGAAAATCCTCTATCGCTGCTGGACTTGTAACTCACTAGACAGCATTTCAGTCTCTGTACCTGGCACTCTAAAGGCTTTTCTAAATTTTTCATGATGTCATGTATTATTTGCATTTCCCTCCCTCTGTGCAGAACTCCTCCCTCTCCAGGGCTGGCAGGCTGTGCTGGGGGTGTCTCTGCCTCCCTTCCTCGAAGGGCTCTCTGAGCTCACCAAACCTCAGCAGCGGCTCTGGTGGGATGCACAGGAGGGCTGCACAGCCTGTCACAGACTAGCAGGCTTTTGCCTTTTTTTCCCCAACAGCTCCCAGAGGCTGGGGTGGTGAGACTGGTGGCAGTGCTGTCTGTGCCGGGACAGCCAGAGCCTGTGCACCCAGGGACATCGACCCAGGCAGAGGGCGAGCAGCTGCCCAGAGCCCCCCCAGGCTACAGCAGATCAGGTGTGCTACTTGTGGGTCATTATACCATAAACAGCCAAAGAACAGAAGCAGTTTTGTTTTCTTTTCCTTACAAGAGTATTAAAAAATTCAGAGGAGTGGGGGAATCTTTCTTCCAGGTTAAAATTCATCCAAGCCAGAGTGAATCGTGCAGAGGCCAAATCTGAAAATCGGTTTTGTTGCAAAAAAATGCTGACAACTGTCCTTGGTGAGAGCACCTCAAATAACGCTAATGTAATCAGTCAGCTCAGCCAGGAGGGACTGAACAGTCCCCGGGTGGAAGGGATGGGGACAAGGGGAGGGTCCAACACAGGAGAGACACTTTTTAGTGCTTTGCCCTGGACTACTTCATACAGGTACTGGCCCTGGGATATTTAAGCACAGCAAAAGGACTGCAGCCTTGGCCAACAGCCTCAGCACTCACCACCTTACCCAGCATCAGCAGGGAGAGTCAAAACCAGGACTAGGATTCCAAGGCTAACAAGAGAGAGCGACCCCGTTCCCAGGAGCCTCAGTGCCATGGCCTCAGCACGCAGCGACCGGCAAGCGAGCCTCCAAAACCTGCCAGGGTGGGCACAGAGGAGAAGAAGAGAAAAGAGATTTTATTTACTAGGAGGGAAGCAATCTGCTTAGTTCAGTTTTTCCCAGCAGTTCATCCATGTTAGCCAGCAGTCGGTATTTCTGGGATTCTGTATTTGAAGTCCCAGAGACCCCTCCGGGGACCAAAGGCAGCAGCATTCCCTGCAGCACTGCTGGCGCTGGGGAAGCCGCAGCACAGGCTCCGAGCCAAGCGTGTACATACACACACGCAAGCCCTCACCCCACTTTCACGGCACATCCAGCAGCTGCCCAGTGCATAGCTCCACTTCCAAAATGACCACACTACTTTTTCACCCACCGCTTCCTCCTCCACCCCACACTCTCAGTCGCTGCCCTCCCCTTGCAGCAGCTCCCCCCACTAGCTATGCTGCCTTGGGGACCTGCACAGCAGAACCACTTGCAAACTCTCAAGACCTATTTTTTCCAAACATCTTTTTTCTGGACAGTTAGTCTCTCATTTAATTCTAGTAATGACACTGCCAGAAATTCTTATTAAGTTTGGGCACTGAGGCCCAAGGTAGTGGGAGTGTTTGACTGTACTGCACTTAGTGTGCTCAGATTTTTCATTAATGCTCGGTTTTCCTTTATTATGATGTTATTGCACATTTAGCTGTCTTCCCCTTTTATGTATCTCATTATGTTGATGCACCTTGGAACAGCACTGCCAAGCAACAGCCTGTATAAATACAGCTTGTCGTGATGTCTCCCCAGCACACCACCTCATCTCTGGCACACACGAGATTCAGCCCAGCACGGTGGCAGCCAGGCACAACCAGCCACTGGCAGCCCCCAAAGCCATAAACGAGGGCTCACTTCAATCACAGCCTGCAGAAACCAAGACAAGATGCTGTTGCCAGCCAAATTTGACCTCTGAATTTCCCCACTCAATAGGCACCAACATGACGCAGCCTCAGGCAGCTCCTTCCAACACTGAAGAAGGTGCTGGGTTGAAAGCCAAACCCCATCACCTGAATGGTGTTTCTCAGCCAGCAGAGGGTGCCCCACGATGAAGGGGGCAAGTGAGCTATGAGAGTGCTACCAAGGGTTTCTACACACAGACACTGGAGCTGGGAAGCCCCAGCAGAAATCCCATGCAGAGAGAGCAGCAAGCTCAGCGGCGGAGCAGCAAGGAAATACCTGGAGATAACATAAATCATGTATGTGCAGCAATGTGTATCTGGCTACCCCTGCCACAGCTGAATGGAGGAGGAGAAGGGTTGCAAGGCCAGGCTGGGTCATGTGTTGCGCCACAATTCTGCATTTAGCTACCCCAGTCACCCCACAACACTCTGGCCCTATGGTCTTCCTGGCTGCTCTGCCTGCTCCTTGCTTTTTAGCTCAGTACAGCTCCAGGAGGACATCAGCTACCATGCAGGTTAAGAGCCAGACACTACAAGTCCTTATCCACCCACTTCAGCTTTTGTTCTGGCAAAATATTCACTAATGGCAAACACAGGAAAAACAGCGATGGGCCCTAGTACTGCCTTGCACAGAGCACACTTCAGACGTGTGTTACCTTTGCCTTCCTCCCCATCACTCATTTAAAAACCTTGCAATTATCAGTGCATGGGTTAATTTTGTGCACGTGAGCACTTGCTGGTGTGCTCAGGCACATTTTACCAGGATGCTACCTGGGGAAGCACAGCCCTGGCACCGAAGGAGCACACACTCCCCAGAGGCTGCAGGAGCCTTCTGGCATGGGGACACCTCCACCTCTGGTGAGATAAGCCCTAATTTGGGATGGCTCCTCTGGCTCCTGCCACCCTTCATCTGAGAAGGGACAGGCAGTCTTGAAAATTCAAGTATTTGCTGATGAAGCACAAATTAAGAGTCTGAACATCTGTTCTGTGGGCAATTCCAACAGTTAGGGGAGACTTGTTCCAAATCACAACAAGGGCGGCTAAAATGTTGATGTTTCTTACAAGGCAAATTCAAAACTCCTTCAATTAGCAGCTCCTCAACAGATTTCTCTTTCAATTTTTCCATTTCATTTCACTTAAACTTGCATATTATATAATAGGATTTAATTGATTTCTTTTTCCCCAAGGTGATTTCAAACACTAGCCAAAAGCAAAAATATATATATATATATATATATATAAATATATTTATTTTGCTGGCTTCCCTTTCCTCTCCCCACACCACCATTGAAAAATTTCATTGAAATCAACACTTTCCCATTTGACTGCTGATTTCAATAAATGGTTTGTTATGGCACAACTTGCACTGCCAGCAGTTTTTGACCATGGATATACACACAAACTATGACCCTCTGGTTTTGCAGCAAGTGCCTCCTGGCTCTGCAGGAACTGTTTTGGCTGGTTTTGGACTATCTTTATTAGGTTTAGTGAGACTGTGGGCTGGAAAGATGACACACAAAAGGCAGGACAGAGCAGCTAAAGAGAGCCAGAAAATGAAGCAGCAAGGTAATTCAGAAAGAGATAAGGTCAAGAACAGTGACAAACACCAGAAGCACTTACATCTTCCATGTAGGTGTGTATAAGACATGCCTGCCCATCTGTGCCAAGAAGCTCAAAACAATTGCATTTCCATCAAACATTGGTTCATACAGTTTCCTTCAATATTACGTGGAGATGAAGTGCTAATTCTCTACTTTGGATAGTTCTGTTGAAGAAGGTGCTAGCCAAGAATAACAGGGCTACTTGAATAAAGTTAGACATGTGCTTAACTCTCATTTTAAGCATCAGAACCAGTTCTATATACCTGCATTGGGAGAAAAATCTGTTTTCGCTCTTTGCCCGAAGTGATTATTTTGCCAGCCACAGCTTGGTTTGCTGGCACAGAGAATGCCCCCAAAACAGGGTATGAGAGTACACAGATGGCTGGTTTGCTATGGCTGCACTTATGGGCTTAGGAAGGATATCACAGCATGAAAAATAGCTTGGCACTGTTTTCTGCCATTTTCTTTTGGTTCTTGTATATTTTTCCTGGGGAGCTGGACAGAACAGGCTGCGGGGCATTTTCCTTGTTCTTTGCCTCCTTTACACCTCGAGATGGATTGAAAAGCAGACTCGGTCCTGAGGATTGTGGCTGACATTCCTGATTAACACAAGGGCTTTAACTGTTGGTGATGGACCCTGGTAGCCTTGGGACATTGAGCCAGGGCTGGCCATGCGGTACTGCTGGAGAAACAGGAGGAACAACCCCCCTTCCAGAGCTCATGACCCTCTTGCCCAGCAGGAAACGTGTCTCTGGAGGATGCAAAGAGACTTTTGCAGAGGAGGAGGTTTCACCCTTCATACAGTTTAAGGAATCTTCCAAACCTCCACATAGCCAGAGCCTAGTGAGGTCCCCAGGGCACAGCAGCTCTCAGCATCACCTCTCCCCTTTCCTGGGGCTCTTGCTAGTCCAGGCATTGCACCAACCACAGGGACACACACAATCTCAGCCAGTGTAAAACCAGTCTTGCTTTCAAGTGCCCAGTAACAGAGCTCCTCAGATGTTAGACAAAAAGAGTTGCGCTTGGCAAAGACTGCCCACCCCAGAGCAGGCAGGCGGGGGTCTGGAGCACTGTCTCGAGCAAAGGAAAGGAATGAAAACACCCGTGAGTTTGCCTCAGGAAAAGTAACACTGGGGTCCTCCAGCCCAAACTGGTGCTTGTCCTTGCAGAAGGTACTTAGACAAAATGCTATTCAGCTGTCACTTCCCCACTCAGGAAGCCTCTGAAACAATGTCTTGATCTGAATACCTGCTGGGATCCCTGGTCTGATGTAACTGAGGGTTTAGGAATGTTAATTGGATAGTAATAGTCTCAAAGAAGAAAAAAAAAAAAAGAAACACGAAGAAACCCTACCAAACAAAAAAAACACACACCACAACAAAATCTCCTACCAGGTCTCACTGAAAGGAAACTGCATCATATCCATGAAGAAAAAAGCAGAATGTGAAGATTTCTAAGCTCGGAATAGAGTGGTACAACTCCTTAGACTGAACCCTCTTTCACATAACATCACCCTATAGCTTCTGGTTCTCATCTATGCCTGTGTGAGATGGAGCCTATAGGGATGGTACGTGTTCCAAGCAGCTCCACATTTCCTTCTTCCATCTGTCCATTGCTCATTTCTTAATGGCACAGTTAGCAAATGCATTCGTCACCAATTCTGCAGTTGCTGGTAACCTCCACAGCTGAATCAAATGCAGATTTTCTAAGGAGCCCCGCTAACACTTTGCAGCTGGAATCCAGCAATACTTTAGGTTTACAATTCTAAGCACTCCAGATTTTGGCAGGTTTCTTTATAACCACCTACCTAAAGGCATCATAAACATACCAACTCCTCTCCAACACATGCAGTCTGTCCAATCTCCAGAGCATCATAGCATAACAACACTCCTGAGAAATACAGCATTTCTGTTGGATGTGCAGTCCTGGAAAAGAGAATTGGAAAAGCTTCCTTCTCCCCAAGACAGCAACATACTTCAACACCTGCTCCTACAGAGGTAGGTTTGCGAATGAAAAAAAAAAACCACCACCAAAACGTGCTGGTACCTTCCAGATCAGCAAGGTACCTTAGTAACTACGTTAACATGGGGTATCTCCTGACTTAACATACTGTCCCTGATCTTTTCAGAAATCTGTATTCTAGAAACCATTAAATATTCTGAAATGCCTCCCTAAGAAAGAGTGATTAGCACAGGCTTACTGCTGACAAGGGAAAGACAGATAGAGCTCTGGAGGTGGAGACGGAAAGGTAAAGCTTGCAAGAAAATCTGGGAGAACAGCCCAGGGAGGGGGGAACTGCAAGCACCAGAAAGGGAATGAAGACAGAAAAGGTCCATATAAACCCACCTAGGTACATTTGTGGGAGCTACATCAGCATGTCTCCCAAATTACTGCCTCTTTGGAACATGCACAGTCAAGGGAACAATTTGCTTCACTGAGCAATAGTCTCCATCACGCAGGTAGCATTCGTGAAGCAGCCCAAAGGACATATTTGCCCAGTCACTGCAGTACCCCAGTACCTGCAGTGTCCTTAGGTCATCACCTATACCAGTGGCATCAGCTGAAGGAGTGCTGAGCACTTACACATCCTACACAGCTCACAGCCCCCAGGACCTGCAGCTGCTCCACATCTTTGCCAAGTCAGGTATCTCGGGGAGGGTTATGGAATGAAGAGCTGGTGTGGGGAAGCCAGCTGGAAAACGGTCTGAGAAGTAGAGGCAGCCCAGATACAAGCACTTAGACATAAGGAGGAGAAAGTCATCTAGACCTGGTGGGTGCCAAGCACATCCACCCACCTGCAGAGTAGCACAGTCAAGCACAGCACTATAGGTCACCTCACAACACCTGCATATTTACCCCCAAAGTCAGGTGCACTTGCATAGCACAAGAAGCTCCATCAAGCCCTTCCTCATTACACTGGAGCCTCTGCAAAACAGGTCAGAGGCATCAAGAGAGCTCCTTTGACACCTCTCAAAGATTCCAAAATAGTCTAAACTGCACAGGCTGTGCTCTGCCCAACTGTCCCCAGTCCTCCCTGAGCAGACCAGCCTTGTGGTGATCACTGCTATGCCTCTTCTAGCACTTCTTCAAGGTAAAGCTCCAAGCTCTTTCTGCAGAGATGGGCAGCCAGCAAGTGCTCAGTGCAGCAGCAATAAATGCAGGTGATGCACATGCTGCCCTGTGTTCCTGTTGGGGAGGTTTTGCTTCAGTTCTCAATCACTTCAGCTCAAAGGAGGGTATTATTTGAGGGTAGGGGCAGCAATAATCGAACATGGTTCATCTGAAAGCCTAGAAATGATGGAATAAGACACTGTGGTGTTTCACAAGACCCTTGTCCTTCTGGTTGTTTGCATCCCTTCATTCTGAAAGGAGCTAACTGGGATGCATGTGTACACTGCACAGCACAGGCAGAGACACCCAAGCCAGTGCGTACTGGGAGCAGTCCAGCCCTGCCAGCACCGTGCTCTACCTGCACCAGCCAGCGCGGAGGGAAGGCTCTTTTTGTCAGCCTGGACCGAGGGGAGTGCTCTGCTTCCATCATCTGAGATAGCCTGGATTTCTCTGACTTGCCTCTCAGTTCAGAGCTGCTTTGTGCCATACAGATGCTGCTGATGGCCAGAAGCTACTACAGCATTTTATAGGAATAGGAGAACACAAAACAGGCAGCAGTACCTCCACCTACCCAAATCAAACTTACTGTTTACCGTCTACTTAGAGAAAGAGCACTGGCTCACAGCAAGAGGCACATGGCAGAGGTACCAGACAGTCTTCAACTCACAAGCATGAAAATGTTTGTTATTACCTACCCGAGGAGCACACATTGGCTCATCCCTGCAAACACACACTGCACAAGCCATAAACAACCTTCCCATGAATCTGCCACACACATAAAGTACAAGGCACACGTGATGGTTATCGAACATGTTGTCTGCAGCTCTGCAAGAGATGCCAGCAGAAGAGGACACTCAGAACTAGAGGCACAAGGCAAAGAAATTAAAGATTCAGATCAACATGGAAATCTTGGGAACAAGCCTTAAAGTGGATTTCCTCTGTAGAAAGCCTGTAATGGAGAAACACGCTCTGTGCCCAACTCCCGACCCAGCTTTAATTTTTTTTAAATGAGAAGCTGCTTGACAGTTTTTCTTCATCAAAAGAAAATTAATCCCAGTATTGCATCTCTCGACTCAAAAACACATCCAGAGGGACTGTAGAGTGATTCACATCCACAACTGCTACAGGAAACCATTTGCACTAGAAGTGTAACAAGCCAACACTGATTCACCCACATAATTACAGGCAGACACTGATTCACAGCTACTGCAACTGCAGACAGACTGACTCACAATCAAAGCAACTGCAGACAGACTCAGGCTCACCAGCACACCTGGAAATACAACGGTGGTGACAATACTTAAGAGTCTGCAATCATATGTACACGCAAATCCTTGGAAAACTAGCTAGCACCGTAACCAATGCAAATGCGACTAGCCAAGCTCTGCGCTTTTTCCTGGTGCTCTCAGCCTTCACCCCACAACCATCTTTCCTTCACCGATGGAACAAGATCCACACCTCAGCAATTGTTCCTTCCCTGACAGCCCTTGCACTTGCCAAGCACGACTGCCAAAGCCTGAACCCAGGAGCAGACCTGTATGATGCATATTCAGACACACAGTGCATACAGTCACAGTAAGCGTATGTGGTGCAAGAGAACAACGTATATCCACTTTGATACCATATATCTATCCACTGACTGCGCTGACTTAGTGTTCCCAGAATATAAGTAAATGCAAGCCAAGTATAATACATTTAGCCCACAGGCAAAGGAGATGGCAAAAGACTCACCACTGGGCAAAAGCTTGAAAGGCAGGATTATTTACTACACTCTCTGGCTGGGTATGTAATTATGTCAGTGTTCAGCCTGGGTATTGTGCTACTTTTTGTAAACAGTTGGCAGGAATACTCCTACTGAAACAAGGGGCTGGGCTGCTTCTCCAGTGTTGAGAGGAACGGTCTGAAGAGGACAAGTTCTACTTAGAGAAGAAGAAACTGAGATGAAAGAATAGATTAAGCAGGAAAAGATTAGGAGAAACTGAGTGTGAAGTGGGACAGGCAGCAGCCTACAGACAAAGAAGAAAGAGGAAAGGAGAAAGAACAGAAGGCAGAAAGCTGCATGATGCAGACTTGTGATAACAAGCTCCGGAAGCGAGGAAAAGCAGCAGCCTCCAGTGCTGAGCGTATCTTGGAGCGGTGCAGGGAATGCGTCTGTGCGTACCCACATGCCGAGCTCTGCTGCACGCTGCAAACCAGGAGATTCCAGGGGAAAGGGCACAGCCCCAGCCAAGCATGTGCCATGGGGTCCAGGTGCTGCCGCAACACCTCCAGCTGCTCAGAGCACTCTCCGAAAGGAGCAGAAGTGTCAGGCTTGCGTGCTCCTGCCTCCGTGCACATGCACACGTGCTGCAGGGCACCCAGCCACCACTGGCACAGGCTGAAGGGCAGGCTGGCAAAGTCTACCACACCACCACCACCTCCAATCAGCCTGAAATCCTTTATCTTCCAGGATAAGGAGAAAGTTGAGACAGACTATGGAAGGGAATTGCCTGAACCACACGTAGCATCTTCTAGTTGTAGGCTGGACCTGCCCCACCACCTGTTATTTTTCTTCTTTATACCCCTCCGCAAGAAAGCCAAGAGGACCAAGAGCAGCTCAGCTGCTGCTCTCAGAACAACTCGAGTGAGCAGCCACCCAGAGCTGCTCTTGCCGGCCAGCCCATGACAGCGAAGTCTCACCAGAGGGTCCCAGTTCTCCCTTTCTGTCTGAGGACGCTGCTGCGTTTGCAGCCAGCCAGCAGCAGATTCAGGAGAGAGACTATGGATGCAATTGGCCAGGGAAATGAACTATTTGTTCAATTATACTTCTCTTGTCCAGATGAGAATCGTTCTGGCAGAAGGCAGAGCAAGGAACAATGGATAAGTGTTGCAGCAGGGACTGTCTAATGCTTAATTGCATTATGCTACTCCTTTTTAATGATCCTTATCTCAGTCCTAGTAACTCTAAGTGCAGGAAGAAAAATCTGGAGCTCTTTTCTCTTTCAGCCCATAGCACCCTCAGAGACCACAGCCCCTAAAACCCCTTTCTCTCCTCGCTTACCTCCCCACCCCAACACAGCATCAGTGCCCATTAGGCCTAGCTGCAGGATTCAGGGGAAAATTTGGCTTTGCTTTATTACACCATTCTCTCCCCACTCATTCCTTCCCCTGCATTCACCGTCCGGCTCTAGAAACTGGGCTCAGCGTTGTCCTCGTCCAGATATTTTTCATCACAGCCGGTTGCACCTCTCCCTGCTCTCCAGCCAACAGGGCCATGCGGGCAGGCTGGACCCCCAGGGATTCCCAGCGAGGGGGGACCCCGGCACGGCTGGGGCTGCCGCTCTGCTCCGGAGCAACGCGCTCCGGAGTTGCTGCGGGAGTGGAGATGCTCCGATCCCACGGCCGCCCTCCCGAGCCCCCTGCCCGGGGGATGCGAGCAGGGCAGAGCCCCCCCTTCCCCCGAGGGGCTGCTGCTCCCCCTGTTGTTCACCGGCCCGTAGACAATAGCCGGGGGGTTGCGCAGCACACGGTAGCCCCATCCGCGACCGGGTGTCCGCACTGCCCGCCGCTCTTCCCCCATACCAGTCCCCGGCGAGGCGCTTATTCGCCGCTCGGTGCAGCCGCCGGGGAGGTGCGGAGAGGGGAAACCCGGGGGGAACAGGGACGCGAACCGCCGCCGCCGCCCCCCGCCCGCACTCACCGCCGCGCCGGCTGCCCCAGCGGGGGGCGGCCGGAGTCCGCTCCGCCGGGCTGCGCGCCCCCGAGCCCGCCCGGCCAGGGCTGCCAGCCACCGCCTGCGCGCTCCTCCGGCCGCGGCGAGGGAAGGAGAGAGGGAGGGAAGCAGCATCCACCCGCCTTACTCCTCCTCCCCGAGCCCCGGAGGAGGGTTTACCCACCCGCTTTGTGCAGAGCTGCCCTCCCCGCAGCGCGGGCGGCGGGGACTGGTCGCTGTCGTCTTCTCTGCCCCGGGTTGGAGACACCACCCAAAGCGATGCTCCGGGGTCTTCTGCCCAAACCCCGGCCTCACAGCACCGCTGCAGTCACCGTCGTCCTTCCCGACGAGCAGAGCAAGGCTGGCTGCTCCCAATGTCTACCTGTTGAAAGGGCGAGCTCCCAAAGGCACCAGTGCTTTGTAAAGAGATGCCCAGCACCCCAAGGGGCACGATACACCCCAACTCCTGCCAACCTGCTTCCTCACTGCAAGGCCTGGCCAAATCCCAGGTCTGCCAGTGGGGCAGGGAAGTTTGGCCTGTAACTTGGAATTGTGCAGATTTATATCGCAATAAAACCGCAAGCAGAGGAAAACAAACGCAGAGAAGCGGGGAGGAGGAAGACAGGTTAAAACACAGCAAGGAGTAGGCATTGAAAACAAGGACAGATTCAGTGTGGTAGCACAGGGATCCCAGAGGAAGGGCGATGTGAGATGCAGTGGACAGACATGGTTGGGCTTTGGAGGTTTTGTGGAGCCACACGGCAGTGGAGCTGGGAAGGCGAAAGCTGACAGTAAGGCACACTCAAAATATATTGTCCCTGCAGAGCTCGCCTTGTTAAATAAGCACTGCAAGACTCAGCCGCAGCTGTGACTCCAAGGTACATAACCAGTCCTCCATCACTGAGAATGCGGGATGAGATAAAGGATCATAACTGCAGGCACTACTGACCACCCCAAAATTCCTCTAAAATACTATTGATATTGAATACTTAAAATAACATGCAAACATACATCAGGGCAAGCACCCTCAAGGCATGAGTGATTAAATCCAGTTCAACTGTCAGTTCTCTGCATTTTGATATCAGAAAATGACCCAGTTCTTGCTTCCAGGACAAAGTCAGGGGCAATCACTGTTCTACCTTACCCCTACAGACCACAGCCATCCCAACTTTGGTGAGATAGGAACATTCACCATGACTTATTTATGGACAGTAGAAAGAGAACATAGGCTTTCTTTCAAAGCAAAATTTTGGCTCCCTATGATCTGTGCATGGTTCTTACTAACCAAGGTATCCAGAATTATGTCTGTTAGCAGCAGTTCAGATGCCAGTAGAGTTCTGCTTTCCTCTGCTAGATAGGGGCCACAGGCAAGATCTGATAAGCCTCACAAAATCTGAAAACCAACATCTTGCACAAAAACTGAGCTTAGTCCACCACAGTGTCCCCACAATCAAATCCGACATTTCTTAGACCAGACTGCAACATCTACCTTGCTTTCAGGAACTTCGTGGCGACTGTAAGCTGTATGTAATCAAGGTAAGCCTCTCCAGCCCTCAACACCACATCCAACCCTGGCCAGCAGAGATTAAATACTCACAGGACAATTTTAAAACATCAGCAAACAGGCCTTCAAGTTATTATTTTCTGATCTCTGAAAGATATTTTGCCTGCACTGCAGGGACCTTACTTTTGAGATCACATGTGGACAGCTAATTGTCCTTAGAATGCTCATACATGAATGACAGCAATCAGTACATAGTGTAGGGCTGTTCCCATTTAAAAATGCCTCTTTCTGCATTGAATTCCTCCTGCTATAATCTAGAGCATCACTCAAGAAGAGATGTGTGTGCATGCCAGCAGAGGAGTGTTTTTACTGGTCTCCACAACTGGGGCAAACATAGGATCATAGGACAATTTACATTGGAGGAGATTTCAGGACTTCATCTAGTCCAGCTTCCTACTCAAAGTGCAGTCAGCTAAGGAAGAGCCCCATGAGCAACACGAGTTGGCCATACAGATTCACACTGAGTTTCTGCTTACATTTACGTTTGCTCCAAGGCACATCTTCCATTCCCACGCTTGTGGACACAAGAGTTTGGGCAAGGAAACATGGAAGACCTCAGAGGGAGTCCCAAGGCTAAAAACCCCAAGGATCTAGTCCACCATCTTCCCACTGGAAGGTGACACTCCATTGGAGAATATAATCAAGATGACCATGCCCAGAGGTGGGACCAGACTCAAGAACTCTGGTTGCCTGGAGGCTGAGAGGAGAGGCCCTAATACTTTTTTTCTTCCTTTCCAAACTGACTCAGCTGCTGGCATGAAGCCCCTTGGATATGAGAACAGGCATGAAACAGAATCAGTGAGACGAGCATATCCGGAGATAGAAATGACTCAGGATTTTAAATGGCTCATATTGAAGAACATTTCAAGATTTACAGATTTAAGTAGTGCTAACAATAGGCACAAGCAATAGAAACCATGTTTCTCTTGAGGCCTGTTCATCCATGAGCAACAGTCATACAGGCTTCCCCAGGAGCAACATATCTCACTCTACTCTGAAATGCCTTCTCCAAAGACTGCCGCCTCCGCTCAGAGGTCTCCTCTGACACTGCCAGCAGCCTGAAATAGTCTTGGGCATGAGGCCCTTTGTTGGAAAAGTTTTTCCAATAATCTAAAAATCAAATGAAATCCCTCCCCTTGCAGCCACACCACACACACCTTCTCCTTACAAAGGTGGGGAAGTGGCCATAAGTGGGGTCAGACAGGAAAGAAAGCACAAGGTAAAGAACTACAATGGTGTTACCACATGAACAGTGAGTTGCTAAGGGCAGAGCAAGAGATACAACATGTAAAAAGCACCTTAAGTGAGATCAGTGGATATGCACATTACACCCTTTCCTCCTGTCCAGATGTGCTGATCCACACCGTATCAGCCCATGCAAATCCTTGACAGAGCAGGCGCCTGTGCAAGCAAGCCCTGCTTCTAGCTGTCAAGCAGCAATAATCGGCAATAATCAAAATCTTCGCCAGTCAGATTCCCCCTGGATTATAGAAGCTGCACCAGAGAGACTCCAAAGCTTTGCATGATGTTTGCCCCTTAGGGTTTGGCTACAACAGTAAGGGCTGGCTGGCTCACCCCACGAGCTCACACTGCAGAGATATGAATGGAGGCCCCGTTAACAATGGAGGCAGTGGAAGTCTTTTTCCAGCCAGTGCCAAAAGGCAGCTGGCCCCTAAGGGAGGGGAGTACTCCTACCATTCGGACAGTGCGTGATGGCAGAGTTAAAGACATGAGGGCTATTCAGCAGTAGCACAGGATGACTTTGAACAACAGGAGATGCTGTTAGGGGCGGGGAGAGGCTATGGCCAGGGAAGAAGGCATTAGCTAGCTCAAGAAGTCCAGCTTTAGACAGCCTTTTCTTTTTGGGGTGGGTGTAGTGTCATCATTAGCTGGCATTACCTAGCTGGAATTGCCTCGATCTCTGCTCTGTTCAGAAGGAAAGGTAACCCTCCACTAAGAACATCAGTCTCTGTGGATACATTCGTCAATTTAGGAGGCATAAAAACATCTTGTGAAACCTATAAGCAATTATCTTTTAATGCATCACTCCACCTTAAGGCTTTTTATTTCCTTCTTAAAATACATAACCTCCCTTCCCCCCAGCCCTGCTCTGCTATATCTGCTGGAACACCTACCTGAACCCTGGCACACTCCAGGACCTGACTCTTTTGAGGCAACACCTTTCTCATGGTGATCAAGGTTAAAATATGTCTGTCACCGTATTACTGAAGAGTAATCTCTCAAAATGGAAGTACAGCAGCCTGGGAATATCTTGCTAACAATTAGCTAAACCTTTCTCTCCCACCACTGTGCTCAACTAGCCAGAATAAAAGTATACTTAGCTTTAGGTCCATGCTACAGTGCCCTTGAACTGAATGGGATTAGAAACTTAACCCCTACATAGCAAAGCAGGTGAGTGCATACTGAAGGTGCAGGCTGGAGCAAGAGCTTCAGGATGTGCAGCACAGCTCCAGTACACTCACTTTTTTTGAGACAAGTCCGTGCTATGCCCATTCATCCTACCCAGCACGCATGCTCATCATCCAAGGGAGCTGGCTGCAGTTGTGTTGCAATGGCTGGAATGGAGGACCAAGGGAAGAGGTGACCTCCTCCAGTGCTGAAAGGCAGAAGGGCACCATGCCAAGAGACATGCTCCATGAACACACAGCTCCCCAGGGACACTGGGTGGTGCAGACCTGCTCCAAGGCTGAAGGCTCATCAGCACAGGGAGAACACTGCAATTAGAAGAGTCCTGACCACTTGTGTGCAGTCACATGCCTTGGCATGGAGCAAGTCCTGTTTTCCATGCACATAAGCTAACCCTGAGCACAGCAGAGTCCTTTGCACCAGTCCTGTGTAAGGCAACCTCTGCAAGCTGGCATCCACATCTGCTTTGAGGCTCTCTCATGTTGCCAGGGGAAGCAGCCATCCTCCAGTCACTAAGCAGACAGGTGGTTGATGCAGGCAGGAGACCAGAACAAAAAATACTCTGGCTGCATAGGGGCCCAACCCCTTCCCTGAAAGCTGCTGGTCCCACTCATCACCAAGGAGCACCATGCTGATCCCTCTCCTCCTAAAGAGCTCAGAGAAGGGGGCTCTTGTCTCCCATCACATCATCCTCTCTCAAAACACCCAGGGCCATCTCAACAGCCCTACAGACCCAACTCTCCTGGTGCTTCCCTGTTCTTTCTCTCCATCCCCACCGAGCCAGCTGCCCCTTCTCCCCACCCGCCTGCTCCTTGCAACCATAGCAGCATCAGAGCCAGCTGCTGCCTGGTGCTTTATTAGCCCATCTCCATGACAACTCGCCTACAGCTTAACTCAGAGAGACCCCTATCTTGCCTCGGCCATAAATCAGCCACTCGCCTACATCCTCGGTCAGGGACGGGGGTCGCCACTCATCCTGTGTGCTGCTGGGAGCCTGGCTGCTGCTGTCCCAGCCTCCCTGCTGGGGCTGTCCCATGCTGTTTGCCCTCTGTGGCACCACATTTGCACCCTTCAAGCAACATCTAATAGCTGGTGGGTTTTCCCAGTTTGCAGGCAAACTGGAGCCACCCATACAACCCAGCAACGAGCTGGTGCTCTTCCTCCTTGGGGCAGGGAGTAGAGTCCAGGGCCAGCTCCCAGCAAACAGGCAAAGCACTGGATTGAGGCAGAAAGGCATCATATCCTTCCCCCATGATAAGGCAGCCCCCTCCTCTCCTTGTCTGTGGTGAAGCCCTCAAAGCCTGCCAGAAGGGAACAAAGAGCCACCTAAAATGTTGTGCTGTCCCTAGTAACCAGAAACATCTCAAGAGCAACCTTTCCCCAGCACAGTTCAAAGGCAAGGCTTTTTTTAGTTTAAAAAGACCAGAACAAAGCAGCAAGAGGAGTTCAGTGACAGGAAGGCACACAGCAGAGCAAAGCAGCTGTGCATGGGGCACAGAGACAGGCAGATGTTCTTCTGCTACTGTCGCCTGTCTGGCAACAGGACACTGAGCCTCTGGAAGTGCAATCAGTCTCAGCTAAATAGGAAAACACAGGTCCAGGGAATCAAAGGACACTCAAACTGAGAAAGAAATGCTGTAACTCCCCCTGAACTAGCAATACTTATAACAGGCCAAGTTGCATGACCCAGAACAGCCCTGAGGCTGGTTGGACTGTGATGAGCATCACTGCTTCCACTCAGCCCCATATCCCAAAGCACACCAACTTTTGATACTGGGAAATCTGAAACAGCAACTCTTGCTAGGTCTTTTGCTTCCCACACCAGCTGAAAACAGTCAGAACAAGACAGTCCTACAATATGGCTCAGTCAAATGCCCACCAAAGATTTGGGGTTGTTATTTCCATCACATGCCCTCCTAGTCCCAGGTCCTGGGCTATTCAGGTGACTGCAAAGCAGCAGCCAGTCTGGCCCTGAGTTACCCCAGTGCTGATACACTCCACCTGCAGGGCTGGACCATTAGAGGGCACCAGCATCTGAACATTAAACTTCGCAGTATTTACCAGAGCACACTTTACTTTGTTCCAACTGACAAGAGGGGAGAGGAAAATAATTAGCAGGATCCATTCTGCTTCTCTTAGTCCAGCCATCCTCACCATTAGGGAGGAGAGCTCCTCCTGTCTGGAAGCCACTGCACACACTACCCTCTTGATTTGTAATTAGTGGAACAGGAATGCTCAGTCAGCTGGGAAATCTGCCTGAGTAAATGACATCCTCAAGTGCTTTCTAATCCAAGGCAGGCAGACTCTCACTTCACTGCTAATGGGCTGCAGTGGGGAGCACCAACATTTCTGCAGTGGACCCACACGCATCCAGGAACACTTCTTTAGCTAATTCTCTCCAGGATCCATGTCAGAAGCCCCAGCTGGTCACCTGGAAGAACCTGCTGGGTCCTGCCAAGAGTTTGTGCCTCAATCTGACAGCACTTGCTCCCTCCTCAAAGAATCTTGAGCATATACTGTTTAAGGAATGGTCCAGGCAGAAAGGACTCTTGGGTCAAGGGACACAGGAGCTACAGAAAGCCCAGAGGCAGGTTCAAGGACAGCCTCAGTGCTGCTTCCATGGACAGGACTTCAGAAGTGAAAGAACAGAGGTTACAAGTTGAGAGAGAAGCTACACAGCACCTGACAAATCACACACTGGAATATTAACTAAAATAACCCTCTGCTTCATCTCTTTTAAATTCAGATGCACAGGGGAATCCATCAGGGTAATTTATGGTGTGTAGCTGCTGATATGCCAATCAAAAGAAGCCCAGAGTAACAAGTGTGTTAAAAGAACCTCATTGATCGTTATCTCCACAAACACAGGCTTAATTCCTTCAATCTCAGTTAATCAGGCTACTTTGTTACATTTCTTATACAAAAGGGTAAGTGATCAGTGGGAAGCATTAGATGTGCAGTCCCCAGATAGCTTCCCTTGCCTGGAGGAAGGTGTGGAGGTGGTGGCTGGTACAGCACATGTTCCAGAGCAAATCTGAAAACTGCTGGTTGGGAACCTTTCAACCGGACATTTTCTTCTTCCTTAAGTGAAAATTTCTCCGCATACAAACCTCCCAAGATTTTGATGAAAACCTGACAATTTGCAGATGTGGAGATGATAATTAGGAAGGCAGAAAGAAAAGACCTTTGCTAAACTCCAGGAGCCCACAATCAGCTTTCACAGAGCTCACACGCTCTGTGGATTGCAGATGTGGAGCCATCCAAGGCACCAGGAGTTGTGGCACAAGCAAGTACCACCGCAGCATCCTTTTCCACCTTCTGTTTAACGGCACTCGCAGAGGTCTCTTTTCCTAGATCTGATATATTTTTGTTCTTTATTTGTAAAAAATGTCACTCTGACCAGATTGGTAAGGACCTTTTCGCATGGACTGATGTGCTGTTGCATTACTGTAAGCTGTAACATCATGGCAAACTGAAAAATGTTGAGAGCGCAGGAGGTAATGCATGGAGCAGGATTAGATCTGGCCTTATTATATTTAATAATTACCAATCTGGAAGAGGGAACAAGCACCACATTAATTAAGTTTGAAGGGTATCAGAAACAGAGGAACTACCAATAACAAAATTGAAACAAACAAACAAAAAAACCCCAACCAACACCACCACCTCCCACATATAAAAAGGACTGGAAAAAAAAAAAATCAGGTGAGAAGTGGAACACATCAGCAAAAGAAAAGACACTAAAGAGAGACTGGGTGGGCAGGAGGAGGTTCAATCCTACCTCACCCCAATAGCCCCAGAAGACCCTTGCTCACCTCTACCTTTTTGCAGGAAACCAAAGCAGCCAAGTCCTCCCACGTGTTTTACTTCAGAACCATTAGGAGGGAATGGTGGAAGCTTTGTCCCCAGATAAAATGGGAAACTTTTGCACACTTCAGCAAAGGGCCATTCTGAGAACCTTTAAAGATTCACCCAAATTCAAGGCTCTTTCTGCAGGGCATGGCATTAAAGCAGAGTGTTGCAACTTTGAACACAAACCAATGCAAGAAATACATGAAACTTCACCCCTTCCTAAGAATAAAAATGTGGGGCTTTGGGGTATTTTTTTTTTTTGGGGGGGGGGGGAGGTGTTTCTTTGAGTTCAAAAGCTAGAAAAAGCTTTTAGTGAAACAGTCTTCAGACGGCAAGGAAGCTAGGGAGTAGCGTGCAGCAGAAAAGCTTTTGCTGAGCTGCAGGATAACTGAATGAAGCTGCGGTGTCTTCAGTCCAGAGATTTTAATTTTTTTATATATATATATATATATATATATATATATATATACACACACACCCTCCCATAGAGACCAAGTGACTACCCTCGGAGAGGTACAGACACTCTTCTGTCAACTTCCAAAACAAAAGGGCAAAATCCCTTTCTCTGCCCTGACAGTGGCAGCATTTGCAGCTTTGTGCTCTGGCTGTCTCAAAGTTGCCACATATTATAAATGGCTTTAACGCAGATTGCTTTGTTGAAGATTGCATCTATATCCAAAGTTGATGTTTCAGCTGGCCTGCCCTGGAATTGCTAACAGAATGACATCACTAATTAATCAGCCTCTCTCCTGGGCATTTCTCAAATCCCCTGAATTCAAAGCACAGCAATTGATAACATATTCCAGCAGGAATTGCCACCCTCCTTTTCTCTTGCATTCCTCTCCCATTTCTTGCTCACACATGTGCTCTGTCGCTGTGGTGCTCAGCCAGCACAAGCATCTATCCACAAGCAAAATGATCACACGTTATTGCTTGAAGTCCATATTTGCCTTGCTCATCATCATCCCCAATACAATGTCAGCCAAAATCAGTATTAACAGAAGCAGAAACGCAAAGGACAAAGAAACTAATATTTCCCACACTGCTGCAGAGATTTGGACTCCACTCAGCCCCCAAGCAACCTTTCTGAACGCCCTTCAAAAAGCAAGGGCATAAGCAAACACACTACATGCACAGTAGGAATTCCAGATTAAAAGGGACAAGAGAGTTCAGCGGCTGACAGCTCTTAGTGTCGAGTCGGGGTGTTGGTGCTGGCTGGGGAGGTAGGAACAACAGAAACAAGGCCATGTTGGTCAAATGCTGGGCTGAAGACATGGGACCCTGGACCATAAATAGCACTCCAAACGTGTGCAGATCGGACCAAAGTCCATGAACACCCCTATGGCCACAAGTGTCTGCTTCTGACAGCCTGTGAAGCCTCTCCAGAAGCAAGACTCACAAGGTTGTAGGGTCAAACACTCAAATCAGCAGTGCCAGAACTCAGAACAACCCTAATTCCCTTACATACAGATATAAGAGCAGCAAATTATGACACCGTTTAATTATATAATCCTATTACTTCACTACAGGACCTCCAGCTCTTTCAGCCAGCCAGATACATTCACCCCAGATTCAATTAGCACAAAGTAGCAGCAGTTCTTGTTTACAGGGAACTGCTATTTGTTGCAGATAATGAGGGACAAATAGCAGATAGCCACAAAGCTGCAGAAAGATAAAGGATGCTCATCTTGTGAAGGCACATTGTGGGAGCAGGTGCTGCCTCTGGCTCTTACAGAACCATTCAAACCCAAGTTTCCATAGGAGCCACTTTGGTTCCCAGAGGTAAATGAGATCTCCTGGCCTTACAGATGTGCCAGGAACCCACTACTGTTACTCAGGAGTACTGCACAGAGCACTCTGGAGTTAAGTATTCTAAAATCATGGCCCTAGATATCTTCAGCTTGACAGGCAAAAGTATTCACTGCTTTTCTTGCTTTAAGCTCTGCATGTCAATTCTCACAAATTTAAAGAGTAAAAATAACCTGTCTTCCTGTAGTGGTGATGTGAAATTAAATTCGTTACCATGTGTGAAGCAGTCTGATACAATAGTGATGAGTACTACCACACAGCAAAGAAGCAGATCCTACAATAGGCAAAAGAAAAAAAACCTAAGAGCCACATTGAATGCAAGCACTGGGTATCCTGTGCACTCAATGAGGCAGAGGTGTTTCAGAAAAGATCCATGGGGGTCAGGTAATTGGGCTGTATTGATGCATACACACAGCATGGGGTGGTGTAAGGAAAAAGAGGCAGATTCAATTTTCATCTCCCAGCTCCCGAACATTTCCATAACATCAGCACACATCATACAGATAAGCTTGGTAAAGAGCAAAAGGTTAAAAATGAAAGTAGGAAAACCAAAACACACAAAAACAAACCTGAGAACCAACCAAACAAAACCCACACACATTAAGAGAAAAAGTTGGGTCAAAAAGACTAAGGAAATTAAGGCAGAGAATATCAGGTTTACAGAAAAGCTTGGCTGCTTACAAAGAAGCATGACTTCTTGAAAAGGCTGATCTAAGAGCCAGCACTTCATTTATTCTAAAAACCATATCTGTAAAAGAAAAGATACATACAGCATAGACATCAGGGGAAAGGGAAGGTGGGCAAATAGAAAGGCTTGCATCTCTTGGTGGGAAGGCACACATGTGGAAGCAGGACTATCAGAATGACTCCAGGCACCCTAAAAGCCATGCAAAGCACACTCAGCAAGCACTGCTAAGTCCTCCTACAATAGCAACACCCATGAGACCTCACCACAGTCTCTGGGGAATAATTTTCAGCTGTCTGATGCTTTTGCCTGGCTTGCATTTTGCTGCTGTTGCTTGTGCCTCACAGATCAGCAGCCAGCTGTCCTTGGCCTCCAGCTCACAGCAAACATCTGGAACAGCTGCAGATGAAAGCTGCTGTTGACCAAGAAAGGATTCATCATGTGGATTTACTTCACTGCCTTCCACATAAAGTTTTTAATTAGAAGTGTAAGACAGTCACACTTGTGGTCACCTGTGCAGGGTGCTGGTTGGGCTCTGCTCTGGACATGGCATTTCTGTGCCTGGGAGCCCCTGAACCACAGCAACAAGTTAGGCTGATCCACTTGTATCTCTCAGTTTCTTCTGTGAATTTAGTCTTTCCTGTCTGAGCCTCCCACAGGCAGAATCAGACTGTTTCCAACCCCGTAATTTTCCAGGTGGTTTGGTCTGGTGCAAGCTGAGGGTCTTTGACTTTATGTCCCATCTTCAGAGGATCATGCCCATGAGTCCACTTTCTTTTCTAGTATTTTGTCTCCTGTAGAAAGTTCATCCCTTGGAAACCAATATCAGCTTTGTGGTCAGCCACAAAAAATGGCAGCACAACCTACAGCTGTCTCCAGCAAAAGCTTTTTGCCTTGGTCTCACCTGCTATCCATTAGCATGAGGGAACACAAACCTGCACTCAGGATGCTGGTTAACACATTTAGAAATAGGATTGAGACATCTTCCCTGCCTGGCATGAGGGAAGGTACAACTGACCTATTCTACCCTCCTCACACTGAGTTTCCACACCAAAGCTCAGATTTCTTTTTTTAGATAGTTTTCATTTTGTATTGACTCCATCTCCAAAACACCTCCATGCGGCATAGCACTGAAGCAGGAGGTCAGGTCTCCTGTTGCTTTTGGGGCACACAGACAAGGCCAGCACGTGAGTGGGCTCCAAATCCCTTTGACAGAGGGGAATTAGGAGGATGAGACAATGCAGAGGCACAGTGAGGCGGAGGAACCACTCCCAAGTCTTCACTGCACATCAGCTGCACCAGCCTGCATCAACACTGCAAGGCTGTGATGTTGGCAGCTTTTTCACTTTAAAATAGTTTATGCTGGATTTTCCACTTCCCCTCCCACCCCCCCACTTTATTTTGAAAAAACAAATTTGATTTAAAAACATAAAATGAAACTTTTGGAAACCGTGTTTTTCTTCAAGGTTTAAGCTCTCTACTAGCCAGAACAGCACTAAGAATGATGAATTTTTCAGAGGAAACAGAACAATGCCTTTCAGTTATTTTCTCCTTTATAGCCTATCTTCACCTGAGAGACAAAGAAGTCAGAATATTTGAGCAAGTAGCTACTACCTTAGTCCCTTTCTTCACTCCCATTTTACCAAGTAGAAAAGCAATGAGAGATTTCCATCACTTCAAGGGAGGTGGAAAGGCCTGAAAAGTCTTCCCATTCAAAAATAAAAAATGAAATCAAAACAAAAAAGCTTTGCCAGGTGAAAATGGATGAGAAAATTCGAAGAAAGAGAAGGCTATTTCTCACCAAGAAACCACCCATTTGAGCCTGACTCACCTCTTGTGCTGAGATTTCTCTAAAAAAAAAGTTTAAGTACTTGCTGCTAAAGGTACTATTTTTTAAACCTGGGCTGATAATATCAACTAGTTTGCAAAACAAAGCCCTGTGATGAGACAGCAAAGCTGTCTTCAACACAGACAAACCTCAGAGCCTCCAGAGCCAGGCAGTGCTGTGCACTGATTGCTGCACTGCAAGGAACAGACCCAGACCTGGTCCTGGCCATGAGGACAGGGTCAGGGAACACCATCACAATCTGCAGAAGTGTTTTACTGTGGGATTAAACATCTGTGAAAGTTACTTGGATATTAGGAGGTTACAGTCTGCATGAGAACAGCTGCAAATTTTCTTAAAACATTGAAGGAAGAAAAGCCACATCTGGGGTGGCACTGGGGCGTGCAGATCAGGACATCATTCCAAAAGGGACTGTTGTCCTTTGGCAGTAACTAGCACCAGAATACCGTTTCAGGAGACCTAGAAAGAGGCATCCATAAAAAGGAGGTTACTGAGGGATTCCCTCAGCTATTGACACATCTAGATACTTGGCAAGAAGCTCGGTCTGGAAACTGCAGAGATACAGATGCTGTGCAAGCTCCCTCTGGGGCTTTTAGGAAGTGTCTCACTCAAATGGAAATCAATGCAAGGCTGGAGTCAGCTACTCTGCAGAGAAAATCTCCATCCAGAGCCAAGCCCAGACCAGCCTCTGTGCCACAAAGCAGAGTCCCAGGGCCCCGCCTACCTTGTGGTGAGGGAGTAGCACGCTATGGGGAACCCAGGGGCTTGCATCACATTTTTAAGAGCTTCCCTTCACCACAGCACTGCGTTCTTCCCCGCCCCACTTACCTCCCTTCTACACTTCTTTATTTTCTCAGGTTCTACTCGCAGCCCTTGCTGGTCACACATGCATCCCCATGCCAGAGGCAGGACTGCGTCCTGTCCCAGGGCAGGCTGTTGCTAGCAAGCTACTGTGCTGCCTGCAAGGGTGCAGCAGAGCTCCTGGGCATCACCACACACATTGACCAGGGGCAGCAAAGTTTCTTTTGCCAAAACCAGCCGCTTCCCTCCTAGGTCCTAGACAAGGCTGGAAGGGGTAATTACTTGTAGGACAATGAAAGCTCCCTAAATGGCAGCTGTATCAGGAGCCGTGGCAACAATAGATATGCTTGAGGGGCCAGCCGGGCCACAGTCCTGCTGAGGAATGATGCTGCTATGAGGCTAATTCCTAACATGGGACAGAAATGCATTTGCTCCAGCCAAGATCCTGATGCTTTGTGTGCCCACATACCAGCAGAAGGCCTACTGCAAACAGCACAGCCCCTCTCAGCGGCACAGAGATCAGGGCAAGAGGTATTGCTGGCAGAAACAGCATCTGCCTGCAGGCTTGCTCAAGGAAGAAGTCTGGAGGGAGGCTGGATCAATCCAGTGCAGGAGCTCAACAAACAGGCCGGGCAAACCGCAACAGACGTTGCCCTTCTTCGAGCCTCTGATCAGTCTTCACCACTCTCACTGGAAAAAGTGCCACCGCACCAGCCCCGGGCTGGCCGCAGGGAGGCAGCGGGGCCGGGCGCGTGGTTCGCCGCTCCGCCGTCCCGCCTCGGCCCGTTCGGGGCTTCGCCGCCGGTTCCGCGGCTTCTGCTGCCCTCTGCCAGCCACGGGAGAGAAGCGCCGCTGATGCGGCAGGGCCAGGAGAGGGGCTCTCGGGACACATGCACAGCGTCTGCGATCGGTCCGCACAGACAAGTGTAAACATTTCCCCGTTAAGCAAGAATAGACTCTCAAAGCAGGGCCCGACAGGGAGAGCTCCGTCCTCCCCACCCATCCTGCAAGTGCTAGAGCTTGCAGAGAACCACACCTCCGCCAGGCCACGGAACACTCATACAGCTTTCAGACCAAAGCACCTGTTAGACAGGAACCTCTGCACTCCACTGGTGACAGCAGATTGCCAGATGAGCATTGCAAAGCAGAAGTAGCAGTGATCTGGGTGTACAAGGATACAGCTTGTTTTATTTATGCATATTTATTCCTGCAGAGAAGTGATCAAACAGCAGGCAGGGAGCTCCCTGGGAGTTTCTGCACAACAGCAGTACCTGGTTCCTAAAGAAGGAGACTGATTCAAGAGCAACTCTGGAATCCAGCAAAATCCAGACTCTCTGGTTAGATGGACACTGTCCTGCCTTGTCAGAGAGGCTTTCCCCCCCAGCACAGCACTCCTAACATCCTTTAACACATGGTCTTTGCTAAGCTCAGTTGCTCAGAAAAGCTATAAAGCAATAATAGTGTCACCTGCAGACATATGCCACAGCCATTCAGGTCAATCAGTGCATTTCTGGTAAGTGGACATGTCCACAGGAGACCTCTGCTTTCCCAGATGAACTTCCATTTTAAACTAAAGCTTATTCAAGCATTTGCATCCCAATGATGCATGAAAGTGTCCCTCTGCAGGTAAATTGAGACTGTAAGATGGCATTTTTGTTTATCTGGACTTTTTTTTAAAAAAAAAAACCACCACACTGAGCTACAGACAGTTCCATCTTCAACTTGCTGCTTTTCAGTAGAGCTAGAGTTTGAGCTACAAGCTCTACTGCCCCAGACAGACCCCAGCAAGGTAAGGAGCAAAGCCAGGGGGTTAAACCCCTACTGAGCAACTGCAGATCTGCAGAAGTTCCCTGCCTACACAACTGTCCCAGTTGGACACCTGAGAAATCATTGGCTTTGCTTTTGAGGGAAAAGGAAATTCAGTCTCCCCAAACCTGTGTTCAACACCCTACAGACAGCTGGTAGCACCTCTAACCTTGGCTTTGCTGGAAGAAAGAGCTTCAGCACAAACAAGCATCATCCCTGCAGACATACCACAGGGTCACTGCAGACTCACGACACTCCTTCAAACTCTCCCAGCCAAGCAGGCAGCAGGGCCCATTGGAAAACAGGCCAGTTCACTGCCCTCCATCAACCCACTGTGATCCTAAGCCTGTGTAAGCTCTGCTGACACCCCATAAAACCATGGCGTTTGCTTTGTTTTTTCCCAATTAGAACTCCTTGGCTACTCACAGTTTGTGGGCAAGCAGGTTGAAACACCTTTGTTTGATCTCCAAGAGGAAGATCAGCTTTTAAGAATTGTTCAAAGTATGACGTAGCAGGGTATCTGTTTCTTCAACAGATCTGCTTCCCTGCATTTGTTTGAAGTCTGACCTGATTATTCTTGCAATTGTATTTTTAATGCTCATCAGGTTTCCTCAGAGAAATGGATAGTCACTTTTTTTAGATCATGCATATGCAATCAGACAAACAAAATATAGCTCACCTGCCCTGTTCTTCCCCTCTACAATGAAAAGCACATCCTTAGCAATTGCTTCGGTAAAAGCAATATAGTCAGATGGGACAAAGTACCAGTTCCTGATCTGCCTTGGGCACAGGCACCAGAAATGTTGTATCTCTTCGTTGTAGGGATGAATGCTACCCTCAGACTGCAATAAACCCAAGTTGTTTCCCTGTCACCCGTGCAGTTGCCCTACTCATGAGTTCATGCATCCTCCAGTATTGTTCTCACATATTTGTACAAGTTTGCCTAGATTTTTAAATTGGCAATTTCAGCTCCATAGCTACTTTTATTCCTGTTTCATACAGTCTATTAGCCACTGCCTGGACAAGACAGAGGCATGTAGGATCACTTTTGGCACTTTGTACCTTACCAAAAACGTGCTACCAAAATGAGGCACTAATTCAGCAGATGATGCAGCATCAGTTCAGCACTTTGTGACTGGTGAGATTCCACCCTTATTTTCTGGGTCACATCCCCCTCAGGCAATACGACCTTAGCACTGGGGGAATGAGGAAGAGAAACTGGAAGATCTGCCAAGGAGTCAATGGCTACCAAAGCTCAACAAGCCCAGCCCATAGTGTGAACCTGGGGCATCAGCTCCACCCTGTGAGCACACCCCAAGCCTCTCTGGTGTCTGAGGCTTGGCATGCGTTACAGATCTAGGGCACACAATAAGATCCATAGGCAGCCCCTGACATCAGGAAATGCCATCTCATCCAGGTGTGCCTGATCAGCTCAGCCCCCAGTCATGCTGTGGTCAAGGCTTTCTCTCTCAGCCTTGCTGTTGAGCAGCTGCTGTCATAGATAAACATCTCCTCTCAATTCCTGCCTCAGCATTCCCACATTACCTTCACTGCTATTAAACCTCACAGCCGGGCAGGGCTGGGATCATGGTCAGCAAGACCAGGGTGCAGAGAAGCTCCACACACCAGTTGTATCAGTAAGAACCACAGAACCCCCCCTCCACACCCGAGCTAGAGGCAGAAATTGTGAGATGCTGCAGAGTGCTGCCATAAGCAGAAACCATGGACACAGGCAGTCTCTGCACCTCATAAATCATCAGGAGGGGGCAAAGAACCAGCCACCATTTCATCAGTTAATTACAACTGTTAATCATATTTTCATTAACCTGAAGTGAAACTACCAGCATTCCCCCCATTTTCCACCCCATGCCCCAAGTCCCATCTCTCAGATAGCAATTCTCTATCAGTTAGGACACATACTGTCCTTTCAACATGCATCTGGCCAGCTGCCTATGTACAGTAATTTCCAGACCCCGCTGTCCTGCCTTTTTTCCGCATCTGCATACACACCCCTTCCTAGGTCTCAGCAGCACACATATCTTTCCTATACAGATGACATGTTTAACCCCTCCAAGTAACTTCCTAACCCTGCTTAGGATGGGGAAAGCCTGCAAGGTCTATACTCTTGACTGTCAGACTTGCTAACATATTCATCATGTTGCTATATTAGCATGCCTCAGTTTCCCCTATTTTTTAGAATAGACTCGTGCTACAAGTCTGCTTCTGTAAAGAATTCTGTGCTCTTCATGTATATTTGTAAGCAGAGCTGTTCACACCAGTATCCTATTGGACAGGCAGGAAGAACAGGGAAGCCTTCACCCTCTGCAGGGCAGGACATGGCTACAAAGGCTGTTCTGTGCTCTGCCAGGGATGGAAAGCTGAGTTAATAGCTCAGCTGGAATCTTGCAACAGTCTCCTCTCCCAGGGATGGAGGAGTGGGTTGCAAAGCCCCTGTCCCACACTACTTGGTGGCCATCGTGCAGCCACAGCAGCTGCCAGCAGAGGCTCTGCACACTCCAGCTCTGCTCCTCCTCCCCTGCCAGCTCTCATGGCTCTCCATGAGGAGAAGGGTTGTTGATTAATGTTAATTGAAGACTTCAGGTGCTACCTCTTCCTCCAGCATACAGAGAGATAATAAGCAGCATGACATTTGAGGTCCCCTTTGCCTATGCCATTGCAGCAGTGTGCCTGAGCTCTGCCCAAGGGGACAACTCGCCTCTGGGGTGAGAAGGGGATTCAGGATCCACATGCCTTAACTGCTGTCCCTTCCCTGCTCCAGCATTCAGCCCCAGGCATGGAAAGCCCCCTCTTCCAGGCTGAGGCATCACAACCCTCATGTCTTTCTGCTCTTGGGAAAGCAGCCCCTGAACAGAGCCCGAACACTCCCTTGAGGAGCAGTGTTATCCCCAGCCCTGCTAAGTACAGGGCACCACATCAGTGGAGCAGCACTCACCAGAGGATGGGGGAGAGTGAAGACACAAGAGCAACCACAGAGCTTAGAGCTTCCTGCTCAGCTTGCTCTGGTTCAGCCTTGGTCAACCAAGGTCGCTCCCAGCCTGAACTAGGTGACTTGAGAGAAAGTGGTGACCACACTAATCAAAGCCAAGCCCTGCAAGGGGCAGGACAGCACTTTTTCAACCTCCACAGCTATCCCAAACCTAGAGGAACTGTGTTGCACCTCTTCCTCCATTTGCTTAGTCACTTCACACACTGTTAACATCCAAGAGCAAACTCAACTCTTTGCTTACTCCACTACCTGCAGGGCTGAAAGGAGGTCAGAAAGCCAGCCAGAGAAGGGAGGAGAGCTTGGTTATAAGCCAGGACCAGAGGCTCCAAGCTCTGCAGTTGCTTTTGCCTCCCTCTCCTCTCCCCCCTCCACGAGCCTCAGATGTGCTAAGCAACCTGCAAAGGTGTAAATGGGGAATGCACCACCTTTCTCACAATCATGATGCAACATGCATGGCACACAGCGCAGAAACGAGATATAAAGAATGTACTTACTCCCGGTGTGAAAAATGCTGGGTTAAATATAACAGAGGCTTGCTGACTCCAGGAAGCAGAGTGATCTCTTCACTTGATGGAAGAGTGCTTACTTTGCCAAACAGGCCTCAGTCCCCCTGTAGCAGGCAATTTCTCCTGTGTTAAATATGTATATACATTACCAGGTACCATAGAGGTGCATAAATTGCCTTCAGTGTATGTATTTCCATGGAAAGTGTCACAACACAATGTCTCACTAGCCAAGTCCAGATTTTTGTTGTTGTTGTTCAATGAAGTTTTTGATTTGGTCCAAGTAACACTGTTTTCTGAAGATGCAGAACTTAATGAAGGTGTGCTGCAAAGAGGGGCCAAGAAACCTTTGACACCTCCCTGGCAGCCTCAAGCTGAGACACAACAAATAGAACACAAGATTGCTACTCATCATGACCTGCTTCTACGGCAGCCTTGAGAATTAGCGTCTGCCTTCCAGTCAAAGCTTTAGCCACAAATTTCTTCTGCCCTTTGTGCTTATCTGACCCATTAGGCCCTGGATGAAGTCTTGGGGTGAGGATAAGCTGCCTTTGTAATATAGCATCACATTGACAGCACAGACTACTTGGCATTCGACTAGGTCTTCTACAGGATCATTTGTAATCCCTTGGACTTGAGTCCAATGTAGGACATCCTTATCAGCTACCAGTGAGGAGAGCTTAAATGTCCAATAAACACTCCCATGAGTTACAGACCCACTTTTCCAGCTCTGCAACTCCCACACCTTGCACCCATGTTAGGAGGCTGCAGGTGCCCACCATCATTAAAAACAAAGCTTCAAATGCAAAGCCCTCTAAATTCAGCAGTAAGCTGTTAGTTTAACCGTAGGAGAAAAGAGGGGAAGAAGCTGAGAAACAAGACCTGCTTCTACCAGAAGTGACCTTCAGAGTTTGAAATTAGACAAGAAAAAAAGTCACAAACCAAACGTTTTTAATGACAAAGGTAATTAAGTCTTGCATTCTCTGCAACTACATTCCTTACCAATCTGGTTGCACAGGAGCTTCTGTTTACAAGAAGTCTACAAATCAAAACACAACCCTTCTAACAAGCTGGCTTGCCAAACACCTACTCTGCCTCCAGCTAAAGTTACTGGGCTCATCAATTCAGTGTTAACCAGCTGAAACTTCAGGACACCTTAGATAGAACAATTTATCAAATTACCGCTTCTGGCCTCAAACTCTAAGAGCTCAAGCCTTCTTGAACCCTTATCAAAAGTGGAGGTACTGTAAGCCATTTCTTATACCAGACTAGCTATCTGCCAACAACATAGGAACACACCATTCACCTTAAGAAAGTCAGCATTAATATTTACTAACTGAATGCAACCTGCATAACAGCTCCTATCTGTACCAGATTTAAGAGCAGCCCAATAAAAGCATGTCAGCAAGGCTTTTTTTTTTTTTTAAAAAAAAAAAGGGTGCCAAGGGATCTTGTAGTAAGTGAAGATCTTTTTCTAAAAGTAAGGAGATTTCATTGCATTAAGTGCATGGCATAAAACTGGGTTAGACAGGACTGCTTTCCCCAGGGAGCTGGCTTTGCCAGTCACCCAGGGGGAACTATCTTTTAGAGGAAAAAACTCAAACAATTGTCAGTATTACCCAATGAATTTAAGACCCTGACCCTTTGTCAACCCAGTTTTCCTCCTCAGCTGGGAGTACAACACCCTCAGCTCCCGCATACATTAGCCTAGCCGGGTGAGGGTGAACCACAACAAAAGGCATAAGGCTACCACCCTCCCAATCCCCCTGCCACAACCCACATCTTCATGGCAGCTACAGTTTTAGCATCACCTTCCTTTGCAGAATATTAAGCTAATCCAGGTCATTCTCCATAGAAACCCTGAAGAGTAGCTGCTAATACATCCCAGCCCATTTTCAAGGGAAGACCACATAAAGGGTTTGCCAGCTTTCTTATATCCATTATCATTTTACATCACTTCATTTTATTACCTAGCACTGTGACACAGAGGCGCAGGCTGCCGCTGGAACACCATGCCCAAATTTGCAGCAGCATCTAAGAGACTGTAGACTTATTGCCGGGAGAACTGAAAAGCAACAGAGGCTTATTAGCCTTGTTTCTTCAGGCTGAAAGAAGTGCTTTGAAGACACAGGCAACAAAGGGGGAAATTTTGACTCACCTGAAGCATTTTGCTAAAAATAGCTACTCTTCCTCCATCACAAGCTTGTGTTAGGCTGCTATAGTATTTTAAAAGAAAGGTTATACATACAGCTTCCTTCTCTTGCCTCATTAAATTTCTGATGAGCAGCTGCAGCACATACACACATTACAGCATGCACAGCACCCTGGCAACCATTCTGCTTTAAGGCTCACCAAGTATTAAGTCCAGCTCAATAGGCAAAACCTAACACATTTGCTACAGGGCAGCAATTGCTAAGGTCCCCTCAACACTTTGCAGAGGACTCACAAACCTCAGCAACTCACTGCAGAAGGAAGAAGGCTAAAATAAAAGGCAGAAACAATAAATAGTGCCTAATTAGAGCAGGGACAAAAAAAAATCCACAACAGGCTCCGCAGTGCCTTAGATGCCTGTCTCTAAGGACATCTGGTTGCACCGCTGACATTGGGTCCCTCACACTCTGGCCCGCAGCTCTGCTACAAGGATGAAACAAGTCCAACCTGTGAGACCTCCCACAGAAACACAGCACCTACCAATCACTAAATATGCTGATTGTGATCTGCAGGTGATTAATTGCAGATGGTTTTACTGCAGTCTGTGGGGTGGATACAGGGGATCCCTATGGTATCACAGGTGGGCATGGTTTGCTGCTGGAGGCTGGCACCTCCCTGTGGTTGGAAGGGAGGGTGCTGGCAGCAGTGCCAAGGCTCAGATTTTGTTTCTGCTCAGGCTGGGACTGCCCTGGGTGAACACAACACTTTGCTAAGGTAATCAGTGCTTAGAATAATTCCTCAGTAAACATCCCACCTGGAGAGCAAAGTCTTCCTCTCTAATGCCCTGGTTTTGCAACAAGACATTTTTGCGGGAGGACTTTAAAGTAATTTAGTCTGCTACAGATCAGCAGTGAGAGATTGTGTTTGGGCTAATGCTCAACTACATCTCCCAGGGCAAAGGCCAGAGAGAAATACTGCAGGAGAGCAGAGAGGGAGGGAGAGGAATTCCCTGAGCAGAAAATAATTTTGAGCAGAGAAAGCTGCAGAGCAGTGTGGAGTGAGGCAGAAGAAATGCAGGAGAGGGAGGTGACGGTGCTGTGGGAGAAGGAACAGAGGAGAGTGGAAACTCAAAAGGCTCCTCCAGGGAGGATGAAGGTGGGGGGGAAGTAGGGTGCTGCTCACTGGGACTCTGTAGAGGATCTCTGTCAGGAGCTGGCTGGGCTCAGCTGTGCTTCCCCCTGCAAGGGATTCCCTCAGCCACCCGCTATTGGTTCTGACACAGTGACAAGCTGCCAGAATGGATTTCTCTTCCCTGCATATATGGTAGAGGTATAGGAAAACAGCTGCATCATTCCCCTACACTCCCCTCCAGAGAGGTGAGATTCCTTCCTCTGCCATCCCAGGCTGCTCTGCACCAGGGCTGAGCACTCACACAGGACCACACAACTTGTCTTCAAAGAAACCCACTGGGGTTTCTGCTCAGCCTGTCTGCAAGGTGCAGGGGGAAGGTTGCAGTGCCAGCAGAGCACTGGGAAAGGGATTCAAAAGCTCAGTCACTGGTGAGATCCAACACATCTCCATCTGCTGCTGGCACCGAGACACCTGTTCAACCCCACAGCCATGCCAGGGTCCTGTCTGTCCACACAGAAGCAGACACCCTGACACCAACTAGTCTTGCAAAGCTGTTGTGCTCTGCATGGCCAGAAGGTGCAAGCAAGGCAGCCCAGGAGATGTGGGACCTGGGCTGCGTGCTTCTCACTGACCAGCCCTTCTGCCTTTTCCCCACTTGTGAAAGAGAGACACAATGGTCTACCCACCTATTCATGATCAGCCCCAACCACATGAGAATGTAAAATATTAGAGCCTAAAACCTTACCTTAATTTCAAGTTGTATTTTAGTGACAAAACACTGATATGCGACATAGACATCCTGGGTGACTCTTGAACACTCCTCTTGTCCCTTTGGGTGAGGAAAATATCCCTTATTACCTTGAGGACTGCTTAGGAGCAGAAACTGACTCCTGCTCTTCCCAGCTGGGAAGTACTTCAAGAGATATTGCAGCATGGGGGACTCAACTGGTACCTTCTTTCCAGGAACACATCTGCTGCCTGCCTTCCTCCTTGCATACAGGCTACAGAAGGGTCCTCTGAGAGCTGCTTCCACTGGGTGCTGGAGCTGCTTCGCGAAGGTGAAAAAAAAACAGGAGCCAAAGGTGACCATGGTGCAGGCAGTGTCCTTACCAACCAGGGTGCATCCCTGCTACGCCTGAAAACTGTAGGGCAGTCTCCCACACATGGCAAGGTAACAGATCAGATCCAAGGAGTCCAGCCAGAGACAAGGCTGGAAAATATGTGTAAGGACCCTCTAAGAGACAAAAATAGACCCAGAAAAAGCTACAGCATGGCCCAAAACAAGGGGTAACATTCTGATCACGAGCTTAAATAGGGTCATGGCCCAATGGGTGGGTGGGTGTCAGTGGACATCCCAGGTGGGGCTGGTTGGGGCAATTGAGGCTTGATGGTGCCCTCAGGGCCCTGATACAGCTGCAGCTTCAGAAGGCAAAACTCTATTGGGGTGGGTATCCTGATGGTTGGGCGTTTTTAGGTGTCACAGGTGACATTTCTTCTCGTCAGATCTTGCTTTATGCTGTTGTCTGTGGTATGGGAAGGAGCAGCACACAACGCTCTGGTGTAAATTAAAGTCTTGCAGAACCATTGCAGTGATGGATGCTGCTCAGAGGCTGGAGGGAAACCTCAGTGAACCCTTGCAAGAGACCTGAAGTGCAACCTGGACCAATCTGCAGTCCTGAATCAATCTGCAGTCCTGGCTGGGTAGAAACCAGTGCCAGACTGAAACATCTCCTTGACATACCCAGACAAAAAGCAGCAGAATACTTAGCCTGGCATTAACCAAAACTGCGTGAAACTGGTGTGTCACACTGTCCCAAGTTATGTGTGAGATGGTAATGCATGCCTGCCTGCTGTGGATACATGGGCAAAGCTCTCTGGGTTGGGAGGCTGCCTCTGGGGTGGCAACAGGGACTGCTGCTGTTGCCGTTTGTGTGGGGTGTCCTGATGTCTTCTCCAGCATCTCAGAGATCCTGTGTGGAAGCAGTGGAGGTTTTGGCCATGCAGACAGACCTATTTTTTAACCCCTCTACCTCTTCACTCTATTCCTGAGAGAGCACTCTGCATGATTTCAAATAGTGGACAAGAATTATCTAATGCTTTAAAAGCCCAGGATCTTAACCATTAAAAAAAAAAAAAAAAGTAATTCAGAGTCACCATCTCCATTCCGTAATGGGGAGGTTAAAGCAGTCCAGAGTGGTGGTGACATTCGTGGGATGTCACGACATAAACAGAGCCTCGGTCTCCTTTTTGCACCCCAGATCCCTGCCCACTGCTTGGCTTAACCTCCTCAGGGAGAGAAGTTGGGAAGAAAATGGGGGGATACCAAGAAGAAAAGCAGTTGAACTCCCTCTCTCCCCTCTCCCTGACAGCTGGGTACAGATTATGATGTTTCTCTCCCACCACAACAACATCACAACAACATCGTTATTCAACTTGGCAGCACAAGGTGGAGTGAGTGAGGGAGTGTGCGTGCAGTTGGTATTTTTTAAATCTATCACACATTTCCCCATTCTGCCGATTGCAAACTCCTGCCTGGCTGTCCCTGCTGCAGCATCCCGCGTTGCCATGTCAACAGAGGCTCTCATCCCTGTGTCGTGAGGGAACGCTCAGCTTTCCTGGGGGCTGCGGCTGGCGATGGAGGGATGTGCATGTGCCTGGCCGATGCTGACCCCTAACCAGGGCATTTTTTGGTAATTTTTACCCAGAACTTCCAATGCTGGGAGATGATTTACCCCTTATCAACCCTTTAAAGATGTCATCATCAGTGCTTGACTTAATCAGGACATCTTGGCATGAAAAACAGCCTTCTCCTGACCCCTGTGTTTCCACTGTGAATTAGATATAATAAAGCAAACAGCTTCTTCACTCTCTGCAATGCCTTGCCATCTTCCTGCCCTCGCTGCTGCTGCAGGGGAGTGTGCAGGGCTGGAGGGAGCTCATGGATGGGCTAGGGCTGTGGGGCCCCTGCCTGCTTATTTCTGTGCTCTCCTCTCCCCCTCTGCAGGATCAGGGAGCGAAGGCACCACGGAACCAGGCTGCCCAGCCCTGTGCCAGCATGGTTTCTTTTTGAGCCTGTTTAAAGCACCAGCTTCCCAGGGAGATGTCCTGCAGAGCTAGTCAGGAAACAAAGAAGAGAAAGTTTGATGGGATTTGCTTTCTTCCACTGGGGCGAAGATGCTTGTGGAAGAGTTGTGGGTGTAAATGTGAGTGCCGCCACCAGGAGATAGCAACCTCTCACAGGGTGTTGGTTGGCTCAAAGGAGAGGGAAGCAGCAGATCTGCTCCCTTGTCCGCACTCCCACTAGGCTGTCCCCTCTTCTGCCCCTGGGTCTGGGGGGAAGAGTCAACATGGCAATGTGGTGAAGGGGTACAGGGTTTGTGCTGGAAGAGAAAGTAATGCATGGCAACCAGCACTTACTCGAGACTGGGAAAATGAGAATTCCCTTGGATCAGGAGTGTCCATTGCTTTGCCTGCTGGTTAGAAGATGTGGATGGCTTGTAGTGAGGGGGAAGGTTGGACTAGGTGATCTCCCAGGTTCCCTTGCAACCGCTGTTTCTATGATTAAATCTCTGGGCATCACCAATTTGTTAGTTCAGTTTTCTCTGCAGAACTGGACAGTCATTGCTGGAACAATTGTTATGTTGGTGGTCTGGAAAACAGCTTCACATCTGGAAGCTGGGAGAATGGGCTGGGAAGCAGGATGGGAAGCTACTGCTTCTGGAAGGTTGCTGGCTGTGGCACCCTAGTGCAGGTTCCTTGCAGACACAGGCATCCAGCTCTGTCTTTGCTCCCGGGCTTGCCTCTGGAAGCTCTCTCCTATGGTTATGTCCACAAAGTCCTTTGTCTTCTCCAACTGCAGAAGAAAAGTGGCCGCTGCTATGGATAACAGAGACTGCAGGAAGAAGAAAGCAGAAATACAGGTCACCTCACTTCAGTGTGGGCAGTGTTGTGCTGTGTTCTCCTCTGAAGAGGACCCAAGAAGATGTAAAGGTCTGGATATAGCTTGAGCTGTGGGTTGTTTAGGCTTTGCAGAACACTGCACCAGGGCACCCGGGGAAGTCAGGAGTGGGATTTGCTTTTATCCAATTAAAGAAACAAGCAAAAATGCAGTCACTCGTACCTGTGAGCCCAACATGGCTAGCTGCTGGCTTTGGAAAATCATGACCAGCCAAATGTGTGCCCACACCATGCCTGTTTTTTAGCCTAGCCTGAGGTCACCTCCTATAGCCTTCTGGTTTACAAACGAGGGCCAGAAACTCCAAAGAAAGCAAAGAGAAAGGTCAAGTTTCTAGGAATGGGGAGTTCGGGGTCAAACAGCAGCCTGTGGGAGCATTGAGAGGCCAGCGAGACCCTGGTGTCAGCACCCACCACTGACCCAGCAAGGGTTTGCTGGGTCCCAGGACAGCACAGCACAGAGGTTCTGCTCACCTGCGCTGCTGCTCCTCCCTCCAAGCCCCTGCTGCACATCCCACAAGAAGGCTGAGCGCTTTGGCCATTCCCATTTCCCTTTCATAAAGGAAACTGCCTTTCCCTCACGGAGGAGGTTTGTTCCGAGCAGCATTGCAGGAGTGCTTTACAGTTGTCTTTCCAGTTGCTTTATTCTCTTGCAGTTTCCTTGGAAAAGTTCGTTTTCCCTGGGGACTTTCTTCACATGGAAATATTTCCCCTGAATAGATTTAGTGGGCAAAGAAAACATCAGTTTGGAACCTGAATGGAAAGAATTTGAAGCACCTTGTCGAAGAAAAAATGGGCATGCCATGAGGAACCTTGCACTTCTACATCCATGCCTTGGTTCACAGTACATATGAGAGATGACCTAAATTTATGTCAATAGCTTCCCGAAAGCTCTTGTGCGAGCTTCAACTTACTTTCTCCTACCTTCTGCAACAGCTGGCACCAGCATAAAGCAAATGTAACACGCCACTAAAGTGTTATGTCTTTGCACTCACTTTAGGCTGGTGCTAGCTGCAGCAGGAGGTGTTGACTGGTGGAAAATCAGATGTTTCAGCTATTGCTTCAATTATAGATAGCTCTTCCTGAGAAAATACTTTTGTGCCCGAGAAAAAGGCAGTGGAGTGAAAGGGAGAGCAGCCCAGCACGAGGATGGCTGAGAAAGGAGTCACAGCTCCTCTCCACCCTGCACAGGGAACGTGCCGTAACCCTCCTCTCTGTCAAGGTTTCTGGTCATCACCCTTAAAAAAAAAACCAAACTATTTTCCTTATAAAGCCCAGGTTATGGCGAGAACAGACGTGGTTCGCAACACAGCTGACACAGGCAAACTCAGTGTGACCAGTGCATGTTCCGGTCTTGCAGCTGCTTCACCCTGTGAGCACCAGCCCCAAGGAATGCTGCCTCCCCTTGTGCTCCCAGGTGCTGTGCTGAACGTTAATTTTTAAAAATAAAGCAATAGATTAATTTTCTCAGAAAACATGGTACAAAATGGGAATGTTCTGTGGAGAGAGATTGATTTTTTTTTCCTCGATAATAATGATAGAAGATTGTAATAGATTTGGTCTCATAAGTGTTGCAGTCCTTATCAGTTTAAATTTAGTATTGCCTCATATTAGAAATGACAAGAAAGGTACAGCTAAAACAAAACTTTATGTGGAACACCTCAGAAGAAACCGTACTTAGAAAAAATATTTTTGCTCATCTTTCCAAATTGGGATAAATCAACAGCTGGATCTGGGATTTCCTGCCAGGTTGAAGTCCTGTTACAACACTGTTTTCAGTCAGGCTGGAAAAGCATCAGGATGGAAAGGACTGAGCTGAAAGGTTTATCTTAATTATTAAGACTCCAGAGCTGAGCACAGGAAAACCACAGTCTATCACAACCCTACTACTCACTCACTGTGTGAGCATGAACAAGATACCTTGTTTTATGTGTCCCAGAGGCAACGCGGATGAACGCCTCCTCCTGAGGACACTGTGAGATAGCATGGTTGCTTTAAAAAAGCAAAAGGGAAAGCCAGAGGGTGGCCAAAGGGATGGCTGACATCCTTTTTGCAATGTGCTTTGTGCAAGGCCAGTCTTGTGTGGTTCAGAGGACGGACGTACACACTGAGCTCTCCGCCTCCTGCCTGATTCAGTGCTTCAAACGGGCTGAAATGCAAGCAGAGGGAGGCGGGGAAACCTCATGTGTGGGACAAAACGTCACTCAAACAAGTTTCTTTGGGATGTTTGGGACAGAGGTCTGCAGCCAGGACTCATGGTGCTGTGCTCCAGGCAAGAAGGATTACAGGAATCCCCTGCCAGGGGGATCGGCAGTGAATGAGCGACCTACCAACAGGGATTTCAAGATGGGAAAGGATCCAGTGTCACTTCAGTGAGCATGGTGGCCTTCCCCAGGGGTGTTCCCTGAGGGCTGGGCCACCCTCTCCCTGCCCTCCCTCCCACCACAGCTCAGCTCCAGGCAGGGACTCCCCTCTGGTCTGCACCTGGATGTGGGGAAAGGGATTCCCAAAAGTTGTGAATACAAATGGAAGGAAAGAGGTGCAGGGAGACCTGTGGCTTTGAGGCAGATTATCAAGACCAAAAGCATTTAGTATGGATGGAAACCATTTGCTTTCCTTGTCTGTTTACTCCCTTCCTTCCTTCCTTCCTTCCTTCCTTCCTTCCTTCCTTCCTTCCTTCCTTCCTTCCTTCCTTCCTCTCGCTCTTTCTCTCTCTCTTTCTTTCCCAAGCAGTTAAAGGAAATGAAGATTAAACTCCCAGCCTCCGTGCTGACCATGCCTTATTCCTGAGCCTGAGTGTGGTCCCCTTAGGACAATTAAACTGGGAGTGGGATCCTTTCCGAGATTTGTCTGAAAGGTGGTGTGATTCACAGCGTACCCTTGTGTGGATGCTCTTTGCTCAGAAGAATTCCCTTAGCCCAAATAAGTGAAATCAGCTTCAAAACTTGTTTGAAGTCTCCAGGGACTGTGAGGGAAGCAGGACTATGTGAATCCCTTACAGGTGAAGAAATGCTGCTGTTGCTCAGAGGAAAACTGTATTTTCCTGCAGTTCTTTGGGTCAAAGCTAGGGCACATCTGAAGAGATACAGCAACTGTCCCTAGGAGGTCACAGCCATGAGCCCTTGCAGCTCAGTGAGTGCTCAGATGTCTTCCCTGGGCTTCCCTTCCCTATGTTTCTCTCTGACTTCTCTTTTCCCTTACCTTCAGTTAGACTTTACTCCCTCTTTTGGTTCTTCTCATGTTTTTCTGTCTGTGCCTTTGCTCCCAGACCTGTCCCTCTCTGCTGGATCATGCTCCCCTTCCCTTTGCTATGTGCACACACACACACACAGGCACCGTGCCTGGAGATGCTCCTCTCCAGCACAGCCCTGGAGAAGACTTGCCCTGTGCTCCATCACTCGCAGCCTGTTGCCAGGCAACACAGCATCACATGTATTTCACTCTCAAAGTCCAAAAAAATTGTATATACAGGGGATTGTCCTCCTGTTCCTACAAAGAGGGACCTCACAAACACAGGGACTGGCAGGTCTGAGAGGGTGGGTGGTCTCTAGCAGTCACTGTTGGCTGCTGGCTTTGCCAGGGTGGTGCCTTGCCTCGAGCAGGAAAACTGGGGTGGAGTGAAGCGATGAAGGCAGAGAGGAGACACCATTAACTACTGCTGGGACCAGCCATGGTTTCCTTGTCCCCACTGTGTGGCTTGCTCACGCTTGACATCTACCTCCAATGCCGCAGTCACAAGGGATGAGCAGCAAGATTTCTGCCAATCTGCGGGACCGGCATTGTGTTTTCTGTTAGTCTGGTTCAGACCAAGGCAGTTTCTTAGTGGTGTAAGAGGGAACACAGAGCCCACCTCAGTTGTTTTCTCTTCCAAGGTGGAGGCATGCTTAATGTACAGCTCCTCACTTCACCTTCCCCTCTGCCTGTCTTGCACCTGGGAAGTCCCACACTGAGTTTTGGTTGAAGGCAGCGACTCCCTCCAGACACAGCCCCACAGCCAGACACTTGGGAGCGGTAGGAAAGGTTGTCTCCCACAGGGATTTGTTTGACAGGTGTCCCACATTCAGCCTGGACAGGACCTGCAGTCTGCAGGCTTTGATTTGGTACTCTGCATACTTACATGGGAGTTTTGTTTTCACATCTGCAGAGTGAATGCTAAAATAGCTTCAGAAGTTGAGGCATGACCAGAGCTTACTTGTTGTCAGCAGGTTGATGGACTATCAGTCCTATTTCAGGAGCAAGACACATGTCTCACTGTCTTACATTCCACAATGTACAAATTGCATTTCATGACAGCCGTGTAATACTCCTGAGAGCAAATTTTGGCACAATTATCACCCTTTTCAGGTCATAAAAGTCACTCAGCTCTCAGCCACCTGCTTTAGAGCTGTCAGCCAAAGCCCCTTGCAACTTCTGCAGTGGTTAAACACCATGGGAAAGCACATTAATATTATCTCATATAAAATGCTGAGTTAGCAAGGAGTATACTCGGTTTTTCCTTGTGAGAACATATTACAAATACCCCATCCCAGGCAGGAGTCCTAGTGGAATCACACCTTTCCCAAAGCAGCGTATACCTTCAGAAAGCACATTTCAGATGTGTCTTCCTGCATTTCCACACTAAAATCTGGACTCAGCATACTGTCTCCATCACAGAAACAAGCCTGTTAGTTGCCTTAGGTGTCCAGTCAAAACTAAGTGGGACCAAATTTGGGAAGTCAGAGACCTCCCAACTGGGGATGGGGCACTTGCACTACCAGTGGGTTCCTCTCAATCCAGCACATAATTAAGGGGGTCCTGGTTTGCCCCTGGGAAGCAACTGAGCAGAGCTGCTTCCCAGCGTGGTGTGACACTGGAAAGCCACAGGCTGACAGTGCTGCAGTGCAGGACTTTCTGCTGTCCTAGTGTCCATGGCCCTGCCTACAGGGCTGTGCTGTGCTAAATGTTCTGCAGCCACTGGGACACAGGAATATGCCTTCCCTTAAGGAGGGCAGCTGTGGTGTACATTTCTTGGGAGGGCATGGTCATTGGGATTGACGTCACCTGGCACTGAGGAGGCTTTTCCACCAGTTTTGCACTCCCCACATAAATAATCACCCATGCCTAGTCTCTGTAGCTTGGAACAAAAGCAGAGCCTTCCCCAGGACACAGACATGGCACCTGCCTCTTTTCCCTTACTGAAGTGTTTTGTACATCTGATCACCAGAAGTGTCAACTTTTCATTCTGAACCAGGACTATGCCTTAAAAACCACTCTGAAATCATCAGTGAGCTGAAATATTGCAGTGACTGAAAGGAACAAAGAACTAACCTTTGCCTTTTCAACTGCACAAGTCCATCATGTCTGGGACTGTTGTTCATGTTTTCCTTTGCTGTTCTGTTAAAATATTTTTATCCCAACCCACGAGTTTTATCTTTTGTTTCCTGATTCTTTTCCCCATTCCTCTGAGGTGGGCAGGGGAGAGGGGTGAGCAAGCAGCACATGGTCCTAATTGCCAGATGGGGTTAAACCACAATGGCTTGACCTCCCTGAGGCTAATGGGGGAACTGAGTGCACGTGCCTCATGGTACACAGGAACGACCTCTTTTATCACATTTGCTGTGGCCCCTCAGTGCAGGTGGTGGATGCTGCAGGGCTTTGGGAGGAGACAACTCCAGGTGGCACCTGCTCTGTGAACACATTGTCCCCATGGCCAGTGGGGACCGGCAACTGGGTTTCTCAGCTCCTCCTGCCTGATAGTGTTGGGCTCCGGCCCTCCTCAGAGCAGGAGAGCTGCAAGGACAGAAGGAGAAAGAGATAAAACCGTCCACACCTCCATGTGGTAGTCAGGAGTGGAATTTTTTACCTAGATCCTTGCAATACATTTTATTGCTGTTTCCAGCACTTCTTGTTGGATATGCATGACCCAAACCAGGAACTTTGACTCACAAGGTTGCTTCTCTGCTGACATAAATGGGAAGGAGCATCCTGAGGAGCAAGAGCTGCTGCATCTTTTGAAACTCCTCATGGGAGACACTGGCCCCACAACACCCCCCATGTCAGAGCAGATCTTCATTGTTAACAATAATGAACAGGGAGGCATTTTTTGGCACTTTTTAACTGTCTGCAGGAGCTGAAGGGCCTTTTCACTGCTTTGGGCCCTTCACACTGCCAGTCATAATACGATCAGAAATGCCAGTCCCAAAGGGCATTACTGCTGCTCCTAACCACCATCATGGAAATGCAAAGAGAAAATAAAGTTGGGGCCATTTATGTGCTAAGCTCAAACCTCAGTAGGCCTTTGCCACAGGTCAGGAGTACGTGTTCACAGCCCCGAGGTGAGATGTGCAAGGGCACATACAGCCATATGTGCATTCATGAGATGACTAAGGCTCTACATCCCTCAACACACGCGCAGGAACATGTTAAAGAGATCGGAACACAGAGGAGATACACCAATTCACCTATTCCATGGTTCCTAAGAATGGTAAATATTTTCACTTACTCTGGAGAACTCTGCCGTATCTTGCAAAGTAATGAAGGATCTTTAACTTGGAAAGATAGGGAACCCTGTATATACACTATGCCTTTAAGATACTCAGGAATATATAACAGCTATCATGTGGTGCATCCAAGCAGAGGTGCTCCCGGGCCAATATATTAGGGGTGATTTGTGAGTTAGAGGACAGGGAGCTGATGAAACACCAGTCCCAGCTGTCCATGCAGGTGCTGGTAGCCATCAGCCCCATCAGTACAGGGGGGCAGCAACTTGTGGTCTTCTCTTGCCAATGCCTGAAGGCGATCAGGTGGCCCTGGAATTGCTGATGGAGCATTTGTCCTGCAGGATGGCTGGAGGGAAAACTTCTCCTGTCAGAACCTAGAGCTAGAACCGCAAAGGCTTTCTGGCTTGGTGAGTTCAATCCTGGATGCAGCTGCAGCAGGAGACAGATGCTGTGTACCACACCAGGTGGGAAAGCTTCCCTTGCCTCTGCGTTTCTCTATTTTCACCTCATGAGGTACACTTCATTTACTTTCAGGGTGTTTTCCACCTTCAGCATAAGAGTGTTAGCTCTAAGGCTGAATACTTTCTCCCTACCTGCAGGGCTTTTATTAAACTTCTGGTTTAGTGCCTGGTTTTGCCATCACCTCTCTTCCTCCTTTTTCTGCTTTAGAAGAGCAACTATCTTCTGCTGGGATTTGTTGGTTTGACAGAAGAGCCAACCATCCTGCCAGTGGGGAGAGGGGACCAGGAAGAATTTCCACCTTGATGGCAAGCCCTTGGGAATAGCGGTACTTATGCGATAATCATGATGGCAAGGGACAGACCTTCTTGTTCCCTCTGGATGTGACAGGGACACATGACACCTCTTTGGGGCAGGAGGTGACAGAGCTAAGTGGTACTAGTGAACCTGTATTTTTGCATGCTCCCTAGCACTAGTTCCAATTATATTTCCTAATGCTGGATACTTTCTACTGAAATACCTACCCAGAATTCATTTGCTGAGTGCATCTGCATGCTCAGAGAGGAGGTCTGAAGCATGCCTTGGTGCTAGCAAAGCTCAGCCTCCCTTCTCCATGTTTTTCCTAAAAGGTAAAGACAATCTAATTGACTGTCTTGCTGCTTTACTCCTGCAAACCCCTCAGGAGAGCACTGATCCTTCTCTCCCATGCCATGAACCCAAAGAGGTCAGGTAGCATACAGATAAAGACCCAGCAAGTGCTCAACTGTTAGACACCGCGGAGAAAAAAAAGGGGAAAAGTGAAGTAAAAAAAAAAAAAAAAAAAAGAAATTGCACTGTCTCGTGTGGCTGTGGACCATAAGCCATAACCTGTAGAGGCTTTTGGCGCAACACTGTAAAACTGCAACTTTGAGTCAGTGGAGGACACAGGATAAGAAGGGAGGGCAGGGTGTGGAGCTTGCAGCAAAGCAACAAGTAAGAGAGGAGTGAAAATGAATGATTTAATAGAGAACAGAAAGTGGTCGAAAACACAAACCTCCATGGCCTCTTCAGAGTGGTCATGGTCCCAGCACATAATCTCCAACAACCTCTTGCAGCTCTTTTTGGACTCAGAATACGAACTTCAGAAAAGCCCATTGCTGGGCTCTCACTGGAGAGCAGACAGCCCCCAGCAGGGGAGGGGGACCCAGCATTTGGGATTCTGGGAAGGGCTCAAGGATGTCCATCTTCTGGAGGGCAAGAAACAAACACCTCACTGAGCATCGTCATGTGTCAATGTGCATCAGCCTTAATGAGACTCAGCAGAGATGGGTGACTAATTCCAAAGCAGTACTTTATTCATGAACATGGCTTCAGGTAGATTATTCAAGAGCACACAACAGCTTCTTTAAATGCATTCATTGCTAAGCAATTGGCTTTCCAGAGTTTCCTGTTGTGGCTGAGTGGTCAGACAATTCATGTGACATGGTTTCTGCTCCCAACTGGGTGAACTTGCAAGCACAAATGTCACCGTTTGTGAGCATAATTTTTCCTCTTCATGTATGCCTCTGACATTTGCTTTCCACTTACCTTTTTGCCAGTAACATGCAATGATAGCTGGTGGGAGAGAGCAGTGCGAAGGGGCCAGAAAAGGGGGGAATGGAAGGGCCCAGGAGGGGCTAAATAGAGCCTCTGGTGCCCAGAGGCTTGGTAAGCAGCAAAAGCTTTTCATTTCCCCAAGACCTCCTCCCTGGTACCCTGCAGCTTAATTCAGAATAAGTGCTCCAGAAACACACTACTGCCAGGAGACCTGTGTGCTGGCAGCAGAAAATGGGGTAAATACTGTCCCTGTACAATGGCTGGCACCCAAGAGGTGCTGGGGCAGCTCATCCCAGGCTCAGGGCTCCAGTGGACATAGGGAGATCTCACAGACCCTGGCCTATCTGTCCATGCCATGGCTGGCTGCATCCTGCACTGTAGAGCCAAGCACACTGGGTGAGACAAGTGACCACATAGGAGACAAACCGCCCTGTGGAAATGGTGGGACCATCTGCTTTTCAAGTTGGGGTTGAGCCTGTCTGAGCACAGCCCAAATCTGCTGGGCGGGTTCCTCTTCTTCAACAGGCACATTGGGAATCCCTATTGCTTTGGCCTGTCTCCCCACAGCCCTTTAGCAAAGGTGAGCCCCTCAGCCACAGGAATCAGGCAGGCAAAAACTTCTAGGGGAGCTGACAAAGCATGTATTGCTCATGTCACGGAGGAATGGTGACACTAGGGCACATCCTGAGGGCACACACCCTCAGCACAGCACTCAGCCCAGCGCCGAGAGCCTTGGCAGATGGGCAGTGGCTGCTTTGGGCTATGATGCAGCTAAATAACACCAGCCATAGCTGGATATCATGGTTGAGTCCCTGCATCCACCTGCAGCCTGGGAGGCCACGGCGAGCGGTCTGCAGTGAACGCTCACGGGCAGCATGCTGCATCCCGGCCCCCGACTCTGCATGCACGGACACATTCGCTGGCATATGACAAGTGCCACTTACCTGCTTTGGCCTGAGAGAAAAAAACAGCAGATCACCGCTCCAAGCTTAACTCATGGAGGTTTGGAGGAGCAGGGGTGGTCTGGGCTCAAAACAAAACAAGAGATCATTTTCCACCCATCTCAGCAGCAGGTGAGAACAATTTTCCCCTCCCATTCTAGCACAGCCTCACTGGAGATGGAAAACCTTCCTGGAGCCCTCCTTTTCCCCACAAGCCTCATATGCTGGCTGCCCCCAAGACCCCCCCACTGTGACAGAGGCCGCAAGGGAGATGGCCTGAGCTGTGACACTGGGACAGTGCATCACACAACCCAGCTTTTCCTTGTCTTAATGTCTCTGCATCGCAACAGCTCAGTCTGGCCTGCAACAGGGAAGTTCTTCAAAATCATCACTCTCTATCCCTGTTTTTGAGAGGAGTGTGGAGTATGTGACCTGTGGTGTGACTCTGATGAGGAAACTACAAAGAGCCATATCAGGCATGAGGGAAGGGAGCATTATGAACCCCAGAGCCAAGGATTTGCCCAGCTGGGGCAGATCTCCCTGCAGGGAAAGGGAGGATGAGTCTGTGCTCTTCAAGGGCATTTTGGACCTCATTCTGCCCATCTGCAGTGACACACCTGCTCTGCCATCTTAGCCCAGAGGGCTTTATAGACCATCAATACATAAGTGTCAGCCAGCACCAGGGGACACTTACCTGCTTGGAGGGTCAGCTCTGAGCTGCCAGGCAGGTGCCCAGGAGATGGCATTCGGGACAGCCCCGGCACGAGGGCTTGGACATTTCCTCCTTGAGCCATGGCTTCTGCTCCACATTCCAAGTGCTGCTGGATCTCTTTTTTTCCCTAGGAAAAAATCCTCCATGGAAATACGTTACTGCACGCCTGATATGGAGATGTAGAACTCCTCAGTTACGTTTTTAAGAAAAAGGTCAGAAGTTGGTATGCAGGAGATCGTGACTCTGAAGGTTTCAATGGCTGTTACCATTTCAGCAGGCAAAGCCACAGTGCCAGGAGCTGATCCTCAGCAGCATTTCTGGAAGCCCAGGCTCCCTTTTCCCACAAACTGTATCGTACCCATAACACAGTAACATCCAGGGAAAGCTGAGCAGCCCTGTTGAGCTGGGCTTCCCTGGCCTGGGGAAGTCTCCAGCCCCACCAGAGACTTCAGGTCTTCCCCAGTGCTCCAGAAGGAGGCCATCAGGCCACTTTGCCCTGTGGCATGGGGGAATCTTTGTAAATCACCTCCTTTTTTATCTCTGTGGCTGAAGGAAGCAGCTCAGGTTTTGCTGATCACACTATTTCAGGCAACCACAGCACCCATCAGTGCTTGCAGCTGAGCCACTCTTGTCCAGGCACATCCCCCCGCTTGCCAAAATGCCATCACCTTTCCCCTCCTCTCCCCTGCTCTCATCTTCCTGTGAAAAGAAGAAAAAAATATCTCCTCTGCAAGCCAGCAGGGGTTAATATTGTCAGCCATGACGTCAGGATCCCAATTTGTCTGGAGAGTCCCCCTCCCCATCCACAAACTCCCTCCCTCCTCCCTTCCTCCTGTGACTTTGCAATGAGCAGCAAAACTCCACAGGAGCTGCAGCAACAGCACTAGGGAGATATCCAGCCCTCCCTTGGAGAGCAGCTCTTTCCACAGACAGGGATTTATTTATTTTCTGCATATATGTATTTATTTATTTACTGGGTTACATTTGTTTTTGCTTTTTTTTAACCCTTTCAGAAAAAGCTCCAAACATTTCAAGTGACGAGCCTGAGATTTCCCTAAAATAAAATAACTGCACAGTGGGGTTGGGTTGCTTCCCCTTCCCCATCAGAAAATAAAGAGGGAAGGGGGAGCAAGCAGGTAAAATCCAGAATAAAATCATATAGCTCGATAACTCACACCTCCCCCCTCTCTCTCTCACACACACACACACACTCCCTCTTTCTCCTCCTCCTCTTCTCTGAAGGTGGGTAGCAGGAGCCATGCAACATCTGCAGAACTGGATGGCAAAAGAGCAGGAGGAAAAATAATCCAAGTGGAGTGCTCAGGGGGACACTGAGTTCTTTTTTTTTTCTTTTTCTTTTTTTTTTTTTTTTAATTCTTCTTCTCCTTCTTCTGCATACCTGTGAGATTCGATTTCACATTTTGCTGAGCCCATTTGGGGGCATTTTATTTTTCTTTCTCTTGGGATTTTATCCATTGCCAGAGGATGTCTCTTGTTGAGAGGATGCTGAAAGGAAGAAGAAACGAATTCTTTGACTGGCACTGAAGGAGGGGGGGGGGATATTTTTCCCCCACATTTTAATTTTTTTTTCCATTATTCTTTTTCTCTAGGAAATCATTAACTGGGGGGGTTGGTTTCTTTTTTCCCTCCCCCCCCCCCCTTTTTTTTGGAGGGGGATTTCAGAAGATCCATCCTTCTTTCCCCTCCCCTCCAAAGATCTTTTTTCATCCTTCGTCTTTGTGGAAATGTGGACATTTCAGGCAGACAGATTGAGTGGAATTGTCTCTGCTTTAGCAGCTCTTTGTCTCGCCTGCTGTGCGCAAAGGTAAGAATCGCGATCTTAGCCTGCAGGGGCAGGGGGCTGATACAGGCTTGGTTTGTTTTTGTATGGGATTTTCCCCATTGATCCGTATATGGGAAAGGGGAGTTTTTGTGTTTTGTTCTTTTTGTTGTTGTTTTTTTTTTAATTATTATTATTTTTTTCCCCCAAATTGCTTCCCGTGCTGCCTGCTGTTGTTATTTCCCAGTCTGTGTCATTTTGAGGGGAGGAGGGATGCTCATACATGAGATGTGGAGCAGAAGCAGCCCACCTCACAGCCCACTTGCAGCGCGTCCCCCCCACCCCGTTCCCGTCCTCCCGCCGTACACGACCTGGGGGAAAATGACAAAATGAAGCGTTTTGCTGGGGAACGTGGTGTCCATAGGAGCTGAGGGAGGGTATGGCACCGGGCTGCGTGCATAAGCACTCTGGCACAGGGCCGGCTTGGCTGTGCCTGTGTCTGCACACACACACACAGAGCACACACGCAGCCACGCTCACATCCAAGGGTTCTGTGCCTGTACCAAAGCCCCGGCTCTGCGGTGCATGGGAGGCAAAGCCTGCGTCTGTGCCTCCACGCAGATTTATGGCGTTCGACATGATCATCTGTGGGTACTGTCCGTTCAGATACATCTCTGCATGAGCGCATTCATCCGTGCCCGTTTGGGTGCCCACACGTGTGTCTCACAACACACCTACAGAGCACAGCATGCTTCACCTGCTCTGCGTGTAGCCATGTCAATGTTTGCGCTAATACCCTGCGCGCTAAAGCTGCAGCTATTCCCGGTGTGTGTCTTGAGCACCAGGAGAAAACCAAACAGCTGGAGGTTCAGGCACCCATCCAGCCTGGACAAGGTGTACAGAGCACACCTGTTTGCTCCAACACACGCGTTTATCTGGTGCCTTCACACCCAGGAGTAGCGCTGCCTACGCCTCCTCACTCTCCCTTCTCACACATGCAGGCAGGTGGGTTTGTACCTCTGTGCTGCCAGCGTGCACGAAGTCTGCTGGGGAGGGGGTGCTGTGGCATTTCCTTGCTCAGCCGTGAACACTGAACATGCAGGTCCCTGCACAGCCTTGCAGATCTGTATATACAAAGATTTATGTTCCCATAGTTATAAACATGCACATGCGCAGATTCATGCCCACCTTACCCACACCATTCATGCATGGTTCCGCTGTGTATGGACACATACACAGGCACGCTTAGAAGCAGCGTCCAAGCAAATGTGTAAAGAGCAATGCCCATATCAAAAGCCTGTGCTCAGATGTGTCCTTGCATGTGTGTTTATATTTGCTTATGGACTGATATTCACCTATAATCTGCATGTATATTAGTGCACACCTTGGAGATAAAACACTCTCCCGTGTGCACTTGCCTTCAGCTACTCCCACACAACCCAGCCAGCAGCATGGTGCACATATATGTAGAGGTTTGGCTGCAAGTATACATGTATATGCAAAGCACATGCACACCCACACAAAGTCAGGAACACAGTATTCAAAAATTCAGTTCACAGGCTGGATGTACGTGCTCCCTAAGCGAATGCAGACCCACATTTGCCAGGAATAGCACTTACATGCAGCTGCTCGCCCACAGCTGGGAAAATGCACAACTTGCCTGTTCAGCAGGAAGGACGTGGCTTTTTGGATCAAAAGGAGCACTGAGAGGCAAGAAACCTTGCCCTTAACCATGATGCCAGTTTATACCCTCACTGGGCCAACTTGTAGCTGATGAGGAGGAAAGAGCCCCTACATCCCCTTCTCACTCTACCCCTTTCTGCAGGGCCCCTGGCACATTGGTTACTGTCTCTGCCTCACTTTCCTTGCCTATATTAAGGAGGTAACACTGCTTCCTGAGTTGATGTGCTGTGTGAAGGTAAACAGAAGTGTTTAAATCCCTTGAGAAATACATAGTGTCTATACAATGAATATGGAAATCTATGAATATGGAAATCTGTGTACCTAGGAATGACTGGCTAGTGACAAACAAATGCACACTATCAGTCCACAGTGAGCAGATATACATAAGCATGTTGCAAACCCTGACATACCTGCATGGAAATCCACAGGTGTAAGCAGACCTTACAAGCCTAGACACAGTGTTGTGAAAATGTCCACCCGTGCACAGCTCTCTGGCCTTTTTACAGTAATAAAAGCAATGCAATAAAGAGCTGTACCCCTCTAAGGTGCATGCTCAGGAACGCAGCTCAGACACCTTGCCCCCCAAGCACAAGTGCTGAATGGTTTGTCTGTGCACCAAATCTGGGCCTGGGAAGCATGCTGTCTCACATTTGTACATCTATGTTCGGCTGAGAAATCCCTGCACATAGGCAGGCTGTGCATCCAGAGCCTTAACGCATGCCCAGACTCCCCAGTGGTCCCACATGCCTCCACCCACACCTGTACAGATAATCTGGGCCCTTGGGAACCCAGTCTCGGGCACCCACAAATGCCTGTTTCTGTGCTCCTGCATACATCGTGCCCACAGCTCAGTGTCTCATCATAACGCAATGGAGCAAGTTCTGCACACGCAGTCACCTACACACAGACTTGGGTTGTTTGTGCACGTAAAACAGCTGTACCCTTAGGCTCCAGCGCTTTCATGTGTTTGCGTGTCTGTGTGCGCAGGCAGGGAGTCTGTACATCCCCTGTACAATCAGGAGAGCACGCATGTCTGTCTGCATGTGTGTCTGCATACAGACATGTCAGTGCAAAGCCAAGTGGCCAGCGAGGCATGGGGCTGGCTGGCAGAGGTAGTGCTATGGAGCAGCTTTCCAGCTTGACTTGGATGAATGTGGGAGGCGGTGTTGACAGGGAGACATGCTGTTGTGGTGGGTGACTGCAAAGAGCAGCAGTTGTCACTGACAGGGTCCCTATTCTCATGCAAAGCAGAGGACGAGGGAGGCACAGAGGCTGGGTATTCAGGCAGAAAACCTAGATACTCCGCAACACTGAATAGGTTCAATATTTTTAGCTTTCTCTGCTTTCTGGTTTCGCACCTTCACTTTGGCTCTTGGGCTGTTTTTAGAGGGAGCTCCTTTCTTGCTGAAATGGCTGGAGGAGCTGGATCAGTGTTAGGGAGGACGGCTGCCTGCCCTGTGTGCAAGTCAGAGGGCTGGAAGGGAAAGGATTGCTGCCCTGGCACACAGAGGGAAAGATGGACTCTCCTTCCCTGTCTCTGTCTCCTGATTCACGTTGCTAAGAAGTCGTGGTGATGCTGAGTGACAGAAAATAAATTTTTGCATGCCAAAGATCAGCTGTATAGTGAGGCCACAGGACAAAAGGAGCCTTATTTTTTCCTTTACTACAACAATATGAAGAAATACCTGGGTGCGCTGAGAAGCAGAGGTTGCATGGGAGTATGTGACAGTGCAGGGGGCCTGCTGGGGGGAGCTTGTGTAGTGGGGACCTCAGTGCGTGACAAGTCCGTGTTATGCAGTGTGAGACCAGGGACAAGTGTCCAGCGTGGCAGGGGAAGGGAAGCGAGCCCTGCAAGAGACTGCAGCCACCCTGTGCATGGCTTGGTGGAACAGAAAGGACAGTTCCTGCCTTTGTGTGTGTGTGCACCCACCTACAGGCAGCACACAGTGAGGCGCCCTGAGTGTGTGGGTTGGTGGCCAGGGAGAACGTGTGTGGTGAGCAGTGCCCACAATGAGGCGTGTGGGACCACTGGGATGCAGACATACATCACTCGGGATCACGGGCGTATGGAGTTTGGGGTACCCAGGAGTCAGGGTGAGCCACAGAAGAGGAGCCAAAATACCTGCTGAGACTCCAGTGCCGCCCCCCAGGACAGCTTAGGACTTTGTGGGTTTTGTGTGCAGGTCAGGCGCCAAGAGCTGTGCCAGGGACAGAAAATATGAGTGAGAAACAAAATGGGGGAGCTCTGCCTATGACTAGGGTGTCTGTAGCACACGCAGGTGCTTTGGCGTAGGGATGCTGTGGTGGTGCTGCCTGGCCAGGACCCCCACCCACATAGCCGATGGCACACAAGATGACGAGGACTCTCTTCTTTTGTCTTTCAGCCCATCCACTGGCAATATTTCTGTGGTGAAAGAGATTGTGGACAAACTGCTGAAGGGCTATGACGTCCGCCTCAGGCCTGACTTTGGAGGTATGGTGGCGGCCGGTATGGGGAGCAGAGCACGGGGGCTGTTGTGTGTCTGTGCTGCTGGCTTGGCCGCCCGCAGCACACACTGACCTTGTGAAATGCTCCCATCTGACATCTCCTGCCCTCCGCTGTTTGCTAGCTCTCATCTCCTTCTTGCTTCCTCCCTCACATTCTTTCTTGCTTCCTGTTTTTTCTCCTTCTCTCACTGTCTCCTCTCCCCCCATCATCACCCATTTCTGCAGGTAGCTGGGTTGTCCATGGTGTGGTGTTTCTGGGCATGTTTTGCTGGGACAGAGACACTCTGCTTTTCCTCTGCTCCAAACTTTCCTCCGTCACAGACAAAAGGTCATCCCTCCTCCACTTCTGTTGGCAGTGCCAGATATTTTAGCTCTTTACCCTGCAGAGGTTTGGGGTGATCGTTGGCAGGGCTGTTGGCTGGGCTGCTGGGCTGCTCCCTGGGCAACAATACGGGATAAATATTCCCTGGGGAGCTGGTGGTGTGGCTGCTGTTCAGTAGGAGACACAAGGATCTGCAATTCTTCTGTTGTGTCCTGTCCTGTGAGCAAAAAGGAGAATGGGAAGGGCCTTCTCTTTCTCATCCTGGTGGATACATAATACAAAATAATCCTTGGGTACTGTCGTTCTCCAGGGTACTGTTGAAGTCCATTTGTTGGAGAGGAGCAGGCAGGGGAGAACCACAGCTGATTGCACAGGGAGGGGGATTTGGAGGACTTCTGGCTTCAGCCTGCCAAGCTTGGCTGTTTTCAGTCTTTTCTGGGAAATGCTATTTCCTCCTCATGAGGGAGATGTGTGGGATTGGAGGATCTTCAGCCTGCAGGAGGACAGGAACCACATCAAGATGTTCTTCTGCAGATGACTGCTGGGAAGCAGATTCATGCTTGTGCTCTCGAGGGGAAGAGACGCCAGGGCCAATTCCATGGTGATGCAAGGGAGGAGTTTTCTCCCAAGGGCTTGATCCAGTGTTCCTCGAAGTTGGGGATGGGGGAATATCCCCACTGATTTAATCTGGTTTTGAAGTCACCCCGGTGTATTCCAGTTTCCCATGACCCCATGAACAAACTTGTCTCTCCCTGAAAGCTCAGATTTCCCTGCATCTCACCCAAACCTGCCCCCATCCACCTGCCCTTCAGATCTGCTTTGGAAGGGCTTGCAGAGCTCTACAAGAAAACAGGGATTCCCCTCCTCTCCCTGCTCTCCTTTGAACATGGACTGTGGCTGGATTTGATTTAAAGGCTTTGTCTGGGAAACACGAAATGTCCCTATTAGCTGACCAGCTCAAATCACAGGAATTGGTGCAGTCACATTTTATGAGGAGGAGAACTGCAGAGATGACATAAAAACTGCAAGAAAACCATCTTGTAAGCCATCGAGATGATTATGATACAGTAAAACAGTAGGCGATCTGACTCCGCGGAGGCACAGAGCAGAAGGGTGGTGCGAGTAACTGGGGCTGGAGGTCCAGCGTCCCAGGTCCATTCCACAGCCTGTGCGCTCTGATGACAGGTCCCCAGGTCATCCAGCCACCCCCCAGGACATGGGCCACCCCTTCCTTCAGTCTGGGCAAGGCAGCACGGGGCTCAGCGCCGGCGGTGCTGCTGACCCTGCCAGGTATGTGTGGTGCATGGGCTGGTCTCAGCAGGCACTGCGTCCTTCCTGACTGTAAAATGGATGGTTTTGGGCAACCGTTACATTTTATTTAATTTTATTCTGAATTCCCAAAGTACAAACTGCATTTTCCCTCACTCAAGCAGAGAAATAGAAAGACTATGGTAACTTCCTTTCCTGCACTCATCTCGCTGTTGTTTTTCACCCTTTCTTGTCCTTCCCTTTGTTTGTGAGTGCAAAGTCCAGGCTGGCAGCACCAGTGACCATGCCTTTGGTGCTTAGTGTGCAGGGATGCCCTAACTCTCAGCATGTCTGACCCCCTCTCCCTGAGGATAACCTTATCGGGACAAAGTTGCCCCTGCAGCATTTACAGTTGAGGGAAGGGTGGGCGGACAGGTGAGCCTGAAAGCTGGAGATCATTAGCATTACAAACCCAGGGGAATGAGGTGGAAGTTTTCTTGCTCCACTGCTGTCTCTAGACCTTACCCATTCTCTGAGATTTTGGGCCAAATCCATTGCTAGGAGAAATCCAGTGGCATCATGTCAAGATGGGTCTAATGCTTTGTGGATTCTAGTTCATCCATAGCCTTGTTGTGGGGAGGGTGAAGTTTCCCAATAAGTTGTGTGCAGCTGAAAAAGGGACATTTTGGGCAAAGCCCTGGAACCTGTGTTTATACAGACCTGCTATGTCTCAAGGACGTGTGGGACTGGACTGAACCCCAGGCCCAGCAACCTGAGGATGGGCTGTTCTCCAGGACACAGCCCTGCAGCCTCCCTCGTGCTCCACCTGGACCATCCTGCCACCCCTCAGCTGCCTTCCAGCTGGGCAAGATGGGTGTAAGCCATCCCTCTTCACCCACTTGTGCTCTCATCCCGGGGAGAACAGTCAGGGTGAGCTATGAATGTCCAAGACGGCATCTTAGAGGGGTGGCAGGTCCTGCTTGGAGCGATGTTCCCTGGAGGAATGGCATGGGGCTGTCTCAGGACTGGCCCTGCAGTGACTGAGGGTTCTGGCTGGACAGGCAGCTGCCTGCACAAGGAGAGGAGAGGACTGAAGCAAAGCAGCTACCACTCAGTAGCCTGTGAGCCAGGCTGAGCTGCTCCAGTGAGCACCTCTATAAGCCAGAGCTCTTGGCCTTCTGCAGCTCAAGAATGAGGGCATCGAGGGCAGAAAGGTTAGAGCAGCCAGTGATGGGCACTCCAGAGGTGCAGGCAGAGAAAGGTCCTTCTCAGACATATTCCCATGTGAGAAATGCAACCCACAAAAGCAAGAAACCAGGCTGCCATCCCTTCCTGTCTTCTCTGCTCTTTTGCTGCTTGCTTTCCCCATATCTTCCTCCTACAGGAGTGTTGTTTCCTTCTTGCCATCTTCCCCCCACATCAGTGCCTGGTGGCAATCACCCCTGCACTGTCCACTGAGGGCAAGGTGCCACCTCCGTGTCCTGGGGTGCCTCCTCCACACACCCAGGGTTGCTGCCCACAGAGCAGGAGGGAGCTGGGGACCTTTGGGTGTAGAGGTACTGGAAGAGCCTGTTCCCATGTACCATTTGTGCTCCTTAGCCTGGCGAGGCAGATCTCGCACCTCACAACATTGCTAAAAGAACCAGTACTTCCATGGCACAGCAGCCCCAGGCTGCCTTCCTCATTTTAGCACCCCCACCATCCCCAGGATGTGGTGCTTCAATGGCTCCAAATGCATCTCCGGGCTCCCCAGTCCTCTTTTTCTTGAGAGAGAAAGAGAACTCCGACTAATGCCAAAAGGAGGACAGGCCTGCTGGGGATTGCAGTTCACTTTTTAATTTTGAGATGCCTCGTTAGCTCTGGGCCGAGCTGAGTGGCTGAGAAGCATCAGCCACTCGCTCTCCTCCCCTCTCCCCCACCCCCTTGGAAACCCATCAGGCCGATGAGCAGGTCGGCTCTCAGGGGTGATGCTGTGGCAATGACTGTGACGTGCTCATCTGGGGAGCTGGGCTGAATGGGGGGACACATGGGAGAAAGGGGGAAAGTTGGAGCCATGTGGAGGTGGTGGAAAAATCTGGGAGCAACTCCTCCAGAAAACCACCCTGGCTCAGCGGAGGAAGCCCAAGGTGTTCAAGCACCAGGCGAGGTGAAGTGAAGGGGCTGGCGTTGAAGGACCAACAAGTACATCAGTCCTTGGGGCACAGGTGGTAAACCCTGCTAGCCTGGGGAGCCCTGGACAGTTCCCTCTTACTTCACAGCCACAGTTCTTCAAGCCCTAGAGTGGCACAGCATCTTGGAGAGATGTGGGACAGTGGCAGGGTGTGACATGCAGGGACCAATCTTCATGGGCTGAGCAAGGACGTGGCCTGGAACTGAAAGGACAGGGAGCTCTTTGCAAAGCAGCTCTAAGGGGTTTGGCCAGGATTGTGTTGAGGATCTGGAACAGCCTTGGAGGAGTGATTTGCAGGGTGGGAGAAAGATCCAGCCAGGGCTCTTGGTCTGCTGCAGAGGGACATCTCTGTCATGGTGGTGCAAGATCAGCAACTATGCAGAGCAAGGTCTTTTGGCAGGGTCTGTTGGGGAGCCTGCTGAACTCTGGGGGAGCAGGGCACCATATCTCACAGGGATATCAAATCACAGGTAGGTGTCACCCAGCTGGCCCTGGCCTGGGGGATGGACAGTACGGGGGGCAATATTCAGTGGGTATATTGCAAGTACAATAATCACACCACAGTAAGGCAAACCGGATGCTCATGATTTAGGGCTGGATGAGTAGGCGATCCTGCAGATCAGGTCTGGGAAGCATTGCAGGGCCATAGGTCGGGGAGAGAGGGAGCTTTCAGAGCAGAACCCTTGTAAGTGCTTTTAGGTACTTAGTTTCAGAAGCAGTTCCAAGGAGAAGGAAAAAAAAAGAAAGAGAAAAAGAAAGAAAAAAAGAAAGCAGAGGAAGACTGTATTGCCCCAGGGTAGAGAAGGCAATGAAGGAATGGCAGGAGGATCCCACTTGAGCTCAGTGACTCAGCTGCTCTCTGTTGGTGCAACATTTACAGCCCAAAACTTTGCAAGACTTTCAAGCATATGGCTCTGCTTCCCAGGAGCGTATGGAAAGGGGACCCTTTATAGTTGCCCAGCGTCATTTACAGATCTTGTTAGCCAAAAGCAAGGTGAGAGCATTCTCTGCTCCTTGCCCCTGACCCGCCTAGAGTGCAGGGTTCTTACTGTTTCTCCTGGCTGGTGTGCACAGTGTCTGAAAATGCCTGCTAAAAAAGGAATGACCAGGAAGCCCTCAGGATTACGCAGTTAATCCTATGTTTCCATGCCTGTGGATCCAGCAGCTTTCCCTGCCCCATTTTTAAGGCAGGCTTCTCAAAGGGCAATTAGTGCTTAGGGGATGTTGGATTGAAACGAGCCTGTCCCCTGCTCCTCATCTGCTCTGCGGCATGGACCAGGCTTCCCAGCTCTCATCACCCTTGCTCAGTTTCAATCCCCTCCTTTGACACCCAAACCTCTCCTTAGCTGCAATATCTTGGCCTCCCTCCTTTCTCTCCCCTGCTTCTCCTGCCCTCAGCCCCTCTTTGCTCCATCGCTCCTGCACCATCTTTGGGACCCAGCCTGCCCCCTGTCCTGATTGTTCCCCAGCATTTCTTCTTCAAAGGCCACTCCAAATTCACCGAATCCGGGGATGAAATCTTCAGCCCTTTTCTGGGTAACAGCATCACTTGAAACCCAGAATTGTAAAAATAAATGATTGCTGATGCATAAAGTGTTGCAGTGAAGCATCGTCAGTAGTTCAGGGCTCCGAAACTGGCGGGGCTGGCAGGCTGAGCAGCTGCGTTGGCTGGTACGAATGCGGCAGGAGACAGAGGGGGGCCTGAACCCTGGCCCACCAGCCTTGTGTGGCTCAGAAACAGCTTGTCTTGGTGGTCCTGTAGTGGAAGGAATGAGAATTTGGTTTCTTATGTAGTCAAGGGTGGTGGTATTGTATATTGTTAAGGCTTCCTGAAAATGTCCCTGCTTTCCACTGCGTATAAGGTTCAGCCACAGTGGTTGTGTTTTTTCCATGCAGCTAGCTTGCTTTGACTTGTCAAAGGGCAGGGGGTAATTTTTCGGCAAAATGATTAACAAATTTCTGAGAACAAGCTGGGGGTATGTACATGCTGGATTTTTTTCTTCTCATAAAATGTTGGGGGGTGCAACTGGCTGCTCCTCCAGCAGGGCTGGCCCAGGTGCATGTGTAGCTGGCGGTTGCCTGGTGCTGCCAGCAACCCAGCTGGAGAAAGCGCTGCATCCCCATCATCTCCAGTGTGGGTGCAGCATCCCAGAGGGGTGGTGCTGCTGTGGGATGACCACAATGTGGGGCTGGGAATGGGGCAGCCCAGCAGTGGGGCGGGCGCTGGTCCTGGGCTGCCTGTGCTGGGGGCAGTAGGAGCTGCAAATGTGCCTTTCCAGGGTTTAGTCCTCAGCTCTTGAGATCTCTTCCCCTCCACTTCTGTGCAGAGATGTTTAAATCTCAAAGCAGCCAGATTCAATTTTCCCTACGCTTCTGAGATGCCTTGAGCCAACTCTTTTACACGCTTTTGGGGCAGGGAATTGAGACTCAGCAGGAAGGCATTCCTCTGCCAGGGCCATCTCCTTCACTGTCTGTAGGAGAAATTGCCCAAAGCTGGAGACAGGGTTAACCTGCAATGCTGCACTTCACAGAGCCTTACAACAGTGGAAAGTACCACCCCTCCTTCCCCGTACCCTCGCACCGCAGAGGAGCAGCTCTAAATTTGAAAGCAGAGGGGTGAAGATGGATCAGATTCGGAAAAGAAATAAATTGAGGCAGGAGAGGCAGGAGCTGCCTGAAGAGGTCTACAAAGCCCAGTGTCGCCCATGGCCAAAGAAAAGGTGGATATGCCTCCAGGGCTGCCAGTAGTCCCGCTTTCCATTCTGAGAAAAGAGTGTTAAGAAGAAGATGTTCTTGGTCAGTAAAACTGGCTGCAGCTGTGCAGCCCTCACTTCCTCCCCCATTTACATGACTTCTGGCTCCAGACCATGGGTCGCATCCTCTCTAGGGCTAATCCAGAAGGAAGATGACAACCTCCTGCTGTTGTGTCTTACTTCATTAACTGAAGTGGCAGGAAATGAAAGGATCCAGTCCTTCTTGGGACATATGTGGATGTTAACACATTGCCACATGATGGAATTTCTGTTTTTTTCACTTTGCTCTTTTTATGGGAAATACATGCTGTGAAAAGGACTTTGAGGCTGTAAAGTCAGATACTCAGGACTTTAGAAAGAATAGCATTGGGGTTTCTCCCTGGATTTATATTTGGTCCCCTTGTGAGGGTGCATCAGGAGGCAAGGTCCAACAGTTGCTTCCTCCTGAACACCTCTACAGAGCACACAAGAGATGCCATTTCCACATGAAGCTGATCTTTCTTTTCCCCTTCATTCAAGAGCGGGACAGGCTGGGACCATGACAGTGGGAACCAGCTGAGGTGGTCATAGCAGGTGATTAGGACAGACTTAGCCAGGCTAGAGTAAGATGTATGTCTGATGCAAAGCCTGGGACTGAGCAGGCAAAGACAGTCTTGGACTCCTGCTTTCTTGACTGCTCTATATTCAGCCCTGCTCACAACATAGAATTGGTTGTTTTTATAACTGTTGTACAGCATGAAAATATTTACACCTCTGCTCCAAGGAGTCAAAGGTATCCCCTGCTGTGGGGTGTCCAGCCAAAACACCTGCTTTACCAGAATACTTAGCAGCATTGTAGCCAGCACACTGCGTGTTCAAAGCACAGCTCCTCTTGATTTCAGCCACAGCTGCGAGCGCTCAGCCCCAATGCCCCGAGAGAGATACACAGAGTTCACAAAAACCTATGAGATATAGGTGACTTGCGTGGGAAGGAGCATGTAGGAACCCCCGTGACACATCCAGTCCTGGCGGACAGGACTCAGCTACACAAACATCTTTCCTTTCCTGGAGGCCTCCCCCTCACTCACTGCATGGCCATCAGCTGCTTCAGCAAATCAGGCAGGGACCTCACTGTCAGTGTTATCCTCTGATATGTAATCCTGCGTCATCCTCAGAGCAAATTCACTCTCTATCAAAAAAGGAAAAGAAATGAACAAGGATCCTGTGTGCAGTTTAACTAAGAACTGGCTCCGTAACTTCCATTTAGCAGTGGGCTTCCTTACGCCTAAATTTCATCCATTTTGTTTTCTCATGTTTTTGTTTTGGTTTGGTTTTGAGTTGAATAATATTTTAGAATATTAGACCAGTCCCTTCCTCCAGCATCACAGAGCCTGCGAACTTCTTGCTGCACGCTGAACAGGTTTGTGAATCCATCTGTGGCCTTATTATCCTCCTTCAGAGTCAGGAAGCTCTGCTATGGAGCAGTGGAGGGAGTTTTGGGTGGCGTGACAAAGACAACAACGAAGATGAGTTCCCCTGAGTCTCAGGCGAGTCAAGTTGGACTTGGGTTTCCAAGCAATCTGTGTGCCTGCCCTAGGGCTGTGTTTGGTAGTACCAGGCATTGTTTTCTGGATTTGGTATCCACTGGAGGACATGAAGTCTTGCTGTCATCCATTAAGCCAGGATCCGTTCACAGGAACTGGAGGAAACGGTTCCCATGTTTGTGCCAAAGCCCATGTCGGATAATGCATCCAGTTGCCCTCCTGCTTCCTTTTCACCCGTGGCTGGTGCAGCCTTTCCCTGCAGCTCTGCTCGGCCTCCGACACAGACGTTTTCCAGTGCTGCTGGATCTCGTCCATGGCAGGGCACTGTGGCTAGTGAAGGGTAGTGTGCTGTGGCTAGCGAGGAGCTCTGAGATATCTTTTGAAGATAAAGATGTCGTAAACATTTTAACAAAGCATTTATTCTGTGACTTTTTCCTCTTTCCTTAGTCATAGATTTTTTTATGACCAAATGCAATGCATTCAAGTTATTGATTAGTAGAATAATTCTAATGCTTCTTAATTAATTAACTGACTGAAAGTAGATTGTTGTTTATAGCCAGTCTGGAGGATGTTTGCCATCTCACCTAGATGCATCTTTCTCCTTGACTAACATCTACATAACACTCACCATTTCTGAGATTATTCCTGCCAGTAAACTTGCCTTTGAGGGACTGCCACTGAAAGCAAAATGTAAAAACAGTGTAAAACCCATTAGTACAAGTCCTTTTGATTACTCAAAATATATTCTCACAGCCCTAGAGCTGTTCGTCAGAGCAGCTTTACATATCTGCATTGTTCATTTCCTAAGACTCCCAATATCCCAGTTAGGCAGAAAAATATTTCTAACCCACATAGCACAAAACATAAAAGCCAAGGAATGTGCTGTCATTTTACTGCTACATGAAAGACAGACTGTGTGTGCATGTCACTTTTCTCACCTATGTCTTGTTCAAAGTAAAAAAAAGTTGGAGGCTACTAAAGTGTCAGGCTGAACTGATGTAAGATGGTTCTTCAGCAGTAGTGACAGCATTTGGTGCAGAAGTCTGTAAGATCCATTCTTGCAGATAGCCCTTGGTGGGGTTTGTTAAGTGTCTATTTATATCTTGATATTTCATGTGAAATATCATGCACTTGTTAAAACATGACTAGAAACATGGACAAGACAAATGATGTGCTTAATGATGGCATAAAGCCCATTAAAGGGATTCACATCAAATATGTGAGAAAGAGAAGTGTTGAATGGTGAAGCTCGATAGAAGGAACAGATCAGTCAAATAAACAGGTATTCTGGAGATCCAGTGGTTGATCCTGTTTCCATTAAATGGAAAGAAACAGAGCACTTTTCAGTCGACCCTTCCTCCCAGGCTGTAGGAGCATCACTGTTTGCTTTGAGCAGGGTATGAATTTCAGGCTGGTTTGGGGAACATTGATTATGCAGTTCCTATAGGCTATTCTTCTGGTTTTGGCATTTATCCTTAGTTCTGTGTCAGAGCTAAAATATCTTTTTCTTCTCTGATCTTTCCCCCATCCCCTTCCTGTTTCTCCTGCACTTTGCAGTCCTGCAGGAATAGTGCTGTTAAGTAATTGTGCACTTCTAGATGTCTGTGCTTCTGACAGGGGTGAGCCTCAGCCCAACCTACCGTAGCTTGAATTTCCCTCCCCAGACCTCAGGACCTCTTAGTTCAAGTCTGGGAGGGCTCTGAGTACAGTTATAGTTGGAAAAGAGCCTCTGTAAAAATTACATCTTGTTGTTCCATATTTATTCTCCCTCAGTGGTTTCCATGTCAAATTTGCTCAGTTTACCAGTCAAAACAAGATATTTCTACCTGCCAGCACTGCCAGCTCAGCCTGGGCTCTGGAAATCAAGCTGTGCTCTCTCTGCTCCGGACATCATCACCAGCCAAAAAGGATTCTCAAATCAGGGCTGAGCTGGATGTGATTTTCATTATGCACGGATATAATTTGTTCTCAGGTAGCGTTACAGGCTCTGTGTGACAGATAGCAGCAAGGCTCCTGTGCTATACAAACATTGACAAACAAATCTTCCCAACTACCTGTGGGAGGATGGATCACCGCTAGGTCCATATCTAGGGAACACCGAGAGGGGACAAGTTGTTGGGGATGACACAGAAAACCCGTGGTAGTACATGGAACAGCACTGGGAAGTTCTTCTTCCTGCTATTGCTCTTCATTCATGAGAACAGACCTGAGAACCTTCGGTGCTCAGGTCCACTGCTTGGCCACCAAACCATGACCTTTCCTTTGACTGTGGTAGCCTGTGAAATCCCCAAAGGGAACAGGCAGACGGGCCCACTTCTTGCTGCAGAGAAATGGAAGGGGTATAGTCATAGGAAGGGCTCTCGCATAGAATGGGCATTAATTTTGTTCACAAAGAGTTGCCCTTCTGGTGGTTGGAGCAGGAGGACACTCCTCACTGTCTTTTTCAGAAGAAATGAAATTTTGAAAATTTGATTATTGACAGAATATTTTAAAAAATTATACGTGGCAGATAATATATTCACTGTGTACAATCATGTCATGTAGTAGAAAAAGTAGGAAGGGTGTCCTGGTTATTGCACGAATTCCAACCTTCACTCTTCTTGTGCTTCTTTAATGAACGTCACCATGGGCTGTCAGCAAGAATGGACACCAGAGCTTTCCCTGTCCCAGTGCGAGACTCTGCTCTCTGAGCCTGCAGGGTCATTTCAGCCACTGAAAGCCGTAGTTGGCTTTTATCTACTGTGCACTCACCCTACCAAGAGCAATGACCCAGAAGCAATATGCCTTACTTGGTTTCTATGGCAGTCTATCGTCCCATGCTTGCATTTGGGACCAAGGCTCGTCAGTCAGGTAAGAGGTGAGAACACCAAACTGCCCCTTCCTCTTCCCTGGGTTGTAACGGCAGCTGCACAGCAGAACCAGGATGAGTGAGATCTTTTCAAACATATCTCAGCTACCCGGCAGCTTCCTGGTATTCTTCTTGCTCTTCTCTTATGCGTTGTCCACAGTGAGAAAATCCACAGCAGGTGACTTCACCAGGTTGGGGGAAACTTGCGTCACTTGGTTCTGGGGCTGCACTGGGCAGTTCAACATAAAGAAGAGGGCTCCCTATTCCAAGTGGCAAAGCTTGCGGCTGTCACATCAGGAGAGGAGGCCGCCCTGGTTACGGGTGGGATTTTACTGGTGGGACATTATTACCTGAAGAAGAAATCATCCTCCAGCTGGGGAGAAGGTCTGCGGGAAATCCCAGTCTGCTGGCCTCTGTGGAAGGGTCTCAGATAGGTAGAAAATTTTTGGAAGTGAGGGAGAGGGTAGGCTATGAGCTGAGTTTTTCTTATTATTCTCCTTTCATTGCAAAAATAGAACATCCATCACAAGTTCCCCTACACTACATGTTTTTCTTCCCTATTGCACACGAGCTCCTTGCTAGTATTTGAAGCTAGAGAAAAAAAAATTGATGAGTACTCAAGTTAATAATGCGTCATTATTATGTTGATGAATTGCTGGAGATGAATATATATGTAAAAGCTCTGCAAGATTCGCTCATCCATGCATCCTGAGTGAAAGCAATTATTTTGGTGAACAAATGGCAGTTAGTTCTATCTCAATAAAAGGTGCTGGGTGAAAGGTAACCTGGCAAATTTTGTCCTGCTGGATTTCCAGGACACTTTTGCAAATCAGTCATTACTGAAAGGATGGTAACACTAGCACAGGGGTCAATCTTTCGAAAGTGACCAACTTACAAACTTGAATTATTTTCTTCTTCCTACAAAACTCTTGCAATTCTCAGTCATCACTGAATTTTGTAAGATTTTCTCTGTCTTGAGAATTTCTCTGAGATTTTCTCTGTCAGAGACTGGAGAAAAAGCAGAACAAACTGAATAAGGCACATCCAAGAGACTCAGAAATGGGGAGATGAAAACATATAATCCCATGTATAACATTTGGAAAGGAGGAGGCTTGTTTGCATGTGTGCTTTTCTTCTCATGATTTCTAACTCAGACTCATGATTTTAATGTGAATGTCATGGTATTTTCAGGCCTGACTCACTCCTTTTTTTCAATACTTGCACTGTAAGTTGTCCTGACTGTCACTGAGCATAAGCCTTGGGCTCCTTGTGACCTAAAGCTCTGCCTCTGAGCTGAGCCAAAGGGCTTCGTGCCCTTCACAGGGTAAGGAAAGGACCAGGTGAGTGGCATAAGGAGATGGTGCTGGAAGGCATCTGAAATCAGCATTAACAAAAGCCCTACTAGTGGGCTCTATCAGGAAGGATAAGGTGGGCACCACCAAAGGGCTGTATGTCCTTGAAGGACTTGACAGAAGTAACAGAAAAGAGTGACCTCCTCTCCCTCGGACACCCCAGCCATTTACTTTGCACTGTCTTGAGAGATGAAGGGCCATGTCCAGCACTGTCAAAAAATCTTCTCATGGAAGTATGACAAGGGGGCCACAGCAGGGTTGTCCGCTGATGTCCCAGCCCTGATTTCAATATTTATGCAAGTTGGGCATGTCCTGTCCTGGCCATCTTGTTTCTTTTCTTTTTTTCCCTGCATGCTGTGCATGTCCAACTGGATTCAATCCAGGAGTTAGATGCTGTGGTGTCGTTTGAAGACAAGAGTCCATAAACAGCGATGAGGTGTGACTAACTTATTAAAAATTGGAAACAGGGCGAATAAAAAGAAAACACCTTCTTGTTGTCCCTTTGATAAAAATGACAAGTCCAGATATTTTGTTGTTGTTACAAATACTTCCAAAATGAAGTAATGGATTTGATATGAACAGAGAAGCTTGTGTTAACCCACTTAAGTTAATTTGATTCAGCTCATTTTCAGCTAAGGGGATTAGATGGCTCAGGATTTGGTAATGTGTGAGAGTGTTTTCCCAGACAGGTCACATATTCAAGTACAGGCCAGGCTGCAGTTGTTTAGGGGATGATATTTCCAGTGCACATAAGAGAGAGATTCCTCCGTGTAGTGGACATTTATTGGTAATGTGCCAGAAGAGTCCAGTACTGAAAAGATGGGTCAGGACCTTTGTGCCCTGGGTGGGCAGATGAGAAGTAAGACAGACTGATGGGCAACATGGGAGAAATTTCCACAGCTGCCACTGGTATGCATGAGAAATTGCTAAATGGCCTCAGGTGTGTGCCACCCTGGCAGCCCCACCTGAGAGGGATGGTGGGTCCTGTGGAGGGAGGGAAGGAAGGAGCGAGTGAGCTGGGTGGTTGGATCTTGTGTCAGTTCCCAGCAAGTGTTGGGATGGGATGAAGTGAGATGGGATGTCCCACATATAGCGCCACCCCTGCCTTTAGGAGCTGTTTGTCTGTGGGTGGGAGGATGGTGCTGTGTTTTCTGCAGGTAGTTTGCTGCACTCTTATTTCCTGGGCTGCTGCAAGGAGTGGCACGGCGCTGTGGGGGTCCCGGTACTAGAGATTCAGTCCTAATCCTGCTTGAAAAAAATCTGTGTGCATTTGTGGGCCTTGTAGCACTGGAGCTTGTGCAGGTATCCAGTGTTTTGGATTGTAAATAATGTTTTCCAGGCTGTGAAGGAGCCCTGGCAGTGGGTCTGCTCTGAAGGTAACCTGGTGAGCTGGAGACGAGGCAGGACAGGGCAATTGCCTGTGCTGAGGTTTGTGGTGAATGTGCTCTGGTGGAAAGTTGTAGGTACATGATTAACTACCCTGCTCCCTTTTGCACATTTACCTATGGGTTTTAAAGCACTTAGTGTCTGTGTGCAATCCTTTCTGACGATCTATCCTCTTAAAAAGCAGGATAACAATGAGTGGGCTAAAAAATGAGGAACAGCAGGGTGCCAAAGGCTTTTGAGCCTGCCCGAGCTGGGGCAATGGTGGCTCTTGGACTGTAGACAGGTGCCCAGGCTGGCTGGGAGGACGTGGAACAAATGTGAGCTTTGAGGGCTTGTGTAAAGGCAAAAAGGCTGGACAGCTCCTGAGTCCCCCACAGCTTCCCAGGCAGGTGGGCAGAACTGTACCCCACGGCTGCACTGGCAGGACCCTCACGGGAGAAGCACTTGCCTGCCAGGATCCTGACAGAGGTAGGTGGGAAGTCTTCTCAGGTAGAGAAATGTGGGGGCGGCTGATCAGTGTGAGTCTGATGCTTCATACTGCTGCTGGGGAAAAAAATGCCTGGCTTGTGTTGATCTGCTGTCAGTCTACAATACATGCTTGCTTGGGAAGCCTTGTTGCCCTCCTGCTACTGCTCTTGGTGGAGAGCTAGCTGAAGGGATCTGGGGTGCTCGGTGTCTCTGCTTTTCCCAGTGTTATCTCAGTGTAACTGCAGGTAAATGCAATGTTTCATAGTGCCTGGCTCTGCAGAGAGGGGTTCAAAAGCAAAACACAAAGTGTGTGCCCTGCAGACAGCAATGCCACAGGGCTTTGTCAGTGCCCTGAAGGAGCATCTCCGGAAGGGGAGGGCAGGTGACCAATCCTTCCTGTAGCAGCACAGTGTATCGAGAGGTCAGGGCATTGCCTTCATCTGGTGATCGTCAGATCTGGATCTGGCTGCTAAATCCACCCTGCTCTGATAAAGAAACTGATGGCTGTGGCAGCCCTGCAAAGTAAGCTGGCTGTGGTCTGACCTGAGTGTTGCATACTTCAAGGGATGGATGGTACTTGGGAATTGGTGCTCTTGGTAAAGTTACTCTTAAAGAGTTGATTGCTTGGGACCCACTGGTGGTACCAGGCTGATAACGATCAGGTCTGGTAAGGTGATGCAGTTGTGTATGTCTGTAAATGAGAGCAAATATGCAGTTTGACAAAGCTGGGAATGTGTTTTCCCCTCACTTTGCTGTAACCTTACCCAAGTGTGTATCACCCGGGCAAGAGATATGCATACAGAAGGTTTTGGAAGACTGTCTTTATCACTGAGGATGAAACAGCTTTAAAAACCTATCTCCTGAATATTGACCTAGGTCTCTCCCAAGAACAGAAGGTATTCTGAGTAGCCAGTGATTTTTCTTAATGCTGAAAGGCCTGTGTGTGTGTACAGGTGCTTTGCTGAACTGAGTCCACCAATACTACATATGCTGTAAGGGTTGGTGTCCACTCTCTTGTTCCATTTTTAAGCCTGTACATTTGATACCTTGTTTTTATTCAGCTTGGGTAGCCATCTACCAACATCTTTTAAAATCAACCTTAATTTAGCTTCCTCTGTAATCCTTCAATGCCTCTGGGACAATCTTTACACCTTTTTTTTTGCAGTCAGTTGATTGTTCTCTCTCACTTCTAAATTTCTATGGGATATTTGCAATATCCCACTCTAAAACCTACTAATCCATTAAAAACACCCGTGAGATAGATTAGGTAATCCACTGTGCCTCATAGATTGTGCTCCTTAGCTCTCTTCTTTCCCTAGAATAGTCACAGAATGAGTGCTGCATCCATATTGGGAAAGCATTGTTCCTCTGAAAGAATCCCTCAGCACTGGCTCACAAGCAGGCACAGCCTGCATGAGAAAACACTCTGTGTCTATTCAGATCTACAGGGACAGCTTCATTTGACAACATGTTGGAAATGTGGCCGCCATCATTAAGGTTAACCTATGTATTATATTTGCAAAGAGCATCACGGGATAGCAGTATTTGAGTGGTCAGTTTCTCCTGCTCTGCAAGTGTTGTGTCTCTTGGATTCTTGCTGAAGATTTTGCTTCGTTGCTTGCTTGGAGGAAAGCCTGTCTCTTACTAAAGCCCTTAATTTGTTCATTCTTTTGATATTCCAAAACTCTGCTCAAGAGCTGTGCTATGGTTATGCCTTCCCTTAGATGCCCCATCAAACATGCGTGCTGTCCTTGATATCACTATCTTGGTGAGAGCTTGCTCTAACCTTTAATTTCTCTTAGGAATTCCCTAGTATTCCCTGTTGTTTAATGAATAGTGCAGACTCAGTTGCCTAACAGGATGAGGCAAAAAGCCAGGCTGCCAGGAGAGCAGAATGGTACAGCCTGGACATCCTCGTTAGCCTCCTTGCACAGGGTGATGCTGTCTGGTCTGATGTGGATGGATGAATGGAAAGCCTAGCAAGGTTAGGCGCAATCTTGTTCTGTGCACAGGCTTAGTGGCTTAAAAAGTGTCAAACACTCCCTAAAGAAGTATGGCAAAATGCAGGAAACCTGTCAGGCAACAGAAAATGTTTTCTGCCAGACCTGCTTGGAGACTAGCTGCAATCTCCATGAGAATTAGTGATGGTAGATACCCCCCCTGCCCCTGCAGCACAATGAATCCACAAGGAAATATTAAAAGCAGGCACTGACAGCCCCAGATATTCTGGAGACCCGAGCCCTGTCTTTCAGCTCCAAAATAGGACGCTTGTTTCATACGGAGGAGATTCCTCAACAACAGCAAGTCTCTCATATTTTCTGTTCATCACCATAAGAAGGTGAAGTCATATATGCAGACTTGCTGTGAGACCATCTCTCTTTCTGGTAATGTATAATGGTGGTCAAAAGCATAAAGTCATGGTATGCTTTGCTCTTTTAAATCCAACAGATGTCATGGAGTGACCAGCTAAGAGTAGGGGAAGAGCTTAGATATCAGCTTCTGAATGTGTTTGATGTTCCTGGCTGCTGTGCTGAGCCTGACAAGATTAGTACCAGCATCAGCTGTGGGTGGGGGAGAAGTCATGGAAATAAGAGTAAAAAACAAGTGGAAAAATGGCTGGAGAGTCTTTAATGGGTATTTAAACCTAGATTTAGTTGGAAAAGTTTAAGGAGTTTCTTAAGAGACCCTGCTGAACTCAGCACTTCTAGGTATGACTAAATCAGAGATGCTGGATAAAAGCGGTTCCCAAAACATTTTTGCTTTCATGAAATTTCTCATGCTGCTCAAGCAATGTTAACACTTACTAAGTTTGTGCTTGCTGCTGTACCTAAGCTAAGAACAGGAAAGGAATAGGAAAATTAGCATTGGGTAACTGCCTGCTGGGTGGATCTCCTATTAACTACTGTAGCAGAGCCTCCTTATTGAGCTGTGCTCACAGATGTCAAGACTGAAATCTTGAGCTTACCTTATCATCCACTGAAGCCACACCATTTTTATGAACTATAACCAATGCTTTGAGGAGTCTGGTTTGTGCCTTGCAGATAGCAACTTGTGAACTCCTCTTACAATCCTCCTCTGTGGTGAAAACCCAGGAACATTTCCATTCTCCCTGTCCTGAGGTGTAGGTATAGACTCCTCCACAGTGAATCTGAGTGTCTGAGATATCTTTTGAGAGGGTTTAAAAAACTATGGCCCAGGACTAATTATTCCATCAGCTGAAAATTATTCAAGAGTATCTGTTTTGGGAGGGACAGAGTGGGATTTCTTAAGAGATCGTATGGTTGTGTCCATGTAGCAGCAACTCAGCTAGTGACAAGCCTTGTGCTGAATGTGCTGCCCTCTGTACCTGGGAGCTCTCGCCTCCTAATGAACCATGTCTTTCAGCCCTTTTATAACCAACTCATTGCTGCACGTAGCAGTGACGTGGGTCGTGGCTTTAAGCTGTAAACATAAAGCCAGGGTGCCCTGAGGTTCAGTGCTGTGAACAAAGCAGAGGCAGCGGCTTGGACAAACCATTTTATACAGGAAGAGCAAGCAGATACTGAACAGTTCTTGCCTGTTCAGGAAAGTGGTGACAACACTGAAAGAAAATGTCCTCGGAGTGGAATGACGGTCTGTGTGCTGGTCCTGCCTTTGGCAAGCTTGAGAACACCCTAACTGCTGATCCTATTTGGTGTGGGAATCATTGAAAATGCAAGTAAGGCACTGCAATCCTGTACCTATGTATATCAGCCAACTTTGCCCTCTTCACGCCTGCCTATATCACCCTACATTTGCAGAAACGCTTCTGCCAGCCAGTACAGGGAAACCTGTCTGGGACTTGCTGTTTCTGGGCTCTGGTGCCACTGCTGTCCTCTGGCTTCTGGAGAGCTGGGGATGAAGAGAAGGGTTTTCTATGGATGGAGTCTTATGTCCGTGGGTATTTACCATTGCAGGGTAAGACACAGATCTGTTCTATATGTAGGTTTAGTGGCTGAAGCCTCTAAATTTTTCTGATTGGCTTCGTTTACTCAGCAGGAGAACTTAAATCAGCTTTCCTGCTACCGCGGGGATCTCAGAGACTGGTGATGCCACAGGCAGGGAGTGCTGGGGCTCATGCACAAAGCTGTCTTGAATAATCTTTCCTCTTGTCCAAAAGAGACAGTGCTGTACTCCCTCATCCCGCATGCCTGATGCACTCTAATGGCAAGAGCTAGACTGCCCCTTTAACATCTTTAAGCTCCTACACAAAGTGAGCATTGGAGTGCAGTGGGTTTGGAGAGGCTTCTGGGGTTTTATGAGAATCCTGTACGTGTCATCTTTGCTTCAGTGTCTGGTTTCTGGATACCATGCTTTAAAATAGAGATGTAGATGAATTGGCAAAAGGCCAGAGGAGAGCAGCACTAATTGTCAGAGCTTTAGAAAACATGACCTGTGAGGAGAGGTTGAAGAAATCAGGTGCATTTAATCCAGACAGGACTGTATTGGTGGTGGAGGGAGGGGGACGTGGTGGATTCTCAGTACATAAAAGCTGTTGTTAGGGAAGGATAATTGATTTATTCTCTATCATTGCGGGGTGGGGGTGGGGAGGTGGAGAATAGATGAGACAAAAATACATTTAATCTGAATGGGAGGTTTAGTTTAAATATTTAGGAAAAGCCCTTAGTGCAGGGAAATGAAGGAAGAGATTGTCCAGAGGAGTTGTGGGATTTCCGATACTGGTAGTTTAAAGAAACTTCTGTCTGCTTCCATAAAAGATATGACCTTAGCAACCTCCCAGGATCCCTGTTAGTGCCTTAGCTCCTGTAGTTTGGGCTGAAGGGTATGTTTGAGGCTGATGCCGGTCCCATAATGACCGCAAGCCTTGGCTCTGCCAGCATTGCCAAGTTCACGTGGTCAGCAATGCATGAACCAGACTCCTCAAAGCATTGGTTGTAGTTCATAAAAATGGCATGGCTTGAGTGGATGATGAAGGAAGCTCTGGTTTTTTGCATGCTGTTTTTGAGTCTTTTTGACTGTGTCTGTATTGCAGGTGGAGATCTGATGGCATGGAAACCCAAGTTTGCTCTAGCATAACTTTCTTGGGTAGGAGTGAAGAGAGCACAGCTTGGACCTTAGTACAGGGCAGTTGCCCAAGTAAATATTCACTGTCTGGAGACCTATTACACTGAATTTTGTGCTGTTGTCTTTGCTGGTCTCTGCAGGCTGAAATCTGGAAGGATGTTCTGATCCAGGCTGCCATCACCTCTGACTGTAGTGCAAGCAGATACAGGCTTGGAAACATGACCTTTCCTCCTCAGTTGTGCCATAAGAATTACTTCTGTAGCAACATGACTCTAGGTTCTGGGGCTCTTCAACATGATAAAATATGAAAGTAATAACTGGTTGCTGGGAAAATATTGCAGATTAGTACAACTTGTTCTCTACCTTGACTGTTTTTATATTTGACAAGTATCACTTGCAGAAAAAGGACAGGTTTTATTATAACTCTTTTGTCTGCTTCCCTTCCAACTTCCCAAGTACATTTTTCACGGGCATCAAACTACTTTTTGGGACAAAATGCTGGTGATGTCTCCAGTGGTGGTGAGAAATGAGGATGTGTGAGGGTGCTGTTCACTGGTGAAAGTGGCAGAATTTCTCACACTTCCTCCCTTGTGATCTTGCCTACAAAACTTTTCAAGGCATAAGGTTTTTCTTTAGAGGGAGAAGGTCTAGTTTTTTGCACCCATTGGTAAGGCACAGATAAAAGCATGATCTTTAATATCAGGTTTGTTTATTTCTTTTGCCTTGTCTCAGAGCTACAAATGCAGAGTTCTGCCTTTTTGGACAAATTTACAGATGATGCTATCCCACATTTTAGATACCCTACTTTTGTATCCCTCTTGCCTGAAGCTATTAACATTGGCAGAATTTATGTCCTTTGTTTGTTTTGTGTACTACTTACAGCCTCAATTTTTGACACCAGCTGGTCTAGTTTTTCACTGGGTTGTGGTAAGAGGTAAGGCATGCTTTTTCTGTTGACTGTGTACATACAATCATAGAATCATTTTGGTTGGAAGAGACCCTCAGGATCACCAAGTCCAACCATAACCTTAACCTAACTCTAGCACTAAACCATGTCCCTAAGAACCTCATCTAAATGCCTTTTAAGCCCCTCCAGGGATGGTGACTTCATCACTTCCCTGAGCAGCCTGTTCAAGTACTTGACAACCTTTTCCGTGAAAAGTTTTTTCCTAATATCCAATCTAAACCTCCCCTGGTGCAATTTGAGGCCATTTCCTCTTGTCCTGTCACTTGCTACTTGGCAGAAAAGACCAACACCCTTCATGCTACAACCTCCTTTCAGGTAGTTGTAAACAGACATGCTCTTCATCCCTGTCCTGAGGAGACTGTGAGCCAGTCTTCACAACAGGGATGGAGAAGGTGAAGCAGCTTCCCTGTGATCAAGCTACGAGTAGGTCTAGTAAAGGCGAGACTTTGCATATCTTCACCTTTGGAGTGTTTCTATGATGATCACATGCTTCTGCCTGTGGTTTGGTCATACAACCCAGGGGCTGCAAGCAGGCAGTGGAGCCTCACACCTGCCTATGATAGATGGGATGCAGAGGTCTTGATGATGCCAAGAGTGGCCAAGAGGAACACTGATGACTGCAGACGGGAGCTGTGTGCAGCTGAGCCCAAGCTGATGGGGAGCAGTGTGGCAACCTCCACCCCAGCGGTCATCTTGGAGCTGGGAGTTGGGAGGTCTGGATCTTATCCATGGCTCTGACACTGAGTCACTGCATGACCTCAGGCGCTCAGATACCATGGTGATGAACACAGCACAAATGTCTAGACAGATAGGTTGAATAGACTCTGTATTTGACAAATATCTGTGTATCACCACTGTCAGTGCTCCTGTGTTATAACCACCCATCCCGCTGGTTTCAGTGGGTTTCCTACACAGCAGTGGAGGGAAGAACCACTTTTTGCGCTGATGAAGGAGAGGATGCATAACCACAGTAGCACAAGTACTGATGGTGACAGACTGGAAGCCAAGCAGACAGTAGGGCAGCTCTTGGAGGGAACAGCACTGCATGGCAGAAAGGCTCAGGAGCAGGAGCCAGCTTGTCCCCAGCTCTGCCGCAGCCATGTGCATGGCCCTGTCTTTCCTCCTCTAACCAATTAGTCTGTAAGGTCTTCAGTGCAGTGGTGACTTCCTTCTTTTTACTATGGCTTCTATTACAAGGCCCTAATATCAGAGGGGGAAAAAAAAAAAAAGACAAACTACCAAAGTGAGACTTTCTTAAAAGCTTTGCTGTGCCACTGTCAGCCTCTGGTGCAAGGGAGGATGCAGGAAAATTGGCTCTCCCAGGAGTGACTCTTGATTATTTTCCCACCTGTTTCCCTTCTGAAAGATGAACACAGCAGTACAGTAAAGATGTGGCTGGGAGTGTGCCCATGCAGGGATTTTCAGAGGCGCTACAAAGTCTCTTGAGCACCCCTGCCTCTGGCACCCCTGACAGTGAGCCAAGGGTGCTGGAGAAGAGCACTGCCTCTTTAAGGAGATTTGCATAGCAGGGCCTAATTACAGTTGTTGATTCTAATGTTTTCAGTGTTGTTCATATTCCATTAAAGGATAATGCTGCTTAATTTGCAGCAGAGGGTCTTGGTTAACAGTACACCAAATCACAAGGCAGCCCTAATGACACTACTTCCCTACTTCTTGTAACACATAATTAAAAAATCACTTCATTTCCAGTTGTGTGGTTCTCCCCTCTCCCCCAATCTCCTAATTACTTTATAAGCCATTTCATTATTATCTGTAAATATTTCAGCCCTTAGATCTACTAATGAGTCCATGGAAGGGTTAATACCTTGAGTGACATACCTGCTTGCCTTTTCCATTCTAGTACTGCACTGCAAGGAATTGTTTTCCACCTTGCATGTGTGAGAAAAGAGGCTTTGCTGGTGGTGGGTTTGGGTTTGTGCTCTGGCTGTGGGATGACAGGAGAGGGATAGCACTCAGAAACCCTACAGGAGGTTTTTCGCTGGTTTTGGTAGTGGATATGTGTATCTCTGCAAATTGTTTCATGTGGCTTAAATCCCACTGAAAGGGCTGTCCTGTTGCCTGACTGTGGGAGCTGCTAGTTGGAGGGGCTTAGGTAGAACTGGGTATGAGTCTGGATCTAGCTGGGATGACAACACATTTGGAAGAATTGTCCGAAATGGCTGGTTTCTGCCTTGACTCCACAGGTTTGTGGGAAGTGCCAATACAGTTCTTGCTTCACTTGGGCAAGAGAGGGCAATAGGTCTGACTGTGACTGTGTTTTTTCACAAGCTCATCTTGCATGCCGCACTTGGTGGCACTTACAGAGGCATGAGGGTAGCTTGGTCACTGGGTAAGGGAATATCTGAGTTTCCCAGCAAACCTGTGCAAAGGTATCTACCACAGTTCTGTGGCTGCAGGCAAGATGATGCGGAGTGGCACATGCCCTGATGCCCACGGTAAAAGGAGGAATCTGTTCTTTAATCCAAGCGCTGCTTTACTCTGAAAAGCCACTATGCAAATGCTGCTTTCTCATGACATAGATCTGATTCCTGTACTTGTCTGGTATCATAGGTATTAAAACTCACATGAGGTTTTTAGACTGAGCACTGAGAGCTGACAGAGTGATAGAGGAGCGAGCTGGAGTATCTTTCCTGCCCATGTGTTGCATGGGCTGGATTGCTATATTCTTTGTATGGTCAACCAGTAACACCTTACGCAAGCCCACTGGAAGCCTACTGGTGGTCTCTGAAAGCATTTTTAAAAAAACCAAAACAAAACAGAGAATTGTATAACTAGGGGGTAATTAACTTCCAGGAATTTAAGAAGCAAGATTAGGCTGCAGTACTCCTAGGAGTGAGTCTGTAAGGCTGGGAGTTAGAGAAATCTACTCTGGTCAGTTGAGCATGTGTGACTTGGAAATTTTTGATACTTGTGGAATGTGAGGCTGCTTCAAATCATACCCACGCATTTCTAGGCAATTCTTTAATAGCAGATAGGGGAGGAGGGCTTGAATAAGGTCCTAATCCAGTTCATTTGTCTTTCAGGTAACCCTGTCACAGTGGGAATGAGCATCCATATCTCCAGCATTGACCAGATTTCCGAAGTCAACATGGTAAGTTTGGAAAGAAAAAAAAACCTAATAAACTGTTCTCCCATTTTCTTGTTGAGATGTACTTCTAAGACAATAAATCCTTGGAGCCACCTAAGATGTCAGGGTGCACTTCTGAAAATCCAGGGTAGTCACACCCCTGTTTCCTTCACCTTCTACAATAGATTTTCTCTGCAGCTGGGAAGTTGTTGGAGGAAGGGTGACATTTGTCTGGTACTGAAGAAATATGCTTTACTTCTGCTTTGGACACAGAATTTTGAGGGCTGATGGGAACTTTGATTTAAAACAGAATTCTTCCTCACTAAAACATAAAGAATTCAAGGATGACTTCTCCACATGTAGTGTGGTGAAAAATAAAATCAAACAGTGGGCCACAGGAAATGAGCTTTTCAGGTTCTTTTCCAAATTTCTTTCTCGGCATACTGGTTTTGGTCTGAGCCTTGCTTCTTCCACCTGTTCAGTGGCCTATGTCACTGGGACTGCCAGTCACTTGTCCCCACAGCCTCAGCCCCAGGCTGGAAGAGTCCTGAACTCACTTAAAACAACACTTGCAAGACGGGACTGGCATGTGGGACCTCAGTGGTAGCCACTTACCTCTACTGGCAGCACCTCTGATGCGGCTGGTCATGCTGAAACATTGTAGTTCACTTCCTAATGTGGGGTAAATTCTAGGAGGGTTAGTGAGCGTCTATACTGGCACACTGAAATATCCCTGGTGTCATCCGTGAAAATGTGGATGGAGGATCTCTGCTGGCATCTTATCCAGAGTAGACTCTCATCTCTTATATTTCCATGCTGGTTGCACAGCCACCTCTTCGAGCCATTAATGCTTATGCCTTAAAAGATTAGATCTGAATTGTATCTTTCAGCTGACACAAGGGCAGTGGTGGCTTTACAGTCAGGCTGTGCCTGCCAAGTTGAAAAACAGTCAGTGGTTTTTCATGTTTGCTGGTCGTAACTTGGCATTTCTCTGGAGATCTCTACTGGAAAGGGGTGCATCTAATGGAGGTCTGGGTTTGGGTGGCATTGATAAACCGGAGCTTTTTGTACCACTGAGAAGAAAAAAATTGTCTGCTCACATAGCAATGGTTTGGGGTGAAATTTGTTAATTATGTAGGTCACATCCAGGACTGTGCATTCTCTCTCTCATAGGCCCTTGGAACCCAGCAGAGGGCATGGACTGTGCTGATCATTGCCTAACCTCACCTTCCTCTCTCCTGCACAGAGACTTTTCCTCCAAACTCCTCTGCTTTCCAAGAGCATGAGTGGAGTGGAAGGCTGGTGGGGACCTCCTGCCAGCAGCTGTCCTGTTCCTCACTTCCTGACCTATGCAGGAGAACCCTAGGCCAGTTTAGAGCTCTTGCTTTTCAAGTCAATTAAAACCTTGGTCTCCCGATGCTCCTGTCCTATTTTATCTGTTTCTGGACTCTTCTGCCCTGTTTTTCTGGCCCACCAGCTATTCTGTCATTTCATGGGGGAGATAAGGGGAGGTGAGGTGAGACAACCTAACTTTTGTTTTACAAACTGCTTGAAAATCCTTAATGCATATGTTGATATGACCCAGGGTGAAGGGCCAGCCATGAACCTTCAGCTTCTCCCATGAAAGAGTTTCTTTTGTGGACTCTGTTATCATCCCACCGTTACCGTATTATCTGCATGGCATATTACACCTCAGTCTAGCAACAGTGATGCTGGACAGTGTGTACAGTCAGAAATTCAGGTAGAGACCTACATCCCCATTGCATTGGGTAGCTGTGCTGGAGGTTAGACTCAACTTAGAAGAGCCAGATGGCTTAACCTAGTTCCATCTATCTTGCCTGTCAGGGCAGAACTCAGTTTTGAGTCACCTCCTCCCCCAGTCTCAACTTGGACCTGAAATTTCCTGTGTGGTGAACCAGCTGTCACCCTCTTTGCTAGAGCCAGCACGGACAATTCAGGGTCTGGACCTGTAGCATAAGACCTCAGCTTGCACAAACATAACTGGGACGGTATGAGGGATTTGGTTCTCAGTTTACCTGTAACAACTTCCCTGATCTTTCTCTGTAGACCTGAGAAGATAGATGGGCACTGCAGAGACTGGTTCAGGATGAAACTCCTGCTGGAGGTGGACAATAAAGACTGATCCAGTGCTTTGTCATATGCCTGTCGTGAGCAGCTGTGGCCAGGCATGCTGTGTCCCTGGCTAGCGGCCATTCTCTTAGCAACATTTTTCAACCCTCGCCATGTGAATGCAATGCTGTTCCCTCTCCAGTGAACACTTGCTTCCTTCTGCTGCAGGATGGCTGGGGCAAATGTGTGTGATCAGGGCTGGGGAGAAACAGCAACAATAATATTCCTGTGAGGTGCATGGGAGAGCGGGTTTCCTGATGGACCTTCATCCACATGCTGCTCTGAGTCCTGCAGAATATGGGCAGGACTAGGGATGGACATTGAGTGTTTTGGTGGTTGTGGCATGGCTTTAATCAGGCTGGGCACCAAGTGCTGTACATGCCATGGTCCTGTTGATACTGCGAAGGCATGTCACTTCTGGGCTTTTCTTTATCCCTCCTGGCTCTCTGTTTGACTCAACAAACATAATCTCCTGTCCATCCTTCCTACATACATTGGGGCAAGGGTGGGGGAAATGGGGGACAAAGTGAGAACCTACTCAAGATCAAGATCTCTAAGCACCATGGTAACACAGCTTCAAAAAGGGTTAAAAAAAATCAGAATCCTCTTAAAGAACAAACATTTAGGGAACAGAAGAGTTCTCATATGATGTAAGTTTCCAGGCTGAAGGGATTTTATGTGCATCATTGTGTGTGACAGATGCCTCGGGGAAAGGGTTGGGTCTTACCCCTGCTCTGGACTTGCATACTGGCAAGAAAAACAAGGCATTTTTGGCATCATGCATGGTTAGGAAAGGGACTGTGCAATGAATAAATTAAAGGCACACAAGTGAAGCTGGGTTGTCATGGCAACCCAATAGCTTCTATTGTTCCACAAGGAGTGTTATTACTTACTACCCCTTGTAGGATAATTAATTAATCCTCAGACATCCTTTTGGGAACAATGGCCCTGGTGCTGGGGCTGGGCAGGCTGAGGTGAGCCCCCAGCTCTCCCATGCATTTACCTGGTATTCTTGGCATTTGCTGGCTGTGTGATGTTGGGTAATAAGTGCTGTCAGTGACTAGCCATTGCATGTTTCAAAAAGTGGTTTTCCACAGGAGTCCAGGTAGATGCGGGGCTGTAAAGGAATATGGCTCCACCCATGGTCTCAGGAGTGCCTTCACTCCCACAGAATCATTTGGGTTATGGGAACTGTATTCCCAGAATGATGATATGATGACATTTCAATCCTGGAGGATACAGGGCTCTCTGCAAAGGCAACACAGTTATGTCCTTATGTTGGAAGTTCACAGACGCTCTGATATACAGAAAGCTTTGCAGCTGCCTATACATGCTATGTATTTCCTGGTGCCTTGCTATACAAAGTTGATGCATCTCCATCTCCTTGAGGGCCATGCCCAGATGTGGTGCCATTGTACAGCTCAGAAGATGGAGTCATACAAGGATGCAGAATGTTCATAGGTACGGTGCTGGCTTTGTAATTATCTCCCAATGATGAGAGATCAAAACTATAGTCCTTAGCTTAAAAAAATGGCACTTTCTTGTTGATTGCAACCGCTGCCTGTGTGTGATCAGCCATATTTTCAAGCTCGCTTGCTAGAGTAATGCTTTATTACTGTGCACTCCTCTTAGCCCTGCTAAGCAACGCTGAGCTGCAGCCTCTGTTCTTGTCAGTGATTAGAAGGATTATTTGCTGAGCCAAGATCAGTGACATCAATTGAAATGCCTGGGAAAGGATGTCAGGGGCCAGGCCAAATAGGTATTGGGAAGGGCATGTTTGACTGGCAGATCCTCTGGGAATTGCTGATCCATGAAGATGAAAGGCCTAGCTGAAGCCTTTTCTTATCCTGTACAAATTTGCAAGTTGGGGATTTAAAGACAGACTGAAAGAAGGAATGTTTTCATAATTATGTTCAGCAGCTCGAACGATCTGCAAATAATGGAAGGATAGTATCTCCTAGTTCACCTTAAGGCAAAAGGGATGGATAAGTTATCTGGTAAATGCCATTTTGTTACAGCTGGTTGAATTGCAGTAAGCATGGGTCCACATGCAGGTATTTATAGATGCTGGTTGGTGTATAGTGGTACTTGCACGGTGCTATGTTCAGACCTCTTTGTACAGTACTTGAGTTACTGAGGAGGCCAGCAGTCCTCCTGACCCAGGAGAGTGAAGAGCACCGGCAGCATGGAGCGGCACGCAGGTTTCTGTCTGTGTGGTACGTGGCCTGAACGCTGCCCAAAGCCACTATCAGCTGACTGGTCTGGTTCAACCAGCCTGCTTCGGTGGATCCGGTTCTGATGATAACCAGTACCAATGGCTTCAGAGGGAGCTGGAATTCTTCCCCCACTCCTGCATGTCCTTTCAACAGACATCTGAGGACTGACCTGTTCAGGGTATGTTGTACTTACTGCATGGTGAGACTAGAGGATAATCCTTTCAACTGTAGCCTTCTCTCTCTGTAGGTAATCTTAGGGGGAATATTCTTCTAGCACCAGACAGTTCAGACTCCTTTCAGGCATTAATGAATTATTTCAATAGGGAAAACAACCAGAAGTTTTGTATCTCTTTGAAATAAGAGATAGTTACCCTTCATGACGCTTTAATTTTCCTGCCCTGTGATCTGTGCAGTCCTAAACCTGCTCCCTCCTGTGTACCTGCACACCGTAGACAGCTCAGAGCATCCAGCCGTTAGACTTGTGATTTCTTTGTGGCTCCTATAATTTATTCATCCCAAGATGCTCTCCTACATCTGCAATAACATTGTTTCAGTTTGTTATAGCACTAGCTTTAAAGTTTTATAAACCTGGTGACAAGTTGAAAAGTTACAAGAGAATTGTTGTAGAGGGCTAGTGTAAGAAACAAAGCTTCCGAATAGAAATGTTTGCAGGAATCTAAGTTTTAAAGGAATGATATCTGTGGGATTGGCAACACCTTTTTCTGGGGAAGAGTCTGCAGTGCAGACAGGTTAGAGCTTGGTGCAGGATCCTTGGCAAAGCTGACCTCAACGTTTTGCTTCATTGCCCCCTGCTCCCTACTCCTGTGTCACCTGTTGTCACACTGTCTTGTCAGAGTGACTGCACTTGTGCTGGAGCTCTTGGGAGTTATGGAAGGAAGCATCATGTCTGCTATTTCCCAACTTCTGTCTTGTTTAGCAAATAAGTTTTCCCTGTTCAAGAGAGATGTAAAGCATGTCCCAAGACAGCAATAAGCTGCAAGGATTTTCAATTGGCTTTTAACTCAAAACAAAGTGGATCAGGCTGTGTGTAAGGGTGCTCTTGACCAGGACAGTTCATCCTACAACGTTATGCTGTCATCAGTGGGGCATCATGCTTCTCATGATGTCAAATTTTCTTAGGCATGCTTGAAAAAATCTTTGTAGTGGAATCTGTCCTAATCAGGCTTTGCAGTTCTCTTTTCACTGGAATATGAATATGCACTGACTAGTTGAATCTCAGTTTCAGTGTAAAGCATGCACAATAATATATGTGCTTGAATCTGCTGTATGTTTGGTGTAGTTGATGAAAGCAAGCAGTGTGGATGGCTGGGCTACATAGGAGAGGCTTTCTTTGATACAAAACACAGCAGCCGCTTAGGCTGCAGGTTCTTCTGGTCTTAACCTTTGAGCCCTTTCAGGAAAGGGGAAGAGAAAGGCAGGAAAATGTATGTCCATGTGGGATCACTGATCTCAATGCATGATGTCCAATCCATTCTCAAATTGTTCTGACAGTCAAATTGTGTATGCAAACCCCTAGTTTCCTTGGGGATGATGCAAATTTGGCAGTAGCCTTTGAGGATCCTCTGTATGACTGAAATAATAGACAGAAACAACTTTGCTACAATATGGCCCTGAAAAGGATTTTCCATTGGCACAGATGTCTTCAGCTTTAACAAACCACATTTTTAAGAGTAGGTTTCTATTGTTATACTGTACCTTATACTACCACATATCCTCTTCAAATATTAGCATTTTTCATATTCTTAACTGAAAGTGTTGTGTTTTGTTGCCGTCTATTTTCAATGCAGAAATGACATACAGATATTTCCTAGTTAGTCTGTTCTATGTCTCTATGTATCCAAAGGTTTTTAAAAAACAAAGGTTCAAACATTTAAATCCTACAGTCCGAGGTTTCTGGAGTTATATGCTATGAGATACAAGTATGACATGACACTCCAGTGCTGTAAATGTTTCGCTGTAGCCTACGGTGTCTCCAGCCCTGTGACACTGTGGTATCTACATTGAATGCATGTGAATACATTACATCTTTGTATTTAAGGCTGCTGAATGTTGAAGGCTGCCAAAATATGGTAAAACTAAGAGGCAGCTTTGGTGCTGAGTTAAAGGTGGTGTGCTGTAATGGTACTGCAGTGGCTGTAGCCCTGTTGGATTGCTGTAGGCTTCTGGGATAGTAGTGTTGCAGGTAGCAGAGGATGCTGAGGGGTCTTGGTGCTGGAGAAGGACCAGCGTGGCACAGTAAGAATGGGACAGCTCTGCCTTAGGGTGAGATATCCCCAGGCTTTGTGTTGGCATGGACAGGGTGGGTTTGTGCTTTTTTTCACATGCTAGGACCTTGTATGTGCTGTGATTTAAACTAAGGTATTGCAAACATGAGGCTGAGATGGAATGTTTCTTCAGAGCTGGCAAGTGTCTGTGCCTTCCTCTGCAGATGATTGCTTCAGTACAACTTGGGTCATGCAGCTCTTGTCACTTCAAGTCCTGGTGTGCAGGCCTGCAATGCATTGGATGGCTGTTTGCTTGGGAAATAAAACAGTGGTGGTTCTGCACAAGAAAAACAGCATTTTCCTGAAAGGCGTAGTTACCAGGTGATGCAAAGGGCAGTCCTGCATAGTGGTTGTGTGCAGTGTCCCGTGCACATTGCCATCAGTTACGGATGGTCACCGTGGTGGGTCTCACATCTCTGCTTCTCCAGTAATAGGAAGCATCTTGTGCACAAGCACGTAAGCACTTGGCTAGCTGAAGGAGAGCAACAGCATCTTGATGCCTTTTCCTTCTGCTAGAGGGATGTTTGGAGAAATAAAAGACAATTGTAGCAGGGAGGACAGTAACCTCCAAACCACTCTAGACATAGCTTTGAGCTGGTTCTTGCAGGCAGGAGGTCCAAGTGCCTGCTCTGGGGCTCATATTGATGAATGGTAAGAGTAGAAATCTACTGAACTCCTAGAAACATCTTTGCAACAAAGATGTCAGGGACCCATCTCATCTGCCATCGCTAGATTTGAGGTTACTTTGTCTATCCCTGCAGTGGTGAAATTCTGTGACTGCTGAGGCTCAGGGTAACTTCCAGCAGCACCAATACAGTCTAAAAAGTCAGGAATTAGATGTGGATATCTGCTCACATCATGTTATGGCTTTTTTTGTATTTTTCTTTTTTTTAAGAGAAATCCTTCTGATTGTGCTGAAAGCTCCCATGGACTAAGATAGTGCATGAAGACAAGTAAAGCATTTGGCCTTGGGGTGCTCTGCAATGTGATGGTGGTGATGGGGAGTAGTTTAAACAAGCAGTGGCCCCCTTTCTGCCCAAAAGACAGGGATGGTCCTTCCACAAGAGTATAGGGTTCCTGCATAAAATAGTTAAGAATAAAGCAAACTTGTGAAAGGCCCTGATGTACTCTCCATTCACTGCTTCTGAAATCAGTTGCAAAGAGATTGTCCCAGCTTAAAAACTAGAAAATAGGTCAGTGTGACTCATATGTCAATATTTACTGCATTTATGGCAATTTGTAGAAAGGAAAAATCTTGGGCATTTTCCACAATATTTCACAGATTATCCCATTCCCATGACAAAAAGTCTGCCTGTGGTCTTGGTGTTGCTTGACTGTAGAGACAGCCCAGTGAATTCACTATATCTCAGTCGAGTTGCTAAGTAACAAACCAAAGATCACCATACAGTCTCTTCAAATGCCATGGCCAGCTGAAAGGTAGGATCTGCACAAAGCACCAGGGATTCCTTCTGAGACATAGGTCTCAAGGACTTAGTGCAGGTGTAGCAGAGAGCAGCCTGGTAAAGCAGCGGTCCTGCCAAGTCCCTGCCACTGTCCTGTCTGGAGGTGTCCTCATGTGAGAAGGGACAGTTTTATTGCTTCCCCTATAAAGACATCTACTATGTTTGTGCTGAAAGGTTCTGATGTTTTGAACATCAATGATGTTCTTCAATGAAATATTTTCGTTGGCTCAATTGCATGATTTTTGCCATGTACATAAATCAGTAGATGGTGAACTGTGGAAACCTTGTTGAAACAAGCTCTCAGTTGAAGAAAGGCTGTGAACTGATAGACTAGAAAATGAGTCTCTGCCCCTCAGACTTTCTATTCTACCATGATTTTTCTTCCTAGAGATCTTGTAGCATTAACATGATATCTTAATGGGAGGGTTTGCAGAAAGCTCTTTGCATAACTGAAAATTCTCAGTTATAGGAAAGCTGTTGGTGGCAATGTGGTAGCAATGCTTGTTGCAAATGATTCCCCCCTCTACATTTTACCATGATGCTGTTATCCCCAAGGAGCAGCTCTGCAAGCCCTGCAGTATCACAAGTTCAAGCCTCAGGAGGGCTGAGTCAACCCTGTTCCGGTACTGAGAAACAGAGTTCACATGTTTTGCATGCCAGGCAGTTTCCCAAATGAGAATATTTCTGTGCTCTCCCTGAAGAGGCTGAGTTCATGCTGCTTTTCATAGGTGACTCCATCCCATGCTGGATGAGAGTCCATGGCTACACAGTTTGCAGCATGTTTTTAGCTGAGCAGTGCTATGTATTGCAGTGCTCCATCTGTTCCTGTATCAGCCAAGTTATCTTTAGATCTGAACATGTCTGTGTTGTATGGTGGTGGTATGAACCACTTCAGCTTGCACCCCAGCATTTCTGTAGTAGTTAGAATTGCTACTGAAGAAAACTTTGCACAGGATAAAAATGTCTCTTTTTTTTCCCTTAAGTTTTTATACAGGCTTTTGCTCAAGCAGAACTCCCACAGCCTTTATACATATTTTTATATATATATTTATATATATATGTATTAAAAAGCTGTCTGTATTTGTGATCAATGTTCCAAACTGCCACCTGTTTCAATAGCAATGCTGTAGCATAGGAGAGAATTACTGCAGAATGCTAAAGTATCTTCCCACAAGTGAAAGCTTCATCTGGTTTGATTGAAAACCAAATTAGATCTTGAGAATATGACCTTCTGACATCCTGTCATATATGTTTAAAGCATCTAGCAGTGGAGAGTGTGTGTGCACAAAAGTGCCAGCACCTCAGTATAGAACCTGGGTCCAAATACAAGTGTGTGCGTGTCGTGTTGCTATTTGAATATGTAAATAAATGGTGCTATATATAGCTCTATGTAATGTTCACGTTAAGTGAAGGTGACATACAAAAGCTGAATAGCTTTGCTGTTTTTGAGTGCTGGTAGAGGCTCCCTATATCACTTGTGCCTGCTCTTACCCCTCTCAGCCTTTCTGCTATCACATATTTCAGGCCTCCGGAGAAGACCATGTGTGGGGACAGGAGTTGTTAATATTCTGAGTCTGCGCTGAGTTGCTAGGCTACAGACAAAAATGAACATTCAAGGAAAAGGGATGGTAAAATGAAAAGGATCTGCTGAGCTGTTTGGAGATCCAGAAAGGTCCTCTAGTCAGACAAAAGGAATCATTTTAGGGAAGGAGTGTGTGCATGTATGTAGGATGAAATGCAGGTAGTCCCTGCTGCTCTGACACAGAGTCTCAGGCCAGCTCCAGCCAGAAAAAATGCAGAGGAGGGAGTAAAAGGGAAGATCCACCAGCCCATCCCACATCCCTGCTTGCAAGGTGTGCAAGCTGCCCTCCTGCTGTCTGTGCCAGGGTGCAGTGGGTTACCAGGCTGGAGTATGACCTCTTACATCCTTTGCCCCTTCTTTGCATGGTGCACTGAGCTATCATCTGAGGCTCTAGTGAGGAGGGAAGCAAATACAAAACATACTCACTGCTTACAGGTTGGGCCTCATGTCCTTTTTCCACTGCAGCAACCTGCTGCCACAGTAGCTCCTTTAACTTCGGTACAACTGCAGGGGAAGGCAGCCTGTGGCTTTTATAATATCTCCCTGTCCATCCCCTTTGATGTGTTCCTAGGTCATGGATACACAAAGTACTGACCTTTCTATCCAGCAAGAGTTTGCAGGTAAAGTTCAAGGAGACTTGAGGTTTTACAGTACAAAAGCTCCTGCCCGAGCCTCTTCGTCTTCAGCTGTTCCCCCCATAAATGAGTGTCAGGTATTCAGGTGTACAGGGTGTGAACCATGAGAGCTACCAGGTGCTTTGTGTTTCCCCTCATCTGGAAGGATAGCATTGCCATGTACTCCTGTTCCTATCTGCAAGATTTCTGTTCCCTCTCAATATTAGTGGCTGTATCAGAACCCTTGGAAAAATTAAACAGTGCCTTTGGGTATTTTTATTATCTGGATGCTTTATTTACCGAGCTCACATGGGCTCCCTGCCAATAACTTTCAGCCAGCTCTGCAAATAGAGCTGCTTGGCTCTGGGACTGTTGGTCCTGGTACTGCAGAGAGCACTCACTCAACATGGACAGAGACTGCAGCTTGTTCTCGGCCATCCAGTTGGCCATGAAGTCAAAGGCTGCTTGCTTGTGGACCTTCACTGCCTGCTGAAACCTCCCTTTTCTTCATGCATCCTGTAATAAGCTTGGCTTGTTCAGCAGAATCAGCAGTGTTTCATACAGCTGCATTTTTGCATGCTCTTGTCAGTTAACTGCACTTCACCCATCCATCAGGTTTATGATCTTGCAGCCAAGACTTGGATTGCTAAAGTGGGAGAATGATAGTATGGGCCGTACTGCGTGCACTGCTGCTGGTGTCAGCCTGGACTGGTTCCTTTGGCATTACCCTGCCATAAACAAGGGCAGACTAACCCATGGACGGAGGTAGAGGTAGACTACTGTCTGGTCAGTACCCTTGACAGTAGAAATAGTTTCCTAGGACAGATCAGTTGATGCTCCTGTACTTCTTGGTTGTCCCAGCATGACTGTACAGTGCTCCATTCACATTACAGTTGAGACAGCTGATTGCTAGCCCTTTTCTCTACCAATAAATCAATCTTACTGAGTTTGTCAACTTAGGGACCACGGATGTGGCTATGCACAGTGTCCATATGTAGAAGCAATCACCTCAGGTATAGAACCAAGTCCCTGTGTGCAGGAGTCTTAGGATTTTCAAGTGCAATACTTTGCATCCAGTTTGCTTGCGTTTGTTGAAGAGTCCTGTTTTTCAAACCACAGGGCTGCCATCCTCTACCCTTAGGAGACCGTCCTTGACCTACCTGAACCCTGTGGCCAGAAATACATTCTACTCTTCTGCACTTCACCATCTTATCTGCGTACTCCCAATTATCCTTCCTACAAGATCAAACTTTACCTTCTACAGGAAATAAACACCATTCTAACCTTTTGGTCAAGCCAATCTGTGACAGCCTAGTTGAGGTGATTGTTCTGCCCAGGACATATTAGTTGGCTTATATCATTTAAAGGATTTGTTTTCCTCTGGCTGCCTCCTGGGAAATGGCATCTTTGTGACAGTTTTCAGAACCTGGAATATCAAACCTTCCTTCTGTAAGTTAAAACAGTGTCTCTAGAGCGTTGTGTGTCTTGGTATTGTTGCAGAGAGTCTCATGATTTCAGTGCTCAGAGCTGTACATACAGCATTTTATTATGCCATGTAAAATAATAATATTGCTTCATTCATAATATGATTCCCTTCCTCTTCAGCCCCAAACTGCATTAGTGGTCTCGACTGCCACAGGGAATTACAAGCTCTATTTCCCCCAGGGGGGAAAAAGTAATTTCTGTTCATTAAACACTTAGCACTTGCCTGGAGATGTTGGGATCCTAAACTGCAGCATGGAGGCAAGTTAGCATCAGCATCTTCTTTTTAAAGATAAGCGAAAGTGAGGCACTGGTGAAAGCACCCAAAATCTCCTACAGAATTAGCATTGAATGAGCTGAAATTGATCCTCAGAGGTGTTTTCTAGAGTACCTAATTCCAATGGGCTACTAAGCCTCTTTACTGCTTTAAGTCTGCATTCCTCCAGGCTTTTTTCCTCATGATCTCTACTAGTCAGTGTCTATGTGGAGGGCTGCAGAACCTCTCCAGCTTGGAGTAGAGTCTGACTGGATTGGTGTCCAGTAAAACTCTTGGAAAGGTAATGAGGGTGTTTCATTTAAACATAGAAAAGGTACAGAGGAGTGAAGAGTTCTGGGAATGTTTTGGAGAAGTTACATCTTTCTGTTAGTAGGTTGCTCCTGCTAGACAGCCTGTTGAGTTTTAACCACTTGAAGTGAGCATCTCCCAGCAAGCGAGAGGTGAGAAGGTCACTACAAGGTGAAAATTCTCTGAGGATACATGCAGAGGCTGTGAAGCCCCTCTGAAAAGGTTTAAGGAGCATTGGTAGTCTTCCAGCATCACCTTTCCCTTGACATAATCCAGTTTCCTTCCCCCATCTTTCTAAGGACTTCAGAAACTATCTTCGCTAGTCACTGCTCAAATGTCTCACGCAAATTTAATTTGCTCTAATAGGCTAGTTGTAGCGTGTTTAAATGCAAAGTGATTATTAAACACATTTTTGAGCTTTAATGGGTGTATATTAGATATGTCCCATATGTGTATGCAGGAGGACACTGGCAACACATGCTGTAAGGCAGTAAGGATAGTGCTGGGAATGTATGGAAACAGGAGCTGGAAGAAGCTAGGTGAGAGAGGGGAAGAGGTGGGATACAGGCACCAGCACCGTCCCGTGGCTTATAAGGGTGTAGAAGGCAGTTGTGTATTGCACCAGATCAGTGCAGACGAACAGTGGAAGGTAAAGGTGGTCTTTCTGCAACCCCCATGTTTTCCTGTCACGGGCCAGCAGAAGCCTATGGCAGCATAATCTATTTTAAATCACCAAGCACTTGAAACCAGAAAGCTTGATGTAAAGTAAGCGTGCCTTCGGACTCCCTTTCCCAGCTGTGCAATGCGTGATCATAACACTTCTCTGAGACTCCACAGAGATAGTGCATTAATGCTTGTGTCTCACACTGTGGTAATGGGTGACCTTGTGCATACCTAGAGAGAGGTTAAGAGAATCAACAAAAGGGGCTAAGTTAAGATTTTACCTTAAGTAAATATGGTAAGAAAGAGAAGGGATTTGGGAAGGTTTTATGAAGCCACTTGATGCACTAGCAGCACATAGGTGTAAGCAATAAGGCTTTAAAGATCTCCAGCAGGGGGAAGTGTACCCGTGTTACCTGTGCTGTTTGGGATCCATGTCTTTCCTGCGAAAGACTTCACTTGGCAAAACTTTTCTTCTCACAGAGGGGAGGGTCAGCTTGTTGCCTTCTCTGCACTATCTCAGGCCAGTCACCCCTCTAACTAGTCATCTTCCTCAAAGGAATTAGTCAGCTGGGGACTTGCTGCCTGAGCTCCCTCCCTGTTGAAGTGAGCATATTACCTGTTTTTAGCTCTCCTGGTGCTACCATGAGGCCTTACCAGTTCCCAGCCCATTTGTCAGTGAGAAGACAGTGCAAGCACCATCCTTATGACTTTCTGCCTGAAAACTGGTCAAATTGACGCATCACCTTTTTTTGAACTGAAGGTGTGGCCTTGCTTCTCTGGCCTTAGCTGGCTATCTGGACAAAGCATGCCTTTCTGCCCTGGTTTGGGATGGAAAGGTGTAGGAACCAAAAATTAGTTTGCCCATTTTTCATTAAGTGGTTCCTCTCTGGGAAAAACAATTTCTCAAGTTATGATGATGTTTGGGGCGAAAGCTAGCTGATGATTCAGAAATGGGAAGGTTAAACAGTCCTGCTTTTGGGGGTAGAATGGGCTCCAGGTTTGGCCCAGCCGCTAGTTCATGGGGAACGGAGTGAGGAGACCAGACCAGCAGAAATAGTATGCAGTAGCTCACAGATTTTATGGTTTAAGAAGAGAAACTGCCTGGCATTGTTTTCTAAGAGCTTGCCCGAGGAAGATGTCATGATGCAGGTGGTGATTTTGGGATTGCTGCCTGTAACACTGAACAATTTTGCTGGTTTGCATGTGCTGATAGAGCAGGTGCTACTCGTCCCTGTGCCCACCAGTTTTGACTTTCTCCTCTTGACCTCTGCTTCCAGCATGACTGAGGCTGTTAGGCAGATGACATATGGTGCTGCCTCCTGCTTAGATAGGACATTGATACACAGGTTCAAATGTCTGAAAGCTTTGTCCTGGGCAGATCAATGCCCTTTTGGCTTAGAATCCAGCTAGGTATGTCCTCTATCTTACACCTGCAGGACCAGCACCAATCTAGGTGTTGCAGGGATAGGTCATGGCAGGAGAGAAATAGGGCAACGAAGTGATGCTTTACTTGCACACCCCTCATTGTTGAGGATATAGTCGGTATCTGTCCCAGTTTCTGGACATGCATTCAGCAATTAAACACATGCAAATTACTGCAAAAGTAGATCAGATTAGTGAGGGGAACATCTCCATACAAAGTATTTCTCAGGTCCTAAAGAAAACAAGTTCAAGTGCGCAAAAGCCTGCAGCACAGAATGGCACAGAGCACATCCTAGAACCCAAACATTCCTGTCCCGTTGAATTACTGGCAGAGATACTGCAGGTGGAAGGTGCTTTTCCTTATCCTCAAGTCAGTGCTGACATCTGGTGTCGTGGTTTGATTGCAGGGTGACAATAAAACCGTGGCAGATGTATTGTTAACCCTCTCCCCTCTCTTCCCCCTTTAGCCCCTCCCTCTCCCCCCTTCCCACTAAGGACAGGCGATTGGGAGGAAAAGAAGGACAGAGAAGAGACTTGAAAAAATTAAAAATGTTTTACTAATGCTACTAATAGAAATAGAGAAAATAATACAAAATATAGAAAACCAATCTTTAAAGTCCCGGCAACCGCTCCGGCAGATGTGGGGCTGGCACCCGAAGTCCTGGACTGGACTCTGCAGCCAACCAGAACTGGATCCAGTCTGTCACTGGGCCTCAGTTCGCAGGGACAACTCGCAAGGTCCTCTCCCAATGTCGGCCATAAGGAAAAGGGACGAGATCCTCGTGATCTTCCACTTTTATATGAAGTATGACGTGAACGGGATGGAATACTTTAGTTGGTCAGTTTTTCAGTTCACATCCTGCTAGCACATCTTGCGGGATGCATCATTATCAATGACCTTGCATTCCATTGCTATGTCTACCAAAACATGTACCTAACTTTCAGGAAAACAGCAGTTAGTAAGAAGACTTTAGCTGACAGGGAAAAAATTCACTAAAAGAGAAACTTGTTTTTAACAAAACCAGGACATCTGGTTATTCAAAAATAAGGGAGGTGGAAAGATATTGTGGCTTTCTCACCTGTTAAGGTGAAAGCTAGGGAGAAGGGCAGTATCTAAAATAGTTGTCACTTCATATATAGCGGTTGTCATGCAGAACTTCAGACTTGTAAACTGGGCACTGGCTTGCATGAAAAGAGAGATTAAAAGCAGCATTTTGGCAGAATATTCTCCCCATGAAAAGTACAGTAAGTACAAGAGCTGCTGCCTCCTGCCATAAGCAAAGGTGACAGTCTGAACAGACTTTCTGCTGGTTTAGAGCTGGAAAAACGGCTACCAGGTATTTACTTATGTCAGAGTAACTGGTGCTCATTAAGGTCTGGGAGCCATTGATTTATCTGCATGGAAATGGACAATCCCTTATGAGGGCAAGTAGTTTTCTTAAATGAGCTTGCTAAGGAAGACCCGTGGCTGTCTTGCTCTGTCCTTCATGTATTCTCCTGTCCATTTTATGCTGTTCCAATTCTTTGCAACTGATTGCAGACACATCCTGTCTCCTCCATTTAAAAATAATTCCTCTTATTTCCCCTGCCCCCTCCTTAAAATGAAACAAACTTGAGGACTACTTTGTCCTTTAATTTCTTTCCCAAGAATGACGGGAACAGGAGATGGTGTTTAATCATCAAAGAAGTTGAAGCCAGCAAACTGTTCATTAGTCTCTGGCATTGGCAGCTTGGTTTTTACTAAGTCAGATGTTCCATTTTTCTCCATCTTTCTGGAGCATCTTGGCTTTCCTAATGTTCCTTTGTGATCTTGGGCAAGGAGACCATATGTCATTTGCTTATGTGGGGAAGGACTTTTATTTGGTCACTTTTCTAAAAGGAGGTGCTTTGTCAAAGTCAGGGTGGAGGGGTAATGGGGGAAAAAGTGGCACAGCTAGTGCTAGAGGCAAGTTGCAAAACCTCCTTTAGCCCTCATGCCCAAAGTCATGCAACAGCAGAAGAGCAGTGTGCACTTTCTCCTGCAGAAAAGTTAGTGTTTCCAGTACCTTGCAAGCACTTAGTGAAACACAACCTCCCCTTAGAAGCCTGGAATAGTCACCTTCACTTTAAAAGCCCCTCTGAAAGGTATCTGAGTCATTTGTCATGCACAAAAAATGGACCAGGCATGGGAGACATCCATGTTACCAGAAACACTGTATTCTGAGCAAAGATTTGACCTTTTCACATACATTATTCCTTCCATTTCTAATCCTGGCTTCTATGTCTAGTGTAGCTCCCACAGAGAATGCACACTTCTGCCTCTGGACAAGTTTAATACTGGGGACTCTATGGGTCACAACACAAAGGAAAATGGTCTGACCTGACCTGCCAATGATCTGCATCTTCCAGGAGCTGTGCTGAGGGATCATGAAGGAGCGCACCAGGGATGGACACTTCTGGTGACTTTCTGTTGGAGGATGGAGCTTCTGCTTTGCAGCAGGAGGCTCTGCATCCTTGGGCTATTCTTTCCTGTTAGTTCCTTCCTTTTATGACTTGGACTGTATTTTCCACATTAATGCCTAGATCTTCCAAAACACTGTTAAGCTTCTGACTTCATGCTTTTGTAACAGCAAATTCCACAGGCTCTGTGGAAAGTTACTTCCATTACCTTGCCTTCAGTCTGTTCCTGTGCAACAACTCATTGCAGGACAGAGGCTCATTGCAGAGACTCACATCATATGGCTCTGTTCTGCATTTAACCCATCCAACAGTTCTCCACTCCGTTGCTGCTTCCTGCCTCTATCAGAGCCTTTCTCCTGCTTTTGAGAATGCATGTAGTTATTTGTGTTCTGCTCAGTAACCCTCAAGCATCTAAAAGGGAGTGGGACCTTGTAAGCTTGAGTAGTATAGGGATATGGTTATTTACTGACTTAATAAAGACACTACAGCGAATCAGAAAAGAGCAAGCCTCATATTTGTTTTAGAGTGATGTAAATGCAGTGAAGAGCTGAACTCTGGAACTCACTACCAGAAGACTGCAGATTCCAAAGGATAACTATTCTGAGAGATAAGACAAACTTTCAGAAGAGAAACTGAGTATCTCCAATTAAGAAGGTACAAGTTCTAGCTCAGGAGAACCTTAAACCTCAAATAGCTGGAGATGTAACTATCACAACAGCCACCCTGTTCTGCTTGTATTCCTCCCTGCTATTCTCTTTGCTGTTACTGAAGACAAGATACTAATGTAGAAAGACTTCTTGCCTGGCACAGTACAACTGTGTCTCCCAAATCACCACAAGCACACTTGTAAGAATACCACTTGGGACATACACTGTGTTTGCGTTCTGCATGCTGACATGACACTGTGCAGGAGCAGCACAGCTCTTTCTGGGGAAGAGGGGCTGCTTAATTTTGGACTCTTTCTCTCACTGCAGTGAGCAGAAAGGGACACACACTGTTGTCCTCCAAAAGGCCATCCTTGAGCCTAGACGCTCTGTGTCAGTGTGTGCAAAGGAGGAGTGCCTTAGGTGGCTTTCCAGTTAAAGGCTGAAGCTGCTCTCTGCAGAGTGCTGCCCTTGTCACTGGGTTGCCTCAGTTGATCCTGCTCTACCCCTTGCTGTTCTTTGATCTGTTGTAGACAAGGAAGTTCAGGTTCTCACCCTGAGCTGACTCCCTGAAGTGTTGTGTCCATTGGTGGTCTGGGTGCACCCCTGCACACTGCTCAATGTGCATGGCTGGCCCTCAAGCAACTGGCCACATGCCCCTGTCCTCACCTGGGTTGTGGTGGCCTCAGGTAGTATCTGCTGCCCCAAAGTGCTCCAGCTTCACCCTGCCCTCTGGTTTGTCAGTGTTTCAGTGGCGACCAACCTGTACTCACAGCATCAGCAGTGATCTGCTCTCCTGTATTAGTCCCCTTTCCAGGACTCATGTGTCCTATCACTGCCTTGGCCTCCTGGAACTTTGCATTCCTCTGCATAAGTGGGTTTGTTCCCATTATGTTCAGATCTGGCATCTTCCTCCTGGGACACTTCTGCTCCAAGAGGCAGCTTTGCTGTCCTGTGACAGCGGGCTCATTTCTGCTCCCGGACTTCACAGAGTCAGTACAAGTGAGGAATGGTCCAGGGTGAGTCCAGGTTTGCTTTCTAAGGATAAGTGAGCATTACATTCCAAAGGGTTTCTGTAAGATGGAGGTGCAAGGGCTTGTATGGTAGATGCTAATAAAGGTATAAGCCTCTGGAAATTCATTCTTGAATTCATACTAATGGTGCCAGCTTATTTCACTTCTTGCTGTGCCTCAGCTGCTGTTCCCTTAGACTTATCTACACTGTCTTCTGAGAAACTGGGGAATCCCTGTGCATGCATGACTGAATTTGTTGCCTCTGGGGTTCTGCAGGAAATACTGTCCTCCATCCATGCCTCTCTCCTGTCAACATTTCAGCCTTTCCCTCTTCAGTCATCTTATGTCATCTTTGGGGTCTCTGCTGAATATCAGGAAAGGCCATGACTATCGGTCTTCTTCTCTTGTCTGGAGATGGATGCTGGCTGCCCCGTCCTCAGCAGCTGGTAGGATGCGCTGTCATTTCAGCATGTGAGGTCTCCAACTAAGCTTTTGTGGACCTCTAAGTGAACTGTCCACCCTCTTCGCAGGGAGGCACCTCTGCAACATGAGCGTCTGCTGGCTCCACGTGTTGCTCTCACCTCTGTTTCATGTGCATCACACGCAGAAAGGAGGAGGAGAGAGAAAGCAAGCAAAGCCTTTGCAGAACCTGTGAGTGGGGGAGGCAAAGGGGGCTGGGACTGACAGCTTGGAAGGCGCTGCTCGGCAGTGCAGACCGAATGGAAGCATGTGGAGGAGGAGGTCCCACGAGGGCGGTCATGCTGAGCAGCCTTCCTGCAGACTCAGGTGCCATCTCGGCTTTGTGAGGGGCTGAGTGTGGTCCCGCGAGCAGCCGGACCACCGGATCTGCGTTGCAGGGCAGGGAGCAGGAGTGCTGCGGTACAGAAAAGGGCTGGAAGCAGCGTTGGAGCTGTGCAGCTTGTGAGCTACTGGGTACCAGACTCCTGGGACAAACCAAAGGCTCTGGCCACAGAAATGAAGGCGAGAGGAACAACTTGTTTTGAAACATGCAAGCTCTTTTGGTGTAAGGGGCATGTGCTTTGTAGGTCAGCGAGACTCAGCAGGGCTCATCTGGGGCTGAAACAGTCTTTCCCCTTGCCAGCACTGTTGACTACAGTGTTTCAGCTTCCCGCAGTGGGATGCTGGTCAGGGTACGTAGGTACAGGCTGACACGGCCACTTAAGCTACAGTAGCAAACCTTAGCTAGAGAAAGTTTGCAGGTATCTTTGGAAAGCTTGCTTTTTCTGGGGGTGGAAAACAGAGGACTAGTTGGAGGCACATAACTTCTGGTCATGACCACCCTTCAGAAGCTCCCTTCCTTTTGTCACACCCTTTGTATTTTAAAAACTGAAATCTAAGTTCCCACTGAAGAATTTCCAGAGGGCTTTACAGTGCAACCTGTATGGAGCTTCTGATGAGGAGTGGTATCTCCCTTCCTCCAGGCTTGCCTCTCCTCCCTCAGTAGCCACCAGGTGAAGCAGGAGGCTGCACAGGGTGACCCGGGACAGGCATGGGTCCTGCCTTTTCTCCCTGGTGCAGTAGGTGTACCTGGCAAGGTGAGCTGGGAGCTCTCTGCAAAGCTCTCCCATTCTTGCCAGAGCAGTGATTTGCCTTGGCCAGACCCTGGCCCCGCCTGAGCACTTTACGGTCCTCCAGAAAGGCCCAGTGGAATCCAGGACACGATATTTGGAAGCATTTTTGTTGCTATTGGAGGTGCACTGGTGCAGTGTGGAGAGGATCTAAGCTGCACTGCTCACTTGCTTCTCCAGCAGCAGCAGAGACAGCTGTTACTGGGTATGCACGCACAGAGAAATCCCACTTGTTCATCCCTAGCAGAGGTGACAGGGAAATTCAGCTGCGTTGTCCCATTAAAGTGCTTCAGTGCTGAGCTGAAGGGGTGCATGGGCTTCAGGTGTGTTTGGTTTTGGAGCTCTTCATTGAGTGTGGTAAATGGGCCAACTTTCTATCTGCTGGTGATGCTGAGAAACCCAGTTTGTGATGTATCTGTGGCATCAGTAGGCTTGTGAATGTCACGGGTTAGTGGGAGGTCTGGGGAAGCCTTGTATTAGCCCACTGACAGATAAAACCCTAGAACAAAGGGATTGTTTTTCAAAACTTGGTGGAAATCAGGCTCATTACTTCTGATTCTTGAACTTATCAACAACTGCGTGCACTGTCTCCATCTGGCAGTTCTGCTTCTGCAGAACGATGTCATCCTTGGTCATTATTTTACACACCTCTGAAAGGATTAAGATTAAGATCTCATCAGCTCTGGAGCCTGGCCAGGTGTTGATGCTAAGGTGTCACTTGGGTACTTTGCAACTGCCTGACCAGGATATGGGGTATGAAGGGGAAGACAAGCTCACTGCTTTATCTCCTGAGTACTGGTCCATCTCACTTGCTGTAGCGGGCCAAATCAGGGCTTCTTACAGCCCCCTGATCTGTACCCTGCCCTCTCCCCAGGGCCTGGAGGCAGAGCATCCCTCTTCCGCATAGCTCAGTGCTGTGCCCATCGGTATGGCAGTGGCACCTGTCCTCCCAGGAACGACTGAGCTCTGAGGGGTCGACATTTGTCCTGCTCTTTTCATTATGCCCAGAAATCCTGTCCACTGTTCAACCATGTCATGGGGCAGGGAGAGCAGGAGAACAAGAAGTGGAGCACAGGGATCAGCAGAGAGAGGGGCTGAGGGAAACCTCAGGCACCAGATGAACCATGATTATCAAGTGCTCCAGACTTCTGTGATGCTGCCCAAATAAATCTATTGTGCCAAGAAGCCAGGAAGATTTGAGAACAGAGCTCAGCCCAGGGCTCAGCTGGCAGTTCTTCCCCAGATAGGTCTCTGCATCTGAAGAACATCATCAGCCTAATGGGCTAGGGTGTAAGCTTTTATTTCTGTACCCTTATGAGTTTGTTCCCATCAATCCTGGAAGTACAGAAGCTGTGTTTAGAAGGTGTATCTCTTGGGTGTTAATGACTGTTCACTTTGTAAGCAGCTTGCCCTTCTCGAGATCGTTGCCACCTCTTGTCTGCTGCTGCTTGAGGGCTGACAGGAGCCTGCAATGTCAGCAGGGTGGCCTGGTTAGGGGTGAGGTGTTGCAGAGCTCTGTCAAGGATTAGGAAAATGCAGGTCAGTGAAGCAGCTTGCTGAGATGTGCAGGTGGAGGTCTCAAATGGGGAAAATGGAAATGGTGCCTCTGTAACTGAGTTTCCCACAGCCAGGGGAGAAGAGTCTGTTACCAAGGGGGTAAGAGGCTCCAGGAATTTGGGTGCTCTGCTCCTCTGTGCTCTCACTGCAATGCAGGTCCAAACACCCTGGGAGAATAACTAGGGAGAGTACTTTCCTTTGCAAGGTCTTGACTAGAATGAAAATGTTTGTGCCCCTGAGAGATGGATTGAGAGGCTTCTGAGGCAGGATTTTAGCAGTCCTTTTAAAGGCAAAGCAAAACAGTTTCTTGGCCAGAAAGCTGTCACTGTGTTTTTGTTCTTTTCAATATAACACAGAAAGTGACAGATACAGCTTTTGTATCCCATCTACAGCACAGTTTTACTCTGTGACCTTTTGGATATGCATGGGGGTCTGGATTTGTGAATCATAGTTAGATATCTGAAAGCTGGCATACCCATAATGTGAGATTATCTGTGCTTGTTTTCAGAGGTGCTAATCAAACCTGGCTTCGAGTGAAGTCAGTGGGAGAAGACAGGCAGGCTGGATGCCTCTGTGCTCAGCCCAGATGTTAGTGCGTGAGCGAGGTCCTTGCCAGCCCCTTGCACAGAGCTGGAATTTGCAGATTAGAAACACCCATCATGCAAAACTGTGTGGTCAGGAGGATTCCTGTGGCACTGTGGTATCTGCTTGGGAAGAGGTCATTTACACACATCTGCAAAAATGCTGTTCATTTAAGGACTTGTGAAAAATCACTGACTTCTCTAGGGCCACTGTCAGCAAGAGTTGCACCTACTTACTAATCAACATCCTGTTATTTTAATGCTATCTGTTTTATCCCCCCAAATTTTGGCTACTAGCCTATTTAAGACCCATTGTGAGAATATTTTCTGTCATTGGTGTATACAAGACCCCTTCTTGTACTACTCGTTTACCTGAGAAGAATTAATTGTTCCTCTAGTATGGTGACGCAATACTGTGTCTCTGAATAAGCTGATCTGCGGCCTCTGGATCTCCCCTGGATGTGCTGTTACTGTCCAGCAACTGGTATGGTTTCTGCAGAGGTACAGCTGTGAGCCGCCAAACAGCTCTCCCTGCCCTCTATAAAATTATTGGCTTAGCAACAGTCTTAAGTTTCAACTTTTTTACTGTTGAACAGGAGAGGAGCTGGAGATACATATGGCATTGTGCTAGCTGGGGCTGGTTACAGAACTGCCCCTTTAGCAGTGGATCATGCTCCACTGGTGACAGATTTCCTCCACATATGTCCTTCCTGAGAATGGCAATGAACTCCCAATATAGCTCATATAACAAGGCAAGTGCTAATAGCTTGTCACGGCTGGCCTGGGTTGGCTTTGAAACCTTGGTCTTGAGGTGAGGTTCTCCATGTGCCCTTGGGAATCTCCTGGGTTTCTGCTCAAAATAAAATTGACTTTTACCAACTGTGTGGTAACAAGCGGTGGGTGAACGTAACTGCATTGTGTCCAGACACCTTTACATGACTTAATTGAGAAATCAATCCTTGAAATCTTTGGCACAGTGTAGCCCACTCTCGGTTGACATCCCTCAGTGTTACCATAGTACTAATTACTACTAGTTTTGCAGCCAAACTCTAAGCAGGCTGGGACAACATGAGTGGGATGCAGCTTTGTTTGATTGGAGTCATGTCATTTCATCCCCTACAAAGCTCGGGCTTGTTTCCATTTTCCCAGAACAAAGCGCAGTTCCCCCTACTGGTGGAGATGTGGACACAAACACTTGAGTGCCAAGGAATTTGGAGACTCACCAAAGGTCTTGGCAGCAGCAGTAGTGAAGGGACCGAGTTACCTCCCTATCCTGGATCCAGGCTGACATTTGCATGTTTATCTCCCAGGACTACACCATCACCATGTACTTCCAGCAGAGCTGGCGGGACAAACGCCTGGCGTATAACGACCTTCCCCTCAACCTGACGCTGGACAACCGGGTGGCTGACCAGTTATGGCTGCCTGACACCTATTTTCTGAATGACAAGAAGTCCTTTCTGCATGGGGTGACGGTGAAGAATCGCATGATTAGGCTCCATCCTGATGGCACTGTCCTGTATGGCCTGAGGTAAGTCTAAGTGGAATCTTTCATTGCCGTTGAGAATGACATCTCATCTAAACTTTTGCTATTTCCAGAGATATTCTGATATGCCGAGGACCCAAAAGATACTCAGGTGTTGCACAGTTTTAAGGATATGTTCTTTCTCCAAGCTGGAAATGGTTGTTTTCTTCAGGCCTTCAAAGTTTCTTGTGCTGCTACACACAAATGCTGGAGATGGGAATATAGTCTGCTCTGAGTATTTCAGGTCATTGTCATTCATGTTGCGTAACACTTCCATTTGAAACACTCATTTTCAGTTGCTTGTAATATTCTGCAAGTTTGGCCTATGGAGACAAGACTTCATTACTCTTGTATCTAAGACTGAATTTCTGTAGCATTTGAGTCAGATCACTTTAGTCACTTTTGAGTACGAGATAGGAGACATGTTTTTGTACAGTTAAAAAATGTCTCTTTATCAGAGAAATTCTGAAGATTGATACTTGAAAATTTATATCTAGTAGGGGAATGGTCCTCAGTGAGGAGGCTTTTTGTGGTGTCTGGAATGAAATAACATAGGCAAGTCCACAGCCTTTGAAAGTGTTGTGCTTGCATGTGGTGGAGGTGGCAGATGTTGGACTTTACTGTATTATCTGGATATGTGGAGATGCCAGGGTAGTTAAGAAAGTTAAATGCAGGTGGCTAAAAGGGGAGTTTGAAGGTATAGGTAAGAGCGCAGGTTTTGGATGCTATAGCTGAAATCTAGGCAATGATTTTCCCAACCCTGTATTTGTCTGCTTTCAGCTTTTCTCCTAGGTTTTTTTTGCCTATTTTTTTTCACTACCAAAATTCACAGCTGGCTTTTTAGACCTGCCTCCACATTCACAAATGATTGCGATAGCAGCTCTGGGCTTACATCCCAGTGCAGCGAAGGGGGAGGAAAGACCTTTCTCCTCCAAAGAGAGTACACCCACCCTTCCCATTTACAGTATCAGCTCCTCTGCTGCTTCATGTTTTGTGGCAAAGTCTGACTTCTTATGATTTTTTTTTTTTTTTTCCTCCTCTTGAAGTAGCAGGTCTGTTTTGTGGAGGGCAAGGCTGGGTATAGGCATAGCAAAGTAGGAGGCTGCCCAGGGCATTGTCCTGCCAGGGCAGCAAGGTGGCTATGCCCTCTGCTTTCCCTATGGCAAGCGCTGGGAAGCTGAAAGAGCAGTTGTTGCTGGTGCTGAGGGACAGGCTGTGGTATGTGGGATGATGTATGTAATATTTTTCCCTTCTAATCAGTGGATGCCCCTTGCTCCAGGCCTGGACACAGCAAAAGGTGCAACAAGCCCAACTTTGTGACTCTGTGCCAGTTCTGCCTCTCCCTTCCTGGGACAGGTCCATCTATCTCTCTACCTTGGGCCAGTGACGTTGTTTGGCTGATACTGCCAGGGAGCCCTGAGCCAGATTTACTGGCCCACCAGAAAGACTGCAGCCTTCCCACAGCTGACTGCCCCAAATTTCCTCATTGTGTTACAACAAGAGTGAAGGCTAGGCAAGAAGATGCTTTGACTTGCAGTAGATAGGAACATAAGTCCAGCCTTTTGGGAAGGAGGGTGCAAAGAGCGCTCTTAAGCTCAGGCTGCTCTTTGCTGCTGAGCCAGCCCACCTGAGCGTAGAGCTGCCTCCCCCATGCTGGTGGGAATTCTTTGCACACACCTGCACAGCAAAAGAAGCAGAAATGTTAGTACATTTTTATCAGCTGCCATTTAGTCAGCTCAAATAATGAGAATGTGAACCCTGCAGCACAGGTGACAGGCAGTAGAAGCCCTTAGAGGGTTTGTACTCGAGCTGGCTTGGGCTGGGACACTGTGCAAGCACCTCCTGCACTGTCCCTTCCCTTTCCCTCCCGCGGGGCCCAGCAGCACAAGGAAGGGAGCTCAGCTTCCTCGCATGACCTGCATAAATGGGTGAGATGAGGAAAATTGCATCCAGGCCAAAAGAAAGAAAATGACAGCTGTTTGCCCCTGTTATTTCCAGGGCCATAGTAAGAGCTGCCTGTGTTGTTTTAACTTTTGGCTGGTTTTCCTGGAAGCTGCTCTCTTGCCCCTGGAGAAAATGGCAACTGCAAAAATGAAGCACTGAGCAACTGCAGCTCCTGTTCCCAAAATGTACCTCAGGTCAGGGCGGCTGGCTTTTTACCATCCTGAAAGCACTGGGGTTTTGGGGGACAAGCCGGGTGCCCTGAATGCTTGTAGTCCCTCTGGCTTTATTAATAGTAGTATGGACAAAAATTTCTTTAGGGCTGTTTTCTGTACTGACTGCTGCACCTGTGATGTTGCTGACCACAGAAGTACTAGGTCCAGTTTTGCAGGTGCAAATAATTGCAATCCTATCCAAAAATACATAGCCATGTGTACAGCAGGTGTAATAAAGTAAGAAGTCATTCACCTGTGTTCCCTTTATCTTTGTAAAAATGCACCCATGCTTGTCCTGAAAACAGGAAGAAAAGTGCAGGTCTTCCCTGTACTTTGAAGCCTGCTTTTAGTCTTTTCCTGCATTTTTCAGAAGGATTCATGAAATGGAGTTGCCCTAATGGAAGAAGGCCAAAGGAGACAATTTCTATTTCTTTTCCTTTGTTTGATAGTTTGTTTTTCCCTGAGCGAGATACTACAGCTCTGCTCCTTCTCCTGCTACCTTCTTGTAAGTCGCTTCCCCCTCCTTTGAGCTGATCCTGTATCAAAATGACTCAGTCATGCTATTTGTGGCACAACAGTCATTTTTCTTTCCAGCGGTCTCTGATGTCAGAGACCGGGGACGATGACACCCTGGCAGGCCCCTGCCTGCAGCAAATGCTCAAGCGACTGGCAGGATCGGGCCCAGGCGCTGGACCAGATCCCAAGGTCCAAGTTAGCTCACGTGGAAGTCAATAGGTATTTTGTTTCGGACTTCAGCGAGAACAAGATCAGGCTTCAGATAACTTGTTTGTATGAGTAAATGAAGCCCTTTATTCCTCCGCTCCATTGTGAAAGTTGCGTGTCAGAAAAACATATGCTTGTTTTTTTTCTGTAGAATTAGCAAATTAGTGGATGAGGGGAGTGCAGCAGATGTAATATAGCTACATCTTAGGAAAGCATTCGATACAAAAGCTTACTCCAAAATTAACTCCCACTGGACTCGGATTAAAAGCTGGTTACCAGGTCTCCAACAGAAGGAATGCACAACTAGCAGCGGGTTGTGCCAGGGCAGCGATGCCGGGCTGCTGCAGGGCTGGAGGCAGGACTGGTGCTCCCTGCCCCCTTCCCCGGGGAGTTTGCAAATGCCATAAATCCCAGAAGGCCAAATAGGGTCCTGGAGCCCAGATCCAGCCCAGAGGGCACATTTGTCTCTGCAAACACAAAACGGGATCAGAGAATCACACAATGTCAGGGGTTGGAAGGGACCTCGATAGCTCATCCAGTCCAATCCTCCCGCTGGAGCAGGAACACCCAGATGAGGTTACACAGGAAGGTGTCCAGGGGGGTTGGAATGTCTGCAGAGAAGGAGACTCCACAACCTCCCCGGGCAGCCTGGTCTGGTGTTCTGTCACCCTCACTGGGAAGAAGTTTCTTCTTGTATTTAAGTGGGACCTCCTGTGTTCCAGTTTGCACCCATTTCCCCTTGTCTTATCATTGGTTGTCACCGAGAAGAGGCTGGCTCCATCCTCCTGACACCCTTTACATATTTATAACCATGAATGAGGTCATCCCTCAGTCTCCTCCAAGCTAAAGAGCCCCAGCTCCCTCAGCCTTTCCTCAAACGGGAGATGCTCCACTCCCTTCAGCATCTTTGTGGCTGCGCTGGACTCTCTCCAGCAGTTCCCTGTCCTTCTGGAGCTGAGAGACCCAGAACTGGACACTATTCCAGATGTGGTCTCACCAGGGCAGAGTATGGGAGGAGATGCAAACGGGCAGAGCTGACAGGATTCTTAGGAGGCGTAACCTGGCATGACGGTGCCTGATCTTGCCTGGCCCCCAAACACCTTGCAGGAATTAAAAGGGTCTGTGAAACATTGGAGAGCTGGTCACCCGTGGCACGCAGCAGGAAGGTGCTAAAATGATGTGGAAAGTCTGCAATATGAAGGGAAGCTTAAAGGAGCTGCCCACAAAGACAAAGCAACTAGCTATTGGGTAGTGGACAAAGGAGGATAAAACAGTGAGGAAGAGCTGGATAGCACTGGCTGAATTCAACATATTTTTCCTCCTAATGGCTTTTGTCAGAAATTGCACTGGTGTCATCAAATTTTAAATGAAAAATTAGGGAGAAATTTTTTCATTTAAGAAAAAACATTTCAGAGGATGTTGATGTTTCACTCTTAATTTTATGTAGAGAATTTTTCACTTATGTCAATATTTCCCTCGCTATTTCAAGCTGCCTTACTACCACTACTGACATCTGAGCAACACAGGGAATCATCAAAGGCTTTCTCTGGACCTCCAGAGACTGTCCAGTCCACCCCTGCCACAATATTGAATAAGCTTTACATTATCACACCTACAAGCTATACGTTATCGTATGAGATTATTTCCTTTCGTAGACCATGTAGCATCCACTTGGTAGTGAAACAAGTTGACACTTGTCAAATGCTGATGTCACCAGTATTTTGCTATCTGTTTTCAGAGACCTAAAAATAGAAACAACAGTAACAATGCTGAAATTCTCATATGCTAATTGGAAATCATAGTTGAAACCAGCTTTAAAATATCCTCAAGGGAAATCTTGAAGCTATTTGATTTCATTCTAATTAGGGACAAAACTGGATTCCAGCAGCACAGGTGCTTTGAGGAGCCCAGACTGCATCCTTGAGCTCGCAGGGGGAGCAGAGGGGCTGGGGATGCGGGGAAGCAGGCGTGAAGCCGGGCGGACAGCGAGCGAGATGCGATGCCTGTCTGGCGGGGAGCCCAGGCAATGTAAACTGAGCAGCTGAAAAACTGCAGAGGAATTTGATGACAGAGACTAATTCCTGTGCAGAGAGAATGAGGGATCTCCTCCTGCGAAGGTGGTAGCGGTGGTGGGGAGTGTATGCATGTGTATTGTGGCGTTTTGTTCGTTGGTTGGGTTTTTTTTGGTTTTAATTTTTATTTTTTTATTTTATTCCTGCCCGCGATAGTCACTGCAATGAGGTGTGTTTTAGAAATCAGGCACTTTGGATGCATGCAAAGGTGCCAAGGCATAGCAGGGCTCTGGAGAGAATTGTCGTACTTCAAACAACTCAAAATTTGCAGTTTTAGACTGAGAGAAGATGAGCGTATCTGCTTTGGGAGCACTTAATGTCTGCTTTTCACGGGGTATCTTCCCATCCTTCAGCTGCTCCCCGCGAGGCAGCGGCTCCTGGGGGACGTCAGCCCTCACACTGCAGCAAGCTACTGCTGACCCGCTTGTGCTCTTGGCCTTGTTTCCAAGGAAAGCAGCGGCTAGAACACTGCTTCTAGCTCACCTTACACAGGGAAGAGACGCAGGTTAACAGTCACATGTAAAGTATCCCACCCACTCACTCATCCAGCACCAGAGACCCCCGTGCCAACTTGGTGTGTCCAGGGCTGTCCTGCCCTCTCTTCACGGCTGTGGCTCTGTTGGAGCTCATCGTGGGCATTTCACAGGTCCCACCTCCAACCTGTCTCTTGATCAGGACCCAGCCTGGTCTGTATTACATTCCTCAGGTCCCAGACTGGGGTTCTTGGGTTATCCACCTGGTAGAAAGGTTGCTCCTGTCTCACATGAAGCTTGCTGTTTGCAGCCATGTCCTTGTTCTCTTCAGGAGTGTTATTTGATTTTCAGCAGTGAAGATGGTCTGATGGGTTAAAATTGAGGAGATTTTTCTGTACTGAGACCACTGAGAAATTTTCTTCTCCTCAGAGGCCAGAAGGGAAGAAATCTGTGTTTTTTGCTTCCCTTTCCCTTTCTGAGAGAGGTTTCTCTGGAAATGTGAGAGATGATTCAGGCTCTACCCTGTCTCTAGTAGCTTTGCCTACTCCATCCTCAGGTTAGGTAAAGGCAATGGAAATCTCCCCTTTGACAGCTTGGGTGCAAAGAGTTAGGCTTATTTCCATCCATGGAGCTCGTTCTGCAGCCTTGTGCTGCTCCCATCACAGAGCTCTGCTCTGGGCCAGCTCCGTAGCACAAAGATGTGGCGGTGGGAGAAGAGTTCGTTAGGTGGGTGAGGGGAAATGAGAATTTAAATAGGAGCTCAGCTCCCTAGCTGAGGTTAAGGACGGATCCCCTTCTTCATTTGTGCCTCCCAGGGCTGGGATGAGGGACTTAGCTGGAAACACTGGAAGGAAGTTTAATAATGTGGAATTTCAGAATAACCTTAGAAGCAGTGAAGAAATTGGAGTTCACTAAAACAGGATAAAGCAGCAAGCCAGAGCGGCTTCTCCATCGTTAATGTTGCAAGAACAGCAGCAAGCAAGATCAGGGCCTGGCTGGAATTTCTGCCCGTGCTACATCTCCTATAATTCTGACTTGCTTATTAGCAAAAATAGAGGTCAAGTAGTACCCACAAACAACTGATTCCCACCATCTCCTCACAGATCACTGAAAGAGTTTGCATGCCCTGAACCCCTGGCTCACTCTGGCAGCACCTCTTAGTGTTCCTGCTTATCCTATCCCAGACACCAGCCTGAGCCTATCCCTGGACCCTGTTTATTTTTTTTTTTTTTTGCTGAATCCTAGAGGTTAAAGTCATGGGTTACTGTTTTATTAATTCGACTTCCTCCCAGCCTGATGCTGTGGAAGGAAGAGACCTCCTGCTCTGTTAAGTGGAGGTCACTGTTGTCTGAAGCAACCATAAAAATTATTCTCTTTTTAAACACGTTCCACTTGGGTCTCTCTTGTTCCCCAATCCATTGACGACTTGCCAGGCACATGGTGCATTTGGAATAGAGAGACAGAAAAACAAAACCTTGCAGCCAAGGCAACTCTGCTTTGTACTCTTCCAGGGTAGAAAAATGGTTGGTTTAGATGACCAGTACCCTGAGTACTAGTTTAGAAGAACCTTTTTCTTTTTCCATCCCCATCTGAGTGCAGTGCACACCGTTATTTATCAAAGGATGCCTATGCAAGCACAGATGCTTTTGGAAACAGAATGACCTTAGCAGGATTGTGCCAAGGCTTGTGGAGTCAGTTTGGGGCAAACAGGCACAGGGGTAAAATATTCCGTATCCTTGCCTTGCTCTTGGTTCTAACATGACCTCTAGGAGTTTGCAAAGATCAGACCGTGTTAAAAGAATTGCAAAATTCACCACAGGTTTATAAATCCCTCCAGGCCCTTCAAAGTTTGTGCTTGCTGCCAGGCAGAAGGTGACATTTGCCAGCATGTTTTTATGACTGACTTTGAAAATGTGCAGAGTAAAAATTCAATTTTGGTTTTTTCCCAATGTTCAGCAAAACAGCAATTTTGCCTCTCCCTCTACTCTTAGTCACCAGAATTCCCTTACTAGTCCAACTTGACCCATGGGATGAGCCTGCACAAGTCCTGCAAAACCTGAGCTGTTTCCACCCATTCTGTGAACTGTTGTGAGCTCTGGGAGTCTGTGTGGAATAGGAGCATCTTCAGCTTCTTGGGAGATCTGAAATCCAAAAAGTTGCAACCAGCAACTTAAATATTTATCTTTTACTGTGAGAGTGTTTGTGTTAGTCCCTGCAAATTGACACTTAATCTGTAACTGCAAAATAGGGTAAGTGCCTGAACTGCTGGCTCCGTCCCTCCTTTTATTAGGAAGGCAACAGTAGGGGTATTTGTGCAGTACTCCTCCAACTCTCATCCATACTGAGTTTTAGGAAAGAAGACATTCGACTGCGGTAGGTTTTAATAGCAGGTTGGAGCTCTATGCTGCTCCATGTTTGTGAACTTATATAATCATTCTAAATAAGACAGAAGAAGCCATTAATAAGTAAACAGCAATGAGGAGGATCAGAGAGGGAATGAAATGGCTGGTGGAGTTCATGTCAGAGAACTCAAATATTTGTGGAGGACTGATGGCTTACAGAAATTTGAGCATTCCCTTTTGAGCTGCAGCTGTGGTGGGACAGTCCTCTGCTGCTGCTGGGTTCAGCTTGCAAGAGCAGGCAGCGGTGGAGGGACAGGAGGGTCAGGTTGCATTACCCTTTGTGTGCCAGCATCTACTTTGGCAATACAAGCAGATAGGCAGAGCTTTCATTGTAATAAATAGAGACCTAGCACTCATCCTGTTTGACTTAAAGCTCTGTGGCTGCTTTCCTAGAGGTGGTCTCTAGCTCTCCTGGGGCTGAAGTATGCTCTTCAGAGCAAGTTATCCATGGTACTTCAGCTTCTGCTGCCAAAGCTTCTCGACATGTCATGAATGCATGTCCTTTTTTGTTTGGTTTTTGGTGGTTGTGGGTTTTTTTTGTTTGATTGGTTTTTTTTGAGATATACAGTGGTTTCTCCACAGCCCTGTCTCCCCCCAGATGAACTGTGTCCACCTGCAAGCTATGCAGTGGAGTAGCAGGGCAGTGAGGACTTGGCTGCTTGATAGCATGACTGCCTGCAGACTCAGGAGAAATTATCAGGGCAAGGGTATTGATGTCTTTTTTTGTGGGGAAGGAGGTGTAAAGGTTGTGATATGTGAGGGGGCTGACCCGGAGACCCACAGGGTGGGCAGAGATTGAGGGAGGAAAGGGGAGGTGGAGACAGAGGATGGTGGTGATGGCCAGGCTGGGCTGCTGGAGGAGGCAGGACCGCTTCATTGAGGGCATCGTGCAGAGCGCAGGCAAACCTCTCCCCTTGCATGGGCATTGTCTCTGTGAATTGCCATCAAGGCAGGCGAAATTTCACACCACACAAATTTTTTGAATTTAAAAGGGGAGGGAGGTGGGCAGAGAAGCGTGAGAGAAGGAGAGGGAGGGAGAAGACACAACCTGGCTAGGGGCCAGCGCCTCATGCTAACGCCACAGGGAAGGTGGCATCCTTCCCCAGCGTTGCCTCTGGCCCCCGCGCTCCCTGCTCCCTTTCACTTTGGTTGCATCTCCTGGAGGCAGCGTGCTCTGTCTAGAGTTGTTTGCAGGGTGATGGTTTGTTCTCTGTCTCCTCATCTCCTTTTTCACAATAAGCATCCACTCGTGCTCTGCTTTCTGTCTTTTAACCTCCCGTTCTTCTCCAGGTCTCTTTCCCCAGGCTGCTTTACCCCTTGCTTCCCCTGATTCCTCTCCTCTGTTCCCTTACCCCAGTGGCCTCCTGTCCTGCACTATCTGCTCTCCTGCCTTTCATTTCCACTCCTGCCACCCCAATCAGTGCTCATGCTGTCATCACTCTTTGATTTTCTGCTCGTTATTCCGCGCCTTACTTTCCTTCCACCTTTATTGCCTGTTAACCCTGTTGAGACAACCAGGAGCTCTTCAGGGTCAACTCCCCCATCTATCCCTCCAGCCCTCCCCATGCTCTTCTATGTGCCAAGCAAACACATCTCTTCACACAACAGCTCAGAGCATGTCAAAGTAATACATTTATGGTCATCAAAGCATGAAGCAGAGGTTTGTCCTGTGGCCTTCTGGACCAGAGATGGCATGTGCTGTGACCCCAGAAGGCCACTGGGGTGCCTGAGTTTTGCTCCCATTCCCCTTTGGGTGTAAGAGGTGGGTGAAGCCTCTCATCCATTCGAATCCCACCTACCCATAGTATACAGCCACAAAAGGAGCTAGAGAAATCTCGTTGGCCTCTCTAGTGGCAAGAAAATGTTGAGTTAGTCACAGAGGCCAGAGGTGGATATTTCACCAACAGTGGCAGGTGCTGTGTAAAGCAATGGCAGAGTTGTGATGCAGTGGGTCACCAAGGACTTCAAGCAGGATATGGCAAAGTGAAGCTGGTGTCCAGGAAGATTTTTTTGAGATCTGAAGTCTAAATACAGGGGCAGATCACCAGGAGTTTGGGATCTGCAGCCAGCAGGGGTATCCCTGGAGGATGCTGAACTATACAGTGTGGATACACCTGCCTTTTAATTGGAAGGAAAGAGAAATTATCTGGCTTTTGAGGACAGATGTCCTCTTAATCTTGCTTTTCTCCTTTCTGTCCTACCTGTCCTGAGGTTCTCTTCTTTTTTGAATTAACAGGGCTAAATTCTGCCCTGATGTAAATCTCTGCTGATATAAATTGACGCGATCTTGCAAGAATCGCTGGAGTGGCTCTGGATTTATGCTGGCTGTTAGTGTGAGCAGAATTTGGCGCATGGAGTGTGGTAGCCATAGCTCACTGTGTCGTGCTCTGCATTTCCAAGCAGCACTGCAGGTGATAAGCAAATCCTGTCGAGAAGCGAGAGGGTCCCTCTTGAACCAGAAAAGGCTTCCCCTGGGTGTCCTTTGTGTAGCCAAGTTAGTCAGGCTGCAATTTTGGGATGGACTCTATGGAAAGGTTTTAGCCCACAGGGTCCCACAAATGGGGTGGAAAATTTTCATTTAATACATTTTTGCATCTCGCACTTTAGGGAAAACAGGAAAATGCATTTGTAACTGCTATTTCCCACGGGTGCAGTATAATATATACAGTATATGCTGTGTGCGGCATAGGGGAATGAGTCATACCCGTTCATGACTCTTTGGTCTCGGTGCCTGGCCAGGATGGACACTTTGGGCTTTCCTGGCAAGGTGCAGCTCCCCCCAGGTGTGCTTCAGATCTCCTGTTCCTCGGTGGGCTCATGTGCACAGCTCTCCGGGTGGGAGAGGCATTGTGCTTCCAGCAGCCCTCCTAAAAATGCCAAAGTGGGAGGCTGCAAAAGCAATACATGCAATCCTGAAGCCATGGTGATAATTTTTAAGTGGCTCCTGTCCTGTTATCCTTCTCCCCTCCTGAGATTTCTCCCCCACCCCGACCGCATTACAGATAAAAGGGTAAGAGCTCACTTGGGCCCCCTGCTCGGAGAAAGGGCAGTTGCAATGTTGTATCTAGACCCAGTGAGGATATATATAAATTCCCTCCGTCTCTTTGGATCTATTTATAGCATGGCAGGCAGTGGCAAAGGCTCTCCTCAAGGCTTCATCTCCTACAAACAGTCTTCACAGACAGCAGAGAGATAAATTTAGCACACGAGATTTCTTAAAGCGCCAGCAGCTCTGCGGGGGCCGCTCGCCTGCCCTGCTACAGCCCCCACCCGATACCCCTCCAGGGGCTGTCCTCTCTCCCGGGGGTGCTTCCTGCCCCTAATTCCCCCCACCCTTTCTGATTTTTTTGTCCAGCTTCAGCCCTTCTCTCTCCCTTTCTGGTCTCTTTTTCGATCATTGATTTTTTTTTCCTCTCCTTTTTTTTTTTCTTTTTTTTTTTTTTTTTTGCTGGTTCACCATGTCACCCTCTCTGCTTTCTTGGCCTTTTATTCTTTTCTTTTTTCTTTTTTTCCCCCCTCTCTTTTCTCTCTCCCAAGCCACAGGGCTCAGAAGATAAAGCTTTCTTGTTAACAGTTCACTGGTTATGCCTACATAGTAAAAAATGTGTAGCTTGATTAATGCCTTCCAGATGGTTAATTGAAAAAAAGAGGGGGGGAATGCACCAATCTCTCCCCCCTCATCAGCACTCTGCACACATACATTGCACAGAAAGAAAACTGCATTAAAGGGTGAGCAGAGCAATACAATTGAGAAACAGGGCCAGCCTTTTAACTCCAGGGTAGTGTTGCCAGGTTGGTGAGTCGGCTGTTGATTTGCTCTGTCCCTGCTTCATGCCCTCTTCCCTCCTTTATCTCACCCCAAAATTCCCCATCCCAGAGAGTGGTGCACACACAAACCCCCCTCACACCCTCATGTGAACCAACCACGGGCACCATGCTGCTCTGTCACCACCCTGTGCTCTGACGCCTCAAAAACAACACCAACCTTCATTCTCTCCCCGTATTTATTTTTCGGGGGAGATGCACACACACTTGCGTCTTTCATGAACCTTGATTGTGCAATTGGTTGTCCAAGAGTAACTCTGTTAGCAGAGCCGTGAGCCTGCAGGAGCAGAAGGGCCCATCGGTGGGGTCTGGGCTTTTGGATTTGGCAGCGCTGACGTGCGTGTGATGGAGTGGGAGTGGATGGGGAGCTGCAAGTAGGGTCATTGGGGTGACTTGGGAGGAAAGGGGGGTGTAATATAGCCAGCTATTCCTCTCCATAGGTCATTGCTGGACAATTTGATTAATGCATCTTCTGTTTTACAGATGCATGTCAGCTGTCTCCCTCTTACAAACTGACATGCCTCTCCTGTCCCCTCTGCCTGTAGCTCTGCCTGCTCCTGGTTTCTTTGTCTCTCTTCAGAGAGGGACAGGGGAGGAACACAAATCCCTCCCTGCCCCGTTAACAGAGATACTGCCTTGCTAACGTTAGTCATGAAGGGTTTAAGCCGTGCAGTTGAGGGTGAGCTGCATCCAGCCCCTCAGTCCCGTACACCTCTCACCATGGATCTCCCTGGTTTCCAGGGAAACAGCGGCCCCAAATGCTGCCTGACTTTCACGTCTACCTTTCATTTCCCTTTTTTTTTTTTTAATTCAAGAAAAAATACGCAACTGATTTTTTTTTTTTTTTTTCCTTCCTTCCCCTTTCAGGATCACCACCACGGCTGCTTGCATGATGGACTTGCGGAGGTACCCCCTGGACCAGCAGAACTGCACACTGGAAATTGAGAGCTGTGCGTATACCTTTTGTCTGTCCTCCACCACGCGGTGCCACCCGCCCTAGCCACAGCTTCCCGCTCCTGGCGTGCCTCCCAGGGGTCTTATGGGCCACCCCTCCTGGAGGATGTCTCCTGGGGAAGGACCAGGCTCCCTCGTCCAAACTCTATCCTGAGGGGACCCTGTGGGTGAAATGCCTGGGAAAATGGAGCTCTAGCAGCAGGCTGGGTATTAAAATCACTCTCACCCTTAGGGGAAGCCTCCCTTAGCCCCAAGAAAGCCCTGGGAACATTGTGGCTGCCCTTGCTCTGTACAGGAGGTGTGACCCAAGCCCTCCCACAGTGCCTCCCCACCTATGGAAAACCTCTCCTGGCCATGCCAGTGGAGGGAGTCCGGCTGTCCCTCATCAAAATGCACAGCAGGATCCCCGCAGGAGCGGTCCAGAGCAGCAGATCTCACAGTAATGATGATGCAGCTTCAGTGGTGATTATCAGAGAATTGCTTCTTTCATAAAAGAGGTCCCACAGCATCCATAGTCGGGAGGCACCGTGCTGCCTTACCAGCCCTGCCTGCGCCTGGGAGCCCCCTTCCCGCTCGCCGCTCGGGTTGCCTGGGATGCGCAGCCAGCGCAGCGCTTGGCGTGGTGGGTAATGGGATGTAAATTAGGTCCTGCTGGAGGCACTAATGACATGTCATTTCTGGCGCTCCTTAGCATTTCGAGAATAGTTTATGGTACAACCAAGAAAACAGAAGGCAGAGAATTACCCACAGTTCCCCATGTTGCGATTTTGTTCTTAATGGGACATGTCAAGCCAATTTGTTAGTTGAAGCTACATTTCCTTACAATATTTCTAAGATCCATGCAGAGATGAAGAGATTCAATTGTTTCCTTCCTAAGGCCTTTTGTCTTCTACACACTTGCACAGTCAAAATCTGCAGGGCTCCATTTTGTTTGCGTTCAAGTCCATGCAACTCTGGAATAATAGTCCTTTTATGGCTGGCTTAAAAAAAAGTGCATATAAAAAAACCCCCAAACAGACCATCAAAGTAGTCCTTTTGTGGTGCAGGGGTGCTGGGTTTGTAAGGCAGCAGAAGGCAGCTGGGGTCTCCTTCTCCACAGCAGCTCAGAGCACTTACCTGCAGGAGGGAAACCAGTGCCGGTACTGCCTGGTGATCCCATCTCTCCATTCCCAAAATTGCCCTCACTGCATGTATCTCTGAGCTGTGTGCCAGGATCTAACAAAAACCTGATGAGGCAGGCAGCAAACAGGCTGTTAATCTGACATTTTAAGACATCGTATCAATACTTTATGATATTTCAGGTTGAAATGACTAGTCTTTGTGAAAGTTCTTTTACTTTTTAAAAGTAAAATGGAAATTTGGTTTTCTTTTTAAAGCTTAGAAATCAAAGTGAAATGTTTATTTTTAGACTGAACAACCTTTCCCTTTAGAATCACTTTAAAAATGGCTTCCTGAGAAACATGTTTGATTTCATATTGCATAATGTGATAATAAAAAAGAAAAATTAAAAAATTGGTACCCAATACAAGCAGGTCATAGAATAAATGGAACTGAGCTAGTTAACTGCGATATCTCCTAAAATTAGTTACTGTAATTTGACATTTTCTTTGCTGATCAGGAAGTAAATTTGAAGTCACTGCTGTTAAATTTGTGGATGATGAAGATAGCAGTCTGCGTGGCTTGCTTGCTGCGCATTTGAATACCTCCCGATTTGAATACGTCCAGAATGCATTTGAAAATGGCTAAATGTGGAGATCTGCGCCTGGGTGTGGGAGCGCGGGCCAGGCTGAGGGACTCGTACCCACATGAGTAGCAACTGGGGGAAACGTGGAAGGGATGGCAGTCCCGAGCACCACGGCTGGAGGTTTTGTAGCAGGGCTCTAACAAAAAGGGCCGGAGTGAGCCTGCGTTATATAAACCAGGGGAGCTGTGAGTCAGAGCAGGGAATTGATTGGCATCTGAATATGTCACTGGTGAGATGGGGAAAGGGACTCTTGTCTATATTTGGTTTCCAAAATTTAGAAAGGAAGTTGAGAGACCAGAAGAGGTTGAGAAAAGATGCTAAAAAGTGGTTCAAGGGCTTGAGCAGATGTTTTGCAGTGAGAAACCTCAATAGCTCAGTCTGCTTTGTTTACTGCAAAGGAGGTGGAGAGGCAACTTGTTTACAGGCTGGGTGCACCTCTGCAGAGGGGAGTGCTTGGTGGAAAGGGCTTGGTAACCTCCTAGAAAAATTCAGAGCAACCACCAGTGTTCTGAACATCTGAGCCAGATTAATTCAAATGTAAAATCGCACAATGTTTTCAGCTGTGAGAGTGTTTGAGCCACTGGAACCAGCCACCGGGAGGAGTGGGGAACTTGGCCATTTCTTGCCACTTTCCACACTTGGTCTCAGCATTCTGGGAGAGACGTTGCAGCCAGATGCAAATAGCAGTTCCTGTGCACAAAGCTGGGGTACTCGAGGCAGTGCAACAGCCTGTGACGCTCCGGTGTGTGCAGCAGATGAGATGATAACCTAGGGGTCCTAAGTCTCTGTGGGCTTGTGGGTGATTTACCACTTACTGCTATGGGAGCAGGAACTTGCCATGGGGGGAGGAGGTGGAGCCCTGGCTTAGCTGATTTACATCAGAAGCAGATCTGGCCTGGCATTTGGAAGACAGTTATTATTTTTTAGTACCCACGAATAAGCACAGTAATGACTGAGAGTGCAGGATGTGGGCTTGGGGACTACACAGTCATGGAATAATTCGGTTTGGGAAGAGACCTTAGGGTGTCTCTAGTCCAGCCTGCAGCTCCAGGTAGGGTCAGTTATGAGATCAGACCAGGTTGCTCAGCCCTTTATCCACTCGGGAGCTGCAGGATGCTACCATCCTTAAAGGTTCAGCTATGATCTGGGGTAACCCTTGTCCCCTAAGGCTAGGTAGAAGAACTTTTCCTTCATGGTACATTCAACAGCCCTTCAGTCCTTTGATCCCACTAATATACTGGTGCTGGTTTTGGTGGCAGCTCTCGCTAGTGGATTTTAGCCTTGCTGGGTATTGCTGGCCAACTGTCTCTCTGCTGTGAGGGCTTATGGAAAAGGGAGGCTGTTGTGCTGCAGTGCAGGTTGTGAATAATAGTTGTCTGTGGGCATAGATGAAGTTCATGCTCTAAAGGAAGCCTTGCACCATTGCCGTACGAAAACCTGTCTGTACCTTACTGCTTCTTTGCACACAGAGGTGCTCCCATGCAGCTCTGCACTTTGCTTAGAATGAGAGGCCATTCCTTGTGCAACAGCAGCTGCAGTGCTCCAAAACTCAACTTGCCACAAGCAGTAGTAATTTTTAAGCGGAGAGGAATCCTTGCCCATGAGGGCAACGTGCAGGGCTGTGAATATCACACTGGTGGAAAGGAGAGCTGCATGATTCCATCCCCTGGGCCTCATTCCCCATGAGCCCAGAGCATCTGGGAAGTCTTTCTGCTGGGACTGCGGCTTTGGGCTCCTCAGCACTTCCAGCCTGTGCAGACCTGTCTGGCGTGTGTTGTTTGGCGTTAAAATAAGAGGCTGTACCCTTGGCTGAGTTAACAAGTCCATTACCCTGAAATGTAAGGGATGAGTATTTGTTACCAGCCTGACTCCCTTTCCTCTCTTCTCCCGTTGCTGCTCTTTTCAGCCAGCACTTGGTAAAAGCAGCCTCTGATGTCAGAGACTTTGTTCACTTCCTGGCTTTAAATTTTGACAGAGACTATGTAGAAGAGGGAGATGCTCTGGTGCTCAAATTTCTTTTCAACTGCTGTTGTAAATCTTTTTCTCTCTGGGAATTTTTAATACTTAGGTGTTTGATTTGCCTAGTCCCCACCAGAACGTATTGTGTGGTCTCCCCCTTCTGGTAAAAGGAGGCAGTTTTTAAAAAGCAAAATGCCATGTTTGCTTCATTTGACAGAGACTCCTGATGAACAAGTCGCTGTCATGTCAGCCATGGAGATTATGTAGCACAGGTCAAGGCCTGATGGACCACTTCGCACCGTTTTCTTGTGAATTCTAGCCAGAAGTGGGAGTTCTGACCAATTTTTTCCTCTTCCGAGGACTGTAATGCCAAGCTTAGCTGAAGAAGAAAAGAACGTCAGCAAGGAGGACTTATGCTTGTTATCAGATGGTGTGGGCTTTTTTTTGAAGCCTTTTCCAGATCACTTTAGTGAAAATGGGGGTGTCATCTGCTTCAGCTTGTTGGCTTAGTTCTCTCTCTGTGCTTCTTCATCTCTGCAGATGGTTACACAGTTGATGACATTGTCTTCTTCTGGCAAGGAAATGATTCTGCTGTCACGGGGATGGAGGTGCTAGAACTGCCTCAGTTCACCATTATCGAGCAGAGACTGGTCAGCAGGGAAGTGGTCTTCACCACCGGTGAGTGTCTGCCAAAGGGGTGTGATGCAATGTGCAAACCTTCTACTGATCAACCTCAATGTGGTTATTCCTCTGATGCGGATACTGAGGCACTAACTTAGGATCTAGGCTTCAACTTAGGGTCCTGTTCCTTTGGAAAAGAGGCATCTTCTGTGCCCAGCAAGTGTTTTCATTTCTAAGTCAAAACACTAACTGAGCTCAAAACAAAATCTCTTTAGAAGGTTCTTAGCTTGTAGCTTATTTTTATGTGGTTTGCAAATGGCTCTCAAAGTTAATGTAGGTGCAATAGTAAGCAGAAGAATATATCAGTTGAAAAGCAAGTGGCCTATGACATGATGCAAACCCATCTGTGCACAGCAATAAAATGATCTGGAGAGAATATCTTGGACGATTCAGATGCTGCCAGCTGGAAAGTCGGAGGGGTTTAGATTTTGGTTGCTGTCTTCGCTTTGATCTGGCATGGAGTTCATTGCCAAAACAGCATGCCATACACCTTTTAAATAGGACAATTTTTGAAATGCCATCAAATCACAGCCTGAGTCTATCAGAGGTGGTGGCAGATGGTGATGCTGTTACAACAGTGCCTCAGGGACATGCTAGGAGCAGGGTCCCATTGCAATGGTAACCTAGAGACCCACAACAAGAGACAGTATTCCTCCAAAAAAAGTTTGCAGTCTAAACAGTTAAGACCTTCAACAAAAAACGGGTGAAATACTGTGTTCAAGCTACGCAAATGGCACATAATGGTGAGAGAACATAACCTCCTTTTTTCCCAGTCTAACTCCTTGATCATTAAAGGCTGTTGTTCTCTTGTTACTTTAGCTGCCAACCCACAATTATACCCATGTTTCAGGCTGCTATGTTGCCTAAGGGACAGAGGTAGGAAGGACGAATGACTTGGGCTTTGTTTCACAGCATTGAGAGAGGCCACGCTTTGTCCCTGTTAAAATGGCCTGGCTCCAGTTGAAGAACAGTAAAAGTACTTATTGTCTTCACTATCTCCATTAGGTTTACTAAAATATTAGGAGGAAGTTGCAACAACTTGGGAGAAAAAAAAAACCACCAAAACTACAGATTAACTAACAGTATTCCATTTGCATATGAATTTGCCCAGTCTGACCATAACCCATTTTTAGAACAGCACAGGAAAAATATGATTCAGATCTTCATTGCTGTTTGGAGGAAAAGCTAGCACATGAAACACTGGAAAATCATCTCACTGCGTCCAGATATAGGGTTGAAGTCTCCTGTGCAAGCATGTATCAAATTGGCATGTACCATAATAGCAATTTCAGCACCGAACAGACATTCTCCAATGATGTCTGACACAATAACATAACTTATGTAGAGTTTCCTTTCTTCTTAATATTCTGAGCCAACTGAGCAGCCTCTGAAGGGCCCTCTTCCAAAAACTGATGAGTCTGCAAAACCAAATGAAGAAAAAAAGAGAGTTTTCTCATTATCTCTGCCTCTTGAGAACATTTTCCAAATAAAGCTTTGATTCCTAACCTAAGCTCTTACCATAAATACAGCCTTGCCCTCCTCTCAAACAACATCTCCCCTTAATGTCTCATTGACAGGTTCATATCTGCGCTTATCCTTGAGCTTCCGGATTAAGAGGAACATTGGTTACTTCATCCTGCAGACTTACATGCCATCTATTCTCATCACCATCCTCTCCTGGGTCTCCTTCTGGATCAATTACGATGCTTCTGCTGCACGAGTAGCACTGGGTATGTACCTTTTCATTGCATCTTGAAGAAGGCGGTTTTTTTGAGGGCGATCAACTAGGATGGCTGTAAGAAAGAAAATACCTTTTTCTTTATGAAGTAGCAGCTAAGCAAGCCACGTAGGTCTGTCAAACTTGTTGTCCCAAATGAAGGACATTTTTCCTGAGAACAAATTTCAAATTTGCAGCCAGAATAACTATTTTTTCATTCGAAAGTACCAGTACTTCCCAAGCTTGAGTCTGTATTATTTGAATCTGTAAAAGCACTACTATAAATTTCTGTGGGTGCAAGTTTAGCTCTGTAACAAAAGCATAAATGGCCACAGCTTCTCAGACACAGGAGCCTCTGACATACTACGAGCCCTTCACTCTGATATGTACTAGTTTTCTTAAGTAGAGAAATCTAGGTACCTCTTGCTCGCCAGGTGTGCCAGAAATGGTTAGTTGGATGATAAATGCTGAGGGTGGGTGCCGAAGAGTAGTTAGAATGGTGAGTGAATGGTGAGTGAATGGCTAAAAGGTGGAAAAAATAAAGGAAGTGGCATTACACGTTTCTGTGATGGTTTAGGCCCCATACAGACACTTTTTGTAGATGAAAACCTTTATAACCAAGGCGAATGTGGGACAGTAGTTAAAGTCCAAGTTAATCTTAAGCACACACTTCCCTAAATAGGAATGTTTTCCTGTAAGAAGAAAAAAACCGAGGTCTTCTAAGCAACAGAAGGGAAGTGGGGGTGGATTGCAGATGAGGATTTTGAAGAAGGAGCAGGAGAAAGGGGGGATGGCTGGCATATGAGAATGGGGCTGTGTGACATGATAGAAAGTTCAGAGGAAATAAGAGAGCCAAGGAGGGAGAAGGATTTCATCTGAGAGTGGGAAAAGGCTCAGAGAGGCAATGGAGCACAGGTAGATGCTGGGTCTACACAGGAAAAGTTGGGGGCTTAAATTAGCTCTAGGAGAAGACAGAGTTTGAGAAGACTGAGAGGAGGGATGGTGTGTACAAAGATATAAAATGGATGATTTGGCTGTGCTTGCTTGGAGAGACGGGAGCAGGGAGACAGGGAGGGAATGAGAAGGACATAGTAAATTTAAAAGGTAAGTTGCATTGACAAGAGCACAAAGAGTGAGAGAAGAAAAAGTGACCGTGGCAGACATTGCTGGCACAGAAAAAGTACAAGCAGAAGGGTGGACATGAGACGCACAGCTGCTGAAATTCTGCTGACATCTGGATTCAAAGGAGAAGACAGAAGAAAAACATTGTAGATCAGAACTGGAACAGCTCTCCCTAAACTATTCTTGACAGCTCTCTATCTAACTTGTCCTTAAAAAGCTCCAAAGGAGACTCCACAGCCTCCTCTGGGCACTTTATCTCCAGATTTACCTGCCTGTGTAGTCAAAAAAGCTCTTCTTTGCCTCTGTCCTAAGTCTCCGTTGTAATTTGTCCAGTTCTTAATGGAGATGTGGAGAACATTATATTCCTCCTTTCTTTGCCCTAGATTTCTGGATATTTAGACTACTGTCTAAATATAGACAATATAATATATTGTATGTATATAAATATATCTCCCTTCTGTTTACTGTTCTGTGAATTGAAGACTATTAGTTCTTTAAATCTTTTATCAGGAATGACACTAAAGACACAATAAGAGTGAAGGGGAAAGAGGACAAGCAGAGGTCCAGGATGCACAGAGAGGTTTGAGAGCCATCACTGTAGAGGTAACACAGAAGAGCAATTTTTTTTAATTTTTTTTTTTTTTACCCAGAGGTAAACCAGAAGAGCAAATTAAGGTCATGGAGACTAAGCTGCCAACAGGGAGATGAGGAGGAGGGAAATAAGAAGAAAAGGAGATCAGCAAGGTAGTAAGAAGAACATCACAGCTGGGCTAGAGAAGTGGGAAAAGAAGACTAGGTTGAAGAGGAAAAGTTATTGTCCCCAAAAAGGAAGCATGAAGGCTCATTGCCATCTTTTTGAAGCTGGTGGAAGACTGTCAGACAGATCTGAGACCACTCTGACAGTCCAGAGAAGGGAAGAGGGTGAGAAGAAACCGAAGAAGAGGACTGAAGCTGTGAGAATAATCATGGTGCACCAGGCTTTGGAGACTGAGTAGATGGGGGAAAAAAGTGTTCAATGAGAACAAGAAATGTTTATTTAAGATGCAGGAAATACAAATAGGCCTAAAAAGGAGAGCGTGAGAACCATGGGAGAAGTGTGCACAGATGATAACTGAAGTAGTGAGAGTAGTAAGGCTGGCAAAAGGAAGGTGGGAATTGATGGGGTCAAGAATGTACACAGAAGTCTATGAGGCAGGCAAAAAAGATTGCCATGAAGAGGGAATCTCTTCACTCTTTTTCCTATTCATGGTATTGGAACAGCAGATTGTAAATTCATATCAAGGATACTGAGGCATTCAGTAGTGTCCAGGGAAGCCTTACGAGTTCATGAAGTGGAAAAAAGGGAGGAGAAGAGTTTGGGAGATTGAGAGCAAAACTGAATGTGTCCTACCACACTGAGGGAAAGAGGATCAGGGAGGACATAAAGAACCAAGGTCCAGAGGATGTTGATCTCCATCATCTTGATGTTACTTAGCTTTGACATTTTCTCCTACTGTTGGCAGCTGGTTTACTTTCTGCAGCGATTTGTACTGTGCAGCTGGCCTTAGAATAATGAAAATTTTCTTCCCAGTTGCACTGTTTCCATCCCTCCTGAGGTTGTCCAGCTGGGAGGAGGTATGGGGAAGCTGAGAGTGGTGTTTCAGGAAACCTTTTCACCTTGGTAATAGAGCACCTACCCTCTCCTTACAGGGGTCACCACGGTGCTTACAATGACTACTATCAACACCCATCTGCGGGAGACTCTTCCTAAGATCCCTTACGTCAAGGCTATTGATGTTTATCTCATGGGCTGCTTTGTCTTCGTGTTCCTGGCACTCCTGGAGTATGCTTTTGTCAACTACATATTCTTCGGCCGAGGCCCCCGGCAGCAGAAGAAACAGAGTGAACGCATCAGCAAGGCCAACAACGAACGCCACCGTTACGAGGAGAAGAGGGTGAGAGAGCAGGTTTGTCCCCTTCTTTCATTGTGGTAGGAGAATTCAGATGCTCCACTGTCCACTCAGTCCTGGGTGAGCTATGGAGCAGACTTTCTCCTCATCATGAGACATGAACTCCAGTTCCTCTGTCTGGTGATTGCTGGGAATTTTTTCTCCTCGATCATTTTGTCATCATCCTCAAGCCTGTCTCATCAGGACCATACTCTTGCATGGGGCTGGTGTACCCAAAAGTACCACTGTGCCTTTTGGTCCTAATATGTTGGCAGAATCACACTAGCCCTCTCAAAAATTTGCTGCAAGCACATGTGGCTAGTCCTTCAGCTCCAGCATCAGTGGACAACATTTTCAAATGCAGAAGTCCAGGTTCAGAGCTCACAAGTGACCCATCCAGTGGTACTGTTACACAGAAAACTGTTCAAAATCATCCCTGGCCGTGTGGCCCCGAGTCTGTTGTGCACAGGTCATGCCCGCTACCTTTCTCTCTGTCTTCCCTGTTCCAGGTTGATCCGTATGGTAACATCCTCCTCAGCACTCTGGAGATGAACAATGAGCTGCTGGCCACGGACATGATGAGCAGCGTTGGCGACTCTCGAAACTCTGTCATGTCCTTTGAAGGCTCAGGAATCCAGTTCCGCAAGCAGCTGGCCTCTCGGGATGGATTTGGTCACCACCCAACCCTAGACCGCCACGTCCCACTGACCCACCATGCCGCAGCCCGCAACCGTGCCAATTGCCGTCTCCGCCGGCGGTCGTCTAAGCTGAAGCTCAAAATCCCAGACCTGACAGACGTCAGCACCATTGACAAGTGGTCACGAATCATTTTTCCCATCACCTTTGGATTCTTCAACCTTGTTTACTGGTTGTACTATGTAAATTGATGCCTGCAGCCTCCGCGAGAGATAGGGACAGACACTCAGACAATGACAACACAGGAGTGTTGTGGTCTTTTGGGTTTGGGTTTTACTCTTTACTATCATTATCATTTATTCCTTTGATTCATTAGATTTATTCTAAGCTTACTCTTCTCTTTTCAGCACATGTAGAACCACGGAGTGTGGGGAGGGAGGGTAAGGGAGAGAGGGGCATAAGGGAGGGGATTTGGTTTCAGGGAGGGATGTGTTTGTCTTGATTTTGATTTCCTGTTGAAGGACTTAAACAATTCTTAAAAAAAAAAAAAATCACCAAAAAAAGAAAGAAAAAAAATACAGAAAAAAAATCACCAAAAAATGTTTCAAAATAGGTGAGGGAAGGAGATTTAAAGAAGTTGAGTCAAAAACTGGTGATGCTGATAGGTTATCTTTGGCTGTGCTCACTAATGCACTATCGTCACTTCCATTTCACTACTGAATTTCATCTTTCTCTTCTCAGTATTATTATATTTTTTAACTTTCTTCTGTCACCGCTCTTAACCCCTTCATGGTTATTCTTTCACGGATTCATGAGATGGTGGGGGTTCATTCTCATGCTATGAGACTTCTCTTTTCTTTTTTTCTCTCCCTCTCTCTTGCTTACAAGCCTAAAAGAATCTTTTAAACCAACAAATAAAAAGAATATTTATTTTGGAAGAGCGGGGCGGGGGGAGGACAAGGCAATTATTTGGGAGGGAGGGACAATGTGGGGTTATGGGAGGGTGGGAGGAGGGAGCTTATAAAAAAACAAAGGCACATTTGCAAGTTGCCTTTTTCCACCTTCAGGAGTTTGCAAGCTGTTTTTCCTGTGTGAATGTGCGTATGAATGTGTGTGCACATGTATGTAGATACGGATGTGTGTGCGCAAGCATGTTTTCTGGGGAGGGGAGCTGGGGAGGGGGGTTTTGTAATGTCTTTTGTAGAAAGAGAACACAGATGACATTTAACCGGCAGTGTTTTGGGGGGAATAGCGGGGTTTTGTTTGCTCATTGCAACTTTGTGAGGTTGAAGGTTGGAGTCCCAGCTTGTATTAGAGACAGAGCTGGGGAGGTAGATTGTGCAAATACATACTTGCTGACGAAAGAGAGGGTTTTGGGGATCAGCAATGGGACAGTGCTGCTGTTCACCGCTGGCATCTGATCCCTAACACACTAAACTGATTCAGTCCTGAAAGGAGGGGTTTTTCCTAATCATTCCCACCCTGCATCTTTCTTACTGAATTTGGGGAGACAAGCAATGCAGAACTCTGAAAACTCAACTCTTCCCCCTCTCTACCTGTTCCTTGTGCCAGACAAGGGACTTTGCACTCCAGCCCACTGAGTGACCGTAGCCTATGACAAGGTGCAGGAAAGGGGGGATGTCATTTAACTTTTTGCTTCAGGACGAAAAAATCCAGACCTATCAGCTATCCCCCTTCCTAAGAAGTTCAGAAGCAAATGGTGGGCTGGTAGCCTCTGATCTGTACTGCTTCTATCAGACCTTGCTTTATGTCTGTTAATAAATGCAGAGTGTATACAAGAGCACCCTGTGTCCCTTCTTGCAGAAAATGCAGCTAAGGATGCAGGAGAGTTCCATGGAGCATCATCCCTCTGGAAGATGATGGTCTTCAAAGACTGGGCAGGGTGAAGGTTGCAATGAAAATGCTGAGCTTCTCAGTGCTTGTGGAAGCCCCCAAGTCTATAGCAGCTTCCATTCACAGGCACTCGTTACAAAGGTACAGAAGGTTAACTTGGCCTTGGACAGCAAGGTCAACTTTTTCCAAAGGAGCCAGTGACTTTCAGGAAAATCACTGAATTATTGGCCACTTTGGCAATCACTAATGATTGATAATCTCCCTTATAATATTAATAAAAGCCATGAAAATAATAAATTCACAAGTGCAAATCTTTAACCCTAGGGTCATTCTGCCATTCCTGGAGTTAATGATGAGAACCTTGTTCTTACATGATGGAGGTTTTTACATGCTAGATACACACACGCACACCCCCTGCCTTGAATCCAGCCATCCCTTTATCTTCCTGCTAGCATTCTCTTCCTTTTTCCTTGATTCCCACTGCTTGGGAGAGCACAGTGATCCTCTGAGACCAATTTCTGTTTTTCTGATGACAGATGCATCTAATGCATGCCTTTTCATTCACTAATTTATGTCTGTACAGTGCTATGAAAATGTGAATCCCTCTAGGCCTGACCTGGTAACACTGAAGTCATGGAAAGTTTTGCCTTGACTTGGATGAAGCAGGATCAGGACTCAGAGTAATAAGTATTGTTCTTTTTATATCAGTACTGTGTCTTATGCATTTTCCACTAACAGAATCTTAAACATAAAAGCAGAGCATCCATCTTTCTCATTGACCCCCAATCTCTGTCTCCTGCTCTCATGATCACACATGCACACATTCAGTCCAGACCTCCCTGGACCCACCAAGGTTTTTGCACAATTGTTAAATCAGACTTTAATTCCCACCTGCCCTGCAGAACAATCTCTTGCTTGTTTCCCCATTTGAAGCAAAGCTGTTGAAAATGTTTTTTCCCAATATCATTGCAGTTCATGGTCTAGATCAGTCCGTATAGGAATTAGTCTGAAGAGCGAATGGAGCTGGATGATGGGGCTAGGGTTGGATCGGGTAGTTTTGTCTGTCCAATATGCAGGAAGTTAAAGCTTTACCAATGGAGAAAGTTACGCTTTCTAGTGGGATTCTATTTGCAAATGGCTTTTAAATGTTTTAATGGAAGTCATAAAGTTGTGTTTTATGACATCAGCAGTATATTGTAGGGAGATATATGCATGTCAGGTGACTGTAGTTCCCAGATGGAGATTGCCTATCAGCAGTTTGAGTTTTTAAGGGGAGTCTAACCAGCTGATTGATGATTAAATAAATATCTACACACCCTTTATATATGTAATAGCAATGTAAAGGGTGGTCAGAATGATAGAAGTGGGGGGAAAAAAAAAAGAAGTAGTTATAAGAAGGTTGAAAGGAGAACAAATGGCCATGTGGTAAGAAATTATGAAGCTGAGGGAGATGACTCAGGAACTCCAGTAATTTGATAGTTGCAGTAAAAGCCTGAAAAATGTGTGGTAGAAGTTAGGCATCTGAAAGCTCTCTCGGCTGGTCCCAAAGGCCAGCAGGGTCAGCAGCACACAGAGGATGCAAAACCCACCTGTGCTCTTTGCTGCTCGGGCGCTGAGCCCCACATGGGGTGGGGTCCTGCTGACCCCATCCAGCACCCTGCAGGTACAGCCCAGGGCCTCCAGCAGCTGGAGATCAGGCACAGGGGGCTCTGTTTAATATTGTTTAATATTTGAGGCTTCAATCAGAGATTGAGCCCAGAATTTCATATCGACAATCCAAAAGCTTTCCAGGGAAAAAGCACTGCTCAGCTGACTTCTTCACCTGCTGGGACTGGGAGCCAGGCTCCTTTGCTATTGCCTTGGTTCTCTGTTGGCTGGGTTCTCTTTCTTATCAGGAGTCATCCTAGTTTCTCTCTTTGAATGTTTCTGACCTGGTATTACCAAGTCAGTTTTACTTCATAGAGTCAGTCTTAGTATATCCAGACATCTGGACTATTTGGTCCTACACAATAATCTTTGCCAAAGAGTGTGCGGTCAGGACTTTTCACAGTTCAGGAACTGCCTTATAATTTCTGGTGATAGGGCAGAAAGCTGGAGAACAACTGAGTGTCCTGTGAGTTGGATGGATAATAACAAATATGTTCTTGTACAGGAGTGAGGGAAGAATGCTGAAGGCCTTTAGAAATGCCCTCCTCCAGAACCAAGGTGGCACCTCCATTTTGCTTCTCCATAGCTGTCCGTGTCCACCCCTAAGAAAGGCAACAAACCCATGTCTTGTTTTGAGGTCCAGTGATCCAGAAAGAAGATAGTGGAGAAAAATAGGCATTCTAGTCATACTCAAGGATCAGAGGTTTTAAGCCATCACAAGCATGAGGAAAGGCAGGAACATCTCATGCAGTGAGTTCAAATCTTGTATTATTGAAAAGTTGAGGGGATTTCCACGCTGCAGCTCGTGTGCTCACTGCTGTCCACCTTTTCTTTGTGAAGGGAGAGCAGTGAGGAAAAGGGGAGGAAAGAGTATGAATGTTGTTCCAAAGTCAAGCTTCTTCTGACTTCTGCTGCAGTGGTAAAGGAGGCAATTCTGATCAGGGCTTGGTTTGTTTGCAGCTTAGGGCAGGATTGCTGCTTGCTGGGTTATGTTTTTTAGCAGAGATTGTAATATGAGCATGAAGGATGCTCCAGGCTGCCTGAGGGAGCTGGGCTGGGGGAGAATGTTTTGCACCTTTCCCATGCATAACAGCCTAAGGCAAGCACGTGGAGGAGGAGAAGGAAGGAGGAGAAATACAAATGAAATCTCTCTCAGGATATACATGGCCAACACAACTCTATCGCTTCATTTTCTGATACTGTATAGTGCTATCACTCAGGGACCTTTAGGAACTAGGACCTTGGGACTGTAATCCTACCTGTTCCCCTCTTCTTCCCCCTTTACCTTGAGTATTAAGAACTGAAAAGAGAATAAGAGAATGAGCAAAAGAGGAAAATAAGAGCCCTGGTAGCAAACCCCTGCTATTCCATGGGTGAAAATAAAGCTTTGGCTACTAAGGTAAAAGGAAAATGTATACCTTTATATTCATGTCTTCGAGCATAAACCAGCCCGTAGTGTATATAGGATAAGCTCCCAGTGCATGAAACAAACAGGACTGTAGGTCTTAACTGGCATCCAGCTTTCTTGCATGCACATCCGACACCACGCCAGCAGCTTATGTCTTGCAAATAAGTAGGGAACCTGCCAAGGCTTGGCACTTCTACTGTCCAATGGACAGCACATTCCCTTCCCAGAAACAGCCATGCGGGGAACTGATCCGGCCAGTCTGTTTGACCAGATCTGCTCCAGAGGCTCTGGCAGGAGGAGATAAAGGCTGAGGGAGGGAGTTGGTTTTGTTTTTTTCTGGGGAGGAGGAGGAAGGGGTTTTAAATCTCTGAGCTGTTACCAGGCAGAAGAGAAACCTCTGGAGCTGCAGACCAAAGGACAGTGGCTTTAGGGAAGCTGGTTACCAAAATCCTGATGGAGAGGATGGTATGAGGAAGAAGTTGTTGGTAGGAGAGAGCGGTAACTTTGGAAGCAGAGGAAATAGGAGAGAGGTAGTGAAAATATATGTGCAATACAATAGTTTTGAAGGGACTGGAGCACTGAAAACCAGGGACCTCCACTGAGTCAGGCTGGGTGCAGCTGCAGGCAGCACTTAGGAAACCCAGCCATGGCAGCAGTCCCCAGTGGGCAGAGACCACAGTCTCTGGGAGGTGGTGAGGTCAGGAACAGGGAAAATAGAGGGAGACTCATGGTACACTGCCATCAGTATGAGCTCAGTCCCTTTAGGCAGGGACAATCATTTGCATCTGGACAATGTTGCAGGAGCTGGGCTGGGATGTGGTGGGGGAGCGACCACTGTGCCAAGCTGAGGCAGTGGCTGAGCTCTACTCTGGTGTCAGAGATCAGAGCCGACCGGGAAGGAATGCCATGTGGGTTACCTAATGCTTTCTTGGAGGTGAGACTGGGCTTACCAAGCAGGGTGGGACGTCTTTACAGTAGACATGGAAATTGGGTTGAGGGTATGGGTTGGGTGAGAGAAGTGAAACCTATGTGCTGGAAGCAGGACCTGATGCAGATGCTGGGAGGGAGGGAAGATGGAAAGGAGGGAGGGGAGCAGAGACTGGGGAGAAGATGTATATAGTGTTGAGGCTTGGGTTTTATTTCTCATTTGGTTTTTTTTGTTTGGTTTTTTTTGTTTGGTTTTGTTCTTTTTTTTTTTTCCGAAAAAAAATGTTTGATTACTAATGTCTTGATGTAAACCAAATAAAAACGGTTCTGTACATTCAGAAGTAAAGAATAGCTGAAAGGTGACAAGTGTAATAAAGAAGCACTGTCCTCCAGGCTGCTACTATAACACATTTCCCCAGACTTTTCCCACAGGGGTTGGAGGGCAAAGCTGTGCCTGCACGGAGGCGCAGGCTGCTGGGCTGGTGACCTTAGGGCTGGCTCCCTGATCCACCTCCAAGCACAGTAAAGAAGAGGTGGGCAGTAGAGGTGGAAGCGATGGTGTGTAAGTAAATTTTCAGTGTTTGATTCCACTATTCCTGGGGCCAGTGGGAGAAGGCTGTGTATTAGACTCTAATCTCTTGCACACACAGTCTCTTCCTGGAGAGCCAGCCTGCACTATGCCTTACTCTCCCTTGGGATGTAGTGAAGGAGATGAAGATTAAATCAGGTATCACTTGTATAAATGATGTAATGCAGATGGAGTAAAGGCAGTACAAGCCTGAACTTTATCTTAGAAGATTTTGTTGCTGTTGCTGCTTTCCACCCTGTGACTTAGTTTAGGATGACAAGTGCTCGGAAATGATCAACTGCTTAGAAGAGGTACCAAGAAGCCCTCTATGTGAAAAAAAAGTATCTTAAGACCCTTTGCAATTCAATAGAATCTTGTCGTGGGTTCCTGTTTCCTTTGTGAAGGATGTGTTTGGAAGACAGTACCAAGCTGGGACCTTGTGTTAAGCTTAGTTATCTGTTTAAGTGGCTATTGGCCCTGCAGAGACAAATTCTTCAGCAGAAGTACAGAAGGTCAGAAGTACAAATGAGTGGGCTCAAGCGTAGGTCACTGATTGAATTTGAACTGAGGGACATCTGGTTTCCATGCAGCTTCTACTTAGCAGAAATGAGTGATGTGGAATACCAAGGATGATGATAGTAGTGAGTCTGAGACATGAGTAACCCTCTGTGTTACGATCCATCTTTATCTGGCCTGGGAAGAGTGTTAAGGGTAAAAATCAATGTGAGAAATTGCCTGTCTGTCTTACATGTAGTGTTTTGGAAAAGCAGAGGACAGTCTTGCCTCCATGGGGCAGAAGTGTGGCTTCTTTCTACAGCTGGGCCAATGAATATTGTATTGTTTGTGTTATTGCAGTGAGGCTAAAAACCAAAAAACCTAGAAAAACAACAAAAACAAATACAACAAAAATCCGTTCTGTGAAGACAGATCAGAGGGAAGTCTCGATCCTCTTAGGAAAGGCCATTCTTCAGCAGTGAGACTTCACTGCAGCTGCTGCTCCAGCTAGAGTACATCAGCATGGTGCAGCCACACAGCCCTGACTCAGCCATTTCTGCTGATGAGCATGCCAAGAAGGACTGGTGGGTAAGCAAGGACAGGTGTTTTGTGGAGACAAAACAAGGAGTTGTGTGTGCATGAGCTCCTGCAACCCATTGTGCTCTAGACTAGAAAACTCTGGAACAAAATGTGGTCCCTTGCTCCAAGGAGCTTAAGCTGTCACCATCCCCCTGCTAGAGACAATAGACACAAACCATCCCGAACGTCCTGCTCTCGGCTCCATGCTGGGGGCTGCCTGTTCCCATCTAAGATAGCCAGGACTTGCCAGTGCCACAGGCAGAAAGCTCTTGCAGAGTGGTATTGAATACACGTGTGATAAAGTGGGGAGAAGAGAGCTGGTGAAGCCTTTTATGATACAGGGATGAACATTTTATCATTTGCACAGGCTGAGCTTGGCATTTGGGCTGGCAGACTTTTCTCCCAGAAAGGATGAGATAGCACAGTGGTGAGTAACATTATTTTTTTGGAGAGGGTGATAATTTCTCTTCCAGTATGTGTTTTAAACAGTAGATCAGTATTGATTTGCCTTCTGTAAAGGTTAATGCCTCCCAGCTCTCAGTCCTATGCCAGCTGCATGACATGGGCAGCTCCAGGGTTAATTGCCATACTCAGTTACATGCTGGGTCCAGGTCTTATTTGGGGACCTTGTTGGGCACCCAGTGGACAGTGTCTAGGCAAGGAGGGTTAAACATCTTTTCCTTGACTTTCCCACCCCTTTCCCATGTCTTTGACCGCGGTGTGCTTCTCTGGATATGCTGTCATGTTGCTCACGCTGCCCAGTTTTGCAGAGATAGCCCTGGTACTGCTGAGCCCAGTGAGAAGGGCTTGGAGACCAACAGCCTGGGAGAAGCCAGGCCAGCAAGGAAGGAAAACGTGACTGCCTTTGTTGTGATGCCAGTGCCTCTTGGGGACTCAAAAAAGGGGCAATGGCCTGTTTTTCAGCATCAGGAACACCCTATCTCAGGTTAGGAGAGGCATTTCTCTCTGTGGGTGATCTCAACTCTTCTCTGCAGAGAAAGGAACCAGCACTGCCTCTTTGCTGACAGATGCTCTGCCCTACACTGGGACAGACTCGCTTGGCCCCGCTCTATCCTTGAGCAGGTCCTCTTTATTTTCACCTGTAGGGGATGGTGCATTTGATTGGTCTCTCCTTTTTCATCACCATCCTCTGTTTGTGCCCAGGGCCATGGAGCCTGTGCTGTTGCAGCACCAAGCCTTGCTAAGGCAATGGCCATTCCCAATGAGACCAGATGGTCTCAGTGGTGAGTGCAGGAGGTGAGCAGGTAAATCTTCACTGCAACAGTGGCTGTTGTGCGATATCATGACATGTCAGGTGCAAAGCCAAAGAGGAGGTGCACCTTACGAGAGAGCTGGTGTTGACACAGCTGGAGATGCTTAACCTTGCTTCTTCAGAGACAGTGACCCACAGGACCTGAAGTTCTGGGGACTGCTGTGCTACCTGCCTCAGGGATATCTGGGGACTCATCAGGGGTATTTTGAACAGGAATGTATCTTTTGCTAGTGCAGCTTCCAGGCTGGTCTTACATCTCACCAGCCTTGTGCCCCATGAATTTGGAGGCAGAGAGAAGGGACACATGTCCCAGAATCTCTCCTAGGCAGAGACTGGGCAGAAATCCCTGTGTTTTGGCCCCTGCCAAGGCTGGGTGATGATGAAGTTAGCAAGGGAGGTGAGGTTGCCCCAGCCTTCCCCTCTCTCATTTCAATTGCACTGGAGCAAGAAGGGGATGGGCAAAGCAGAGAAACATGCTGAGATTAAACCCACACAGTGCCCCAGTCCAGCAAAGCCCAATCCCTTGCTCAAGTCTGAGGACAGAAGCAGACCTGACAACTGCACATCTGCTCAAAATCATGCCTGGATCCCACAGCTTCACTGGGTTGGGGCCAATGTGCTTTGCAGGCCAAAAGGGAAGATTCTTGGTGAGCAACCCCCTAGAAAGGCTCTGCAGTTGTCACAGAGAAGCGTTTCTAACATCTGGAAAGATGAATAGCTAGAAGAAAATGGAAAACCTGAGAATAAAGGAAAGCCTCAAGAGTTACCCAGAAACATCGCATCTGTTGGCAAGTACATATGACCCCGGTGGAAGGACTATTGTCCTGTCTGCAGTACTTTCTCTTTCCATTGCCTGGCATGCCATAACATTGTGTCTTTGTGTGAAATCACATCCCCTTTCAGAAGAGAAACTGGTTTCTGAAGGACAAATGCCCTCTCACGATATGCTCACTACAGGGATGTTATCCCAAGAGGGATGAAAGCAAACAAGATTAGACCTCTAAGGCTGGGACATCCTTCCCAGGAAAATCTAGACCATTTATGCCAACGTATCATCCTCCCAAACTGCACTCATCCATCTTTCCCTCAAAGATGAAGAAGCTGCAACGTCTTCTCTAACTGGGGACATCTTATGTGGCCTGAAATTCAGACAAACGACTAACTGAACAACAATGACAACAGGACAGGGAGATCAATGTCAATGTCAATGTATATTATCAAAAGGGACTGCTGTGAACCATCTTAACATACTATGAGTGGCTGCATTGCATCCTGTACAGTGTAACAAAAAAAAAGAAAGAAAAAAAAAGAAAAAAAAGAAAAAAAACCAACAAAAACCAGAACAAACCACTCATTTTTATGATCTTTAATTTGCATTTTCTGCATGAAATAAGACCTTGATCCTTGTCTTTTTCACAAAAGCAGATTCTGCTTTAATGTAAAAAAAAAAAAAAAATGAAAGAAAAATAATGTTTCTAGCAAAGTGATTTAGATGTAGAAATTTTTGTAAAAAAAAAAAAAAAGGGGGGGGGGGAGGAAAAAAAAAAAGGGAAAAACAACAAAGAAATAAAATAAAATGACCTAAAGAGCCATCTTTGTTTACTCTAGAGGTGGGAAGGTGTGACTGGTGGGTGGCACTTCCTGCTCTCAGAGCCGTCCCGTGTCAGTCAGAGGTGCTGGAGGAGGCTCCGGGGAGAGTGCGCTCACCAGTTACTGCTGGGTGCTTTCAAAAACTGTCTCCTTCATCTTCTTTTCGGGAGACGGGGCAGGAGGGCAGAGGGGAGGTGGGAAGGGGCGAGGAGAGTTGCTTTGATTTTATTTTGGGGTTCCATTTAGGATATTTTTCGTTCCCGCAGTGACAGTTTTTGAAAGGTGGTGATGAACAAAAGTAAAAACAAACAAACTTAAAAATAGTTTACAATTTTGTACAAACCGTTATAAATACTAACAACAAATGTTTTTAAAAATGGTCCATACCAGTGCCAAAATAATGTAATGTGTACATTCATTTCTTCTTTTTTTTTTTTTTGAAGAAAGCTGTTAAAACACAAATAATATTTCTTTTTTTTAACAAATGCTGTATGTGGACATAAATGTACTTGAACGCTGTTAATTATTAATTGGTTAGGAATCTTTCTTGGGCTTTTGGGTTTGCTTTTCTTTCCCTCCCCAGGACAAAAGTAACACATAAAATACAGCCTTTGAAGGAGAAACAGTCAACTTTTTCTCTGCTGGTTTGAATGTTCTTACATGTTTCCACTTTCAAGGCACCATTTTTAGGCCAAATCTGTATTTCTGACCTCTGAAAAACAAACCAACCTTACCACCCAGAGGACTCAAATTTGTCCTTAATTTTAAACATAACTGTAGTGATGCCATTTCAAATGTGCGTCCAAAGGACTTTGCTAAGACTTAAAGTTTTCTGCATGTCCAAGTGTTCTGTTGGGTTGAACAAAGAGCTGGGGCATGCACAAGCTCTATGACACTGCCTAAAGCAGAAGGGAAAATTAGAATAAATCCCCAGTCTTATTTTTCCACCATAAGGTGAGTGACTTACTGTAAGTATGAGGAACAAAGGTCAGAGATTACATTCTCAAAGGTTCTTGAGTCCTGTTTCTGCAAACGAATACAGTATTCAAGCACTTCTAGACTTTGCCATGCTAACAAAAAGTGGATTAAATGGGACCATTTTCAGAAATGACCGATGCACTTAGAATAAGGCCTTGAGGTATTTCATTTGATAAGCTGTCTTGAGCTCCCAAATTTCTTTTTAAAAGTTTAAAAGGCTTGGCCTTTTGAGGTCGTCTAGATGACTTTTGGATGTGCAAGTAAGGCTGTCTGGACAGCTGTTGCAGCGTGGGCAAACGTGTTGAGCAGCCAGGGTGGTGCGGTGTGTCGGCATCGCTCAGCGAGGGGCTGTGGCGACACAGGGGGACGCTGTTGGGGAGGTGGGACATATGGTCAGCTCTGATTGCAGGTGAAAAGAGGGAGCTAGCTTTGAGTCCGCACATCCCTGTGGTGCAAAGTGACGTTTCCACCCCAAAGTCCCTCACTGCAACTGCACTGGGTGTCCATGCTCCATCCAGGCTGCATTCTTCACAGCTTGGTCTGCTCCATACCTCTGTGGCTTTATGCTTTAAGCATGCACCTAAGGATTAAAAATACAGGGAAAGTGAGCAGTGCAGAGACACTGGTGGGATACTGGAAGTCTCCTTGCCACAGACAGGACCACACTTGCATCCCTGAAGCAGAGAGATGATGTCTCTCTCACACTCAGGCAGGAAAATATCAAAAATTTCCACTGCCTAATATGCTCCAGGGGGGCATTCAGGTACATGTACCTTTTCTCAGCTGGGATCTGTTGCCAATGGGATCTCAGGAAAACAATCGTGCTAGGAGCTGCATTCAGCACCCAACATGTGAAATGCAGTCCTTGTTTCCCTCTCCATCACCGACCAAAGCCACCACCAATTCAGCAAACCAGCTGTATGGTATTTAGCAGGTGGTGGGAAGGAAGGTTTCATTTTTACCTTTGGATTTTTTTCACTGAAGTCTATGTAAAACTGTTATCTTGCTTTCTTCAAAGATGACAATTCAACTTTTAGGTCTCCTTGCCTGTCACTAGGACAGTTCTTGTCTTTAAAAGCTCTGAAGCCCTGCTGAGCTGAGACGCTGCCCTTTCTTGGCACAGCCACAGTGTTGGGGCGGCCCTGGAGCATTGCTGCCCTCTCTTCTTGGACTTCCTTCCCACTGACCCCATATTTACTTAAAGCTGAAGCTTTTTGAAACCTAACACGTGAGCTAGACATCCAGTCCTCAGTCTTTGATGTCCAAACTCTTGAGGGTCTCAGCCTCACCACAATCACAGATGAAAGCTAAAAAGGCTTCGCCCATCTGCCCCCTTCCCCCCTCCAAGAGAAACAGTAAAAGCCAATTATTTTGTACCTTTAAAAGAGAAATAGCAAGTGGATAGTGTCTGCCATGTTTATGCTTAAATTATGGGAGAATAGGGCAGAGGAGACCAGCACAACAGAAATCTTCTCAAGCTGTGATGATGAGTTACAGTTCCTGCTAACCTGCCACTCTGGAGAACTTCCGTGATTCTCTTTTTCCTCCTGCCTTCATTTTATTAAAGAGATAACCGTGTTTATGTTTAGCTGCTGGAAAAACTCCTCATCTTGCCATCTCATTTAATTTAAAGTGATATTTTAGCCCTGTTAATCTCACTTTACTTTGCTATTCTTTTCTATTTAATATATTGTCCCCTGGGCTTCCATGGCAAGATCTCATACTGCAACAGGGAAAAAGCTTTAAGGATTTCTTCTAGTTGTAGTTTGGGACAAGGTGCTAATAACTGCTTCACATCCATAGACAACCTTCAGGGTTCACACCTGCCCAAGATAACTCTGTCCCTTTCTGAAGAATATTTTGTCTAGATTAGAATTTCAGCAGTTTTTCTATATTAATCCGTATCCTTAGTAAGTGGCACCAGTATATACCCAAATGCCCTGGAAGCCCAGATAGGGTAGTTCTGCACTGTTTGCAGCAACACTTAAATTCAATGCCTGCCCACCTCTGTAATGGGATACTGAAAGGATTTTTTTGTTGATAACAGCAGGGATGTTGTTATCATTCATGGTGCTAGTAAACATATTGAATATTCAAATAATGGTAAAGCTCCACATTTTTAAAATCCCTTAAATGATTAAAGCATCCAAACTCCTTTGACTTTTCAATGGCTTGCATCTTTAAGTTGCAAAATAGTAGTATCCAAAGTGATTCACAAGGTTTGTAAAAACATTAAGAACACGTTCAGATTGTTTTATCCTGGAAATTCTCTTGCTGTTGGAAAGAAGAAATCCTCAAGATCAGTTTGTATAACAGAATGCAGGAATATCAATATTCTCCTTCTATTTGCAGGAAATACCACTGCAGATCAACCTCCAAAAGTTTGGAAGGTAGAACAAGGCAGAGTTTGGTGCATTGCTCTGCCAAATATCATGCATTAAAGTGAATACGTAGCCTCTTAAATTTGAGAAAAAACAGAGATTTTTTTAAAAAATAGTCGACGTGAAAATTTCACACTAATGTCTTTAATTCATGTGAAAACTTCAGTGTCAAAAAGGTTTTATTTTTTGTTGATATGTCTTCAGAGCATTTTGTGTCCAAGAATAAATTATGTTTTGATCTGTATTAACACAATTGACATTGACTAATTTCAGGCAGGCAGATGCAGAAGGAAGGAAATCTATAAAAAGAAATATTGAGAGAAAAATGGATACTAAAAAACTTAAATGAAATAAAGTTTTTTTTATTTCAAGGCAGATGAAAAGCTTTTCATTTGAATCACCATGATTTCACTTTTTAAACAGTTTTTGAGAAAAATGCAGAGTTTTGGAGGAAAAGAACAACAAACATTTTCCAGCCAGTTGTCTTGTGAAGTCTCATCTAATAGACCCTGTTACTCTGTGCCTGGAGAGTAGAAGGAGCCAAACCGACTCAGCTGCAACGCAAACATGTGGCTTGAGGGAGCCTAAACATTTTGTGCTTGCTGTTTAGATCATGCAGCTTTCCCCCAGACAATACACTTCTCCAAATGAGGGTGATGCTCAAGCAGCTGTCTAAATCGGGCACTGTGTCAACAGTTTAAATATTAACTGTTCCGTGTGCTCTCACCAGTCCATGGGAAATGCAATATCAGCCAGGGGATTCAACATGGAATCCCACTTAGGGACTTCTTCCCCCAAACAGAGCTGTTCAGTCATGAACAACCTGAAGACAGCCCATGTTCCCTTGCAACAGCCAGCTCTGTCACTGTGTTTCTTACACCAAAAGGGCTCTGTAGACAGGTTTTCCATGACTGCAGGCTCTGTTTGGGCAGGCTGCTGCAAACACAAGGCAAAAGTAACACAGCATCCCAGAACATGGCTGCTGAAGGGATGAAGGCTCCTTCTCCATGAAACTGAGGGCCTATTACCTTGAAAGCAGGTAGGTTTGAGGCCTTTGATCACCTGGCCAAAAAAAGCCCCCAAACCATAAAGCCTGATTCCTACAAACCACCAGGAAACTAGTGTGCTTGGGGTCAAACAACCCAGCAACAGATATGCTGACAAGCATCATGTCAGGGTCTGCACCAGCTTTTGTTAATGGGTTCATTTAAGTTTTGACGTCACACTAAGCAGAGTGCAGGAGTCTGGCCTTGCAATAATGAAGGCACAAAATATGATAGCAAGGTCTATAGCTGGAAAAATAGTCTACAGAGGAGTTAAGAATGTGATTTATGCAAGCTGTTATGGATGGTGGGTTTGTATAATCATCTCAATTTTTCGGACTGAAACTTCACCTCTGTAGCCTGTGTGTTAAATATCACTTTCATTTGTGTTGTGTATTTACAAGTCAGGTCCTAAATCAGGATTTAGAAGAGCTTCCTAAAGTTCACTATAGCGTGTCAAGGAAGGGTCTGACTTCAGACTGTACCCACCATATGGAAAAAAGATTTACTCATCCCTTTCGCCTGCACTTGCATTCATGTGACAAGAGAAGAGTTCAGCTTTAGCAGTGATTTCACTCTCTTAGGAGATGTTGTCAGGTAAACATGCAAGACCAATTAGAAAGTAGAAGTCATTGGAATAAGAAGTAGCACCAGCAGCAGATATGGCACATATGAAGCTGCGTTCTTCGTGCTCCATGTCAAAGATCTCTGCTGCACAAGCCCTCAGGAAAGAACTCTCAGCATGCAGGAAAAGCCAACATTTTGGTGGCACGATATAGAGCTCACAGCAGTACTGTTTTGAGATGGTCCATCCACCATGTACCCGATCTCACAGGGTAGATCCATCCTCACCCACCCACATCCTCACACTGTATATTCTTTCACTCTGTGGGCTTATTGGTGAATGATGAGTACATTTTCAACTGGATTCATCTTTCAGTTGCTATGCAGAGATGCACACTCCTCAGGGAGCTGTGAAGATCGCAACAAGAGCAGCTCCGCAGTTTTTTAAAATACCGAGTTTAAAGGCAGGTGCTGCAAGTAAAGGTCGAGCCTCTTTTTAGGAGAGGAACAGAAAGTCAGCAGTCTGCTGAGCACCACCAGTCACACTCCTGCTGGACCAAGAGCCTCTGAGGCGTCTTGGTTCTGCACTTGAACATCATTGTCGCCTGACAAAGACATTCCTCCCCTGCCATGCACCTGCAGGCAGAAACACTGTTAAGTCAGTTCTTCTGCTTATCACCAAGGAGGATACACAAACAGTATTACTATTTCATGTTTCTATTTCTAGTCTCTGCTCCTTTTCCCAAAGGCAAGCTCTTTTATTTTTTTTTTTGTAAAGTTTGAGCAAAATCTCTTCTGCCATTTTGAAGTCAGATGGGTGAAAATGAGCCAGCTTGAAATCAGAGTTGCCAACTGGTTTAATTTAATTTGGTGAATTAATCATGAGCCTAGTTCTAAGTCCTTCTTCAAAAAAACAACAACATGTTCTTCGATTCATGGGAATATATCCAGGGCCGTGTTTGCATTTAAAAACAAAAAGTAAGTTTCTGTCATGGAGACAAGCTCTCATAAATGTGACTGCTAGAGCCTGTTAGCAAAAGTTAAATTAAAGGAAACTACCATTAAATGTTTATTAATCAGATAATAGGCTTCAAGTGAAAATCAAGATTTTGGAGAAGTGAAAAGGCAAATAACTAAAGATTATTGAATATTTGTGTCTAACAGTATTTCTGTACCTACTCCAAAATCTTTAGCTCCCTTCCCCTGCAACATACATAGATGTGTATACCCTCCACAGAAGAATGTAACTTCCTTATCTGGGACTCTCTTGCTACAGTGCTTCTGATCAGCTTTGCTGGACAAAGAAATAACCATAATTTATGCAGTGGAAACAAGAGTGGCATAGAAGTACATGACTGCTCTTTTTTACATTTTTGTTGGATAAAGTTTCCACCTGGCTTCATGTTATGAAACAGCGATGAGGATTCACATTACAGGAGCACGTGAATGCCTCAGGAGGTATGTAAGCAGAGCAAGAGGGAGCACTCAAGAATGGCATAAAAAAGCAAAACAGTAGAGTTCAGGTGCACTAACCTATCTGCTGAAGCATGGCAGAATCAGAGAAAATTTGTGGTCTTGATGGGGAATTTACAAGGATTCTGCTGCAGAGGAGAGCTTACTCCCCCTCCAGTGATGGTTCAGAAAGAGGAGATAGGACTGTCATCCCAATCAGCTGACATTATTTACTGGTGGAACTGCCCAGCTGGATTTGGGGGAAGCATTGCACTGCTCTTGAAGGCAGGATAAGGTATCTGCTCTGGAACTTAGGGAGAAATTCCTACAACCTATTATATTATGACAACATGCATGCTGCATGGGTGGAAGCTGTTTTGTACTCTGGGTCACCCTAATTGTATAAAAAGGTTGTGCACAGAAGGGTGTCAAGAAGAATAAAACCGAAGATGATGTTTCATTCGTCTTCTCACTGCCCTGAGTATTCGCGCACACATTGACCTACTTGCGACTACAAGACAAAAGCCATGTTGAGGTATTGGGATAGTGAAAAATATCTTCTCCACAGACCTTAGAGGTGAGTGGACAGTGTTTTACAGAGGGGATCGTTTCCCTGAAAGTGTCTTCATTTTGTCATCATTCCTTATGGCAGGGAGGGGTTTGATGTGTAGACAGCCAAAAGGAAGATGAAACTGCTCACCACTGAGGGAGTCTTTTGCAATTCCCCTTCAAACATGTGCCTAGTACCTTTTCTTAAAGAAGGTAATTCACAGGAAAAACCCCTTCTATATGCAACTCTCTGGAGCTTGCTAGATGTTCCTATATGTCTCATAAATCATGGAGGCAGCTGTTACCATCAGCATTTTCCTTCTCCCTTGGAGCACTAGCAGCCACAGCAGCTGCTGAGTCTGAAGTTAATTTCACAAATTAACCTCAGAATATCCCACAGTCCCAGGACAACAACCCTACCTGCTCCATGCATCTTCCTGAGAGGGACAAAGCTTGCAGCCTCAGCACTTCTGTAAGCTTTCCAAGAGGAGAGGAAAATCTTAAGAGGGGGAAACCTCAGCTAGCTAAGTGTTTCAGCCAGAAGGCAAATAGAGAAGACAGGATGCATTATACAAAGGCAAAACACAGAGCAGAAATAAAAACGAGAAAGGAGAAAGGCTCCTGAGAGTATGAATGTAACAAAGGAGATGCATAGTTATCATTTGTACTTAGAAAAGAAAGAAATGAGGAGTAAGACTGGGCCTGGAAGAACTTGGTACCAGTGACATCTAACTAGAACACAGGGGCCAGAGTCCCTTGGCAGGCTGAATATCTTTGCTCTGTTTAATGTGCTGTGAATTTTTCAATACCGTGGTGGACTCAAACACACACTAGGTTTGCCCGTGGAGATGTGTCTTTGTTCTCTTTTGTGTCTCTGAGGAGTGGAAGCTTCTTGTGAACCCAGCCCTCCATCTCCCATTTCAGCTGCAGGGACTAAGCCATGCAGCTCATTATTGTCCTCTGCCTTTTCTCCATTGCTTTTACCAACACGCCTCCATTCCCACCAGACTTTGGCACAAGGGACATTAAAGCCAAAGAGACAAAGAAAGAAGAGTGACTTTTCTCTCTTTCCTTGACATGTATTTGAAGTTTCTGTGCTACCCCAGTGAGCTGCAGAAGGTGAGGGGCATCCCTCCTACAGCAGGCTGTGTGCTGGGGACCAGCAGGTAAACCCACTAAAGCAAACCAGGGCTGCACACCTGAGTCTTGGTGTTTGCTACCCTGTGTTAGGGCCCTGCCTGCACTAACAGGCTCTAATTAGCCTGAACAGCTTCAGCTGGGACCTGGTCTTGGTATGAGCTGTGCTGCTGGTGGGTTGGTGCTCAGTTCTGTCCTGGTTTGCTGGTGGGATTGTCGTTGTGTTTGTGTCTTTGTCTCATGTTTGTCTCACAGTTACTGGGTTGTCAATTGATCTCATTGCTAGTCCTGTTATGCTTGGATACTGTGGGACTGTGATTGCCCTTGTCACAACTCACAGTGCAGCTCCACTCCTGCTGCTTCCCATCATCGCAGAAGATCTAGTGGCATTTGGTAGCAGGACTGCTGGGACAACTCTTCTCTTCAAAAAGGTAAAATCTGAGACAGCCAAAACATATCTGATGAAAGCCCTGACCTCAAAGGCTGGAATGCAAGAGAGCCTGAGCTCTAGAAGAAGGGGTGGGGTGGCAGAAGTTCTCTAACAAAGTCTTGAAATGGGTAAGGGACTTCCTGGGATGTCTTAAGGGTCCACCATGGTGTCTAATACTTCAGGTTTGCACAGGCTGTTTCTTGTTATTGAAGCTGTTGTCTTCTTGCTCATCAAGTGGTTGAAAATCTGAAGGCAGTGGACATAGTTAAATGCCATGCATGACTCCTGCAGCTACCGCACCTGGGTGGTCAGGCCCTGGAATGGCAGGCAAATGTATTTGCTAATGTAGACGCATGAATGGTGAGCTCCAGTAACTTATTCGTGCTTCTGTTCCTAGAAACACGGTGTTAAAATCCTTTACCTACATGGGGTTTGTATTTCTCCTTTAAGGATGATTATTTAAATGATTTATTTCTCTAAGTATGTAGCAAGAGGGAAAGGAGGTGGCTGAGAGAGACTAGAGCAAACAGAGCAGGCTCCCTTCGGTTGTGAAGGATGCCGGAATTCCTTGTCCGAGCCATGCTCGCAGGGGAGTCCTGTCCTCCTGCCTGACTGGGAGATGAGGGATCAATATTGTGAAATGTCTGGGTTGCTCCTCAGTTCTCTGTAGACCAAATAGCTCTTTTAAGGGACCTTGGCAGAAGGATTTGAGGTGATGCCTCCTGGATGCAGTTCCTTTGTAGTGTGTGTGGTCAAAGTCTGCAAGACTTGCTGGTCTGGCTCCAGCTGGTCTGTGGCGTGAGAAATCTGCACAGTCGATATGGCCTCTTCCTGAGCATCTTGGGATTTACCCTGCTAGGTCCCTCACTCTGTTTATTGGGGAGCAAGAGGGGAGGTGGGCAGATGCTTTTCTTTCCTCCTTGGTGTCACAGAGGTATACCAGAACTAACCCAAACAAAGGATTAGCTCAAACACACTTTATTTCATTATGAAACTGAAACCAGACAACAGAAACCAATGAGAAATGGGGATAATCCAAAGTCAAACACCACTCCAATAACATTTAACACCGTACAGTTTTGATGTAGTAGTCAGGGATGTTGTTACTACACAACAACTCACAAGAATGATGATCTAAAGCTGCATGTACTGACTCCTAAAGGGAAATTGTCACTCAATGGTATCCAGAAGATAGGATCACTCATCTGGGGCTGGGACAAGCTGAGGGCTCACCCAAGGGTATATCCGGAAGAAATAATCATTCACCAAGGGGAAAGCGGGTGGTGAGGGCACTCAATCCCAGGAAGTCTCCCTGGATGACATCCCAGTTTCCAGGAGGAGGGCTTCTGATCACAGTCTTGCTGCTCCAAGGAAAACCACTCAAAGAGGGTCTCCAGTTCCATTTATAAGCAGGTAGAATCTGAACTGTGGTCTTATATGGTCATGGTTCAGAAGCTTCTCTGGGCTGTGACACCTTGCTGTCTAAGGACCCTGACTGTTGACTGTGCCCTGGGGTTATGTGGAGGTTGGTGCCTGACCAAAGTGCACATGTGGTGGGACCCACGGTGGGGTACAGGAGGCATGAAAATAAGGGCACAAAAGAGCCAGCAGCTGCCATGTTGAAAGTCCTGGACCTTATCGGAGTGAGTGCGTCTGCCACTCTTGGTCAGCAAGCTCTTTTGGTCAGGACCCATATGGTGCATGGGGTGATCTCATATCCACAGGTGAGGAATTTCCCTGAACACACAGCCAAAAAGCATTTAATGGCAGGTGATGGAATAGCAGGGAGGGTGTCAAGCCTGCCTGCTTCCTACCATTTCCCAACCCCTTCCTGGGTGCAAAGTTGAACTCATTCTCTACTTGCTGCTGGAGAACATGCTCTGGGGGTGCAGTCCATTGCCTCTACCTCCCGTGACAATGAAAATTTTGTTACGCTTGTAAACGGGAAAGCCACCAAAATGAGGGGGTAGATCAGCCTGGTATGCCCTCCATACCCCAGAGGTGTGGGACCTGCTGCTTCAAACCCCTTTTGGCAGAGAAGGGAGCTGAGCCTGCCCACATTCTGACTGTAACTGCTGGATCTATGCTGTGAACAGGATTTCTCCTCCTGCCCCAATTCTATGAGACTACTTACTTTGTTTCTTTTCTTCAGATGGTGCTAAAAAATAATTAAGCCTACTGTATGAAATATCTGATTCAGTGTAAAGCCATACACTCTTCATGTCCCACCCTTCTGTGAGAATTGCTGCTTTAATTTGACTATCAAAAAAAATAATGTGTTTGTATGAGTGCAGCCCTACTTACTTGAGGAAATTAAAGTTGAGTTGAGCGTTGTCCACAGTTTTGGGCTTTGATATTCTTGAACACAATGTACTAAACATAAAGTCTGAGCCACCCCTTCTACAGAAAGGGGATGTCTTTGAAGTACATATTTTGACTATGCAAGACTGAATCCTGAGTGCATTTGAGCACCTGCAGAGCTGGAAGTGGCAGAGACGAGGTAACACTGTACATCCCTTGCCCTATAGAGTGGTGATGACCAGGAACCTGGTTCTCCCTTGCTCACTGGCATGAGCTGTGCTGCACCAGCCCCTCTGCACCCAGCTGCAGGACCTGAGAGGGATGTCTGCTAGAGAAAAGCTGAGCCCTCACATCTACTTTTGCTTCCAAGAATTGCTCTTAGGTAAAGAACACTTTGATTAAAGGAACTAATTTACAAAGCAACAATAAGCAAAGAAAACCCTTCTGTGAGCTCTGTACAACAGTTGCAGCACATCACTGCTTCTAAGCTCAAAAGACCAACTTGACATTTCATGCTGGCTCCTGTGCTGAAGCAACAGGAATAATGGGGACCAGAAAGGTCATGTAAACCTTCAGTTCTGTGGGTCCTTCAACAACCAGCTCCTCCTGAGTAGAGCCATGACTAGCCCAGAACAGCATCTTGTCATGAAGCAGTGGGGACCCGGTCATTCTATCCTTCAAAGGGTGTTTCCTATGTAATGTCACATTAGATTTACACCTTTTGTCTGCTTCTCTGTCTTCTTTAATCAATGTGTTACAGGGTTCTGTACTAGTCTCACACAGTTTTCCTAGTTATTTTTCTTCTTAACTTTTGTCCTAGCTTTCTCAGTCAGGACCTTCAAAAAGAATTGCCAGTCTCACAATTGGAGGTACACACCTTGATCCTACTCTGATACATGATGGCCCGGGCATCTTCAGGACTTAGTGTAGGGACAATAATGCAAGGAGTTTGATCCAGTGTGCATAACTCTAGTTGTGTATTGTTCTTCACATGTTTCTGCACTGTTCTGGTATATGCTGCTTGTCTTTCCACACACAGTATTGCTGTGGTGATGTTGATTCAACCAGTGACAGATGTCATTGGTTTTGGTCTCTGTCCTGACCTTATCTTAGGTGTATCTGGCTGAAAGGAGACCACATCAGGTTCAAATAGAAAGTCTCTGTGGTTAAAGGGGTAACTGGTGGCACTATGTAGTGACAGGGGTGGGAAGAGTGGACTGACTATGTCAGAAGATCCAACACTGTATCTGTATTGAATAATGGAAAGAGGGGCCGCTTCTGGCAAAGGCTGTGGAGAGGTGGCTTCTTGAGAGTCACGTCTATTTGTGTACATAGCTATGCACATCTTGATCTGGAGCTAAATCTCTAGCAAGTCTGAATCTGTGGCTTGGTTTGAATCTGCTGTGCTCAAAGTTGAGGCTGTGCTGTGCACCCTGCTTTTCAAAGAGGATTGGGAGCTCTTCTTGGGTGTGTGTACTCTCTTTCTGATTTAATTTGGTCCTAATTAATTTTCACAGTAATAGGATGAGAAGCAGAATTGCAACAGAGGAAATTCTGTTAGATAAAAGGAAAAAAATTACCACGGAGAAAGCATTTAGTCATCAAAACACAGGCCCAGGTAGGTTGTGGGATCTCTATACTTCGAGATATTCATTATTTGACTGGACAGACCTGAGGATCTAAGTTAACTTCAAAGGCAGTCCTGCTTTGTTCAGGGGTTAGATCACAGACCTGCAGAGATCCCTTCCCACCTGAGTTATTCTGGGATGTTTTGAACTGTGTTGACTCTTGTTTTGCTTTCACCTGCTTCTCACCCAACGCCGCCAGCCTTCAGTGCTGCGGATGTCCCCAGCACCACAAGATATGGTCCAGACCAGAGGAAAGAGCTCAGATATGCAGACGTGACTCTAGAATAGGATTCAGCGAAGCAAACTCATTTGGGTGGAGGAGAGTAAAAATAAAGCACTGCCTTTATCAGCGGGCTATGTCCAGAGGCCAAGGAATTAAACCAGAAACATACACAAGCCTTGCAATGGGGAGTGACTTAATCAGCTGGAATTAGCTGTGGGGTTTGTCACTTCAGCTTTTTGTGTTTGGAGTGATTACAATTAAAATGCAAAGGTCTGACTGCTTAAGTGCTCTGTGCTAATTGGGAGATCAGCATGCTTTCTTTTCCCTTTCTCCTCTAATCTATTTTAAGGCTTTGTTTCCAGTGCAGAAGGTGTGGCAAGACCAAGGATTTGAAAAAAGGGAGAGAGGTGGGAAATACCAAATCAAAACTGCGTAGGCAATTCTTCCAAAGCTGGGGAGGAGGGGAAGCACAGGGTTTTCCCTGCATAGGGAACAAATCTTCCCAAAGGAATGCAATAATCCTGCTTTGCTCTCCACTGGTTACTTTTTAACTCTGGTCCAACAGCTCTGGGATTTAATTGAATTGGATGGGTTAGTCAGGGGTGGGCATGTTTTTGCAGTCAGTCTGTGGGCTGGAGCAAACTGCCGTTCCTCAGGGCAACCAGTGGCCTCTTCTTCACCAGTGGGTGCTTTTCAGGGGTAAGACTCCTGGTTTTTGGAGGGGGCAGCTGAAGAACTATCACACCTTTCTTTCCATGTACTCTCATCCAAGCATCCTTCTAGCTTGCATTCATGAGGTAGATAAGGGCAGCAATTAGCACATCAACATAGCTGCCCCAAATCAGCAAGATGCTGCTTATGCCAGGAAGGGGGAAATCCCACTTGGATTATCTGAGTGAACAGTGAAAGGGAACAATCTAGAGCCTCCAGCATGCAGGAGCACACAGAGCAGAGACTTCTTCATGAACAAGTGGTGTCTGGGGAAGAGTCACTGCAGTTAGTGATGGGGCCAGTCCACAAGCCCAGCCAATGTGCTTTTGCTCCTGTGCCAGCTCTACTTTGGGCACCAGCAGAGACAGGTCTGTGGTGGGGTCAGGATTCAGGAGCACTGGGGCACTGGTGTCACAAAAAGAATAGCATTAGGTGCCATTATTGTCAAATGCCGCTATTCCCACTCAAAATTTACATTGTCAGCTCTGCCTCACAAAGAGGTGTGGTCAGCAGCAATGAGGAGCTGGACAAAATCACTGACATCTTCTGAATTCATATTTTAGGCAGCTGAATGCTTCTCGGTAGCCTTCTGCTTGTGCACATCACAGCCCCTTGACATCATGATATGTTACCACCTCCTTTTTGACGGAGTGCTGAGGCCCAGAGCACACCTGAAATCCAACAAGGTGACTCCAGCACAGCAGGGAGCAGAGCTAGCAAGAACCTCGATGACCATCAGGGGTTTGCAAAGCACAGCAAGGACTGGCAGGGAGAGAGAATGCAGCGAGTCACAGGCTGCTCCGCCAGCTGCTCAGGAGGGCAGATGGCCCTGGGGAGCCCCTCCTCAGAGATGGGCTATAGTGATTCTCTACAAACTTCATGACAGGCTCTGGAGGAAGGCAGGCATTTCATGTGCTCCATGTCTTCTTACTGGGAAGTAGCTGCAGCACTTACATTAAATATCATAAAACCACAGACTGCCCATCCTAAATTCCCCTTCCCTGGACAGGTTGCCCGTGTGCTATGGGGCTGAGGTGGATGAACGGGAAGTGTCTTTCTCCAGCTGGAGACCAGGGGTTGCCCTGAAACAGTTGAGAGGGGATGAATCCCTCCTCAAAGACATGCAGAGGACAGCGAGCGAAGGGTGTGCTGGGGCTGCGCTGCCCGTGCCATGGCCAGGGCCCGCAGGAGTCCTCCATCCCTAACAAGCCCTTCTCACGCCCAGCTGAGCATGTCAGCAGAGCAGCCCCATCCCCAGGAAAGGGGAGGATGGGTCCCAGGGGCTCTGCCGCGGAGTACCCAGCGATGCAGCTCCTGCTCTCGCTCCAGTGGTCTCCAGAGATGGGCAGCTGTGTGTGAAACGTGTTCATCTTTTTTTCATGAATTCAGCAAGAATTACCATAGGGAAGGGAGGGAGGAGAAAGGAAAGCGTGTTCTGATCCAGAGGCTGGGAAGGAGGGGGAAGCAGAATTGTGGAGGAAGGGAAGAGAGGGGGGCAATTGAGGAAGCCTGTAGCTGTTAGAGCAGAGGTACTGTGAAGACACTGGCTGTTGTCCATGATGGCTTTTCCTCCTCCATTTCCCACGCTTCTCCCTGTTTCCCCCCAGGCAGAGCTTGGCTCACACATGGGATACAGGCTCTCACCACCTCAAATCCTGAGCTGAGCACGAGCTGTGGCAGGGGATGGCTGTGTGCGGGGAACTCCCCTGGGTGGGCTGTTGTGTGTGTGCAGGGCCTGGCTGAGCCGCGCAAGGACCCTGTTCCGAACCAGGTCCTGTCAAGTCTCTACCCATTACTCTTGTTGGCTGGGTTTCTGCCTGTGGGAAGTGCTGTTAATGGTTGTTTGCTTAAGTGCAAGAGAGCAGAAGAGAGAGGGGGACACTTGCCCAGAAATGAAGGTGAAACTGGAACTCCAGTTCCCGGCTCAGAGAATATCTTCTGACTGCAGCAGGCTCATGAGACTTCGCCTTGTGTGGGCTGGCTCATTACCTCAAAAGTAATTGGGGCAGTAGGACAGGGTTGGCCTCTTGTATGTCACCGCTGTCCAGTGGGACACACAACTCGAGCCACTGCCACTTGGTTTTGTTTGGAAAGAATTTGGGAGCATCCCTGGGAGCCAAATGGTGTCTCTGTCATGAGGCCTTTGACTCTGCTGTTCCTGGCACTGAGATGCTTCTGGAGTCAGGAGGGAGAACAGCCGCTCAAAGAAAAAAAGTCAGTTTTCTTGTTCTCCTGACAAATGAATTTAAAATGAACCAGAATTTTGAGTGAAGCTGATAATAGCTGTGCTATTTTAATCCATCCGTGTCTCCCTTGCCTCTGCATCAGCAACGACGTCAAAGGCTCCTCAGCCAGGAAAGACCCTGGTCGGATCTCCTGGAAGCTGGCACTCGGCAGCGGCACAGGAGGATTGCAACGCGCAGCCGGCTGCAGCCCTGTCTCTGATAATTGGCTCTGTTCCTCTGAATGTAGCACTGAACCCTCTGCAGCTGAGCGTAAAAAATGTTGAGGAAGATTCCTCCTGCAACAACAAATCTCAAACCCATATAGCCTTAATAAATAAATAAGATTCCATGTTCCGCTCCCAGATGCCACTGTGGAAATCCAGACTAAGTTCAGTGGATGTATTCCAAAGATACCAGCACCAGGAAGAACTGAATTTAGCCCGAATGGCAGAGGAGGGAAATGGGATGCTTTTGCTCACTGCATTGAAGCATGAACATAATTTCTCCTGTGAAGTATTATAATGATTCTCTGAAATATAACAAAAGGAAGCTGTGGCTCCTTCAGCATCATGTCTTTCTTTAGCTGCCCTTCACTGATAGTACCAGAAGTACTATGTCCCTGCGTGCCTGGGGTGCGGTGCCACAGAGGAACACGTCTTTGGGGTTTGTTAAATCCAAGCATATCCCGGGTGAGGTCCCTGATGTTTGTGATGCCCCTCACAGCACAGGGAACAGCAAGCTGGGAGGCCTTCTGTGACATGGACTGCAATCCCTTCTGCCTAAACTTGAACCTCATCTCTGGTGATACTCAACAAAAATCTCTTCTTTGCCAGAAATTAGGGCAAAGCCCTCCTTGATCTTTGCACGAGGCAGATCAGCTGAGCATATGAAAATTGTAAGAAAGGCAGAGGTGATGTAGTTTTACTCCTTCAGCCTTTTTCTTTTTTTCCTGTAACGTGCCTCATTCAAGTTCCAAGTAATTTTTTTTACCTTAATTATATTTTTTCCTTGAACACCCCAAATTTAGCAGAAGGTTCTTTAAAAAAAATAAAACTAAATGAAATCCTGCAAACAACACAAAACAAACAAAAAACCCCCAACCAAACACACCCATCCCCCCGCCCCCAAAAAACCCCACAATGCAGAAGAATTTCTTTGTTACAAACTTGATGTCAGCATCTGTGGAAATGAAATATTTAGCCCAATTCAGTGCTTATCCTTCTGGTGTTTGCCCTAGTCTGAGCTGCCACTTAAGAAAATGAACAAACAAACAAAAAATAGTCTAACCTTTTCCCTTACAATGATAGCTTCAAAGATGTAAATTCAGGACTTGGAATTCATCATCATGAGCTTCTCTGCATCTACCAGATTGTTTGGGGGAACTTGTGATGTCCCACTATGGCTTCTGAGGCTCATCAGCGCTATCATGTCACTTCTCTCCCTACCCCCAGCTCTATCTCCATGTACTCATCTCATTCCCAAATGCCAGTGCTGATACATGCCCTGGGGAGAAGCAGCTTCAGGCCCTGTAGGGCACCGAGATTTTTGAGTCAGTTGTTTTGTTATTTGCTATGGCTGCTTCTTCAGCCCAGTGATGCATGGTTCTTGGCTCTGGTGGGCGCAAGGTCAAGGGAGCATGCTTGCAGAGACGAGGGGGACTTGCACCTCTTCAGACGTGTGCCAAGCTCCAGGCCAGGTTGCTCTAACACAAACTGAATAATCCATCTTGTAGGGATTCTTTAAATTGACCTTTAAAGAACCCCTAATGAGATTCTGTTTGAGGATTTGGTCTTGATTTATTTTTGGCAGCAATAACAACCAAAGCCCAAATAATAATTTTAGCTTTGGGTACCCCGGGAGCCTTAACGAATCCAAAAATATTCCTGAAAAGCAACACAGCAGTGGCTTGCCTTTTCCATAAATTGCAAAAAAATACTAACCCTGAGAGAAAGGTTTTTTTAATGCTAAAAGTGAATACATTTTCAGCCAAAATAGAGGTTGATGTAACAAATTTGACCTTTCTTGCTTGATCTTGCATCATTCTGGTGCTTTTTTGCTAGCACGCTGCTAATCTGGGGCTTTACCACACCACAATTCAAACGTATTTTATCTCAAGCATAATATATCCTCTGCTGCAAGGTTGTGAGCCAAGCTGGGGAAGCAGAAGAGCCCACCAGCGCCAGGGTTTTCCCACCTTGAGGGAACCTTTTGTGTCTCTGCTGTTAGCAATGCTGAGGATGCCTGGCCAGTCGTGCTGCGGTCTGGTGAGGGGTCCCCTTCACGTGGCCCCCAGGTTTCCATGCCTTAGACACTGGTGGTGGGCATCATCCACACAAACCTCACATAGGGCTGCCACCATCACTAGACCAGGTTAGTGTGGCTTTGTCTTGTGAAGAACTGATGAAACAGCAGTGGTAATGAGAAGCCAGTGAAATAACGTGTTTTTATTCCAGCTGAGGCTCTTGCACTGATTATTTATGTCTTGGGGACAGAAAATTCAGTCTTTACCCATTCTCCAGTGGATGGCTGGGTTCCTTGTCTGGAGAATGCCTTCACCTTGGCCCAGATAAGCCAGTTGTCCCCTACCTTGGGAAAGTCATGGGCTCCCTGGAGGCCTGCCAGCTCTCACCTTGTCCCTCTGCAGCAACGTTGATGCTGGGAGTCAGCGTGCTCTGTTTGCTTTTAATGACCACAGCGATGTTCTCATTGCAGATGAGCCTGTATGTGTCTAAAGCAGCAAAATTAAATTCCCCCTGGCCCCTTTCCCCAGTCAAAAATGAAAAGTACAGCAAGGTTGGAGGGGAAAAGGCACATCTGGGTGTCCTGTGTGCTCACCCTTACCAGAGGCACAAGCCGTCTGTCTCTCGTGGGGTTTCTTTGAAAAGCTTTCCTCCCTGATCGGCTGAGCCCCGTCCCCCAGGGCTGAGGATGAGCCTCAGGTCACGGGCCTCCAACTTTTTGATTTCCTCTGAAAGTCTAGATATAGAGTCCCTTGGGTATACGACCGTAGTCATGGCCTTGCTTACGTAGTCTTTGGAGGAAGCCAGAGAGGGGTTATGAGTGTCTCGGTGAATTATTTGCTTTTTTAGTAATCAAAGAACAATTCTGTAAAGTCAAAAGTAAATGTGGGATGGAGAAGGTCTCAATAAATCATACATTTTCAAAAAAATTTTAAAAAACCCTATGCAAACATGCTCTAAGCGAAAAAGATCCATCTTTTTTCCATAAATGTATATTAATTTATGGTTCACAATACATGGCATTTAAAGGATCAACCAGGAAATGAAACGCAAAAATTACCAGGATAATATTTCAGCACCTTAAATGTGCTTATTTGGTCCCTTTTAGATCTTATTTTTCATTTGATATTTTCATTCTCATTTAGGCTGAAAAAAATGCATATGTAACATCAAAACCACACCTGAGCTGGAAAAATTATTTCCCTCTGTTTTTGAATGGCTCCTTTCCCAGCCTGCCAGCCACCCACCCAGCTCTTTGCAAAGTCCCTTTGGGCACGAGCAGTCTGCCAGCAGCTCGTTTCTGCAGCCCCAGGCCTGCAAAATTCTACTGCTGTTCCTACAAAGGTCTGATTGCTCAGTGGGATGCCCCAAGAAGCATTTGGCTGATAAGCCACCACTGGCTGCTCCACGCGTGCTGCTCCCTCTGCTTGCGCCTGCCCGCAGTGCTGAGCTCCTGCCAGCCAAAAGTACGTGGTGCTGGCTGCTGGCTTTGTGTCTTGGTCTCCATATCCTCTATCAAAAGCAGTGTCACAGCTGTGGCCATGATGGGACCTTGCACAGCCCCTTGCAAGGCCAGCAGTGCTGCTTTAGCCACCCAACAGAGGATACTGGCTGCTCCTGGCACCCTTCTCCTGATTCTGAAAGGGTACCAGTCAGTACCTGAGTCTTCCTGACGAGGGAAGGTAGGAGTGCAAAGGAGAGATATGAAGCAGCCATTCACTTTCTTGGGGCTGGCTATGAAGCCCTAGGACTAGCGATGTTGTCACTGAGGAGGAGGCAGAAACACTTTTGGCACTGAAATCTTGTACAACGGGCACCAAGAAGAGGGTTTGTGCAGATGTCTGTCTTTATTTCACAGAATCACAGAATGTTAGGGATTGGAAGGGACCTCAAAAGATCATCTAGTCCAATCCCCCTGCTGGAGCAGGAACACCTAGATCAGGTTATGCAACTTTTCTGTGCAGACAAAGCATCTCTGGATAGAAAGGGTATATGAGAGATGCAGGTCTGAGAGAGCATGAGCAACAGAAAGAGGAGGGTGAGCATCTCTGATTCAGCCCTCATCACTCTGGGAATTTCAGCAGCTGCAAAAAAGCTTGTGTCTCTTGGGGAAAAGTGACTTGTAACTCCCCACGGGACCTGACTATGACAAAATCCAGCTGTAGCTGCAGCAGACAAATGTGCCACTGTGAGCCTTGGACCTCTCTCTCCCTCGAGATGTGTTACTCTTAATGCAAACCTCAGCTGCTGCTTCCCAGCCTCCTTGAGGAATGCAAACGATTTTCTCACCCCCAGCTTTACTTACAGAGCAGTTACATTGAGCTCTGTTTAAACCAGACACCGGGACGACAGTCCAGGATAATCCCTATCCCCGTATTTCTGCTTCCTGTAAACCTGGACTGTTGCTAGAACATGGGCCAGATGAAATAGCTGAATGGATCGTTGCTCTCTGTGTGGAGAACAAACCATCTTCACATGGCTAAGGTTTTGCCTACACCAGTTATCTGAACTGGTAGCTGAATCGAGTGAACCGTGCTAGTCTGGGTGCCCTCAGTTTGGGCTAAGAAGAATTTATTTTGGAGGCAGAGGACTTAATTTTAATGTTTTCCTCATGGGTTCAGACTAAATTGCAATAGGAAATTAGGGCATCCTCACAGCATTTGTGTAGGTCTAATGTAATACACTTAAAAGCCTAGGTTTAAAGCTCACCTAAGCAGTTGTTGATTTTCTTTTTGGAGCTGGTTTAATTATATCAGTTTAGAAAATAAGGTCTTCAGCATGTTGGATGCTCCTGTGAAAAAGTTTTTTCTTTGTCTCGTTATTTCACTAGAACTATGCTGGTACAAACACTCCACTGAGAATATAGGGGGAAAAAAAGAGAGCAAGAGAAGTAATCTAGACTCAGCCAAGCAGTTGTCTGCTCAAAACCCTCCAGAAGGTTTACATGAACACGCTTGTCCTGCTGGGCTCAGCCTACTGAAATCAGCCCAAAACAGCTCACAGACAAGATGTCTCCAAGCTGCATTGGATAGGTGACTGCACTGTGTCACTCATCTGAGCTGCTTGCTGGAGCTCCCCAGCTTGGGTGCAGCCTACAGGGAACACCATGGGCAAGTCCCACTGGTCCTTGCCTCTCCTGAGCTTTTTGAACTCTGGTTTCAGCACGGACCAAAGCTCAGAAGCAGACATTCATGAACATATTATGTAGTGGGCATGTGAAGAGAGCAAGTTAGTTCAATTGTACTACAGCTAAGGTAGATTTAGATCTCTACAAAGTGTGGCACTGGCTCCTGTTTTACATCCAAAGTGTTCTCTTCCATCTTAAAAATGGTTCTGACATGTGCTGAGTACTGGAGGGGCTATGATCAATTGGTTAGAATGAGTTTATTAAATAAGAGAATTCCCAGAAGAAATTGGAAATGGGGCACTCGTAATTATCTCCATCAATTGAGATGCATTCTGAAAACCTGAGCTTCCCCTCTCTGGCTTTGCTGCAGCTCTGGTGGTTTGCTGGTTGATCTGCTTTTCTCCTCCGAGCACTGGGGGATTCCTTCCTCAACCCTCCCCACCATGCCTTGAATAATCAAAACAAATATACCAAATAGCTGAAAAATATCCTTTTTAAAGTAGACCAAACCTGTGTGCAAATTTGGGTCAAATTCCAAAAACAGTTTCAGCCAAAAGCATGCAAGACGTGTTGAAACATTTTTGTTTTGACATCAAACTGAAATGTTTTGAAATGGCCTTTATTAAAATTTCAAAACTGATGCAAATTTTGTTTAGCCTGACATTAAAAACTAGACTAGACAATAAAGGAAGCTTTTCTTTTCCTATTGAAGGAACCACTTAGTCTTGACTTTAATGATCCTTAGGGTGTTATTTTGTTTTGCCAAAATGGTTGATCCAAATTTCCTCTGATTGCTTTAGGTTCAGCCACTCGTATGAAAAATAGTCTGTTCAGCCAGCTGTAAGTCATACATCTCTTCCAGTTTCTTGCCTTCTGCCCTGGCTTTCCTCCTGCATGGTCTGTTTGCCTCCTTCCCCCAACTAGTTTGATGCCAGTCCTCACTAAACCCTCTCTGTTTGTGATACACCCCCTCTTCTCAAGGCTGTTCTCGGTGGAGGGCCATCTAATTGTTTGGCATAATTCCTTTATTATTCAGCGCCACACATGTATGTACACATAATAGGAATGAATAATGGATGCTAATAATGCATAATTAATTCATGATAAGTGTCTGTTACAAAGTCAGCATCAGAAGTGGGATCACAGCAGGGAAATTCCCCATCCCCCTCTCAGGCTCAGGTTTGAAAAGACCCAAGCTCAGTGTGCACCATAGTGCTGCTCTGAATTACAGAACAGAGGTCTGGGGCGAGGAGGAGAGATTGTCCCCATGCACTCAGAGCAAAGGGAAGGGCTGAAAACTGCAGTGCCCGGAGCTGAGTTACTGCCATATAGCACTGTGTGAAATTGGGCTGGGCACCTCCCCCACTTGCTCCTCATCCTTCCCAACCCAGGACAGGCCATTAGATCAACACCAGCTGCTCTTCAAACTCCTACTGCTGTCAGGGAAGACCTGGGCAGAGCCTTATCCCTCCCGCTTAATCATATTTGTTCCCCCATGTCACCATCAGTCAGGTTGGCACTCACGCATGACAACTTTGATCTTCCCATCTGTGCTGCGGGAAGCCTGGCAGGGCTGAGGTTGCCTGCTGAGGACCATTAAAGCCTACTTGTTAATGTACCTGATGTCTGAGGCTCTTTGCACCGAGTCCAAGAGCCAGGGTTAGGCTTGGAAATAAGCACAAGTGAGTTCCTACAGCCCTGAACGCCTGCGCTGCTGTTCGGGGAGCACCCACACCTCCTCCACCTCTTCTGCCTTCCATTGAGCATTAGCAAGGCTCAGATGGTCTCTGGCTGGGACCAACAAGGAGGATGTGTATGTGATGAGGAAGGAGCCTCCAGCACAAAGCTCTTCCTTCTTCCCGAGTGCCACTGCCTGTCCTCAATTAACAGTTCCTGTCCATGTGAACATAGGCAATATCTCTCTGTAGCTCACAGAGTCTGTTTGCATGGTAAGTATAAACCCCATGTGTGTTCAGAAGAGTCCTCATTCATTCCCTGACAAGAAGGGAGAACACTGTTTTGTCCAAGTAGACTGTAGGCATGGCTGAGACCATGATTTCATGCCCCATCAGCCTATACATCCTTGTCACATCTGTGAGGACAAGAGATGCAATGCAAGCTAGATGGTCTTAGTTGTGGCCCGTAAAGGAGCTTGGTCAGGCTCTAACCTCTGTCACGGGCATGGGAGACCCCAGCATCACCAACTTCTGAAGGCAGCAGTCAGAGGCTCTGGCTCACAAGTTGGAGAAACCCTGCTCCCACCTCATTTCCACTGCTGCAGCCAGGCTTGTGAGGACCAGAGACTAATAAAAGCTTGAAATACACTCACAACAGCACCAGCAGTGCTAGTGCTGAGCGACTGTGCAAAATCTTTGCTGAAATGTTCCATGGCTTCTCTGCTATTCACTTTCCCCTGACCCTGCTTCCTACATGTCCCTGTTTCCAGTTTGGCCAATGCCAAAACTAACAAGCCGCTGCAATGCTGCTGCTCTCCATCACTGTTCCTTCTGCTCCTCCTTCATGTTTGGCTCCACACTCCTCTCCACTTGTCATCACTGATAGTGGAGCAGCTGTTGCCAGCCAAAGTCTTACTTAAGGGGAAAAAAGTTTAAATGAGCTAGGGACAGAGCTGGGCTGTGAAGAGACCTAACTAACAGACCCAGGGGACCAGCATCTCACCTGTGGAACTGCAAATACACCTCCTCCCAACCCAACATGCATTCAGCTTCACAGGAGCATTTGTATCTTGCAGAGCATAGCTGTTCTTCCTTCCTTCACCCACGGGACAATTAGTAAGATCTAATGCTTCCTTCCATGGATCTTCTGGGACACTTACCCTCTCTTTAGACCCTGAGGCCACATCACCTGGCAGAGCAAGACACATTTATCTCTTACAGGCAGCCATCTCCTTGTCATGATCTGCCACCACCACCTGGGAGTCCTCTCCTCCCTGCTGCCCTTTGCACAAGTCCTACACCAGCTGCCAAGTGATGGGAATGCTTTTCCTATGCCATCCTGCAAACCTAATGCAAGAGAGCTCTGCTGATCCCAGGCACACACTCCCATCCTCCCAAAGCCTGCAATACCACCAGTTCAGCTTGCCTCCCACTTTGTCAAGTCAAGACTCATACACAGAGTACAGTCCCACCATGGCAAACTGCTCTCTTCCTACCCTTGGCACATGCTGCCTCCAAACTCTCTGCCTCAATGTGATGTGGTATGGCACCAGCACACAAAAAGTCAGATTTCTCTTATAAGCAATTCAAGGCATTTAAGTTGTATCAAACACAGGAAAAAGCTCGTGATTCTGCACCACATAAAAACACAGTAAATTTTCAAAAATGTGTTTGACAAATCCATCAAGTTACATCAACAGAGTGCCTGGTGTTTCTGGATTTCTCCATGCATGCTATTAAAGCAGTAGGATTTTGCCAGAGGCTTTCACCAGAGCTGAGCTGCACCCTGGAAATGCAGATTTCCACAAGCTAATTTTATGCTCACAACCAAGCACATGAGCTGTGTGGTCTTATCCCCTCAGTCATTCCAAAGTCAGTAAAAGCGCTGTACATGCGACAGTAGGAAGTGTGGTTCACTGTATTCCCCACCTACCTGGTGACTTATTTCTTTAATTTCTAGATGTGCTTGCTGCAAACAACCACCACATCCTGGCTCAGTCTTTGCTGTTTAGGCACTGACAGTCTGAGCACGGGGGCAGGTTTTTCTCCTTCCGTCCTCCCTTTCCCATCTTCTCTTCCCATTAAATCTAGCAGGAAAGGAAAGCCAAGGAAAGGAAAAACAAACTGGGGACAGAGGGTGACCGCAGTGCCAGCAGTACCCTCACCAGCCAGGGTGCAACCTCACCACATTGAACAAGGCAGACTGGTGACAGTAAGAGACCTTGGTAAGCCTGTAGCCACCATCATGATGGGGCATCCACAGCTGCTCTGGGCAGCCTGTTCCAGTGCCTCACCACCCTCATGGGGAAGAATTTCTTCCTTATATCTAATCTGAGTCCACTCTCAGTTTAAAGCCATTACCCCTTGTCCTATCACTACATGCCCTTGTCAAAAGTCTCTCTTCAGCTTTCTTGTACATTCCCTTTAGGTATTATAAGGCTGCTATAAGATGTCCCTGGAGCCTTCTCTTCTCCAGGCTGAAAAACCCCAACTCTCTCAGGCTGTCCTCATAGAAGAGGTGCTCCAGCCCTCTGATCATCTTTGTGGCCTCCTCTGCACTCACTCCAGCAGGTCCATGTCCTTTTTATGTTGGGGGTCTCAGAGCTGGACACAGTACTGCATGTAGGGTCTCACCAGAGTGGAATAGAGGGGGAGAATCACCTCCCTCAACCAGGCTGGTCATGCTTCTTTTGATGAAGCCTAGGACACGGTTGGCTTTCTGGTCTGCAAGCATACATTGCGGGGTCACGTTGAGCTTCTCATCAACCAACATCCCCAAGCCCTTCTCCTCAAGGTTGCTCTCAATCCTTTCTCCACCCAGTCTGTATTTGTGCTTGGGATTGCCCTGCCCCACGTTCAGGACCTTGCACTTGGCCTTGTTGAACTTCATGAGGTTCACACGGGCCCACCTCTCAAGGTCCCTCTGAATGGTATCACTTCCCTCCATCTTCTGTGAAAAGAAGAGTGTTGCTGTGGATGTGTGCTATTCTGAGCCATGAAATGGCCAGGTTGGCTGGAGCGAAATGGAGGGTAAATTGCTTCTTAAGGATAGGTGCTGGCACATAGATAGCTTTGACATTCCACAAATTGGGAATTTTAAGGAGAAGGATCTTTGTTGCTAGGAGAACTATGTCCCAGTCCCCAAATTATATTAATCCTGGGAGCAAGAGCTTTGTTTTATGATACCAGCAGATACTTTGTAGAGGAGCATGTTGCTCTGTCATGCTGCTACATGAACAATGCTGTCTAAACAGGAGGTGTTCTTCTCCCTGACTTCCTGAAATCTTACATTTAGAGGGGAAAAAGAGGTGATGTTTGATTGCCCACCCTCTATGCTAACGGTGCCTCATCTCAGAAGAGCTGGTGTTCACATACAACAGAGGTGCCTATCACCCTGCTGTTCACCAGCCCTGTTCAATCAGCCCTGCCTGCCGCAGCTGTCGTGAGTTGGAGCTAAAAGGAGCAAAGTCCAGCAGGAGAAGGCTGCTTTAGGAGGAGGGCTGGGACAGGGGTAGATCTTGGAGAGTATTTTTTTGATGCAGGCTTTCAGGTAAGTGTTGGGGTGTGCTGTATTATTGTCTAAGGATCAGGTGAAGTAGGAGAGTTCAGTGTGAAGATGAGGGTCTGAAGATGTGAAGCTGCTGCTAGAGATTTTCCTGAGAGGTTGAGTAGGTGGTGAGGAAGAGGAGGAGCAAGAAAAATCAGAGAAAGGGCAAAATAAGGAGTGGCTTGGGGAATGGAGAAGTTGGCTTTGCCTGTATCTTAAGTCTGGAGCTCAGAGCTGAGGGTGGTTTTAATCTTCCCACCAGTGTTCATGGATGTGTTACTGAGAGGATGCAGGGCAGTATCAACACGTGGTCTGCAAGCAGGGCAGTTGGCAGACAGTTTGTTGCATGCTTGGCTACAGGATTTGACCAGGCAGGTTTTGAGCTCTGCAGGGGAAGGCTCAGAGCTATGTCTTGTGTGTGCCTGTGCTCTTCCAGAGGTGCAAAGACATACTGCACCCTTATGGGTCCACAATGCCTTTTTTCACAGAGGAAAACTGGATTTCCATGGTTCTGTGGGGCCAGAAGCAGGAGCCCTGTCTGGCTTTGGTTGTGTTCACTGAATACTAGCTCTGCCTAAGCCTGGCCTGAGATTGCCTATGGAGCTTGTGGTCTTTTTTCCCCCCTACAGAGTGATCTCTGCTGGTGGCAGTTTGATCGTCTGATGGTCTGTTGACAGTTAATGATTGTCACAATTTAACCAAAAAAAAAAAAGTTATTTACCAATTTTCTTTCCTGTGGGGCTGAAAATAATAGAAAAATCAATCTAAACTACATAACACTAAGAAAACAAATAGATTATCCAAGGTGACCAAATTAAGTTGCTCACAGAACTCATGGTGGTTCTGTCGAGTTGCAGCCGTGGGACTCCAAAATAATTATTGCTAGCTGCCAGATGTGTGACAATTTGGGACTTTTTGGGGGGAGCGTTGGTTCTTCAGTGGGGGCTGGGAGAAGGGAAGTGCAGACACTTCATACAATGGAAAATGTGAAGATAACTGCTGGCATCACATAGGTTTAATTGCATTTGGTGTTGGTTTGTGGTTGGTTGATTTTTTTACTATTCAAAAGAAGTACACAGATAATAGCAGTGATATGAATGGCACTTTCCAAGGTGAAATGCAGAAAAATTCAGAGTGTGAACAAGGTTCTTTGGTAATGATGTGGAGAGTCTGTTTTCTCGCAGTAAAAGGCAATGTGGGGCAGTGGGTATCCTACAGAAATACTAAAACAAAACCAACATCCTTTAGGAATGAAGGCAAAACAAAGGTGAGAAAATGAATTGAAGCTGTTTGGTTTTCTGGTGGGTTTTTTGTTTGGTTGGTTGGTTTGGTCTTGTGAGTTTTGTTGTAGTTTGTGGTTCATTTGTTTGGTTTTTTTCTGGCTGTGTCACTTGCAAGACCACGTTTTAGCTGTGATACAGTCAAGGTGCTAGATAACATGCTCTTGAATTTTTCTGCCTTTAATGAGGTATTCCTGGAACACTGTTTTATGGTGTTAAAGATTAAGCTGAGACACAACAGGAGGGGAGAGTAAGGCTTGCAACACAGTGGGCAGTGGACTAGTAGGAGAGAGGCTTCCAATCACAGAAAAACGTTCCCCTTTCTTTGGAGAGTGGCGTATCTGGAGTAGCTACAGTATTGAACTGTCACCTCTGAAGAAAGGCTCCTAGAAAAGACACAGCGCAGGTAAAGAGAAGGGAGGAGAGAGGCAGCACAAGCTCTTTTGAGGAGAGAGTTGCAGATGGTACATTCCCAAGGGGATGCATCTGTGCCAGTGCTGAGCTTGGGAGCATGAGTTTTGTAGGTGTCAACAGACAAAAGGTTTGGAGCACGGACTGTACTTTCTTATCCCAAGTGCAGCACCAATCAGCATTTTGACTCTGATTTGCTTGGGTATTTTTTTGCTTTGTTCTCACATGCACTTGAATGACCTACTGGTGAGGTTAGACCTCCCCTGGTTTGTGTACTCAGTGAGGGTTTAGGGCCAGGTCCCTGTTCCCAGCAAATGCTGGTCTCCCTTCTCTGTTGTGCAGCAGCAGCCAACCCCTGCAAGATGTGCAAGTACAGTCTCTTGGCTCACTGGCCTGTCCAGGCACTGATTGCCTTGCATCCCTTGTGATGCATCTGGCTGAAAGTTCAGCCAATGCTGGGAGATGCCTGGAGAAATCCCTGTCAGCCTTAAACCACCCATTGAGGTCCTTCAAGTTGGCAAAGCAGTTGGGAAGCTGGGAATAGCTGCTGGTCCCATTCTACATCTGGGATCACAGGAGGGCACTGACATCGCAGCTGCTTATGGTAAGAGAAGGAGGTTGAAGCTGGTTTTTAAGGGAAAAAAAAAAAAAAACACAACTGCGGGGAAAGCTGGACAATTTGAAGTACAGAGCAGTTTGCCTACCAACAATTAGTCCTAAACTTCTACACTTTTTCTCCTCCAGTAAAAACTAAGACGTATTTCTCCTCTCACTGTGGCTTTGTCTAAATTGAATGCGGTCCCACTTGTGCTTAATTTGGCTTTCTATTACCCATGTCCTTTTTTTTTAAAAAAAAAAAAAGACATTTTTTTCCTAGATTTAGTAAAATCAGGGATTTCTCTTTCTAAAGACACAACTTGAGGAATTGAGGCAAATTTGCTGATTAACTTCACTTGAGAAAAGAAAGTTGAAACACTTTACTTGGAAAACAACAGATCTAAACACCTGGGCACTTCAGTGTAAAGTGGTGGTGTGGTTTTTTTTTTTTTTAAGTGGTTAAATAATTCAAAGCAAAAATGAGTTATCCAGCGGAAATACTACCTTGAGTGAGCACCACTACTGGAAACTACCGGTTGTGATATTGGGAAGATGCCCAGCTTTCTCCCTTTTTGATTAATGTCGGTGATTCATGGCTTTTAATTTTTGTAGCTTTCACGGTGAAGAGGAAACTGCTTTTGGAAAACCTCTGCCACTTTCCCTTTGACAACTGGGCTCCTGTAGTTTGAGGCTGCTTTTAATGTTATTCAGCGTAATTAAGTGGGGTAAGAGAGGGGCTTCTGTAGTCGCAGTGGTGTTGCCTTAAATGTGGAGTACACTTAAAACAGGATTAGCTGGCAAGCTGGTTTAGGGCATGGAGTTAGACAATGCAGTCCTCCCAAATCTGGCTTTGTATATGGAAAAGGAGCTTGAAGAACAAGGGGATGAGGGCAGACTTGCTGCCTGGCTGGTAACATGAAGCCAACTCTCCCCTGCTATCCCAGGCTCACCTGGAGGAAAAGGGACAAGCTTGGCAATCTGAGAGGTTACTTTTGCAAGGAGCAAAAGGAGACAAGGACTTGGTGAGGCCCAGGGGATGAGTGAGCAGATGCAGCTGCTGCTGCAACTTGGATTCACTTGCTGTCTCACCAAGGGAGATTTGCCTGTGCAGCATTTTAAAGAGGTGCGTCCCATCTCCCTGGATGTGCTGTCACATTCCCTAGTTGGGGACAGTTGTGTTCCCTGCTTCCTGAAACGGCAGACCCCCTGAGAGCTTTTCACCTCCCCAACATGACACAGAGATGAAATGAGGCCTTTCCTGGAAAGAGAACTTTCAGACAGGTGGGATAAAAGGAAAGAGTGTGTTTATCCACAAATCAGATTATAGTTCCAGGAGGTTAGGGGAAGGGAAGCAGTGCTTGGAATTTCAAAATAAATTTAAAGGAATAATTTAGGGTTCTGCCACTGAACAATGCCAATGAGCTGGCTGGGAATAAATCAGACTGCACTTGCACAAAGTGACCTGGAAAGATATTACTGCCTGTCCCTTGGCCAAACCTCGTCACTATTGGGCGTCATTGAATGGAGGGTGAGGTAACCCTGGTCGGAGCCAGGGAGGGCTCAGCTGGGGACTGAAACCTGCTGGGCAGGAGCTGGAGAGCCTCTAAGGTGGCCTTCATTCCAGACCACAGAAATCTCTGCTCTGAGTAGACCAACCCTTGTTGGTACCATTTTGCCTCTTGAAAATGCACACAACATCTTTTATTAAAAACCCTGCAGATGAGTTAACAGCTGGGAGAAGCTGGAATATGATTAATGTCTCGTGAATTAGCCCTGGAGGTACTTTATGGAAATAAGATTTACAACACTATTACACGCAGTCCTGAATGTGTTTTACATTTTTAAATGAGGGGAATGAATGTTTCTCTCTGCTCTGCTCCTTTCTCCCTTGGGCCCTTGCCGAGGTACAGAAATACAATCCCTGCTGATTTGGGATGGGAGGTTTTGATGCTGGGGGAGGTATTGGACTGTGCAGTTAATTGAATGATCTTACTGACCCTGGCACTTTATCAAGCATGGAATAAAAATGTGTCCTGACGTGCAGGACACAATTACAAGTCATTAACAGAGAAGTTATAGATGCTAGGATGGAAAGAAGGGATCCATCAGGCTGTTTTGTCCATCTTCTCTCTGCCAACATATGATTCTTCCTGACAGCATATGGTTAGATGCTTCTGGAATAATTTAGCTCCTGACACCTTTCGAGCAGTGTGGTGCTTCAAGCAGTCCCATTTATTTTGGTTTTTTAAATGTTCTGCTTAAGATTTTCCTTCCAGACTACTCAAGTCTTGCTAGAGGGAGACGGTAATCTCTGTGGAAGTGGTGGTAGGTGGAGCCCCTGCCTGGTTACTGTGCCATGCTGAGGAGGATGCTCTGTGGAGACCTTCCTTAAGAGGAAAGGCAAGTGTCCCCTCCCGGGAGCCCTCTGCAGCCAGGACCATGGTACCCTGGGTTTGCCTCGCTACAAGAAAGGTAATGAGTGACCCTGGTCGGCAACAGCAAATCTTTCCCATTCCTTATGCATGTCATCTTGCATCTGAAGAGAAGCTGGACTCCTGAAGCTGTGTGACTGCCTTGCACAGTGCAGACCAAGTGTGATCTCTCCTAGTGTATTCAGGAAAGACTAGAAATGGACAGCTGAAGTTCTCAGTCTGGTGATTTTGGTAAAGTCAGCCCAAAGGAGAGGCAGAGAGAGGAAGGAAGGAAGTATCCTAGGAATGGGCTAGATGGGACAGCTGAAAAGCAATGAACCCCACACTCCCATCACCAGAACTGACAACAGAGGATGAGACCAAACTAGTTGAGGTAACTGCACAGTAGAAAACCTGATGAAAATATAAGAGATGGTCTTTGGCAGTGAGCCTTTCTGCCAAAAGCCTGTCTCTGTCCCAGACTATCTCAGATGATCTTGGACCCTGACATGATGCCACCCTATGAACGGGTCCAGTCAGACCTGCCTCGATGTCTGGTATGATATCTGCTCCAGGCAAGCTGAAGGCTACAATTATTTGCTGGTTTGCTGAACACTTTTCAGTAGATTAAGCAATCTGAGAGAAATTGAGATCTTTGTGAGCAGAAAGTGGAGGTGACATATCTCCCCTTTACCCTAAATACAGTGGAGGAGTGGGACACCTGAGCCACAACCAGACTTAAAAGGTACTAATGTGACACAAAGCCTAGCAGTCCCTCCCAGTCATTTCTGTGATATGTCCAGGAAAAACTTGTTTTCTTCTCTGAACTGCAGGTCAGGAAACCCAGCTCAGCTGGGAGCGGTGTCTAAAGCACAGGTAGCTTCTGGGAAGGTGGGTGCCTGTGTGAATGTGGAGCAAAGACTTGCCTAAAGCTCCTGTGTGGCGTGTAGCCAGGGCCTATAGGGGACTGTGACATGGGTCAGCTCTGCCCTGTGGCCGCGCTAGCCGGCCCCACTGGCAGGTACCCCTGTGCGATGCGCTTTCCTAGCACAGCTGAAGAGCCCAGCTGCTGCAAGTTGTTGTGATTAGGAGTTAAGATCAGTCTGCTGGACTTCGAGGGGACAAGTGACTTTCTTCCAGGCTCACAGACACAGAGGGGCTGTGGTGTAGTATTGGGAAACTCCTGTGGCTGAAGTCGGCAGAGATGTTTATGCCAAGTCTGTTTTATTATTTTAGTTTTTATTACCATCTAGTGGCAGGCCTTGGGAACTGAAGTCTGAAGCCAGACTTAAAATTTTTATCCCAGAAGATTGCATGACATAATCTCATAGCCCCTTACTTTCCCTTTATATTTTTGCCTTCGCTAATTTTATCTTTCAGTTGGAATTATGTTTCCATGAATTGTTGGCTTCCCACAAATTCAGCCCTGAATTTCCATGTTGGAAGGATTACGTATACTTGTTTTAAAACCTATGACTCCCTAGATATTCCAGTCTTTTGCAAAGCATAGCTTGAAGGCAGCAAACAAATCCTAGAAGATGAATATCATTTAAATTAACTTTAAACTAATTTAGGATCAATTGATGAGAGGGAGCTGATCAGGGGCTCTGAATATGCTAAGCCATCATGGTCTTGACTTCAAGTTTTAAGGTCAACTTGCTCAACACTGGAAAGCTGCTGAGACACATCAGGAGGCCTTGTAAGGGTGGTACCATGTGGGAACGAACAGGTGTTTTGGGTGAACAGGCTGCATCCCTGAAGGAGTTTCCCGGTAGAGAGATGAAAACCTGCCAGGAATGAGCATGAGTTGCACAGGGCACAGGAATGTTCTGTCTTTGACCTTACTGCAGGCTCTGTACTGGTTTAAGTGAAAAGCACTGAATCTGCAATTCTCAAAATTAATGTTAAAGTGTAGCACATAAGTAAATGTACTGAGCTTTGTGGTTTAACCTGACTGCCAATCTAGGTGTGTATCTAAGCATTTCTAAGGTGCAAGTCTCCTTTAGTTTCTTTAAAAAATATATATATACAAAACCCTCTGAATTAAAATAATTCTGCCCTCAAATACTGTATACCTTTGAACAGATCACCTGCAAACTTCCTGTACTGTCACTCATGTGATGTTCACAAATCTTTAATCTAAAGTTGAAATCTTTCAAGAATCCCTATCTGAAACAACATCAAATTCACCAGGTGGAAACCTGCACTTCCACCACAGAGATAAATAATCCTAGACATGTACTTGTATAAACTCTGCACTATCTTCTGTAGCTCACTGCAGTTCTCTTGAAGAAATTATTCCAGACAGAAGGACTGTGTTCTTACTGCTTGTCCTACAGTAATGGAAAGGAGTGGTTCTGACTGTATTTTCAAAATAATCATAGTCCCGTTGCATGTTCTTGCTTTGTGGTAAATAATTCAGAACAAAGAACAGCGAATACTTTTAACTTAAATGTACAACATCTCTACCAACCTCTTAGCGAGATTCATGTTGCTGTTTGGACTCTGTGATGGTTTTTTATTCACTGGTTGTGGGAGATGTGTTCAATGCTTTGACCGAATAGATGTTTAGGGCCACAAAGATGATTAAGGGAGTGGAGCATCTCCCTTATGAGGAAAGGCTGAGGGAGCTGGGTCTCTTTAGCTTGGAGAAGAGGAGACTGAGGGGTGACCTCATCAATGTTTATAAATATATGAAGGGTGGGTGTCACGAGGATGAAGCCAGGCTCTTCTCGGTGACAACCAACAGTAAGACAAGGGGTAATGGGTTCAAGCTGGAACACAAGAGGTTCCACTTAAATTTGAGAAGAAACTTCTTCTCAGTGAGGGTGACAGAACACTGGAACAGGCTGCCCAGGGAGGTTGTGGATTCTCCTTCTCTGGAGACATTCAAAACCCGCCTGGACGCCTTCCTGTGTAACCTCACCTAGGTGTTCCTGCTCTGGCAGGGGGATTGGACTAGATGATCTTTCGAGGTCCCTTCCAATCCCTAACAACATTCTGTGATTCTGTGATTTAGAACTGAGGCGGGGTTTGGTCTGTCTGGAAAGACTAATGGTCAACGCCCTGCCAATTGGCACAACCTTGAAAGGTCCCAGAGGATTTTAAGAGCAAGGAGGGGTACAGTCTGGATTCACCCTGCTGGGCTTTCAGCTTGTGCTGAGGACCCTGGGGCTGCTGGGGAGTTTCACTGGTGGAGCCGTAGGCACCCACAGGTGGGCAGACTGTAATGCCTGGTTTCACTTCTGATACGTGTGGTTCAGATGTCTCCGTATGAAACTTTCACCCAAAGCTGCGTTTATAGTCCGCTTCTAGGAGACGGTTCCTTCCAGTAACTGCGGGAGAGACAAATTGTGTTCTGGAAGTGGAGTACAAGTATCTGTCTGTTCCCCCTTCTCAGCCTTTGACTTTTTTAGGCCGAGCAAAAACATTTATCTACTTGGTGCCTTAAGTCTTTCACTATAATAGATATAAAATATGTTGAAAGAGCTTCCCTGCATTACAATGAACTATTGTGTATTTCCATCACATTTTCATGCCTCTCATCATGCCATGAGGTTAAGGCAATAAAAGCCATGTGAGAGATTCTGGCTCTCTCTTAATGATCTTTAACTTCTTCAAATGATTTTGTGAATCTTAGCCTATGTTAACTGCTAGCTTTTATTTATGGCTCAGCAACCATGAGCAAGTTATAGCTGATAGATGAGGCAAAGGCTAAAAATAGGAGTTTTCTGACATCACAACGGATTTAAAAAAAAATCACGTGTATCTATTCTGGGAACTCAGCTGCCAGGTTGGCACTACATGGGCTGTCACTGTGGCTTGAAGAGCATTTGTAACAGTATGTGGAGGATTCAGACAAGAAGTTCCAGTCCTGTCTCTAATGTCCCATTTCCTGCGATAAAACACGCCTGAAAATCGGGAAGAAGCGAATTCCAAATGATATCTATGATGAGAGAAGTCATTCCCAGCAGGCTTTGTAGTTTCACACTGGCATATCCACAACTTAAGGCTACTTCTCCATTGCAATGTCCACCTCTGATTTGCATCCTCACCTCACAGGGCAGCCCAGCTCTGCCAAACAGCAGTGCTGGTTGATGGTGTCAATGGCACAAAGAAGCGTAAGAAAACTGTAGCCACCTCCTTTTCAGTTTCTCTGGCAGCAGAACTGGACAGATGAGTCACGAGTCTGCCCTGTGTCTCTGGGCTGGTTCTGGAGGTGTGGGTTTAGCAGAGAGGGTCACCGTCTCACCTCATGCACGCACAAGTGGAAGATGCCATTCTGGCACATCAGTGACCAGTGGTGCTGGCAGCCAGAACTGAAAAACCATGAAGTGGTGAAGCAATTAAAAATGCAAAATTGGCTTTTAAAATGGGGATACGAAAAATGATATTCAAGGGTGCTTCATGCTTCTCTTTCAATAGCTTTCTTGCTACAAACATAATGATGAGAAAAACATCTTCCTGCTACGCAGTGCTGTGCAGAAATGTAGCACACAGGCTTTTCAGGGCCTGCAGAAGTTTCAGATGCTTACAGCTTGCTGGTTATACTAATGTTTTGCCTTGGCTGATGTATCTCCTCAGGGCAGCAATAAAAATAACCAGCTTTAGTCCACTACTTGGCTGCTAATTGTCCACTTGTAGATCTTAGTCCCAGCTGGGCCTGCTTCTGCCCAAAGGCAGTTGTGTTCAGTAAAGTGGCTGTTCGCATTTGCAAGCAGCCTCACAATAGAAGCAGGTGGCTGCGATTTTCCAGGCAAGAAAGCTCTTTGAAGGAAAGGAAAGGGGGCAAATGAGGAGAGGAAAAAAAACCAACAAAAACAAACAAACAAAAGGCAAACAAACAGGGAAAGAAAAAAAAAAACAAACCCACAACGCAAAGCATCTATAAGAGTAAAGCCTCTGCACTGCTCTGGTTAAGATGGATAGAGACCAAAAGTGTGCATAAATGAAAAGAGAAGAGAAGCAATATTTCAGAACATAGGAGGGAGAAGAAATGCTGCTTCTATCATTTCTCTGCTAACCCCTGCATCCAGGGCTGCCCTCTCTGATTTCAATTTAGATCAGTATGCAACATCTAAGTATTCTGCAGTGAAGATAAAGCCCCCGCTACAGCTAATTTAAGCCTTCTGATTATTATTTCCTTCAGTTAGTTACCTTATCTTGACAGCTTACTAGTAGTACGGATTTTCCCTGGGGTGCTTCAGACCAGAGGTGGAAACCTGCAGCTAAGCACAAAGAAAGAAAATGGCAAGAAATCACTTAACTGCTGCAGAGCTCTCCTTTCTTGAGTAGGTGAAAAAGGAAACTTCCAAACTGCCTGTCGCATCCTCTCACTGGTAACAGACATCACCTGGAAAGGGGACAGCATGGAGCTCATCTCTGGGAAGAAACAACAGAGGAAAAGTGCCACAGAATGTGCTCGTTCAACAGCATTGCTTAGCAGAAGCCAGATTTTTTTTTTTTTTGTATCAAAGGAAATTCTGCTATTTTTAAATTGTTTTTCATGCAGAAATGTTGAAAACGAAGCCTTTGAAATTTCTTGCCTTGCGACAACTTGATGTGTGGGGAGAACCTATCAGTCTGTCAAAAAACTTCGTATTATTATACTGGATTGCAATCTCTATTCTGTTATACTATCCAACAGCTACTCTGATATAATCTCATCTATATGCCTACAGCACGTATATATATGAGCCGAACAGAGACTGACTGTTCACCTCTTTTCCACTACAAGCATCTGGAGGCATCAAATAAAACAGATAGGAGCAGTTTGGAAGCAAGCAAAAAGCTGCAATTCTTCGCTAGTCCAGTAGCTGAACTGCAGATCTTCCTGCGAAGGGACAACGTGGATGGCAAAGGTTTACATAGGATCAGAGGGAAAACGGTCAATTAATGAAAGACATTCCTACCAGGGCTGCTAAAGACAGAGGAATTGCATCCGCCTGAGTCACAGGAGCTGAAAGGGTTTTAAGATACCAGAGAGTATTACAATTTCAAAATCTTGCCTTCCCATTGCTTTCAGCTCCTCTTAGAAGGGATGTGCTAGGACTGGTGGACAGTCATTTGACTCAGTATCGTGCGCTCTCAAACTAAGAATTTTATGTCCTCTTATGAATTTTTATTCTATACAAATATTTTTTAACTCTAAAAAGTGTTTATGTTTGGAAAGTAAAAGATGAATTCTTACAAAATGCTTAAACTGATATCTTAGAGTATTGGTAACTGGCTTTCATTCATCTTTTGGAATAAAATGTCAGTTTTGCACATTGATATTGTTTCATGTTCACACAAGGCACTCTCCATTCAGGTATACATCATTTTTGAACCACAATCGGTATTAAGTTGGGAATTTCCCAGAACAACCTTTAAAAATGTGAAAAACTAGCCTGGATGCAGATAAGGTATGAATGAATTGTAAGAGAGAGTTGTTCTGATGTGCAGGTCATCTCGTTCCAAAATAACTCCAAGAAGTGCACTTTTCGGAGACATCTGGGCTGCAGGGTCCAATGCTCGGGCTGCCATAGTAGAGATTTTTCTTTTTAGTTACGAATATCTTGTGACTCTGGTAGCCTGAGGATATGGAGGCTTCCCCCTTCTTCAAAGGGCTGAAGCTATGGCTGACACTGGATATTCTTGCTGTGGATTTCAAAGCTGGACAGTGTATTTCATCTTGTTCATAATTTCTGGACGGATGTGTTCAACACCACAGGAACCTGCAGTCTGCTCCTTGTTTCTTAGCAAAAATCAGCTGGGTTGAACACTGAGGGCTACAATTTATAAGCTTGGATGTATACTGAGCAAATGAGGACCTCTGTGCAAACTCTCCAGAGATTCTATCTCCACAGGCAGGCTCACCTTACAGGGAGTCCAAAAATTTATGGAGAAGCCAGAAACTGGCTGGAGAACACATGAAGTAGTGGGAGGAGGTTGAAAACCTCTAGGATCTGATCACTCTCTCAATCACAGATGATAATTTTGTAATTATTCATGAAGATTCATCTGTAGATATCTAAGCAGCAGGTTTCTTCTTTACTCTTCTAATTGGGATGCAGAAAGAAGATTTTTGCTTGGATTCAGTGAGGATTGCAGAGATGAGACAGTGGCTGACCTATTGCTCTAGGTCATACCCCAATATACAACCTCATCACTTCTAGAGCGCCATGAGCAACCTCCTGTCTGAGCTGGGCTGAACTACAGCTGGGGCATATGAAATTCTTCAGGAGCACAGTTTTACTGTGCAGGCACCCAGAGAATGAGCACAGGGCAATGACAGGCCCTTCAGACATTCCCTTCTCAGTAAATCTAGACCAGCTTGATATGACAGATTAAGCCAGAATAGCAAGCAGTCATGGGAAATACCATTTTTAGAGAGCTGGGAGAACAATGTTTCTGGAATAGCCTGATGAAAGCAAGACTAAATATTATCTCTGCCATTCTGGCCATGCTTGCTTACACAGAGAGGGGAAAAAAATATTCCTTGATTTATTCTCAGTTTGCTTTCTTCCAGCTCAGATCTGCTGAAGGCAGTGACAAGTTTCTGTCCTTCAAAAAATTCAGCGTAACTTGAAAACAATGTGACTTGGGAATGAGCACTAGTTGTATTAATATTTGCTCAGCAGATTAGCACTGAAGAGCTGATAATTTATGGGCTCTTTGTTCACTGTGGTTTGGTACTCATGGATTTCCTCTCTGGAAGTGTCTTGCTGCAGCATTTCTGTCTTTTGAGGTCAGGGTGATGAGCTGCGTGGGTGTTTTTAGACATGAATCACATGCAAAAGGCTGATTCTCTTTTTCTTTTCATTTTTTTATTTTTCCCCCTGACATACTAGGCAGCTTTTAAAAAAACAGCCTTTCAAATTCCCAGACTTCTTTTTCAACTGAAAAACAACACAAAGATTTATACTTGTTAATTGTTCTCTCTTATTCACGGTGGGTTTATGCATCACGACTGTATCGTGGTTTGTGCAGACACGTCCTGTATGGCAGAGTTAAAGCCAAATCACTGGAGCAATGTGGGACCTACCGCATCAGGTACTTTAGCAAGCACCCTTTGAGATCCATGCTGCTGCGATTTCTTGGAATCAACTTGGGAATAGCCAGACAAGCTGAAGTAAATGTGTATGCGAACTTCTCTTTGGAGATCAGTTTTTGTGGCATTGGAGATGTTGCTCAGTCTCTCCGGGTCTGTGATCTGGCAGGGGGTGAGGTGCTGCTGATGTCTGCCTTGTGGCTGTCCCAGATACGGGCAGGAGCAGCATCGTGTCATCCTGGCAGTGATGACACCACCGCTCCGGCTCTACACGTGCTTGCTGCAAGTCAAGCGGCTGCCTCTGGTATCAGCGTGTCTGAAGTCAAAATCTGTGTCATTTTTTTCTTCGTTACGTAGAGAGGATTTTTGTTGAGTGGTTTCAGAGAAAAGGTATCCAGTTCTTCCAGGAAAAGGAACCTTTTTGGTGTCTGGATTATCTCCCATCTGCCACAAGTGGTGACTCGGTTAAGAAGTGGACTGGGCTCCCGAAGCCCCTGGGCCCTTCCTGGTATGTTGTACCACTGGAGATTGTTGTGTTAGTACCGTAATGACTAAATTTTGTGTCCAAACTAGCAAATTTTTCTCACATTTTCTGTGATACCAAACAAAATGCCTTTGTATCAGTCACCCCAGCCTGGTGCATTTTCTTTGCAGCGGCAGGAAGCTTTGTGTATGTGGAGAGCAATTATGTCTCAGCTGACAAGTGCCAACTTAGTCACTTGATAGCGCGCGTCTGTGCTCCTAGACTAGTGCTTCAATGTAAAAGGAATAGCTGCTAGAAATTAGGTAAGTTCCTACCAAAAAACATTTAAAAAAAAAAACAACCCCACAAAACCACCTATATAGAACTGCAGTCCTTGGTTATGTTTATCTGCACTTCTCTGTTTCAGCTTCATGTGCTACTGAGCAGCTTTCCATAGGAAGCCCTGGGAAAGGAGGCAAGAAAAACCACTTTGAAAGAAGATCAGCAGAAAAGAACACATGGAAAAGGCTGGTCCAGGTTTTCAGACATGCTTGATTTGTACTTTTGACACTGAGCTGAATAAGTTCCAGGTCAAAGATGAGCTTCAGTTCTTCATTCCACTTGCGTTTACAGCCTCTGGTAGGGAGGGAATTGCTGGCAATGTCCTGAGAAGCTTTTGGGTGCTCTCAACTCCCCCGCCTGGTTGACTTACCAATGCTCTGCAGCTTAGCAGCCTTTGCATTAAGCCCCCAGAAAGCTGGAAGGGTTTTTTTGGTCCAGACCACTTTCCTTTTTGAGAACCTCAAATCACTCTGCTGAGTGACTATTAAAAAAGCAGACAAGAGACACACATTGCCCTTTCATGTTTTACTTCAGTGCAGATACCTGGCTTTGGGAAAAAGGCATATTCAGTAGCACTAAGGGAGCTGTGCATCTTGGAAAGAGCAAGTTTGCTTTTCTATTTTTAGCATCCTCTTTAAGGATGTGTTGTTTAATCTGAAGCATTTCAGTGCCTAGTGTCCCTTCTCTATCAATGAGCTGTCAGTCTCATGGCTTGGAGCAATGGTCAGATAAACCCCCACTGTCATATTACCTGATTTTATAGCTGATAACCTTGGGGTGCTTTTGAAATTGATCTCATAAAGTATAATACAGCAGCACAAGGCATCAAATTTGCTGTTGCAGGGCAAGGGGTTCTCTTGGCCGTAAGACAGGTATTCAGAAGCAAAGCTGCTACTGATGTCAGCTGGGCTTGGGTGGGAGATGGGCAATTTTCATTTGTGTCTGTCTGCTTGGTTTCCCATTAGAGGCAGTGGGCATTTTGGGGACACAGGGCCAGACAGCAGACAAGAAAGGTGACATGGAAGACTCACAGGATGCAAATGGCATCTTTAATGATGGCCCTGATGGCTGCACCTTCTGCCTTTCCAAATGGAAATGGGCTCAGCCCACCAGAGTCAGAGAACGAAGCCATTGAAGGCAGTGATCACAGAGCAGTAGAAGAGCTCTCCTTTAGCCAAGCGCGTGCCACTGACCCCTCTTGGTGTGAGCTGCTGAGTTACAATATACTTTGTGGTGTTTTGTGGGTTGGTTGCTGGAGAGTCAATCCTTAGCTCTGTGTCCTTCAGCAAATCAAAGGAGTGGATTATTATATCTCATTTTCAGAGTCGAATTACTGAGCACTGCTGACTCCACAAGGATGCCGGGGGGGCAACACCGCTGGCTTTTGCGCCTCAGGTACCTGAACTTAAGCATGGATATTCAAAGGTTCTCTGTTTAATTCAAGTTAATACAGCCTTCGGGATTTTAGAGTGGGTAAAATGACAAATGTAGGAATTGATAGCATAGGTACTTGAAAAAGAGATATCATCAGGTATCAAAATCTCATTTGAAAGGTATAAATCTTTGGGCAAATAACATAACTTTTTTAATAAGAGGAACACAGTCAAGCATCATCCTGATAATATATTTAGCTTTTAAGCTAAATGTGTTCCGAGATCTTCATTTGCAAAGTGATCTGAGCTTCTTGTCTGCAGCACAGTGGCAGTAAGTGCTCTGTGAAGAGCTCCAGGATCTGTGGACTGATGTCTGTGCAATGCTGGGGAGGGGCTCTGGCGCTGCAGTGCCCTGGGGGTGAAATGTTTAGCTGCTTTTAAGCTAAGGCATTGTCCACAATCTCTCTTCTGTCCTTCACCTTCTTGAGTGGAGAAGTTATGAAGCAGCTTTTAGTGCTTGTCTGCGTAAATACTTAAATGTTCAGGCATAGAGACTTATGGTTCTTTGTGTGGTTTGGAGAACTGTGTATCTTCCTTTCCGTTTCAGGAAAAAGAGGCTGTCAGGAAAATGGACCTGTTCGGTCTACTGAGTAAGAAATGTCATAGAGGTGAGATGAAAGGAATAGGTGTGTGGAGGATATGCATCTTCTTTATAGCTTGCAGTTTTGGCTGTCAGGCAGGGGAATGAGGTTTTTCAGATGTAGTTCTGCACTGACTGTTGTGTACTCGGAGCAGGTCTGCATATATATACAGATGATGCACTGAGGGGTGGCAGAGGGGTGGGAATAAGGTGAAAACCTCTCAGCACCAGGGTACCCATAGCCAGTTGTGAATCACTACACAGCTGTTGAGATGTGCTGCTCCGTGCCCTGCATGGCACTGCCAGCAGGACAGCTTTTGCAGAAAAAAGGAGGCACCTGCTAAACAGGCACATTTCTGAACCTGTAGAGGATTACGTCTTGAGCTCCCTGTGGATTTTACCTTGGGGGTCTAGGATATAACCTGAGCCCACAGTTCCACCCCACAGGCTATGAGAGATGTACCATCACACTGGACATGGTGCATCACTGGCTGAAGTAAATGAGATGGGTCTGAGGTGTTTCAGCTGGAGCATAGTCACTGTTTTCCTTTTCTGACAGGAATGTATCAGGGGGGAGAAAAAAGTGAAGACAAAACTTTTGGACACCTAACATATGCAGAACTTCTTAAGCTGCCATTGAGCCACTAGATACAAGTGCTTGTCTTGGGCTACATCTCAGTTCTGACCAGGGCAATGGAATTATCAGCTGTCCTTGTGTTTTGCCATGAACCCAGTTGCTTGCATCCAGCTTGGCTCTTGCAGGCTGGACACTGTTGGCTGGCTGAGTACTGCCACAGCAAGACTGCGAAGCCTTCTATAAGATTGTCCTGTACCCCGGGTGTAAATACATGTTACATGGTGCAGAAAGGACCAAAACATGGCACCAAGTCAGCCTCTGTCCTTAGGGGATCATGGATGTCATCTGTTTAAAGACTTATCATGTTACTGAAATGATGCTGTCCTGGATGAAACTGGGTCTTGTGTTGTAAGCAAAAAATTAAGTTTATAGGCCAGGGAGCTGCTCTTGGGAAATCTTGCTCAAGAGTTATGTTTTTCTGGCTCCATTCTTGCTCTTTTTTCTTTACAAAATTCTTGTACCAACACAGATAATGCTGCGTAGATGCAATAAAGACAGAGCTTTAAGGCTCAGCAAGGAGCATAAGCCTGCCCAGACAAGCGGTGTCTGAAGATACAGAAGTGCCCTGAACTGGTGAGTGAACAAATCTAACCCCTTATTTACCTTGGGGACCTAACCACTGATTTCCCAGAGGCTGAAACGAGGGGTCCCAGCAAGGGAACCAGCAGGCCCTGAGGTGGTGCCCCTAATGCCCAGTGACAAGGGCTGGTGGGTGGGTGGCTGTGACATGCATTGGAGTGAGTTAGAGCAGCTTGGCAAACAAAACGTTCTTCCTGGGGAGGTCCATAACTAATGTTTAAGGACTGGTTTCTCTGATTAGTTAGTGCTTTAGGAAAAGTCCCGCAGGCAGGAGACAAGCTGATGTGGATTCAGCAGCAGCTGACCCAGTCTTGACTCAATCAGTGTTGCTGTTGTGCTGTAAGCAAAGTACAGGAAAGCTACTTCACCCCTTACGCTTAGTGCTGCTCCCTGTTGTCCTGTGCTTCTCAGCATCCACTTCGCTTAACAGCCTGCTAAAAATAATTAGTTTACTCTAGGTTCTAATCCATGAGTGTAGCTCTTCTTGTAAATCTTACTTTCCTGGCTTGTTACCCTGTTATGGTGCTTATGTTAAGGCGATGGAAAATTGCCTTAAGTACTCCTGATTTAATTTCTTCCTAACTCTCTCCCTCCCGCTCCTCTCTCCATTTTTTTTTTTTAATGTAGAGAACAGGGAAATCTGTAATGAAAGTAATGGCAGCAAAGCAGGGAAAATAAAGCCTTTTTGAGGAGGTGAAGCAGGATTTGTATAAGGGATCTAAAAGTCTCTGTAGGGGAAGAGTTGTCATCAGGTAGTGCAGGGAAGAGATGTGTGCACAGCAGAAGCTCTGAAGCAATGATTTTCCCTTGTGCAGAGATGGAGGAGTCCTAGGAGAGCTGAGGATCACCTGCTCCATTGGGAACAGCCAGTGCAGACCCTGTAGCATCACTTCTGTGGCAGATACCAGCATGACAACTCGCACGCAGTGCTGGGCAAAGCATCCTCAAGCAGGAGGTGAGTGCTGTGTCCTAGCTGTTCTCCCCAGATGAGTTAACTCCTCTCCCCAGTGCCAGCAGGCAGTTTTTCCTGCCTTTCTTCAAAAAGCAGATGGTGCTTAGCTGCAGTTGGAGCCTTTCCTCCCAACCAAGGGAAGGCTGTGGCATAGCTTTTCTCACCAGATCACCAACGACTGGCACAGTCAAGCTGGAATGTGGACTCCTTTTGCCCCAAGATGCACCAGCGCATTTTTGGACTCACAGGTACTTGCTGTTTAAAAACCCATAACTTATCTTTGCCCATGTTCTGACCTGCTGTTTGGGACCATCTGGGGATACTGCAACTGGAGCACCAAAGAGTAAGTGAGCTGTTTTTTTAGATTACCCTTCAAAAGAACCAGTCACTGGGGTTTGCATTCATTACCCATCAGTAAAAGGCTACAGGAGGAAGGAAGCAGGCTTAAAGCACATAATTCTCACAGCACATTTTGACACACCCTCATGCTCCTTCTCCAGCAGCCTGTGCTCCCCTTACCATGGAGCTGCTCCCTGAGGAACAGCTGGGCATGAATTCCACATTAGCAACATGCTGCATCATTTCTGCTCTTGGGAATGAGATTTGGAGAAAGCCACAGCTAAGAAAGACAATGCAACACTTGGTTAATTTAAGAAACTCACTTCTCGGCAGACAAAAGGACAGCTCACATGGCTCCTCAACTCCTGCTTTTCAGCCAGGTCCTTGCTAGGAAGATCACACTACTGTGCAGCCAATGCTGAGAGGCAACAGCTGACAGTCGCATTTATGTCCCAGCTGCATCACTCCTCTCCTTTCAGTGCATCACAGCTGGGGAAGGAAGTGTCCTCCTGCTGTTTCCTTCCCTCCCTCCCACTCCCTTTACAAATGATGTTCTTGTACCACCTTACTCTTTCCTTCTTTTTACAGAAGTGATGAAAGCATAACTCTGACTACTTAGACTAATAGGTTCTATTTGCAAGGCTATAAATCACTGTCACAAATCAGTATGAGTAGCACTGTTTTAATATCAATAAATATTGGAACTTGAAGGCTCCATCTGCCTTTTGTTCTCCTGTAGGACAGGGGTGACTTGTAGGAGTGCTATATATTTACAGTATCTCCAGATAACATGACCTAATGTGCTCATATGCATTTTTACACAGATTTCATCTATTTACACACACACAAATATGAACACCAGTGCCCCTGTGGTTTAACCAGGATCACTTTTGTATGACACAGATTGGGACGCCAGCGATAAGACCTCATCACACCCTTAAGGACTTGTTCCCTGTGCTTTCACATCTGTTCCTGTTCACAGTGCGACCATTGCCACCTTGGTATTGCTGGCAAGAACCTTGACACTGGGAACGTCTTCTGCTCTTCTCTACCCTGCATCTCTCATGGGCTGCACTAGCAGGAGTTCACTTGACTTGGCTTTCCAACACCCTGATTGATAGCAGTCCCAGTGGGGCAGGACTCAGCTGCCCTCTGCAGTAGCCACGCATGGCATAGCTGAAGTCCTGCTGCATCTTCAGGGTGGCTGAAGATAGCACGTGCCCTGTCCACTAGCCCTCCACAGCAACACCCTGCACAGCTCAACTGCTGGAGGCTTTCAGTGCCCTGCAGCCCAGACTCTACCGGGACAGGGATCCCAGACTCCTCCAGTCCAAGCTGAGGAGCCCTTCCCAGTAGTCCCCTGCTCTGAGAATGGGGAATGGAGAGTTTCCTGAATGTTTTAAATCCCCTTTTCCCCTGATAGAGAATTGAGGCAAGGGTGAAAGCTCACAGCCAATCCTTATTAGAAGACCTTTTATTCATTAAGCTGTCACTACTAAGGGAATCCAGCTCTTACCACACACAGCAGATAACCAGCCATGCATCCTTCTGTCAGCCACACGATGGCAGAAGAACCAAAGATCACTGCAAAGTGCTTTTAAAATATCTGCTGCAAACAGGGAAAGCACCTGCCTCTGGATCTACTGGTGAGAAGGGTATCGTGTCTTACATGGCTAACCCAGACCCCATCAGGAATCCAGCCTGCTCGAGAGAAAGCGGGCAGGGGGGCTCTGTCCTGCCTGTGGCTTCTCCGCAGGGAGATCACAGCTTCATTTCTCCATGCAGGAGGTCTCACATCGTGCCATCACTAGCCCAAACAGCACACAAGACCCCTAAGAGTCTCCACACAGTCTAGTGGCCACGTGGGCATGAAGAAAGAACTCCAACATTTCAAAATATGAGGCAGCTGTAAGTTCAGTGGCACAAGGCCCTGAGCCACCTGCCAGAGCCAGACCTGCGTTGTGCAGGCAGTTGGATAGGTGACCTTTGGAGGTCCCTGCCAACCCGAAATACTCCACTGACCAACCTGTTCATCCCTCTTGTGAGAGACAGTAACAACCTCTAGGCATTGCCAGAGCAATAGTGACCACCCTGGTTGCCTCAATTCTCTCCATAAATCCATCCAAACAGCCTCTGAAAGATGATCTCACCATGAAATATGGGAAAGGACAGTAGAAAAACACTTATTGGTAACATGGAGAGAATCTCTGTCGATTGTGAGCTAGAGCAAGCTCGCAGGTCAGCGATGCCACACAGATACAGCTGGTTCTTTCTTGAACAGATTTTAAACCATTCACACCCTCAGTATAATCCAGCAAAGTTTCTAGATTACTTTTCACAGAATCACAGAACCACAGAATGTTAGGGATTGGAAGGGACCTCGAAAGATCATCTAGTCCAATCCCCCTGCCAGAGCAGGAACACCTAGGTGAGGTTACACAGGAAGGCGTCCAGGCGGGTTTTGAATGTCTCCAGAGAAGGAGAATCCACAACCCCCCTGGGCAGCCTGTTCCAGTGTTCCGTCACCCTCTTGGTAGAAAAGTCTTCTAACTTTAAATCCAAGTAGACTTCTGTAACACTAGCTATGGCCAGGAGGTGCAGCAGTTGTGAACATGCTGACTACCTGTTTCATGTGCTCTTCTCCAGCTACTTAGAGGTGTCCTTGTGACCTCCTTGCTTGGACTGAGTTTGTAATTTGCCATTTTCTTTCCACATCACTTTTGCTTGGTAGCAAGGTATTTGTCCCTGCAAGTCTCTTTTTCTCCTCACACAGACATATTATTTCTGAAATATATCCTAACCTGCAGGCTTTGCTGGGCAGGGAAGACAACTCAGGACTCGCAGCACAATTGCTGTCTTCTTATCGTGGGAGTGGTTAAATTACACCTCAGAAATACAGTTCCTTCTCCTTCTTCGCAATGATCTGAAATAAGTTCTGCAAAAGAATGAAAAGGTATCAGCATTTATATTAAAACTGCATCATGTCAACTTGGTCTCTACATAGAAATGGTAGCATGTAGCAGGTATAAATTAGTATCTTTTAGCTCATGTGATAGCTCATTTTCAGTCTGCAGAAAAGGCCAGCTGTTCTCCAAGGGCTGGGGAGCCAGGATCCAAGGGGATAACCCAGCCAGCGGGGCAGAACCTCACCAGCCAGAACCCATCTCACCACCTCCAGCAAGGGATCAGGGCAGACCAGCAGAGCAGTCAGGTTCAACCAAGAGCCTGGATCACCAGACGAGCCCATGGCAACAAGGAAGGTCTGAGGTGAAGTTTAAGAAGTCAATCCATGGCTCAGGCTCAGCAAAAATATCCAGCATCAAACACAGCCCTAGGATGGCCGGTCAGGTCCTTGGTGATGAGACAGATCAAATATTATTCCGGGACATGAGTCTACAGATCAGGATCCAAGATATGGCTGTGGCTGAGGCAGAGACCAGCTTTCCTGGAGAGCAGCTCAAGCAGCTGCTGAAAGTCCAAGGCTCAGATTAAAATGGGCTCTAGAGCCTGTGGGCAGGGTGTGGAGGGGAGGCCCCAGGTGAGGATGCTCAGGGCCATTATGATCTACTAGTGCCCTCAAGGCTCTGACAGCCATTGATCAAACTGCAAGACCATATGCTGCAGAAGAGTCCTAAGTCACAAAGAGATCATTTTTAATAGATTTTTTTCTTGTCATTCACTATTTAAAACAGACGATTCATACCCTCAGTTGGTGTAAATTAAGATTTTCTTCTGATTAATAGTGGTGCTTAGCTGCTTCTACCTGCTGAAATGATCCACTAAAGGCTTAGATTACAAAAATATCAGAGCTGGATCTTTGTTATTCAATTTAGATCATGCGGTTTTGAATGATGTCAATATTACAGACATCTGAAACTGTGCTCAAAAAATTTATATATATATATATAATAGAATTTTCTTTACCTTTGAAAAATCAAAATGGAAGAAGACTCACGTACAATGAATTCCTTCTCCTGAAGGAATCCCATCAGTGCTTCTCCTCCTGTAGCATCCCGGGCATCAGTGACAGCTAAGGAAGGCATTGACTGAGTTCTAGCCTTGAGTTGAGCGGCTGGAAAAAAAAAAAAAAACAAACAACAAACCAACCACCAAACAAAACCAAACAAAAAATAAAACCACACAACAAAAACACCACAAAACCAACCCTTGAGGAGAGGTTAAATTAAAATATGACAGGTAGCTCCTGCCTGCCCTGAAAGCATCTTGCTCAGCGTGGTACCTGCGGCAGGAGGCGCTCCCTGGCTGCAGATGCGGGAGCCACTGAGCAGATCCAGCTCTCAGCGGGGAGAAATAAAGGCAGGATTAGCGGTGGGCATTGGACACCTAGAGCCCTTTTGGCGAGGGAAGTGAGAAGGGTAACTCCAGGCTTTTTGTGTTGTGAAATGTCGTGGGGTTTGACAAATGCAGGCACACAGATCAGCTGTGCTGCGCCCTGTAAACTGAAATTGCCTCTTATTTCTGCCAAAAAGAGAAAGAAATGAATGCACTGGAGAATAAATAAGAAAGGAGGCTAAACATGGGAGTATTGTGCTAACATTAGCAATTCTCACACTGAACTGCAGCCATTCAGTGTCAGGAATAGGTGATCTCTGATAACAGAAACTGTGCTGACTTCATCAGATGTGGGCTGGAGTAATTCCTTTAGATGAACTCCATCACAGATAGCAACCAAAACATGTATGAGACATTGGGGTTGGTTTGGTGAGGGACAGGAAATTCATACATGAAACTTGTTGAAGAGAAATCATATGCAATTAATTTTGTATAAATACCCCCAGCTGATTTTCTAGCACTTTTCCAACTTGCATAGAAATCTGTCTTCTGAGGGCTACAATGGGCAGCATTGGAGTCATCTAGCCTGGCCTCCTGCATATACAGGTTACCAAGTTTTTCCTGGCAGGTGAATAAAGTATTTCTTGGAGATGTATTTCAAACAATGATACTCTGTGAGCTCCCTCAACAAGACCTTTCAATCTACAATCCCTTATCAGTAAGAAATGGCACCTCCACTGAAGGTAACAAAGTTCCACTTCTAGCAGTTAAATCCTGCTAGACCTTCTATAAATACATGTTGAAAGGCTTGCTTTCCGTATCGCCTGCTTTACAAGTAACTCAAAGGTCAAACTACCTCTATCCTATTTGTTTTAAATAAACTAAAAATAGGCAGTTTCTCAAATTCAACGTTAAAGGTTTTAAGTTCCTTTTCTCAAGTTCCCTTGAACTCTCAAGATGTTCCATCTTCTCCTACAAGTTTCTACACCAGAACTGGGCTCCCATTCAAATAAACAGGACCCAGTTGCCACCTTTGCTTGATATACCCCCTCCTTTTACTTGGTAGAACAAACACCAGATGGACAGATGTGACTTACTCCTCCAGACTGGGGAACAGGAGCCCCACTGCAGGACTGAAGCTGCTGCTTGTGTTTTTGTGTCACCTCCACCACGTTTGTTCTTCAGATCACACAGTCTGCCAGGAAAAGAAAGGAAATATATCATCGAAACAAAGTTATGAAGAGAAAGGGGTATTTGGCGGCGCTGAGGAGAGGGGAGATGAAATGGTGTGTAAGCAGGGAGCACGTGAACTTGCCGTACAAGAGCTGCTGAGGGTGAACAAGACTACTTGTGCCACTGGCACGCTCCATGTTCACACATCTGACACTTGGCTTTTTGTGGGATCTCCCTGCTATGAGTTAAGAACAAGATGTGACCAATTGCGCTGTCAGTCAACCATATCTGGAGAAATCCCAGTGTGGAGTCGCTTACAAAAAACCAAGTGACTTGCCTGGAGCCAGAAAATAGAACTGAAGCTGAGAACTCTCTACATTTGAAAACTCTTAAGTTGGCAACACTGGGCCAAATTTACCTCTTTGAAAAGCAGCACAGTCCTCCTAAAGTGGACACGTGTCTATCGGACCCCAAATTGGCCTTATCCACTCATTATAATTTAAACTGTTGAGGAGACCAATAAGGCAGTACTTCGTTATGTGTCCTTTTCAAGCATGCACTTTTCATTAAGTAACTTTCTTTAGACAAAGAACTTTTCACACGAAGACGAGAGGATCTGTCTGATGAAATATTGACTCTCCCAATTCATATTAAGATTCTCAAACATCATTCAACAGCTCCGAATTGACTAATGGCCATCACAGCAAATGGATTTCCACCTTAATCTTTAGTTCTTGTCTGAATGATATTAATATACATTGTTTATCACTAATGAGCTTCAGAATATGATGTTAACAGAAGCAATTAAGGCCCAGTGTAACTGTCTTCAACACTATGGTAGGGCTGAATATGTGGCTAATGAATCACTTCCATAGTTCAGTTCCAGTTTCCTTACTGCAAATTGTACTTCAGAAGAGTTAAGTTCATCTTAGTGTCCAGGCTGTTGCCTTTACTTTTAACTTGTGTGTGTGCAAGAGGTTGCTTATATAAGAAAGATCCAGGTAGGCCTTTTGAAGAGCTATTTTTTTAATTTATTGTTCAGTAACAGCAGCTACCTTCAAAGCGAGGTGTCACATTTAGACTACCTTTTCCCATACCAGGCATAAATTTAAACCTCCTAAGGTGTTTAAGTTCAGGAGAACAAAGCTTGACTCAGAGCACCATTTAGCCAGGACTGCCAGACCCTGACTTCTTGTGCAGATAACCACAACAGAGAGGTCAAGCACATCAGGGTTTTTTTGCCTGGTTGAACCTCTGCTCAAGGCAAAAGGATGTCTCTTTCTAAACTCTTTGGTGAAGTGCTGGCTTCAGGGAAACATTTGCATGTCATTTGTGGCCACGAGATTTAAAAAGCTAAGATTAAGGTCAAGAAGGAAAGCAAAGTATGATACTACTCAGATAATTTTTGTTCTGCATTTTTTGCCATGTCCCAGCTAAGACTGGGCAACCCTGTCTTAAATTAACTATATTAAACACTGAATCTTCAAGGTATTTGGGAGCTTACTCAGCCCTAAAAAGGAAACAAAAGCTGTGAACAAAAGTTCACAGAAGGAAAGATGAGGATTTCTGTAAGCCAATTTTATGACTTGGTCCTACGCTTGAAGCTAGAGAATTTTTACTATTGATAGCAGTAGGAACCTGTTGTAGATAAAGATCAGTTGAAACAGCTGAGCTTTTCTATGTTTTGGTGTACTGAATAATCCACTCATCCAGTCTTGAAGGTGAATGAAGAAAAATATAAGTATCAGCCAACCTGATCGTTTGATCTCCTGCTGTAAGAAAGCGCTGAGACAAGCCAATGCCAGTTCGAATTTGCTGTTGTCATATGTTTTGACATGAGGCCTGAAGACACTCTGTCAGTCCAAACTGAGAAAAGTTAACAGCCGTGACACTATTTCTGTTCATACGCTCAACTTCTTGCTTTGCTGCAATGGAGCTGGCATCCTACATCTGTGATTTTTTTTTCCTCAAAATAAAGAGTTTTCCCACTAGGCTCACCTGGCTGGCTTGGACTGTGCTGCACTGCTGTTTCTCTCAGCCCCAGCTCTGGCTGGTGTTTTTAAAACATCCATCTTAAATGAAAGTTGAAATGTAGCTCTTCAGCTAGCAAAGTGGAATACACTTAGCTGCTGCAGAAGAATCAGAAAAAAAAAAAAATCACCTGTCTTCACATACAGATGTTACCATCACACCTATGAGCAGGCTCTGCACTTTGACATCTCTGATCTCTGATTGATGCTTAGTACCAAATCAGTCAGCAGCTCCTGTTTTATTTTTAAGGAGTTATCTATCTAAGGACCAGGATCAAAGCAGTGAGAGCATTAATTTCATTGTGCCGACTTGAATTGCAGTGTCACTTTAATTTGTAATCGCTGAAGCAAAGCCTCACCAAAAGCAAAGGAAATACTCCAGCACTGAGCCTGCGCTCAACTCAGTGCCGCAGGAGTCACGCTGCTGCAGGAGCCGCGCAACCGAGCTCCGGGATGTCCCCACCACCCAGCAAAGCCTGAACCGGGGGTGCAGCTCGGAAATACTGGAGCTGTGTCACTGGTGAGGAGAAAGGGAGGCCCGCTGGGATGTTTTAGAGCAAAATGATTGTTAGTTTTTGATATATAGAGAGGGGAACTGAAAGAAGCTTCTTTAATGCAAATTTTAGCCTCAGTAAAGGTGAGCTTATTGAGTAACTTCTGGGCTTACAAGGCTTCTTGGTTTACTCAGCAGTAGACTATGTACTTCCACTGAAGGAGATCAGAATGGAAGACCTGTACTCTAAGTGCTGGGGATAAAACAACATTAATAGCAAGTTAGACACTACTTATAATGGCAGGTGCATGGATGAACTCCCTCTTCTCCAGATCCCATATGCTTGTGCGGTTTCCCGACACATTAAGCGCCACGGCTATCCTCTGGGTTCTCCAAACCTGACTCAATAACGCAGATCTAAAGGGTGATGGGAACATTCTCAGTTCAGACACAGAAAGCAACAGGAGATGAATCAGTGCCGCTTTTATCACTGTGCATTAGAAGGATGTGGCACAGGATGCAAACTTTCTTCAATATCTACATTGCTGTTGCCACTAATTTGTTTTATCGCAGAAATGTCTTCCTGTGCTGCGCATCGTACATTCACACAGACACATTCCCTTCTCCCCAAATGTATAGTTTATATCAACATGGAAAGGAGTGGATAGAAGAGAAAAACCTTCATTATATGTAGAGGCAACTGAGACATCAAGTGACAAAGCAATTTACTCACAGTCTACAGAAAACCTGGGGCACTATTGCAGGCCAGACCTTCACCAGCCGAAGCCCGGTACCATATGGGCCATCAGTTCATTTTAGGGCCCCCAGCATCACAGCCCTCCAGGACTGTCCTTCAGTGCCTGGACACCTGGGTGCCTATGCTGCCCTCGTGCTGAACAGACACAGGTAATTCAGAACTGAGACATCCCCAGGGCTTGCGTGCCCATTGAGAAGGTGTGAAGAGAGTTTGAGCCCTTTCACAGAATACTGCACCAGGCAGGAGCAGTCGCCGTCTCTGTATGTACTGGTATCTTAGCGAGCGCTGCCATCTATCTGCAATGCCCATTTTTTCAAGATGCCAGAAGCTGAGCACCCAACACCCCACTCCAGCCCTCGCCACTGGCAGGCGACCAGGTTTGCCAAAGGGGCTGGAAGACATCAGTCCGAGTCAGAGACACCCCCCAAAAAAAGTTAAAACCCCACGTGACTGCGCGGCAGCCGCGTCCCAGCGCACCCAGCCCATCTGCCCGGGCCCCTTTGTGCGGGGCCGGTTCTCAGGGGGGGCCGGGGGAACGGCCATGGGTGCCACATTGGGCACCTGTGGCTCGCACAATGGGCTGTGGGTGCTCGGGGGAGAGACAGATTGATGTATTGTGTGCGGGGGAGGAGGGTTGTCACTTGAATCCATGTGAACCCAGGCTTTCGGGGCAAGGGAGATTGACAGCTTTTGTAGGTCGCAGCTCTCTTTCAAAGCTCTGCTTTATAGACAGTAGGTTAGGGGGCCTGGGCTTTCACTCCCATAATTCGAACAGGGCAATCATCGGCATTGAGAATTTCTTCTCTCTCTCTCTCTCCCCTTTTTTTTTTTTTCTCCCCCCTTGTTATGCATTAAATGATTTCACTGGAGGAATGCGCAGCATTAATTAGAATTAGTTAGTAGATACCAAGGGGAAAAGTTTCTTCACAACAACTATAGGAGATGTCACAGCTACAAAGACGGTTTTGTTTTCACTCTCCCCCACATTATCAGTGCAATATGTAAGGTAGCAGTTCTTTTCATTTAAATTAAGTGGAAAGCTACTAAATCTTGTTTTATTCTCCAAAAAGAAAAAGGTCCTTAACACTTATCTTTTAACTTCTTTTATTTTGTAAGGTTAGTGTTTACTTTTGCTTTCAGTCCTCCCCATTAATCGGCCTGCAAAGATGTGTATCCAGTTTTGTGTATCATTTAGCTCCTACAATTATAGGCCAGTACAACTAATATATAAAGATTGTCTCCTGATTAAAGCAACAACGTTACCATTTAAAATCAAAGCCTCTGGTCTGGAAGGACACATTGAAATTCAGAAGTGTGGCTGGCTGTTCTCTGCAGGGATTTCCTAGTTTCTTTCAACTTTTTAAATAGAAGTTAAGCTAAAAGATAGGCTTGAGCACATAAACTAAGAGCTTAGAAGAAATGCTCATTAATGTATTTATGTATTTTTTAAAATTTCATTCCTTAAAAGCTTTTCCCACTGACAACATGCAAACAAATATTAGCCCTGATAGTGTTTAATTATTTTCTTCCATCAGATATACTCAATTAGTTTATAAAAAATAATTAGAAAAATAAATTTTAAAAACCCTGAAGTGAGTTTCAACATTTAACAATAGACAAAATCCTAAGTGCTCCATCATAGGGTAATATATATTTTTTGTCTGTTAGGAGTTCGAAAATTACCAAGTTATTACCAGCATAAAACATGATCCCTTTAAGAAATGTAAAGCCGACTGCTGTCTCTAGAATTAAATTACTAAGGCTCCATGCACTGAAGATTCCCTTGCAACAAATTCACCAGAAATCTGAAGATATTTATACTTTGCCCACAGTATCAGTCAGCAAATGCCACTAGTGTTCTTTGTACCAGGAAAAGCATAATTCTTGCTTATTCCAGGACAGAGCAGGTATTTATTCCTAGAGAGGCAGCGGTTCTTCTGCAGGGCAGGTACCAGTGCCTCGTTTTTTGTCTGACCCACACACAGTCTGGACTATGCATTATATAGTCAAAGCCACGGCTTAAAAAATAAGCTTTGTTATTCCGTATCTAGATCATAATGAGCTTGATTATATTTTCATCTTACTGACAAATCGTGAGTTGTTAGTGGGAGACGATGTCACAGCTCTTTTCTAACATAGCTCAGCACGGGGACAACAACTTTAAGAGCTGTGTAAAGATGAGCTAAGCAGAGCCTGTGCAAGGGAAGAGAGGAGCAGTTTCTACTAAGCATGGAGTGCAGTTTTCTAAGTAGAATTTTAACTACACGAAAAGCCAACTAAAATATTTCACCTTCTGGCTGGAGAGTTTTCCCCACTGTGAACATGAGGAACAAGGCTATTTAACATCTGATATTGTCTTGCAAGGGAAAATCCATTGTCTATGAAGAGTTATTTTCCATAGTTCAGGGGAAGGGAGAAGCAGAGCCTCTTCCCTGTCACCTCCTTAAAACCACCAGTTCTGCTTCAGTGGTTGGGATTTAAGCCCTGGAGGCTACGCCATAACACCAAAAGCTCTATCGGCAATAATTAATTAATTGATCAGGTGCCAATGTGCAAAGGATCTCGGGCAGTCAAGCTGTTTGCTGCCTCAGACACAGAGCTGCACTTCTCCGGGGAGCTGAGGTCACTGCAAAGATTGGTTTGGAAGTAAAGCCTCTGACCCGGGGTCAAGCCCTGCAGCCCAAAGCTTTCCCAGCACGGCGCAGCAGGATCAGCTCGCTCGCTCCAGAGATGTGATGACACTACGCGGGTTGCTCTCACCAAGTTTTCCCGTGTCTCCTGCACCCTGGCCCAAGGGCTGTCTCTCTTTTTTTTTTTTTGGATCACAGTACCTCTCTCAGAATTATGCATCCCTCATGCATGTAAATGAGAGGGGTCCAATTACACACAAGGGAGAAAGGGTTTAATGAATCGTGAAAAAGCAAGGGCTGCATAGAAAAAACTCAATCCCAGTGCCCCCTCATGCCCCCACTTGGAAACCTACATTTCTCATTTTTGAGAGTGATGAGAGAATACAGAGGAGTGAACAGGAGAAATCCCCAGCTGAATGAATACAACGCTTGTTTGTGTTTATAACAGCCTGCACTTGAAATCTGTGATACTCAATTTTGAAGAAAAATAGTTAAGCAAAGAAGTAATGTTCCTCCACACAGCTTAAACAAATGCAATACATGATTATGGATTACTCTGTGTTCCAGTTCTCCTGTCTGGAGTACATTCCTCTTCTTGCTCTCCTTTCCTCTGTGTGTATATGTTAAGACTTACATGAATTTAAAGGATAAACAACAGGCAGAAGCTGGTTGTTATTTATGAGGTCCTGTAAAATACAGCCACAGGTTACACAGCCTAAGTTGTATGACTGATTTCCACACCTGCCTGACGCTGAACTTTGTTGTTTATCCCTGGTTATTCCAGGTGAATGTGAACTAGACTGCATAGGCTATGATGAGCATTTTAAGGCAAACCACATTAAAGCAATATTATTAATGTCAAGTATGATTGCATATGATTACATTTTAATCAGACATATTATAGAAAATTGATTAATAAATATCTTGGAACTCTTTAGAGGTCTTTTACTTCTGCTGGTTTGGTCGGGTTGTTTTTTGGTTTTGGTTGGGTTTTTTTGCATGTGTTTGTGGGTTTTTTGTTTGCTTTGGGTTTTGTTTTGTTTGGTTGTGGGTTTTGTTGTTGTTGTTGTTGGTTTTGGTTTTGTTCTTTTCTTTAGCAGGACTAATGATTAGTCACTGACTGTTGCTAAAATTACTTTAATGTCTAATATTACAGTGTAGGAAAAATCCCCAGTGCCCTCAATGAGAATTACACAGGATTGTGGTCCCAAAACATTATGAAAATAGACTGTTACTTCCACAACAACAGCAATAAGATAACTCTGTGTGTGCACAAATTTGCACAGGAGTATGCATAACTTGTGGAATTACACCAAGCCTGCTCCAGTTTTTTTACTAACTTGATCTAGAGCCCTGCAGGCAAAATGCTTAAGAAGGCCAGTGCATAACTTCTAGCAGTTATAAGTGAATATTTCTCATTAGAAGCATGTGGAATAAAAAGAAAGACCTACTGCTTTGGTGTTGCACATTCTTAGTTATCTCTGCACAGGTAAAAGAGCACCAGACCACTGCTGGTGATACACGGTGCTGCTCTGGCTAGTTTAGCTACTGCAATGAGTAGTGGACCTAAACTCTATGACCTCAAACAAAAGTTGCCCCTATCCCAATTGCTCCTTCAACTATGAGGCATTAAAGTGGTTCAAGTCAACAGAACCCGCTTGATGGTGAAAAGGCAAGCGGTGCACAAGAGGTGATGCCTTTGTGTCATCTACTCATTTTTCTAATCTTCCAGTGATGCTTTTGTTCGAATTTCCGTCTGACAGGGCTCTTGTATATGTTGTCAGTGGGGAGGACATCCATGTCCCAGACACAAGTGCTTCCATCTGTGCTACTGGAAATTGGGAGGGAAGGGCTGATGTTAGTACAGGGTAGCTGGAGCAGCCCAGCTCCCTTAGGAAAGGAAAGGACCATCGTGGGAATACTGTAGGACAGTAAGGATTTGTCTGTCCCTATATCCACAAAATCTGTAAGCCTACACTCTGGGTTTTCCCAAGGAGATGTCATTGGTGAATGTGGTGGGATTCATCTCTGTCATTGTTTCAGGCCAGTTATCCTGGCCTCCTCACAGCAGGTGTTCCGAAATCCTGAATTAATGGCCAGACTCACACAGATAAGTGCTGTTCCCTGATCTGACTGAAAATGGGTGAAAATCTGTAAGAAGTCCAATAGAAAGAACCAAATTGCTACTTCTGGACTTAAGAAAGCAAATTTTTTCAGTCCAATTGATGAATTTCCTCCAAAGATGGTATAGAAAATATCCCAAAAAGCAGACACATTGTAGACCAAATTTTTAAAGAGTCACTTGTTCTTTAACTTGTATTCTGGAGCTCATAATTGGGATACATTTAATTATGGAAGGTGGATAAACAAAATGTTTTCAGCTACCAATTTCACCAATAGGCAGCTAACAGCTACTAGCATGTTTTCATGAAGGACTAAACACCACTTGGGATTGAAAGACTTTTCTTTTTTTTCTTTTTTTTCTTTTTTTTTTTTTTTTACATTTGTTTTCCAATTAGCATTTTGTTTTAAGTTATTTAAGGTCGATGCCTTTGTAATGCATTTTGGGGTTATCTTCTTTTTTTTGTAAAGGAGTGCAAGAACAGTTCTTTAATACCATATAAAAGTCAAAAAGAAATATCAGTACAAAATACCGAGTCGCTCATGAGGTATCTTTTTTGTATATTAACTTACCAAACAAATAATAGTAAAAAGCACAAAACCGCATCAATGCTCCATTCCCATATCAATGGGACACATCACTACTAGGACCATTTTCTGCATCAATTCATACCGCCGCAACCTTTCTTTCCCATCACTTTTCTCCACATGGCTATTACTCCTGTGTTTTTACCTCATCACTATTTATCCCCTGCCCATGCATGGCAGGTGTTTGAGGTGGTGGTCAGCTGGGTTGGGACAGCTTTCACAGGTCATCAGTTTGACCTCCACCACCTGGAAAAGGTGGTGATACTTTTCTAAGGTCTCTACTCAGCAATGGGGTGGGAGGACACCCAAGGAGCTCTGTTCTTGCTGCTGAAGCGCACGTATTTAGCAGGCTCCTAGACTCTCTAAGCCAGCCCTTTTTACCGCATTTACTTGCTAACTCAGTGCAAGAGCATAAACAACTTGCCTTGTTCATCAAACCTCCAGTTCGTTTCTATGCATGACAAGAGAGCACATGCAGATGAGTCAGAGGGGAACGGCACAAGGTACAGACACCAACAAGGCAAACAGCAAAGATCTATCTCAGTTTTGGTCCACCAGCTCTGGCGCATCTGCCTTTAAGATTTAACTGCACATGAGTTATGTTTTCAGTAATCAGTTCTGATTTTTACAGCTCAGTATTTGACCGTCTACACAAAAGCATTTGCTTTTCTTTCAACAGAACACACACTAAAATACACTTTAAAGTTGTTGCTGATTTTTTTTAATGGGGAAACATTAGGTAATTAAAGAAATCATCCACCATACCATGTGGAGGCCTCCTGACAAATACAACTTTGGTGGCCATGACCCTGGCCAGAGGAAGAAGGCTGTGATGTCACCTCATCCCCAAGTCCCAGTTTCACGGATAGTATCTCTGAAAGGAATTGTCTAAAGGAGATTGTTCCTTATGAAAAGTTCACATGATGGAGTCTGAAGGGCTTGTTTCACTTGAAGCCCAGCAGGACAGAGCTGTTTGGAAAGAAGCATTCAGTGTGTTCTGTTTTGCTGAAAGCTGTCACAGTGAACAAGTACTTAGCAAACAGCATGAACAAGGATTTGAACTAGAAAACTAGCAGGGCCCTGACAACATTGTAATAGTGGGCTTGTCTGTTCAGAGCCTGTACAATGATGCATGGGGGCATGAGAAGGAAAACAGAAGAACCAGATTTTTGTATTTTTAATTTTTTTAAGGGTGACACTTTATCATTGCTCTGAACTCATCTGTATTATTTTGGTCACCTTGACATCATTGGGTAGGGAAAGCATCCTGGCGAGAAGGTGCTCAGGGCAGAAGCACAGCGCATGGCCCAAAGGGTAAACTGATTGTTTAACTAAAAAGCAGTCAGTTCTTTTCCTGTTGTCCTGTTTTGTAGTGTTTGTACTTCTGTTATGATGGGCTGGCTGTTTAAGCTGTCCCTCTTTACATCTCTAATCCACATTTAGCATTGAACAAAACCTGTCTAAATCCCAGTATGGAACTGAAAGAGAACCTGCCATCCCACACCTTTGAACACAAGCTGCTTTCACCCAAGCACTTAGCTGCTGACACCATGTAGGTATGGGAGACTAGCACCTGTTAAAGACTCCCCTCCCTTGCCCCTGTCATACAAGAGACTATTGAAGGCAGAACAATATTAAAAGACATCAAATGAGTAGGAAATTAGAATAAGATAAACAAAAATTCTCCTTTCTGTTTTACATACTGTAATCACGTCCTTGTTTCTAAAGCAAACCTCAAAAGTACACCACACCTTTTCACCATTATTATGACAGTTGTCTAGTTTATGACAAGAAGAGATTTAAAAACTGTAATAACTAACTTTTTATTTATCACTTCTAACGTTGTGCAATTTCCTAGACACAGAAAGTCCCTAACCTGTGTCCTCCTTTGCTACAGAGGGCTAACAGTCCCTTCTTCAAGTTGTCTTCTACTAAACAATGTACACAACCCCCCTGATTCCCTCCTTTCCTTTACAAGGACAGAAGGTTTGCAATGTTTAAATGCACAGCCCAGCATAGCACCCACCACCTTCCTTACAGACCTCAACAGGCTCAGCATGAAAGGCAGTTTTCTAGCCTATAGGAAAACCTGTTGATTTTACTAGGTCCTGGGATATGTTCCTGGACCTGCCATTCATTCCCTTCATGCTCTCTGCCATGGCTGAAAACCTCTGCTAATGCTTTGTGGAAAGAGCACAGGTGGAAAAAGACAGAATGAAGAATGACCTACTCCGTACCAAAGCTTAATCCTTGGACAGGGACATTGCTCACAGAAGTTATTCCTGGAGGACCTGATCCCAGGAATACATTCGCTGATGAAATGGATCAGAGACACTACTTTAATCCCGACTCACTGCATGCACTTCTTTTGTCCATTCACGCTCAGTAATAGTGTTACTGCTTCTGCCTGTAAAGTTGGATCTTAATTTATAAGGTGAATATACATTGCTTTGAAATTATTATAAAGATTACTTTGTCTGGCCTCCTGTCTCAATGTGGCACATATTCCATATATAGTAAATCTTGGCTCTGAGGAATATCTTCCTTTAATCTGAGCCTCCCAAACCCTTTAGCATTAAGGACTATTCAGAGCTGTAAGGATAGGAATGTTTTCTAGTAATTCAAATGGTTTCTGGTTAAGTTCTCCACTAAGCCCCTTCACAACACTGCTAAGTTTAGGATCAGCTGTGTTCCAGGTAATCCAGAGTTGTAACCACCAAAGTGACAAGTCTGTGCTGGCTTTGTCCAGATCCGAGGAACATGTTTTATCACTTTTATGATACTGCAAATGTATTATTCTCTAGTAAACACATAAACCAGGTATCAGGTGTTTCCTCAGACTCAAAAATATCTGGTGGGATTGAATTTAGTCCAATGATACTCTAAGCTAGTGTCTCCCTCTGAAACCCGCATCCCTCAGACCCTGGCAATCACAAGTTTCTTATCACTGTGAGTATAACAGTGTTTTTTCAGCAAAGCAAGTCTCTTTTGCAGGGAGACAAATTATGATAAGACTGTTCTCTCACTGATTTTTTTCAGCTGCTCCCTGAACCAGTTAGCATGTTTTCATTTTCCAGCCCAAATCGCCTCTAATTTCAAGTATACTGCAGTGCAGAAGTTTGAAAGAGAAAGGACTAGGCTTTTTCAAAAATGACAACATTATTTAGGGACCCGTAACACTTGTAGCCCAAATGCCTCCTCAGAATAGTTTTGTACGGACGCAGAACAGGTACCGTTCATCCAGCAGCGCTGTACTCACCAGCTCTCAGGCGCAGCTCTCTCCAGCGGCATTTCTACTGCAGACGCACTTCAGCTTGCGAGAAATGACAGTCCTTTGAACACCAGCTCTCTATGGAAGGGCCATGCTGATTTGGCTAGAAAAGTGAAATCCTAGTCATCAATAATATCCTCTGGCAATTTCACCCATAGTCATGCTGCACCGAAACAGCCGCCACCCCCTGTTCTTTTTTGAAGCCCTTGAAGACACAGGCAGCTGTGCCACAGTCCACAAGCCACCGCTGTCCAGCTGCTGGCTTGATTTGTGGGATGGCTTCTCTGAGAGCCCTGTAACTGCTCCAGACAAAACCTGGGTGGATTAATTTACACATTTATAAGGAGTACCTTGGGTTAGCCTGGAAATTTTTTTCTGAAGTGATAAAGCGCTCGCATTATGTCCTCACCACAGGGCTGAGAGTGAACTGCAATGCAGAGGTGACCTCCAGGTAGAAATTCTGACATTTTCAGCTGGAAGAGCTGGCTATGGAAGATGCCAGCACCGCACACTGATTCTAGACATCTCCACCTCTATAAAATATTAATATCCCCTAAATTTTGCCCCAACTGCACTGTTCCTTACAGCATTTGTAGCATCACAAACAGAATGGCAGCTACAGATCTGCTGCTGAAACTGCTACTGTCCCATCTACCTGCCAAGAAAATAACACCCAGCGGCAGGATTTTACGTCCCTGCATCCCATGGGAAAAAGTCATTGTTGTTCTCTTCCCAGGCTAGCCTATCTTTAACCCATGCACTGTTTGAAACTGTTAAATACAGAGCCCCTTTCATGCGGGGAAGGATGTGTTTCTGCCAGGTCCTAGTGTTCTAGGGAATTTGCCAGATCTCTCAGTAATCTGATCCTCTGCCTTTCAGCTCCAATATTCAGAGCTGGCTCTTTGGACAGAGTTCTCCCAAAACAGGACCTCCATCCCCTCCCGCATCATGCTTTCCCCACTGTCCGGTAACCCTGTATAAGGTCCATCCCCTTTACCATTTCTTTCTCCAGCAGAGCAGCCTGAGGAAACAGCAGGAGCAGTCAGTTCCTCCACCCTCCAAACAACACAGACATCAACAAGAATGAAGGATTTCTGCTTGCAGTGCCTCATTTAAGTTTTCTGATGCTAAGAGCATGCCAGTGAATGCACTGAGTTTGATTCCCACCACACAAAATACCCTTCATAGGGCTGCAGGAAGCCAGCAGAAGTGCCAGGAACAAGGAGAGGGAGCATCATGTAAAAGATGGCCCAAACAGGGACTGGGAGGGGACCAGGTACAGCTGAGCTGTGATATATTGAGTCACCAAGCACTGTTAGGCACACCTTCCCCAGCTGGCAAAGTCAACCCTACCTACCAGGCTTAGTGGCCAAAGATGAGAGATATCCCCTACCCTCCGGGGCTGCTACTTGGATGACAAATAGAATTTAGGCCAATTAATCATTATCGACAATGCTAAGTAAAAAGTCCATGTCAGTAAGACCGCAATAGTGCCAGCCTGAGAGAGAAGAGAGATGTCACCCTGTTTAGCTGTTACATCATTACACAGACACAGCGTCTGGAGGATATTGCTGCTCCAGACCCTTATCAACCATTTGACTGACTTCCCTCGCAAGCTCTTTTTCCCCTCTTCTAACCAAAATGAACAGATTTCACAGAAAAGAAATGTAATTTTTAAAGTCCTGAGTTAATCGAATGATTTAAAAGCACAGTGCCTGTGATACAATGGATCAACTTTGTCCTAAGTGTCAGCCCATTCACTCCAACAAGCTTACACCAGAGATGAATTTGCTCTGGTGCCTTTGTCAATAAAATTCTAGATTAAAAGAGACCCTATACAGAGCTGGTCTCAGAGGTAATTGCTAGTTAATCAGCCAATTAACTGACCCAACGAGTAGGAAAAGGGGAAGGGGGACTAAGGGGGAAAACAAATCAGTCAAGGTATGGTAGAACATAATTCTTTAGGCGTTAATGTTAGAAACTTTTTCAAAGGGATTTCAGCCTACCTAGACTCATTCCCTCTTCTTCTTTCCTTTTTCTCTTCTTCCCAATTTGTAATTGTTGGTTCCCCTAATTGGCTGATTAACTACTTATTACAGACAGACCTGGAGGTATGTGGGATCCCGTTAGCCACGGAACTTGATTTCATCTGGTGAAGCAAGGCTGAATGCAACACAGCATCTGTATGAGCCATTTTTCTCCTGCCCTGGCGGATGGCTTAGAGTCAGGCAGCATTTAATTTGAGATTTTTTTTTTTTTCAACTAGCTTCTGTTTTATTTATTTAATACTACAAAGAAAGGGAAGGATTTTTAAAAATGTCTTTTATGCAAGCAGAATCGTTTTTCGCAACAGAGTTTGAACCTCTCAAACTAAGTTATTTACTCTTCACTGATACATTATCAACACTATCAGGACATTTTTATGAATGAGCTGTTAGAGCTGCTTGACATTACAATAATATGTAATGACCATAAAATTAACCTCTATTTTCCTTTGATAGTATTACCAGGCTGCTTGCTACCAGCAGCAGTCCCAGGAGATGAGTCCTAATGGTGAAAACAGCAAATTGAGAACGTTACCCTAATTTTCTCTCCTTGGACTTCTTGTGGGGGGAAAGAGCAGAGCTCACCCTGACAGTTGTTGGCTTCACATAAGATTTATAGTACGTCAAAAGGGAGGCAGCAGTCTGTTCGAATACCTCGTGAAACCACACAACCAAGGATGAATCTAAGGTTGCTCTCCGAAGCTTCAAGGAGGAGTTTTGCTGCTTCTTCAACATAAAGCAAGTCGTGTAGGACCTCATTAATGCACCTTTACCAGCATCGTGTAGGCAATGCCTATCAGTGCACATGGTTGCACATACACAGGTTATTTTCTAAAGCTGGCAGATTGTTTTGATCCCTCACTCATCTGTGTGGATAGTAAATAATATTATTTTTCTCTCCTCGTTACTTGGGCAGCAGGATCCTGTGCAAAACAGCAACTCCTCCGAGCGCAGTTGTCCAGGGAGATGGGCACAGAGTGGGCTTCTCCTAGCACAGCCTCTATTGCATAAACCTCTTCTTCTAAATTCCACTTCTCTCCTTCAGCTTTGGGACAGAGTTTGAGATTTTAGTTCTATTTAAGGTTTTTGATGATTTATTCCTCCTACTCCTCTTTTCTCCCTTAGTAAAAGAGCAGGCTGAGCCTGGGCAGCCTATCCTCAACTACATGTAAATCACAATCTGATTAGGAAGTGATATATTCATCTCTAACTCCTGCATAAAAGTTATTCAAGTATTTTGACAAAATAAGTGCTGTTTACTTTATACGTTTTCTGCTAATTCTAAAGATTTCTGCAAACCTAAAGGATCTCATGGAATTTACAGGCTTGTGGCTTTGCTATTGAAAGTAAAAAAGCATGATAAATTAAGCTGATTTGCCTGTGAAAGAAACACGTCCATTATTCATGTCAGGGTCCTGTCACATCAAATTGAGAGAGTGAAGAAAACCCTTTTTTATCAACGTTTAGAAGCAAGGAAAAAACCAACTATTCAGGGACTGAATTTCAATCGGGAGAAAGTCAGTCTGAAAGCAAGGTTAAAAAAAAAAAAGCTGGGGACATGTCTAATGTTGGAAATCAGCAAAAGGGTGGGTTCATTTAACTTTGGCTAGAATCTTCAAACAGAAAGCTGGGAGAAAACTTAAAGTAGCGAGTAGTACACACAGTCTCAATATCTCTCATGTGTAAACTTGTCAAAAGTAGTTAAGCTAATTCAGATTTAAGCCTTTTCAGACCCTATATTTCTTGGGTGCTTCAAAATAATGATAAAAATTATTAAACAGGTAAAGCATTGTATTTGTGTACTACTAGTATTTTTATCCACTGGTTGTTACATTACTTAATTCTTATTACCGGACAAAATGTAGGGGTTTTTAAGCTTGATTAGCTGACAGAGCAGTTGAAAACAGGTTGGTTTAGATGTGGTTGCTCTACAAATGTGTGTATCTGTAATGGGGGGGCTCATGGGATCAAAAATACCTGAGATCGTTTCCTGTCCACTGTAAGACACATGTTACTTGATGTAGCCAGAAAATGTTGGCTGATCTTTTTAATCGCAAATTGTGATAGGTACAGACAAAATAAATGGCACCTGTGCACATGCCATTTTTAAAATAAAAAAAAGTAATTTGCAGTCTACTAAACTCTTCCAATATACACAGAGTTAAATGAGACACTGAAAGGGGAATCGTTTTATTCCCTGAAATTCTTCTCATTGCCTGATTATAATTTCTCATGTGGCTTGCTTGTTTAGCAAAACAAAAAGCTTGCAGTTCTTTCTCATTACAGTTGTTTTTTACAAGCTTAAAATCAGCATGTTAAGTGGCATTTCACAGTCTTCTGCTTAAAGCCTAATTGGTTTAGACTGGACACCTCAGAGAGATTCTTTAAAAGAAGTCCAGCTTTTTATTATAATGTGTAAAGGGTAACTCAGCAACTTGTTTGCCTTAAATCACATTTCTAGGTACCAGGCCTATACATAATTTCTGCGCGAGATTTGTTTTTCTACTTTTTGTTTTTCCCTAGCCTCAAAACCCTTGGGTTAACATGTTTTCTGCTTTAAAGCTCTTATCTGAAAGACACTTCACCATCTCCACCCAGGCACTCTCATGCTTCCCAACTTCAAAGTCTCAAGCTGGGAAAGCAAATCTAAGTCCCAAATGCTGGACTCGGCAGCTTCTATAGGACCCTCTGCTAAAGTTAAGTTCTTGTCTTTAATTGAAAATTGCAGCCAGTGTAAATAGGAGTTAGTCTGCAGCAAGACTTGCCACAAAAGGAATTACCTCGTGGAGTGGCCACACTGGGTTAAAGAGAGGGGATAAAAAAGAGAAAGAAAAAGAGAAAGAAAAAAAGCCAGGGGTAAAAGAGAGAAGCATTGTACTGTGAAGGTAGCATCAAGACAGGGATTAATGGCTAAAGGAATTGTATTTTGTGTGCTTTCAGCAACATTACAATCTCCCTAAAGTAAGTGTTACTAATAAGCGGGCCAGTAAAGAAAGGCTAGCATATTAGGGGAAATGGAAAAATCAGGCTCTGTAAATAACAGTAGATATTTATTCTGTAAAGACCAAGCAAAGTGTTGCTGACGTGTTTATTTTTAGTACTTACATTTGGGTCAGCTAATGAAGTTTGTTATTTTATAGAGTTGACAAGTGACGGGAAGTGACACGTATATACCACACGAACGACATTTTCTGCTACCTTCAGTTACTTCCATGTACCCACAATTTACTTATTTTGCAGCAGCTAGCTGGTAAGGAGAAACCCAGTCTGCGTTTGACTGTGGATAGATTACACAGATCTAATGGTGAAATCCCAGCAGCCGCCCTGGCAGCGTGCTGGGCCCCAGCAGACCCGAACGAGGAGAGTCGTGCTGATGGAAAAGAGAGCAGGATCCCTTCTCAGTGCTCAAACCTCTGCTGCCCTGGGATTCTGGTGTTGCTACAGGCTCACACAACATTATCAGATCTTTGCAGTAACTCAAAAAGACATAGGAAGAGAAAATGAGGATAATCCAGTGGTGTTCCCCTTCTCCTTTTGCATTATGAAACTGCACCTCAAGACTTGCTAAATTTGGGCGCAGTTCATAGTTCCTGTACCAACTCCCTGAGTCAACCTGGATCCATCTCTTGATATCTTAATGATAGGATTCTCCACCCACAAAATGTGAAGAATAACTCTTCCTTTTCTTTGACATTCCTTTTCTATATAACCCCAAGCACAGTATGGACACTGACTTCATGGCTGTCCATTCAGCAACTGTGATACATTTTTGTTTTAAAATTATTAACATTAAAACAATTGTTTAAGCAAACATACTGGCCTCTCTTCCATCTTTAGATCACTTATGCCGTGCATCACATCACAACAATGGGAACAGTTCAGCTTCGGAAACTCTGGATATTCTGAAAAGTAACAGTATGGATATCATCAGGCAGTTAAGACTGTTCCATTGCTGTCAGTGCACCTACTGTTGGTGTTTTATTTGTTGTTTTATTTAATAATTCATAGTTCATCATATTCAAAATGTGGTTTCGAATGGAAGCCAATGGAACCAGAGCCTAAAAATCTAGTGGAAGTATAACTGAGTCTGTTAATAATGCAGAACTACAGAAAACTGTAATAGGATTCAGTAAAATATAGTCCACAGGGGTTTTTTTTCATGTTACATAGCCTGTTTTTAATAAAATATAGAATCTATCAATTTAAAAGCACTGCTGATCCGAAAGGCAACCATACTGTTTTAAAGCAGGAAATATCTTTTGTTTCTACTCATTTTCAGTGGCTTACAAGTTGCATTGATTCAAAAGTCTCTCAAATGTTTCTACAGCACTAATCCACTGGATGTATCTGTGAAAAACAGAACCGATTGAAAATCCAAAACATATCCTAACTATCCAAATAAACTAACTTAAAAATGGCTTATATTTGAGAGTACTAAAAATTACTCAACCAACAATTCACAGAGTCCCCTTTCAGTTTTTCCTCTTGGACTTTAATATTTGCATACTTTTAAACTTCCCATTTTTAGTAATATTTTCCTTTTGTTATTTACTGTTATGGGCAATAATTGAATTGTGCATGGTATGAGACTCTCTCTATGTGTACACAAACACAAATACCATGCCTCTCAAACTTGGATCAAAATGAAGTCAGACCCTTAGCTTGAGATGTTGCTCGTAATGATTCAACTTACAGTACACACTTGGGAAGTTTTCATGTTCATAACTCAATGTCTTCAGTGCACCATAACTCTTAAAGATATGCAAGTTCATTTCAGCATTTATCTCTTTTCTCCTCAGGAATTTGACTGTTTTTCCGCCTGATGGTTAGAATGAATTGAAAATTTTGAACTCATCCATCAGATTTGGAAATGATCCTTGAATTGATGGGAGTGTTTAACAGTTAATTGAACATTTCTGTTGTGAACTTTCATTGTTTCAAACTGCAAAAATACTGTGCCCACGAACGTGGACAAAGAAAAGAGGATCCATGACGCATTCTTGCACCACAAATATTTTCATCTTCTAGAGAGCAGCAGGCATTTAAATAACAGGGGCATCACTCTGGTCTAACTCTTGGATACCACAAGGAACAGTGAGTGATCTGAGAAGGACTTTCGCAGGACCTGAGGGCTCCCATGATCTGTAGCAGGAAATAACTTCACATTTTTCAAACCCATGTTTTATTCGTGCCCATCTCCCATAGACTGACTTCCCTAAACATATAATTCAGTTGCGTAACTGCTACCCATGCCCACATGGGACAAGCGTTCGTAACAGCAGCCTCAAATATGGGTCTGCCTGGGTGACACACACATTGGTAAATAGCTCATTATAGGCAAGTACAGATACACACAACACTTTCTGTAGCCAGGGAGGATTTCCAAAGGGACTTGATGATGCCAGTAAGTATTTAGTTGCTTATTAATCTTAATGTGATCTGTACACCCCACTATCTTAGACAACTTTGAAAAGTCACACCTGTAACCAAGGAAAAAATACAGGAATATGGACTTTTTACCCTCCTTGAGAGTCAAGAAAAACTTCATCTTTCAGACTTTCTGCTCCATTATAGCATTTCAACTAAAGAGAAATTATTTTTCTCCATTCTGGAACTCCACCAAACTGCTTTATTGTAGTTCAACTGAGTGAAGAAATCAAATTCTTTAAGAATATGGCTTGAATTTCTTCATTCATCTATGGCAAGCCCTTTAACTCAGTGTCACTGCTTCCTATTTGTCTCTGGCACCCGGCAGGATATTGGTGGCATGTCCCACTTCTTAGAGCACCTTCACCAAACTCCACTGCTTCTTAACAAGGACCTCGAGAAAGCACTTTCCTCCTTGAGCCTGTCTCAGACTGTGTTGTTTTCCACAGCAAAGCTGCCTGCTCTGCTTCACTGACAAGCCGAATTCCCTAGCTCCTCTTGGCCAGCTCCCTTTATTTAGTGGCTTTTTTTTATTTTCAGCATCAGGATCATTCCTCTGTGCTAGATGGTTAATTAACTCTCCTCGCAGGTTCTCCAGGCTCCTGTGGTGTGAGAGGTCTGGCCTCGGTCCTGCAGCTCTGGCTAAATAGTCACGTCCCCCGCCGCATGAGATGGAGGTCTGGGCTCAATTTCCTTTGGAAGGTTTGAAATAAAAAATATTTCTTTCTAAACTATGTTTCTTCCCCACTGTGGGAAACTGCTGAATATTAAAATATGTTCACTGCAGCGTATTCCTACCTACACTCAGAGTCAGAATAATTTACAATACTTTACCAATGAAAACAGGCACATGCAGACAGGTAGGGACAGTTTGCAGGGGATTCAATTCTGTGATACAACCATTTTCATTAAGTTCAAAACACAACCGTTCTCTTATTGTACTGCAGCCAACTCTATCTGGCTAAACTGTATTTCCCTCCAGGTGTTAGACGTTTTTTAAAGTACATAAAAACTACATTATTTTCTAATTTTGCCTGTTGTCCATCCTCTTTCCTTTTCCTAATCCTCGCCACAAGCAGCACTGCCCCAAAGCTCCGTCCCAGTGCTGGGCAAAGACCAGTTGCATCCTGCTCCCTCTGCTGTACAAGTAGCAGAAAAGCAAGCAGGGAGAACAGCTGCTGGTTTACATCAACCACTGATTTCTTATCCTTTGGTACACGGGTTTGCTGGTGTCATTCCTCTAGCCATCTCATGTTGCAGTATGTATGGCTCAAGGTTTGGTAAAATCATTAGGAATTTCATATGAAATCAAGTGTATACATGCAAGTCCTTAGTTCGAATACATAGAGAGCTGTAGCTTAGCTGAAATTGTTGGCTCAATGTAAGTTATCAACAGGGAAAGGAGCTTTTTAACTTCGATGTTGTGGAAATCTATGGGAATTGCATCTCCAGCTTCAGCATGGTGAAGAGGAGAAACACTTTGGAAAGACTTTGCCCAGTGAAGTCTGACTGACCGACTGGTACCCAGTCTTACCCTTGCTGTTTTACACCCATTCTGGCTTATGCCTGAGACTAGAAACTACCCAGACCTCAGCACACCGGGCCTTTAAATCTGACTTTTGTCTTATCACCAACAGCAAATACAATGAGCCTTAAGTAAGGAGCAAAAACAGAGATGGCAAATGCATCGGTTGGAAGTGACAGAGAAAGGGAAAGACAGGATGGGAGGGAGTTTCTAATTAATCACAGGCCAACAAAGACTGACTGAAGTGATGCAGCTGCAAAAAAAGGTGCAGGTGAGCCCAGGACCCAGCTGGGGAGGGCTGTGTGCCGGCTGTAGGGCAGGTCTGGTACCACCACACAGGACACCACTGGGACCTCAGCAGATACACCCATGCCCAGTTCTCACTAAGAAACTGGGATCCAACCTAAATCCAGTGCAAAGAAAATTTTAAAATAGCTTTATGCAAAAAGATTAAAAGAACTTCCTGCCGATCACAACTAAATTGGAGTACTATGTGTATTTTAAAGAGACATCTGTGGGTAAAAATAAGGAAGAACAAAGGCTACTTCAGCTGAAGGACAATCTGACACAAGACCAAAGCAACTGCTTGAGAAGAGTCACAGGGCATAGGGACCTTGCACTTCGTCCCCAGAGAAGCACTCTCATTACTGTCATAATTTGTTCTTTCTCTTTTTCTGGCCCTGGGAGTTTTCACTCCTTTCTGCCCCACGGCACAGCTTCAGCTGAAGCACTGAAGAAGAGCCTTATCCAGAACAGCCTCTGGGCACAATTATGGATGAAATCTGCCAGGATGGAGACCAGTTAAATCCAGGTACTGCATTTATGGTAAAGGTTGTGGCCTTAAGACATTGTCTGTGATCTTATGCAATGACACCAATATTTTCCAGCAGGTTTAAATCTACAGACTGCACCAGGGAACCTAAAACCAGGGCATGGTGCCACTCAGCATTGGTGACGGTCGGGAAGTCAGGAGTGCACAACATGACAAGGGCAGAGCTGCTCACACAGCATTGCTGGGTAGGGACACAGGTATCATCAGCTTCTAGTTTAATCTCAGATCGTAACGGAAAAAAAGCAAATAGCAGCCATTCCTCTCCATTTACAGTTTCACAAATAATAACGAACAGGTAAAATCCAAGATTACGATTCACTTATGGCATTGTCAGTATTGACATTCAAATATAATTAATCCCACCATGAAGCTGTCTTAACATTTATTATTTCAAGGACTTCTTATAGGAATTACGAAGTTTGCATTCTTTTTTGCATCATACTATTTAAAACACCAGCATGTATTTTGGTCACAGGACCCAGCTTGTCTTTGCATATGTGAATTACTTTTAAATAAAATCTTCACACTATAAAAACACAGGGTAATTGGAAGATGCCCTGTTTTCATAAGTCAGTTAATTCCTACAAGTTCACAGTAATTCTTCCCCAAATTAAAACACAGTGCTTTATATTGTATTGAGTCTAAGCACAATTTGTGAGCTGATGGTGCTAGAAAACAAGTAATAAGAAAATGAATAAAACAATCAAAATTATCAAGGTTAGATGCTTTTAACTCCAACTGCTTTTGTGCTGCTAACGGGTCTAGAGCAGCGTGTAGGAAGAGGGCAGGAGGTGTTTGCAAAGCTGCCTGGTAAATGCATTCCTGCCACCGCTCTTCCTGCCACCTATCACAAGATACTGGTGGATGGTTATGACAGAGTGGACGTGGGAATCCAGGGCTTCTTGTGCACATCCAGCAGCTTCTATAATGACAAAGCTTCAAGCGCTGTAAATATAGCTCCAACCCCCAGTGTTTTAACAGGCTGTTACAGGTACTGATTACACAACAGATTATTTCAGCCACCCTTGAGATTCATATCATCTAACAAGATACGAGGTGCTGGGGGAAGGAAGGGCAGGGTTTACACAGTGATACGATGCTTTATTGGAGAGATTTGACGATATAAAGACTGTGAGTGGCTTTACAGATCACTCAATGAGAGCCTCAGAAGGTATTCTGTATCTTTATGCATATACAAATATTTACAGATCTTTTAAAGATCAAGACTGTGGTTATCAGTTTATGTGCTATATATGGGCATTATGTGGTGTGAGCTCAGGAAAGCTGATGCTCTGCAGCGGTTAATGCAATGGTATGTTCAGCTCTGCTGGATCTCCATAGAGTAGGCCTGGAATGCACTGGTGAACAATACCCAGGACTGCACAGAGCAAAGAATGAAGGGCAGCAGAGTTTGATAACCACATTAAAGCACTACCAACATCTGTTCAAGCCAAAGACAACACTATCTCCAGGAATTAACCTTCTGAACCACTTAATCATTAACCTCAGCGGAGAGAAAGTTAGACAACAAGAGCCTATTTGTCAGTAGCCCCTCAGAGAGATGCAACGAGCAATATTTTACTGAGAACAGCGTGAGAAGGGCTTGCCCAGCTTTATAAATTTTAAACACAGAATATATTTGTGTGGGAAACAAGGAGACAATGGATGTAAATAAACAGTTGATCCTACCTTGAAGCCTCTGTTCATTTATCCTGTTTAAAGTGCCTTGGCTGGTTTGCCCTGCATTGTGTGGCATTTCCTCTAAACAAGAAGAGATGCTTCAGTTCTTATGCAGAAATATTCCTGGTTGTGGAAAGATATACAAACAGATAGACTGTTACAAGTTCAAACTTTTACCCATATCCCCAAGTTTTCTACTGAAAAACAAATTGGGGACTATTGCTTTGCAAGAAGCTGTAGAGCTAGAGAAGCAAAGTGGCTTTGTTTAATCATTATTTGTCTGTATATACTGTTTGACACATGAGGTCATTCACTAAGTTATTCTGCTATAACCTCAACAAATGCCCTCCCTTCACATGATTGCAGTTGTTACAGATTTTGTTTCTTTTGATTTTGTTTTTCAAAGGAGGAAAGGCTTTGGTTTCTTCGAACTACAGTGCCCCAGATTTGTAGCAGAGCAGCCCTGTGGTGTATTGGGATTGAGAGTTTATTTCTCTGGACCTCACGTAATCATTTACCAAGGAGGTGTAGAACACTGTCACATAAGAATGCTGCTGTTTGACACTCACTTTGCACCAACCTCAGCGGCCACACAAGGTGTAGGACAATGCATAATGAGGGCCCATATGTCTGTTTAGATATTGCCACAGCTGGAGGGGGCAAAAAAAAGAAAAAAACGAAAAGGTTGAGGAGACGACTGACTGAAAGGCTGCAAACAGCAATCTGCTCCAAGCCAGGAAGTTGAATAATAACAAAATTACATTATTCCAGGACTGGCCCAAGGTCTCAGCCCATCCGTGCGTGGATTCCAGGAACAGGAAGCAAGTTGCAAGGAAAAAACCACTCGATTAAAGTATATTGCCTGGGTGACAGACCGGTCCCTACTATCCACATGGGGGGCTTCTATTACTAATTAAACTGTCCTACTTAAAAGAGAATTATGATGTCTCTGGTGGGGGAAAAGAGACGGTCTAATGCCAAGGGATAAGGAAGGAAGCTCTCAGCCCTCTGCTATATTTTCTGTGTTAGCTTTCTGTTGGTCAGCAAGTTGAACTGACTCAGCACAGAGCCTCATGTATGTCAGAGCCAGCGTAAGAGCGAGGTCACACAACCAGGGACAGGCACCCACTGCTTCACACAGCAGCAAGACCTTAAACCAGCTCAAACCGTAGTGTATAACTTCACCTTTACTCATTTGCTTACAAAGCAGACTGGCGACTTCAGCCAAAAAAAATATATCAATAACACTTCATTTTTCAATAAATGGTACAATATTAACACTCTTGGCAGAAAAGTCATGGTTGAATGGGCATCAAAACTGAATTATCCACTCAGAACAGGGGCCAGACTGAAGAAAGTGAGGACTGCACCCAGTCTGGCACCATTGCTTCTCTTACCTTTACTTATCCAGACACAGGCCAGTGACACTACAGTTCAACAGTAATCTACATGTTACATTGGACATGTATTATGCCCCCAGCTCACCTGACCTTAACATTTTTGGTATGAATCGTGGCGTACTAACAAAAATTAAAAAACATAATTATTACCTATTTTTAAATCAGTAAAAGTTAAACGGTGGTGTCTCCCCAAAGACAGTCATATTTACGAACACACTGGGAAGATGCTTCTCTGCTCAGGACATCTTAAGGAAATGTTCCTTAGAAAATTAATTTCTCCAACAGGATTACTCATCATAATCTATACTCCCACTATGTGATTTCTCAGGGTTTATCATGGTAATTTAATCCTTACTGCTGACTGTTAGTGCTCTTCGGAGGCTGAGCTGCATAACTGGTTTTAAACCACTGTCTGCTGAGAAGACTAAACTGGAGCAGCAGACAAGGCACTCTCCTTTCACTTGGGTCGCTGAGCTCATTAATGTGGATAATTAATTGGAGCTTTGTACCCTTCCCTTTGTACAACACCAACAAGCAAGTCACAGTGGCTGTACTACCCCCCCCTCACCTGAGCACTCTTGCACAGACACCTGCTGCTCATAATTAAGATCCATTGCCCAAATTTACATATCCTGATTTCTATCACTCAGCTCCTAGAGACAAAGGAAAGCATTTACTGCAGGGAAATGACAGCTCAAAGTATGCTTCTCGCCTATGGCTTGCCTGGGCAGCTGCGTATGCTAAAGGGCCCTGACATAAAATACCAGAGTGTTTCCATCTAAAAACTATATATTTCGATTGAATGTAAAGAAAAGCACATGGTGATTTCCCCTTTAGGTGGATAATAGTCTTTTCATGAGATAACAAGTGTCAAAAGATGCCCTTAACTTTTCTGGCAGGCTTTGTTAAGGCACAACGCTGCACAGAGCTCAGCACTGAACTTGCAGATTTGCCTCTTTCCTCCCTGAACTGGCTGTTCAAGTGTGTGCATCTGGTCTAGGAAGAGCAGACATCTCACAAACCACACAGTGAAGACCTTACCCTCAGCTCGCCTGTGCAGAGGAGGCTGACTCTTGCATCTACAATTCAGTAAGGCTAATACGGTGCAGGAAAAGTCAGTTGACAGTCCTTGAAAATACAGTAAAAAAAATGCCAGATTTTCCTATGCAGAGTAAATGGAGCATGCAGCTCCAACTAATACTTCAGAGGGAGGCAACTTTTCATGTACACACCTTTATTGCACTAGTAACATCACATCACCTCTTCCTCAGCTTTTGGAGTGATGCTAATTGCCAAAATGAATCTCCTGGTAATATCTCAAGTTGTTCCTCACACTTTTCCGCCGAGTTTATTACGTTGCTGCAAAGCACCAGGGCATGATTCAGCTTTCTTTGGAAGGTTTTGAGAGTCTTCACTGAGTTTAAATCAGTCATCTGGATTATTAAAATTATTCTAAATCGGATTTACATCCCAAATGCGGGCTAATCCAGAACAGCTACCAGGGCAGAACTTCAGTGTCAGTGAGATTTGGATTTACAACTTACTTCAGTTCATTTCCAAACCTGAAATTCACATTCAAGCAGGTTTTCAGCTCATATTCAAGAGAAGGAATGGAATTCAAACCATGAATGGAAACACAGTAGAGCGAATACAGGGGGCCACAGAGTGGTCGGCAGAAGTCCAAGGGGTAGTGGTGGAAAACCAGACAAACAGAGAGCAGAATCTGGATGAGCGTCCGGATGCTCTGCTCCTGGTGTGCTCCTCAGCTGAGGATCAAGAAGAAAAAATGACTTTCATTCCCGCTTCATTGTTTGCTCTGTGCTTTATTTACATTTTTATATAAGCTAATCTAAAAAGTGATAGCTACACTTTTTAAAGCACTGTCTCCAAATTCTCCTAGTTCTGCTCAGAAAAATGAGATGACATTCAAGACAGAGGACTCTCGAGAGTCTCATAGGATGTCTCTGAGATTCTTTCCGCATGTCCCTTTTGGAAGTATTTTTCTTTTCACTTTTCCTTAATAAAAATATTCATCTAGATGTAAGATGTGTTTTTCTGCTTCTTGAACTTTGAAATAGATAACATTTGCTATTAGTGGAGCTAGGATGATAATCTAGGTATACCTGAGGTCTGATCCAGCTTGGCATCTTCCGTTTTCAAGGAAAAAAGCAAACATCCAGGTCATGGCATCTGAAGAGCAAAGTTCCACACAGAGTTTCTTTCTTTAAGGGAATGTAAAAAAATGATCTGATGTTAAAGTTACCTAAAAACATGATTGGTTCTGAAAAGAATAAAGCGATGGATAATTGATTGCTTACTTTTAAGAAAAACAGAAAAGAAACTAATTTCTAATGGAATTACCAGCTACTGAACTTCATTAAAAATTAAGACACTTCAGAACTAGACATGGAAGTGGTACATTATTCTTTATCTGTGACATAACTTCAGAATACATCCAGAGGAGTACCTGTTCAGCAGCCTGTGGCAAATGAAAAAGACAAAGAAAAACATTGCTCTGGGAGTCATTAATTGAATTAATTAACCTAGTGACATTGTCATAAGAAGAATTTATCTGGCAACCAGCAGGAGCAGATCTCCAATCATTTCACCACGGCTTCTTCCACAGATTAACAGCCACACAAGCCCGTGGCAGCTGGCTCTTAACATTGCAAATTATCAGAAATTAATTAGCCAAATGCTGTGCACCCATGTGGATATTTTGTTTTAAGTAGAGATTATGAAACCAATAGCTCATCTCATGATTTATTGAGAGAAAACATCATTGTTTAAACAAATAGGTTGCAGCATGGCTTTCTAATAGGAGAAAGAAAAAAATTGGAGAGGGAACTTAGAGCAACCCATGGTAACAAAAGCTAAACACTTGTAAACAGGAATTAAACAATCCACTCTGAAAACAGGGATATACATAAATTAATTCAGAAAGGTCTATTATTTTTTGAGAATAAAAATAATTCTATTTGCATACCTTTCAGGATAATTAAGGTTGCTTCAATCTGTTCAGCTGGGATTCAACAATTCAGAAGTACTTCAGCAAGTTAGCTTTGTTCATCCAGATAGTAGTCACCGTATCACGCATGAAAAACAGAATTATAAGAAAACTGGAAGAGCAACACGAAGCTTAGCATTATTTTCTGCAACCTCTTGTCAGAGTAACAGGCAATGTAACCACAGCACTTAGAAAAGACTCCTTTTGAGACTACAGTGCTTCTTAGGAGTAGTCAAGGACTTGTCTAAAATAAAGTCTTCATCTACATGTGATTTAAACAAAAGGAAAACAGATTCATTCTCACTAATGGTTTTCAACTGTCCTCTTCAAAATCTCTTTTACTTCCACCTGGCAGTGCTTTATTTGTATGTTTTCTATTTAAATGGACTTGTAAAACTCCAGGAAGGAGTCTTTAAACATGCAAACCTGACACTTTACAATCAATCAGGAAGTGTAATCCATTTATATTTTACAACTTACAATAATCCCTATTTTTGGAGGTGTGGGGTTTATAGAATGTAAGTAATAACAAATTTAGCTCAAGAATGCAGAAATTCATCTGGACGCGGAGCTGCTGTGGGAGTAAAAGAGGGGCAGAGAGAAAAATAAAAGGAGAAAAAGAAGATTAGAGTGGTGACTAACTTTTTATGAGGATGTATGGTAGAGCAGAGGGTCAGATGGGACGTTGCTGACACTCAATACTGAGGCTCTGAGAAGACAATTGCAGGTTTGAAATAATATCTTGTAAGACACTCCAAGGGAAACACGACTGGCCAGGGTATCATTCCAGGCTAATGCGATGTTCTTCCCGTTGGGAGCTGCAGGCTCAGAGGCTCAGGTTTCACCTCCCTGGGGGAAGATGAGGCTGCTGAGGGTCTTTCTGAGGACAAGGCAACCCCATGAGCTGGGAAATGGGCTCCCATGGTGGGTACAGATGCAGAGCTGTCTGAACAGAATAGGTGATGCTCTTCCCTCTCTCAGTGAAACCAAAAATATCCCCAAACTAAGGAGCACTGGCCCTACTTGGGCCAAGCTACTCCCCCAGGCCTCCTAATCACAGTTGGGCACGTCACAGACTCAAAATACTCATTTATGCTTGGCTGAAAATAAAAAGTTCTATTTATGGGAAACTGGAGGTTTCTAGTGTTTTCATCCTATATGGGAATGAAGTTCACACCACAGAAACTCCTTTTAACCAGAATGCTCTGTGCCAATGTCCATCCAAAAAATAGGGATGTTCGGAGCCAATCCATTGCCAAAGTAGGCAGCTGCCACCTTTGCTTATCCCCAGCTTGCCCAGCTGGCTGGCAGGTTAATTCCCCACCAGGTACGGGGCTCGGAAATGCACCTCTGCACAGGCGGCTGGAAAGTCCTGCCTCGAAAACATGTAACGTCTAGAAACCTGAAGTTCTTAGACATCAACAACTTCCAGTGCTACTAAAGCAGTCTCGCAAGACTGTTATTTTCTAGTGTATTCCCATGCTCCTGCTAGTACATGTGCAGTTACCTGTTAACATGTGTACTGTTCTAATTTTAAACAGCTGCTTCTCCTTCCTCTGCTTGACAGGAGGCTTAGGGGATAAATACTGCAGAAGCAAAATAAAAGCCAGCTTCTTGAAAGGCGATACCTCAGTTAGGCTCAGTTTCTTGCTTCTTGAGAAGCTGCTTTACCACAGCATGAATCTTACTGTTGCATGGCACAAAACATCAACTCAAGGACTTTCAATTAAGATCCTAAATCCATATCTATGCAACAAAAAAGCAAATAACTTGGTTTTTTTGAATGTTGATTTCTTATTGCCTGGCTGTAGAAACCTGAACTTTATACCTTTGTATCTATACATTATACCTTTACGTTTTCCTACCTATAAGCTGTTGCCTGCCTAACTGCACTGAGAAAGAATGTGGTGTTGAGAAAAGGCTACAAGGAATAAGATAGCTGGACGGAAAAACAGTCACTAGAACTTGAGCACTTAATTATGGAATAATTTTCTTAGGACCTGAAAATCTCTACTGTAAGACTCTCCAGTTTTTTATTATTAACTACCATAAACATTGGAATAATCAAGAGCCAACCTGCCTAAACTCTTCAGATAATTTTTACTATTATATCTTCTGGTGCTTGAATTCTTATAGACCTCTTCCAAGCATTTATCTAACAGAACGGTAATAATGTCAAAACTACGTAACTCTTATAAATTAGTTTTTAAATAAAGCTATCAAATATCACTAAAAAAAGATAACACTATTGCAAAAACAAGCTATAGCTGAATATTTCCAATTACGCAGCACTTCAGGAAAACTGAAAAGCGCACTTAGTATAAGTGTGTGTACAAGGATTTTTTGTGCAACAGTCTGTGCCCGTAGGTGCTCACACAAAAAAACAGAGGAAAAAGGCTGCATTTCATCTTGAAAATAACTTTAGAAGCCCTGTGAAAATGTTGTGTATCATATCCTGAGCATGGTACTGAGCCAGAAGCAAAGAGAACGACTCTACTGTAAGGGGAGCCTTTTTCCTTAAGTCTATGAAAATCCTGGTTTTATATTTTTCAGTATTCTTTTGCCAGAACCGCCTTGTGCAAGTACTTTCAAGTAGAAGAAATCTTCAGCACGTATGATATGCTGTCATATAAAGTTGCATAGGTGTCTAATTTATTTTGTGGATCTTGTCAAAAGCCCGCATGCACACGTGTGCATGTGTATTTGTCCCTACGTTACAAAGGCACTTGTGCTTCGTGTGAAGAGTCTTGTGCCTCTTCAATTTCCCATATCCAAGACAAATAATGTTCCCAAAGGCTTCCACTGTGAAGACTGCAGGAACACTTTTTGTATAAGTTTTACTCTACTCAGATAATAATAGCTTGTATTTTTTCTACATCAGAAAATCTTTTCATGTATTTTCCCTCCCCCTACCCATTATAAAACATATGTTCCTCAGTACAATGTAAAACAAAACATGGGGAAAGACAGCAGCTTTAACCAGAATTTTCAGAAAAACATGTTTTTTGTTTTCTTGCACTTTCCTGGGTGACTTGTCATGTCAAATAGTGTCAGTCACATCTGATTAGGTGACTTTATGACTCCAAGACATAAAGCTACATGACTGATGCACCTCGATGCAATGCACTGCAAGAAAACTCACCCTCTGGGAAACTTAAAACAATGCACTTTTCAAAAAGCTTAACCCTTAATGCTCAGAGTCAAATTCCACAAGCATGCTTCCATCCCGGTGATATGATAGAGGGTGACCATTGACATAAAGGTGTAAAGGAGCAGCGTGGCTTTTCAGAAAGTGAACTGTTTTAGTAGAAGGTCTGAAGAATATGCTGGTGAGTTTTCCCCTTGGTATTCATGTACCAGACAGTGGCTCAATATCCCTTAGAAAAATCGTTTTCAGTTAAATACTTCAGTTTTGATAAATCTAGAATATTTTGCTCGAGTCACATTGCATAAATAGGGCAGATCTTTTTTTTTTCTATCATTTAACCAACCTTCCAGTTTGCAAAATAATACATACAGGTCATACATCTCATCTCTACACTGAATAATTATTAACAACCGTCTTATGTATCTGCAAATATTGAGGCACTATAACTGAAACAACAGCAGACAGGTCACAGAGTAACAATTTACAAGTCATCATGGTTTTACCATTGCATTTTTTTTGCCTGAATGAGATGTTTTAGTAGAACATTAATTGGATGATGAGAAATTTGGGGGAGGTCACATTAATTGCGACCTATGGTTATTTACTCACTTTTATTTAAACTCAATGATAAGAAAGAGATGCTCTGAAATATGTTTTTTGAGGAGAAACATTTTTCATGAGATTTTGAAAGTAATTTACTACTTATTTTATTCAGGAAGAGACACACACAAAGCAACATACACATGGTATTATTCATCAGAGATTTCTGCTTTTTTTTAACAAAAGCTAGTCCAGATATCTACTTAGATATCATCTGAAAACACAGAAATAATTGTGCTGCATTAAAGTAGTCCAGGTGTTTTACCTGTAGACAGTAGCACATTTTAACATTAGCTATCACTATATCATAAAGTAATATTATTTTCTTGCATTACATGATGATTAGATCTCAAAAAAATCACACTGTTTATCTGCACAATCTTCATTTTAGCTATTTTACCTATTTAAAAATAATCCACCATTAAAGAAAATGGAACAGGTTGTAATGATATTATTTTGAGAATTTTATTAGCTCGGTGTAGAAATATTAAACCATGTGGTGTCCACACAAACAAGGAAGGTATCAAACCAAAGCTAATTAGCATTGGTTTATCTACAGCTTACACTGTTAGACTAACGTAAAATGAAAAGTTTTTGTGTCAGTGATTGATGCAAAGTGTTTGTATGTTTGTGATGTTTTATGGGTAACATCTTGATTAATAAACTAGATCAATAAAGCCCTAAAATTACATGCATTAAATGGATTAAAAGCCGGTTAAATAATAATTGTCTCTCTGTAATTCTAAATGGGAATCACGTGTAACAGCTGTTAAGTCCCTAAGGTTCTGTTCTCTGCTACCGGGAAAAAAAAATATATATACACACATATATATAAACATTACTGATAAAGAATACAGACTGGATGAATGTTAACTAAAAAAGGCTAGACCAATAATACGAAATAAACTAATGGCTCAGTAAATTATGCACAATTATCAAATATATATTTCAGTAAAGCCAAATATAGTATCTCAAACCTGGAAATTAAGTATGCAGGCCACAATAACAGGCTGAGGGATCTATCCAGGGGACCATTGACTTGAAATAATCTGTGGGGTTGTGGATGAAAATTAGTCTTCTACACAATAAAGAAACCAAGGGGGCCAGTGTAATCTTGGAGTGTATAAGCAGCAGAATCTCAAGGAGCAGCAGGTTATACTACCTTTTTACCTGGTATTTGCACTACTGTTCCTGAAATTTGTGCACAGTTCTGGTATTTACAATTTAAAAACAATACTGGAGAATCCAAGAGTTCACAGGAGAGACACATGAATGAGTAAAAGGCAGGGAAACATGTTTTGTTGTGAAAGACTCCAAGAGCTCCACCTATTTATCTCTGTTCAAAAAAAGACCATCTGACTCGACCACAGCCCCTACACAATACAAAAGGAAGAAAAATCTGACAGCTGAAGCTGCTGTATTTTCGACAGAAGATACAGTGGCTGAAGCTTGAAGACTGATAAATGCACATTAACTGCAAAGTTCAGATTTCACTCTGGTAAAAAAACATGGTAAGCGCAGAGGATCTGTTTTGTTTTTTTCCCTTACTGTGCATGGATGGTTCTGCAGAGGTGGTATTCTAGTTGAAGCACAAGTACTGACCTAGCAGCGACAATTCATAGGGGAATCCCACAGTTTAGGTTATTCAGAAAGTTAAGTTAGATGACCACAATCATCCCTGTTGACTTTCAAATCCATGACACTATCTTAGACCCTAAGTCTGGAAGAAAAAATAATGCTGACATTCAAGACAGCTATCCGCTAGAAACCACTCTAAGAACTTTCTTTAATATGTATGCTATTGACCATGAACTCCACTTTGTCCCTTACAGCCATGAGTTGGCTAAAAAATTCTAAGCAAAAGACTGTCAGAATGTTTTCACCCCTACATGAGCTGCACAAAAGGCTCAAGAACATTTTTTTCCTGGTGGTAAGAGGGAAACTGGGCCAAGGGAATCTTATGAACCTTGCACTATTGATTAGATACACTCAGATAGGACAGTAGTAAATACTGATGGACTATTGCCTATCACTGCTCGTCAAGGTTACTGTGTGCACTGGTGTAGAAGAGATGAGCAGCATACAACACTTCACTGAAGGGAGGAGAAGATTTAAATCTAGTTGCTGAAAAGAAGTTGCATTCAGTTATTAAAATTCAACCCATTTTTTTTACAACCACCGAATTTATTTGACTCTGCTAGGAGAACGGGATTGAAAACCAGCCACTAGTAGCTTTTACTTGCATTTATTCTGCTATTCTAACATGAAAGGTGACTGGGAGTTACCGCAGCATCATGCCATCTGTATTAGTAAAACTTACTATAACCTTATGATATTTGAAAGAAGACATTGACTGATTCAACTGCTCATTACGCCACTACATCACTCTCTTATTTCCTTGTATCTTAAACTAGGAATAGGAAGACTGAGATGCTGTGAGCAGGCAGACTCTGACATAACGGCAGCCTAAGTGCAGAAAGACACTGCATGATAAATTCCCACCTGCATCAAACACTCTTATCTTCTTCCCATTTCTTTTGCCCTCTCCCACTCACCTGGAACTGAACACTTCCCCTTTGTTTTATCTTATCTTGAAAACAAGGAAATACCATGAGTTACATGTCAATATGACCTCTGTGAACTAGGAAAAAGCTGTCTAAGGTAATGCCTTGTGGCTCCATTAAACCAATTAAAGTTACATCTTGAATTCTAGTAGTGTTGGGAAAAGAAAATATGCTTTAGGCTGTGAGTTTAAAAAATGTAAAGAGACTAGAGATAAAGACTTGCTCATCTGCTCAGAGATCCTTCGTAAGATGAGCTTACATAGGAGTTTCCCCAAATTAGCTTTAAACTCTGTTTTTCCGTTTATTAAATATTTTCACTTTGTACATATTTCATGGATTAAATTGAAAATGTTGGCATTTTAGGCAAGCTGCAGGTTAACTGGGAAAATAGGAAGTAACCTCTAATAAAATGGTTAGGAATTTTCTTCCCACAGTTTTGGAATCAATGAAACAATAAGCAAGATAGAACAATTGTATTTACGGGATTTCCTTTGCCTTATCAATGTATAAATTCCTTGCTCTGTGACACACTGGACACTGAGTTTTGCCTGTAGCTTTCCTCTTATACTTCCATATTAGACTATACTTTTTGACCAGAGAAAGTTTTGATACATTAAATACTCTTCTAGGTTGGAACTGATCCGTATAAGCTTGATTCATGACTGGGTTCCCCAAATTGTCCATACTGCAGCACAGAGCAGAGCAGATCCAATGCAGAGGAGCAAAGGCAGGATGCTGGATCTCTCTGAGGACATCCAAAACAGTTGTGTAGTCCCTGGACCTTGCAGAAAAAAATATGAAAGGGCTGTCTTCAATGTCCTGCTCTTCTGTAGTTGGTACTTACCTTCGAGTAGAATCAGCACCAGATTAATGCTGTCTGAAGTCAGGGATGGCCAAGACTATGGAGCACTAGGCATATAGATGAAATCTCTAATCTCTAGGAACAGCCCAAGTTTCCTCATGCTGTGGAGGTAAAAAAGTCACTTTTCATTGTAACATTGAACTAAACAAAGTCAAACAGACCTTAAAAACTCCTCAGGTTCTTTGGAGAACAGAGGAAGACAGTGTTCCTGCATGAGCCTTGCCCTACTGATGTCCAGACTTGATCTGAAGACAGGTTACATTAGACATATGCCAACTACATTAATGCATTTTCCCTGGACAAATTAATACAGAGACCTTTTCCCCACACAGTCACTGCAGCAGTATACACTATTTTGGTTGGGGATGTCATCTAATTAAAAAGATAAGCTGATATGGTCTTTAGTATTGGCACCCATATAAAGATCTCTCATATATCAGACCAGCTGTAGTGAATGCTTACAGTGACATGTTTGGTCCCTGACTATACCAGTGAAACAACACAGGGTTTTAGAAGAGCAGTGTAATTTCTGGATGCACGTAGTGCATCAGTGTCACAGCAAGATTTGACAGAAAGTTACCTTTAATTACCTTCAACTTAAGCTGCCTTTGATTTCAGCCTGACTCACATAGGAAGGTCATCAGCAAAAAACACATAATGTAACAGAAGTATTTACAGTTTAGCTGAAAATGTTTTGTATTTTTTTAATTTCCACACCACTGCTGAGTTCAAGAAGATGCTTCTTTGTGTGCCTATCTGACTGCAGAGAGGATCTGTAGTCACTGCTCAGCTGCATTTGGAGATACTTGATCTTGGATGAAAAGAATTAGTGAACTTTTGATAAATGCTTTGCCAAGATGAAGTCTGAAGACCTGCCCTGAGGTGTGACAACGAGGTGCTTCTGCAGGTATCCCACAGAAACACAGAGACTTCTCCATTAGATAACATTAATCTAGAATTTCATTTCGCCCGCTTCGTTGTCAGTCCAGGGGGAAAGTAAAACATTTATTACGCTACCCTGAATCCAGAGGGACAGCACTAGCGAATTCCCCATGTCATCCTGTCTGTGTGATGTAACACTCTTCCCAGAGTGGAAGACAGTTCTGTTTCTAGACCCAGCATGCTACAACTGCTAGTAAGGCAAATAAATAATTTCTCCACGAAACATAGGTGAGGTGGAGCTCATTTCCTTGTGAATGAACTCAGAATAACCCATAACAAGCTACTATCACTGCTTCTGGTCCCGGACATCATGCCCAAATGGTGCCACATTAAAATGGGAGGGTCAGAGTCTTACATACAACCAGCTATGAAGTGTCTGCCACTGTAGCTTGGCTACGTGCTGAGCGTTAGCGGGAGCTGTCACGGTGCACTTCTGGCCTGGATGGTTTGGGTCACATCTTCATGCCATTTACTCATGGTCCAGCTGTGAGCGATACCAGATGCGCGAGGCCTCGTGGGCAGGCGCTGTGTATTGCTCTGTTCAGCTCTTCAGGTTTGACAAGGATGGATGTGAAAAGAAGTGGAATAGTAAGAAAATGCAGTGTACTAACAAGAATCAAAGCAACAGAAACTCTGGTGGCAAATGACTGCTTTTCGCCATCGCGTCTAGCTCGGACGTTTTCTCTGAACAATAACAAGTCAATAAATCACAATGAGCCAGTTAGAAGAGAAGTGTTTGACTAACTAAACCACTGAGCCTTATCTGTTAGCAGATAAGTGGGAACCAGATTAAGTAGATCACTAACTTTGAAGACAGGTAGTGTGGATAAGAGGAGCACAAATAGATGCCATGTTTCCTTTCTCTGGATTAACACAGCAGCAAGGACATAAAAGCAACAAATCTGAGACAAACTTTTTACTAAAAGAAAAGGATACTCAACTCAGATTCTCAATCAAATGCTCCATTCCTTACACTTTCCCTGACACTTTCAAAGACCACCTCATTTGTGCCAGATACGTACAAAAAAAATTGCATGAAAGACTACAGAGAGTGCAAAACGCTATGGGCAAGAAAGAATGAGTACGTTACAGCATTTTCAGTAATCCCTCACTGTTTGAAGGTAAAAACTAACTATTTTTCATGCTACAGAGATAGGTCTGAGTAGTCACTATTTCTGTCCTCTAAGACGAAACACATAGATTGCCTTTCATAAAACTGTATTCTATGAAGGATCATTGGTCTGAGAACATATCTAATGTTTCAATAACATCAGTGAAAACAAAGCAAGACTGTAACTATTCTGTATTACAACTTTTCATATATTCCAAAATTATTTTAAAATTGGAGAATACATATCAGCATATATTTTAATAGGAAATTTTAGGGGAACATGAAATACATTTAGCTGCTCTGCAGAATGAGTAATTTAAACAACATTTACTCTGAAAGAAAATGCAGGTATTACTTCCTGCTTCTCCCCCACACCACACATGCACAAAAGGAAACATCTTGAGAAAATTACCTTAATATTGATATTCTTCTTGTAATAGAGTCCTGGTTACAGAGGCAGGACTCAGAGCACAGTAGCACATTACTGGGGCTGGAAGGTGAAGGCAGATTGGTGTTCAGCTTTGCAGTGTGCTTTGTAAACTGGGAGAATGGAAATGCAAACCAAAATTGAGAAATGCTATTACCGGCCATAGGGAAAGGTGCTGGCGTGTAAAGCCCCTTGCGTGGGCACAGGGGTGGATGCGGGAGGAGCTCAGCGACCCAGCACCAGCCCCAGGGGCTTCTCTGGGGTTAAGTCAAAGAACCTTTCATTTGCTAGATAGAGGAGCCAGTGGCAGAAAGCTGATAATGCCATGCCTGACCAAAGTGAGCCTGTGAGCTTGTACAGCAATCCTTCCTTTTCCTACAGAAATCACAGGGAAAGGAATGCAAGATAGGGCACTTTGAGATTTTTGTTCTTAAAAAAAAAAATCTCTGAAGCAAATACAATGCGGAGTTCCAGTAAGTGATAAACTTCGTCCTTGGCTGATGTCATCCGGTGTTTTTCTTCTTGTTGCTTAGTCAGGATTCTCTAACCACAGATTTTAAGTATCTCATCTAACATCCTCACAGATGTGGTTATTCATAAGGACACTATTCGTTATAACCAGTTTAAACCAGAGTACAGAGAGGTCAGGAAATGACACAACAAAATTACTGCGTTTTGAGAAGCCTCTTATTTTCTATGGGAAACCTGCAAATTCCTAAGAGGGTATTTATTCAGTGAGGTTAACTTATATCACATTTTGAAAGTAAAATCTGCCTTGATCCATTGTCTGAAATAATTACTTAAGACAACTGTTGCCTATACCAAGAGTCTGAAGTCCAAATATGAATGAGTGAAACAACTTTTAAAATCACTGAATTCTCATTACAACCAGCAGAAGGATTCTGGCTTCTCTGAACATTAGAAAACCTGAGTATTTATTCATTTTCCCAGATCCAGACTTAGAAACCTGATTTTAAGTTATTATATTTTCTAATACTTTGCAAGACAGCTCACTGATATAGGAATCAAACCACACTTAAGTTGTTACACTTTCCCTGACTTCAGAAAGATAAGGCAAAAGCTTTTTACTCTGTTCTAGTTCTTCTATTGCTCTCATCACAATATCAGACTGGAAATCAATGAGGAGCCTCATTTCCTAAATCTATCCAGATGGAAAATACTGTAATAGTCTGAAAAGACCCTGGCCAAAGTAACGCCTTCATTTTGTCATGGTTTTGGAGGAGCTTTTGACTACTGTTGATTATATTCTGTATCAAATTTTTAAGTTTCTTATTTTACAAACTGTAGCCCTTGCAAGACCTACATACTGTATGCTAAGGTGCAATGATTACACCTGCTAGTAAGTGCTGAGGCACCTGTTTTTTCACAGACAAAACCAAGAAAGCATCTAATGAAGCCAAATGTTTTCATGCTTGTAATTATCATCCAAGTTGCACAGATAAGGACAACAAACCAACCCATTACACCTATGGGGAATCCCAATCTGCAATCAGACCTAGAGAGATAAAAATATTTCCTTTCTGAGAAGGCACATTATTTCGATTGGAACTTCTCGACATGTTGTGATTCACATTATGAATGTGGTTTCGTATGGACCCAGCAGAGAATATCCTGAGTCATAAACAGCATTTCTGAGAGTCAAAAATTCCCATCACGGCCACATAACAGCATCCTAATAACCTGGCCTAGAATAAGACATCAGCATCTCATGAAATAGCAATCACTGTGCCTTGAAATGTGTGCTCATGCCTACTTTAAGTCTTTCATCATTTAAAATAATTAATCTTCTCAATTCGTTCATGTCAAGTATTGTTTCGCTTTATTTTTATAACTTCTGAAAGCTATGAAGAAAATCTCCTGCCTGAGGAGGTAAAATAAAGCAAAAACTGACATTCAGAAGTCAATTTGACTTCTGTTAGAAAGCGCAGAGCCTGTAATATCAGGGATATCACACAAGTGTATCTCCGAGATCAGTTGGCTCATAGAAAGTGAATAAGTAGCTTTAAAAATATTTTTACCTTCCAAAAAAAATCTACTAATCCAGGGAAAATATTTTTGTTGACGTTTACAAATCCAGCTTGCTTGCATTTACATTTCACTTGTAATGAATCACTAAAAGGATTAGGAAGGCAGTCAATCAACGAAGAGGAAAAGCAAAGTTTCTGCAGACTATTTTTAGATTTGCAAGCCCCATCACGAAGAGGCTCCTGGCTCGCAAAACAGCCAGAAAGCGCCTCGGTTTTGCAAATAAGCCATGATCTAGCTATATTTTTCAGGATGACTATTTCTCTCCAGCTTTGAAGAGAAAAATCAATATCTTGTTTTCAGATGTGTAAATGTAGTCATCTCTCTAAAGTGCCCCGGTCAGTTTACCACACGTTCAGCAGCTGCTTCTTTCCAGGCTATCCCACGATTCCCAGCCTATGAGGATTGACAAGGCAATGATAAACTAATGTGCCCCCTCAGCTCTGTGCGCAGCCCATTGTTCCGGCAGCTGAGACCCTCTGCTTCTATTTGCTTTCTCCCACATACATTATTCAACAGCCCAGGAAAAGGCCAAGAACCTCTTTCATTCAGGAATTCTGTATTAAAATAATCAATTTCAAACTGAAGCGGGGAAAGGAGGCTTGCTACAGGCAAGGCCTATTAATAAGCCACCAGTCTCTGCCATCTGCATTGGAATCATGCAATCATGAGGTAATATATTATTATATTTCTTACCCATAAAAGGAAGAAGAAATCTAACAAAAACATTGATTATAACAACACCTTCCTGATGTCGTATTTTGATACCGTTTCCATAGCAAGCACCTCATTGATGAGGGTCTATACAATAGACTACGCAGGCCACTACTTGATTTAGAAAGTCTTGAGGAGGGAAGGAGATTTATAGTTCCACAACAGACAGACAAGCTGGATGTTAAAAATAACTTAAAACGCTTCTTCTGAGTGTTTCAACAGAGAATCCAAAATCCATTACTCTATGCAAATCCTCTCCTGGCATTAGAATGTATTCGGTCATGCCAAAAAGATGCCCAACACTGCTAAGTCATAAACCGCATGCAATTCAAGTGCAACATTTCTCCTTACAGCGCTGCCAGAAAGGGACCACAGAAATGAAGGCAGGGCAAGTCATTACTGTGGCACGTGACAATTTCTTCCTATGGCATATTCAGGGAAAATAAGACCATCGTCTTTAGAAAAAGTGAAAAGTGTCGCTGCTACAGTCAAAGAGCAGCAAGTCCTTGCAAAAAAATCCTGCACAGAGGCGTTGATTTTTATGGTAATAATTGGGTCTATTTACTGGGACCAGTTCTGCTCACTCACCAGTTAAACTGTCCTACTGCACTGCTGAGTTTTCAGCCTAATTTTCCTCTCACTTTTCTGGAGTCATACACATTTATGACAACAGCATTTTTAATTTATCCACTCCTGGCATCTTGCAGGTCAATAGTATAAAAGAAACACTGATGTCAACAGTAAGAAAGAATGGAAAAACCCAGACTTGTGGCCATGGGAGTTACTGGGAGGCATCTTACTGCCTTAAATGGTATTGATCATTGTCCTCTTCTGTATTCATGTTTTCCCTTCTTTTCTACTTGCAGTATCGTGATAACTCTTTGTTACGAATGTTCCACCCACTATTTGACATTTCTGTTAACCAAGTATTGTCGGTATTGTTTAAAAGTTATTGAAACCTGGTAAGACTTCAGTGAGATAAACATAATATCTACTTTACCAGCAGCATTATTACCCAAGTAAGCACAGGGGTAGTGAGTGACTAGTGCTGGTTGTGGACAAGCTTTGCTCAACTTCATTAAAGGGCAAAAGCTGCACCAACAGCCCTAAAGTTTCTGCCCAGTATCTTAGCGATGAAGTCAAAGAAAGTGTAAAACTTCAGATGCTGCAACTCGGCAGGGAATAGCAAAATAAAGGAATTTGCTCCATTCTGATAGCATACATAAGATTTTTTACCAGTCTTTTCTGATGCTGGTACTGAATCTACACATTTAGAGATTGCTATTCTGACAGGAAAATCCAACAAAAGTTTGATGTCAGAAATACACAATCTAAAGTGAAAAAGGCTAAATGTACTGGGATTTGTGCTCATGAGTCACTTCCAAAGCTCAAAATGCTCAGTGAGTGAATAAAACATTCCAGAAAGTGCTGTGTACAGCATGGAGCATCCAGCTTCAATAAGCAGATGTTTTTGCCAGCTGATGAGTAGTGCCACGTAACTATTCAAACATTTGTTTTGTACTCTGGAGAGTTTCATTTCATAACTCTGCTAGAGATGTGCATGAGACTCACCTAGAGATGAGCCAGTAAAGCGTTTCATTGTGTCCAGATTTTTCACGGTCTAAACACACCAAAACCTCATATTTTCACGATGCAAAATAAACCAATCCCTCCTGCTTAGCATTCATAGATTTGAGGATAGGAAATCATTAATATGACAGCAGTCAGCTGGTGGGGAGTAAGAGAGCAGAACTTTGGATCTTACACCTTTGCAGAAACTATTCACTTGGCAGAGCTGAGAGCAATTGGTAAGGGATGGAGAAGAACCAACTCAGACCAAGATAAAGGATGGTCCAGCCCTTTCCCCTACCAATCCATGGTTTCAAAGGGGAGAAAACCGGGTGCGCAAGCACAAGACGTGTGGCAAACTGACTGAGTCTGTGCAGCTGAAGCCTGTGATGTTGCCAGGGCTGGTAACACTGATATAGTCTGCAACACTTGTACAGAGTGTGCTTACCTGTATCACTCCAGACATGCTGATTTTCTCAAAGTCTGCTTTTAAAAGAAGGTTAATATTCAATTTTACTGTGACTTTTCTCGGTCAATACACCTTTAAGGTTTACAAACATCTCATTTTTACTCTAGAAGAGCCTCAAATCCTGAAAAGGTCATATTTCTTTACAGAGCTCTACTTCTGAACCTACTTACCCACCACCATTAAATATCTAAAATTAATACAGATTATCTAAAATACAGAAACAACGCCAAAATGTTTCTAACAAACTAATTAGATTTCCACGGCAAAGATGGTCTACAGACCTGTATGTAGTTTCTAACAGCAGCCAGTATGCAGTTCTTCCATACAGAATTTGCTCTCTAGAAAACCTCCAAATTAAACCAACCACAGTAATAATATACCTGGGGGTAGGAAAAATGTTAGGAAGTGAGACCGTCTTCCTTGCACAACTAACACAAGGTTTAAAAGAGCGTGATATCTCGTTACGTGTCAGAATCTTGTGGCCACTGTAAAGGAAAATCTGCTTTTCATTTTCTTCTAATGGAGTGATTTGAAATGCATATTGATACAAAAAAGAAAAAAAAGTAGAGTTCAAGACTCCATGCAGGCAAACTACACAGTTTTTTTTTTTTCATATATATATATTTACCTTTTATACACATCCCACTAAGCTAAATTCTTTAGTAACTGTGGACAACCTCAGTTACTCATTCTTAGATCTTTGAAGTAATTCTTCTCCGGTATTCAGCATGTGAATTTGTTCTGTAATTTGCACTCAATGCTTGCAGTAAACCCAACACATACAAAGATAAAATGCTGTCAACATTTATCTGCTGCTTTACACGCACCCAGAGCAGAGCAAAGGGAAAGTGGCAAACATTTATAACCCTGAACTCAAAACAAGCTACCTTCATCTGAGACAGTGCAGGATAAAAGACAGAGTGGCAGAGATTAAAAAGTAAACAGGAAGTGAAAAAGCAAGGAAAGGATAAGAATAAAAGAAAAATGTAGAAAAGGAAAAAAAATTCAAAAGCGATTCAAAAGAGACAGAAAGATAAAATAGAATGCGTGGTCAAAGAGGAAAAGAAATCCAAATCTTAAAAATAAACTCAGACCTGTAACATCCTGAGTTCTCCCAGGAACAAGCAGAGCTCCCACTGCTAATAAGAGGAGCAAACAGGCAGGTCTGACCTCTGCCAACCTGGGGAGTGCAACCACCACCGGTAACAGCACCCAAAGGCAGGAATTCACATCGAGTCCAGCGCGAGTCTCAGCTCCGTTCTGAACATATAAGCAGGGAGTAAGAAAGGAACGATTGTCTGCCAAATGGGCATGCACAAACTTACACAGAAAAAGAAACTTGATTCTCAAGCCTCTAAAAACTCACCAAAATGCACAGGAAATGTCCAGATATCTCTGCAATATAATGAAAAACCTTTTGGTATTGTTAGGAGGGAGAACATCACAGAATGAGTAATTTGAAGGATAAAGCCATATGGGTCCTGTGCAGCTATGGCTAGTTCAAAGCACAATTTTTTCCTTGGATGCTGATACATCTATAGTAAATGTCCTAATGGGAATGTACAGGTTTCTTTTTCATTTTTTTTCATGGAAAATTGTTAAAACATTATTTCTATATGGTGAAAGCAAATGTGTATTTTCAGAAAAAAAATCTCAGTTCCAAATTCCAAGATTTTTACTTTTTATTATATGTGGTAATGACGGTTTTGGAAATTTCATTTTTATTCCTATGGTATGTCCTCCTTCCTTCCTTAACAAGCAGATTTTTAAGGAAGGAAGAAAGAAAGAGATAAAATCTGTGCATGGCACTTGCAGATGAGTTTAATTGCTTATTGCAATTAAATTCCCTAAAGTGTCAAATCCCACTAAAGTCATCCAGCAGCACTGGGACTGCACAGTGCCCAGCACTTTGGTAGGAAGATCCTTGCCAGTATTGAAATGAGCTGCATTGTAATATTACATCCTTGCTGCTAGAGCTGATCCATAGAAGGGCTAAGTGTCCTCAGCTCTGATTACCTCTCATTGGGAATTGAGAGCACTTGGCAAGATCCAACCTTAAAGCTTTCTGGCACATTATCCTATTTCATAGAGTGATTTATTTTAAATGAAAGCATATGGGTAGCAAGTGTCGACAGTGCAATAGCGCCAATGATAGGTAATACACCCATCATACGTGAGAAGAAATGTGGTCCCTCCAAGCAGAAGGTAGTGATGCATTTGCTTCTGTCAATGCGATCCTGCACACATTCCCGATGAGCACATTTTGAGCTCCTATTATCATTAGTGGGAGGGGGATGGGGGACGTCCGTGTCTCTACGTGTTTTCTGTGCTAATCTGAGAGCTGGACCAAATCCCAGTACTTGGGTCACTTGTACACAGAGTTCCCATTGTGAATCAGGGGTAAAATGGCAGCCTCTCAGTTGTGCTTTGAAACTATGCATTTTTTAAAACTTGTGTATGCATAAGCCTCTTATTTAATGAATGACTCCCTTTGTATTTACATGTTCCACCATCCGCAGAACAAATAGGGTTTAGTCATTTGAGAATGAAAACTTCTAGTCCTCAAGGGAGAGAAGGGAAAGTGAAAAAATAGCTGCAGCTATTTTATGGAAATAGTAAAAAATCAGCTAACCTCTTAGTTTGAGATCTTATCTGATTTTCAAGGCATTCTGTGGACACAACTGTATTTTTTAAGTTATATATTCCACAGCTTTGATCAGAAAAAAAGAAATCTGATATAAATGTAAGTGAAACATATTGGTTTCAATGCAGCTGAATTCAGATCAGAAGTGGTCAGAAAAGTTATTTTAGGATGCTCTGGATCATTATGCTAAATTAGAAGGGTCTTACCAGACCTGAAGGCTTCTTAATCTTATGCCTTTTTTATTCCTCCCTTTAAATTCAGCTGATAAATGAAATATGTGAAATAATAAATAAATTAAAAATATATGGCTGAAATCATTTCAAAGGATTTAGCAGCCAAGATAGGAATGTAGTGAAAGCAGCATTTTAAGTTGTCTTGATTTCCAAAAGGAAAAAGTTATAAATTAGTTCTAGGGCACTCTGACTCATTTATAAGAGTGGTTCAAGAAACTCTTCAATATTAATTAGTAGCCTGTGAATTCAACCCATGCAGTTGTGATGAGACAGTTCTTTGGGTATGAAAGAGCTAACTTATCATATTTTTGAATTCATCATCTATAAGCTTGAATATTTTTGTATTTCCATATTTCTCAAGTAGCACTTAATTTAATCTTATCCCCATTTCTTTCAATAAACCATTGTTGCATCTCTTAAGCAGCACGGCTTCCTCCTCTAACTCATCTCCCCGTGAAATTGGTTTAATGAAGCAGAAAGGTATGAAGCATTAACAACACTGGAATTCATGTGGTAGCACTTCATTTTTCAGAGGCACTCACATTTCCTACCTAATTTATAAAATCAGCACACAAATGATTTTTATCACAGCCATTACATCAGTATAAATTACTGCCTTTTCTATAACACGGCAGTTAGTCAAACTGTTGAAATTATATCTATTAGTCATAGAGAGAAGGAGGGAAAAAGAAAAACCTGTAGGAAAGATTTAGTGTAAAATAAAGACTGATAGCAGCCTTATTGAAACACTGATATTAACTTACCAAATGAGCCCAAAGTGCAGATATTTTGCAACAGAAAATTAAAAACACACAAAGTAAAGAAAATGGGTCAATTTGTAAGGAGCCAAAAAGGAAACTCAGCAAACAAACTATGCTGTATCAGGGGCAGTCAGGAATGCAATTAGGAAGAAGTTCCTCACATCCAAAAAGGCAAGACATTCCTCAAGTCCAGTCATAGCCCTACATTCCTCCCAAGCGTCCCCATTCACCTCAGTGCTCTAGCACTGGTGTTCTCCTCATCGCTACCCTCCTAACTTCTTCCATGTGCACCCGTACCTACTTGCATCCTGGCTGTTCCTTTCCAGGCTAGTGGGAATCAGCCCCTACAAACCATGTTGTCACACAGCAAAAATATAATGATGCTAGCTGGGAAAATCTTGTAGTGTCTTCCGCTCTCCCAGTGAGTATAAACTGCTTTTCCAGAACCTACATCCCAATTTGCAAAGTTTAGCCTGGAGGAAAATAACTGCGCACTCTGCAGATGCATCACACACTTGAAAATACTTCAGTCCTGTACTGCTCTTTTAACAACACCATGTCTGCTAGATCTGCTGCTGGTCTTACAAGTGTGTCCTGGGCCTTCTTTCCTGTTTGCTATTCTTCAAGCATGACTCCTTCCAGAATCATTCTGCAAATTCACTGTTACCTGCTTTGTCAGGTTTCTCCTCCAGATCTGCCTATGTGTAATAGCTGCCTGAGAGGGGGCAGACAAAAGTTTGTCGGGAAACACTCTTTCAGAATCATGAAGATGTTCCATAAATCTACTCTTCCTCTAAGTTTTATTCTCACTCTCTTTTTTCCAATTCTTTCCCTTTGGTGCTCTTCCTCCCTCAGATCAGATGGGAAATGCTCAGAGGCAGGGACCACACCTTCTGATTTGTCCTCTCACAGCAGCAAACATAATTAGACGCACAGCTTTGTGGACACTGCTTGATGTCATTGTTATTAGGGACACGAAGTATTAAAAACAGTTAAAAAAAAAAATCTGAGCTGATTAGGTTGTCAGTGAAACAACATAAAACTCGCAAGGTGCACGCAGTTCAAGCCACTTTTCCTCAGTGTGTTTTGCCTTGTATTTTGATTTACTGCTTATACTTTCCATTATTTAGCCTTTCCCTCTACACATCAGGGTCTTTTTGCCTGGCTTTGTCGATTTCCAGAGGACGCAACACTGGTGTAGAAGTGTCTACTGATGGCACCTTGTGGCTAAACCAGAGAAATGCTTGAGTATAGGAACAAGCATTAAACAAACCAGGAAAATATCAAGAAAAGGCTATAATATGAAGATGATATCCCTCCTCCCGTAGTGATGGCTGCAAAAACTGGTGCGATGCTGTGAAGCTTTGCAGACACGTCCTTAAAGGTGCTGCACAACCTGCCTGCCTGCCCGGGGCACCGAGAGCTGCTCCCTCCGCGTCCCCCAGTCCCTCACAGAATCCGGGGGGACAAGCAGGGGTCTTGGCCTGAAACCTCAGCCCAGCAGGAGGCAGGAGAAGGAGGGAAGGGGGCCGAGGCTTGTACCAGGGGACGTGAACCGGAAAATCCAACTAATCCAGTCTGTGTGGGGGAAAAAGGACCCAGGTTTTTTCTGCCTCCCAGAGCCCCTGTGAGCCTAACGCCAGCTTCGTTGGGTGCCCTTCGGCTGTCAGAAGAAAAAGTCAGCCTGAACCCTGGTTCAGTTTCTGGTCGGCGCTGATCAGCCAAATTGCTGATCTCCATGGTGGCTCTTTCTGCATCCCGTTTTAGAGGCGTTGCAGTAACCGCTGCCATATGTTGGGATGTAACCGCTCTGAAAAGTTGATGGTATTGGAGAGACCTTTGAACGCCTGCTGATCACAGTTTCTGGAGGCACACAGTGGTGCGTTTGGTCCCCGTCTCTCTAGATTCTCCTCCTAAAAGCTCAAGAGTGAGTGGCAGGTCCCAAATGGGCCCAGACCTGCAAGTCAGATACTAGTTTGCAGTCATGGCCAGGGCTGAGTGTGGTGTGACCCAAGCCAGTAAGGTCACTGGATCCTCGCTGAGTAGTTCAGGATCAGAACAGCCATCAGCGAGGCAGACTCAAAGTTGAGCACGGAGCAGCACTGGCTCTGTTGGTATTAATGCAATCATTTTCCCACACACACAGAGGTAGCTGACGGATTTCCCACAATGTGATGAGCAACAATGGTAGGATTATGAGAGAACAACAGATGTAACCTACAGATAAAGGATATTTGGCATCAAGCAGTATCATGCGAAATATGTCCTAGGTAGCGAGCAGCAAACCAGAAGGTTGTGTTAAGGTTACAGACAGATGGGATACCTAAACCAGCCAAAGATCTGAGAAATGCTGTGCCCACATGAAGAAAGCATGATGTTGTGCTAACCCCTAAGCAATAACAAAGCTGGTTTAAAACAGGGCTGCCTCTCATTTACCACATTTGCTCAAATTTGGTTGAGTCTAATCATCTCTCCGACCAATCCAGGTATTTATCCTGCACATCTCTCTATGTCCCACTGTTTTATATTATCTTTAATATGTCATTAGCATCATTCCCAGATGTTTTTAAGTCCTTTTAAGAGCTGTCTCCTAGTTTCTGTCCCCAACAGCTTTCATTATAAGTAAGCAGCATACATAACACTTGGGAAGAGAAATGGGAGTCCTGTGGTTTGTACAATATCACCCAACAGATCAGACCTCCTGCACTCCAGAGACAGGAACACACAATTACAAGATCTAAATGCAAGTCCTCACTCTAGAGGAAAACCTCTATGATGGAAAATCAGGGAGATTCATTTCAAGTGTGAAGGCCTGGAAACAAACCATGCTACAGCTGGATATATCAAATCCCAAGAGAGTAACGAAAAGGTGAAATTTATCTTTGTCGGGTAGACTCAGCAGACTAAGGTCTTCAGACCTAATCAAGTGTCATGCAAGATGTCAAATAAAAAGCTCTACACACCTCATGTAAACACACAAGGCAGAAGAAATTATCCTCACTGTCCATCCAGGGGTTGGTGCATCCATATTAAAAGGCAAATGAGACTCTCAACAATCAGAGAAGTTTATAACAGCAACACAAAATAAACAGAAAACATTTTTGTGTCAGACCTCACCTGCAGCTGTATCAAGACACAGTATTTTTCATGGCCTACCACGGTACTATACACAGTGATTCTCAACAACTTTCATTCACACAGACTTTGCCTAATACTATACAAAGGTGTCCTGTCAGGCAAATTTTGGGCTTTCCAATCCAGCAGAGACAGAAGAATTTTCTTTTACCAGTTGAAAAAACCCAAAACAACAACAACAACAAAAAACCCTTAATGAAAAGAACATGCTGTGATGTGACAGACTGAGAAGGAGATGCAGCAGTAACTGGTATGATTTTCTTTTTAGAAAATATTTTTTCTTATGAAAACACTTTCTGCAATAAAATTACTCTTACAACTTTATTGTTACTTTTTTCCCTATCTCTATTCGATACTAAAAGGAAATTAACACCAATAGATAAAGAATAAAAGCCTCACATCAAGGAGAACTTTTACCTAGAAAAGAAAGAAGAATGAGAGATTCAATGAAGACCACAAAAGACTTCCCTATCCCATATTACCTGGAAGATGCTCAGAGACCACTGTGATAAGCAGCCTTACAAAAACTTGGGAAAGGTTGATGGCTGAAATTGGATTTTTTTTTTTTTCCCCAAGTAGATGTTTTACTGCTTTTTTGAAATAGTAAAGCTAAAGGCTCATCTTTACCTTTTTGTGTAAATAACTTCCTTTGCCTGGGGTGTTCATCATCAGTTTGACCTTAAAATGCATGGCAGCATTCTTAGCAATATTCAATCAATGGTAGGATTAAAGGTGAAATCAGTTACACAGAGGAAACCTACTGCTGTTTCACCAGTGTGGTGGCTCTAATCTCCCTCCAAGAGACTAAAGATCATAACTGATTTACTTCTCTTCCCTGGGGAACAATTTTCTGTAGCCTGAAGCAATCAGGAAACAGACTGAATTGGCTTTAATACCCATCTGCCCTAGCGGGGAGAGACTGTGAAAAGCTACGAGGTTGTTTTATCTTCATACTTGTAATTAAGTAAACTATGACAAATTTGACAGGCAGAATTTCTAGCAGTACCAGTTGTCTTAAAACTTCCCGCTCGGTGTGTAATTGATATACAGCAGCTATTCCCAAGAAGTACTGGAGAATATTTAAACATAAAAATCAGTGATCTTTAGTCCATGCCATAATTTAACCTATTGGCAACATACCTCTAATTTTCACACCTACCAAGAGACAAAAATAACTCTTTTCAAGACTGTGAAACATGTTTAAGCACAAGTAAATGAGGCTTACTGTGATTTTTTTTCCCCCTTGACTGAGATCTTTCTATTATTTCAAGAATGCTAGGCATGTAAACGAGGTGGTATTGATATAACAGAGAAACAAATCTAAGAAGTGATACCTAAAAAGTTTTTATATCAGAAAAGGACAACCTGGAACCATGAAAGCATCTTCATATAGAATAATACCAAAGTATATATTACTAATAACTGAGTCAATAAACTTTTGTTACTATTACTTTTCAACACAGTGCCAGAGGCAAAGAAGATTGTAAGTATTTCTCTCTAAATTTTCTGCAATTCAACACGTTTCTCAGAGTTGTCATAACACAAAAATCATGACCTTTTATAAATCAAACCAAGGTTTGTATTTTATAGTGTATAGCAAGCATAAGAGAGAGAACAGTGTTGCTGTAAGTACACCCATTTCAAATATGCTGCCGTTTACCTTTCTCATCCGCATACCCCAGCACGAAACTTTTTTAAATACCCCATGGGGAGTGCAAGTGGACTAATGATTTTTCAGTCTACTGCATTAGAACCGGAGACATATTTTTTTCACACGGGCCGAGACAGTTTACAGTTGCAGACAATTCTGATTTTTCATAATTATTTAACTAATCTTAGACTTATTCATATATTACTGGAGGAAAGCAAAGAATTTAAGAAATCCTTTGGTTTCTCTGCCCAGACCTGTTGCCAAAGAATACTGAGGCCTGACATCCTGGCATTCAGAAGTGGAAGAATTGCAACTACACCTGCTAAGTGTTTGCAAAGCCCAGCTCCAACCCTCCAGCAGTGCAGAGGATGACATTGCTCACCTCTGCTTCACAGATAGAAACACAGACATGGAAACACAACACCGGCTTTGTCAAAAACATGCACTGATATTTCTGCCTAGCTTGAGGTAACTCAGTGACAATCTCCCAATAAGTGTCTACAAATCTGGCTATGAAATCTTTGAAAAATAATCCACATTACCAGAGCCATGTTTCCAAAAATCAGCATTACTGAAGAGTTTGCACATTAAAACATTTTAATCTTTCGTAGGACCAATGATGAGAAGCTGAATTATGTTCCATCAATGTCACAGGACAATACTGCTGCATCCAGTTACTAAGGAAATATAGAGATGACCCTGGTAATCAGCTATCTAAAGCAGATTTGCAGGCTTTAGTTTTAAAAAGTCACCTATAACAACAAATCTACCCAAGTCTACTTAAAGCTCTGAAGTTAGGATTGCTCACTGCGAAGATCCACAGGCTGCTACTCTTAAATACATTTTCAAAAAATGTGCAATTACAGACTTCTAATAGCAACTTACACAACCCTCTGAAAAACAGAAATTCTGTGCTGTAACACACGCCAACATATTAGCATGAGAGATTCTGCAAAAGAATCTCTTGTACTTCTCTGATGCCTGAAAAACTGTGGAGACATCTGAGGGGTACCATTCCTCAACCTGTAACTAATTCCCAGAGCTATTATGCTGGATTCTTCCCATGAAAGAAATACAGGAGCTTAAATAAAAATAAATAAATAAATAAACCAGCAAACAAGAATTGAATAAGAAACTAAATGCAGAAAGCCACTCACTTGAAGATTTTTACTCTGCCAAATTGAGAGTAAGAAGAAATGGTGGATATATTTCCATGTGCCACTCTGTGCTTAGTTTTTATACTGTTCTTCAAGAAGAAATTATGTTTTAAAATATGGCAAGTGTTTAAATTAGGTATTGTGTATTTTTTTCTTGGTTAAAAGAACACAAATACTTAGCTACAAACACCTAAGACAGGTGAGTCATTTTCCTGAGAGCTTAACATTTGTCCGTGTGTGATTAAGAGTGATACAAAGGGCCAACAGTGACTGCTAAAAATCTGCTTCAGGCTGAGATTGCTGACAGAGAAATTATGCTACAAACAAAATCTATTCTGTAGCTCTGTACTAAGATTTGAAGAACTCAAATATATTCCAAGATTTATAACTAGCTTTAAAAAAAAAAAAAACCAGTGTTAACATATTAAAACCAGTCATTTAAAAAAAAAAAAAAATCCCATTTCCCCAATTTCTCTTTTGCACCTGCTTTTTATTGCAATAGCCACAGGCTGTAATAAGACAGCAGTGCGGCTTCAAGCCTTGATACAAAGGAAGTTCTGTCTGAGCCAGTTACTCATCCACATGACATGATAGCTCCCATTTCCTCCTCAGTCTTACTTTCCCAGAGCAGTGACAGAAACCACATTGCAGAACTGTCAAGATCCTAAAACCGGATTGTTAAATGTCAATTACCTTGATTAGGTTTCCAAAAAAAAAAAAAAAAAGGAGCGAGAGATGTAGACCGAAGATTTACCTGCTCTGATCTGACGTGATAAACTGGAACTCAAACATATCTTGTCTGCTCATAGATCCCAACTATAGATCTGCTCAAAAAAATGTTGTTTTACTTCAGCGAGCAAAATTGCACCCAGAATCAACCAATCACCTACAATAAACTTTCCTGTTATTTTTACACAACAGTTTGAAAGTCACATTTCTCTTCAAAGAAGAATTCTCTGCAAAAATGGGTGTAAAGATAGCTGGATTTATTCCACATTTCCCAAGGAAAACAATAATGCTGTCTGGGTGAGAAATTTAAAATCAGACTAAAACACTAATACCAAACAAAAGGCAGCCAAGAATAAGGCTGTTTGGCCTCTGAATTCACAGAAGCAGGGAATGTTCAGCATTTAGAAACACCAAAAGCAGGTCTTTTTTCTTCACCTGAAAGGATTTGCTAATTCCTCTGAAGATCAATTCGACCAAACCTGCACACAGAGGTTGGTGTTCAGCCCCCAAACCTGTTTACTCAGTGGCTAATGTCAGCATGATGGTGACAAGAAGCCCAGGGAATGAGGTCAGAGAAGTACTTAAAAATATTTAAAGGGGGCCTCTAAGAAAGATGGGGACAGGCTTTTTAGCAGGGCCTGTTGCCATAGGACAAGGGGTGATGGTTTTAAACTAAAAGAGGGGAGATTCAGGCCAGATATGAGGTAGACATGTCTTACAATGAGGGTGGTGAAAAACTGGAAGATTAGTCAGGGAGGTGGTGAATGCCCCATCCCTGGAAACAGTCAAAGCCAGGCTGGAGGGGGCTCTGAGCAACCTGAGCTGGGTGAAGATGTCCCTGCTCATGGCAGGGGTTGGACTGGGTGAGCTTTGAACGTCCCTTCCAACCCAAACTACTCTATGATTCTATGATTAGTGCCACTGCTACCCTGGTGCAGGACTTGTCACCCACCACAGTGGGTGCACAGCCCCTCTTGCCTCCCTGAGCATAGGCAGAGAAGGAGATTTTGTGGAGCATAACATAACACCACGAATGGACAGACGTGACCTCACTGCTTCAGCACTTGGCCCTGCTAAGTTCTTGGCCTGCCACCTTCCTCCTTGGTCACTGGGGCAGGAAATGGGAAAGAGCATCGACATGTTTCAGCCACACAAGCAGAGCAACAGCTCACACATGCCTGGCTGGGAGGCCGAGCATCGTGGCAGAAATCATTTTTCAGTTCCTTGGCTCCTTCCTACTGGTCTGGGGACAGCCCTGGCCAGGGGGAGAAGGGGAAAGAGAGCACAAGGGGAGGACTCTGCTTCTGGCTCTGTGGGGTGCACTGGGAGCAGCAAGGAAGGGAGGGTGGCGTTGAAGTTCTGTCCCTGCACAGCAGACTGCAATCTTCTACGTGCACAAAACCCAGGTAATTCTGAAAAGCCTTGACCTGTCTGTGTTTTAACCCTCATCTCAAAAAAAGTCCATGCTCAGCTACAACCACCCTAGGTCTTGGTCTGCAATGCACAGCTCTCTTGGGCAACAGGGTGCCAATTAGCATGAAATCACCATCATTGCAGCAAAATCATACTTGTCCCGCTGTGACCTCACTGTGTGGGATGTCTGGGTCTACAGACACATCTCATTTGCAGTTCTAGGCAGTGCTAGGTTTCTCCCGCAACGAAATGCAAGTAACTCACCAGTTCTTCAGCCAGGTTATGGGAACACATTGGCTATCTGCACTCAATGACTTTGTATCTTAATGAAGATACGAAGTACATCTTCATTCCAGCTTCAAGCTGTGAAAACTTGCTACAAATATTAAAAGTTAATAACTAAGTTTAACTGGGCCCTGGGCTGTAACCCTGCACAGGCCAAGCAGCAGGAGCCAGAGCCCTTTCCTATTCCAAGGGGTTGTTTTCCTGTGGCAGCTACGGGTAAAATCCAGCTGAGTGCCCAAGTTAGCTGTGCAGTCTGGTAAACAATTGCTACATGTATTTTCAAACAACAACAATAACACTTGTTACCATTATGCACCACAAAGAGTAGAAATTATCCCCTCCTCCACATCAGTATGCCCCTCCTGACGCTCTATTTCTTTTTCTTCTTTTAATTAATCACCTTTACTTTCTGTGTCCCTCTGCTCCATCTGTGCAGCAGTGCTATGAATGAGCCAGAACCGCAGTTGTGAAAAAAAGGCAATGTTTATAATTTCCATTTAGTTCTGTTATGTGACTCATTGTTGAACACAGAAAATAATTTTCTATAAAAAGGGGTTCTAGTTCACCAGCTGAGAATAATCTAATTATTTTCCCTTCAATTACATTTAAAATAAATTATTTTTAAGAGTCCTTGCAACCACTTTATCACCCACGCGACTCCCTGTGATGTTGCTGGTTTTGCTGGGACAGAGTTAATATTTTCTTGCCAGTAGCTAGGCTGTGTTTTAGAATTGGTATGAAAAGAATGTGAGGACTCACTGATGTTTTTGCTGTTGCCAAGAAGACCGGGGACTTTCTCAGCTTTCCAGCTGCAGGTGCACATAGGGGCTGAGCAGGACCATAACAGGACAGCACCTAGATGGACACCCAGGCTGGGCAATGACATATTCCCTGCCATTAATGTCATGTTCCGAGTACAGCCGGAGCAGGCTTTTCTGGCTTGCTCTTTTTCTGGGACTGGCTGTTGGGTGCGATTGTGTTCAAGCAAAACTGTTGTCCAGGTCTCTGCTCTTTCAGGATCAGCTGTATGGGGCCAGCGATTGCAATCGCTGCTCGGGGATCGCTGCTTGGGAATGGGCTGGGCGTCTGTTTATTGGGTTGGTGAGCCGCTGCATTGTGTACCCCTCACTTTATATATTATTTTATTGTTATTATTGTTGTTGTTTCTCTCTTCCTTTGCTGTTCTGTTAAACTGTTCTTACTCCAAACCATGAGTTTTATCTTTCCCTCCAGCTCCGATTCTCCTCCCCATTCCACCAGGGTGGGGAGTGAGTGAGTGGCCACGTGGTCCTAGTTGCTGGCTCTCACTGCATATCACAAGGTAGAAGTCCAAACAGCTGGGGATTTCTGTACCCACTGTCAACCTGTTTCAGAGAGAGTTTCCAGCACAGAAAAAAAACCCAGACACCTGACTCCATGTGATTGTCCCCTGGGAAGAAGCACACATTAATGCCTTGTTACCAGTGGTAAAATTTCAGCAAATTCTTCAAGATGGAAAGTCTAACAACATCAACTGTATACAGGCTGCAGGGTTAAAGCTTCTCTCTTGTTCTCGTAGATCACCAAAGAATGACAGCTGGATATTACTACCAAAGGTAGCCCAGTATCATTCACTCAGACCGGAAAAATCTACAGTTGATCTGATATGATTCAGGGATCTGGCTTGTGGGCTGTTTAATGCTCCAAGCTCAGCCAGTAACACTGCTGAGTAATCTGACCTTGAGGGTTGCATTGATCAATCGTCATTTCACCTGCACTACCGATGTTACCAAGTAAAATAAGCACTTTTGCAGGACTTGAGCGAGGGGAAAATTATACAGAAGATGAGCATCGACAAAAGTTACAGCTCAAAACCTCTTTTCCTTCTGCAAAATAAGATGTCAAAAATACTGTCACAATAACTTTTCAAGAGATATTCAGCTTTGTCATGGAGCTTTGGAGAACAAGCAAGGGGGGAAAAAAAAGTAAGAGAAAGAAAAAAGAAAAAAAAAAAGGTCAATTTTGCAGTCTTTAAAATCCTGGAAACATCAAAAAGTCCCTGTATATCTCTGCATTTATAATGGGTGAATGCTACAAAAACTCAGATATTTTTCCCAGTTCCCTCCACCTTTGGCAGATAAGCAAGGAGATAAGAAAGTTGTGATGTTCTTTTGACCTTCTGCCAAAGGTAAGGACCACCTGTCGATCTGAATTTCCCTTGCAAATCTGCTGGAGCTGCAATACTGAAACTGCACTGCTGGTGCCTGCTTTATCTCTGATTAGCCATCATTTGGGACAACTGTTCAACTGATGGAGCAAATGACTGCACTGAGCTGGCATTTCCTACCTCCCCATCACACAACTGTTTAGAATAATATCTCAGTGCAACTGAAATGCAGTTTTATTTCTCCTCTCTCATCCAATCCCAGAAGAATAAAGAAAAACTTTGTACAAAGGTTTATTTTTATCTTATTGGAGAAAGATATGGTATACTCTGATGAACAATACTAGGATTAAGGTGGTCTCAGAGAGGTGTTTGTGGCTCAGGGTATACCCACAATGCTCAGAAAGTATGTTTCTCCCCAAAGGGTGCAATATTGCCCAAGAATATAGCTTTAGTCTGGTGGCAGGATTTCTCAGAGTTTTCCTGAATAGCTGCAAAAATCATACCTACTGGTCTTCTGTCTGTATTAAATAGCAGCTGGCATTCCCCAGTTTTCCCTGGAGATGGCTGCATTTTCTGTGGTAGACAGAGCAACCCACGAGTACTGTCTGCCTGAGACTGTCTTTGCTCCCTGAGAATGTGACACTGGAGTGATTACAGGTATTGCTTGTCATCTCCTCTCTCCTTCTCTTTATTTCCTTCTATCACTAGAATATACCATTTTAAAATGGACCTGATCCTTCTTTTACTGTAGAGTCCAGCCCTCAATGGGTGAGTGTGCTCAGACAAGTCTATCCTGCTGTCCCTGCTAAAGTCAGCTTTACTTTTCTGCCACAAACTCCTTTACTTCCCTGTCCATCCTCTTTGTATGTGGCCCAAAATAACAGACACTGGAAAATCAGGCTAGAAGTTTGGACTGCCTCAAATTAATGATCTCATCCTATTTTGCTGGTGTAGGCAAGTTGCTGCGGTCCGGGAAGATGTACAAAGAAGCTATAGTGAATTGTTCAGTTCAAAAAGGAACGATTAAGCCCTACCTTGAACTCAGCTGTTTCACAGCAGAACTTCCAATAGTTGCAACAAAAATAAAACACAATCTTAAATTGAAGGGTATCAGAAAGCATGGGGAGTGCAATCTGGAAAACCCCCTTTACTCACCTGCCTGACTCATTGAGGTAGTACACTAATAAATATGAGGAATTCATCTTTTTTTTTTTTTTTTTTTTTCTCAGAGGAAGAAATAGCAAGGCTTCAAATTAAAAGGAACTGAGTTCCACACTTTAATTTAGTTGAGTGAACTCAGATCTACACTAGGATGATCCTTTTGATCTGCATATCTATCCCAGTTATTTCTTATTTGTATGAACACAACACACATCAGCCCAGAGAAGTAAGCAGGTCCCTGTTGGACTACTCACCGAAAAAAGCAGAAACTAAAGCAGCGTTTCTTTCCTCAATGATTTAAAAGTCAGTAGTATTAAAACTGTAAGAATGAAATACACACGCCAAAAAGAGATCAAAATATGCAAAGCAACCCGTCCTTCTTCTGCACACACTTTCGCAGGTAGTTCAAGGCATTGCGTCATATTTGCGTCAATATTTCATACTGACAACATCACACAGACTTACCATTCAACTTCCTTCCAATTTTTGCTTTCCATTGCTTATTTTCTTACTCTTATTCTTCTACATTTACATCATTCACTGACATAAGTAGCACCCTCTCCAGCAGACACAGGTAGCAGCTTCACACATGCTTGGGGCAGGGAGGAGCTGCAAAGAGGTGATACAAGGGGTGAAAGGACCCAGATACCACATTTCTACATCTGCTGTATGCCTCAGTTTCCTCCCTGTACAGGTGGGGTAATCACCCACCATTGTGCATACATATGGACAAAAGTGCTATAAAACAGTTATAAAGTAGTCAAATATTATTTAATAAAAGTGATTTCTGCCTGCGAAGTTGTTTAACAGACACATTAATTTAGCAAACATTTCTCCGGTTGATTCTCAGCATTAGGTCACTTGGGAACATTAGAAATATGTACAGGATTATTTTGTTTGCCATATTCATGGTATTAAAATCTTTTGCTCAAGACTTGCATTCATTCAGATGAAAACAAAATATTTTATTTTTAAGACATGATATATCATATAAATTCACTATGGAAAAAGCTTAGGGAAAAAAAAACCCAAAACAACAACGTTTCTGATGCTTTGAAATCACATTAAATATATTTTGGCTAGAACGATCTTGTCAGTCACCTTTCTTCAAACTGCTTTATGAACAAAGTAGTTCTATTCAAACCATGAGTCCCTGCTCTGTCAGACTTAAGCTCCAATGTTTGCAAATACGCATTTGACTGACATGTCAATGCACAACAACCTTTTTCAAAAAATGTCTTTGTACATTTAAAAAAGAGAGGTGTGGTTCATAGATTTCTGATTTATGAATTAAATAGGACCCATGGGAACTTGCATTTTGCAAGATAAGCACGTGAAAAAAAAGAGCAATGACAGCTTAAGAAGGCAAAATAATCTTAACAGATATAACCTCCTGCAAAAATTCTACAATACAAAACAAATGAAAAATTCCACTTAAAAAGGTGAAGCAAAGAGGTATTCCCTGCAAATGTTTTACCAGAACTGAGATATTTTTAAAATAATTAGACTGAACCAGCAGCAGGTTGCACACACGGAGGAGAAAACCCCAAACCAAGCTGCGATAACGGTTTGAAAGTTGATTTTCTGAGGTGGTAAGAGGTCTTTGGTATGCTACTTTAATTTAGAAAGCAGGAGCTGCAGAAGCTGCGTAATAACACATCTAATGTACCCAAAGATAAAAGCTGGATTTTGTGGACTTAATTACAGGAGCTGTGCTGGAGCCCTGGCCATCAGGTGCCCATGCTCAGCTCACAAAAAGGAATCCACGCATGTAAACCTGGCACATACTGCCCAACCTACCCACACTCCTTGTCCTACTGCAAAAGTGAACCTGTCACTCTTGCTCTAGATTTCACTTGCACAGTGCCTGGTTCCGGCAAGGTACAGCCTTCACCTGGCTGGATAACCAGGACACTGCCCCATCCGTGCAGAAAGCCTCTCTGTACTCATTTCAAGGACACCACCTAAATGGCAAAAGGACCTTCAATCTGCCAATGTTGTAAAAATAGTGTACATTCTAAGCTTATCATTATATAATAGATTTGCCATTTTTAATGTTTACAACAACAACAATAATAACAATATAACGGTGGCTACCACTTCCTCTCCCTTTGGGAAAATTCGCTGCGTCCCCAAAATTGTGCTCCTTGTTGTATTCTCACAAGCAGTATCCACTACCCCAGAAGCTGCCTTTGGACGGCCAGCTGCATGCTGCGGTGGCATTTTCTCAGGTCAATGGTAGCATTGCACAAAAAACAAGCTCCGAAATCAACCTTAATTAATTACAAGCCCTAATCCATAGTCCCAACTGTGGAAGCAAATGACAGTCTGCGGTATACACACGATAGAAATGTTCTCTTGGGAGATACCTGGCAGTGAGTACACTAAATGCAAAAGGTAATCATGGTAGAAAGGGAAGAAAGGGTTTGCTTGTATCAAAATGAAAACCTAAGGACAGTACTACATCCTAAGACATAAGACGACAAGAGTGATTACATTTATGTTAAAAAAATGAAACCTGGTTTTTCTATTCAGGAAAATTTCTTTAATTACTCAAAATACCGGATAAGAATATTGCTCACACAGGTCTCATCTCACAATGTGTACATGAATTGTGCATGTGGAGTCCTAACGATCACCCGTGTCAGGTGTTTGAGGAAGCTCTTGATAGTCATTTAAAAATAAGTCATAAATAGTATAGAGCAGCACTTCACATTTGCCAAAATTCTTAGAGCCACAGGAGGATGATAACATGGCTTTCAAATATTTTATTAGAAAGGAGAAAGTACAGTTCTTTAATTCATGTCTGCATAATTCTTGTCAATAAACCTAATGACTTTTTAAACTTTCTATTTCATTTTACTGTACATAATGTGGTCATTCTGTAACATAATATTAAGGCTGTAACAGGAAGAAAAGTGCGAGCAAGTGCCAGAGAATTCTCCCAAATTTTTTGACTGTTACACATGAGATATTGCCCACATATTGTGAAGTATTCTGAAATTATGCAAAATAAATGGACACCCTCTGAGGATGCACAGATATGGCATATTTTCCATTTATTGAAGCATACCCAGAGTCCCATCTTATCAACTGGCCATAGATCTCAAATGACTCTAGCAAAAATAAAGGGAACTACTTCAGATTTCTTAAAGAAGGAGAGAAGAGTTTTATCCTGTACCACATTTTTCCTTTATTTGAATAGTTAAATCTTATTTGGATCTGTTCTCACAGCTCATCACAGATGGTGAATTTTTCTAATGTTTTTCTTTACTAAAAAGTAAAATGGCACTGAACTAGGGACTACAGGTAACAATTGCCACTAGGATGAGACTGAGGGACGTCAAACATGGCATCTCTGAAGGAAAGGTGAGATCTTAATTATTATAGCCCTTTACTATGAACTAGAAATTACCAGTGCACTTCTCTAATAGCTATCTGATATTCTTCAGTAATTTTAGTTCATTAGGAAATACTCTCTCCCATTCCAACCAACAACATTGAAAGAAATTCGACACACTTTTTTTTTTTTTTCTAAGATGTGACACCAAGTAGCTAAACTCACTATCGTGGTGAGTTACTTTTCCTTCTGTAAGAACTCCTAGAACTTCCTTTTATGTTCTGGTTTTATCTCTTTTCACCTAGAATTAGTGTATCATAACTTCTGAACTGGGAATTCATTCCCAGTTAAAAAAAGATTCAGATCTTGGAAGATCACCTGCTCAGAGAGGTAAGATTTTTGGTAGCTTTAGAAAGACTAATGGTACATCCATTTTCAAGAACTTCAAATCTAACAAAGTAAAGAAACCACCAAAACTAAGTCAATACCATGAATAATAAATATGCATTTAAGGCTTGTGCTTTAGATAGCAAGACCATTTCAGAACAACTCCTGTTGCTGATAGTTTGCACTACCTTCTGTGAGTTATGGTTATTTTTGTTTGACTTGCTGGACTCAAAGCCCTCACCTTTCATCAGCACCTTCCAGAATGATATTCATAATAACCTTTATTTGTGGGCTGACCATTTGGCAGAACCACGACACACCCTGACGGGATGTATACCACAGGTTATCCTTCCATCAGAGAGCAATGAGCGGAATGAGTTTTATGATGTGCCTGTTAATCAGCAGATAATCATTGAATAAATACTTATCCTGCAGGAATATTAAATGATGTCATTGCCTACCATGAATGACGGTGTAAGTCAGGCCTCAGTACTAATTGATTTAGCAAGGAATTCTTTACAGAACCGAGGGGTCACACTAACATATACCTTTGCAAGTGGAGATACAGAGCAAAAAGGGCTACAAACACCAAGTGGGGAAGGACAGATGCAGGTCGAGAAAATAAGAGAGGGTAACATCCTATATCTGAAATAGCTGGAAAAGGAAGATGGGTCTCCACATCATCACTTCCATTGATTCTCTAAGTACAAGGACTGAGAGTTTTTTCACCCAATTCTGTCACAGAAATCTGTTATATTTAAATGAAATAGGTTATTCTTCTTGAAAGGCACATGTATCTGTTAATACACGGAATGCAAAGGGGGTTCCAGTTACCCTCCACGTGTTCAGAATATTTCCAGCTCCTGCTTTCTTCATGAACATAGAAGTCTTATCAAATTATACCATATTAAAAGTGAGGGTCTTTTCTAATCTGGTTATTTCTAAGATTCTTAGAGACTTACTCATTAGTAACACAGTATGTACAACGGGGCTTCTAAAAGCAGATTCTTGAGGATTGAATGTATTGCTTTGTCACAGCCTGCAGATTTGAATGTTGCTTTACAGGATGGTTTCCTTCCAAAAGGGCTGGTTGGAGCATTTTGATTTATGGATGCAACATCACTGATGGTCAATGCAGTGCTGCAAAGGACTTTAAGAGTTAAGGCAGAGACCTTGAACTGCACTTTGCATTCAAGAGAGTGAGTCCTCAGTGCAGAACATCAGGCTGCTGTGCTCGTTGCTAAGCAAAGGGAGCTGATAGCTGTCTTTTGTACTGAAGTTTTCAGGATGTGTGGCCTTGCTGAATGGTCGGGAGGTCAGGAATGCACAGGTCATCCTGGTCAGACCCAGGCCCAATTGAATGGGACACCTCTTATGGCAGATGGAAAGGGGAAATTTGCTGCCATGGTTGGAGGCATCTGTAGCAGCAAGGAGTTCAAAAGGACCACAAGGCTGCGTATGGTCCTATCCCAGTCCCACACTTCTCCACCTTAACCTCTAAACATTTACCTGTCCTTAAGTATGCAGCAGAGTGAAGTCTTGACTTATTACAACCTCAGCCCTGCCAAATTAGATTTAACGCAAGGTCAGCCAAGAAATTATGCTGTGAATGGGTGCCAAATAGAGGAGGCAGCAAACTGATCTAGTTCATCACTTCCTGGCTTTTTTGCTTTGTTTCACCAATTCTCCCACTCTCTTCACCTTTCAGAAAATTGTGATTATGCAGAAGACAGTCACAGAAGATAGCTGAGCCAATCTACAAACCTACCGGTACTGTAGTCCCAACGTCTCTGTTCCTATTCTCTGTCACACAGTCACCCTCCATCATCTATGCTTGTTATAATGCTCATGTTTAAAAAACAGTTCAGTTCACTAAACTGAGAGAAAACTACTCTTTTGGCACATTACTCTTCTACCAAAAGCAGCCCCCACTGGGTCAGTAAGTGACAGGACTGCAGATCCGTAAGCAGGAGAGAAGAGTATAAGGATCCAGACCTCCCCTTACCGCAGGGCTGAGAATTTAAACTGTACCTGAGCCCTCTGACAGTGCCCAGGGCAGGAGCTCTGATCCCCAGGGAGCCATCTGAGCTCAGACGGGTTTCTCTTGTTCAGCCTAAGAAACAAGGACTGACCCACTTCAGAATGTTTCCTTTACGCTTGTACAGCTCTGGGAAATAGGACAGACCAACATGCACAGGGATCAATAATCGTCAAGTGCTACAGTGAGTCCATTAGGATCAGCCCATCCATCAGGGCTAGAAGAGCTCTTTCCGTGCCTGGCTGTTGCCTGAGGCTTGGCTGAGACGTATCTGTGGCATCTGCCCCAGCTTGACTGGCATGTTCAGAAAAGGCAGCTCTTGGCAAAAGTTTCCAAGGCCATCTCTTCAGAGAGCTGGTTTTTAGTCCTTGCTACCAGGATGTTGTAATGCTTTAGGATCAGTGTCCTTCAGCAAAACATAATCCAAGAATATTAAAAGAGCAGCACAGAGATGTAGTTTTTCTGCCCTTTGTAGTAAAGCAAGTGCATAGGGGGTATCTGGAGGAGGGAAGGCAACTTCTTTTTCTGGAACCTGGAAAAGAAGTGGTTTGAGTTCAGCACATGTGGACTCCAGCTACGATGTGCTCCATCACATTAAGATTTTGGAGATTCACCTGTGGGAAACCTATGAATACTTCAGAAAGGAGCCCTGTAGGAAGTCCTTATCTGCACAAATGACAAAGTCTCCCAAGGTGACGGATTACTCCACCATTTCATCTAACCTGACTTTCATGAGCATCTCTGGTGACTCTGGGTGGATAATGGCAAGACAGCACGAGACAATGACCTTCCCTTAGGGCTACACTTCCTTGGCATTTTGGGGAGCCATTCAATTCATGGATTTTTAAAGAGTGTGTGCACAATGGATTTTGAGGGGAGAGTGTGAACAACATCGCCTGTACTGCTATTTCCAGTTTAACACAAATAACTACAAACTTATTCTCCTGTGGACTCAGATCTTCTGCATTGGCAATGACTTTAAATACTGCAGATAATGAAGAAACTGTTATACCGCTGGGTGAGTTATTGATAGTCATTGTTAAAGGTGCACAACACTCAATGAGCATTTCTCGATTCAAGACTTAGGTGTGATCTACCCCAAAGCAGTGGGCAGAAGGGGGAGTATTGCAGAGAGTGGGGTTTTTGTTTGTTTTAGAGAGAGATGATACCAGAAATAAACAGAAGGTCTATAATACTGTAGTCGTAATAAGCTTTACAGGTAAAATCAAAATTTAAACCTAAACACACATATTTTTAATGCCAACTACTAGGGCAAGCAAAATAATTGCACCAGCCTCACCAAAACTTGTACAAATTACATGTGGCCAGTTTTCTTCTTGCTTAGTGTGGTGAAAGACAGCTGGACAACAGCAGTAAAGACAGGCAGGCACACATGTGCTGTCTTCTAGATGGCTGTTCCCAGGGAAATCCACAGAGCTAGCAATTCTTGCAAAGTCAAAATTCAGAATAAAGTAGGAAGAGTATGCTCACCAGAACAACAATCTGCGCAAATTATAAGATGGGGAGAAAAAAAAAAAAAAAAAGATAAATATGTTAATCTGTTGTAAACTGATTTTGACCCTGAAGGTGATCACAGGTACACAGCATTACGGTACTTTAAACTGTTTTATGCAAAGCTTAAAAAAGACCCAGCAACAAACAAAGCTTTTTTTGTGTTTGCTAAACAAAGCATGAAAGAATAGTGACAAAAGTAGGAGGAGCCGAGTTTGTCCGGACAAAGCCAGGAGGAGGAGCCCTCATGCAATGGAAATGCAGTTCAGTGGTCCTGGATTGATATGCTCATCCTTTAAACCCCCAGGGCTGGGAGATCACAGGCCCTGAAAGTCCATCAAAGAGCACTTCTCTGCATTGATCCAGGCTGGAGCGGAAGGCTGGTGGGGGTCTGCTGTTCTGTAGGAGGCTGCCTCCGAGGATAATCAGCTTTTCTTCTTTGGAAATTGGGGAAACCCAAACATCAATAAAGTGTTATTTCAAGTAAAACATCAGTCTAAGCCTACAGAAATCTGAACATGTGTGTGTGCGCGCGCCTGTTTTGTTGTGTGTTGGTTTTTTTAAAGAAAAAAAAGGAAAAGAAAATTTTTTAAAAAATACCTGAGATCAGAGGAGGGTAATCATTTTACCTTGAAAGTCTACTCTCCGTGCTTCAGCTGTTCTTTCCAACTTGTCAACAGCAGAATCCCCAATAGAGGTCTTTAAGGCAGTCTTAAAAACTTTTCTATTTATGTTTGGATGCTCATGCAGTACAGTAGCACCTGACCTAAAAAGAAAAAAAATATAAAATAAAATCACAATGTAAAATTACTCTCTTAATGACTTGTTGGGTTACCATGTGCTGCAGGCACGCAATTACTTGGCAGTTCAGCTTCTTCGTTTAAAACACTTCAGGTCTGACAAAAGGGAGATGGGAAGCCTGGGGAATCACAGAATGTTAGGGATGGGAATATTTAGCCCTGAGAGCCAGTACTGTGACAAACTCCCATCCACATCATCTTTAGCTTCCAGGTGATCAGCAGTTTGGCTGTGGAACCCCTGATCTACCTCTCACAGCTCTGTGGTTTATTCCAAATTATACATCCAACATACAGATGTTAAATGGCTGAACATGCATAAAGCAGAAGTGGGAATGAAATCAGACAATCTAGCACTCTTCAGTGTAACTAGAGACTGAAAGTCATTAATCATCAGTTTATTTGACACTGGAAACTGTTATGGTATTTTATTTATTCAAGGGAAGCAGTGTTGAACAAACGGAGGATGATAGAGGCTTTTCCATCACAGCATGTGCAATCTGGCTTGATAAAACTTCAGAATATTCCAATATCATTAAATAGCTGCATTTGACTGAAATCAATCAAATCTGTACCCTAGAGATCCTGATCACTGATAAAACAATCTAGGGCACCCTGTTATTTGAAACTTTTTCAGGTGACCACAACTATTGCAGAGAAATACAGTTGAAATTACCTCTGAGCGTTACCTTTCTGTGAGTGTAACCACAGAGAGGAGAAAGAGCAGCAACTCAGTTGCTTGCAAATAGTCCGTGTCATGATTTTTTTAAATGAAAAAGGGTCACAAAGGATGCGACTCTTCCAAAACACTCAACACTGGTGTAGGGGTGGTGTTACTGGAATTAGCAGGCCACCCAACTCAGGGCTTTGGAAATCAGACACACACAAAGTGCTTTGCTAAGCACATTTCAACTGAATTCTGTTGTTAGAGATCTAAAAAATGAACGGGAGAGATCAAAGTTCTCTTTTGCCCTCAGAATACAGTTGTTGATCATTTGACTTTCACTTTCCTCCCCGCCCCCCGAAAAAAACCAAAACCAAAACAAACCACTACTGAAAATTAGAGAAACAAGAGTTTATTTTTCTTTCATATACACACAGCAGCCTAACTCTTAAGTATTTTTAAAGGATATTTATTGCTGAAGACAGTCTTATCCAGCATAGGTTCAGAGTTGATTACCCAACATTATTAATTATTATTATTACATTAAAATCTATACACTTCAGAAAGTTTACTAAACTACTCAGTATATAAAATAGGAAATAGCTTCTATCTCAAGAGCCTTGTGATCTCTGGTTTCTTTTGCAGAGGGAAATTTAGAAGTAGAATTTTGCCATTCAAATTATACTGATTTATGTAGTGCAGATATGCTCACTTATGTAACAGTGACAAAGTAAACTGGAAAAAAAAAAAAAAAAAAGAGGAGTATTCTTATTCTGATGTAATCACATCCACATAGTAAATCATGCTAGTACAATGAGACAAACGAACACTCTACAAACAACTATATGAAAAAGGTTACTGCTCATCAGTCTGCCTCCAAGCATCTCTGCAACACCATCTGCCAAAGGTCATCACCTCCACAGCCCTGGCTGCACTACTCACGTTTGCTTCCAAAGATGCTGCAGTCAGAACAAGCCCGGTTAACTTGAACGGTTTAAACAGATGCAGGTTTGCTTAACCTGCAGCTTGGAAGTGCTCTTGTAAACAGCTTTGCTGGTGAATCTGAGCTGTGGTAACCTGTGGAAAGTTATAAACACCTGGTAGCATCTCGCACCAGCACAGCTGAACCTAGAGAAAGAGAGACACACACATTCAAATCCTACTTAAAGCCACAGAGATAGGTTTCCCTAAAACACAAGCACATATCTACAGAGCCAGGTGATTTGAGGCTGGATAGGTTGAAAATCAAGACATAAGTGAGGAAGAAGATAAACATCACTGATTCTCGTTGTCTCTCTCAGAGCATTTTCTGCCAGCAATTTTAGAGCCATCAGTCTAGGACAAGTGGCTATAAGGACAGTAACCACAGAAATGGTTCTACAGCTCGACATGGGGAGGGTATTGCATACCTAAGGACTTGTCTGAAAGACAAGAACAGATAATGGGGATAAGCTGAACTTACGGAGGGTGACGAAAGATAGGGGGTCAACCGTTTATGTAAGAGGATATGGAAAGGATTCTGAGGAAAGTCATTAGAACAGTGGTTAAAGAAGGCAAACTTACCACAAGAATTTTGACGTTCTAATAACCAAGGCAGAAAATCAAAGCAAGCCATATCATAGGGTGAAAGCACTACTAGAAACTGCTCACCAGGAGCTTGAAGTAAAAAATGCTGAAGAAAATGAAAAAAACGATGACTACTGTGCTCCTGTGAAGGACATGTCAATGTTCAATATTGTGAGCTCAGTTTTGAAATGAGCTCAGTGTGAATTAATCTGCGTATACGCAGAAGTACTCAAAGGTGTCAGGAGGCAGCAATAAGCACGAAGAGATTTTGTTCTGGAGTCTCCAGTTGAAGGCTTGCATAATGTTCCCGCACAGAAATAAATTTGCTTGATGAGAGAAACCAAACCAAGGCACTTGCTGCCATAATAGGAACATGAAAAAAAATTCCAAAACTCATATATCTTCTTCAACTTTTGTTAGACAGTTATCATGACTGTGAGGATTTATTTGGAGCACAAGGCAGCGTGGTAGCGTGCTATCTTCTTGTCTAGCAAATGCTAGAGTTCGGGTTCCTGCAGCATGAGAGCAGATTTCCCTTCATTTCTACCACTGCAAAGGGAACCCATTGCATCTGTAATCAGAGAAAAACACTCAGTATAGGTGGTACCTCCCATAAGCATACTTGGCTATTTACATTGGTGCACCATTTTCACCATTTACAGAACAGAATAAGTGCTTGTTTGTGTCCATCCCTTTTGACAAACACTTCTGTGGATGTCTCACTGCTCCTTGCCGCAATGCTCTGAAAAGAGGATGGGGAACCAAATTGTTTGTGATCTTGGGCGGTTTCTTTCAGCAATTTTCCCATTTGCTGATTCACTGAGATAGTAAGTGGGGGCTAGATGCTTCATTTCCCATTACTAAGGGAGTGCAGGAGCTCATCGCTTTACAAAGACAGGCCTAACAAGCTCATACTTAAACCAGTATTGACTTCAATGGGCTTTCGATCAGGCTGCTGTCATCGAGACATTTTATGTGAGGTAGCAATGCTGGGCTGTGCAGCAGACCCAGCGAGCAGCACAAAGAAGGAAATGTGAAGGTAACAAGAGTTATAAGACAGTGGTTAAAGGGAAGAGAAAACTGAAAACTCAACAAACGCTGTCCCGTGTAAGTGCAAGTAAAAGTGAATGTATCAAATATTTTTCTAAAGAAAGAGTATGCCTCTTTCAAGTAGTCAAATCGAATCCGCTGTTCTCACAACTGGACAGAAATGGGTGTACTAGATTTTTATTGCTTCAGGTGGCACTACAATAATTAGTTATAACTAAGAACAGCCCTGAAGTTTGCAAGTTTAACCTTTGGCTAAACAGGCATGCAGTGTCCCATCTGCTTTGCACCAGCTTATGTATTCATGAAGCATGCAGTCTGAAGTACTTTTCATTTCTGCTATGCTTGGTAAATTAGCCAGCAAGCAGGGAACAGACAATAATAGTAGATTCCTATCTGATGACTGGATTTGATTTGGTGTATCTTTTAGTGTTTTGATCATTTGGACTGAAGATAAGACGCACACAATTTGGTAGCTGCTAAAGTGGGATTTAATAAGTCTCCTGTAAAACACAGCATGTATGCAAACAGCCCAGAGGATTAGACTCCACTTGCTTAGTTTAGAACTTGGTGCAGCCAACCTGAATAATCAAATGGAGGAACAAAAGTTGTGAATCCCCTCAATGCACTGCTTCATTAGGATCTCCTTACAAAAAAAGAAAATGGGGCTCATCTGATCAGCCAGATTTTATGGCATCTGATTAGACCACCATTTTCTCAGCAGGTCCCCTTTCTTTAAACTGTTGACTATGGATGGCCTGCTGAATAGGATGAACTTTGGACCGCTAAATTGCAGCATTATGGTTATTTAGTGTAATTTATGAAAAAGAGAGAAGTCGTGATCACCTACTTCATATTGCTAATGATATCTCCATTTATCGGAACAGGTATGAGTTTGGATCATCATTTTTGCCTCTCAGTCACAGAACACGGTCCAATTAGATACCAAAAAAATATGTTTGCCAATGGCGCTGTACGAATACTAAATTAAGATTTAATAGTCCTTACATAATCATTTATTACTGTTGACTGTTTGCTGCCTTACATTAAGTTCCACATGATCTCAGCATGTTTACTTCAAAGTTTCCTATTCATTCAGTATTTTCTATTTGCATTTTACTGCGACTAGTCTAAAAAATAAAAAGAAAAGGAAAAAAATCTGAACTTGGTTATTCTGCTCTGCAATGTTTCATCTAAACAGCAATTAAAATTGTAATAAATTAAACAGGTGCTATGAGAATTACATGACGGTGATTTCAGTGTTGAAGTGCCCTCACCCTGAAGGAAAAGAGATAGATTTCAAATTACAGAAATTATCACTTTGTCTTTTTTTCCCCTAACAAATAAGACTGCCAAACACTTTCCATAGAGGCAAATTTCTAAATGGCTGATTATTACAGGTAATGATCTATTCACTCTGTCAGCTTCCTAGCCATCCTTAGAAGCTGGAGTTATGCAAGTTAACAACGAACTGTCAGGGACGGGAGGAACAACACCAGTAGGTGATGCTGCCAGGCAGAAGCCAATTACACAGGCACGGCAGGAGCAGGGTACGTACTGAACGTGTGTCCTGTCTCAGATCCACACAAACCACTGGAAGAGGTTCTTACCCACTCACAACTAGTTATATATTGCTACCTGTGTAGTAGCTGTGTAGCTCTGTACTGGTAGCTGACGCCTGCCCGGCTGCTGCCAGGAGGAGGTTGTACGGGCACTTCTACCCCAGCCCCAGTGAGTCAGGTGGGTATAAGCCCTATAAACACGTGGCCTTCAATCCATCCAGTTTATTAGAATGAAAGAGGTTTGGTTGGACCAGGCGTGCTGCCATGGGCAAACCAGAGGGGACCGTGGCCACTGGCAGAGCATCCTGGGCAAGCAGCGTGGGATTCCCTGGCACAGCTCAACCTGGAGCGGGAAGTCTACCTAGAGCTGAATTCTGAATCCAATCTCAAGAAACACATCTTTCGTGCCACTTTTTAATAAATGGCCATGGAGATGTTGTTCGGGAACGACCAGGAACTAAATGTGCAATAATTACTTCAGCACCACTTCTGGGATAACGGTGTGAACATTTCTGGTTTGAATCCACTTAGGAACATGAATCTACTCATGCAATTCTTCTAAAAGAAGAATCTGGTTTTCAGCTTCTTCCTGTAGTCAAGCCTCTGCACGGTTTATTTGGTGCCTTCTCTGCAGATTTTTCTGCTGTCACAACTCAGATTCATTATCCTCCCTTAGGTTTTTACGTGGATGCTGTCTAAGAGTCAGCAGCTTTCTCTGTAACCCTCAGCACGAGCTATTTGCTCTCTAGAACATTTTATTAGCACGCTGACTATTTTTGGAAGTGTACAGTGGGATTTTCCTGTGGGTCACGGTCCATATTTGCTGTCACAGAGACTGTGAAATCACTGTAGGCTGATAAATGCTCTGAATCTTTGGATTTTGATTATTAGAACCGAACAGTAGCAGATAGTGGGAAACACCCGCAGAGCGCACTCAGGTGGGATGGAGAGAAAAAGCAGCAACAAGTCAGGATATGTCTGTCAACCCTGCACCACAACACTACCCCTCAGAGGCAGCAGAGTTCATTACACTGGACAAAGACGTCGAACGACTGAGAACTTCTATCTCATTTCCCATCCCAAATTGCTGTTTCTCAGTCAACAAAGGAAAGCTTGCTGCAGCAATATCCCCAGGGAAAGACTTTTTCTTAGATTTACTGCAGTTCAGACCCATGAAGCCATTAGTTGTTAACCAACTCTAAAGTTATCAGCACAGCTCCAGCTATGCAATGTATTTTTGTTCTTTGTACCCAAGAGAAGTCCTAATTTGTCCTTCTTCTTGCTCTGTACACGTTGTTCAAGCAGTATCTCAGGAGAAATGGTGAGAAACTCTGTACAGGATAATATTAAATGATGACATGTCTCCAATGTTACTCGCTGTAACAGACACAATGTTCATCCAAAATCAGCTCTGTAAATAAACACCTGTGTCGTACAAAATGGCTGTTTGTTGGGAAAGTCAACAGAGGGTTTTTCTCCAGCACAAAATGCAGCTTTCTAACTGTCTCTGCCAAATAAGATGCTGATGCCTCCTATTTGCAATGTGCTCGGTAATATTATAACAAGTAGAAGGGAGGAAGCTAGAGGAAAGCCATTAGTTCAGCTGTCAATGTACGTAAGTGTCCACAGGTGTCATCAAGTGTGAAGAAGCAGTGGCAGCCATTTGACATCGCTGACTCCCTGGAAGAAATTTTTACAGCAGAGGCAGAATTTGCTAAATTGGGCCAGTTCCCTGCCAGAATTCATCAGCTCCTGGGATGTGGTATCTCTGAATTAAAGATACCCTGGCAGGTGAGTAGACAGAAATCAAGGACAACTCTTGGGCAAGATGAGTAGCCAGCACACAGACCTTCACATCTTCTGCAAGCAGCATGAGACACAGCTCTGCTGAAGCTCTCCAAGTCTCCTGTCACTGCAGTATTCGTGTGTTGGTTGTTAAAGACCAGTATTGTTCTGGATACAGAGGAGAGAAAATTTTCTAAAAGCCTTCTGTTGAACCTTCCGTTGGTGCTTGTGGAAGAAACCTTCGATCTCAGTAGTTACCTGCTTCTATTGCACAGGTAGAGCCCTCAACAAGCTCAGCAGCCCTTTGCACAAAAACAATGGTAGTGGTGACAACATGCATTACAAAGCTGAGGATGAAAAGCAAGCAAAGTTTAGAAGTAATTCATTCTCCGGGAATGAGTTTTTCAGGAAATAGGATAAATGGAAGCATGAATGTTCCTGGATAACTTTCATTGCTGTAATCACAGCAGTATCACCAAATAAACCTTGCTGACAGGATCATAAACAGCAACTTTTTCACAGTTCTCACCTAGGCACATACACTAAATATTTCCCATGTAACACAAAATAAAGAAGTAAGGGATTCACGTACTTAGAAATGATCCTTGGCCCAGAAATAGATTTTGAATTGTATCTTTTATATGGTATTGGTAATACGATTGTCATTTGAAAAGCGGGTTTTCAAAATGGCTCAGATATGTTTCGGTAAGACTTCTTATCTCCCCTGTGGAAAAATGCAATGTGTATTCTAGTTATTACACCTTTATCGTGTGCATCAACTCTGTTTCTAAATGTCTGAACTGACAGCATGTCTGGTCATATGAGTCCAGTCGACAAATTTGGCTAACGGTAACGCTTTAGGACAAAATTATGAAAAAAATGACGAATTAGCAATGGCACCTAATCAATAAATGACACAATATGGAATCCATGAAGCTGATAATGCAACTTCACAATTCTCTCATTTCATAAATTACTAGAGCTAAACATGTGAAAGATAGTGTTTCATTTCCAGTTAGTTTTCCCCCAACCAATAATAAAATTATCTGGAATTGTGTAGATTATAGTTCTAAAATGATCAGTGACACATTATTTTCAGAACCTGGCTACTTTTAAACAGCCATTAATAACTAGCCCCTAAAGGGTGATTGCCTTAAGACACCCTTTGATGCAATAGGGTGTGCTAGAATATTATCACTACACTGAATAAAAACCAGGAAACGGAATGACAGATCACTTTGTCTTAGCTAAAGGAACTTCATAACTTCCTCACTTCATCTAGAAAAATACTACCACAGCACTGTCACTTTGGGAAGAACTCTTAAAATATTTCAAGATGTAACTGGCTTTCAAATACATTTCCTGTCATTGCAGTCAAATGCTACATTAAAGTACCTCGGTAATAATACCATGAAGACTGAAATTACTTACCTTTATTCTTACAACCAGTTTTGGTGACTTATCTAACCTCTGCAGGCTGACATTTCTCATGATGTGGTTTGCGCAAAAAAAAAAAAAAGTTTGTCTTCAAAAAATTCTGAAGAAAATCTGTTTTACAGTTTTGAAATGATCAGAGAGCAAGCTGAGTTAATCGCAGCAGAGAAATTACATTTAAGAGTCCCCCTTCTGCTACTTTCTAATCATTCAGAGCAAGTCTAGATAATAAAGAGCCCAAATCAGCTGTGTGCATCACACATTGAGGGAAATGTGCTTTGTCAATTTACTTATCTGGAGAGGTACTGAAGGTATCCTCCACTCTGGGGGGTTGGCAGCAACTGAAGGGCACTAAAAGAAACCCCTTAAACTTTCTTTAGAAAGCAGTTTGCAAAAATTAAATAGCACGGTAAAAATGTCCAACAAAGTAGATGCTGGTGTGCTCGGAAGGATAGATAAGATAGACATTTTAAAGCTACGAAATCGGAATGTTAAGAACTCAACTAATATCATTCATTATTTCCAGGAAGCGAGAGGAAGTTGTTAAACCGAAAGACAGTGTGTTCTTGACCGCAGGTTGGACAGTAAGACATACAAGAATGTTTAAAAGAATAAAAGAAGAAGAACGTGGGGGCTCCTGCATTATGTATGGGGTCACTAAAGCACCTGTCTGAAACCCAGGTACCCAGAGCTGTTCCTGCCCCAGACACTGGCCAGTGGAGCTGCTCCCAGCTCTCCCAACTTATTTGTAAAGTGCTCTCAGCTATTGAGGGAAAGCACTATGCAACAGGTAGAATTTTGCTGTTCCTCTCCCCTGGTCACCGACACAGACTCTGTCAGGCCTCTCTCCTCCTTTAGAGATTGCAGCCGTTACCCACAATCTTTGGAAACGGGAAGAAGGAACAGAGTTTTCAGCTCACACAATGCAGAGCCACCCATCACCATATTTTCTTGTGACCGTGTGTGGGAATCAGCACATAATTTTGCGTCAAAGTACATATAGTTGAATGAAAACAACTACAAGATCAGAGTCCTGTTTTGCCAGCATACATTAACGTTGTTTTCAGTGAAGAAAATAAAACCTTGCTGTTTTGAATACAGCAGTTATGAACAGAAGTCTCTCTTTTTTTGTTGTATTTAATGGAGGGAGAGGAAACATTTTGAGGGAAAGTCTATTTTACCGTGGCAAAAAGACTTGAAAAATAAAGAAATAAGTTACTTCTGTAAAAGTTACTTTGAAAACAGAGGATTCTGCTAAAAAAAAAATCAAAAAAATAAAAATAAGAGAATGCTTTAACTTCCTGATAAAGAAAAATAATGGTGCTACTCACATAGCCAAGACAGACCTGTTACTGGCTAAGTTCAACCCTGAAAAGCCTTATGCATACGCCTACTTTTACGGTTAAGAATATTCATTTTCCAAAACAACAGAAAAAGGCACAGACAATAAGTGAATAAAAGGTACACTTTAGCTTATCTTGAAAAACTGGCCAAACATACACATTGATATATTTTTAACCAAATCTCTAAAATTCACAATTCTATTACATGCATCCTTGAAGCAGAGAGCATCATAACTTGCCCAACCACACCTATGGACATGATTTCATTTCTTTAAATCTGTACTACACTGAAACAGTTCACACCATATTCCTTGCTCACAACTGCTCTCCTCTTGTGCTGGTAACTTGTAAAGAGTTAAACCCAGCTGAAAAATCATGCTGGAAGAAAAACACTAGTTTACAGCAGCATCAGCTCCTTGATCCGGGTGATCCTAAGAACATTAGCCCTGGCACAAGACAGAAGGCGACACTTTGGCTGCAGCTCAGACTTAACATGAAACTGTCCTCCAAGCTCTATTGCTGAGCACTGCCATGGCATGAACATTAAGTCAATAAAATTGCATATGTAATTAACAAAATGCCAGCCCAGCACTTGAGCGTGTTTGGCAGGAAGATATTATTCCTTCATGCTTGGACTCGTACCGCCCAACATGTGCAATGATCTCCAAGTAATAGCTGTAGTATATTTTGGGTCAATTTGCACACACCTCTGCACAGGACCTAAAAAAAAAAAAAAAAAAAGAAATCTAACTCCTTTCAATAGATTTCACTATCACCTAGAAAAAAAAGAAACAATGAAGTGCCTTTCATTTTCAAAAATACCAATTCAGTATGTGCATCCAAACTCAGAGGAAAATATTTATCCTTGACAGAGAAAGGTAAAAATTCTGCCCAAAGTCACCATGAAAAATTAGCTGTTACAAATCATGTAATGGGAGCTCTGCTAAATCCTCTACAAAGTATTTCTGTGTCTTCCATACGTCCCTGTTCAAGGAATCCCAATTTTTACTCTCTAAAAGGACGTATGCTTGTGTATCTATGACTGGTAGAAGACATATTTTAAGTATGATTATGGATCCTTTGAAAATCTAACCTCTCAAAGAAGTTATTTCCCAAGCCCCTGGAGAAGACTGTCTCCAGCCCAACATTCAAAACAATGGGAGCTGCAGAATATACCCTCAATTTATATTCATTACAATGAAATCTGTCTCTATCACCTCTTCTCACCTTAATGAAGGGTTAGTTTAAAATCTAATTGGGAGCTAAAAGTGACAATGTTATTAAGCTGACTGTAACCTACAGAGACAAAATACCTGCTAAAAGCAATAGGCTAGATCTGCAGCTCTTGATTGTGCTCAGTGGTTTATATCTCTGCTAAAGTAATAACTATAACCTACACAGTGCTTTCAACCCACGAGTACTTTATAAAGGTTAGCATTTCTACAGAATGCCAAAGATCAGGAAACTAAGGCATAAACAGGGAAGAAAAAAAAAAAAAAAACACCTGAATGTTGCTTGCATAACAGATGATCCTCCAGAAATGGATAAAAGAACCAGTCTGGACAACTGTATCAACCAAAAGTCAATCCCACATTTTTCCAGGTTAAAATTTTCAGTTAATCTTAAAAAAGAAGCTCTTTTCCACCTTTAATATTATTTACAACACACTCAGTCTTTTGCTCATCTGTCTAGCAAAGTGCCACCCTCTAATCAGAGTTATGGGCCTTTGCTTCTAGACAATCCTATAGTCTTTCTCCGCATGCCTTTCAGAAATCTTGCTGCTTGATATTTTTTTTTACTGTTTGTGTCAATCTCATACCCTGGCCCATTTTCACAATCACGTCATTTTTGAGAGGTTTGGTTTTGTTCTTCTTGTACCTCTGTGAGATTTCATTTTTAAATTATAGTACCACAAGAGGCACCGCTATGTTGAGACACTGTCCCCGCTGCGAGGGAGTGCAGGTGAGGCCAGTGTGGAGAGCCCTTGCTGAGCAGCACTTTGCAAAGTCTAGGCTATCATAAGAGGTCTCTTCTGATGTAGCTCGGGGCAAAGTCAATCGGGCGCAATCAGCCCTAACCCAACCTTTTTAGATATATATATACCTAGGCATATCTTTATTAATCCTAGGTAGATGATGGATATCATTACCTCTTTTCCAGAGGAGAAAGGCCAGGGAAAAGGTGTGTCAGGGTGTCAGGAACAGGACAGATGAAAGCAAATGCGCTGCTTCCGACTGTGCTCCACCCTGGGTGGAAAAGAGCCGAGGAATGCAGCTCCCTCCCAGCAGCTGGACTGGGATGGGCCTCCGCCTTCTCCCTGGCCAGCACCTTTCATGGGGACTTCACAGATCAGGGAACGCCCTCTCCCCTGTGTTCCGATCATCATCACAGATAACAATAACGCCAAGTACATATGAAGATTGCTTTACAGCTCAATAATGGGTTTATCACACTTAGAGGTCACAGCGTCCCATATGCCCAGTCAGCAGGGTCTGGTCTCCAGTCCATGGGCTTGGGGGAAGCCTTGACTCCTGTTGGAATCGTTCAGCCAAGGCTGCTTATCAATGTGAAATTCATGTGAAATCATTTTCAATACCTCTGAGTTTTCCAAAGCACATTTCTGCCTAGCAGACAATGTTGCTTATTAGTAGTCCCCGGAATGATACTGCCTGTTTGCTAGTGCAAAACTCGCTATGCCAGGCTCTGGCTGGGAGTCAGGGATGGCACAGTGTGGGGCAGCAAAGGCTTCCCCAGCACAGCCCAGCACAGCCCAGCACAGCCACAGGCAAGGGAGCTGCTGAGCTCAAGCCTCTCACATTTTTAGGCAGCATAAAATCAGTCCATTTCCCTCTGAAATGCCACTTTGCTGAGTACAGCAGCTCAGCAACCCATTCATAAGATGCTGAACTGCCTGGGCAATGTGGGTGGGGTGGGACAGCTGGGAGTGGTAAACTGGTCCACTGCCTGCAGCTATGGATCCCCTTGTCAATCCCTTCACTTAAACAGCCATCAACATGCGGCTGGCCTCCATTCATTCAGACCCAGCCTGTAAATCCTTCTGAGCTGGAACATTTAGGTCCAGATCATGACTAAGCCTGATTTGCATTTCTACCTATAAGGGTGAGACTTTAGCACCTTCCTCTGTGGCCGTCACCAGTGCACGAAGCTGCAAGCCAGAAAAGCTCTCTGCTGTGACAGCCCGGGAGCTGCACTAGTGACCTGCATGGGGTGGACAAGGCACCAGTCCTGCGGGTCTTCACTGTCCACAAGAATTTTCAGAAGCACCTTGGGCCCCTCTGGCCTAAGTTTCCTAGACCCGAAAATTGGAATTACAAAACTAACTGACCCCACAGTATTCCTTGAACAGCACCGTGCAAACCCTAGGGTTTAACAGCATCGAGGCTGTGTGCAGTAGCACACAAGATGACAATTCCTTGTTCTCATGTCTTTGCAGCAACCAGTGGGAAGTGGCTGCACTGCACTGTGCAGATCAGTTCAAAGTCAGGTATTGAACGAATCAGATCTGCACCCAGTGATTTCAGCACAAGGCACTAATATTCACACGTTCTGTGCTGCTATGAGCTTTAAAAAGTTGCATTCTGTGCTGTTCATTTAGGGACTGGAAAAGGTACTGTAAATTCCTGAGGGCTCTGGTGCACAATTCCCACTGGATTCAGCAGTGGAAGCTACAGAGACACTCCTTTCAAACTCTATGTAAGTATTCTGGGCTGTGAACAATAAAGCAGGAGTAGCCATGGTTTATGCTGATAAACCAGCCTGTGAATTGCAGCAGTTCAGGAGCACATCCCTGCCGCGGTTCAGCTTTAGGCAGTGAGGGTTATAAGTCTGATCTATTGCTTGGCATCACAAAGAGTCATTGCATATAGCCCATAATTAAATGATTTGCAATTATGCGTCACTTAAACTGTAATAGTAACACCTTCATATATTTCATTACAGTTCTTAAAATTCATTTTCTACAGAAATGTCATTGTTTAGAGGATGTAAAGAATTTTTTAAAAAATGAAAAACCTGACTTCAATGCTTTTTCTAAGCCAAATGGATTTTATTTATTTTACAGCATCCTTCCTAACACCTTCTTTAACACTTAAGACTATAGTGTATATCAGCGGCTGATGTTTAATAAGTTAGCAAATAGTTGTATTCTCCAACATAAATGTAGGCCCTAATCTTGCAATTGTGTCTTTTCTGATATGTCAAAAAGACATACAGTATTTTAATTTCATTACTCTGACACCTGCCACAGTGGTCTTGGAAAGCAAGACTCTTTCCCACAAGGAAGAAAGGAATTTACCACAGAAGGTTTAGAGCCTAAGGGAATATGGGGCAAGATAATAGAAGATTGGTGTGAAAATGTTTGGCATCAAATGGATACCCAGAAAGCTAGAGAAGAAAAATATTTAGCTTGTAAATTAAGAGAAAAGATGTTCTGGGTGCTGAGTCTGGAAGGTAGTAAATTCCTGTTCTAATGCAACCCTGTTGTTCAAGGTAAAGATTTTTGAAGATGAACTTTTAAATTACATAAATCAATTCATGGGTGCCTCAATCAGTTGCTCAGCTCTCAAGGATGAAAAAAAAAGATACATAACAACTGTAGAAAGAGAAAAAAAAAGTTAAGTTGCTGTCTTTGGTGGAATAAAACATTTTCTAACCTCTTAAAAAAGATTAATAAAATGCAGTCTATCAAAAGCTGTACTACTTCAGCTAAAGGCATCGCCTTAAATTCAGTTATCTTCTGTGCATGAATACACCCTGTCTTTATGCATTCAGACTCTAACATTTTGGCTTTATCTGTAAACCTATGCAAAAGCTACGTATTTCTAATCTCTAGGGATCTCTTATCATTATCCAGGGATGTTGTAAGACTACTAGGATCCTGGGCACCAGGGAGTACAGGTACTTGTGACTGAAGTCTGCACAGTGATTTGAGGTCATTCATGGGTGGAATGTGATGTGGGAAACCAAAGCCTGTGAAGATATGAATGCAGATGCGGGATGCCATCCAACAGCTTCCAGTCCCTCGATGGCTCCCTCGTTTACTGTGCCTGATGGGGCACTCTGGCATCCCTGAGATTGACCCAGTGATAATTAGGGCATTGCACACTTGCCATCACCTTGTGTTGTCTGCCGTTTTGACTCTGAAATGTTGAAAATTTATCTAAAAGCAAAAAATAGCAAACTCATGAGTTCTCTTATGAGCCTACTTCACACTGCAACTGTGCTTTTCAATGCTTTACTGTGAACCAGGCTGACCGGCAACTATTACAGAAGTGAAGAAGTGTTTGAAAATAGTCACTTAAAAGCAATGTGCTCAGAGTCCACTTTAACTTAAGATTTTTGCAGCACTGTTCCTTTTTCCCTTACAGCTAGAGCCAATCCTCTTCTAGTTCTTCATTTGGATGGTGGATCATTGACCTTCTTCTTCTAGTGCATGGAAGGAGATGTGGTGCTGTATAGCAGCACTCAGAAAGCCTTGAACTCAAATAAGCCTTTCTATATGGAACACTCTGCAATATTTTAGTTTTCTCAAGTGAACTAGCACACCAGAATTGCTCAGCATCACATGGCAGATGGATGGCTATCTTACTCATCAGAGAGGAACAAAGAGTGAAAGACAGCAGTCCTGTCAAGCAATCCATCATGAAGGTTTCAGGCTGATCGTGGACGGTTAAAAGTGCTCTTTTCAGGGTAGATTTTTGGATCCACTAACACTAGCTGCAAAAACTCAAAGGACGAACACGTGGCAAATGTCATCATGATACTTTCTCTGACAGTCCTGTTGGCTGCCAGAGTCCTGTTCAACTGCTCTACTAGAGACCTGAGCAAAGCTCGTCCTCACCACTCTCCAGTCACTCACCACGCAGTAGTCACTGCTCACCGAGACGCTGATAATGCTTCTTTAGCTGAGTAACTGGCATAATCACTTTTCAGCTTCTCTGAATTAAGTTAGTAACAACATAAGATGAGCTTTACTGCTCTGGAAAAAATCAGACTTAGTGTAAGAAAGGAAACCTCACTTTGATAAGACTTTTTTCTGCTTACATTTTTGATAACAGCAGCATTTTAAGGCACTCTTTCCCTCCTTCTTTTCTGAAACAAACTACAACTTTAATTCTCATATGCAAAAGGCACTTTTGGTGGTTTTACAAAGTTCTCCTGGATGATATTGCTGTTGTAATCCTGTCACACTATAAGCCTCAGAAGTGAAACCTACACTAAATTTTGATTTCAGCCACACCTTTGTAAAACTAGTTATTCCACACTAAAGCGTGTAACAGAGATCAAAATCTTAACCATTAGTGCTAGAAGCAACAACTCTCACACAGATGATAACCCCTGGGTAGACTCCCAGTTGTGACCCATTGCTTACATAAAGCTGTCTTACTAAAGACATACATCATGCACATGAAAATATGCAATTTCAATTATACCACATAGTTTTAGAATAAAGAATGTGGACCACAATATAAAACAAATATTCCACATCTATATTCCACATCCATTCCCATCAGTGCCTATCAGTGCAGTGGCTGACCTCCCCCCGCCCATCTTTTCCAAGCACATCACCACTCAACTTAGCAACTCAAACCACAGCAGAGATGAAGAGATAAGCACCCAGTCCTGCATTCCTCCCACACCCAGAGCTCCCAGCCCAAGGGCAGATAAAGACAAGAGACCTGACTCCCAACAGTAGTTATGTTTGAAACTGCCCAAATAGTGTTGCTAAATGATTAAGTCACAGTATTTTAAGACTTTTGCAGGATGGGTGCTGAGTATGTGCTTGACTGTTTATCCCTCTGTGTATGCTTGTTTCCATTCCCGATGGTCCATTTAGTAACTGGTTTGCGGAACTATCTGATGGCAGTTGACTCCAGGCAGTACCAAAAGCAGACACAGAGAACAAATCCAATGCCCTTTGCCAACAAAGGCCCAGTCCACCATGTTTTAAAGTCAGTTTGTATACTTGAAGCTTTAATGATGATGCAAACAAGTAGGCAGCCATTACAATGATATTTTATCTCATTGCATATGCTAGGAAAAGGGATTCTAAATTGTGAGCTGTTTATTCAGAATGCACAACATAAAGGCACAGAATTTAACTGGGACGTTTTCGTAGGATGCTGTACAGAAGGGTCACATAGAATGAAAAGGCTGAATAAATCCCATGGCCAATTACATGGTCACTGAATCATGAAAAGGCCAGGCTCCTGGAATTTTGCAGCTGCTAGTGGATTCAACGGCATCAAACCAGCAGCAAACTCAGCTACAAGTTACCCTGCTGCAGAATTGTTTTGAAACAAAACAAACTTACATCAAATCCCCATAATTTAGAAATTTTGCAAGAGAACTCTGATAGACTTTCATCACCGTTATCTTTCTTTGTCGCTAGGATTCATCTGTATTATTTACTGCAAAACAAATAAAATGCCTTTTGTGTTTAATAAAAAAAATGATACAAGCTTCAAGAGCTTATATTTTTAGTGAAACTAAGCCCAACATTTAAGCCTAGTTGTTTGTTTTGAGGAGGAAGAGTATCTTTAAATTAAAAACATTTGAGTTTGTATTGACTGGTTTCTGAAGTTCCACCCAACTTGTAGCATGAAGCACCTCCCACAAAATCCAAACACATGCAGGGCTGTGGCAGCGCCAGGGAGGGCATGAAGTTCTTTCAGATGTCCCAAGCCATCACGCAAAGCCTCCAAGAAGGTTCAGACAGTGCTGAGTGGCTGAGCCACCCTCACACACAACTAGTTTGGCTGTCCTCACATATGCTCTGGCAGTCCACACTGGGGAAAAATAGGAAATAACTACATGGCTGTTTACTCTCCCTCTAGTGGGGTGAGAAAGTCTATACAACACAACAAGATTACCTGCCCTCTACCGTAAGCAGTCCAGTGTATCTGAAAACACAATTAGTCGAAGCTAGTATGCAGTGGCTGAAGAGCTGGCATATATACATCTCCATCTCCAAGGCCAGTAACCCTTAGCAGAGGTGTAAGGAGAAAATTGGGAGCAATTCCCTCTTCGGGCTGCTGGAGCTCTTCTGGAGCCATCATCAACATATGGAAATGCCGCAGACAGGACAATTATAAGCCCAGTTCTTAAATTCCTCTTCCAAACAGTGGGCAGAACATCAATCTGAGACAAGGGATGACCACTGGCTCTGCCACTGCCTTACTGGGTGTCCCTGGACCATTTTCCTAGTGTAACTGAGTTGCACTAGTTTCCTTTGCAAAGTGCTTGAGATCTAACAAGGAAAACAATCCCAAAATTACAAATCATTATCCAAGCGCAAGTTCTATCGCAGTATAGCACTCCCAGCACAACATTCAGGAACGCACCTGATTGTGTATGTTTCAATCAAAGCAAATCAATTCTTTTACAAATGACTGAGTCCTCCGGCTTAGTCAAAGCCTGAGTTCACACAGGAGAACAACACAGAGAAACTTCCTGGAAACACAAATCAAACTGACCGGCCCATCTTAACTGCTGGTGCTGACTCATAGAAATTACGTGCAGAGAACAGTCATGAAACACTGATCTCATCTTCTTCCAACACAAGATTCATCTCTGCAGTTCACTGATATTTAATCCAGTTCTGCTTTAATCTCTGCAACATGCTCCTGGAGAGAACCTTGTACATTCAACCTTTATTTTCCTGACATTCCTTTGATAAAATCTTCCTTAAATCTAACCCATTTTTCCTGGTTGTGTCACAGGGCACCACCCAGCAGAACTAGTTTTTCTTTTCGCATCCTTCAGGTGTTATGCAGATTTCTTACTCCCTTCACTAGTGATCACACAGTCCCACATATGTTCATCTCTTTGTATCTCTCCTGAGAATTTCTTCTTGACCTCTTTCCCCAAAGCAATGTTTTAGCTGTGGTCTCAAACTTCTCCAACTGCTTTGTGTGACTGACAGTGTGGTGCAGACATGCATGGACATCCCAGGCACTGACATGTGGGAAGACTTCATGAACATCCTGGTCACCTTCCTTTTATTCAATTTAATTTCCTTTAATTGAAAGCACATATTCTTCCTGTGTGTCTTAAAGGTGCCTCTATCACAGCCATGACATTTGAGAAATTTCTTAAGAACAAATGACAAATCATTACAGAATCATGAAAACTGACATCTTTTCTACCTGCCAGGGATCTCCGATAAGCATGGCAATTTCTACATGATCTAAATTTTCATGATTAAAATTTTTACCTTTTTTTTTTATTTGCTCTAAAGACATCTCGACGATGCAATCCTAACCAGTTCTTCGGTATTCAGCTATCAGAATAATTAGTGCTAGATAGGTGTTATCTCCCCTTTCGCTCTTACTTTACAAGGCTGTAAATGTTGACTGTACTTAAAAACAATGAAATAGAAATGTTGTCAAACATTTAACAGCTGATCCTAGTGACAAATATTCCAATCTGAAGATGATGCACTTCACTGGACCAAGGGAATGAGAGTCTGTTCAGACAGATGTTTCAGGTAAAAAAATTACTATTTTCAGTTTATGATTGGTCAAATTTTACCAGAGAACTATTACTAATGTCCCTCTTCAAGCTAAGTTTAACAATGAATATGGACGATGCTATCAAATAAAGAAATGAGAATACGGCAGCATCATTTGTGGGCTAACATGGGGACCTGATAGTTTATGTTTGTTTTCCATATTACTTGATCCAACAGTTATTTAGGTAATTTTTCCATCCTATACTTTAGCATAAGTTATTGCAGGGGTACATGAACACGTGCATTTATGCACGATCTACTGATATTTCCTGTGCCAAAGGGTATATGTTCATATATGTATGCCATACAACACACCCAAGTAACCAGAGGACCTTCTTTTAATAGCTTGCCTATTCTCTCACATCATCTGTTGAGGTCATGCTGCTCCATGCTGTGTCTTTCTTGAGCTTTTCGACTGTACCATGTCAGAGAAGATGATATAGGGAGAATTCCTTGACTCTACTGTGGCCAAGTTACAACCCTGCTATATACTTAGATATTGTTATATACTTACATATTTTATGGTCAGAAGGGACCATTATGATCCTTTACCCTAACCCCCTGGGGCACAGCCAAGACTATTAAATTTTGCCCAGCAGTTCCTGCAGAGGAGAGAATTATTCTCTCCTACTGCATAAGTGAACTCTACTGAGCCCAACAGCTTGTTATTCATACTGTAAGGCAAGCAGCACCTACCACAATTTGAGTGATGAAATAAATAATAATGCAGCCAACCAGAATGAGAGACAAACTAAAGAAATCCTCATCGAAATTCAGCAGATATGGGCTAGCTCCCTCCCAAAGTTACCCTGTGCTCCCCTTCACGCAGAGATTTTAGGGACAAATGCCAGTAGATCTCTATTGTTCCTGTTCATTCATTAGCTACAACTGATTTTTCTGTTGTGTTCACACTTCAAGGTACGGATAAGCTAGATTCTGGTCACATTGTGCATATCGAAAAAGTAACTATGAGACACAGAAAATACAGATGCATTTTAAATACAAAATAAAATTGCATTCTTTTCTTCTCAGTTTTAAATAATCCTCAGAAGTAAAACATATGTGTTTCCAGGTGATAAACTCCTTTCATCCCATTATCTTTGGGCCTTCCCCTTCCATCTCCATTAGTTGTATCGTTCACGTTTTTACATCTAACCTCCCTGCCCAGCCTTCACTAAATGGACTCAGAAAAAAAACCCTTCTTGTTACTATTTGTCACATTGCCGTTTTCTGTATGTGTACTTCTCATGCCTGCAGCAAGAGAATGATATTTGTGATTAAATCATAAAAGCCTACTTTTAAATTGGCACTCTGTCTCTAGTCCTCCCTTCCACATGCACTACTGCAGATCATGAACGCTGCCTTATAAAGCTTCAAAGAAAAGGAAAGGGTCTCAGTTTAGCTGGAACAATGCGCTTCACAGAGCCACAGCTTTCACTTACCTCCCATGCTGTGGGTTACTATTTGCTTTCCCACACTTCCCTTTGGCCTGCCAGTCTTTGGAGCTGGAATTAAGACAGGCACAAACGGTGATTAAACCTGCTTAGATATCTGAATGAGTGTGATCATCAAAATCATACCTAATGCTTTAGAAGTTGGGGAAAATAAGTCCTGTTCCTCTGAAAAGCTCGCAGTCTAAAGCGTGTTAAAAAGTGCTCAAGGATCATTTTTGCAACAAAATTTGTGGTGCAACTTACTAAAGTCACCTGCTCCCCCTTTGGAAGAGTTCTTGTTTCTCATGAAGCAGGCAAGGTAAACCCAAATCCTCTCCCTGCCATGTGAGATGCTCAGCCCTGTGCTTATAGCCCTGATTTTCTTGTGGCTTTCTTATCCCCCTGACAATGGAGGTCTGTTCTACTTTCTTCTTCTCTCCCAAGTGCTTCAATGGGAAAGCCAAGGTAGAAATCTTAAAACCTCCAACTAGCAGTGATTCTTACCAGAAATCGTCCAGAAAATTCTCTCATGGGTTGGTAACAATCTCTGCCATCGCAGTTTTGAAACTCACCAAGGACTGCTTCTCATTCAAGGACCACATTCACCTACTTTCTTGTCATAAATCAAAGCAATCTAGTGTTATAACCACAAAGTACTTTCAGAGAAAGTAATATGCCTTTACTTCAGCATCAAGTTGTCCTTCTTCTTCTGGCTTCCATCCACATGCAGGAACACTGTCTTCACTTAGCAATGCTTTCGATCCACACTGGGGATACAGGCAAATGGACATTTGCTATGCTTCTACCTACTTTGCACTGAAGATTAAACAGATCAAGCACCAAATGTTGGCCAGTACATTTCCAACACCACTCCTGGGCAGTATTTTCCATTAATCCCCCTTCCTCCTCTTGAAGTCCTACACTGAGCCAGGTACAGAGATGCTCAGCACCCGACTCTTGCAATACCTTCATATCTTGTCAGCAACTGGCAAGGGGGTACCAACAAGTTTCCAGTGCAAAGCTGTTTGGAACTATAATTTGATGAAAACTAGGGATCAGTAGTTCTGTTAGGAAAATAGGGATTTTCCAATGATGAAGCCTCAGTGCAAGGAGAAATGAACTTTCTCAAGATTGTGTGCATATGGTCAGTACTCTCTTAGATGTGGAGGCTGCGTTCACAGCCAGTTTCTGAATCTTGGCAACATCGAGGGGGCAAATAGGTCCAAGCAGAACCAGAGCACAGGAATCAGACGAGACTGCAGAATCTCACCTAGTGCTTGTTCAGAGCCATTGCAATCTGCTTAGGCTGGCCTAAATTCTAATCGTCTTTGAATAACTGAAGAGAAAATTATTGTGGGAGAAGTTTCATGTAACAGGAAATCCAAATGGTCTGCCAGATTTTGGCAGTGCCCTGTTTCTCCATGTAGCTCACAAGTCTCCTCCTATCATTAGCTGCACTGTCAGTCATTGAATAACAAAGTACCTCCAGCACACAGACGGACAGTCCTCTGCTAGAGGCCAAAACAATTGAGTTTCCTACTCCAGAATCTCCAGCAGATCTTTCAGTGTCACCACAGTCTAAATTCTTAAATAATCTTTTTGTTATTCTACTGTCTAAACAAACAAACACAGGACTTTCAAATCAAAACATCTTCTTCTTGGCTAGAATCATTCCCCTTTGACACAATTATAGACTGAAATCTGTTGAGAGAAGAGCAGAAGGGTTATCTGAGAAGGAAACAAAATATCCTCAAGAACTTTGTCTCCTTACTTGGAGAATAGTTTTTTGTTATAATGTTGTATGCTCTGCACAAAATTGGCCAAGTCAGAAAAGCTTCAGCTATGCTTAGGACATTCCCCAAGAGAATGCAGAGAAGGTTAATCCTTCCTGCAGCAACTCATGTGGACCTTCTGAATGCCTGGAAAACTACACAAAATTACCTGAGGCATATATTTACCAGTTTGTATATTCAGCTCCTTTGCTTCCTTTTACTTTAGGGGCATGACAATTAGTTCAGTTACTATCCCAGCTCTGTACGCTCATAAAAAAATCACACCTATTTCACAAATATTCATCCATTGAACAGACTATAGTTGAAAAGAAGGGAACTTTTTGCTCAATTATGAAAAATATAACTTACTTTTTCAAAGGAATTCCTACTATGACATTTGCTGTTTACAGGTTGTAAAATCAAAACTGCCCAGTGAATCTTAAAGGGAAAAAAAAAAAAAAAAAAAAGAAGATTAAAGTATCTTCTCTTAACTTTGTGGAAGAGAAGCTTTTTTGACTTGGCAGCGCAGTACAATGAAAACGAAATCAATGCCAAGTGCCTTATCCTGAACTCTGAATGGGCAAAGTTCCCATTGACTTTCAAGATTTCTTCCCTTGCAAATGGTATTCAAGAACAGCCGTTACATGCATCTAAGGCACATCCACCGCTATGTTCTGTCTCTCCCCTTTGTGTTAAGTAGATGTATAGAATTTTTGAAATCAACACAGCAAGCTGAGAATGATGATGCATGAACTGAATAAGCTGAGTCTTGTACAAAGGGGAAATCCTGAAGGCTTGGTGCAATCACTGCTATACTCTTTCCTGTAGCCTGTATAGAAAAGATGCATAATATTCTTCATGGAGACAAAGAAAAAAGCTCACCGAGGCCAGAAGCCTCAATCAGAAGCCCCAGAAGACATAAATGACAGAAGCTCACAAGTTTTTAACATTGCTTAATTTCCCTCTTATTCCCACGCACTTCTCCACTTATGCCCGACTCTTCTCGAGCTTGGGGCTGCTGAGCACGTGGAACGTACACACAGCAATTTGGGGCTCTGAGAACCTGGTTCACTTTGCATTTCTTTGGAAGCAGCACAGCTTATGCAGTAGCTTATGTTTCGCACTTCTCCCCATCAGCCAAGGTGAGTTTGTACCAATCCACCAGCATGTGAACCACGATCACCAAAGCATAGAAAAAGGTGTAGTGATTTCCAGAAGATGGACTGAGCAAACAGCTGTGGGGCAGTAATGTGTTAAATCCCCCCACCTGCTTCCTCATGTGGACATGAATCAGACTTCAGTTACATTAGCACAAGCATTTTTAAAGCTGGCCAAATCATGCTCAGATTGATTTAACTTAATTTGATGTATTACCAAATAAAAATAACCTGGCATAAATATGGTATAATTGAACTTAGCAACAACAATAAAGATGAGCATCCCGAGCATAAGAAGGACTTAAATAGCATTTAAGTAGTACACAGTTATGGGGGTTTTTTTAAGTCACGGAAGAGGTATAAATACATGTCTCTATGGATTTACTGTGACACCCCTCCCTCATTCACTTGCTCTCTCTCACACACACACACTCGCTTATATGCATTGCAATCTCCCCTGCTGCACTAGGTATGTCTAGATCTCGTTTTAGAAACTGGAAAACTGTGGTATAAACTGGATGAAGAACTTCTGAGGATGTCTTTGAAGGAGGCAAATCTGAAATCCTGTTTACTTGACTACCGAAACAAAGAAGTTGGCTGTGAATGGTATTCACAGCAAAGAATAACTAATTCCTCACCCTGAGAACATTCTGTTGTGAAATAAGTCACTGTGTTGCAATTATTATTGCATCCAGCGGCATCAGTAAAAGCTAACGATGGAGAAGCATATGGGAAAGCATTCTGGAAAACGTAATCTGCATTAACCACTAAATTACCCCACGCAAACAAATTTGCAATAACAGTTCTCCACTCCTCCCCTGAGAAATCTTAAAAGAAATAGATTCAAATTTTCTCTCTTTCTCTTTAAGATTTCTGTGTTCTATCCCTCCAGGTTTACCATAGAAATAATCTGAATCTGCACCATGTAAACTAACTAGTCTTGACTACAATAAATCCAGGACTAAGGTCTGTGTAAGTAGAAAAGAAGCCATATAAGACTCATTTTTGCAGCCATTGGAACAGCAGCAACATTCCAGTCCTGAACATCACCTAACTTCACCTCTTCCACTATATTTGTTCCCGTGAAAGAATTCTTCCCATTAACATCGGAAAAGAGTTAGACAAGCTCCTGTCTTCCTAATGTTCTGAAAAGGTATCTTTCTTAGTCTCATGTTTGATATGGAAAAGTACTGATTTATAAATGCTTTCATAAAATGTTTATATCGATCATACGCCTTTAACTGAAATTAGTATTAATCTCTTCTTACAACAAAAAGTACTAGAAATACAAAAACCCATGGCTCAAAAAATATTCTTCGAATACTCACAGATTCCTTTGTTAATTATTAGAATTTACTCCCTAATCAGACTATCTTGAACTTTTAATTTAAAATATTTTCACCCACCAATTTTTTTGGAAATAAATTAACTTTGCAGCTATTTGGTACAGGAAGGAACCATGAAAACGTAAGCCAATATGCTGGGTTTTGACAGACTAATGCAGCACCAAGTGTGATCTTCCACTCTCGCATTCAGAAAAGTGTTAATGCAAAAGCCTAAATATTGTCATTACACTTAAATGCAAATATTATTAACCTCTCCGTGGCAGATGTTCAGTATTTCTAAGGATAATGAATGCGCTTGCATCTATTCTGGACGTTCTAGAATAAGGCTGTGGTTTTTTAAACTGTACAAATAGTTGCTAATGACTTTCCACATGCAACAATTTAGCATTTCACTTACAGCCCTATCTCACAAAGTGTAGTAGATCTCTGGAGAGAACAATCCTCTGCAGACACATTTTCCACAGAGCCACCGTGTCTTGCACATAACTATAACTTCACCTGCTCTCCCTGAGAATGTTAACGGCTTGATTCGGATCCCTCCCACACAAGCAGGAGTATAAAATCCCTCACAGGCATTGCTCAAAAAGCATTCGGATTTAATGCGTGCAAGATGTATGTCTGTGTCCAGAATAAACTGAAAATCTAAAAATGGAGCTCAGTATAAATAAAACATACTTTCATTAATTCTAAAGGGAAGCTGTTTCTGCATTTGTTCTTGAGGCAAATTTCTTGAGTCCAAGCAAAGGATGTAACAGTGCTCTCTGAAAAAATAGTTTTCAGTCAGTGTCTCCCTCTATGCTGTTGGCGCTCTGATGGAAAACACTCTCGTGTTCAGGGAAGAAGTGGGTGTATCTGTTCTTGTGCTTATGTACAAGATTGGGTTCATTGCTTTCGACTTGCAATGGGTCTCTCCCCCATCCAGTGGTGTGTGCTTGTTTACAAACCTTTCCACAAGCTCTGCCTGCAACTTACGAACTTCAGAATAAAATTCAGCCCCGGGAAGCTGAAAGTTGAGTGCGGGATTTTGTCCGGGCATCTCAAAATCAATAGGTCAGGAAAAGCATCTACAAGCCAAACCAGAAAAGAGCTTTCCGAGAGAACAAGTTAAGTTTATGGAGAGGCATCTCTTTGTGACCCCTCAGGGACTTGTTCACAAACTCTCCTTAGGCCCTGACTTAATACAAACGAGGAGGATAACTTGAAATTAAATTTTGCAAACCTTTGAAGAATGGTGTTTCTCCGCTTTCACGGCAGAGAATTGCCTTCCAGAGAACTCAGATGAAGAGAACAACTACTTATAATGATGCAGCTGCAGTTCAGCTCTGAAGATATCAAATACAATTCCAGTGCTGGCAGGTAGCTCATCTGCTCAGGAGCCCTCACTTTCGTTGGACTTGCACTGCACGCCTCTCTGGGAAGGCTGGGAGAGACCTGTCAAGGAACAGGATCGTCACGCTTGCTCTCCCAGAGCTGGCACTGCCTGTTCTGGAGAGCACTGGGGAGCAGTTTGACCCCCAGCTGAGATGAAACGGGACCTGCTGCTGCCCCTTCTGCATATATCCATGTGCTGTAACAACATCACTGATTTTATCACCTTCTCTCAGACCTCCAGGTTATGGGGCTCCTTCTCCTCAGAGCTAGTAACAGGCACACGCCTACCTGAAAGGTAGCAGTGCAAATAGGAGAAAGCAATGCTACAGATTTACCAGATTTCACTAGAAATGTTATGGAAGGAGTTGAGCTGAGGGTATTAAACACATTGCGTTCTCATTTGCAAAGTGATGACTCCAGATTCCAGGACAGCTGTTCCTGAGCAGAGGGGAGTGTGTGGTGCCAGGAACTTACCACCCGGACCTTCGGGCAGGACAGCCCCAGAGCCTTCTCTGGATAGAGGGCAGCGTGCATATCCCCGGGGTCTCTTCCCGGGTTGAGAACTTGCAGGAGCTGCTCCCGGTGCTCCCACTTCCCCGGGCGGCCAGGAAGGAGCCAGGCATCCCACACCAGAGAGGGAGACTCTCAGCGGAGTTTGCAGAATATTGATTTTGCTCTCGCAAGAGCCGAAGGAGGGCCCTGACTGAGCCTGGACGTGCTTCCCGGCGTGGAACAAGGCAGACACCACCACCGGGACATCCGCGCTGCGGGACAGGGCAGCAGCGCCGGGTGCCGGGCCCGGTCGGCGGGGAGGGTGGAAAGCAGCGGAGAAGAGAAAGCGGCTCCCACCGCCCCCGGCAGGTCTCGGCCGCCGCAAGCGGGCAGCGGAGGGGCGCAGGTTCTCCCCGAAGCCATTGTTCGTAAGGGGATAGCAAGGCAGGCCCCTTTAACCAAAACCAAACCAAGCAACAAAAGCACCCTCCCGTTCCCTTTCCTTCTGTAGTACGATAAATAGCGGAAAGGTTACTGAGAGCAAACGAAACGCAGAGGCTCGATGGGGTGGGGGGCGTTGTGCTGCGAAATGCACTGACCGTCTACAAGGGCGCTCTGGCCGCGGAACAGTTGCCCGCCTCGGGGAGTTCTGAGCCCTCGGAGCCAGGAGCCGAGGGCATGTTCGGGGGTTCGGCCGGGAACATGAATTTTGCTGCGGAGCAGAGGGAGGGATAAGCCGTTTCCTGCTCGGCCGGTGGCTCCGGGGCTCCGCGGGGGCCGCAACGCGGAGCTGTTCCACAGCGCCCGCGGAAATGCAGCCAGGAATAACACGGACCCCTAAAAAAAAAAAAAAAAAGAAACAAACAAAAAAACCCATTTCCCACGCTAAAACCACACTCTTCGACTATACCGAAAAGATTGAATTATTTATTTCCTCTAGGAACTCCTGTAACCATTCATTTTTAATGGAGTCTAATTAAGAGTTCCCCACAACGGGTTTTAATTTTGTAAATATTTCAGATGAGATCGGGTTTCTAGGCAAATCCTACAGAGAAAAAAACAAAACAAACAAAACAACAAAAACGAAACGAGGCGCACACGTGTAACCCCCTTCCCTCCCCGTCGCCCGAGAGAAACCAGCCGGGCGGAGAGGCAACAAGTGGCCGGCGGTCTGGAGGGCAGCGGCTTCAGGAGAACAGCGACGCTTTCCCCGTCCGGGTCCCGCTTTTTCTTTTTTTTTTTTTTTTACGCACTCCCCTTTACCCACCCCCGCCAACATAACACTACGGCGCGGCAGTCGCAGAAACCCAGCCGAAAATCGATGGCAGAGCCGGGCTCCTCGGCCGGGCAGCGGGACCGCAGCTGCTGCGGGGAGCCCGGGGAAGGAGCCCCGGGAAGGGCCGCGCTCCCCGCTCCGCGCAGGAACCCGGCCGCTCGTCTGCTACCGCACAAACCGCCCGGAGACCGCCGACGTGCCTGATATAAAATTTATTGATCTCTCTTCGTTTGGAAGAAGGAAGCAAACGAGGACTTAGGACAGGGAAGGAGCGTTTCGATTTTTTTTTTTTTTTTTTTAAGAAATCCGATAAACAAAACTAAAACGTTTCTTCATCTGATATGTCAAAACATGGTTCACAGTAAAATTCACAAACCAATTTACATAAGTTTACAGCTTAAGAAAAAAAAAAAAACCAAGACACACAACTTACTATAAATAAATGTTTGCGACCCGCACAGCTCTCTCCCACCTCCCCTTTTTATAAGGAACAAAACTCTAAAGTTAAAAAGTCGTGAAAGCTACAGATTGTGTATAGAAACCAAGCGAGGCTCAGTAAGGTGGGAAGAATAAAACACTTAAGAAACCACAACGATAATGTGAACAACTGGGTTTAAAAACATAAGCCCGCCGTTTTCTTGTCATTGCAACGCTAGAAATCAAACTGAAAGATGCAAGACTCTTAAAAACTTCTAAGCGAATACAACAGTGCTCAACCTAGCAGAAAGAAGTTGCCATGGTTTAAAAACTTCACAGCGGCTTCTAGGAGGCAGGAGTCGTGATCTGTTAAAATAACAGCTTACTCAAATATTTTTTTCGTTAAAAAAAAAAAAAAAGACACAACTAACGGATTTCCTTTTTAAAATTTCTCCAAAGTTAGTATTAAGTCTGCTAAGCCGAGCAACACTGTCGCACGTCCCGGTGTAGTCAGGGAGCGGTGGTGGAGTTAGGGATTAAGAGGGGGAGCCCGTCGGAGCAGCCAAGTTTATATGTGAGTTAGTGGTACGGTACCATTCACGCCAGTCCCGGCACTCTGGTAGTGCTGGTGGACGCTGTGTAACCTGCTGCCCTGCAGGGCGGAAGGGTCTGTGGCATCCCCCCCCGGGGGCAGGTACATGCTGATCATATCCCGCAGGTCGCCCAGGCAGGCCCTCTGCGAGTGGGAAGTGATGGCCGGAGGCGGTGAGCTGGGCTCGGATTTCACCACCGAGCCCATGGAGCCCAGGCTCATGGCCGTGGAGGGCTGCTGGCCGTAGGCAGCGGGGGACATGCTGTAGGTGGAGGCGGCGTTCATGTAGGTCTGGGCCGTGGACATCATGGGGCTGTACTGCAGGCCCGTCATGTCGTAGCGGTGCATCTGCTGCAGCTGGGGGCTGTTCATGCCCGGGTGCTGGCTGTAGCCCAGCTGGTCTTGCATCAGTGAGTAAGCTCCGTTGGTCCAGCCGTTCATGTGAGCATAAGTGTCAATCCTCTGCCCCACCCCGACAGGGCTGCTCACCGCGTTGCCTCCCCCCGGGGCCAGCAGATTGCCGGGCAGCGAGTATTTGTCCTTTTTCAGCAAGGTCTTGGTCTTCCTTCGGGGCCGGTATTTGTAATCCGGATACTCCTTCATGTGCACGGCCCGCAGCCGCTTGGCCTCGTCGATGAAGGGCCGCTTCTCGGCGTCACTCAGTAGCTTCCAGTCGGCCCCCAAGCGCTTGCTGATCTCCGAGTTGTGCATCTTAGGGTTCTCCTGGGCCATCTTCCGCCGCTGGCCCCGCGACCACACCATGAAGGCGTTCATGGGGCGCTTCACTCGGTCCTGGTCCGAGCCGGCTCCCGCTCCGTTGCTGGCCCCACCGCCGCCTTTACCGTTGCTCCCCGGAGCGGGGTTGCCCCCGGCGCTGCCCGGCGTGGGCTGCGGCGTCTTGATCTCAGTCTCCAGCATGCTATACATGGCCGGAGCCGGCAAGAGGTGCGCCAGGGTTGCGAGCAGGCGAGCACCAGATCGGAGAGACGAAGTTATAACTAAAAAAAAAAAAAAAAAAAAAAGAGAACCTGCCTGGGCGGCTGCTGCGGAAGGAGGAAGTTTTTCTGCTTGGCGGGCGGAGGCACCGCTTCCCGAGGTGCTGCTGCTGCTGCAGCGGCCGCGCCTGCGGAGCACTTCCCGCGGGCAACGCCAAGCGATGCGCACACCAATCCCGGGGGTATTTGATTGACGGGCTATAAATGAGAGGGCGGCAGCCAATCAGCGAACGGTTCCCGACAGCCCCGACGCCGGTAGCTGACCAGCTGGGCGGGTGGGGGAAGCCAAAAAGTTGGCGTTTCGGGCTGCTGGCGCCAGACCCCCCCGCCGCGTCCCTGGGCGCCGCTAACCCGGAGCCCCCGGGCCCTGCACCTGCCCTCGGCTCTGGGCTGGCGACCCCAGCGGCGGGACGGGGTAGAGCCGGGGCTGCTCGGTGGAGAGTCTAGTGGGGCTCCCGCAGCTGCCGGCCGCGCCACGGGGCAAGGAGCGGGACTGGGCGCCGGGGCTGTCCTCCGGGGCCGCAGGGAGGAGTGAGACGGGGCGCTGTGCGGCAAGCGGGAGCCCTGCTTTTGCCGGGCACAAAGAGATCCGGGGCTCCGGGGTGGATGCACAGCTCTGTATCGAGCCCGGAGAAGCTGCCTGGAAACGGAGCAAGCCCGCGCTGCACGGACACCCCTCCACCCCCGAGCGGGTGAAGGGGCGGGGAAGAATTAAACTTTTCAATTTCTGAGCCTTCTCCTGAGAGAGAACCCGCACTGCCCTGCGGGGACCGGTGACGGCGAGGGACGGGCTGTCCCGCAGCAGCACGCCGGCGCAGCCCGGGGGAGGCGGCGGTGCGGATGCGAGCGGGGCCGGGCCGGCTGTTGGCAGGACGCTCCCGCCCATCCCCACCTACGCCCACTCCGCTGCTACTTGAGTTTTTCCACTCGGCTGCCCCAAAGAGGGGCGGGGAGGGGGGGAGGGGACGGCACTTGCAAAATGCCCAAGTTTCATGGCAACAGCAAAGTTCCCTCCATGTGTAAAAAAAACTTTGGCGGACGGTGTGTGAGGTGGAGCGGAGCCCACTGGAGCTGTCAATCAGGGGCTTCCCTTCCCGTCCCTTCCCTCCCCTTCCATCTTTCCTCCCTTCCTTCCCCTTAGGCACGCACACCCGCACCTGCACGGACAGGGCTGGCAGCTCCTTGAAAGCACCACGGGTACGGAGCTACCCAACTTGCCTTGCCCGACGCGGGGGAAGACAGAGCACGCTGCTCTGTCCCTGCTGTTCACCTCGTCCTATCCCTGCGCCCCGCTCCAGCTCTGTCTGGGGAAGCCGGCCGGTTCTCCTGGCCGGGGCGCGCTGGGGGACACGATGCAAAACGAGCCTGGAGTCTGCTCGGAGCCGCGCTGGGAGCGCCCCGGTGCCGGAGGAGGTGGGCAGCACCGCCGGTGTAGCTCTGAGCGAACTGCCCTGGGGGGCTGTGGGGCACAGGGCGAGGGTCAGGAGGCTTGAGGTAGGAACGTGTGTGGGCATCACGTCCCGTACGAGGCAGCGAGGAAGGATGCTGCCGGCTATGGTCCCCCGGCTTGGCAGCCGTGGTGCCCCAAATAGAAGAGTGCGAGGATAACGACGGCAATCGGTACAGGGCGGGGATGACTCCTCTAGGGCAGGGCTCCCGGTTGGACCGGGAGGCACAGCCCCAAGCCCCGGGGAGTCTTCAGCAGGGCGGGGGACGGGACCGTTCCTCCCGGCACAGCGCAGCCCCGCTCAGCGCTTCCCGCGGTCGGAGGAGCGAAGCGAGTCGGCTTAAAACGGTACTGGTGGTACTTTTGCAACAGCACGGTGTCGTGGTGGAACTTTTGTGTGAGTGGATCAGAGCGCTACTGTGATTTAACACTTTTAAGGTGTCACTCTTTTTGTACGGATTTCTTTTTTGACAATAACATACATTGAACAAAGTCGAAGGGAAAATAAATCCCACTGGCGACGAACTACGGTGTGGTCAGCATTTTGTCTCTGTTGTTTGATTTGCTGCTGGTGTGTTCCTGGGTGAAGTAAAAATTTTGCAGCCCGAGAGGACAGGGTGATAGTGGAAGATGTTGTTTCAGTCGGTATCACACTAGAAAGCACACTTCGGGCATAGTCACTTCTAACTTTTGCAATGTATTCGAAAAGCTTCGAACAGTTGTAGTTAACCTCAACCCCCTCCAAATACTTTGACTGCACCAGTCAAGGTTTAAGACGCGCCAGGCTGGGCTGGAAAACTGACCGATATATGTGCTCTGACAATACTTTGAAATGACTTTATATAAACTTTTTGGGAGGTACTGAACATACGTGCATGCAACAAAGAATGAGGCAGTATACGGAATTAGAGGACACGCAGAAAGCCCTGTAAATAGTGTTTCCTTGATGTTTAAATAAATATTACAACGTTAAGTTTCAGACCCTTAATTTGTTTTTCAATTTGTCTTTGTCCTGCCTGAGACCCCAATTATTTTTTTCCCAAAGGCCACGCTATTTAACACTTTAAGAGCCATATTATTTCAAAGCAAGACAACATTTCTCTTGAAACATCACTAATCTAGTAGATGAACTGAACGTGACCGAATAAAAAAAGTAAGTATAGATTCGCGCATTTCCACACTTTACGGGTCCCTGTAATGCTCCCACTGCACTAGCGTTTCCATGCCACACATGTTCTGAGGAATACCTAAAAATTTGGCTGATTTCTGTTTCCAGAAGAAGGGGTGAGCAAGGATGTGCTTCTCGAATCCCTCCGCCTCGGCGTTAGTGATGGGTGCTCACAGCAAACTCTTGGTAGGATCTCTTGAGCGATTTCAGCACCCGAGAAGGACACCCAGAAACCAGCTCCGTTCCCAGGCTCTGGCAGAGTCTCGGGCTCGTCGCGGTGTTTTTTTCCTCGGAGCTGTATCGGCCGGGCCGGCCCCGCGGGCGCTGCGCACCGGGGCGCGGAGCTCGGCGGCGCTGTCCCCGCTCACAAATCTCTGCCAGCAGCACAGCTGGGGCGGCTCCTCCCCACCGCACACCCCACGGCGGCACCTGCGGCCGGGTGCCCCCCTGCAGGGACGGGAGCCGTGGCTCGGGAAGGAACCGCTGGTGCGGGGAGAGAGGGTGTGAAGAAAAGCACGGGGCAGGGAAGGGAGCTCGGAGCTGCCTCCAGCGCTGGCACCCCGCCGCCCCCGCAAATGCAAGCGGGGCTGGAGGGAGGAGAAGGAGCTCCTTCTCCATTCCCTGGTCTGAAGCTACAGATCGCCAATGAGATGGGATGGGGGAGAGGAGGAAGGGAGACAAGTCCTGCTCTGCCAGCTGCTGCCCCGTAAAGATAACCTGCAGAGCCCATTAAAAGGTCCGATCCCACCATCCCTTTCGCAGCCACAAGCGAATTCAGGTCTCCGCCTGCTTCTCGGTCCTGCCCGTCCCGGGAAAGGGGACGGAGCCTGAGGAGCTGCTGTAAAGTCGGGAAGGGGCAGAAGGCAGGAGAGGACCCAGCCAGCACAATAAACGGGACGCAGGGGGAGCCTCATGCTTGGAGCCATTTTCTTAAATTCACTCCCCGGTGGCCGCCGGGACTGGGGAATCCATCCTGGGCCGGAGAGCCCCGTGTGTCTCGTGGTGGTCGGGCAACACTTGGGGTCGTGTAAATACAGTTGTCAAAGATAGAGAAGCGCCCCCCCCCCCTTTTTTTTTTTTGGTGACAACGGAGCTTGAGGTGAGATCAGGAGTTTCCAGCACAATTCGACTTGAACGCGAGAGAAAACCCACGGTTGAAAAGTCACATTTGAAAGGGACCGTCTGCATCTTAAACAATCACCCCTTAATAAGCAACAGCCATTAATATATGTTAATTGCAGCTCCAGCGGAGCTTGGGAGAATCTTGGAACTGTGTCAGGGAGGATCGCTGGCTTTTAAACAATAACGCTATGCATCAAACCGACCCCGTTTAATCCGATTATTAAAACATGCCCCCTGGTCCCCAGCCCAACTCCCAACAGAGATCAGCGAGGGCTTGTCCTCAAAACTTGCCCAGACAAGGGAGTTGAGCGTCCCTTTCGTTTGGACCCTGCTGACCCTCGCTAGGATGATCCTACGAAAATGCCCAGGCTTTTAGCGATGCTTAAGATAAAAGTTCACGTGCTTTTCTGTTGGATCCCTGTTTCAGACGCCAATCCATGCCCTGTCCCAGAAGTTTCCAGAGTGGTAACGTGGCTGCTAAATGGATCATTTCAGGCTGGTTCTGCAGCCCAAGGTCGTTAAGAGATTTTTTTTATTCCCCACCTAAGGGTGTGATGTCAAAAAAACCAGCTCCAGATTGCCCGTGAGGCTGCCTGATCTGCTGCGGGGCTGACATGGCTGGACCGACTTTCCAGCCCAGTTGGAGGGAGAAGAAATCATTAGTTCCCAACAAACGAGCTCCAACTCCTTTCTGTGACTTCCCCAGTAGCTCGCCGCACGAATATCGATGCTGCACTACAGACTACAGTTGTCTCTGCTGCTCACGTCTCACATACACGGGAAAGCGAGGGATGCTTTTGATGACATCATTAAAAATAGCAACATTTAAGAATAAAAATCTTAAGTGCGTGGGTAAAACCCGGACGGCACCGTTTGGGTCCAGATCGATTCCTTTGAACTGAGCCTCTCAGTGCCTCCAGGAGGCAGCGGCGAATGTTGCTTTTAATCATTCCCCGCGCGCCTTCCCCCCCCCAGCTGAACTTTTATTTGGCTTCTGACAACAATAGCGGACGGCAAACAGACCTCTCGGAGCGCGCAGTGAATAGAGCCTTTTCGAGCTCGGATTGTTTCCACTGCCACAAAAAACAACCGGTAGCTCCGTTTCTTAATTGGGTTGTTCCTGACCCTCGTTCATTCAGGTGTTCGCGAGGAATTTGTTTATTAGCCTTTGACAAACAGCTCCTCCTGACAATCGCCTCATGGGGTCGGCTTCAGCGGGAACGGAGGGATGCGGGGGGGCGTATTGCTAATAAGGACTCTCTCCATCTCCAAGTTACCAATTAACAGAGTTGTTGTGGAGGGGACCACCAGCACAGGACAACTCACCAGGGCTCGCCGCGGAGCCCCGAGGAAACGATAGACTCAGGAAAAAAACGAGTAGGAAAAGCGATGCTAAATAGACCAGCGCTGCCCCCTGCACCGGCGGCGGCTGCTGCGGGGCAGTCTGTGCCGAACCTGCCAGGAACCTCTTTCCCAAGAGAAGAGACAGTAATCGGAGCTTTCTGCAACTTCTCCCCGTTGTTACAGTAGCAACTGTCCAGAACCCCTGCAAGAGTTATCAAGCTCTGGAACAGGCTGCCCAGGGAAGTGGTTGAGTGACCATCCCTGGAGGGGTTTAAAAGGCGCGTAGACATGGTGCTTAGGGACATGGTTTAGCGGTGAACTCGGCGCTGTCAGGTTTACGGTTGGGTCTTTCCAACCGAAATGGGTTTTATGTTCTATCGTTCTAACACCTCAGCTCCCGCACGGTTTAATCTTCCCGCCCTTGCGCAGCGAGGAGCCCGCGCCGGACGTTTCGCACCGCCCTCATTCCCCGCTCCCCCTTGAGCCCCCGGCGCCGACCCCAGCAGGGCCGCCCCGGCCTCCCCGGGGGCGAGCGCTCCCAGGAAGAGCAGCCCCGTCCGCTCGGCGACCCCGTTGTCCCCTTCTGCCGCCGTGGCCCGGGGACACAGCGCTGTGCGGGACGGCACTGGGGTGGAACGAGCAGCCCGCGCCGGGCACGCGTGGGGAGGGGGCGCGGGCGGGAGAGACGCCACTTGCCGCGGAATGCGCCTTCGCGTCGGGCAAGGGGGTCCCGAAAAGAAAAGTCCTTCCCCCGCGTCCCGAGCCGCCCGCAGCAGCTGCCGCAGGACGAGGGGCCTCGCCGAGGGGAACCCGCCTGTGTGTGTGTGTGTGTCCCGCGCCGGTTACTTATTGCGGTGCTTTAATGACTCTTTCCCTGGAGCTGGTGACAACTGAGACGTCGCTGAACTCCTCCTTCAGAAAAAAAAACCACCAAACCAAAACAAAAAACCACAAACTATATCATCTCTGTTTTGCCCATTTAGAACTTCGTGAATCTTTCCTACAACGTTTTCTATACAGATCCGGTAACCCACCTTATTTGCTGGTAATGATGGCTAGGCTCCTTTTGATGAGTTAGATTAGAAATCAGACATTAATTGTGAAACTCTAACTTGCTAATTAGCTGCAAATAAACTATTCATTAGTGGCAAATTAAAATCAAAACACACCTTATTCCTGCTCTCTGACATACAATTTTGAAGGCACATATTGTTTCAAACTACAGCCTGTATCACTGGCACAGCAAATTGAGATCCTGAAAGGTTTCTCTCCAGGATAAATAATTAAAATATATTCTACTTTAATTGACATTATAGAGGACACAAATGAGGTTTCCTTTTAGAAAGAAATAGCAGTTTCTAAATAAAGCTTTGCAGGCTGCAGAATGGAGGTTTCAACCAAATGAATAGTCATTACTACCTTTTCAATGATGTGGGCCTTTTGATCAGAAAAGAAATTAGCTCTAAAGGACAGACAATAGGAAGCCTGCCCTGCAATAGGAAGAAAATTAGATGGCTAAGGCTCTTAACAACACCTATTTCTATAAACCATGGAGATTCTTGCTTTTCAATTACAGCTGTTCATTTCATATAAGGGAAGTGGAAAAACACGGGGAATATAAACTCTGTTGCACCAAAAAAGCCCAAGATAGGGCAGGCAGATAGGCTTCCAATTTCCCTTTGTTTTTATTATAATCGGTTAACTAATATTATATATTTTATAATACCAAGAGTATTCAGTATAGCATTCTCTAGGTAAATCAAGCAGTCAAGATGGACTATGTTCAGTAAAGGAACTAGTAAAACATTAGAAACTTTAAGTTAGGTAGCTGGATGTCTCCACTGCACATCAAATAATGTACTTTGCATGTGCATCCCATTCTTGTGTGCATTTTTCAGAGAAAAACAAACAAACAAACAAACCAAGACTGGAGAACTCAAGGAAAACAAAATGATAACACTCTGCTGTCTTTTGGTTATAGTAAAAAACTAACTCCAGTTCTTCTGAATTGAAAGGAATCTTCTTTCATTATACACAGGACTGAGAGATTATTTCTGACACATTCTCCCCACTGCTTTTAACTCCTATATCTTGGTTATTTTAGAAATAATATTCTTACTTTTAAAACTTAAAATAAACTTATTTTGTAATAACTTTAAAATATGGGTTCTCTTTCAAATTATTTCGTTTGGACATTATTTTTTTTGAACATTATTATTTCGCTTGAATATAAAACTAATATGAGTTTTCTTAAAAATGTGAGACACAATCATTAAAGCACACCTTTCTTCCTCCAACATTTATCCCCAGTCATATTTTTATGATTAGATGTAACAGGTTCAGTTTCTTTTTGAAAAGGATTCCACGATCTCTTGGAAAATAGCTTAATTTCACAAAACTGTCATACTCAACTTTGATTTACTTTGAAGACCTCACAAACAAGGCATATCTAAAGGATGCCCAGTGAAGTGCTAGGTTTAGCATTCAGAAGTATATCGTACAGAGGTTACTTAATCCAAAGGATTGTCCAGTCCTATTTCTTTATTAGAAGATATTTGGATTGGAGCTGAAAAAATAACTGTAGGCTGATAAGAAAATATTCAGTATTTATGAATTTAATCAGTGCTAATGCAGACTTGATTTCTGTATCTGGTTTCCAATTTCTATACACAGACTCCATAAAGACTCAAGCCTGCACTCCTTGCACACCAACAGGTAAAGCTAAGAGCAAATTAGTGGGAGGTAGTTGTGTCCTAGTGTTGCATGGAAAAAACAGACTGTTGTTATCAACAGTGATCCTACTTCTCATTGCCGTTTCAGTCAAGCTAAACTGCATGAAGAATGGCAGCTAATTCACACGAGGCATTGCAAAATTCATATGAAATTTTAAATAAAAATGAAGACAGTAATCTTCCATTCCCCAGATTCCATAAAATAAAAAGAACTGCAGGTTCTGTTGTGATGCTTTTGTGGCTCTTCCTATCATGACATTTGAATATATTACAAAAATCAGTGCAGTTTTTACTTAACAGCGTTCTCTGTGAAGTAAGAAAGTACTAACTCTAGTTATAGATGAGAGATTCAGATAGTGGACATAAGAGTAATGCACAAAAACTTTCTGAAAGACACAGGAAATACATGGAATCAGATCTCTTGGGCTAGATCAGATTAGACCAGGGCTTGAACATCTTGCATTTCTGCCTATAGCTATTACAAGCTAAAAAGGACTCAAAGCAAACCTGAACTAATGGAAAGGGAATAGCCAGATCTACATTTTGTAACTCACTGGGAACAATCCAAATGAAACACCAAGACAAAAGAATCCATCGAATGAAGAAAACATTATCAATCTCATCTAAAGCTCTACATATTTGTAATTTAGAGCAGTATGTAAAGAATAAGTTTTGAATGAGCTGGGAACTGACTAGAGTGGCATAGAAAATATCCTGTCACAGTAACAATAGCAAAAGAGATGCAACTTTCTGAAGAGCAAGGATTAGTCTGCAAAAGATGTGATTTTTTTCAGGTTCATGCAAGAGGCAATTAAGACAGATGGTCTTGGCTCACACCTAGTATGCCTACTGAAACACAGAAAACCTACACCTCCATATACCAGTGTAAATGGGAATAGTAATCACATCCCTCCTTAGCAGAGGTCCCATGGCTCCTGCCCTACTTGGTTAATGGGGTGATTTCCTAATCCAGGAGAGGCCACTTCGTGCTTCCCGCAGCCTTCAGGTGCTTCTCAAGTGCTGCCGCAGGATGCACAGCCACCCAGTATAACATTGCCAGGTAAGGGAAAAGTGTTACTGCTTTTCCTATTCAAAACTAATCATGAGACATAGAACATATTTAAATTTAGTGTTATTATTCCTTTGGATTTCCTTAATTTTAAGTGTCTGAGGAAAAGACAGCTACAAAGATGCCCGCGCTGTTGGATAGCATGAAAATGTGCAATAAGAATTAAGGAACAATCTGACTGCCCAAACTAATCTTTTTCCATTGATAAGTGTTACACCATGACTGTGGATTAATCAAGTAAAGATGTGAGCTTGAACCAAGTAGACGTTTTTAAGGTTTACTATCTTACACTGGGAAAACTGCGTACTTCCAGATTGAAGGCTGACGTGAGAGCTGCTGGATTTCCACAGGACTGATACCTATGCTGTTACATCTTATTTTAAAAACTTTGTTTGAAGATTAAGAGCAAAGCCAGGTTCCACATTTTGCTGACATGTGCTAACTACCTGCTCAAAAAAGAACGCGACAGCACAGAGGACATGAACTGGTCAAAAGAAAATCCTTTAGGTCTTTATGTCTGCTCCCAGAGGGCTACAAAAGAAAATTACTATCTGGTAGGTGTTGCTGATGTATGTACACTGAGCTGGAAACCCTTGGTTCTCTTGCTCTATACTCAGTTTTGCATCACCAACTCTTCAATAACTTGCTATTATAACAGGTATCATGAACTGAATGTGGTAAGAGGACTTAGGTAGCACTCCTGCACATAAAGAGCCCTGCAAGGTAAATTGCCAGGAAAGCGTGGATAAACAGGTCTTGTTTCTGCTCATACCATTACATTTGCAATGAAATTAAGGACTTTTGAGTTGAAAAGTTTCTAATCAGGCATTTCTCCCTATTCCTGTGTTAACATCACACACCTAAAAAAAGCAACATTTACACATTCAGAATTATACCAGAAAAACTGTTGCTACCATATAAAGTAGCATTCAGATTTTCCGTGTCATTGATCAGCTTCTGGTCCTGCTACCACTGTATGTCTTCCCAATCTTTGCTTTCCATCTCTTTGGAGGCATAAATTTGATCTATTTTCTACTGGATAATTAGACAACTAGCAGCATGAACTATTTATTTAGAGACTTGAAGAAATAGCTGACCCTGGGCTTATTGCCTAGAATAGGACTGAAATGGTTATACTCATCACACACCTGCCATTTTTGTCAGCTACCTGCTTGCAAAATGAGAGGGATTATTTAAGTTATTATTTTTACTTATTATGCTCATCACATCAGGCCAGGTCATGCATGTTTGCTCAATAAGACGTTTCAGAACCATGATGATTACATATCTCAAGGTCGTATAATCTCTAAAGGATAATGATAACAGATACTTGTAACAGACTCTTTAGCTTTTCACGTTATGCCTGTCATGCACCTCAAATTCTGGCATTTACAGATTGCTAAAAATGTTACAGTTACATATATATGTACACACACACATTGGGAGTCACACTCACTGAGCGACTTAGAGCAAGAATGGTTTCCTAGCTAATCAGTGAAGTTTCAGACTAGGCACTATACAGCATAGACCCTAACTTGTTAACAGCAGAACATATTTTGTTCTGTCATTCTTTTCACCTAGAGAAAAGGTAACGTAATATACAATTATAAATCTTCCCCTGTAATTTGTTCTGCAAACAAGGAAGTTTGCATTATTGTTTCTAAAGGTTGAGGCATAAGAGCAGGACAAGTTTGAGAAGACTCTGGTTTGAATTACTCTCTGCTGCATTTCTGGGCAAAGGGTAGTTAAAGATAAATACGATCAAAATTTTAGGCAATAAGGTATATAGTCTTCAGGATAAATTATCTATTGATGTACATTTTGCAATGTCATTATACCATTTGCTTTACTGTGCCTGCAATTTACAGGATAAGGAAATAAAACCCATCACTTTTTTTTTGCAAACAGAGAAGTAGTCTCTTTACTCAATCTTTATAACATGGATAGAAGAATGATAATTTAATTTACTGAGGTTAACATTGATGGTATGATTTTACAAGTGGCTTCAAGTGACTAATTAAAATTGGTTAAATGAATAGATGTCTCCACCTGTTTATTCCCTATAAAGAATAAGACTCCGTAACATGAAAATTAAAAACAAAACCAAACCAAAGGTTGTACAAAGCATATTTTCAGTTGCTTGGTATGAATTCTGTGTAACAGGAACAGGGTTAGTGATGTTTCTCCAGCTAACAGACTAGTGCTATAGGTGCAATATTTTGTGCGATAGCTTCTTTCTAAAGAAGTCGGTATGTCCATGTAACTGGATATCAGGTAAATTACTATAAAAAATGTAAATGGCTGAACTAGACTAGGACTACACATGATAAGGTAAAACCATTTTAGTTCAAATAGCCGAGTAATATTACCACTACGTGGGATTTTCGGGTCTTCAAGACATGCAACAGTGCATATAATCTGCATGTGAAATTACCACGATTGTGTGTGAGTGTGGGGTATTAGCAGGTGTGAATGGCCCATAAAGTAGTTGGCTATTTGCACGTGTGATAATGGTAAACAGACACACAAATTAAGGTCACATCTGCATATTCATTATGTAGCCAGGGCAGTTTTGAGTACCAGACCTACAAGGTTCAACTGTAACATGCCTAAAGTCATATTAAATTCTAAACTGGAAGAGTTGGTGTAAACACAACTATCACTAGGTTGCCAAAATGCATACTATTTTTAAAATATTATTATTGAAACCAGGCTATAGCTTACTATCACTTTACATGTTATTAATGAACAAATGGGGTATGATGTATATCTGCAAAGTTCGATAACAATATCAAGAAAGTTCGAATATGCATTCTGCCTAGATGAAAAATGTAATCTTGTTTGTTAGGTAAATTATATTTATTGTTGTTGTTCTTTGAGAGAAAATATTCTATTTTAGGACATTTCTCATAAAGTCAAATTCAATTACATCGGAACAAATATGTTTGGAGTAACATCATCCAGTTTCATGGAAAAACATGAACTGAACAGGAGCGTAGCCTCTTGACAAAAATATTTTGGAGTGCTAATTGAGATCAAGTAGCAAATAGTAACTAATCTGAAATCTAGTAATGCTTGCATGTGTTACGTGGTTAAAGACTACAAATGAAGTTAAAATGACAGAAGTGTTTTGGGGGAATTTGCCACTCAGCTTCCATGAACTTCAGGCAGTGCAGGGAGGTAGCAGGCGCAGCATATTTACTTGTAGCAGCAGACTACATAAAGGAACCCAAGATAATTGCAGTTATACTTGCTCAGTTCGGAAAAAGTCAATAAAAATGCCATCTTGAATTCTTACTATGTTTCAATTGCTTACTGCTTCCTACTTAATTTCACTCTTGAACTTAACATCGTTTGTTGTGTTTTCTGGTTTTAAGCTAAAACAGCTCAGGGTCCTGCTCTGCTCGGTTTCTGAGAGTTAAATTTAACTACGCTACTGGATGATAAATGTGGTGTTGTAGTAGGTGTCATGCTAGCAGTAGGTTGACAAGCAGTCATCTCTATTTTTATTTAGTTGGCCACTGAGACTATCTCAAAGAAGTAACTTCCTTTTCTCTCTGCTCACATGGTCTGTAGTACATTACTATTGCTCTGCCACATGGAAATTTAACATTCCTGGTCTTACAGCACCCGTTTTCTTAAAAATATTAACTGATCTTTAGTTCTGATATCAGGATACCAAGTGCCAGGTTAAAAGCACTCTAATATGAGTGTAAAACCAATGATACAGTAGGAGTACTGCTGACTTACCTCATGTTTCTCTCAGTACCACTGAAATCCAACCAGGCACTGGAATATATTCCTCTTTGAATTTGAGCTGGATTTTCAGTGAGAATATTACTCAAAACTACAGTAGGATTTAAGTCAGGCCTTTTAGATAGGAGTCTAGATATCCTGAATCAATGGCAAAATTTCATGTAGGGAATCTGCAGGCTGTTGTTATTTAAGAAGAGCCGACCCCTCTCCCAAATTAACCCTGCAGGGACACGCAGAGCAGCACTTGTCTCCCAGCCCTGCTCCTCGTCCTGTCTCTAGCACAGGCTCAAGCTCTGGTACGGTAAGCACAAGATGTTTAGTGAAGGATCACACCCTTACGTCTGGTATTGTGTGTCAATTTTTAAAAAATCCATTAATAAACTGCCTTTAAAGAAAAGAAACCAGAACAAACCAACATAATCCTCCTTAATACTAACTAAGATGTAAATGAGCTTACTAGTAAAATTCGATTAAAAAAGGACAAAATTTATACTTAGTTTTTTTCAGGAGTGTGTTAGTCATTCTAAAGTCTTTAGCTCGCTACCTAAAGCCACTACTTATCTATATGAAAAGAGTAACTAAATTATAGGCGTTTCTTTATTCCACCATAAATTGACATGTTCTAACAAGACAGTTTGTTTGCTTTTATTATTCAAAAGCCCCAAACTCTTTACTGTCTGCTTCTCCACTTGTCTTAAATGTTTGATTAAGCACTGTGAGAATTGTCAGTATTGATAAACTTCTTTCCAGTACATTAAGCACTCTAATCCTTTACATTCCTACTCTATCTCTATTGCCAAGTCAGTCAGCTTCCTTAGCACTTGATTTTAGGCCAATATTTGCATTAGAAGTGGTCTATAAATAAAAATCATTGCAACAGCTGTAAAAATTGTTTTTCTGCATTGGAAGAATTCTGACAGAAACAGTACGTGGAAGGCCCTGCTTGTTCTTCTATAATCACAGGGATTAAATAGCTATCTAATGAGCTAATTAAAAGGGGTAATTAAACTCAGCACTTTTTTCCAGTTTTCTAAAAATCTCAATTTTGACGAGTGCCAGTGTTATATATCTCTCCTTCATGAGCTTGAACTAAGCAGGAGTTTTTTGGCGTTTGTACTGTATTTCAGATTCGACTGTGTGTTTATTGTGATAATTTAATAGAAATTCAGAACTCTAAGTATGAACTCTGTCGATTTTTGGCAGTGCTAGGGCCAGCATTTTGTTTTTATTTCTTATTGCGTTCAGTTCTTCATTGAAATGTATGCCTTAAATATAGAAGGTGTCAAAAATATTGTTCAATGCGTAAGATATGTAATTTAGAATGCAATATTGTGCAATTTGACTATGTTTCACTTTATTTCCTTTTTGTCTAGAATTTCACTTGGATGAATTCTAGGGGTAGAAGAACATTTCAGGGCAGCAAGGACATGCTGTACATGATGTACATTTGTATAAGGATTACAGAAACATAACTAAATTTGGCATGTTTCCATGCAGATAATCATCCAGATAGGTGTGTTACCTACACAGAATTTGTGTAGCATATTTGTGAATGCTTCTTCAAATTCAGACTCATGTAATCTCATCAGAATCTGGAATTCTTATTATCATTTGTCTCTGGCCATACCCAGCAGGGTTCTGTTGTCCTTGCTGGTGCTTCACAAATTTCAACCAGCCAAGGGTTTGTCTGCATATCTGTAGGACACTGGTAGAAAACTTTAGTATCGCCTCTTTTGTATTTTGTGAGTGTAAAACTTCTGTAAACTCAAGCAGGTAATTTGGATGCAAAAAAGTATTTGGTATTTCAACACTGAGAACATATTGGGAAATATATTCACACAAGATTAACACGTCTTTACCTTGTCACAATTGCTACAGAACCGTGCCATTTCTAAATGAAATCACTGCGTGCTTATATTTGTTCTTACCAAAAGCTGATCAAGTTTGGTACATCATTTGCATGTTTCCCTCTTTAAAAGATGATCTGGGAATGCCACGTGCAACACAGAATGAATAACTGTGGTTAGCCAGGGCAAAAGTGTAAATATCAGGTCCTAACCCTGTAATCTTCACATAACATTGTTTCCAGGGACAGCAGTAGCTATTTTGCCTGAGTAAAGGCAGGAGGATCAGGCTCCACAGTGCAATTTTATATGAAAATGAAGTGGATGAGATACTTCTATCAGGCTCATTTAACATAAAATAGGAGGGCTGCCTTTTGTCTGCACTGCTAATAAGAAAAATATGCTAGAATAGAAGGTAATTGTAATAAGGAATGTCCCCATTTTTCTCAATTTTGCCCAGTTTTCTTTGATATGATTACAGATGTCATATATAAATGGTATTTCTTCAAGGTGGATGTATTAATTTTGGAGATGTACATTCTTCTAGTACATATATAAGGACTGACCATTTATGCATAGGAGAAAAGAAGGAGTAGAGGGACATACAGAAAACAGAGAGTGTAGCAAAGAACATTGTGTCTGCAGCCTTCTTCATAAATAACATGAACCACACAGAATTGCTAGAGATTATTTTAATGGCGTGACACTTATGCTCTTATGGTAATTACAGAGAGAGTTTTAAGCCCCTCTACCAGTGAAATTATGCATCAAAATTGTAAAATTTTGTAATGAATTTCAATTGTAATTCAAAATTCTTTATCAGAACTTCGGGGATTAATAGTTCCAGTAACTTTTCTTTCTGGAGAACCATAAATAGTGCTTAAAAACCATCAGAAAACACACAGTGTATCTAAAATTGATGCAACTCTCATTGATTTCAGTGAAATGGTGCTGATTTACCCCAAATGAATTCCTAGCTTATCTTTTCTACATGTGGGAGAAAACTACTTTAGAATGAAAGTCTCCTGGATAGGCAGGGACATACTTTAGGACAGTTAAGTCCACTTTTTACCTGCTGGGTTAGGGAATCAGTTAAGGTTACATATATCCAGACTTTCTCAGACTTTCCTTGTGGAAATTCTGTCCAGGAAGACTTTGTGGATTTAGCCTCTTTGTCTCTGATTTCTGCACCTCCAGCAGTCAGGTCAGAGGAGCACCAGATACCTGAGTGAGTGTGTCGTATGGACACTGCATTTTGTGCTTGTGCACTGGATGGTGGGCATGTCTTTGGCAAGCTGGTGATTCGTAATGCCATTGCAAGTTTTCCGTTTCAGAGGGAGGTACTGAGCAACAGGTTTGGGGAATTATTTTGACCTTCTTATCTTCTGCAACAGGGCCAAAGAAGTAGAAGTAGTGACCGCTGCCTCTACTTTTGCTGTGAAGTAGCTGCTGAAACCAATGGAGTTTGCCCTCACTCCAACACCCAAGGCTAAACTCACTTAGACTTTCTTTCTCTTAGTAACCAACTGTAATGCATCCCATTAATTTCAATGTTAAAACTCAGTGCTTCGTATCAAAGGGGGATAGAATCTGGCTCTGAAGAGCTGAACACACAGAAATCAAATGTCTGTTTGCAGAGCAAGCGGGCTGGCACGCAAGGTGCTCTCTATGAATGATCTGACTGTAGGTGTAGACTTTCCATAGGTGAGAGAAAATAAGGCATTGCCTACATGTAGAGTTGGTACCTTCCACCTATCTGTAAATTCATATTGTATCTCAATGCTCACTTGCTGCCTCCTGTAGACAAGCCTCAAGATAATTGTTCATATACAAAAAGCTGTTCTTTAACAGGAACCTTTCTATCTCTCTAAAGCAGTGTATTAAAGACAGATGAGAGGGAAACTTTCAAAAGCTTCTAAACAGATGTAAGCAAAACCACCAGAGTATTTTATACACATGAAAATAATGACACAAGAATTTCCCAAGTATGATAACATCTCTCCTTGTATCATACTAAATTAATAATATCTCTCAAGCACCTGCCTAAACCAGAAGTCTTTCCAAGAGACTAAGCATAACCTCTCTCATTAAATCAGCATTCAGAGGGCTAACCAGCAGATGCTGCTGACATGAACCCAAATGTAATCTCTTTAACCTTGTCCTGTAGGGAGCAGACAAGTCATGACCAAGTAATTCCAACTAAATTAGATTTTATGTGAAAGTGTATAATCTAAATTAAATTTGATTAAAATGATTCACTGATTCGTGTTTGCTTTTAAAGGTCCTAATGTAGCTAAGGTGACCAGTTTTCAGTAATCTGTGCAATCAGATCAATTTATTTTTACATGCTTGGATCAAGATTTTTTTATCCAGTAGATTTTTCTATATTATTCATATTTCTCTTGAATATCCATGGATAGATTAGCTGTTTTCTATTCAGATAGAGGCTCACTGTAATTCAATTTTCATTGTGTTAATGAAGAAAACGATGAAATCCAGCTGTGGTGGCTATAAAGATGGGTGATGTAAAATATTAAAAACTAACTACAAGGAGAGAATTATTGAGTCATGAGCTGATCAGAGGACAATATCAAATGCAAAAGATTGTAAGACAGGTGAATCAGAAAGGGCCAGGGGAAAGATTTTTTTTCTCTTCTCCTGTCCCTCAACCCCTGTTCAGTGGAAGCGTTTGCTCAGCATAGACTCAGCACAGCAATAGGAGTGGAATTCTGCAGCTGCCTGTGTGTCCAGTGATAAATTTCCTGGGCTTAACCCCTTCACATCCTCTTCCCCTACTGGGAATTTATGCAAGTGGGATGCATCTTGGTCACTGACTTTATTACATTTTAAAATCTTAATTGAATACTGCTCATACTAGTTAGTGACTATATTCTCAACATTAATCACAGTCTGCAATCAGCAAACAACATATAGGTACTAATTAAGGCTTATTAAATTAACATGACAATTTTATTTAATGTATAAAGTCAGGGGTTGCTGTGTGCTGAATGTAACTGTTTTAATTTAAATGGGAAGAAGATCACAGACTCTATACAAGAATTTCTGTAATTTTTTATAAGAAGACACTGTTATTGCTTTTTCAGATACCATTTCTCTCTGGTGTCTGGTGGCTTTTTTTTTTTTTTTTTTCTTTTCCCCTTGGACATCATGTATTTCCATAGTTTGAAGACCCTACCATGAATCCCCAGTTCTGTAGTGAACAGGACTTACTAGAAGGTTACAGGCCGTCTTTAGAGATGCTAACAGATCTGAAACGGTGTCTGGTTATGTTCATATGAAAAGGCTTGAAGTTGCAGAAGGAAATTAAGATGTACTATTGGTGATGTTACCCAGGTGATACTGCTGTATAACCCTCATGTTAAATTTGGGGTTACACACACATATTAAACTGCTAACTACTCCAGGTGACTACAGTAGAATATTTGAACAAATCAAAGGGAATGAGGTGTCCAGTGTTTACTTGTCATTTTATTCCTTTAGGCTGCTCAGCCTTTCCCCCCGCCTCAATTACCACAACGACAGCTCTTTGCTCTTTCTTCCTTATCACTGCAACAGACCCTGTGTAGACGAGAGAGCTCACTAAGCCTGTTCCTCGCCTATGGAGCAAACCCTCCAGCTCATGTTTAATGTTAAGTGTGGGAATATCTTCACTGATTTAAATGGGATTCCTCACAGACTTAAAATTCAGCATGAGTTTCTGCCCCTTTCTGGCAGAGGAGAATTCCCCTCTTCCTCAAAGACTATGTCTGAAATCTACTCTGTAGTGCTCATCAACTTGTTTAACATGTTCTCTCTTTGAACAACATCTCTGGTGTCAAAAATCTTATGAAGAGAATAAAAGCATGAGTCCGTAAGCTGCTCCTTTCTTTATGTTCTCCGCTGGAAATAAAGCAAAGCTATTCCACCTCCACATCTGCACTGGTTCTGAGCCAATAGTTTTCTTTGTCCTTCTAGTTTTTATGGAGTGGGAGAACAGAAAACAATATAAATGGTTTCCCTCCTCTAGAGAATCATTCCTCAGTTTCTTCTTAGCTTAATGAATAAAAGCACACTATACTTCACTGATACTTTTTAAGCTTTGTGTTGTTATTCTAACTACAAATTTACCTAAACCTTTGGTCGGACGTCTGAAAAAATCAGTTCTAATTTTTGGGTTTATTTTACTAGACACACAGATAGTGGAAACTATCCGTATTCCAAAGATCCAAAACTCAACCAAAACACGAACAGAAGTAAATTGAAACTAGTCCATTTATAGACTTCTGTACCTTTTACGTATTTATATTTTTGTTGCACATGGAGTATTCCTACTGGCTCATTCAATAGCCACGTTGCGTTCTGCTTGTTTAACTTCTAATGCCTTTTTTTTTAATCAAACCTTGAGACAGCTGTCCTCCTTTTCAATTAAAGTAACAGGATTATGAATGTCAGTGCTATGACTTAGCAAAACTCTTACCTATGTGCTAAGTTTACATGAACTAGTAAGCACTAACTCTGGCTGTGAAAATTCATCAAACACGGGTAAAGTCACTGGAGCAGCTCTGCTTTTGAAGGCGAGATAGAAAAGATCTTTGGGGAGTGAGGACAGAAGATCAGATGAGCGCGGTTCCAAGAAAGCGTAAAATATCTCCAGTCATATTCCCTTTCTCTCTGTTTTGTGTATAACAAATGCTCTTTCACGGCATCTTGACAAACTACCCCAAAATAAGAGTAAAAAAGAGAGAACCTGTAGCTCCTAAAGAGCAACCATGGGCCAGCCGACTAATCACACTTATTCATTCACATTAAAACTACAGTTTCATGTTTAAGTTGTTAAGTTGTTTATGTCAAGTTTGTGACCAGAAAAGTTAAGTCCCTTGCAGAATTTTGTTAAATTTTAAAAAATTACTAGTCATTGTTACTATAAAGAATAGCTCCTTATTTTTAATATCTAAAAGATTGAAACCTTCACCATGATTAATAAAGTCTGGTTGTTATCTACTTTTGTCATAAAAAATGATATACAAAAGAAACAGTCTGAAAAAAACACAAAGGTAAAACGCCGGTATGAACATATGTACTGACACTGCTAATTAAAAGACTTAACTTATTAGTCTTTAAGTAGCAAAAAAAAAAAGAAACAAACAAGTATAATTTGCTAGATTAATTTTATGTTCTGTTCTATTTAATCAAACTATACCTATGGTGAAAATGACAAATCTGAGTTGTCAGACTATGGATGATAAGAAAGATAAAGGTCATATATTTTAATGTCATAGAAGGTCTTATTAAAGGAACCCTAATTACATTAGGTATCCATGAAATATTAATTAAATACTGTCTGAAATAATTAGGTCCAAGTTACTGATGATTTAATTAAACTGAGTTTTTTATTTTATAAGAAAACTACAGGTCCGGTATCAGTCTGTCGGCAGGATAATTGATAATGTGTCAGAAGAGCAAAATAGTAACCTTGACCAGCTACATGGGAAGGACATCATGGGGAGCAGGTTGTCCTGCTTGCCAGACCTCGTGGAGATGAAAACACATGGTGTGCTTGATTTATTTCAAAGGGTGCAGAATTCAGAAGAAAGAAAAAGAAAGGTTTTGGCTCATATTCTCAACTTGTGTAAACTGTCTAGCACATCGGATGGTAGTTCCTCACCCGAGATTCCTTGTAAATCTTGGTGAGTATTCTTTGCCTTATCAGGTAGTAGTATTTCTACAACATAGGGAAGATACACACCTAAACACCCAGTTTTACATGCCTACCACATGCCCCCCAAAGTTGCAAACCCTTCTCCTATTCCCCTCTAGAAGGGAAAAAATGATTGTGTTAAACAAGCCAATGACTTCTTTGCTTACAGGAGGCCCTACCAAGTCCACGGTTATATATGGATAAAGAAAGTACTGGGTGCAAATCAGCCAACAAAGTGCTTATCTGATCTTTTAGAATGAAGAAAATATTGCATGAGTGGAACACCATCGCTTACTTCAACAAAACTGTCACAGAATATATGTGAAATTATCTGGGGAAAAAAAGAGTACTGGTGGAAAGGCAAGAAATTTCTGTCGTAATTCTGTATGTGGAGTGAGGCAGTAAAGGCATTTTGAGGAAAAAGAGCCTTTCCCAGTCTCTACCATGACTGGGAACACAGACTACACGACATTACAGAGATGGACTTGACTGCGAACACCCACATCCACTGGCAAGAGAGATCTAAACTCTCTGTTTTTCTAAGTTGACTGGTTGATTTCAGACAAACAAACCTCATGCTTCAGTACCTGCTCTTGTAAAATGAAAAGGAAAATCTTTATTTGCCTCCTAATTATAATGAGTACTTTTTAATGCCTGTAAGCGATACTGCTATGGAACATTTTTATAGAAATGCAACGTATTGACTTGAGAGTTCTAAGAATCGAAGGCAGTCTCATGCCTACAATGAAGAGCCAAATTTCTTTGAGATCAACAATCACCAAGGGTTATACAGACAGCTTAACACCCTTTCTAGATATGGGCAGTGCCTAATTAAGAAAAATGTTCCAGTATGTCATCTGGACAACCAACACTGGTCACAGCAAGGGTTGTAGATAAAGAGAACAGGAGAATCTCTGTAATTAAACCTTGCATGCTTCCTAAACACCACTTTCCACAGAGAGCTTTTATTGTTGAAAGGGAATTAACTTGGCACTATACAACTAAAAAGATTTTTTTTAAAATGAAAAAAACAGACCAGAAGCCTCTCATAATTTATATTGTACAGAGTAAAGGAGATTCAACAAAGGAACACCTGTCTTCTCCTCTTGACAAAGTTCTATGAGTTCTAGCATCCACTGAAATCAAAAGATCATTGAAGACCCTTCATATTTCACCACAGAAAAGTCATAAATTCTTAAAACCCCCAAATTTAATCACAACTGTCATTGGCAGGATGTTTTTTGGTTTTGACCATCATCATGGTCATTATGACACCTAATGAAACCCCAAATTTTACACGAGAGATGCGAATGATTCCAAAATGCTAAAGAAATGCGAAGATATTGACTCAGTAACTATTCAGTCTCTCAGTTAAATCCAGAAAGGCAGTTTTGCAACAAATTTAACAATTAGCTTGTTGGTTGGACACTTCTGGAAAGACAGTGTTTAATATGTCGTAAATGAAAACCAGCTGTACCTTTTTGTTTGCTGCTGCTTTCACATCTTCCTCAAGATGTTAATGAAACTTTTCTCTCAGGCTTTCTCAGTCCTCAGTCTCCTTTCATTAAAGATGAATACTGAAATATAAAGAAAGTCTGTTCTTAAAATCAAACGCAATTCCTGTTTTGTTTGTTTTTAAAGAAAGCTTTGTTCAGGTCATTCAAAAGACAAAACCAGAAGTTAAAGTTTTGTTCCTTTCCTCTGCAAACTCTGCATGACGTTGATTCCTAATTTATGATGCAAAATATTCCTATATTTTACTCTACCTGATTACTTGTACCATCTATGTAGTGCTCTCTGTACTAAAGTCCTTAATCCCTTGAAGTAAAAGTAAAATTTTACTAGGAAGTTTTTGATTCAATTATCTTACTTTGACAGACACCGTTGTAGCAATCAGTATAACAATGGCATGAATTAGCATCTGTATAATGTTTCAAAATTAGTAAAACTATAAGCATACTTGGCACCAATGAGTAATGTAGAAAGCAGACCTTCATTTTTAGTATACTCGTTCAAAAATTCAGTTGTCACTGTTCAGTATCAGAGTACAGGTTAAAAAAAAGGCAGTTTTTAATTCCTGAAGTTCTAATTTCCACTGAAATAAAATGCCTTTTGAGATGTTTTTGATACACTTTTAAAAACACAGAAATCTTTCATGTCTTTGACAAGAACATAATTGTATAAATACTTCTAAGTAAGGAATACATTACGTACTTGCCAAGGAGGTTGTAATCTGTTAAACAATGTATCGTATGCTGCTTTTTTTCTTATGCACGCATAGGCACGCACATACTGGAGGGTATTTACTGGTCGTTGTTTGTCTGCAGACAGTACACAGACAAAGCAGACACAGGCACTGAAAGGAGTCCAGGATCTGGGACAAAGAGACAAGCCGATGAATTAATGGGAAACTGATAGCGGAGTGTCAAACAGGACACTGTTCAATACCTAGATGTTCTGCCCAGAAGGATACACCACAACCGCTTTATGTTGTATGGTATATAAAGCCAGCCTTACTACAGCAGATATTCTCTGGAGTCCGATGTGTGAGAGCTTCTCTCACACTGAGTGGTATCAATTTGCTCGATGATCGCTGATCCCCAGTCCAAATTGGTACCGTTTGAGTCCTTATTGATATTTGCTGCCTTTGTGAATTTGTCTACCTTTTCTTATTGTGAAAAGACTAAAAGTTTTAAGTAAAGAATATTAAATGTGATACGTGGTGAAGGCATTAATTATGTTTTTGATACAAGATGATGGGCCAGATCCTGCTTTCCTAATCTAGGCAAAATACAGGCTGAAATGGAAATCCTGTTTCTTTAACAGGATCAAGTACTATACAGTACTATCCCTTTATGCCATTGTAGCAATAAAATAATTTAGATAAATTATCTCTCAAATTAATCCTTTTCAGAGTGACATTAACTGTCAGGAAATGAGATGAAGAATGAAAGGAAAACAGCAGCTTGCGTTTTACCTGTTTTGCTGCCTGTTAACTGAAATGAATGAATAAACTGAAAACTGTTGAAGAATCCTTAGATTTCCTAAAAGCAGTGTCTAGAAAATTAGCTTCCATTCAAAGATACATTGGTAACTGAGTTAAATTACAAATATTCCACATGCAAAACAAAAGTATATTGCATTGTGAAGGCTAACAACCAGTTACCAGAAAAAAAAAAAAAAGTTTTAAACAGTTTTAATACTACAAATTCTAGACAGAAACAAGCTTGCATATTGACAGTAACACTGGCAACATCTGTTACTTGAAAATTCCTAAACTGCGCATACATTTGCAAATTTTTTTCCCCAGATATTTCTAAGTATTGCTTTTAGACTTTTAAAGCAATGCAGATCCAGTATGAATTTCTTTATGTGAGCAAAGATGTTCTGCTAGAAATGTCTCGGGGCACACAGTTACCCACAAAATTGTAAAAGTCTGCAAAACAACCTAGCAGAAGCAGATCTACAATTAACAAATTTGACAAGGCAGTTTCTGGATCTTTACTTATTTTTATGTTACAAGCACTTACCTGATGTCTCGTGCAATATGCTATAAAGATATTTCCTAAAAGATTTTGGCAAATGAATTATGTAGCTGAAATGTAATAACGAAGGCAGAAATTTGTCCTGTTATCAGTCACACACATTCAAGCAGAAACCCAGTGCAGCACAGTAGATAGAACTATAAGCTCTGGGATCTTCTCATTCAACCAAGATTGCTTCATACAAAAGTTGACAATACACTACTGAAAGCCATTGTTGATATTCAACATTTTTTAAATAGCTGAACAGAATAGACAATAAGGCATGAAGGAAAACTTGGATAGGAGGCTGGCCTGGAGTCTGGGTTCAGATAGGAAAAAGCGTTAAAAATGGACGATAAATATGTGATTCTCATTTTTAATTGCCCTCTATGTGTTAATTAACTGACCTTTACTATGCTGAAATTCCACCACTTTTAAAGGAAGAATAAGATATGAATCATAATTTTTTTATCTATTAAGGTCTAGACACAGTTTTAAATGTTGGCACTAAAAGAAACATATGCTTCCGTGGTTCACATACACCATCCACTAACGTAAATTAAGGAATTTGCAAAATTACTGAGATATCTTCTCATTAATTGTTAGATCCATCTGCCTAGGCTGAGACTATACATTCCAGTTATTATATCAGAAAAAGGATTCATGTGAAATACTTTTTAAAATTATGAAAACCCCAAGTATTTGTATTTCCTGTTATTATCTCCTACTCCTCTGCTTCTTCAATTAAAAGAGATCAGACCACTACGTCCACCACAGTCCTTGAAGAACTTCACAAAATTTTAGCAGACTTACACATCTCAGATAACGGCTTATTCTAACAACAATTTGTATTGTGTTTGTATTGTCTAAGGTTTCAGTGCCAATAGGGTAAAATTCTACCTTGTATAACTCTGAAAAACTGAATCAGTACAAGCAGATTTTTTTTCTTTTCTACTGACACACCTGAAGCACCTTTTGTAGATCATATTAAAAACGCTACAGTTAGCACCCAGTAAAGGATGAATTTGAAGAATTTTATTTCTTGATAATCAAGATATTCCAGTAAAATGTTCTACTTCATTACGTGGCTCACAAGTATGAATGTTTCCAGCTCTGCTTTGGATTTCATTGTATTCTGCTTCACCCATGCTACATTCAGTACACCCTTTTCCTTTTTTTTTTTTTTTTTAATGGAGAGTACTGACAGATTATTTCAAGCCAGACCAAGCAGTTTAAAATGAATGTTGGTAGAGTAGTTTAACAGGGGGTTTATTTGTTTTTATTAACCCTGTTGTATTATCCACCAATTCTTTTCTTCAATTTAGAATGTGAAAGGCAACTGTGTTTTATAGGGTGTGTTTTCTCTCTTGTTTTCAGCTAGTCCTATTTGGTGTGCTGCCAGAATTTAGATATCACCTACATTATTTAGACTTCCTTGAAGAAAGGATAGTACTTGTCTTGCCTATGCTATATCTGAGCTGTTTGTTCCAGGAAAAGTCTGAAAGCCCAGGTGTGTCCAACATTTGGCACCAAGCACATATATTGTCCTCCTTGTTGGTCTGAATTCAACTTGAAATCAGGCTGCCTACAAACACTATCTGCCCTCACAGCAAAACCATATTTGCCGGTGGCTCTTGCTAATGCAAGAACTGATCAACAGATGACTGAGCCGAATGCCAGGGAAGGGACTCTGAGCAGGGAAGAGTAGACTTGAGTACATCCTTCTAAAGGACTGTTACCTGGGTCCCCCTTAAAATGTTTTCCCTAAAGGCAGGGGTTGAAACCAGCTGATGAACACCTTGCGCTCCTGCAAAGCACAGTGGGTCCAGCCCTTTCAATTTGTGAATCATGTTCACAGGTCTTTCTAGAAAAGTCCTAGAAGACATTTCCCATTTTAGTTGCATTTGACAAATCATCCATCCTAACTTTCTCTAGAAGTCACCATCAGACAGCAAAGTGGAAATATATTGAATTCAAGCGCCTTTGGTTCAAAGTCCGTTATATGGCATCCCTAGAAACCAGGTTTGCTCTGACCTTGCAAACAGAAGCTGTGAACAGAAGTGGTCAAATCACTTACTCAACCACAGAAAGCCAAGAGAATGGGAATGAAAACCACTGGTCCTCACATCATTGTATATAGAAGTATCTCAGCAGCTCATGTGTTAGATCCTTGATTACTAGAATTTACAAAGAACACAGAACAGATATAAGTGCACTAGTCCTTGTAAAACTAAGTTATTGTAGACAATCAAATCCTGCAAGTTGTCCGGCCCACCAGTTAAAAAGAAACAAGTCTGATACCTTCTTTTACATCAGAAAGAAATCCGACAAGCACAGAGCATTTTGCCTTACAACTGGCCTTCAATTCTAAGTCATGCAAAAATACATATAGCTATTTTGTTGAAATTAGTTCCATTAATATCAATTAGCTCATTGATGTCAGTGGAAATGTTCATGTACTTGCAATAATCTACAGGATCAGGACTAAAACAACTAGAGATATGACATCTGTATTGAACACTATCACATTTTCCCTTGTTTCTATGAGATGACTAAAACAACTTTCAGGAAGAAACCTGAACATCAAATATCAATATAATTTGCAATATCTTTTTACATGTCTTTCTTCCTTCTTGATACTTAAAATTATTAATTTTCATTGTCATTTGCAATCTAAACAATTACATAAACTTCTAAGTTTCTCTAGGACAGGAAATCTTCTAAATAGCTGTGGCGAGGTCTTTTTATACAGTAGCGCTCATATGAAAACCTCGTTCTAAATGCACTATAGGCTGCACTGCAAATTTATAAGAGAAGAAGTCAGAATACGAACGCGGGCTCTTTTTACATCTTATCCAAAACTATAAATCACAGAGCACCTTAGCTTTCAAACAGGCAGAGGATATGAATAAGGAAAGGAATCCACCACTAGTTTCTCAGGTCAGGTTCCTCCTTTGTTATTATACAGATGCTGTAGATACACTGTCTATTTAAAATTTGTCTGTTCTTAAAAGGATAAGAAATTCTGTTCTCAAACCCTCAGTGTTTCACCCAGTGGAATTCTAAAATTGTCAGTAATCATTCGGTAAATTATGTCTACAAGAAAATTGCAGTTTTATCCTTCTGAAGGAAAGGATTATTTTACTACATAGTTCAGTGTTCATCTCTGAAAATCACTTCCTAGGTCGCTCTTGGCAAATTCGCGAACTGCAGTTGTCAGGACTATCATAAAGTTGTATGCAACATCAATTTAACGATAACATTACACTGGTTTTCTCTCTAGTCTTGCATGGAGCCTGTGAATTTGTGGGAAAGAGATATTCAATACCAATGTATTCATGAACAATGAAGAAAATGACAGATCTGTGTTCTGAGGACATAACATACACCTTGTCCACATTTCATTTGGATCCTTTCAAATGACTGCCAATCCTGCTTCCAGATAAGTATAGAACATTACATGTATTCAGTAACTGTTTAAATTATTTTAAAGTTTCAGGTTACTACTTTAATTGCAGTGTCTTAATTTTCCTCTCTTACTAAAGCCGTGATATGAATTCTTCTCTCATTGTTATAATTTTCTGTGATATAAGCCTGCTATAATTTAGCACTCAACTGCATTGAATACCATTATGAAGTCTCATCTTATATCACACAGAGTATATCTGAGTATAAAACATAAAATGCTTAGCTTGTAAGGATAGGGAGCTTGTCATCTCTTTTATTTGATCACTAAAGTGAAATTTTGAATAAAAAAAGTTGGACTATAATGGCAAGATAATGCTAAATATCCAGATTTTTAAAATGAGTGACACACTATGCATTTCAGAGATAGAGATATGTGTGACCTTCACAGAAGTTAATTAAAATATGGAGGAAAAAAATCAAACTGCTTTTTTCTGGGAAGCGTGTATTTCAAATGTCCCTGACCTTAACTAATAGATGGGATAGTCCAACATGTCTGCTGCTCCCAATACAAAGTCCCCTTGAATAATTTCCCTCTAGAGATTGCCATAGTGAGGATGTCCTCTGTTGCTCAGACTTTTACCTGTTTAAAGGTAATTCTGTTTTGCTGGTCCAGATATGACATTGGTTTAGACTTTGAACGATTTGTCCATTTTCAGGAAATCGTGGGTAGATCTCAAGTGGGACATTTGTGTTGACCTTGCAAAACTATGTAATGATTTGTTTTCTTAATACCACTATCCTAAATTTGCAGCAATATGTATACAGACTCTTTGGTTTACTGAATTCTTTTGCAGCAGTAAGAACAAAGTGTTAGAAATAATGTAACACACTAATCAAGATGTTTTGTTTCCTTGATGGAATAACAGTATCTATAAGAAATCACAGACTATAAATCCAGTGGGTGTCTTAAAGTAATATAAAATAAATAGTCATGAATAAGCTAATAAATCAATGTTTGCTTGCAATGCCTTTTCAAACTTGAAGTTACTTCTCATGCATTAATTTCTTACTAACTGTTCAACAGATAAAATAGGTTACTTGAAAAGGCACAGGCATATATGAAATAAGGAAACTAGTATATCAGAGCTGGACAGGAAAATTACTTTCTCATTCTACAAAGTAGTTCAATATTTCTCCAGATTTCACATTGCAGATTGGGGTGGAAAAAACACTAAATTCCTCCTCCAGCCGTCAGTCCCAGAACTGTGAAGGCCACTGCAAAAGCAACACTCTGGTATTAGGGCACTTCCATACGATACAGAGGACCTAGGCCAAGTCTTGGTTTTCCTCATCTTTTCCACCACAGCTAATTACTACAAGCACCATGCTATTAAGCAGCCTGAGAGATGGCACACTTCCATCTTCCTTGGTGGAGCTGGTCTACTTTGCAAACTAAATATTCTTCCCATAGGAACTGGAACACAGATCTACTACATCTGCAGAGAATGATCTAAGCATGGCATGAAACACTGCCAAAAGACTATGTAACTCTTTATACTCTCACAAATCTAGTCCACAGCTTGTTTCTTTCCATGTTGTCCCTCCACAGCTGGCTACTTTATCTGGATTATAAAGTATGCTACACTTTCAACAGGGCAGACTAGGGGAAATCTATGATAGAATAAGCAAAAGCTTCATGTCAGGCTGTAATTTTATGGCTGGTAAAAGGTCAGTTGTAAAAGAGATTCAGGTCCTAAGTCTGAATACTCCAACAGTCTGTGGACTATCTGCTGTTCCATGCTGTGTCATCTTAAACCTCAAAAGCCTTTTGCAGTGGCAGACTTACAGAAGTGTTACGATCCTGTGAAAAGTTTTAGTTTTAATGAACTGACATTTTTTTGATGAAAAACCATTTTGTCTAAACATTCCTTGACAGCACTAATGGTGTGTGTATATATATATGTAAAATAAAAGATTTTCCGTTGTTAGAAGTCATATTTATAAAAATGATTACAAATGCATTTCAATTGGGGAAAGGTAGAAAATGCTAACAATGAGTGACTAAATACTTGCTGCCCACATAAAGACACACTTTTTTCCTAGCACAATTGTGGAGCATAAGACATGGAGGTGGGCTTGGGGGAAAACATGCAATAAACACTGGACTCTTTCTTTTGCAATAAATGTTCATGAAAAAATATCTACAAAAAGGCCAAGTTACTAGTGCTGGATATTACAATGCATTTGATTAATTTTTTCTTTTTTAATATAAAACTGGCAGATAATCTTGTCCTGCAAAAATACTACATTTTAAAATTCACCTTGGAGCTGTCAGGCACCCACAGCCTCTAAGAGCTAGAGCTGGTACTGAGCTTCTGCTACTTGTCAAAATTTAATGAGAAGACCAGTTCTAAAATAATTGAATTTTCATATCAGAGTGAACCAGGATTACTCAGACAATAAAAATGCTGAGTCCTGTACTGTTACTGGCAAATACCTTTTGCTTTGCTCATGAAATCAGTATGTAAATGTTCAGGGTTTGTATTTAAGGCATCTTATGCATTTAGAGTTGTAGTAGTAGCAGTAATTTCAAATGGTGCCGTTGATAAGTAGCTGGGTGTTTTTTTTTTTTTTAATAATGTTCAAACTGTAATTTGTTTGGTGAATCAGGATAAGCATTTGGTTTATATTTTATATAAATGTTAATGCAGTTGCAGTTTAATTATGTTTCTTAACTTTTAGTATTTCAAAAGTAGAATTTGAAGACCACTCTATCAGATTGCCTTGCTTTCATGGAATACTTACATGACTACGGCCCCACTGACTTATGACTTTAAAAAGTAGAACTGTCCAGAAAGTTAGTGCCTGCTGCAGGCGATGAAAATGTGTGCAGTGGTGAGGCATGAAGAGTAGTACAATGTTGTATGTATTTCTCAGCTTGTAGGTAGAAAAGTCAGAGACAAAAGGTCCCCAGGAGAAGTACAAAAGGATTTTAAAAAAAAACCAAACCAAAGTCCCAAATTTGGGACTATTTACATAAATGTTTCAAGGCAAAATAAAATGTACTTCGACAGTACAGGGATTGGTACTACAGAAATGGCTAAGAGAAATAATCGAATAGATTCTCAATAAAATGTTAGGCTGAACGTTACTGACAAATATTTTATTATATTGTTTTCCAGAGGTTATTATGAGATATAAATCTGCAGGAATAAGCGTAGCTAAACTTTTCAAACAGGACATATGTCTGTGATGGTCTTAGCAACAGGAGGTTTGCATGACTGTGCAGAGTTGTGCTCAATTTTAAATGTGTGGCAAACACGTATTTGACTAACTATAATTCACAAGGAAAAGCTACTGAACAACTCATAGCACATAAAAGGCATCTGATCCATTATCACATTATGCTTTCTAGCACATATCTTCCTATGAAACACACCAACCTGTCATCATTATTAGCACTTAATGAAGAGTTAATTAGCCACACTCATAATTTTGTTTCTCTGACCAGCTCACCTAATTTAATAGCTGCCCAAGTATGCTGCAGAAAATCTACAAAAGCGAGAGGAATTTGGAAAATACATTTCCAACCCCAAAAGAGTTTGTGAGATGAATGCCAATCTCTTACAAAAGACAAACTGAAAAAAATCTTTGCTGTGACTGCTTTTCACCCTTCTTTTAGTCAAGGAGGAGACTGCGTTCCCTGGTGGGAGGTGCAGTTCAATCCTGAAGATGGAATTAAAACAAGGAAGAAATGCAGGAAAGATGCAATCTGAAAGGAAAAAGATCTAGCTTCTGTGCTTCTCTTGTATGATAGTAGAGTGCTGTGGTACAGGTCTTGTAAGACATATAGGACCGGGTAAACATCTGAAATTTTTGTTATTACAGTAATATCGGTTAGGAAAGCGATTACTCATAATCATATTAAAACCTGGAACTGTGTGTTCAAGTGTATATGTTTCCTAGTCTGCAATCTTAACCAGTTCATAGCTACCTAGTTGATATTTCCCTTTTTCGGAAAAAGACCTTCACTAATACTTCTGCAGGTGAAGGTTACTTGATAATATTGTTAAAGTCTTATTTTCTGTTAGCTGTGTGCGGATCCTCGAAGTTCCAGATAGTTCTGAAATTGATTATGGACTATTTTAATAACAGAAATTACTTGTAGGGGAGTGCTCAATCTGCCTGCCAACTGACCTAATAAAATTTTGCCTTTTGCACGATGTCCTTGAATATTTAATCAGAGAGAAGACTGCACAGATTCAGGGGAGGTATAGATCTACCAAAATCATAGTATATTGAAAATAAAAACATTACTAGCCCAGAAAACTACACCTTGATCAGGCAATGCCTGATAGTAGTATAATGTATTTGATAAAGTTATCAGTCACCTGGTTCCAGCACGCAGCAAGTACCCTTGGTAACATTCCTACAGATATTCTTTTCTGTCCTAGTACCTCCTAGGAGAGGTGACATAGCTGGGACTTTTAACTCCTTCATTTTCAACATTCTTATGGTTTTTCTTCCTGCTCTGTTTACTAAATATTGCTTCACCTAAGTAGGGTCTTGGGTCTTGCTGCCTTCCTGAAGGTTTTGTTTGGTTGGTTGGTTTTTGTTTTGTTTTGGGTTTTTTTGGGTTTTTTTGGTTTTGGGGTCTTGTTTGTTTGTTTTTAATGTGCTGAATAAAAACCAGTGATTTCTCTGTTTCACCTGGTGAGTTGGTTAATATCATGCCCCACATCATCACTTCCTCAGACTTGACGTATAATGTTGTTTCTGGTATTGTAGCACCTGAGTTATCACATCCCATTGACTTCTGTTTAAGAAAGAATACAATATTTACAATTTTTTTTTTTACTCTCTTCCTTCTGAAAGCTTTCCTAATCAAGTATAACTTTAATACCTTGCGTATTTCTCTCCCTTAATTATGCATAGAATTTATACGATGAAAATTGCTGCTGGCAGGAACTGTGTATCTAGTAATTAGGTATAACCTATGTGCCCTAGAGAATGCTCTTAAAGATAGTAACAGTGGGCAGTGGACAACTGCATCAGGTGACTCTTTAAATCAGCAGTCTATTCTTTTCTGAAATAAACTGAAAAAATATGTTAGATGTAAGAGTCATATAAGAAAGAAAATTCTGCTACAATTTCTTAAAGCCTGTGAAATATGGAAATAATGCAAAGCAATTTCAAACTCTATATTTCTAAACATGAGTTTCTACCAAAATAGTCATTCACAACGAAAAAAAAATCAAAACCAGACACAACAAGATTGAAACTTTTCCTGCAGATGAAAAGCAGGATAACTTGGAAAGACCCCAGAGCTAACAATGAAAACTCCAGGTTCCAAAACAAGAGATCGTAGAATAGGTTGGAAAGATCTTTAAGATCATTGAGTCCAAGCATGAACCTAACACTGCCAAGTCCACCACTAAACCGTGGCCCTAAGCGCCACAGCTACGCATCTTTTAAACACCTCCAGGGATGGTGACTCCACCACTTCCCTGGGAAGCTTGTTCCAGTGCTTGACAAATGTTTTGGAGAAGTTTTTCCTAATATCCAATCTAAACCTCCCATGGCACAACTTGAGGCTATTTCCTCTTGTCCCATTTCTTGTTACTTGGGAGCAGAGACCAACCCGCTCCATGCTCCAACCTCCTTTCAGGCAGTTGTAGACAGTGTAAGGTCTCCCCTCAGCTCCTGTTCTCCAGGCTGAACAGCCCCAGTTCCTTCAGCTGCTCCTCACCAGATCTGTGCTCCAGACCCCTCACCAGCCTCGCTGCCCGTCTCTCCCGCAACTCAATGTCTTTCTTGTAGCGAGGGATCCAAAGCTGAAGACAGGATTTGAGGTGGAACCTCACCAGTGCCGAGTACAAGGGGACAATCACTTCACTTGTCCTGCTGGCCACACTGTTGCTGATACAAGCCAGGATGACGCTGGCCTTCTTGGCCACCTGGGCACACTGCTGACTCATATTCAACCAGCTGTTGACCAACACCCCCAGGTTCTTTTCCTCCAGGCAGCTTTCCAGCCGTATTTACCACTTTGGCTAAAGGAGGCTTTGTGCCTGAAATAGTCTGTTTCTCTTCTTTTTTGATGGTCCTTTTTCAGGTTTACAGCAGGAAAAGCTATAGCAATGATGATATTTCTGCAACTAGATACCATTGCTCTTTTTTGGGGACAAGCAATGGAATTTAAAGAAAACTTGATTTTGTGTTAAGTCTGAAGTTTCACTAGTTCTGCTGCTTTGTTGGTAACATCCAGAGCAGCCAGAAGAATAGTAAATGAGCCGGTTTTGTCTTATATTTATACCATTTGCATAGAGAAGTTCCTTTTGTAAATGCAGAGTTCTGCTAATGTATACGAACGCATTTAGTGCATCGGCTTTTGAAAGTATGACTAAATTGGAATGGAACAGCTAAGAAAAGGCAGGTAAGATCATTAACATGTTACTAAAAAGTTCAAATTCTCTAGAGATTAAGAAAGCCACTTCTCAGCCTAAACTTGAAATTCAGTGTTGCTGTTTTTACCAACGATGTGTCATTATACCTTCTGCTAGCCCTTCGCATTTACGTGGGTTTAACTCCTCTTAAAAGCAATTCTGTAATAATATATCATTTATATGTACACTTATGACCTTACTGTGATTTTAGTGAAAGAATGCTCATTTATATGTACCAATCAAAATATGCATTTTGTCCCATGAGTAAAAAAAGTAGAGATTCACTAATATGGTCTTTTAGCCCTAAAATACTTTAATACCCCTTTTCCTTATCTTAGATCAACTTTATTATAATACAATAATTACACAGAAAAAAGCAATGATCATAATGTGAGCTACATTTAACCTCCTTTGATGTCCCATGATTCTTTGCACTAAGGGCTCAAGGAAAGGCCTTCACTGACTTCTTGATAACTGAATGAATGATTATCCTCCTTGTTAATGGGCAATGATATAGAAAACCCTTCCATATGTACAGAATATTCATGAGGGGGCTGCACAAGCTGAGATAAGGCTATAAGATGCCACAAGCAATCACTTATAAGAACACTATGAAAAAATATTCATACTAGGGGACACAGCTAGACCTGAGGGTCCTGAGTGAGGGTGAGGGAGGGAGGAGGGCAGATCCACGACCATCAAACTGACAACGTGATTTGGAGACAGGGTCTGCGTCCCTTGGGCTTCCCACAACTGAATTTTACTAGCTAAGTGCATTTGGCACTACCGCATCGCAGAATGAGATTTACCTTCACCTGGTATCTCAGCTCCAAAGATGTGCAACCAAGACAAGGCACAGACATTTGTTAATGACCAGCTGTATAGCAGGGGCTGGAGTGGCTTTCTTTGGGAGAAGCTGGCATTGTCTGAACACCTGAAGGGCTGCCCTTTACCTAAGGGAGCTGAAGGTGAGGCAGTTGCATTTTCTTTTTCTGGGACTTCCTTTTCTTTTTGGGACTCAGCTTCACTGCTTGAACTTGCAATGTGATCACAGTTACGAGGCACATCACACATGTACACTCCTGAACTGGATGCGTTCGTAAGGCATCAGCTGACGGCATGGCAGAATTGTGTCAGCCCATCTACTAACACCTAAATGGGGCTAACAAGACACTAAGCATGGTTCAATGGTTTTCAAGAGAGGAATGGCAAAACCCATTCTGAAATGCTAAGCAGAGATACACTTGTCTGTAGACAGCAGGTACCACATAAAGGTGAATGTGAAGTAATTTGTTTTGGGCAGGTTCATTTGTTGTATAGAATTAGTAGGCAACGCATGGCCCGGCAGTTGCTAACTCATCACCCAACTCGCCAGATAACTGATCAATCCGCAGCAAAAATAGTTTTACTCTGTTTCAGTTTGATATTTCGACTTTTTTTTCCCAAATGAGATGGAAGTTTTAGCGCTTGTAAATCTTTCCACATCAATAACCTGAAAAACATGCAGTTTGGTTCAATCAAATCTTTAAGTGATTTTAAGATGCGTTATTTAATTTCTTATCTTAAAATTTCTCAATCGTTTTAAAAATTGTATTTCTTAAGAATGAAAAGTAGGTTATGTATGAAAATAAATGGCATGCTGGTAACTTTAAAATTTCTTACCTAAGTATGTTGAAATAAAAAATTCATAAATGTTTCTGTTTTAACAAACTGATAAATCATGTTTTGGAAAATAAACTGATGATGATGATTCTTACTAAAACAGCTCTTCTAACCACACAGAGTAAGACTCCAGGCCAGTAAACATTTTTGAAAAGTAATGAATTATGGTGATGGGAGTTCTAGTGTTCTGTGCTGTGTTTAGTGGATTCTCCATTCTCTACTGTGGTTCTTTCCATTCAAGGTCTCTTTGAACAGCCTTACTCTATGTACTGAGCTAACTGAAATGGGTGTACAGCATGATCGGCTCAGCTAGGACCAGTCATGATCCACACCAGTTTGACAATAAGCTCACTCAAAAATGCTTTTCAGTGGAAAATAGGTTTCTTATTAGACAGACTTCTTTCTGTTGGTAAAAAAATATCCTGTTTCTGTAAGAGATTTTTGTCTTCCATTAAAAAAACTGATTTACCATAAACTCTTGTCACCAAACCCATATTGTTTTGGGGAAAAAAACCCCACAATTTCCCCGAAATGGTTTGGTTTTTAACAGCCTTCTGTTCCACTAAAGCAAAGCACCAAAGCTGAGTGCTTTGATAGCTTGACAGTTTATTCTGCCATGAAGATTCTGTTAGCTTCCTGAAAATCAATGCCAATGTGAACCAGTGAAACCAAACCAAACCCAGTTTGAATCTTAAGGGTTTTTTTTCCAACCTAAAGCTAAATTGGAACTGATGACCTGAAGTTCTGTTGCACTCATACCAGACCTGACCCAAAAAAACTTCAGTCACAGTCAAATCTGAAATGAACTGAAGAAGGCACTGGTTTGACTTTCCAGCAATTACAGCTTGGTGGAAATTAAGGAGGAAACTCAAGTGGACTGGCAAAGAAACCTATTTGCACTATGTAAGCCTGGAGCCCAGATTAAAAAAATGTGCGGCCATCAAATGGAAAGGCTTGTGCATTTGCCTCTGATAGTCACCGACAGTGCCTGCCTGGTGAAGAGGCACTGTGTAGTGGTAGCTCCATCTGCATACCTCATATTTCATGTCTTTCTTCTAGCGGTGTCATCAGAAGCAAACCACAAATTGGTACAGAAATCTTATAGCCATTTTTGTGCACATATAGATTTTCCAAAGATTATGATGTTGTAGTTCGGAAATATCTATACGGGTTGGGTCGAGGAGGTGTCTGTGGATTTCTCAGTATACCAGCTACCGAGCACTGCACAGCCTGGCTGAGCGTGGGCATTCTGGTAAAATGTTTTAGCAGAGGTTTCAACTACGCAATTCAAGTGGCACTGTAGCTAGGGGCTGTATGCACATGAAGCAGAACCTGCTGGCTTTTCGTGCAGCACCAAGCACCAAGAACTTTCTTTACACATAGGAAATACATTTAATTCTTTTTTGTTGTTGTTTTTTTTAAATGTATCAATAGAAACATGAGTTTTGTATTTCTAAAAAATTTACTAGATTTGAAAACTGTTTTGGTAAAAATCCTTTATCTACCTCCCTTCAGAAGTGCACCAAATCCTAATATGATTTATCGAATGTCCTTGCTTCTGAAAGGCATTGTGGCTACTGAAATAATGAAATACTTGAAAGTCACATTTAATTTACTTTCAAAGAAACAAGCTAGCATTGCTCAAGGTTGCTGGGGAAACAGGAAAGCTGGTTTAGATCTGTTTGCAGCAGAGAAGTCTCGCTGATATTTTGCATTTTGCACATGTTCACTGTAACTTTAGCAATCTCTTATTTTCAGAAACCTATTTCTGACCTTGTGTTAAATATTTGTCTTCATTCCCACAGCATGGCCTTGTTTTCAGTTGTAGATTCAGGTTCATACGTCTGACTTAAAAATAAGCTGTTTTATCAGAATCATGTACATATTTCTTCTTTTGGGGCCCATTTGATCAAAGAATGCATGTGATTTCAGCCCAAAAGAAGCCCACAGCAGGCATAAAAATCTCATTTCTTGGGTTTTCTACAGTACAAAGGTTGTATGCAATTTCAGCTGATCAGACCCTTTCCAAAAATCTGTTATTGGGCACTCTTAGACTTTACTGCTGTAAAGGAAAGTTCTAATTTCCAGAGTTGTAAAATGACGCGTCTGAATGCAACATAGACAATAAATAACAGAAACAATGAGGGATGAGAGGAAAAGTCTCCAAGCAACTGAAGATAAGGTAAAGGGCTTGTTGCAAAAAGACTGATCTTAGAAGAGAGCTTTACTCTCCACTGAAGACCTGCCTGTAACCTGAACACAGGAATCCTGCTGTGCCTGGAAGGAAAAAGGTCTGGGATGGAGCAGGAAATCTCTTCTTGCTGCAAGGCATGCATACTTCTGGGGAAGACAGGTAGACTGGCTGCCTCCCCTGGAAATGTGCCACTGATGGGTGGGCTACCTGAAACCGAGTTCGTTTTCCATGCGGTTAGAATCTTCATCAGTGCCCAAAAACGTTTGTTGGCAGGCACGTGAAAAATTATTTACAAATATGTCAGATGGTGGCAGGTTAGCAGTGTTAATCGGTTGATTTTAGCCAGGTGCCAGTTGCTTTATTTGTGATGGATTAGAATATGATACATCATATCAGAAACATAAAATACAGGAAACGTTAGCTGAAATCCAGTCTTAAGAGTAGAAAGCTTTCGCTCTGCTCTATTAGCTGTCTTACATGTTTCATCTTCTCCCTCCTATTTGTATTGCTCTTCCTTATTTCTCTTTTGTTTCTGAATAAAGACGGTGCTCTAATTTCAACTGACAATTCAAACCTGGCTTGTGTTTTAAATAATCTGGCCACATGTTCCCAAATAGCTACAGATAAATTTTGAAAGAACAATTGAAGGGGGTAGTGCAAAAAATTGATTGCTTTTTGGCCACAACAGCAAGTAGTTTCACTGAGAAGTGTTACTCTGTCATCTTTGAGATAATATATCACAAGTATCTAGAAGATAACCTTGCCTTCTTGAAGGAAAACCTCCTACAGCTGCTATTACTCAGAAAAGAATGTCTGAGTTTTTGGTACAAGACATCTGTGAGCAGCCAGCTTGGATTCCTTACACAAACAAAAGCAGGTAGCTAATCTTTTGCAATTCATCTGGAATATTGGGTTGTTCTACTAGACTAATTTGGACTGTATAATATAGTGGTCCAGCCAATCCTGAAGTATTTTGCGGCACACTTTGTACAGTGAAAGAGCTTCTGATCCACATAACTTCCAAAGTAACCTAGAGAAAGAGACACCAGAGAAGGAAAAAACACAGATACACATATGCAGAGTAAATTTTACTTCATAGAATGCCTACCATCTCGACCTCACAGCCTCACAAAATTACTTGGTATATTCAGAAGAGTTTTCAGCTAAAACTTTCACAGCTGAGTACATCTTTTCCAGATTTTCATGTAAAGAAAGAGACGTAAAATAAAAAGAAGTGACTCAACAGAGATCACAGCCAGCTGAGAACGACCCCACTGGTTGCTTTCTGGGTGCTTCTTTACCAGCATGGTCTTGATCACCCAGAGAGAGCTATAAGAAGTGAAACAAAAATCAAGATGCAAAAGGATGTTCTGAGATGAAAAATCAAAGTTTCTAAGTATAGCTTGGTTATTAACAGACAGCTAATTTAGAGCACAATCATCTAATCCTACCTGAAGAGTAAATACTATCATTGGGAAACATTATCTACTGGTATAAATACAGGAACTTAGAACAGTATTAAGAGACTGTATTAAGAGATTTCTGAGAAATCGGAGTTTTGTACCAGGAAAACTCCACTTACCTATGGAATACTGTACAAACACTTTTGTGAAGTGCAGACTCCTTCACGCCATAAAGCTAAGCCTGGAGCCCTAGCAATTGCACAACTACAAATAATCACACTCAGGACAGGGCAAAAATAGATAATTCCTATCTCTATATTATGTAACTGTACAAATTAGCATATCCTGCATCTCTCTGGAAAGAAAACCAGACATATGGTTTTTTGCTGTGTTGTAGAGTTAATAAACAATAGACTATCATGAGAAACAGCAATGCAAAATGTTGCCTTGCACGAAGGAAAAATAAAAGAATGAAAAGGACAAAATGATCAGGGAGCGCAGGAAATTCAAATGAGAAAGTGATTTAATTGCATGTAAACAGGAATATTAATATGGGAAAAATGCTGTTCTATGGAATTAAGAGGATATAACAGATAATTGAAAATAAAAAAAAGTAACCCATAAATTCTACTTGATAATGTCCGTTTAATTTAAAATGCTTCTAAATCTCCCGGTATACATTAGTATGTATGTTAAGATTGATGCGTACATAAAGGCACTCCAACAGAAACACACAATGCAACGCTAATAGGGTTAGGTGCTCAGAATATAAGGTAACATAAGTACCATTTGATGCAACAGTTGCTAGGGAAGGCTATTTTTTTTCCCCTGTCTGTTAATTAAGTGAATTTAGTGCTTTTGAAAGGTGCCAGATTGACAGTCCTGAGACTGAAGTCCTCTATTCATGGAGCAGGCAGAGCCCAGGCAGCAGCAGCAAAGCTTCCTCAGGCTGCCCCTCAACCTTGACCTGCAGGGCTCACCTCCAGGGATGAGCCGGGCAGGCAGCTCAGTTTCCAAGCCTGTTCATTCTCTGGCCCCTCTGGGGAGGCTGCTGATAAAGGTGCTAATTAGGACCAATTGTAATGGAGGGTTTTGTGCCGTGAACACCTGTCCATTAAGAACCAAACTGGGAACACCAGCTTTTTTTCATACAGGGCACTGCACAGCCCCTAACAAGTGACAATTTTTTGAGCGCTACTGACCCAGGGCCAGAGCTGAGGTAATATGTACAGGAAAGGGTTGCACTAAATTTCACCCAAGGTTTTTTTTTTTTAAGAGAGAAATGGGAAAAATAGTTTTTTAAAGATGATGTCCATCCAACTGCTTTGATGATGCCTTTTCTAGGCAGTTGGCACTCATTCATCTTGACTTCTGCCTTTGAGATGGGCCTTCTTTAACACCTATCAAACTATTTTAAGAAAACATGAATGACTCAGGGCAAAAACAAAGGCAGGCAATAACTAATTCAGCAAACCGATTGACACTAAGTCTGCTGTAAATCTAGAGCACAAGAGTGCTTGCACAAACTCCATTTCTCTCTGCCATAATACCATGGGGAAAGGGCACTAATCACCATTTGAAAAATGGAGCAACAGGAAGGGACTGATGATGAATAACACACTTCAACTGACCAAGCTGACTTCTGACTACTTGATGGGTTGTTTGAGTGCAGAGGGTGGAATACGATTTAGTGTGTGTGTGTAGGAATACTGGTTTCCTAGAACCAAATGCGGTACCCAAGCTATTGGATGATCAGATGCACATAATGGTATTTCAGATAATTTGTCATTCTACTTTGATGCAGTTTTTATTCCGTACTGATGATAACCACTACCAATCTAGAAACGAAAAAATTCCTGAAAAGCTGAGCCACCTAGCCTTTTGTAAGTTCTTCCCTTTACTTGATTTAGCACATGAAAGTCAAATAAAAATACCACTGTAAATAAACCAAGAGCTAAGTTGAGGCATCTACAGTGACTAATATAGCACAGTCCATTATAAAATAAGATTCTTTAAACGTGTATGTTTTGAGTTTTTTTCAGAAGAGGCTGACTTCAAGCCTTTATTGTCTTTCACCTCCCTCAAGGTGCAATAGAGAGATAGAGCAGCTTAGTGTTCTTGACATCAGCAAAGAGGCTGAAAAAACATTATCAGGAAAGAGCCAATCTCCTCTAACAGTTGAATAGTACTCACACTTGTGATAAAGGTTTGGGTGAAAGATGAAATGAAAAATGTGGCTATAGCTGCTTGTAGCAAAACATGCTTTTCTGTAACATTTCTGCCCCCTGTCTTTAGTGTTTATATTGAATGAAGAGTTGGTGCTTTATGTGACTTGTTGTTGAATGGAGCAGTCTACTTAGCATGAACTTTTTGATGGCCTTTCTGAAATGATGTGCAAAGGTTTCATGGATTATACATTAGTCCCATTAAGTTTCCACTTGAAGATAACATGGGCAGAGGCAGGGCTGATAAAGACTGAACAGAGTGAGGCAGGCCAGCAGCAAAACACCTAAATTTCTGCTCATAGAAATAATTTCAAGTGTCACCTGCAGTAATATGCTTCACCTAAGTGCAATATCTTTTGATGCGGTTAATAATTCACTTTGGTGATATTTATTCAAATTTTCTCAACTTTCCTGTTAAAAATCGGGGAATCTACTCTTGATTGCTCTCCGGTGTTTTTAATTTATAGCAAGTAACACCTGTACCTATGCATTCAAATAGTGACAATTATGCACTAGGTCCACTTGCTCTCTTACCTGATAGTTCAAATCAGGCTGCCACATGCAGGACTTTGGATAGGATTATGGGCTAACATATAAACTTGTGGTTTGAAATAGGTTTGTAGTCCACCAGTTTGGACTAATTTTCACCCTCTAATGTCCTAGGTATTTTATGGGCATTCCTGGATCATGGGTTACATTTTAGAGGAAACCGATACATGATATTTAGGGCAGTACCAGGAGATAACAAGGTGTTCATCACATTAAATGATCTTCCTACACAAAGCTGAGTAGTCTGGTGACAATTAACACCTATAGTGAAAATTAAGAGAGGCATTAAAGGATATTAATCCTATGAATACTGACAGTAATATTTCTGCTGTCAGCTGACAAAAAAAAAAATTAATCGTTATAGTAGACAAGGTGATGAAGATGCACACACAAACACCCACAGACAACATGCAATGAAAAAGAAACACATGCAGAACGTGTCCCCTCTTTAAGGAGTCATTCTCAATACTAAAGCTGATCCGTTGAGGACAAAAGGAACAGCACAAATGAAGCAAGGTCAGAAAGGTGAGTAAAAAATAAGACAGTTATTATGTCTTTTCTGAAGGCAAAAGCAGATTAGAAAATAGGTCAGGGAGTGCAGGAAAAACGTTATTTGTATTCCATCAATTTGCAAAGGACATGCATACCTGAATGCAGCGAATTTGTAGTAACCTTTTGTTCTAGTCCTATGGAGTGATGTATTCCGTATTGTTTCTTATTCCTAAAATATGTTTAAAAAACATTTTCCTACCAACATCAAAATCCTATTGTGATGGATGCTGCACAATCAAACAGTAGGAGAAAGATTGTGTTGTGAAGACAGGCAAAGTAGGGGCACTGGCAGGAGGAGCTGATGTGGTTTGTCATACAGCAAAGCAGGAAATATAGCGTGTCTCCATGTCCCAAAGCAGTGTCATCCCCAAGAATGACATAAGCATTTAAAAGAGCCACTAAATTTTGCATTTTTCTCTGTTGTCTCAAAATGGTTGCCTGATAACAGGAACTCCTTTAGTCATTTGGAAAATGGAAATTCTTGATCTTATCCACTTCCTGCTATCTTGGGTTGAACCTGCTTTCCTCCAGAAATAAAACTTAAGGTCAGGTGTGCTGTCTGTGGAGGTCTGCATGAGCGGGAATAGGCTAGAGAAAAGCAATGAGTTGGTTCACTTCCCACTCTTGAAGTTCAGAGAAATCTGAGAATTCTGCCACTGTATCAGACGTTCTACATTTCTAAACTTTCATTGATGAAAACGGTCAGTGAGAAAAGGCCACACCCTCTGCCCTGCTGAGAGACCAGTCATCGTTTCCCCTCATCACTTTAATCTCTTACAGACATCAAACATTTCCCACAGCATTTCACACTGGGAATGCAAGTAGACGTTCTACTGCTACTGGAACTACTTGTTCTTGTTCAGAATAATTATTGCAACCTGTGCACAGATATAGTTGATTTACAGCAGCTGATAAGGAACAACTACTTACAGATAAGCCTTAAACTAAATTCTCCATTTAACATAGGAGGACAGTGTGCTGTGGGGAAACAGCTGCAGTTACCATTATTACCTCTTCTTCCAAATGGATGCAGAGAGCTGAGCCCGTCCTAAAATCACTGCTGACCCTTCATGCTATTCCTTAAAATGAAGTAGTACACTTTCAGTATATACATGAGAAAACAAACAGGGTGAATTTCAAGTAATTTTTTAAAATAATTGTAGTAAATATATATTAACGTGATTTGAATATTTGTGTGTTGACATTAGAAAGCAAGGCATTTCTGTAGTAAGAGACATAACCACGATCTTATCTTAAAAATAACGTAAGGTTACCTAAAGATTGCATTTTTCTTTAATTATATAAGGGAAAGATATATGCCACTAGTTTTTTTTACATGCATACAATAATGCATTAAAAGTCTTAAGAATTTTATTGTTTAGCTGTCAAGAACAATTAAAATAAGTTTTCTTTTTAAGAGCTTATTGCTTTTCCTACATATTTCCTCTAAATTCCTGCAGCTTGTAAGGGAAATGCCCTCTATAATGCAGAATTCCTTATGGATGTGTGGGTTATTCTTCCTTAGTCTCAAGTATCAATGACTGAAATCTTAACCTAAATAAGTAGCTGACATGTGTAACTAATTTTCAAAAGAACTTTCTTCAAGCTTATTAGCAAAGCAACTGCTTTCATTCTTAAGATTTGAGCAATATAACTAAAGGTAATTCCTTTTTTACCCAGCATAACATTATTTATTACCGTGTATAAAAGCCAAAATTATGAGTAACTTCCAATATGTTCACAAAAGTTGCTTTCATGTTTTAGCACCGTATTTCTAATGAGTATTTATTGTGGAATAATGTAGGAAAGAGTTTCCAATGTGTTGTATCTACCATTAGACACATTCAAATTAATTTCTATTCTTAGCAAAGTGATTCACCCACTGTCTAATAAATATTGACTAATAAAATATTTAACGTAGTTACAAACCGAAATTCTTGAGCTTTGGCTGTGTAGATTTTGTTTTTAATTATTGTTGCTCTCCTTGACTTCTAACCTCTTCATGTGAGCTTTCAAAGGAGATAATCAAAGCAGCAGAAAACTAATCAAGACTGCAGCAGAACAAGTGTGTAGCCATGCTGTTTAGGATTTAACAAGCTCAGTGATTTAAAAGTTCTGATAGTACAATGATTTGTTTCCATTGGAGATACAGCTCTCAGCATCATTTTTGAACACAATTTAAAAGCTTAATATTTAACATATCGTCTTGAAATTAATTTTGCTTCCCTCAGTACTTGCTGATGTTTAATTTTCGTATGACTGTTTTATTGAACTGAGATATAACAATGACACTTTAGAAACTTTAAGGTGGCTATCTTTCTTTGCACTGGTTTACCCATAAATACTGCAGAGAAATGGAAATAGAAAGTCCTCTAAAATATAAACTGCTCCTGTACAATGAAGTTATTAAAATTGTAGATACACAGCCCTCAGGTTAAGCTGCTCTATAATAACTGTAGCTGTATTCAGCAACTACAAAGGGACAGTATAATTTCTTTAGGAGGCAAAGACATTCCTGGGTGGAAATAAACGTAGAAAAATTCTCTGGTGTAACGCAGGGCGGCATATGAAGAAAATCCTAGCAGAACACTAATCTGAATAGGAAAATTAGTTTCAATACTTGAGGATATTTACAGTTGTTCTCTGCTCCCTCATTTTGTTTGGGAATAGCATTTTGTGAAGGACAATGTAGACTGAATTGTTTTCATAGAATCATAGAATAGTTTGGGTTGAAGGGACCTTCAAATCTCACCCAGTGCCACCCCTGCCGTGAGCAGGGACATCTGCACCAGCTCCGGTTGCTCAGAGCCCCGTCCAGCCTGGCTTTGAATGTCTCCAGAGATGGGGCATCCACCACCTCTCTGGGCAACCTGGGCCAGTGTTTCACCATCCTCATCTTCAAAAACGTCTTCCTTATATCTGGCCTGAATCTCTCCTCTTCTAGTTTGAAACCGTCGCCCCTTGTCCTGTCTCCACAGGCCCTGCTAAAAAGTCTATCCCCATCTCTCTTATATGCCTTTTATGTACTGAAAGGCCACAATAAGGACTCCCTGGAGCCTTCACCAGGCTGAACAACCCCAACCCTCTCTGCCTTTCCTCGTAGGAGAGGTGTTCCCCTCTATTCCCCTTAAATGCCACTACAGTCCTATAATTGTTTCTTGCTGTCATCATTCAGGCAGGGCCAGGCAGCAAAGTGAGCACTGGGATTTAGAAGATTTGGGAGAACTTCTTTTTTCATCTGTGGTTTACTGAAATCACCAACTGAAACATCTGAACGATAGGAATCCACATGACCAGAAAAAAAAAAAAAAAAGCAAGCCCTGAAGACTTTACCTGCTTCTCATATTCAAGGCTGCAGGATGGCAGAAAGGAGTTTGCCTGAAAACTCACACCATTGACCTTGGCAGCCAGGGAGCTCCCCTTTCTGCTTGCTTATTTGAGGCTTTTCTACAGCCATGAGACACTCAGTTATTGAAAAGTTGTAGAATGCCGGGATTCACTGGGCAAGCAGTTTATCAGTAAGAAACAGAACATGCGTCGGTAGGTGTGTTGTCTAAAGGTAGACTGTTTTCTCAGCCTAAACATATTTATGCAAACAATGCTCAAACCTGAACCGTCTCCTCTGTTGTTGGAGCAGAGATCAGTCTGCTCCTGATTTAAAATGCATGGCTAAATTTAAAACTTTAGCAAGGGCCAATCTCTGAATAATCCCTTAAGGATTATTGTAATTAAGGGACTAATCCTTAGATGCTTCTTAATTTGTGTCCATTTTAAAATCGAGTGCCGCTTCTTGCATCACAAAAGAGAGAAGAAGAGGTGAAAATGACAAAGGTTTAAACATTAACAGCCCTTCCTGTCACCTCATGCATCGGAGCAATACAAACAGGTGGAATATTTAAAACCAGGAGGCCATTAAACCAAAGCAAACCTCAGAAACCTTGCCCACCCACACCCCCCAGCACAAAACACACCCATGAAAACCAAGCAAGGTTTTAAACATGGAGAAAATGGTTGATGGTAAGAACACTCAGTGTGCAGATAAAGCAAATACGACTTAAGGACATACATTTTAAGCTGCCAACTTGTGAACCCTCTTTGCACCAACCCTCAAATGCCTGCCTGCATAAACCATCCCGGACAAGAAATTGTCCTTTTCCCCTTTAGAAACCTGTCATAAGAAAACATCAATGACACCAGCTTTTCTAATCACTCCAGCATTTATAGAGCCTTGTTTGGCACAATAAAGAATTAATTGGACAACCGGGCCAGCCTGAGTTTTCAGATTCAGAGAGGGCGATGTTAAAGTAACTAAACTAGTGATGCGCAGGAGTGAAGCTTGGTGATCGAATTAAAAAAAAAATAATAATTGAGATTCGAGACAGGCATCCTACCTATGGTGCGCAATCAGTGAAATGAAGCAACAAGGTAGCATCGCTGGGCTAAAACACCTGTCAGCAGTTTACGGCTTATATATCGGAATCAGCTGGTGGTGTTTAAACACCGTGGTCATGCTGTATGCTTGCAGCAGTCCTGTTCTAAGCAACATAAAGAAGATGGCAGAAAAACCATGACCGTGCTACTGGGCTTGGAAACTCAGCTTCTCTTCTCAATTTTGCTATTGCCAATTCAGACCTTGGGCAAGACGTGGACTGTATGCCTCTGAGTCTGCATCTGTAAAATGAGAATATTTACAACAAATGTTTACAAAGCAGTTATGGAAAAAAACCCACACCCTAGGGACTGTTATTACGAGTAGAAAAAAGTGAGAAACAAACACTCCATGCAGCTGGTGCTGGGTTACAATTGTGTGAACGCACAGCACTGGAAGCTGTATGAGTTGGAGGGGGAGCATAGCAAGGCTTCGAAACGGGGAGAAATCATTAGCAGGCATGTGAAAAAAGGCTCACTCTTGTTTACACCCTTTGGAAATAGCATATACTTTCTTTTTCCTCCGTGAAACAGAACCGTTACAAAGACATCATGCTGGATTATTTGGCAAGTCTTCAGAGGCAGGTGTTCAACATGTAATTATCCTACAGACTCCATAAGAATGATTGCTTCATGATACACATTTATCTTTAATCTAATATAGTTTACAGAGTTGTGCTGTGTTTTTTTTTTTTTTTTTCCTCTCCTCTCCCCCCTCTGTGACAAATTACACTGTGCTTTATGGAAATGTAACATTTTGTATGAATGGCTGGGAGCAGCCATGTTGCATAGTAATGAGCAAGACAAAGTAGCTCCACTCTTATTTGCAACCGGCTCAGACCATTCCATTAGCAAATTAAAATCTGTTCAAATTTATTTACTAATATATTAGGAGAAGCTTCAGGCTAACCCCTGTTGACCTGTATTATATAGCAAACAACTGTAGCAGTGAAAATAATTAATAGAATGTATTGCACCTCCTGCTTGTTTCTCGATCACACCCTGGGGTCGGCTGTATAGTGGGTTTGCCATTTGCATTCTGTTACAAGGCCACATTTACTTAAAAATTATCAATTATATTTTGAAATTACTTCCTGTAATTGAACTCTCTTCATTCAAGGCATCCTCTATTTTAAAGCTTCTGAGAGCATGTACATGAGAACCTTTCCAAACGTAAAAGTAACTTTCTCTATTACCTGTGCATATAAAATGAATAAATATGCAACAGCAACTACTAGTTACATTATTTAAATGACACCAGTGCCATCCAGGTGGAAAGTACGGCAATAAAATTTGCATTGTCTACTGTACTATTATAATGAGCATGAAACACAACTGGTGCCCATTAAGAAGTTTAGTATGTTACTTTCATTCAGAGAAATGTGGGCTGCTAATGAGAACACAATCCTCAACATGGAGGAGTACATTTTAGATGAACAATGCTACATATCGCTGACCTCTGTTTCCCTTCATCACAAATGATCATGGTGACCCTTTCGTCCTTCGAAACAGTTACTTTTGAAGACTTAATCTAATTTTTAAAGGAGAAGACGATTATGAGACGTAATGATAAAAAAGGGTTGTGAGGACAAAACTGCAGTTTCCAATAGCACAGGCAGTGAAGTTGAGGTGCCGATAAAGTAAATGCTGGGCACAGGTACATGCTTCTTTTATATCAGTACAAATAGCTGCAGCAAAACCTTTCATATGGTGATCGGCTGGTAAGTTTTATCCCTACACAACAGCTACATTTTTTAAGAAGGAAGTCAATATGTCACTTTAACGTGTCAGTGAAATGTATTTACATATATCTGCAAGGAATCCCAGGGTTTATGTTTAGAAAAAGATTTTTAAACACTTTTATTATCATTGTTTCTATAAAAGTGAGAAAGTCTTCTCAAAAATAGCCAGAAAATCTAGTCTGATTAGGTATTTCTATTATAATACAGCCCATACATACGAATAAGGAGTTATTAGCGATTACAAATCACTGTTTCCCTCTTGTGGTCACGTTGCATGATTGCAGGCAGAAGAGAAAGAGCAGCAAGGAAATCCTGAAACGCTCCCCTTAGGAGGGACAAACTCAATATCATTTCTGCAGCATAGCACTGGAATATAAGTTATAAATTCTTAACACCTGTGTTTAAATTAGCTTAAGCAGTTTGATATTTAAGAACGAATCAACCAGAGTAAAATTGTTCTGTTCAGGAAGAAATATCTGTTTCAGTGGTTCCCAGCCTTTTTGGACCATGAGCGTTGTCAATCTTTAATATTTGTTGCAAATAATGGATGGAAAGTAATGAGCTTAATTTGTCAGCAAGGAAGGAAAAAAAAAAAAAAGCAGCCAAGAACGTCTAAACTGAGAAGAAGCAGAGATTGGAAGGGAGCAGAAGGCAGGTGTCAAGGCAAGGTGTGTCTTGGCTGGCACCGCTGACAGTCAGTCTCTTACAGAGATTTTGAGAGATAATTATACTGTAGTGATGGAAGTGAATTTCTGCTTCCACAACCGTGGAGTCTAATCCAGTGCATGGCTGTGTGTGTGAACCCAGCTCAACCGGGGAGTTCCCTTGCAGGGGAGCACAGCTTTGCTCTCACTGCAGCTGCACTGACAGAGCCCTCTCGTGGAAATACAGCACATCCTAGTAGATTTATCTACAGTCCTTTCCTTAATTATATTCAGAATGCATAATTTGCCCGTATTTATTGATACTATATCAGTTTTACATGCCGCGTTGGACCGTTACATCAGCTGGCGCACAGTATTTCTTGTATCATGCACAGCTATTCTAACCAGACCTTGCTTGTTTAGATGCAATGTTACAAATCTCACTGCCAGCAGCCAGGTCTTTATTTGTAAAAAGGAGAAGAACAACGACCAAAAAAAAAAAAAAAAAAAAAAGGGGGGGTTACGATACAACATGTTGTTGTTGTTCTTCTCTATTAAGTATTCAGCTAACCAAGAAGTAACAATTAGCAGCAGGAGAAAAGGCAGTCATCACATAATTACAGTGCCCAAGGTCTTATCTGGAGAGAAGTGAAACCAACAGTGATATGTCCCTTAATTTCAGGAGTCTCAGTCGAGTTCTATTGTGTTAACTTATTTACATGGCAGTCTTCACCTTTCCAAAATGGCAAACACAGATAATTATTTACTTGTCATTAGTATTATTATTGTGTTTGAACTTGTTATAATAGTTTCTTTAAACAAAGCCTGTGAGGTTCAGTGTTTTGTTTTGAAGTGGAAAGGTGAGAGAAGGAAGGTTAGAAATAAAGGAAGAAACGTATTACTTACAGCACAGATTAATTCAGCATTTAGGCTCCTCCGCAGGAAAGATAACCACGAGAAGCTGTTATTAAGGAATCATTCCCTCTGGAAGCTCTACAAGCTCTAACTTCTTGTGTTAATGATCACTCAGAATACTACTAGCAAGATCGTTTCCCTGCTCGAGGATTTGATCACACTGTCCTAGAAGAGCAGCCAAAATGTGTTCCTCTTCACTTTAGCGGATACAAACCTTGTTCTTCCCTGATTTCAGATCGGGGTGTTCTGCATCTCTGCTAGAACTGTGCCATAAAGAAGAGTATTTCATCAATCATTCCCTTCATAGCTTCAATGACTGCATACATCTAATGTTAACCTTTAAGCTTAAGCTATTTACAGCGTGTTTGTGGGTTTGTTTGTGAGATTTTTTGTGTGGTGTTTAACTGTTTGGGGTTTTTTTAAATTTTCTGGCCACTTCCTATGTAAGAAGCACCTAACTCTACTATCTTTTTTTACCTAGAGTATAACTTAGCAGTTTACTTTAACAGGAGCCGGTTCTGGGTGATTTTGATTTCAGCTCACACAGGTATAGATATCTGAGATTTATGGTTTGATTCAATGAGGCTTGCTGCTGGATTTCAGCCTAGAACATTTGTTCATTATCCTAGACTTTTTGCAGCTGATGATCCAAAAACATACCCTAAGCACTAAATCCTGGTTAATTAAGTGAAGCCAGGCATGAGAAAATTATTTTGCTCATTATCAGAGATGCAGAATTAAGGTAAGAAGATTCCCCACAGCGTTTAATTCCTGTAATAAAATAGAAATGGAAGAAAAAAAAAGGGGAAAAAAAGCCTTAGCTATATATCAGATATACCTTGGCCCTTCTCTGACACCCCATTTGGCCAGTTCGGTTTCATATTTCAAGCTGTATTTTCTTGCTTACATATATTATTCTGTTTATGAGAAGCAAAATCCATTAGAAATTTAGTAAGCTTCAGCTCTAGCTCAAGATAATTGATTTTTTTCTCTTCTTATAAAGATTTGCTTGCATCCAGCTGGGCCACTGTTGAGCTACCATATACTTGATCACCACAGCTCTGAAAGTCTCTCCTAATGAGAGCACACGTCTTTATAGAGGCACCTCCAAATCCTGTGCACTTTAAATACTACTTTTGCAACACAGACTTGAAGCCAGACAAATTAAATCTGAAGTTAAATGGACATCAGTTTGTGATGGACATAAATTATCATCTGAGGCCAAGTTACAGGCAAGCATCCTACTCCTCCTGAATAATAAACAGAATAATTGTAGCGACAGGACTTTTCTTAATGTAAAGTTGCAATTGAAAGTCCCTAAATCACACGACTCCGGGCATATGCCACCATATCCAACTATGCTCCATCATACATAGTGCCTTCAAACAACTGAATGCACATCTGTGCTATTAAATATCTAAAGTTACCAACTCTTAAAAAGGTAGAGGTTCTCAATCTTAAAAATGCCCAGTTATAAATTAACAGCTTGTTGTGCACATTGTATTAGAATCAACTGATCATATCTCAGGGCTGCAATTTAATTGATATTTATTTTCATTCGAAGGAGCTGCAGCATGGTATAGCCATATGCACATCAACAGTACTGTCTTTTGGGCCTTATTAGAAACGCTGGCTTTGCATTCTTGGCAGAGTGCCAAACCATCCCTTATAATTTCAGCTCTTGAGCACAGTATTTTTAGTGCTCCAGAGACAAACTATCTTCCATTTTCTGTAATAAGGACAGTAAGAAGCTACAGAGTGAGTTAAGTTTACATAGCATAAGGAAGATATTGTATACACATCACTCCGATTAATAGTAATGACAGAAGTTTTATTTTTTTTAACTACCACAGAAGTCTATATTCGCTTCACCTTCCTTGGTGTGATATAGTACTTTTGCTAGAGAGCTTACTATCTTATTTCTATTCAAACAAAACCAATTCCAGGGTATAGTTGCTGTGTCAAGTTGTATTTTGGCAGACTGTATTAGCTAGATGTCACAGGTCATGGGAACAAGTCAATACTATAGGGAAAAGCAAGAACACGGGACAAGTGAGTGCACACTTCAGTTTGAAGAGATGATAAAAAGGCTGTGGATTCCCTGCAATAGAAAAAAATTCTTTTCTACTTCCTGAACAAAGTAACTTGTTTTGGGCAGAGATAATACTGTTCGTAGCTCATCATATGTAAATTCAAATGCTTTGCTTCAGATTTGCACCAGATGATGAGCAGTTTCAGAACGTTTTTTGCAAGTAACCTTTGTCTTCCTGCTTGCAAACTGCCTTATTTGAATGTTGTCACGTGAATTAATGATATAGAAGTAACACATTAATTTACAACACAACCAGCTTTGTTGCAGATGTATGAAAACAAAGACATTACTCTAAGAGTAGAGGAATGTTCTATATAATATTACAAAATATTACTAGGTAGAAACAATTAAACTAAAAACATGGCTGTGATATATGATGCTGTGTCTGTTATCCCAGTTTTATCTCTTGATACATCTCATGTTTTCTCTGGCCCACCGCAAGCTCATTGGTCATATATCACCTGTTTCAACCACACGCTATAGAACAACGTCTAGCCCTGGCCTAAGGTCTGGGTTTCCCCGTGTAGGATGATGAACAGGCAAACAGGAATCCTCTCCTAAAGAAATGAACATAATCCTTAACCGATTTAAAATGTGACTCTGATAATTCACAAATATGCCACTAGATGGCAAGTTCTGATTGCTTTAGGCATCTCGTACTCAACTGTAGCAAGGCAGTCAATAGGAACAACCAAATTACAACCACCGGGATGGGGAAGGTGCGCTTACAAAAACCATTTATGAAATCTAATGTTCCCTTTCTCAAGGCTGAAAATGGCCTTGAAACTATTTCCTTTCTCTGTCTTTAAACTTGGTAGGGTTCTCTGACACACAAAGGCTTCTTCCCTGAGTAGTTTCTGTTTTGTTTGTTTTAAATGACAGAAACAAAGAAAATTGAGAGCATTTCCTCTGTTTCCTAAATAGATTCTAAAATAGAAATTAAATTCTTAAATATATTCTAAATAGCTTGGAAACGAATGGTTAAATTAGCAACTCATGAACATATGTTTATTATTTCTTCCTATGGAAGGATTCATGAGTCAAAAGCTAGAGACAACAATTGTGTTCAAGAGTAGAAATGCAAGAATATACCTACCTCTCCATTGCCATTCCTTGTCTGATTCTTATACCGTCATTTTTGCCAGTGGAGGAAATCTGTTCAGTTTTGGCCATTTCTGAAATGATGACACAGCAGGTAAAATGCTTTAGGATTTAAGAAAAAAAAGCCATATAAAAAAGTGAGTTACTATAACTATTGAATAAAGACCATTTTTATAAATCACATAGAGCTAATATTTCAACAGGAAATGGGCTAGATTCTCTCCTTATCAAGGCAAGGCTTGATTGAAACAGGTAAAGTCAGTTTAACAAACAATATAAGTATCAAGACAAAATTGCTTGGTAGGTAAGAAATGTGTATAAACAGCAAAGAAAAATAAAGTAGATTTTTAAGAATTTCTATACAAAGATCTTCTTTCGACAAATGGAATTTGGGGCAGAATTATCAAAACTTCTTAGCTTACACCCAGTCAGCAAATGCGCTCCTAGCTTTCTGAAATTCTGTTCCGATTCTTGATCCACAAGAGATACTGAGGGAAATGGTAAGTGGTATATGCCTTTTTTAAAAACAAACAAACAACAACAAAAGAAAAACACCCCAGCCCCAAAACACCAAACCAAAACAAATGACCTCTGCTGTATTTATTTCAAAATTCTGATCCTGAATTCCTTTGTTTAAAAATAAAATTAGAGGAAGGAAACCTTTCTAATAGTCTTAGAAAGGAAGCATTATTCTTTCAGTGTAAAGACACCCTTTGAATGTCTGAACTATGAAGAAAAGAAAATCCTTTTTGCAAGATGAAATCTTTTTGCTCTTCTGGTTGCCATCAACAACAAACCCCAGAAGATAATGCTTTTTATTTCTTCTCCTAAAATCTTGTCTCTGTGAGATTGTTAAAAAGTCAGGAAGACTGATGGAGAGAGGTGGCAATAGATGCTAAGTCAAGCACTGGGTTGTCCTGCATGAAATAAATCCAAACTAAGTGCTTTGCTACCACTACATGCTAAAACAGGTACTAAACAAATATTTATGTTGCACTGAATTACACATAGCCACACTTATCTGTACAAAAAGACCAGCAATGCTACCAAATCAAAATTCTCTAACCGTACAGTATCTCGAGTAAGGCGATGGTCAGATTCAGAACACTGACTTGCACAAGCAGCTCTCATTTATTTGCTTTTGCACATTGCAAAGTCCTGTTTTGTGGCCTTACTGGTGGTTTCAACAAAAGTTGATTGAACACAAGTCAATTCAATTCCCCAGAACAGCACAATGCAGAAATCGCCTCCATGGACGACTCACCTACTGCACCGGCAGTGAGGTTTCTGTTGGACGGACATGAGAACTAGAAGAGCATAAGGTTCAGCCTCTCTACTGGTCCCAGATGGCAGAATAAGACCATGCATTTTGTTGATCCCTTTCATAGATGGGTGAATTTTCTTCTGCTACGATGTTCCTGACAACTCTAGAAAAATACACTTTGTGGCCATGTTACACACGGACATCTGCAGTTTGATTGTCTGTCGCTGGGATTAAATCTGTCCAAACTGAGTACACAAACCCATCCTTTTGTTAGTTTTGGACATTACATTTTCTCTGAAAAATTCACTCAGTTTATTGGAACAAAGAAATATATGCAGAAGCTGTTCAATGCATGGAGATGCTCTGCCTAACAGGAATCACGCAGTTTTGCAGAAAATTGTATACTTGTTTGGGAATCATCCCTAAGAGCTACATGCTACAGAGCATAGGCCACATTCCTCTACAATAACACATGAAAAAAATAGCTATGCATGTCAAAAGGGCATGTTTTTATTTATATACGTAAAAAAAAAAAAACCACAACATATTAAACAATGAAACCAATCACAAAGTGAAACAAGACGAAAAGTCATTGGATTAAAAAAAAATATCCAACAGTTCAATCAGCAAAGTTAAGGCAAGATGCCTGTGAATGAATTTAAGGATGAGGTCAAGAAAACTTCATGACTAAAAGCACTTGAAGGCATGAAGGCTGTGAAGGAAAAAAGTTTCTCGTTCAAGCACTCAGGCCAGTATGGAAAATAGTCCTTATATACAAATAAATAAAACAGAAGTAAAGCATGCATACATCATCTCCCAGAGAAGTCTAGAGAAAGCAATAATAGGAAACATTAAATCACTTTTATTTACTTCAATGGTTGTTAGTGACACCTGAGTGAAGTACCAAATTCTATTAAAAAAATCCTAATTTACCTTATGTAATAAAATACTGATGTAAGGAATGCTACTCATGAATTCATTTTAGCTGGAGAATTCAACTTCTTTCTAATAGTCAGACAGTTCACCATAACTTTACTCTTCAATGTTTTTAACAGTCTGAAAGCTCATTTCAGTTTCTAATTATTCAAGAGATTGTTAAAAAATAACATCATAAATTTCTACAAAAGTAGCTGAATTTCTCTTTCAGTTATTGGTTAATATAACGCCCTCTCCAACATCAAAACTCTCCAACATCGAAATAGGGATTCCATCAGGAAAGCAGACGATGAAGTACAGTTCAGTCATGAAGACCTGAACTAACATTTGTAAACCTGAATTCAAGACTCTGTTGCCAGACTATCATGGGCTGGTGCTAGACCTCTTGTGCCCAAATCCTTCACCTACAGAAAGGAAGCAGTTGTATTGCTCTATTTCAAAGATGCACAAATACCACTGTTGATAGAAAAGGCAATGAAGGAGAGAGTACATGTAAAAATTTGGAAAGAGCAAGTGTCCAGGCTAAGAATCAAGAGCGAAAACCTGATTACATTAAAGCCTCGGGGAATTCTGCCTTCAACTCTAAGGCTTTCAAGCTCTTGTTTGTCTGTAGTCTGAACGACCTGTCTCAGAGTTTACCCCTGCCCATGTCTGCTACATTTTCCTCAGATAACTTCTCTGCAGTATATCATATCTGTTAGGATGCATTAGCATTTAACAATGAGAGCGCCCCTCAAACTGCTGAAACCACGCACCTGTAGCAAGGAATAACATTTTCCATGCTCTGTGAATTTGAGTGACAGACAGTATCATGGTACAATGCATCTGTTCATGAACATTTCCATCATTTATATCCAACCCTTCATCTTGCAGCAACAGTTAACTGACACAGTGACTGAACAGTAATACTGTGTGACAGTGACAAGCAGCAATAACCAGTCTGCTGAGAACCTTTCCCACGTGCACTTCTATGCTTGTTTAAAGACCATCATGAACAACACTAGATCTTCAGTATAACTCTGTTGCTGGTAGCTTATCTGAGATAAACCTCGAAGGCCAAATAGAAGTAAATCAGCAGAGAACATAAGTCTGGTTCTGGAAAAAATAGAGGTGTCTTTCTGGCATTATTAAAATCCATGATAACTATCAAATCAACTTCGACAGAACCAGGATTTTACTACAGTGCTTCACCTCAAATGTCTTAAGACATCAACTACTTAGAGGAGAAAGTTGAGGTGTCAGTGGTCTGTTCAGCTTACTGTGAAGAGACAGGATAAGTTAGGAGAGTATGGACTTTAAATTGCTAAAGAAGATACAAGTATTAACTTATTCATGATTTGCCACCTCCTTGCTTCCTTCTATTCTTGTTTCTATTTACAGCATGAAATGCTGCATTTTTCTGTGTTTATATACTTATAATATACATTCATAGAAATTAACACATGCAAGCCCTTTTTCTATGGATATCTGAATAGGGTGCAGTTAGGTTCAGTTAACCAGTTCTCTCTGCTCAAACACTGATGTTCTGAAGGATACCAGAAACCAAGTCTGACCCTGACAGCTGCCAGGACAGTGGGAAAAGCCTGGTCCAAAGGGGAATAAACCCACTTGCCGTGTGCTCTTCTAAAATCCTGGTGGAACACCAGAGCTTATTTTGCTGCCTTTTCTATTCTTACCACTAAGGATAAACACCACCCAAAGAAGCTGGTCTGTATCCCACTGGACGTGTACTGTGCTGAAGCTAATGTAGGACTTGAGTTGACTAAAAAGATTTCCACGTATTTTATCTGCACATCTATTACAGTTCTGGTTTAAGATTTGTGACAATTATTCAATATTTAATATGTAAAAAGGTGATAATTTTCCCACACTGATCTATTTGGTTTATATCACTTGAATAAAAACCACACAGTTCAAGCTTCTGTTGCCTGGGCTTGCTTTAAAGTGAGAAAAATCAAGAGATATTTGTATCAAAATCTGTGTGCATATGAAACAAAAATCAACATTAAAAAGTCTGAATTATTAATGTCTGCAAAGTATGAGAAAATAACTGGAGCACAGCTGTCTGAACAATAAAGACGTGACTAACAAGAATGGAATTATTTACCAATAAACTGATAAGCAATCTATAATGAAGGCATGAACTCTACACATGCCCAGTTTTGCCAGAAAGATTCATAGTGGCCAATTAATGCAACATATAGGCTAACATAATACTTTTTGGTTTAAGACAACTCTGTTATTCTCTTCTTAGAGTAAAAGTAATGGAAAATTTTTATTAAAGTCTGGTTTCTTATCCCATACCCATACTACTGTAAAGAATTCAATCATTGTTTATTATTATAAACCAAAACAGAAAACCTGTGAGATAAGAATAGAAAACAAAGAAATAAAGCTGGAGTTTATATCACATTTGTGCTGAAAAGGATGTGTGATGACAAAATTTATATATAAAAAAAAATCACTCCCATATCCTACTTAACGATTACAGTGAGAAGTGCATGTCTTACAACCTTATTGCCCTATACAGATGTTTTATATTTAAAATACTCTGTACTCTTCCATTTTCTGCATTAGTCATTCGTAGTGTTATTTAGTTACGAGAATCAAAAAGTTTTCTGTACAGATAGTATTACAGAAACTGTAGCTATATTTAAGGCTTTTGCAATTAAAGACATTTAATCCCAAATACTAAGAAAAGTTCCCTCAAGACCATTAACTTTAAAATTTGTTTACAACTGTTGAATAGAATTTGAAGATGCTAACTTTCAACCCTGGAAAAAACCCTCACTCTTTAATTTAAATTAAACTTTCATGGATTTAAAATCCAATTTAAATATTCATGACAAATAGACTTCTTATTTAGGGAGAAATGCATGCATTAGAAAGCATACTGATTCAATTCAATGTAGTTTTAACAGAAACAGGTAAGCACTTGGTCAGTGGCCAGTAAGAATCTGTTCTAATTTACATTAAAACCACATCTTCTCTTTGAACTCAAGGCCTATCTCACTTAACTTTGTGTTGCTTGACATAAATAATTTTAGTATTGTTATGCCACTGCTGATGTCTTTCAGCAGAATCATCACATTTTCTCACACAGGGTTTACAAAATTAATGTTAAAAAAGACATATGCAAAACAGTGAAGAAAAAGATTTATTTCTTGCTATATAATTCATTATTAAATCATCCATTTTAAACTATCAGTAATTGCTTACTTGAAGTTCTTGATTCAGAAATCTCTCTTGCTTTTTCAGAAAGCCTGGTTTAACACGAGACTTGCAGATAACAGATGTTTCAAAATAAGAAATTCAACACGTTGCTTTTCAGTCACAGCCACGCAGCATGTGAACCACGTCGACCAGTTCAAAATCCACCTGAGCATGTGAATACAGTGTCAATCATATAGGAGAAATAGCCTGACACCCCAAAAAGTGGTTTGTCAAAAAAGAAATTCAAGCCAAGAAACACTTCAGAGTCATCACTCAAGTCAGCAGAGCAGCCTTAACTGGTTGAACATAGATTTGCACCTGATCCCTTGGGTTGGGGATGCTTATCAGCCCAAGAGAGTGACATGGACTTCTACTCAGCAGAAAGAATCAGAAAACGGCAGATCTCTGTGTCATTTTCTCATTTACGTCCAAACATTCTGCATCCAGAAACAGCTGGGAAGTAAATAGTAAGTGTTCTAGTTTTGAGATACATGTACTATTTTTAAAGTGCTTTTGCCAGATGGAGGTAAAATACACCGTGCGGAATGTTTTTTATTTCTTGAAGCTGAACTCCATATCTCGTTCTGGTATTTATCTTACAGTTACATACATTATTCCTTCAACAAGAGAAAGCTAGTATAAAAGAGAAAACAAAATGCAGTAAGAACTCTGGTCTGGTAACCAGCAGAAGGGTAACACTGTGCAATGGCAGAGTACACTTGAGCGGTGGTACATTTCCAAACAGGCTTCCAGGATACTCGAAGATGTGAAGATTAAAAACAAACAAACCAACCAAAACCAAAAACCACTAATGACATTTCGAAAGGGGAAGAACATACTTAATCCTCTGATTTCAATAAGGTTTTTGTCCTTACATATCTACAAAATAAAGTCTTCATAAAAAGAAATCCTAGGATGTGTTACTGAGATCTCTTTTTGCCTAAGAAGGAAGAGGAAATCACAATTAGTCAACTGGTCCCAAACCAGACATAGCTTAGTAGTTCAGACTTTGAAATGATTAGTATACACATTTTCTATCATCCAGAAGTTGAGAATTATTTCATTAAAATGCTTAGAAACACCACTATTTTTATCAATCTATAATGGCTCTGATCTTTTTGTGATAATGGAAACAAAATGAACCTAATTAACAGTCATCTAATGATCATTAATAACGGTGTCAGGTACATAAAGACATCTAGCTGGCTCTCACTTTTAGGAACATAACCATCACCATCATGACATGTAAATTATGCATGTGGTCATTTTACAAAAGACTAAAACTCCTGGAGAATGATCAGATTCAGAGTTTGGAGGCTGTTACATTGCCCGCCCCCAGCTTGATGATGGAGGTGCCTGGGATAATGTTTCCGAGTCAGAGAAGCAATAAGAAAATCATGCATAGTTAGAGAGAGCTTCCAGGAGAAAGTGAAATCCAGACCTTGTAATATCCAACTAATGCTTCATTAACTCCTGGCATCATATTTTCTTAAGATTAAATTGAGCTTTTGTCTTTCCAAACTCTTGGGACCTAGTTCACTTAAAGATACTCACAAATCAACCAGCAATATGCAGAAGACTAGAAAGCCCTCTGGGCAGTTAATTCAAGTGATTCCCACTTTAACTCTGAAGGGGTGGAGTTAAAGCAGAAGATCAAGAGGTTAAAATAGTTGAGTAACCTTTGAAGAAAGCTTTTCAAATGCAAACCTCATACAATTTTCATACCTATTACACTGTTCAGTCCTGAAATGGATTTTTAATTCATCTAGAAATTTCTCATACAACACAAGAGGGCTCCTGGGCTAACCTTTTGTCATTTTAGGGGTTAAAGCTTTTTGCAGACATCTGTTCAAGAGTACCAGCCGCAGCACTATGGGGTAGCACAATATACACAGCACCGCTCCACCAGACTGCAGCGAGGGGAAGGAGGGAGGGAGGAATAAGGTGGGAACTGAGCTGACACTTTGGTTCAAATCATAATGTCTGTTACATCTGATCCTTTCTCATTGTTCCAATTTTGGAAAAAAAAAAAAGACTAAAGAAAAATAATTTCTACTGGCAAATCTCGGGTCAAAGAAATGAGTAAACCACCACTAAACATTACTATCCCAAAAGGATGGATACAGAGGCCTCCTTTACATTTCCAGGCTGAGAATTTGTATCAGAAGTGATCACTGTGATTTGCTTGGGTTTTTTGTTTGAATGTGTTTTTTTTTTTTTTTTTTTTTTTAAAGAAAGTCTTGATCTGGCTTTTTCATAAAACATATGGTTAGAATTCACTTTAATAAATGATAAAATATTGAGATTATTCACTTCCTTAATGGCCGCAGTGTACAGGCAGTGCACACCTCTGGACGTGTTTTACTTGTAGGCTTTGCCATGCACTTCAAGCCCCTTGAAAGTCCTGGGGAAAGATTTATTGGGATACAGCTTCCATTAGGCTGACACACAGCAATGCAGTACAGGGAAGACTAACCGGAACCTTCCTGAAGTTTAAACTTGTCTGCTTAGAAATTTCTTCCAAAACCGTTCTGAAAAGCTCTTGTTTTTGCATCATATAGTTTATCACTTCTCTATCTATGCAAAGAACAGATTCCATCAATCTTTAGACAATCACAGTCTATGGCTAGAAGGAAGAAATGGATCTCAAATGTATTGTGTGACAGGGCTTTAAAGATGTGCTCTATATTTGAATATGCAAATGGTGATTTTATTTGGGCAATAATATGTGTAAATACACATCCAGAAAAAGACCGTGTTTAACAGATTTAACAGACTAATTACTGGCAGATTTAATAGATATTAAGAATAAATAAATCCTTGAATATGTTAAAATACCAAGTTGCCTTTTTTCTTTTGAACTGCAAACTGAGATTAAATATTGGAATTTAGCTCTGTCTTTATTCAGACACAGAAACACATTTCAATTCCCATTTATATAAACATTTACTTTCAACAGAATTCCTCTAAACACCCTAATCTCACCAATTCAAAAACTGAGAGGACATCGTAATTTGTTTTCCCAGAAGAAACTTAGACCTGGTGAATGTGTTAAGAGACGAAGTTTTACATATTTTTCAACAAATGAAAGGAAACAGTTTTATTTGCAAACTGGTTTTTGTCCCACTCGGACACAGTGACAATTACTTCATAAATCAGTAATTCCTGCTTTGTTTTACACAGTATGTTAAGAATGCAAAGAAAATTGTCACGCATGTTATCTGTTAGTACCAAAATGAAACACAGTTTTTAATAGTGTGTGAACACAGAATGGTAACAGGGCACTCAAAATGAAGTAATGGGGCTGGACTTCCACATCAGGAGCCCTGCCTTGTTTCCAAAGGCACTGTACCACGTAAAATTCAATAAGGCAGAACTTGACTTGATTGCAGAGCCATCCAGTCAAACTCACAATGTCTTATAACAGAAGCAGAGACAGTACCAAATCACCACAGCGTGCAAGGATAATAAAATATATTTGCATTCAGCTGGAACTGTTGGAGAAAAGCTGACAAGCCTACACAAAAATGCGTCAAGCTTTATCTTGTAGTTTTGATGGAACCCTTATGCAATAATTTCACAGATGAATTATGTTCCCTGCTAGATTCACTATGGCAGGTTGAGCACACAGTGCTCCCTTCTTGGGTAGGCAGAAAAACAAAACAACAAGCTAGTTTAGGGCATTTGTGTCACACATCCTTGTGCTCTTTGAGAAGGTGTCTGAATGTATGTACATACATGTATTTCAAGTTATTATGGGTCATACTTTATTCTGTGACATAAGTCTCGTTCTCTGCACAGAAAATGACAGTGATTCAATTTCATATTATCAGCTTAAACCAACAGCCCTCAAAATCAACTTTTCTTTGTTTCAGTTATATAGATAGTAAACTAAAAATCCTGTAACAACTACAGCAATTGCTGACATTGAAGAGCAGCACTATGAAAAATGTCTAATATATTTCTAGTTTATCTGAAAGCTGGAAGAAATGACAAGAGGTATCACCCTAGAATAAATGGGTTCCCCATGGTCAGCAGCAAGACTTATTTGGGACCACTGCTGACTACAAATAATTACTTAGACTAGAGTTATTCAGTGATGTTGAAATGTATTTTCATCATAAGCGACAAAAAGGTTAACCTCATTAACTTTCGTACAATAAATATCTGAAACAAGTGTTGTGGCAGAGTTGAACAGAGGAACATTCAGAACATATGAGCTAAACTGAATCTCCTTTACCAACACTTAACACATGAACAATTATGTCATACTGGAATTCCTTCAAAATCCCTCAGGTTAAAATGGCACACAAGCTAAAATGGTCTTAACTACTTGCAGAAAACCACACTGTTCCAAGCACTGTATTATCAACTCAAACACTTAAAACTGTAAAGAAATGATATACAGACATAACACCATTTTCAGAATAGAAAGAACTGTTGTCAATATAAAACTTGTAAGTGACTTCAATAAGTACTAGGTCAGACCCGACAGCACCTGATCACATCTGTAATACAGGGCATAAAAAAAAAAATCTGTATGAACTAACCCACAAATAAAACAAGCGATACTCGAGTATGATAATGAAAGCAGAACTGGTTGCAAGAAAGATGCATACAGTAAAGCATAAAGAAAAACACGCAAAGCTTGTGTTTTAATGCTATATAATTAATACTATGTTCAGCATGGCATTAGTATTGATAAAATATTTGCCAAGGGAGTGTAAAACAGTGATAACCTGCATTTACAAGAGTAAAATATTCAAGGGGCAGAATTCTGTATCACCTCTGGAAACTGTAGAAGTGTGTCAGGGTTATAGAGGGCAATGAGAAAACAGTTGAGGTTATTAATCCTACAAAGTAAGTGTGCCTGAAGGATTTGCAAATTCCTTGTCTTGTGATATGAAATAAAGTATTTTTGTCCCTGGGTCAGATTTGATTAAAAAAACCCCACCACCATCAAAAAGCACACAAACAAAAACCTATTAAATATTCTCTGAAGAATTGTAATTGATTTTAAAGAATGGTAAAATGTAATTATGATGCTTTGAGTACACAGCATCTCAACAGCCAGATCATGAAAGATGGTATAAATATACATTTTAAATTTTGCACACTTGCAGAAGCCAGAGCATCTTGGGTGAAATTGTAAAGAAATCTTAAAGTAGGCAGGATATTGCCAAATATTTGAACAATCCTCCCTGTTGAAAACCAAGGTCATCTTTCTGTCTGATTGCTCCTGCATGATCAGGCATAGAAGATTTGACCCAGGAAGTTTTAGCCGCTAGAGCAAAACCCCAAATGTTTTATATTTCCCTGCATCACGCATCCTCACTAATTTTTTTTTTTAAACACTGTATTTGTGCAGTAGAACCTTTCAGTTTAGGACTCTGGATACATCTATAACACAAAGAACAATAAGTTTTAGCATCAGTTATCAAATTCTTATTAAATATGTAAGATTCAAAATTCAGCAGAGACAAGTCTTCCGTTTGTCAGAAATCAATATCCAATTTACTCAAGCAACACTTCAGAAGCAGAATTCATTGGAAGTTATCACTACAGTGCGTACCTGTGTTAGCTCATTCAGAGCCTGTAACTCAAAAATGTATTTTAAGGATATGTTGTGCAGTAGAAAATAATACATACAAATGAGCTCACTACGAATAGCCAATACTTTCCTTGAAACAACAGGAATATTTCTTTCCATTAGCAACTCTCACCTCATAGAGATCATTTCGTCTATACGTTAATTACAGTGCCCTTTGTGGAAATGAATTCAGACTTCACGTGCTCTGGGGCAGGGAGTGCATACTTTTCCACTCAAAATAATTTGGCAACTGTGGCACGTCACTGCAATATAAGCAAGTGTGGGATAGCATTTGTATTCAGACACACCTAAGAACATGTATGACTTCTCAAAGTCCTTGGTTCTAGAAACTGTTGGGAATACCTGCGTTTGATATTCCCTATCTCTTTGGTTACACCATTAGTTTGAAACAAGAGACCAAAGAGCTGGAGAAAAGTTTGCTGCTTCCCTGTAAGTTAATTTTTGATTTGTTGCAAGACAGATCATCAGATATTGGTATGTACTTTACAAACTGCAAACAGTACAAAGACCATTGAAATGGTTCAGCTGGAAGTTTCCCTACTGTTGGGGAATCCATCTGTAGCATAAAACTTTATACAATCCCAACCTCCCACCATTTATGAGGCTGTTGGAGATGGCCCAAAATTTGGAAGATGACTAGTCATGCAACACTTCAGTCCTAGAGACACATGATAAATAGACTCAGCACCAGCTCGAATTTAAAGCTGTGAAGTGACTACCTGCTACTAATTCTAAGTAGTAGTTTTAAATATACTGCACATTATCACAAACATTTCACCACATGGCTAACTCTGAGTCAAGCCCTTTTTCAGTTTCAGGAATGAAATTATCTATGTTGATGACTGCATTTAACCATACAAAAATCTATCAGTAGCTTCCAAATGGATTATGAACGTCTTAGTAGATTTTTATTACCCATCATCAGTTATTTCCAGAGTAAACTGCAATGATGCAATCTCAGTTAATATAAAGCAACCATGACTCCTCAAATTAAACTTACCAATACCCAGAGAAGAACTTAGAATTTCTATAAATTGATGCTTGAGTATGTTTTCTCTTGAAGACAGAAAATCATAACCACTATTAGCCACAAGATGACACTTTAGGACTACTGGAAAGAGATTTTTCACCTTCACAGAATAAAATCATTTTGACACTGGAATGAACTGGGACAATTATTAAGCACACAGCAAGGGGGAAATTGGTTTAAGTCTTTTCTGAAGGAGATTGTTTGCTTGGCTGCTAAAAGCCTGGCAGCCAAGTGGTGTATTGACCTGTAAAAGGAAAGAAACTCAAAATTCTTATTGATGGGTCTACCTTCCTGTTATCCAAGCTATAAACCAAATTTATTTATGGAGATGAAAACCAAATCAGAACAGGCTTGCATTTGCAGTCAGAACACCCCTGAACTAGACACATAGAAGTGGCAACATGAAATAAATGTCTGTGTGTGGTGGGAAATAAACCATACATCCAGTAAGTCTATAGATCACTGAACTTGTTCCAGTAACTGTTCTCTAATATGCTTCAAATGAAAGAAACTGAGGGGACATCATTTTACAATGTGCTCAGTGGACAGCTCTGCAACAAGCTGTACAATCAGTATTGCATTCTAACAGTGGAGTTATTAGAAAATTCTTATTCAATACTGAACAGTCTTTCTAGAAAATTACCAATTCTTAGTAAATCTTTGATATAACAATTTGATTTAAACCCCAACCTTTCTATAACAAAGATATTGCCATAGATATTGAACACAAAAATACAGACACTTCAGAACAAAAAACCCACCTGAGAACACTCCCGTGATTCTTTTTCATGTCTCTTCCAGACCTTTAAATACTTTCCCTAAATTATGTTGCTCAAAATGCCAACAACAGGCAAAACTTTATACACTTGAAATAAGATGCTTTGCTCATGATGTTTAAAACAAGTGCACCAGCCTCCTTTGTGAACGGGAAATGTGGTAGGGGCAGTGATGCAAACTGAGCCGGAGATCACCCAGCTCTGCCCTGGCCTGACAAGTGATCCTGGAGCACATTAGTTGCCTTAACTGGAAAAGTCAGCTACTGGGTGACCCTGTGTATCTCCTTGAAAAAGAGATGGAGATGATTTTCCTGTTTGTTCATCTCCTACTTTCTACCGATTTGATTGCCCTGCTGAGATAGGTAAAGAAATAGAACTTAGGGCGTTCTTGGGTATCATTGTACTGCATTAGAAAGTACAGTGCAAACATATCCCAAGCATTTTTCCTGAAGCCCCAGCACCTGTAAGTCAGCAGTATGTAAAGTAAGTAGTCAATGCTTCGCTTTTTAGAAACCTGAGCGTTCATAAAAAAAAGCAAACACACTCAACAATAATTTTCTTTGGTATGGAGGAAAGTCTAAAAACATAGCAATACCATTTATTATCTATAAATTTGACAGATATTACTAGATTTTAAGACTTTTTTTTTTGCTGTTAGTTTTAGTGCATTCCGATCTACTGGAAAAGTTTCCTTTCCATTCCGATTTCATCCTTCTTCATTCAACAGCTACTGATTTTCTTTTTCATCCAATTTCCTACAGGGAATAGGTTATCATGGCAGACTCTTGTTTATTCGTGTATGTACCTTTGTATTATTAATAACCTCTGGGAAGAGCGTTTGTTACTTGAGCTCCCTCTGCTGGCTCTCCAGCAGCAGAAACATAACAAAGGTTTTTCTCTTGCATTTGCTTTTTATTAGGCTTGGAGCTGTAAAACTGCTGTTGCCAAAGCCAGAGAGCACTTCCTCCACAACGCGAATGCAGAGGACTCAGAATACTAATGCAATAAAGAACCTGCTGGAACTAGGGACACTAGTATCATGTATAAAATATTACTTAGGTCGGTCTGTGCTTACTGCCTTCCACGCTCAGCTTCAGGCAACACACCCACAAGTTGAGAAAAGCATTTCCTTCCATGATTAGTCTTCCATTCTAGGTTTCTTATCAGGCTAGTCCAATCTCATTCTACTCAGCTGTTCAGCACCCAAGCTTATGGTAAAATCAAGAGTCTCTAATTTGCAAAAAGTCCATTTTCAAAGCTGGATCTAATAAGTTACTGCAAAAATTCTAAAAGGCTTCCAAAACATACATTCCTGCAGAAATGAGGACTAATATCCTTCTCCATTCAAGTCCTTAGTAGAATGCCAGTGTAATTTTTAAAAGATCAAAATTTGATCATAATAAGCACTTCGAAATGACGATTCTTTTTGCTATAATGTATTTTGTTGGAAAGACAAATTAGTTGCTTGCTCTTCATTGCAATCTCAAAAGCATCCCTTGTCTTCACCCCAGGAAGACACTAATGCATTAAACACTTTCCTTGTTTTGAAAGCAAGGAGACAAGCAAGTAAATAACTCCCCTTGCGAAGTCAAGCAAAAATTCTCATCCTACGCTTTAGTCATCTATTCATTAGTAAAGCATATCAAAACCTATGAGTTTGAAATACTTTTTTTTTTTACTAATAAAACTTTTAAATCAAGCTGTGGACACAAATTTTGCTACAAATTATGATCACTACAATTACTTTCTAATTTCTAGATGTTCAGTTTTTCAGAAAAGGTCACCTATCAACTTTCCCTTTGCAGGCTGTCACTGACACAGCTAAAAAAAAAAAACCACAACGTTCAAGTTGGTCCTTACATGTAGTAAAAGGGTATTAGGAAGAATAAACCCATAAGAAGAATGATAATTGTGTGGAATACCTTGTAGACCAAATCCTTATAAATTTTATATGTTGTAATGAGTGATGTTAATAACGAAAATAGTAATTGTCTTGATTTGTAATTTATTTTTTTGCATGATGGTAGTCCAATCACTTATATGAGACTCTCATTCAAGAGTAACAACACTACCATTATTTTTATCTACAAATCCATCCCTTAAAATGAAAAAGAGCTTTATTAGCTACATGGTAGAATTCTAGGCAACCTGGAAGTCAGCCAGAATCTTAGCACTGAAACCACTGGTCTATCAGAAGGTGAAGACATATTTATAAATCAAGTGACAAGCCACCAAGAGTTCAGCTAGAAAGCAGCATGTTCTTACCACGTGCTCTCCTCTGCCACACTAGGGCACTGATGCAATCTTATCCATATCAACACAGTTGGATTCTTTTTCACCGCGTCTTTAGAGATTCTGTTTTCAGTTAGGACAAGGTATGGTTCTGTTTGGCTTCAGAGAAATGGCACAGACTGGACTTGGTAAGAATCGATGGGCTTGACTTAGATCAAGGCAGTGCCCAGGATTCTTCTGCTGAGAAAAGAGGTGACCCAGAAAGTCTATAGATGGTGATAAAATTGTGAACAAGGAGCAGTTATGCTAGTTATCAAAATTAACAGACAGTAGACAACACCATTCCCAGTTGTGCTGCTGAAAGGATAAAGAATAGGCAGAGGGTTCATAGTGCTCTTTCCCTACTGTAGACATCCCATCTCTTTGCTCTTCTTTGCCTCTTTTCCCCTTTTCTTAAAAGAGCTATTTGTAGATTATAAGCTATCTAGGGATAAACCCATCACTTGGTCAAAATAAACAGAATTTTTCCAATTTATTTGAACACTGCCTAAAGGTTTGATTTGGAAAATAAACTGATTCCTTCAAGTACGATGACCAAGCGTGGGCATCCAACAAGTGGGCTGGTGTTTGTGCTAAACTAATGTTACTTCCCAACTAGTTTCATGCAGGTCAATTTTTCATTATATGACATTTGCACATAAAACAGTCTTATTGATGTGCTTGGATTTTGACACAATCACAGTATATTTAAAAACCACCCGAGGTATTGTACGGATCATCACAGAAGGCAGGGATGCCCTGGGAAGAACAAGATGGCCTTGGCTTCAGGGCCTTCAGACATCAAGGGCTCTGACCTTATTGCTTTGCTTTTCAGAATTCCCACAACCCTGTTTTTAACCACAGTAAACAGTTGCTGAAGCCTTAATGAACCATATGTTCAGGATGGAAAATGTTCCACTTTCAGAAAAGTGGTAAATTCATTTACATTTTTCAAAACTATACAATCACTTCATTCTTCACTGTAAATTGTCAAATATAACTGTTTCTTTCCAAGAATATAAATTAAATCTGTTCTTTTCTTGTACATTTCATGCTGAAGCACAGCCTCCAACTAGCCTCATTTGAAGTACTGGGGTTATGAACATTTCGAGATTCACTCTGGGTTGGAATCATGAATGGGTGGCTCAAGGCAATTCCAGATCAATGATTATATAGTTCTTGGTACTTCTGTGAACAGCTCCTTCTGTCATACACGTATGACTGTCTTATTGTTTCCAGCAGAAACTCAATCTCTTCCTGAACAAAATTTTTCTCCTGTTTCACCTTTGTATTTAGAAATAATGATACAGAATCCTGAGTGATATCTTTTAAAACAAAAAATCTGGAGTATTTGTCTTATCAGGATATTTATACCCATGTCTATAAGCATGGTGATTATTCATCAGTATCTTATACAATTTCAGGAGTAGTAAAAGCAGTCTAAGAAGCAGACAGATTCTCTGTCTAGTCCTGCCACCAATACTCTCTCTGGTTTCTTTTTATTTTCTATTGATGTATTAACCTTTTCTATTTAGCTATTTTTCTACTTATCCAGTAAATTCCTCAGAGTAGATACAATCTCTTAACCCATTTGTACAGTGCCTAGAACACTGCAGGTTAGTGCGTAAAGTAACAATGATAATATCCAGTGGTTGCTATCAGAACCAATTTTAAGGCTTCCAGCAGAGGTCACAATTGCTCAGCAGTTCCCAAGATAGCTTTTATATAAAGTAATTTTTTGAAATCAAAGCTAGAAGCTAGCATAACCAAGACTTCACTGCAACAAAACATGCAATATATTATTTATTGGTGAGGGAAAAGAAAAGTTGTATCTAATTAATTATTGCCTCATACTTAGAGAAGCTAATGAAGTAGCTTTGGTCTCTTACAAAAATAATTTGTCATAAAAGATGAAGTCTCTGAACTACAGCAAAACCATTTAATAAATTAACCACGTATCAATAGTAATTTGTTTGTGAAAAGGATACTTGTATTGGGGAGGATGGCTTTGATTTATGAAAAGTTAAGAGTTTCACTATTGCTGACAAAAAGTTACTTGTTGTTTAAACGCTGGATTTTCATATTTGCTAGCAGCAGTTTCTGGATCCCTCTACTGTATTGTATACCTGCTTTAATTTGTACAAAGTTAAGTCTCACTATTACTAGAAGAAAAAGTTAATTCTTCATGCAGCGGATAGAAAAAAGCCCAAACATAATTACAAAGTGAAATCATAAAATGTCATCAGGCTTTGCTGCAGAGTTAAAAAAAAAAACCCCAAAACACCCCATAAAAACAACACCACACAACAACAAAAACGAAAGACACAAAAACCAAACAACGAAAAAACCCAGTGCAGGCAAAAGGATTCTAGCTGAGCCGGTGGAAAGTGTTGTCTAAAGCAAGATGAGAAGGAAAAACATTTGGTTGAAGAGCAGCAGGGAGTAAAGTGAGTAATTAAAATGAAGGACAAAGAAAAGTGAAGTAGCGTGAATTGAGCTACTGAATCTCATTCTGCATCACATTAAGTCACACAGACCACAAAATACCTATCCTGACAGCCTCCAATTGCCGCTGCAACTTGATCTGTGCCACTTCTTTTTGCTTTGGAATCCTCAGACTCTCTGCAACCCAAGACTGTTTGCATCTCCCACTCCGCATACAAGTTTATCTCATCAGATACTCCTTTTGTTGCCTGGTTATTATGACAGTGACTTCTCCCACCTTCTTTTGACCCTTGTAATAATCTCCTGCTTCTCTGAAGTGAAGTGTCTCTTCAAAAGTTCCTGAATTCTTCTGCCAATCTGCTTATTGGCCTCATTTTCCTTTGGTTTATTCTCCTGGTGCTTTTTCTAGTCACCATAACAATGCTTTACTTCTGGAGATGAGTGGTCATCCTTTAAAACTCTCAGTCTCCTTCTCCTGGTATCTTACACTTGATTCTCAAAACCCTGTAATCAAGGCACTTGCTCACTATTGATTTAACCATTCGTGCAGCTACTGTGTCAGTAAAGTCCTTGCTCTGATTTTTTCCCTCCATTGTTTCTGACCCCCACCCTGACCATCACTTCTTCCTGCCAGCCCTCTGCCCTTCTCTTCTTGCTGACCTCATAGCACATCCACAGTTTCCCCTCCAGCTTATTTAGTGGCTTTGCAATTCCCATCTACCTCTCCTGTTTTCAATGATATGTTCAGTCCGTGCAATAGTTTTAAATTGTGTTCATGCATAATTCTAAAGAAAAGAGCAATGCAGATATTTCTGTTCTCAGTCTGTGACAGTGCCCATAAAATCATATTACAAAAGCAGCAGTAGGAAAGAAAGGGATGCAGTTCCTGAGCGTAAGGTCAATAAAATGTAACGAGACCTATGGAGGATTCAAAAAAATCCTGCCTCCCCGCATTTAATTTTTAAAACAGTTAAAGACTTTGAATGAATTATACATATTGAGTAAGCAGGTGACGAAATTCATACCAAAGTTAATTCCTTTCTTCATGTCACCACCACAAGGCAAGCTTCAATTTTGTTCAAATTTAAACCTGGCCAGCAAAGTAGTGGTGTTTTGTGGCTTTTGTTCATTTGTTGTGGGTTTTTTGTTTTGTTTTTTGTTTGTTTGGTTTTTTGTTTGTTTGGTTTTGTTTGTTTGGTTTTTTACATTTGCAAGTATGAGGAATAATTATGTGCATAGCTGCCACAGCAAAGTTAAAGCACCTGCCAAGTTCTTTTTGATATTACAATACATTGGGGAAAAGTAAAGTCTAACAACGTTTTATTATGCATTTATCAAAAATCTATCATGCACATCTACCCTACCAGATTGCAAACTTGAAAGATAAGAACAAAGACTGTTTGTTTTTGGTAAAGTAGTCTGCAAACTAAGTCTACTGCTGTACTTAAATGACTTACATCCTTTGCAAGGGCAAGAGAAAAAAAGAAAAAGCACTGTCAGCTGCAAGAGAATGAGATTTATTTTATCATTTAAAGTTTCTTCAACCAAGTTTACAAAGTGATTTAGTCTACTATTATTTATTCAGTCCTCTCCCAAGGACCATCAGTTATAGTATGCTGCATAAAACTGTTTGGATTTTTCTTCCATTTCCTTTATGGATTGCTATTTGAAGTGTATACAGGAACTTCACTATTTTAGGTATGAATTCAGTGAAAACAGAGAAAGCTCAAATTAAACTAGCCACTAGCAGGTTCCCAAGTCTATAAAACACTATTAAAAAGTTTGAGAAAATTCTGAAAGACATCAGATTATTATTACAAGTCATGGAGTTTATTATTATTATTTCTCAGGCATCTTGTAGTAGTACTTTGCCTACTAATTTGCTTAACTATTCACAGTATTTGCATGATCTGTAGGTCCAAGCATCTTAAAAACAACTAATAAAATCCCTCTCTCTCCACGCTCACTGGTTCAGATACAGACAGTTTTTGAAAAGTTTGGTCTACATTAAATGAAGTAAAAGAATTGAACTTGTTAGTCTTAGGTCTTGCACTCAGCTTCTCGGCATTTGAATTTGTGGTCAGCAACATAGGGAATTTTATTGAATTGTAGAACACTATTGAGAAACATGCTTTCAAGATCTTGAGGTCTAAATTTCAAATGATTTCCCTTATTGCATCCATTTACATAATATACAGATTCAGAGACTTTTCAAAATACAATTGACAGAGACCCAGACCAAAGCAGAAAGAATATATTTGCCTAAATGTAGGTGAATTAAAGGCAGGCATGTTCACAGGGTCCTTATGCTATTTAAGAATGTGGGCACTGGGACCAGTCAAAGGAAAAAAAAGAATCATTGGTCTCCTGGTTTTAGCTTAGACAAGACAAAACAGTTTCTGGGTTGCACAACCATCTTCTGCCTGCTCTTCCAGATTGTTGGCATAAACTTTGATTTTGCTTAGTTATACCTTTAGCTAAATTATTTGTGCTATGCTAATATTCAGGCTTAGCAGAAAAATAAGACTTTATGACCCATTTGTTAAGGGGAGCAAAGTGCAAACCGTTCCACTAACTATATCTCGGGAGTTTTCTGCAGAGAACAGAATGCTGTCTTTAAAGTTTGAAACACATTAGGCCAGAACATGAATCAAAGCCTGACCATGCTGGGTTGTGGTTAGCTCAATAACCAAGCTGCGAGTGCACATTACTAGCTCAACACCACAGTATTGCTGTACTCTCAGTAGCATTTAGCACCACTATTCTAAAAGATAGAAAGATGAAAAAAACCCTGATAAATAGGTTGACTTGTTCTGAAAATCCTTGGATTCTCTTATCCGCCCACAACAATGTAAAAAGCTTAGCATGCACAGATCTCTAACTTAGAGCTATCTGACACATGGCTGTCAGCAAGCCAGCAATGGTCCTAATATTATCAGTACACTGTGGTTCCTTCTCATATCATAACATTTTGTCAGTGTCAAACCCATCAGTGATATACTGTTGTCAGCACTGCCCTTACTATTGTAGCTCACAGAGCATGTCTAGGGTATCTTAACTTATCACCTGTATACTCTGGAATCCTAACTGGAATAATTTATAGTTTCTAATTACCTGAGCACCCAATAAATCTGGATATGTCCAGAGTCCTTGTGTTATATAGTAAGATATTTTAAATCAATGTTAGGAAGAAAATAATCAAGGAAAATAATTTTTAAATGTAGATGAAAACAAAGCCCACATGTATCTTTAAGGATTAAAGTCTCCTCTACTGGCTAATCAACGTTAATATGCTGAAAAACACCCTGGAATAAGCAGCTCACTGACCTAATTGCAATTTTCAGGACAGTTGTTCTGGAGTTGGATATTGAAGGTAACACAACTGGTAGAATTAATCAAGTTTTGATTGCCTCTATTCACTTGTGCTTACATTTTTATTTTATAGAGAGCCCATCCTGCCTTATATTTCACAATCTTGGAAAAGTTCAACTATATTAACCCCCCTACATAGATCAGCCTAGTCTTGTCCTGAGAAATGAGCCAGAAAATCAGCCAAAACTCATTTGGAGCTAATGATAAATGTTCTTACACAGATCATGAATGGCAGTCTTCATACAGATCCTAAAAGACACATGAAACTTGGAGAAAGCCTTTCTACCCCAAAAATATATTCCCCTAATCCAAGAGCAACAGGATACACAACAAAATACAAGTAAATGAAAAATATTGTTCCTTTCCAAAAGCTATCTTAATGTTAACTTGAAAGAGTTAACCATAAATGTCTCAGTCTGTTCACACCTGTCAGTGGAGTGAAGACACAGGACTCTTCACTGGAAGGGAGCGGTGTGCTCTGATAGTGCAATAGAATTCTGACCGGAGAACTACATGTAAAAATAGAATTTTGACAAGATCTCACATCTTCTCCCTTGAAGTTTCCCTCTCCCTGTTGCTTCCCCCACCAGTGCAGCTTAACTATTCAGGCAGTTATTTAAAAGCAGAAAGTAGCCTCAGGTGCAAAATGCCTACGTATGAAGTTCTCAGACTTCAGTACAAAGCCGTGTCTTTGAGGTGTTGGCCTCTACATTAGTTATTCTAGGAAAAGATGAATTTTGTTTTGTGCAAGGTTATATCTGTGATGCAAGTTCCAGGGAGATAGGTGATAACAACTATAACATATATAGGAATGAGATTCCTCATGTATTCTCCACTGACGGAACATATCCGCACCAGGTGAATCAGATGGATGTCTTTAGCCCGGTTTCTATTTCTGTAAAGCTGCATCTGAGGGAATCCAGTTCTAGTCATGTTGCAAACTGCTGTAACACAGATTCTCAAATTTAAGCAGGGAAAGAGCAAAAACAGGAACAGCAGTGAGAGGAAATAACTGCACCTTCATACATCAAGTAATTCGATGACCTTCAGATGCACAGATTTTGATCTAGAAAACAATGAAAGAATGTGAACGGACAGAATACAGATGCTGCTTATCTCTACAGATTAAAAGGAGAAGGAAACCTTGCTCTCAGGTGACTCCAGGCACTGCTGGCCCCACTCTCTTTTGAGCTGTAAACCAAAACTTAACTAAGAGAATGAGACCTCAGTAGAAGCAAAATCCAAACCAAAAATCAGGTGTAGAGCAGAAAGAAAAAAGTGCCTGCAGCAGACTGGGCACAACCTAAAGAAAATGTTACCAACATGCCAGATCATTCTGCACTGAATATTCTTACCAGTACATACCTCGCAGAGATGCTCATTCCTCATTGCTGTGTAGTGCACGATCCTATACAAGGTAAGATGACAAAAGAGACTCCTAAAACTCATAACATGCTCTATGTACAGACAGCAAAGCACACAAATTCTCTACACAGCATGATAGTATCATAAGATAGGTTGATTCATGGAGCTTTCAATAGCATGAGGCCAATTCAATCACAAATGCTGAAATGCCTTAACCATGGACACAACCTAAACTTCAAAACAGAGGTTCGGAATAAAGTCAAGAAGCAGTTTGTGCTCTTGGCCAATGAAAAAAGGAATCATGTCAGTGGGCATCACTGCCAGTAGTCAGGGCATACTCCATGTAGACAAAGACCAAAAAAATTGTTTATATTCTTTTGGCCTGAGAAACAATTCTGATCATGTGGCATTCAGGTGTATAAAGAATTACTGATTAATCTCTCTGATAGACCATCTAGATAGCCATGATTAGCCAAATTAGTTACTCAAGCCTGCTGTCTGAAAACATCTACTATTGGAACTCAGATGGAACTTGAGAGCTTATTTCTTATAAGGGATTAGAACTGCAAGTGCATCTGCAAGTGTATGTTTGTGAGACAGCCTGAAAAAACGATATTGTTACTCGTTGGAAACAGAAGAAAAACCCCCACAGCTGATTGGAAGAAAAAGAATTATTTAATCCCAGTGATAAACACATTCCTATTGACTTTTTTGAATGGTGACACCTGGCTTGATTTCTTAAAATTCAAAGAAAAAAGTAAATTTAAAGTAGGAGATAAATCACAGTAAATCAAGACCAAATGTTGAAAAATAGCTTCTAATTTTCACCTACAGTTTAACATTCACTGCCTGTTATGGTGAAGTCTGCAATGGACAGATACCTCAATCCTGCGGAATCCAGTAAAGTGGAACGATCTGCTTATAAAATCCCTTTACAAGATCTGATCCTAAAGCAAAAAATTATTTCCATTTTAAACAAGAAAAAGAGATATGATTTAGATGGACAGCTACACATTATTTCCAGCTACAATATCATGCTAAAATTCTGTGTTGCAGAAAATATCTATGCCAGCATAAGCCTGATAATGTCTTTAAGAGGTAAGCTGAAGACTGTCTATGTAGCAAGGTTTAATAAGGCCACAGGCATTACACATGGGTTATAAAGGTAGTTTGGTCTAACTGGAACAAGAGACAAAACTAATGAGAATACTGCTGCACAAAATATTATCTTTATTAGACCTTAATATTAAGAATACTTAAGCAACAAAATGGTTCAGCTTGTCCTTCATAAGTGCCCTATTTATATTGTGGCTAAACAAAAGAAAGCTTTCCAGTTTAGAAACAGCTTTAACATCTTCTTTTTTAAAGGCAAAAAAGTACAGAGTGGAATGAAAGAAAAGCATTATATATATAAACAGACATTGCAAAACATGGCATCATATAACAAAAAAACCCCTTTTAGTAATTTAAAGAGTATAAACCTAGAAGCCAGAGGAAGCTTTCAAAAAATTAATTTAAATTGTATATTTGGAATACTTCACTAATGATTCCACCTGAATACTAATAGAGACCAGGACTAAAAGCTTGTACAAAAAGGTAGATTTACTAAACAGATACATTGATCATTGAACTTTACACAGCATTACACTTTAATGACCTTCAATGATTTGAGCAGCTTTGGTTGTTTATGTAAGAATTCTAAAAAAACCCCATGGATTTATATTTACAGTCTGCTTATCTCTTCATAAATGGCAACACATTAAAAAGAAAATTAACAAAACCAGAAAAAACCTGCCTCTGATGAACACTAATGGCCATCTTGTGTAAGCTGGTGAATGCATCAAAACCCAGGTGGTAAAATTCTTTGCTGCTCTGTTCAGAGTGAAGGAAGCAAAGCACAGTTTTCAAGAGATCAAGGTCTGTTAGTCTTTCTTACACTCCATTTACAGCATAATTTAAAGGGCCTCATTAAGGCTTGCTGTCTAAATGCTGAGTGATGAGCAAAGTGAAGAGCACCAGAATCCTCATAGCCCAGGATTAGGGCAGAGCAAACACAGACAAAACATATCGACAAAAAAGAAAGTTGAAGGTCAGAATAGTCACATCTCAACATTCTCCAATTAGCAACTCAAAGCCAACTCAAAATTTGCTATGGAGAAATGTGGGTTCCTAATTTTCTGCGTGACAATTCCAAGATTTTACTCATTCAAAAGGCAGAACTGTCCAGACAGGTTTTCCAGCATAATCAGATATCACTATACTCATTGTTATAGTTCCCTCAAACCCCTCCTGTAGCACTAAAAAACTTTGATTAACGGGGAAAAGAACACTAACTTTGTAGCCAGACTAATACAAAATTTTAAAATATACTACTTTGAATAATGCTGCATGATTTTTGCCATTCTGCTACCCAGCTGTTTTTTTTGCTTGCACTTATCCTGTTCAGAGGTGAATTTGTCCTGGTGAAGCATACACGTATATCTGTTTTTAAGATAAGGAGTCGTGGGGAGACTGGAGACTTATCCAAAATCCTTATTATCCTGGGTTTCATCTCAGATAGTCAATACCTGGAGTGACTTCTACTTCTGTCCTCTGCTACCAACATCACACTTAAGACCACCATTGGGCCTTCTTGATGTTCATTAGGTGCTTAATATCAGCACTCTGATAGCTGCTCATACTGCCAGTATTTGGTTCATCCTGTTCGGATGCACCTGGCCTGTGAGCTGCAAGTGGAAGAATCTACTGTGTAAAAAATTATTTTTTAAATGCTATTGGCTAAAACAGTGTAATCTGACTATAGAAAACAAAAGCAAACAGTGAAAGTGTGATGCCATTACAGTTACAACAGGTCCCACTCCTCTAGCGTGACAGTTGAACTGCTTTTTCTTTCTCTTGAAGACCCTTGGACAGACTCTGAAAGTGCAATACCTTTATTTACCTTAAAGACATTCTGCAAATTACTATTAAAAGTACATCTCGTTTTGGGATGGCAGGTTCAAACTGTATAGCTTTTTAAAATTATACTTCAACAGCCTGCATTTACAAGTAAACAGTATTTTCAAAGTTGTAGATTTTTATGTACTGTAGCATAATTGCTCCTTTTATGAAGGTAAACCATCAATATGTCTTTGAAAAAAATAATCCATGGATTTAAATGCTTTTAAACTGCATATAAATATAAGCAAAGAACAAACAGATGAACTAGTTGCATTGCACAGTAGTTACCTGATGCAGAAGTACTTATACAAATAATCCACGGAATTCAAAGAGATTCTTTAGGGAAAATAGTACTTTTTATATTAACAAGGGTCTAGAGGTTCCTAGAACTGATATACGTAATTTTGCAAAAATTAGCATGCCACCATCACAGACTTTAACGAGGCTCCCCCACAGTAAAGCTGAATTAAATTCTTATGAAAGTGCTGTATACTGACATTTTTCTTTAATGTCCAACATTATAATACAGGAATGCTATCTATATTGCTATTATATGCAATATTATGCAAATAAAAATTTTAAAAAACTGTGCAAATGAACAAGTCACATGAGATTAAAAAAAATAGTAAGAATGAAGTTTCTAATGAAAATAACAAAATAAAATGCTGATGTTTAGTTTTATGACTGACCTTTAAGCCAAACATTGTAATTATTGTTCCAGAACACTCTGCATTTTCTGGTGAAGTTATAAACTTCCCACCTCATTTGAAATATCCTTATTTAAAATCAGTTCTTCTAATAGTCACAGAGGAGGAAATTGATCTATTTAAAATCTATAAATGCTTTCCTTGCTAATATTACTTATTCTCTACTGGAAATATTAAGTTTCTATTTAACTGGTAAAGAAAGCTTAAAATTGGTTTTTACTTAAAAAAATCTAAACCTGTCAACCAAAAATTGTTTTCTCAGTTGATCTTACCCTAGAAGACCACTTACAAAGAATTTGAAAAGTAGGCTTTTAAAAACCTGTAAATGGACATAAAAATTTTGAAAGCCCCAAGTAAGCTGCAGAAGTGAGAATGATGTTGCTATCGCATTATAGTACATAAACAAAAGCAATTTGCAATGAATTCATTTGAAATGATTTGCAGTATTGCTATTACCATGAAACTTTACTCTTGAGTAAATTTTTCCTAAGCAGAATAATGCAAGTTTGTACACAGGCTGCATAAGAACTGTGGCTCTAGGCTACAATCTGACCTCTCAAGCACAGGCAATTTTTTTTAAACATAGGATCAAAGATTAACAATTTAATATATTTCTTAAGCCAATATTACATGAAATGGTAAGGCAACAAAGCTGGAAGTTGGCTGTATATTACTGGAAGTATATTGCTTTATCCCACAACTGTACAAACTCCTCTTTTAATAAAACAAGGATTTTAGCTATAAAGTTCAGCACATGACATGAACTACCTCAGACTTCAGAGATGTTCAAATCTAGATTTAGGTATTTTATTTTTAAAAACTATGAGGAAAAATAAATCTCCTTCAGAGGAGTTATAGGAAAGCTACTAAGAATGAGGTCTGAAGACAGCTACAGAATTTGGAAGTTCTTTAAATGTGGTTTGGACAGTGCTATGGATGCAGAAACGCTTTTTTCCCCCCAGTGCAATGCTGAACTGCAATGCTAACTTGTTACTCCCATACAGTCTGTGCTACATAGAGCTGTTGATAGTCTATGAAAACATAACACAATATTCTTGACTGTCTTTGCAAGACTCTAATGATGCCTAGAGATAGGAAAAAAAAAAAAAAAAAATCACAAATTAAATATTTGTTGAAGTCATGGATCACAAGTTAGAATAATTTCCATGGCAACCCCTTCAGTCTTCTTTCAAGGAAAGACTGCCAACATGTTTTGTTTGTTCGTTATTTAAAATGCAATCTGCTACACGTTACCACATGTATCATTTCTCCCATACCCTCTGCAAACAAACAAAAAAAATCCAATGCCTTCAGTAAGTTGTGTCAAAAGTATGCAAAAAAAGTGCAAGAATTACATAAAACCACCGTATAAACACCTAACTGCAGATAATATGTTTACAAAATTAGCATGTATAAAATATACTCTGCTTTTTATTTGGAATTTTGTTTGAGGCAGTTAGATCATACGTAATACAGGAGCATGTTTTGGAACTGTTCAGTATAGTAATTTAGAAAAACTATAAAGCTTGCTCCATCACTTAAGTCAGAACACACTTTGTCACTTGGAGTATCTTTTCTTCAGAGTCTTGAAAAGGCATGCTCACTGATAAAGATCTTAGCACTCAAACGCTGCCTGTTTAAGTCCCTTTCATGCACCACACACAGGGCAGCAGTAAGATAAGAAGATGCCACATGTCCTGAAATGAAACTGTTATGGAATCATAGGATCATTTCAGTTGGAAAAGACCCTCAGGATCATCAAGCCCAACCATAACCTAACCTAACTCCAGCACTAACCCATGTCCCTAAGAACCTCATCTAAATGCCTTTTAAACCCCTCCAGGGATGGTGACTGCACCACTGCCCTGGGCAGCCTGTTCCAACACCTGACAACCCTTTCCATGAAGAATTCTTTCCTAATATCCAGTCTGAACCTCCCCTGGCACAACTTGAGGCCATTTCCTCTTGTCCTATCACTTGCGGCTCAGGAGAAGAGACCAACACCCTCCATACTACAACCTCCTAGTTAGTTGTAGACAGTGCAAGATCTCCCCAGAGCCTCCTTTTCTTCTCTTACTTGAGGAAATTAGAGATTCTAAGCTAGAACTACTTTCTGTCTTGGTGCATATAGGAGAGACTGTTCCATCCAGGTTGCTGAAGATGCAAAACTTGTCTGAGAAACTCCTGACAGCACTTGCTGCAACTGAGCATTACATACATCGGCATGTGCATCCCTGAATCGGGCATTCACTGTCAAATGGTCATAAGTCCCGTGTCTTCGGCAGGAAAGAGCAGGTAGCCCTGGAACCTGCACACAGCTCTGCTGCAACTCTGAGCCAGATGCACAGATGGTTACACCACTAGAAGTTGTCCTCAGGAACGAGGCCACTGCCCTGAACTCTTACCATTCTCTTTATATCCCTAGTTATGGTCAGAATGTAAATAGATCTAAGTGCTCTCTAGGCTGACTTCTTTACCGCGTTATAAAGTGCTTTTGCTTTCATTGGAAAATTCCTGGTACTGATTATAAAGTGCTTTAATTGCTTTGGTAATATGCATGATGTCTCAAGATACGAAGGGCTGTGGAAGTTGCCAAACACACATGGAGCTTCCTGAGCATCACGACTTGCCTTAGAGTGCCACAGACAGACAGAGAGGCAGGTCATTATAAGCACAATTTTGGGTTATGATCTGATATAACCTCGCAGATTCTGAACACTCCTGCTCACGTTAGAGAATAGTAGCCAGAGTTTCATTGTTTTGATTTCCAACACCATTCTACTGCTTCTGGATGAAAGGCTTTCCCACAAAGAGCTTGGTAAGTGGTGTAGCAACTATTTATTTTAACCTCATTTCTTAACATTTCCATGATTAATTGTTATGAGGTAAAAAGTTGCAACATCCAGTCATCTTAATGGAATTGCAAATGCTTTATTTCTCTCAGAATTAAAATTTGGTCAGAAAAATTTAACAAATACTCACTTAAACGTGAACTAATATTCTTTGCCTCCTTTGAGTCTCAGTATTTATGTTAGGTGAGAAGTAAAATGCTCAGCTTCAAGATGGTGATTATATATAAAATGGAATTGGGTTGATAGTGCTATTTAAACAAGGGTATAGACCATACATTGGCAGGTGTAGATAGTACTGGCTCCAACACTAAGAAGATACGGAAGCGGAACACATGGTAAAACAGCAGTTGTTGCACTTTCTGCTTAGAGATACTAGTATTTAAGAACAATCAACAGACCAAACCCAGCAGAGTTTACTCGCAGGTTCTCTGAAGCTCAAAGCAATAACCCATAGTTCTAAGTGGTCTAATACACAGGATTTTTCTCTGTTTTTCCTGCCTACAGGTATTTGGAATTTACACATAAGCCAAAATGAATGCTAACAATGATATTTTCTAATTGTATTGGCGCTCTAGTAGATTATTCCTTTGGGAAAAACAATTAAGGAAAAAATACGCAGGACAACTAGCTTCCTGGTACACAATAGCAAAACATAGGCAGAATTTTTTTACTTTCTAGTCAAGTATAGGTCAATAAAGAAAATTTCAAGCAGCTTTTACATTAGAACTTGTTGTTATGTTACTGAGTGAAAAAGGAAACATAATTTCGGTAATCTGACACAGCAAAAAACAAGCAACATGAACACAGCAACAGGCATAAATAAGCATCTCGGGTGCACACTGATTGAGCTTTACTGTAAAACAAAAACTAGTCATTTCAGCTGAAACTCTGCGGTGCGCAGAGCCAGAACGTTCAGAAGCAATCTGGCATCACAATACAAGCCAGCTTGCTTTGCAGTCAAAGCAAGATTACAACACGTCCTAAACTTTTATCAAAAAGGAATGCTTTAACCTAAAGCTGATTGAAATAGTTCTTGCTTAAGCTTTCCATTGAAAGACTGCAATTCTGTTGGCCTGACTGGACTCAGTCCTGACTGATACATGATGCTTTGACAGCAAAGAGGAGATAAACAGAAGGCATCAAATTACAGTCCACAAAGACTATCATGGCAACACTTCCTGACCAAAAGAACATATTCTTTTTGATTTTGATTTCACATAAATTGGGTTAATGATTCAAAAGTTGACTAAAGCAAACAGGCAACTTTATTTTTAATTTTTTTTTTCCTAATAGATGTGTTGTCACAAAAAAAGTCTTGTTGGTGTCTTCTAGATTTGAATGATAGTCTATATAATTTATATGTAGAGAGATCTATACACCAGGTAGCCTATTACCTTAATTTTCTTGTTGGCAAATACATAAGCATTATGTAACTTTATTTTTTTTCCACCCACCATGAGCTAAGCATAGGAGAGAAGACAAATGCTATGTTTTTGTAAGTTCTGACTTTCATTTTCACAGCTGCTTTGCAGGTTATTTTCTCAGTTACAGAAAAATAAGTGCAACAATTAAAGAAATGCACAATTTCTACAGAGCTAAAAAGGACAACACAGCAATTATGAGTACAAATTGACACCTAGAAAGTTCCTTCTGAGTTGTAAAAAACACCCAAACAAACAAGACCAACCAACCAAAAAAACCAGCAAAAAAACCCAACTCCAAACAAACCAAACCCCCACAAATAAATAAACCACAAGCACAAAAAACCCCAACAAGCCCCCAGACAAACCAACCAGGAGAAAGGGAATGTTGCTTCCCATAATTAAAAGGAGAATTCTGCAGTTAAAAATTTCAACTCAACTTTTTTTCAATAGCATTTGATACAGGTATATTTGTGTATGCATTATTTTAATAAAGATTTATTAACATTCTAGGAAATAATTGGACGCATCAAGACAAATACTTTTAAATGGATTAGTAAATCTCCCAATTTACCTCCTAAGATTTCAGAGTACATCTGGTGTTGTTCCAACATCAATTGCAGTCTACAAACTCCAAGGCAATTGTTTGTTTATTTAACACAAATCAGTCATTTGCACGCGTTATTCAGAGAAGCGTGAGGCAGCTTGGCATAATGAGAGCCAGAGGTCTGATGGTTTTATATGCATATGTGTAAACATCTACATTATGTTTCTGATACAGCTGAAACTGATTATATGCTGTAATTGCTATTCACATTAATACAAAGGTAAGCTAAATCATCATATCCTTATTTAATACATTTTAAGGTCACATTTTTGTCTTTGGATTGGAAACTCTCCTTCTTCCAGCAGTAAAGTACCTTTTATTTGCATTTAAATTACTGATTAAAGCACTCTTCTTATGACTACATTCCCCCAAATTTTTTTTCATACAACTGTATCTATCATTAACAATAAAAACTATGGTAATAATCTTTCCATTAATATAACAAATAGTTTACATTTTTAGATGCACTAAAAGACACAAATTACTGAAAATGAATTTCCATTAACATAAGAAAGTCACCACATGAAAACCACTGCAATAAAACCATAAACTCAACTCTACCAGCTGTTGGGTAACAAGCAGGTGCTGTGAATTTTAGCTCCAGATCATGGCTCAGGAGCCCGTGAAAGACTTTCAGATCTCATCACAATTCATTCTAAATTTCAGCCTCTAAACTTTCAAAAGACAAAACCTAAAGTGCAAGCGGATGAAACCCAGAGAGCAAATATAATAAAAAACATCAGATCGTTACCAAAGGTAATTCAAAAGATACTAGGACAAATTCTGGCTTTGTTAATCATGCATATGATTCATCCCCAAGATAAAAGAAACAGATTGAAAGAAAAGGACAGAGATTTGCCAAACTTAGTCATAATACTTGCCACCCCCAACCTAAGATTCAAATGTAACACAGCACATCAGCAGAATCAGTCTGGCTGTAAGTAAACTCTCTCTATATATAGCCTACGTAACCTGTTTTGTCAAAACATTATGGATAAGAGCTTGTACAAAGCCTTTCCTTTCACAGATGTGACTACAAAACAATTAGTAGCAACAACTCTTAAACTAACAATATTTAGATGATAAAATAAATACAGACATTCATAATGCTGTTGTTGGATTTATTTACCTGCATCATTCTGCTGGTAGATAACATGAGTTAGTTTACAACATTTATGCACTCCTATGAGACAATTCTGGAAACAACTCAGGGTAACAGCTCATCCTGGTGCTTACATCTCTTCAAACCCCATCATGAGTCACATCAGAGTGCTCCAACAGCCCAGACTTCTTCATCAATAGGTATCAGTTACTTAGGCATTTTACCAAGAGCAAAGGTACAACCAGAAGGCTTTCTCAAGCCCCACAATCACCCTTACCGTCACAGATGGTTCCCAACCAGCTTGCACCTCATGTTCTGCTACCCACCCTTCCCCAGGACACCTCCCACCCCAGCAGCCAGGGCACCTACGGCCCTCTCTCCCATGCCCTCTTCCTCAGCTCCCACAGCTCCCTCACCTCTAACTCCGCTGCAGGAGCACAAAACACCTGGACACACACCGTTGCCTGTCATCTGGCAACCACTGCTTCCTGCCTGCGGGGACTAAGGGTCCACTTTCAGGGTTCCAGCTCCTCACCCCCCCAGCAGACACCACCCTAAGTACCAAAGCCAGGCTGAGGGAAACCCCCCACCACACACCTGCGCTTTGGGCAACTAAACCAGATGGACATTAGTGCTGATTGCTCAGGGCTGGCTTTAATTAAACAAGATTGCCCACCTGGCAAGAAAACGACAAGATTGCATTAAAAAAGAGAGAGCTTTCTGCCCTTTTGTTTTCTTGTTTAAGCACGGGAGAGAACACCCTGCTACCGACCCTCCCTCGTTTAAGAACCGATCGCCACCCACTCCCGCCCCGAGGGCTGGTCCTGCCCTCCATCCCGAGGGGCTGATGGGCCAATTTAACCCAGGCTGGGGGCAGCAGGACTTTCTTCTTCTTTTCTGGTGGAAAGGGGCCCGGGCACGCTGCTGGGAGGGGCCGGTGCGAGGCCCCGGGAGCCCCGATGCAGCAGGTGGGTCTGTGTCCTCTCTTGTTTCCAAGGGTGGGCTGTGGTCTCTGTTAGAGCATCCGGAGGGGATCTCCCCCCAAACCCTACAAACTGCTGACCTCTTCTTATGTGACTCAGCGATTTTGGTTGGTAGAATAGTGAAACTATAATAAAAAAATGAATAATATGATGACAATAAGTAATAGTGTTATTATGGTATATGTGGCTTGGTTGGGGAGAGTAGAAGCATTACGAGGTTTAATTTTGTTCCGGTCAGGTGATTTTTCTGAAGTGCTAAATGGGAAGATTAAGAACAGCTGTTTCAGAAATAGCTGTTTAGTAATTTTCTTGTTAGTCTTGGATAACATGTTCTTCTCACTCATGTCTAATCTAGTGTGCAACCTTCGAATGGGGCCAAAATCAGATAAATTAACTAATCTTTTGTTGGCTTTTAAATGTTGTATTTTTGTATATTGGAATATGTGTACCTTTACGTTATTTTTTTGGGTAAATATATGCTTTTGAAACAGGTAAGTTTAATATTGCAGTAAATAGTGTACCTTATGCTATGTCTTTCTTAATTCCTATTTAGAGCTTGGAAAATAGGGTGCAAAATAACTGGATATTTGAGCACAACCAAATGATACTTCTTAATTTCTTTTTTATTTGCTGCTGGTGAAGTGCAGAGTTTTATTAGTGTAAATGCTTTAGAAAGTGAATTTTCAGCTTACACAGGCAGTAGCTTGCCAAAGCAAAGCTTAAATTTACAAATGTAAACGTTTATCTAGGAAGCATTTCTGTATATATAATTGACTTACAAATAACAATGTACATTGTTTGACTGGTAACAATGAGGCAAGAAACCTACGTTTTCAAAAGGTCATAGGCCACCTATGTAGCTTCAAAATCATGTTTGTACAGTAAATGCAAATATTACACACAAATATATCTGCTTCGTCATTTGTGACAAGAGAAAAGCTACATTTCAAATAAATTATTCATGGTGTGTGATTCACTCAAACTCTGATGTTAACTTAACCTTGAGTTGCTTTCATTGTGATCTAGAGAAATTATTTCTATGCTCTCTACAAACACATTAGGGCTCGGAAATGTCACTACTCCTGCTTTATCTCTGAACTCTTCTCTGACATTTCCATTTAAAGAGAAACTGTAGTAAATATTCAGGAGCACGTTTACACTTATTTTGTTTAAAACCAAAATAGCATGATTTTCTTTTTTTTTTGGAGCTAGAAAAATTGAAATTTAGATGTCTCATGCACTATGCCTTGAATATAGTTAAACTGTATTATTATACTGATTCATTAAAGTGTCTGTATTTTATCTTCACTTTGACCATCCACCCACTTTATAATTCTGAGACAAACACTGTATGTGTTGCATAATGTATCACATAGGCAAGAGGTCTTCAATTTTCAACAGCTTAATGCGGCTGTTGGTTTTACTTTATAAACCAGACCAAATATGCAGGAAATTGCTATATTGATCCTTTATTTTATATTCAGCTAAAATTTTTAGTTTCTTTTATGTATTTTACTGTTATTAGTATGATAACTATGTTTTTTAAAAGGATTTCAGCAGTCAGCTATCATGTGTTTTATGGTATTTAAAAGAAATTTGTTTAGGATTGTGTGTATCAGCAAAGCATTTTATGCATGTTGGTTTTCAAGGCACCAATTTGTATTATGTCTGACCCGCATCTTGAACTAATATTTGAGTTGTACACAAATTATATAGATAACTCCTGATGTAATTTTTTTACTACTTTTTTCCAAGATTTTGATTTTGTAGCCCACTTAAAACTTAAGATGGAATTGGTGATTCCAGAATTTCTGTTTTGGAATTCTGTCTTGCCCTTTTGATTATCAGAATGATTGATATATCTTTGAAGATCTGATGATTTTTCAGACACTAGTTGTTAGGTGAATGCTAGGATGAATCTCATACCTTCAGAAATGATTTCTGTATGATACGTAAATATTTTAGTGTCCATCGATATTCAGATAACATTGTTTACTACAGAAATCCTGCATTGTGTTAAGTAACTCTTCATCTAACTTTAAAAGAAAATTTTGTTAGTTTAGAAAAAACTATCAATCACACACTAAACAAATATGTAAGTACAGAATTCACAGTTTAGGATTGTAGAATTTCACTATTGTACTTGAAAGATTCATGCAATTGTGATGTCTCAGCACCTATATGTGTGTATATATATATGAGAAAGCAGCTGTTTTTTAATTATTCCTCTTAAACCTCCCTCTGCCGGTTGTCTTATTTTGTAGAATTTTGTCTTTTTATCTGAGCAATGAAATTTCTGGTGACAACCTTTACCTGAAGGAGGGCATTCTTGTTTTTCTTGAATCACGATCAAGTTGGAGTTCTGGGTTTTGTCATTTATCAGAAAACAGCAAATTATGTTGTTAGTACTGGATGCCTAAATATTCTTCACATATCTTGTTCTCAATTACAATGAGAAGACTTACACATGGAAAACTTAATTTGCTAATTAATCTCTGTTTACTTTATGCCAAGCTTGAACCACTTTTTGTTATTGTTTTCCAGAGAACCGTTTACATCACTTTAGGATTAGGAACAGTATCAGTGTCTTCACTTTGCAGTTTTAATTTATGCAACACAGTTGACTGGCCTGAAGTTAGAAGGAGAATCTGTTAATAAATTCTCTTCCTAGTTCTTCCTGTAACTAGTTTAATAAATTGTTTTAGATTTGTGTAGTAAAAATATTTTTTCAGCACCATGCAGCTAAAACTCAAGAAAGATTCAACTGGACAGATTCTGCTCTTGTCTTCTTCAGTAATTCACACAGATATTACGGAGAACAAATTTTTCCCATCAGTCGGTGGTATTGTAATAGTAATAGCATTGATATGTAGGAATAATTTTGAAAGGTTTTCTTTTTATTAAACAGAAACTGAGTATAGCGTCGTGCTATTATGACATTATTAATTAACATAAAAATAAGTTACGATAGAGGGTGTGAGTTATGAGTCTCAATTTATTCCTGCTTAGCCTATAGTTGGAACAAACTCTGTGAAATGTCCTGTATTAATTTATTGCCACTGTTTAAGCATAAGGTGAGTTACAGCTGAACATTAGATCAGTAATTTTCTGGTAATCTGGGATACTTTGTAAATTCCAGTCACTCATGCCAAGGCATGATGAGTAAAGGATGAAACAGGCACACAGAGTTCATGGGATTTTCAGGAGAAAGATGACTTTGTCCTATAAAAAAAAAAAAAAGTTTCGTCCTGGCAAAATATACGGTCATTCTTTAGGCATACCAGGGAATGGGAGAGAATTTAGGGAAAAATGTTGGCCCAGAAGCTGATGGGCATCAACTGGCTAGAAATTAGGAGAGTTCTGCACATCAGAACAATGAGGTTCACTGCAGGGCAGCAGGTTTTGGAGGAAGAAACTACTTGTTTTTAGGACAGACCTTGCTAAAAGTGTTGTTGACCGTGTCTGGCAAAATATGATTTAACTGTAATACAAAATCACCATTTGAAATCTTAATAGTGTTTTGTAGTGAGTGTTAGTATGATATTAATGAGTAGAATATTCAAAGCTGATCAGGATACATTCTGGCCTCTTTTCTCTGAATGAATCACTGATTCATTTTGTATAGCGTAGCATTACTTGACCTTAATGTACTCCTCTTAATACAGTGCTTGTACTTAAAGCACAGGAAAATGTTCAAAAAGCTAGCCTGAAACTATTACAACAAAGTAATTAAAAGTAACACCAGATGAGCTGAAATCTATGCTATTCATTGGCCACAATGTAGGTTGTTCAGTGATGAGAATAACGGCAGCAGAAATGGTGCTTTTCCTCTACCTTGGGAAAAGGGCAGCATGACTGGGATGAGTATGACTAGAATGGCTCAGAATTATGTTGTTAATTTAACTATGCTGGATGCTCTGCATATGATAAGACGGTCCATTTATGGAAACTGATGGTTCCCTTTTGACTTTGATGGTATCAGGTTGACCACACTTCTAATTTAGCCAGGTTATGATTAATTTTACATTGTTCTGAGAACAGCAGTAACGTAATGAACCTAAAGCTGCTCTGCTTTATTCAAGTGGTTATTATGAGATTACATATAGAAAAAAACTGGAGGCAATTTTTCGAAAGAAAAGCCATCCATTTAAAGGAAAATATGTTTCCATATAGTTGAGTGTAGAATAGCAGCAAGGTCATTTAGAACAGCAAGTCCAGGTGGCCCTGTCTCTGACTGTTAAATCTTGGGTGAAATATATGCTGTCAGCCACTGAGATTAATAGCTGTATTTGCTGTTCAGTATATGTGAGAAACTCCTATTATTAATGTAATTTGGGAAGAATTTAAACTTCTCAAGGCCTTTTTTTAGAGTATTATCTTTAGGTACTTTTTAGCATGTTATAAAAGGCAAAATAATATGGCAAATTTATCTCAGTAGAATTGTGCTCAGAATTATCTGATTGACATATTTCTTATTCAATAATTATTCTCTATAACTCTAATGACTCTCGCTTGCTTTATTTATTTTTTTTTAAAGTAGAAAATATTAACTGCAGATAAGAGAAGCAGTAAGACTTGTTTTGGAATTTGTAATGTTCCCATTCTTGGTGATTCATATATTATTTTCCTCGTTAGGCAGAAATATGATTTTGTGTCACTAGTAGCTTTAAAGCAGTGCATGTCTTGCCTTTGGGTGTCTGATAGATATTGTACAATTGGAATACAGTAAAGTTTCTCATGTCTCGTTTTAATGGGACGTCAGTTTCTATTCATACAGTTTTTACTTCAACCAGTAGACACCTATGCTGACATTTAAAATGTTTACTTCCTTTTGTTATGCTGGTGTAATAAGGAATTTTTATATTGCACACTAAAATACTGTACTTCAGTCTTCTGGTCAATAAGAACATAAGACAATCTTTCAGTTACAAATGTAAAGGAACCCACTAGAATGGTAATAAATGCATTACTACATGGTAGGCTATAAGATTAAAAACTCATTAAGAATTAAATTTCCATATGTCCTGATATTTTTCAGTAATCTTGTATACCAAAACAGCAGGTAACAAGGGTACTTTGAATTTTCTTTACATGCAAAGTGAGTATAATATATTCCTGCTTTCATGGTTTTACATGAATATGCGACACAACTAATGCTATTTATGTATTTCAGTTACAGTCCCCAGTATGTGAGGCAACACAGAATAAGCAAGCTACAAGGAGGATGAAGTCCTTATATGCCACTTAGATTTTTCCAGTCTCTTTTGTTTTCTTGCTTAGAAACTAAACTGATGAGAGTAAAGATGACTTCACAAAGGGTGTAGAATAGGAGCTGCTTGGTCTCTGACCTTTGTATGGTATTTTGGGAGTATGTTGTCTGGGATAATCTATCAAGAAACACTTTTCCAGGATATCTGTTGTGACTCTGGTTTTACAGCATGCACACAAATGTACTTAAAGTGCTAATATAATAAATCCAGCTTTGAGGTTTTGAGTCTATACTCTGCAAGGTCCCAAGAGCATTTAAGTTTTGCTCTGATCAGGGAAAAGGACTGTTTAATGCCTACAGAAAAACACCTGTGACTTGCCAATTCATTTTGTTTTATATAATTAGTAAGCTTCAGAGCTGTAACTCAAAGTTTACGCAGTAGCACTGGTTATAGTAATGCTTTTGGAAGCAGAGACCAGTATCCTGCTGACTAACACTACTCAGTGAAGAACTGTTCCTGAATCTTGTGTAACTTAGTCTTTGAGAATTCATATTCATGGAGATGCAAATTTGTAGTGAGTGTTACAGTGGAATTCACTAGTGTAGCCTAATTCTTTCAGTTTCAATATTTTGCCTTTGAGCAAGATAGAAACTAGGACTGAAATAATAGAAGAATATACTTAATTTCAGGTTTGGTTTTGGGTTTTGATTACTTGCGTGCATTATGACAGTGTTCAAGAGCTAGTCCTGGTTTAGATGTCTCAATGGTAAGTTGCTGTGGTGTGACTCATTTAATTTGAAGACAATCCCTAACATGGACTCATAGGAACATTGCCATAGAAATGCCTGTTTCTATCTACTTGCTGAAAGACTCGCCTAAATAACTTTTTCATGTATAGATATCTGTGGATGCAGATAGGATTTTCTGTGGGTGAGGTATGTGAACTGTAGAAACCCATGTCACAACAAGGACCTAGGTAATAGGCAAATATATTTTCAGGTGTCTCAGTGTGTTGGTATTTGTGTGTGGATACAGAGGTGATGGTAGGACCCTCTTGTTGATAGTACTGGTGATGGAATTTAGACTACAGCATTGGAATTCGAAGAGTAACATGTTTTTTAGATCGGACTTGTTGAAAAAATCATTCAAATATTAAATGCACCAGTTTCAGATTAAGAAAAGTGTGTACTAATGGTGTGTGTGTGAATAAAGACACTGAAGATTTGCATGCAGTTCTCTAGAAAAGTAACTACCTGCATGTATACTTGAATACCTACCTACATGTGCTAAATGGACCACACAAAGTAGTTGTGCTGCCCTTCATATACTACTCTTTTTATTTTTTTTTTTAATCTAAAGTTTCTACATGTTGATATTTCACTGGAAAAATGAAAACCAGCATGCAATGGTAGCAAAAATGATTAAAAAAACCCCACCCAAACAAACAAACCTGTTTGTGAGCTATGAGAATATAGAATTTAATAGGTAGCAGGGTCAGGCGCTGGTTTGCATTTTGAGTCATGACTGTTCAGCTTATTTTAGGGTTTTGGGGATTTCTTTGGCTAATACCTTGTGTCTGTTATTTCAAGTAACCCTCTTGCACTGCTAGAGGATATAGACTTGACTGGTTCCTGACTTGAGCTTAACCTTTTGAATCCCATAATCTTCTCAATTACTCCTACTGTGTCAAGTTATGAAGTGGAGCTTTGTCTTGCTCTTGTATTGTGGGAAAAAATAAAACAACCACTAAAAAAATTCCCTTTTTTTCAGAAGCATTGTTGTCTTCTGTTTTCAGCCTCTAGAGAGGTGCACATAGTTGGCAGGCAGTCTCTTGTGAGTATTCTAGAATGGGGTTGCTGTCACAGCAGTCAGATTTTATGTGTTTTGATGAAATTTGCTAATATATAAGCAAATATTTAAGAAGCAAGTTCTTACTCGGTTGACTGGAATGCATGGGTCTCCACTTCTGTCTGGAAAAAGCTTTGCTCCCTGCAGCATCCTTGTCGCTTCCTTGTGGTTCCACATATATTTATGAAATGCTAAACCAGCTTTTGGGGAATCCTGGTTGTGCTCTCTTGACTTCTGCCTTTGCTAGGACTACTATGTGTAACGTTTACCCACCTGATAATTTCCCAGGCTGCAAGGTGAAATTGCCTCTTTATATCAGAGTCTACATATTTCCTGAGCTTAGCAATATTTTAAGGAAGCCCTGAAATAATAACTTGCTGTTAATACATAATGAATATTTCATACCAAGATGAACATGGATTCTGAATCTAAAAGATCGCGTAGTACCAAACTTTAAATTAGAAAATGAAATATATTTAAATTATATTGAAGGTGGCTCTGATTAACAGCCATTAGCATTAAACTGGCATTTTATTAAAAACACGACATGTGCTCAGTAAGAAGTGCTGTATATTCCTAGAAGTATTTCTGTATACATTTGTCTTCTCCTCTATGCAGTGATCTGCTGAAGCATTTTACAGAGAATTGTCTAAATATCTGCATAGTCTTCGCAGTGTCAGGATGACAAATATGCCTCTTCCAGTGACTGTTTTACCTGGCGCAGCCATAGTTGCTTCTGAAATACTTAAATTTTATGATTCTGCGGGTAACTTCTTGCCGAGGTTGTATGTATTTTACAATGCAACTGGATTTAGGGATTTTTGTGTGTGTGTTGCTCGAGAATAGAATTGGCATATCTTGGGTTTGGATGAGAAAAAAGAAGAGGAAGAGAAGGAGTGATTAAAGATAGCCAGAAGGACAGTTATTGAGACTTAAATGTGGGCTGTAGCAGATGCAGGTTCAAGGCCATTGCTTGAATCACAACTTGACAGAACTGAATCCAAATTTAGTAAATCGCGTAAATTTCACAGCCCTTGAACTTTTATGTTCTCAAGCTTTTAGTTGCTTTGGAGCCAACTCTTGTCCCTTTCTCAGACTTTTTTTTTTTTTTAAATGAATGCTGAATCATTGATATTAAGTGAAAATTATACCTTTGTACTTTAGAAATACTGTCCAATAAAAGACCAGACTTTTCAGTTGCACACAGAATTAATTGATAGAAGTATTTTCTGGAGCACTTAGAATCATAGAATCATTTCAGTTGGAAAAGACCCTCAGGATCATAGAGTCCAACCATAACCTAACCTAACTGTAGCACTAAACCATGTCCCTAAGAACCTCATCTAAATGTCTTTTAAACTTCTGAAAACCACTCTGGCAGACCAAAATGGAAGCCAAGTTTCCTCACCATCACAAGCAGAATATGGGAAGAATACATTAATGAATAAGAGAAGCTTTATTAAGGACCTTTCTCAGATATCTCCATCAAACATAGACTTGGCCCAATCATTAAAAGATATTGAGTAGCTTGCATAGACACAGCAAAGGCTGTACACGAGCAAAGGCAGATTCTGCATATAATACAGATTTTCTGTAGTAGAAATCTTCTACTGCATCAGTGATGTAACAAAATTAACCTCTCCTCCTTGCAGATATGGCTGATACAGTATTTTCTGCTTGGTGTGTAGGCTTATTGGGGAAGAAAAGTTAGCTGTGGTTCAGCAATATAGGTTTTTCAGTCTTTCACGTCAGGCTAGTTTCTGCTGTAAGTACCTGCTCTCAAGCTACCTACATTGTGAAAAAATTCCAGTGACCTTAGTGTGGTGGACAGATCCATGAAGTAATATGGAGAACCTAATATCCCAGGCATCCGAAATAAGGGGATCTTGATGCATCAATGAAAGATGAAAGCAAAAATGTTTCTCTTGGAATAAATTAAAATTGGAGAAAGTTCCATTAAAGACAAGGGAAGTTTTTAAGAATATGCAGGTGGAGAATTGAATCTGAGGATTACAGTTTATTATTTTCTGATGAGTTGTAAGAAGTCATTGTTTCACATAAGATGGATAAGTACTATTTTACCTTTCCAAGTAGAGTGTCGTCTCTTACAGACTTAAAAGATTATTCTGAATACAGCTTCAACTTTAATTTTTATTTTAAGATGTCTAGTATTATCTGCAGGTCTAAACTCTATAAAGGTATTTAGATGAGTTTGTCTTGATTTCATTGGGAATGACTCAAGTTCAATAAAGAGAAAAGTAATGTAATTTTTATTCACAGATTTACCCATATAGTGATTGTAAAAATTTATGGGTTTTCCAGAAGTTGAAAAATATACTCCTTAGGTGAAAAAGAAGCAATGAAATCTGTTTCAGAGATATAGACTTAAATGTTGCCTGTTATTACTGACGGGGAGGTTACTAAGCATTGGATCTAGAGGCAGCAAAGTAAATATTTCATATTCCAAGACATTAGGTGTCAAGTAGATAAATGAAAATTCAAATTACACCTATTAGCTGTGTTTCAGCTTCAGAAAGTCCACACACAGTAGTAAGGTGTTATTGCTTTGATATTGTGTGTGAAAAAAAGGACATCCTTTGGAGACCAATCTGGAATTCTAATGTCTGGCTTGTAACTGGAACTATTAAATGGGAATTGGCTTAAGTTTTGGTGGAGGATGGCTGGTGAAGGTTATTTTCTAAGTAGATGTTCTAGTACAATAAAGCAGACAAAAATCTGTATATGAACTAATCAGATTTGTATATAAAAGCCGTGCATTGTTAATAACTGCCCCCCCCCACACTTTCCTTGTGAATACAATGTTGCTATGAAAACTAGGCTGAGTCTCTAAGTGGAAGACTGTGTAGTATACAAATATAACATACAGTATTTGATTGAACAATAATAATAATAGTAAACCAGGTTAAACAGAAAATATCTCAAAAGGAAATAAACAACAGAAATGTTGTTGCACAAATACTTTATTTGAAGATTTTGTCTAAGTCTTACAGATGGAACACATTACAGTACACTCTTCTGCAATGATAAACAAAAAGATGTGAGTTTAATGCATTATTTAGGAACAGCAGTTTTGTGCATCCTGATTTAGGAGGAGAGACTCATCTGTTTCCATAAATTAGGGAACTTCGAGTTGCTTCTTTTAAAATGTGGCTGCCAATAGAACTGTCAGTTTATTGAGGCCAAAGTATAGTTTCTACTTGGTGATGATAAGAGGTGGTTGGCAACACATGCAATCCGATAGGGTGAGGACAAACTGAGTATCAGGACTAATGTGAAGAATCGTAGCAAGTCACTGAAAGTAATGGTTTGCAAAAATTTCACTTGGTTACTTCCAGTATGGTTCATTTTCTGCCATCTGCTCTGAGACATCAAAACAATAAGATGAAACATGAAATTATCTGCATACTTCATTTGCGTAATGAGGATGTAGATGTAGTTTTGCTGGCTGGCCTTTCAGTCTGGGCCAAAACAGGCTGTTTAACTTGTCGCTGGCCAGTGACAAGTTAATGTTAGCATGACTGAAATAGAAATCAAACCTATAAACTCAGAACTAAGAGTAAACAGCCTTGCAGAGGGTAAAGAGGGACAATTTCAAACATGCCATATTTAGCTACTTTTAGTTTGATCAAATAATCCACTTTGTAACAGCTTAATTTCCCACGTTTTTGAAAAGTCTGGTATATATAAAACATGCATTTCCAGTCTGTGCGAACGAGTTAAACAGTTTATAGGCATTGCCCAGAGACATCAGCTAAGAGCAGAGATATTGTCAGCAAGTCCATTCACTGTCAGCAAAATCCAAGGCCCTGGAGCAAGCTAAAACTTGTTCCTCAGACTACCTGGGGCTGGGATCGTCAGGGTTAGTTGTGACAGAGGAGATTAGCTAATGTCAGTCAAGAAACATGCTTCCTTGTGCCTGGAGATAGGCTGGAGTCATGACCACAAGTTATTTTTGTTTGACTTGCTTGTTTCCTTGCTTAAAGAAGAAAAAAAAAATGCGGGAGGTCTTTATCCCTTAGTGGCTGTCCAGAAAATGGACCGGGGAATGGAAAGAAATTCTTTTATCACTTCTCAAAATGACTTAAAAACCCATAGTTGCAGCTGCAGATCCAGGTAGTCAAAGAACAAACGTCTTTTAACCCTCACACTGTCTTGTTCATGCCTTTATGCACTGTTATTTCATTCTAACGCCCCTAGAGAGATACTAAGTGTGAAATGCTAAAGCTGTACTCAGTTGACTTTAAAAGAAAACATTTGGTTTTAACATCGTTTTGCCTTTTGCAAGTCTGTTTTCAAGTCAAGTATTTTGACAGTAGGGTGGTGACAGCCTAGTAAGCTGCGCACCACAAGGTGGCACTGATGGCGTGTGACGATTGCCTCATTTGAAACGTATTTTAGACATTTCTTTCTGGAAATCTGATCACATGCAAAAGGCCTGAGCTAGATAACTCCCTTTGACCTCCCTGGGAAATACCTGTAATGTGCAACAGGCAAGTAGACTGAGGTGTGCTTGTGTCGTTGCATAATGAATGAAACTACAGCATGAGAGATCCCCGGATATTTGTAGCTGGATGCACGTCTGCAGAAGTGTGCATATGAGGAGGTTGGTGGAGTATTTATAGAGGGTGAGATCTGGACTTCAGTCTCAGTAGATTTCAGATGTGCTTCTGTAGTAATGTTTTCTTTGCTGATTTTGAAGACTCTGAAGAAAGACTTATGAGTCACCACTTTTTTTTAATGCTACTTTTAAAAAGTGCTGATCAAAACAAAATAAAAAAAGGATATTTTGTCTGAGTTTTGATTAAGAGGCTGATGGACAGTTTCTTCAGACTTGTACCCCCCTTGGTCACTTTGAGTGCAGGACTGAATCTGTTAACATCATACTTTCTGATACATAAGGCACAATGTGTTTGAATTACTTTCTTTTGTAATTGTATTTCATTTTATTGGCAGGATTTCTCCCTACAAGTTAGTATGGGAAACACAAAATAGTTTTGTATTCTTCTTTGGTAATCTGATCTTATTTTCATCTCCAGCCTGCTTCCCTATATTAAGATAAGAGAAGAGCTCACAAGATAGCCAAGACTATCTCTGACTCTTTGATGGAATTATTTGTACTTGGCCTTCAAAAATGTTTCTTTAGAGATCTGCCAGTGCTCTAGGACAGCTCGCTTCCAGTTCTTGTTTACTGAGAACTGCCTTCCTGAAATACGAATTGCTTTTATTGTGGTGTTATTTTCCCTGCCAGCTTTTATTGGTGTGATGTATTATTTCATTATTACTGTCATCCAAGTTGCCTTCCACGTTGACATCCTTAACTAGTTCCTTGCACTTGGTGTGACATCGAGGACTTTCCTTTTCAGTTATCTGTATCAAAAAACCAGTCGCCTGTGGGATTCAAGAATCTTCTGACTAGATAGTGTTCTGCTGTATTGCTTGTCCAACAGCTACCTCTGTAGTTAAAATTCCTTGTTATTGTCAAGTCTTGTAGAAAAGACCCTGCCTACCAGATTTTTCTGGTTACAGGATCTGCTGTATACCCTCCCCATTGATTGCATTTCATAGAATCGTAGAATGTCCTGAGTTGGAAGGCAGCCACAAGGATCATTGAGTCCAACTCCTGTCCCTGCATATGACAACCCCACAGTTCACACCGTGTGTCTGAGGATGCTGTCCAGTCTCTTCTTGAACACTGTCAGGGTTGGGGCTGTGACGCCTCCCTGGGGAGCCTATTCTAGTGCTCCACCACCCTCTGGGTGAAGAACCTTTTCCTAAGGTCCAACCTGAAACTCCCCTGGCACATATCCTGCCATTCCCTCAGGTTCTGTCATTGGTCACTAAAGAGAAGAGTTTGGCACCTGCTCCTCCTCTTCTCCTCCTGAGGAAGCTGCAGACCACAATGAGGTCTCTTAGTCTCCTCTTCTCCAGGCTGAATAAACCAAGTGACTAGCTGCTTCTCACACAGCTTCTCCTCCAATGACTAGCTGCTTCTCACACAGCTTCTCCTCCAAATCCCTTACCAACTTTGTAGCCTCTCCTGGACACTCTCTAGTAGCTTAATATCTTTTTTATGCTGTGGTGCCCAGACCTGCACACAGTGCTCCAGGTGAGGCTGCACCAGCGCAGAATGGGACAATCCCCTCCCTCGCCCAGCTGGCGATGCTGTGTTGGATGCATTCAGGACACGGGTCCCTCTTGGCTGTCAGGGACACTGTTGGCTCATGTTCAACTTGCTGTTGACCAGAACCCCCAGATCCTTCTCTGCGGAGCTGTTTTCCAGCATCTCATCCCTCAGTCCGTATTTACAGCCAGGGTTGCCGTGTCCCAGGTACGAAATCTGGCACTTGCTCGTGTTGAACTTCATGCGGTTGGTGATTGCCCCATTCTCCAGTTTGTCCAGATCCCTCAGCAGGGCTTCTTTGCTATCGAGAGTGTTGACAACTCTTCACAATTTTGTGTCACCAGTAAACTTACTAAGCAATCCCTTAAGTCCTGAGTCTAAGTAATTTCTGAAGATATTGGACAGCGCTGGCCCTAAGATGGATCCCTGTGGAACCCAACTGGTGACTGGTCGCCAGCGCGACATAGCCCCATTTACTAGAACCCTTTGAGCCCGGCCCGTCAGCCAGTTGCTCACCTACTGCATTGTGTGTTTACCCAGCTGTGTGCTGAGAGAATACTGTGAGAGACAGTATCAAAGGCTTTACTGAAATCCAAAAAGAACACGTTGGCAGGCATTCCTTGGTCAGCGAGGTGGGTAACCTTCTCGTAGAATGAAATTAAGTTGGTCAGGCAAGACTTTCCCCTCATGAACCCATGCTGGCTGGGACCAATGACTGTGTTGTCGTGCAGATGCTTTTCGATAACTCCCAGAACAATCTTCTCCATGATTTTGCCAGGAACAGAAGTGAGGCTGACAGGCCTGTAGTTGCCGGGGGATCATCCCTGTTGCCCTTCTTGTAGATTGAGACAACGCTTGCCAGCTTCCAGTCTTCTGGGAACTTTTCTTATTTTACTCCCAGTTAGGGATATTCAACGGGTAAAACTGGTAAACTGGACCTCAGAGTAAACACACCTCTTTGACGTGCATTTTTTTCTGTTCAGCCTGGAGAAGAGAAGGCTCTGGGGAGACATTATTGTGGCCTTTCAATATATAAAGGCAGCTTATAAGAAATACTGAGAAGGGCAATTTACAAGGGCCTGTAGTGACAAGACAATGAGGAGTGGTTTTAAACTGAAAGAGGGCAGATTAATTCAGATTTATAGGGAAGAATTTTTTTATGATGAGGCTAGTGACGCACTGGAACAGGTTGCCCAGAAATGTTTTGGATGTCTTATCATTGAAAGTGTTCAAGGCCTGGCTGGACAGGGCTTGGGTATCCTGGTCTATTGAAAGAGGTCTCTGTGTATGATGGGGGGGTGGTCTGAATAATCTTTAAAGGTCCCTTAAAACCCAAACTCAAACCATTCTATGATATTGTTTGTTTAATATAACATGCATCCATGAAGACTTAATCTGTATTAGACCAGTAAGAAGTTACTAAAATGTTTATTTTAGCTTTTTTCTTCTTTTGAAATATCAGGTCTTATACATTTACTTGTTATGCAGTAAGTGTATTGCATGTTTTATGGAAGATGCGCGCACATATTTATTATGATCTGCCTGTGAATCTGAAAAGAATTAAAATTAATTGCTGCAGATGAGAGGTACTGGTATAATGCATTTTGGGTAGGAAAACAACATGAGACCTTTTTGCTGAGCTAATAAAATGCAATTTGAGGAAGAATGAGTCCAATAAAGGGTTCAGATTTATATGGTGTTTTTTTTCCCACCTGCTTTGTAACATTTTAGAAAATGTTAATTATTGCACTGACATGAAGGAAAGACAGAAGATTGTTTCCCATATGGTACTGGGAAAAGTCTGAGGAGAAAAGATGCTTTTTGTATCCTTCTCCATGTTAAGCCCATACAGCTGCTCTTGCCTGTGACTACTTGGGAAAAATTCTTCCAAGTGGTCTTCTGCCTGGGCTACACAGAGCAGAAAAAAGACAATATAATGGGGTTGTTCTGTGCTGGATGTTGTGCTACAATGGTCTTTTTGTGTGAGAAAGGCACAGTCTTACTTGAATGCGGCAGCCTCAAAGGGACCTCTGGCATTTTACCTCTATGTTTGCTTCTCTGAAGCATTCCTCAGAAGCTTGTAAGTGTATACAGCTCTTGCATTGAGATCATATTTGCTGTAAACTTATGAATGATTAGAAAATACTTTTTGAAAAAAAACTTAGAGGAGGTTTCTAAACTGAACTGAGCTCCCATGTCCTTAGAGCTAGTACTTACCACACTTAAAACAGTGTTGTTTTCTTGTGTTGGAGGAGGGAAATCTGATTTCAGGAAAACATTAAAATTCTGCTGAGATTTTTAAACCTCATTATTAATGAGGAAACTACTAGATATGAATGTCCTAGAAATCCTGTACCTGGTTATTTCACAAACAACAGCGTCTTCAGAGCTGGTTAACTGTTGTACGCTGTTTTCTTTAGTGACAAGCCTATTTTCAGATTTACATGAGAAAAAGTACAAGACCCATGTGATAAGAATTAATCTGAATGCTGAAGATATAAGGCTTAATTATAATTCTGTTCCAAGGCAATGGACTGTGTGAACTGCTGTTACTAAACTGTACTGTGCAAACACTGCATACTGATGGAATTTGCTTGTCAACCCCCGTGGTATTTCTGTGCGCTGAGCTTGTTGTTCTGTGAGCCAAGTGCATCATGGGAAAAGATGCTAATCTCAAAGGAATGTGATCTCCATTTTTAAGAAGAAAGTCAACCTCAAAGGTGCCACAAAAGGACTCTAACACGTAGTACTATTCTCAAGAGATAGGTGGTTTATTGGCTGTAAATTTTGCATTCTTCTTAAGTGATGACAAATATTTATGTTGCTAAAACTTGGACGGAATATATCCATTTTTGTTTCTTTGCTGATGAAATGATTGGTAAAAGATCTTGGTGCAGTATTATAGCACTGGAAACAGTCACTAAATACAAAGGATTCTGACAAGTTACATTGCTATTTCATTTTTTTTTTTCTTTTTTGCCCCTCAAACTTTAGATTAGTGTGTAATGTACTGCTCCCGAATAAAGAGGATAACATGACTCATGACAGGTATTTTAGTACGGTGTATACACTGGTAAACAAGATTAAAACAGTCAAAGGAAAGGAAGTAAGACTTGAGCAAACTTCTTTTCTGTTTACAAATTAGAAGACTAGATTATCTTCAGAATAAATAAGAAAGGGTAAGTCAAGATCAGGTTGTGATTAAAAATATCACTTCAGTGCTAAAGGTTGATGAGGTAGAATGATACAAGAATAGCAGAGAAACAAACAAGAATTATATTAATATGCTTGCTTAGGAAAAGAAAAACCTAATACAGTAGCTGCTTAATTTGGTGACGTTTTTTTCTAAACTCCACTGGAGGTAGAAGGACAAATGTGTGTTTTTAGGTATGTGCTGAAGGGAGAGAATCTGCCTTTTCCAATGCACTTGATAATGAATGCAAGAAAGTACCTCTGAATACAGCTGAATAGTTTGAATCTCTAAAAGTTGTTAGTTTTTTCTGTTTTTCTCCTTATAACGATTACTTAATTTTTCAACTTTATGTCAAGACTTTATTCAACGATAATGTTTTCATGTAAAAGATTAAAGTTTCTAAAGCAGCAGAGAAGTTTTGCCTCTCAGCTATTGTTTATACTGCAGAAGGGCCATTAAACTGCGAATGTTTATGTTGAAGTTTTGTACCTTTACTGTAACAGATACAACAGTGTCTGATTTTGCTTCTCTCCAAGTTGATGGGAGTTTGGTAATTGATTTTTGCTGTTGGGAACAAAACCCGGCCAGGCATTTTGAGCTGTAAATATAATTGGCATTTCGAAAATGGAAGTACAGTTAGATTGCAATGCTGACAAGGGATTATATCGCATTAAACAGGTTTCACTTAAGTTTTATTATGTGTAGGCCAGTCATAATTCAAGATTTCTATGTGTGTGGGAAGCCTAATATACTAGGTTTTTTACATAGTCCTGTATATATGTTAATGGAATTGCGGAACTCCCTTAATGCTTCAATAAATATGCCAAATGTCTGTAGCAACCTGCTGTTCACTGTGCCCAGATTGCTTCTTTGTAAGTAGGTATCAATCTTCAGTACTTGCTGCATTCAGCCTCTCCGAGTCTCTGATCAGGATCCGTCTGTTCGACTGTATTTGGTAATGTGGCTTTTTTATGATATATATATATATAGGCTTCAGAAATGTTAATCTCCAAGTGGTGCATGATCCCTACTGTGTTGTATTTGTCAGCATAATAGTTTCAAATCACAAAGAGATAAAATCATGCACTTCCAAGTAACAAAGTGTTTTGTTGCTTGGTTCCATTTACATAGGCTGGGCTGATTGTTTGTCAAATGGGTCAAATTTTGTTCTCAGTTCCACCTTTATGAACCCTAACCTGCACTTACCTTTATTCTGAGTCACTGGAATAAAGCTGAAGTATTGTTTCTATATGGATATTGAAAAATAAGACTAGATGCATCCTGTGAAAAAATAAATTGATTTTTAGACATTGTGTCTTCGGTTCTTCTTTTCTTCCAGCAGTACTGGACCATGTCTGTTAAAATGTTAAGTTAGGAAATCTAAAGTCAACACATGGATTCATAACCTTATAGAATTTATTTGCAAATATAATTTTGTATAAAATGAGTTGATAAAGTATCAGTTCAAATTTAGATAATATATTATAGCTATACTGGGTGGCTACACATACTAGTTGTGCTGGAAACAGTTTTATAAATTTCTTTGATCTACTGCCTGCCATAACAATCTAGCCGTTTCTCTGATCTGATATGCTTATAACAACAGAAAGCAATATCATCTGCAAATAGGCAAACGGTGCGTGTGCTTGTGTGCTTGACACTGTCGGCATCTGGGCTTTGAGTCATAGTTCATGTACATTAGTTGAATAACGACACTGAAATGATGAGACTACGGGAGTCCGACAGTTTGCAGTTGTGTGGATTTCGCCATAAATGTGAGTGTGCCCAGATGGAACCCAAGAGCAGCCACATTAAATAGAATGCCTGATATTTGGCCTGTCGTGAAAATGGTTTGCTGGTAAAGTTTTTGTTGTGAAAAATAATACTAAGAATCACAATTTTTGAAATGCGTATAAACGATCTAAAAACCTGGAAATATATTTAAAAAAAAAAATCATATGGATGCATTTGAATGCCAAGATACATGTCTAAATACTGGAGGATTCCAGAATATAGCATTTAGTCCTTCAGATTAGATTAAACAATCTTAAACATTCACTTGATGCTCTGAATGGTCAAATACTTGATCTCGATACCCTTAGCAAGCCTGAGGCTAGAAATTAATAATGAAGCTTTGTAATAAAATAATTTTCTTTCACTGAATTATGCAAATCAGCATAAAATTGAAATTCTGAATAGAATGTATGCTTACATATTTTATTTGTACATTTTAAATGTTTCTGAGTTAAAAATGAATATTTCATATTCACATATTCCTTATAAATAACACTAAGACTTGGTTAGTCACATACATAAAAGATCCGAAATGCACTGCAGGACTGCCATATTGATGGCAGGAACTAGATGTGAATTAAACTTTTTGCAATTTTACAAAATTTTATAACTTTGTAGAGGCATAGTTTCTTTTACCATTCACACAATACACTTTGAAAGGCGCGAATGCTTGCTTTCTGAAAAAATGAAAAGAATGTTACTATAGAGACACTGAGCAGGGTTGGACTTTTTGTCTATGTGAATGGGAGCTCATCCTGGAGAGGTTTAGATTGGATATTAGGAAAAATTTCTTCATGGAAAGGGTTGTCGGCCATTGGAACAGGCTGCCCAGGGAAGTCGAGTTATCAGTCCTGGAGGGGGTTTAGAGGACGTGTAGATGAGAGTCTGAGGGACGTGGTTTAGAGGTGTACTTGGCAGTATTAGGTTAATGGTTGGACTCGATTATCTTAAAGGTCTTTTCCAAGCAAAATGATTCTACGATTCTATGAATGGACTTTGCTACATATGTTCGGTGCTTTAGGGCCAAAGAGAAGGAACAACTCTGCTGTGTTCGGTTGCTCCCTCTGTTGGTGGGACTGCAGTGGGTGATGAGCCCTGAGCTGGTTTGTGCTCCTCAGTTTTGTTCTCTATTTGCACAAGGCACTGCAACTGCTTTAAGGGCTATGACTATTTATTCATACCACCAAATGCTGTTATTTTTCTTATCAGTCACAAAATCATTCCAGTTCCTTCATCTCTTTCACCATAAACTTCTGTTTCAAGGACTTACATTTGTTATAAATCTTCTTACAGCACTAGCATTCAAAGTAGCTGCTTCAGCTGATAGGTTCTGCTCTTGGGACAATAATTCTGCAGATAGTATTTCAATTTTTGAAGCTTAGTCATAGCCTTTGTGTCTTTTGTGAATTCGCAGAGCAGTAGCCTTATTTTAAAAATTGTTAAGAATTTTTCAGTATCAAAATGTTAACTTTCATTTCTAGGAGTATACTAAAATCTACCTTGTGTTATTTATCCAAGACAAAGCTATTTTGATGCACATTTTTTAGCCCTCTACAAATAATTACCTACAGCTTGAAAAATCGGGAGAGCTAACCAATGTGAAAAGGAGAGAAGGATGTAAATAGAACACAAACTAAAGGAAAAACAAAGAAAACTCCCCTCCAAACTACAAGGATGTTATTTTCATACTTTCATTTTGTTGTCATTTTCACACTATTTCATCCCACACTGAAAATGTCAACGTAATTTAACTGCCTTATTACAACTACTCATTTAGATGTACTAAATGCATATAACAGAGATTACAGGAAAATGATTTCTCTAATGCTTTTTTGTGATGCAGGTCAACATATACAACCTGAGTAAACACACAATATATGCAAACTGGAAGAGTGTTGACTGGGACAGAAGCTGGCCAACTTTTACATCCCTAACTTCGCTCATGTTTATCTCAGTATTGATGTACAATGGTTCTATTCCTTTTTAAGTCATGATGTTTTGCCAATTTTTGCCAGTCTATTCAACATGAATAAACAGGACTTGGATTAAGAGTACATTATGAGGATGGATGTAAAATAAAGAGCAGTTTTTCAGGTTTGTTTCCTGTAAGTATGCTAGTTTTTTATATTGTGTACGTTCTGGTGAGTGATATCAGAAACTTCTCTTATGTTCTTCGGTGAAATAAAACTCTCATTTGAATTGCATTATATGTTCAGGTATTATGTGAGTCGGAGGTGAGGTTTCTGCTCTGTACCTCTATGTCGTAGATTGTGTGTCTGACTTTTTTCTAGTTTTATCTTCTAATGATCAATTATCTTAAAAGGATTTTCTGCCTAGTAACCCTATTTGAGTCATTTAAGTCAAGAGAAGAAAGCTGCAGACTTCAGATAGAGGACAAAAATATAACTCTTTTCTGTTGAACTGTTCTCAGTTCATGCATCATAACTTGTCACGGGAGGATCTCAAAACACTTCAGAAAAGAGATTTAAGCTCAGTCCTTGGAGAACTAGAACTGGCCTACTATATCTGCGTCAAACAACCTGATAAGTTCTTAATAGTGTAATGTCATGAAATCCATCTCTTATCTTATTCTCCTTTCTCTGAGTGCTAAACTTTTCATTTTTAATGACCATTCCAAAGATTTGGGATCCCTTGAGACTGAATCAGCTGTGTAGTAATCAAACTCCTAACTGGTATGTGAATCTGTGTTTCACAATGTCATTGCAATGTTGAATGATTTTTAGATAAACCCTGTTTCTAGTTAGTTCTCCGCTAAACAATTTTGGTTAGAATAAAGTATGTTAGAGTTTATCATCCGCCTTAAGTTGATTTTTAGGGTGTTTCTGTGACAGCTGGTGTCAGACCAATTTTTCTAGATTGGATACCTCCAAGTGTACGACAAGATGCATGAGATTTTAGGCAAAATCAGAACCCCTTCACATGACTAATGCAACGCTTTTGCTAAGTGGGTACTGAAAACGTATGCTTGAGCCAAGTCTCCCATCAATTTGTAAACTCTGCTCTGGTTCACCTGTAGTCTTTAAAATGCACCCCTGTCACAAGACATTTTGGCCAATGTACTAGAAAACAGAACTATGGTTACCCATCAAACTGAAATCCATATCATTGTAAATTGGCAAAGATGATGTTGTACTTTCCTTGCTAATAAATAAGGCATAATTTTCGTTTTCCAAGTTATCCAGGAAATCCTCTTTGCTTTCTCCTTTCAGTTTCTAATATGTAACTTACTATATTTACAACTTTCACCGTATCAGAAAAAAAAGTAATTTTATTTGAAGAGATGTATCATAAATCCAGCAGAGGCAATGCTGACATTTTTATGGTACCCTGTATTACATGTGACGTCAGGCCGATGGTCTCTGGACCTCAACAATTGATGAATCCGGGAAACTCCAGTAGAAATAGTAATGTAGTCCAGTCAATGAGAAGCTTAAATATGGTGTCACTAAAGCCAGCATTAAAATGTAATAGGGACTGTAGTGAGGAAAATGCAGGTTATGTTTAGAAATAGGAAGGTGCTTCTTGGTAGTACTCAACCTAATTTTGAAAGCATTAGTACAAATAATGGGAAACAACCAACCAGATAGACAAGCAGCTATTTTTCTTCATCTTCATGGTAGGATCAACTGTCAAACTGAGCAGGTAGAACCCTGTCCATTAGGAATTGCTTAGCGCTTTTTGTAGTGCAAGGGAGATAGATGCTGTATTTTGCAAGTGAGGATAGCCGAAGCTTTGCTCTGAAGAAAACTTCTGATCTCTCAAATATCTTGTCTTGAGAACAGCTGCATATAATGGAAACAGACACTTTGATTAAGGTAACATGCACCATGATCACAAGTCCTTTCAAAGAAGGGCTCGTGACAGTGGTGAGGTGCTGAAGAAGCATTCGCAGAATCACAGAATGTTAGGGATTGGGTTTCTGCTGGAAGGATGCGGGACTGCAGCCAGCACCCATTACTGGTGTTCATACCCTGAACTGAAATGCAACTCTCAATTTAATCTTCCTGTGCCCAAACTTAAGGAGAAGAGGTTCTTAAAGTAGCAGGGAATGAGCCAAATTCTGCGTGTATGAAGGTCAGTAGTAAAGGCCTTTTTGCTCATTAAGATGTTACCTGTGTTTTCTCGAAAGAATACCAAATACGTAACTTCTGTGTGCAATGCTACAAATCTATTTTCTGCCATTGCCGCCAGTTATTCTTCCTGTCTCTAGTTAAAATTCCCTAAGTATATTTGACCTCTGTCTGTCATGGTAGCATTACTTACACTTTCCCTGGAAGCATCAGGCTTTGGGTATTAGGAGGAACAGGATTCTGCTGAGCAAGTGCCAATGTAATACTGCTAATCTTGCACCCCCTTTTGAAATTGGGAATAGGGTCAAACTATAAATTAATTTGAATTTTTCTGTCAGTCTTAATAACATGTGCTTACTTATAAAAAAAGAAGTAAAGCAAATAATTGGAAATTAGTTTCATTTACTAGGTTTCCTGTAAGAGTAAAATAGGACACAATTGCATTTTTTTCCAACCTGTCAGCAGACACTAATGGCAACTGAATATCCCTGCATCACAAACTATTAAAAGTATTACACTGAAAAATAAAATCAGGTATGTATTTCTGTCTGACTGTTTTTAAGGATGATTTTTCTAAAGTAGCAAAACTAGAGATGTCTTGTATAGTGGCATATACAAAAACACTTTGAACAATTTAAATCCTGATATATCTCTAGAGGGAAGGTGATAAAGAATGCACTAGGGGTTATGCTGTGCATTCTCATGAGCTTTTAAAGAAACACCTAAAAAGGTGAGTTTATGTGGTCCAAGTGCTTACGTAAAGTATGTCTGAAACTTGATTGAGACTTTGCAAGGAATTCTGGTTTTATATGTGGAATTTCCACCAACAGCACCAGGTAAAGCCACTGCACTTTGTGTGTGCTACCTTAATTTTCCCTAACATAAAAGAAGGCAGGTTGCACTGAGGAGCGTATAAAGTCCAGCTCTGTTATGACCATTCTGTCACTTGAAGGAGACTACTGTCTGTGCAGCCAAATCTTATTAGGTTTGCACTTGAGCAAAACAATGAATCAAGGTTGATTCTCTGCGGCTATACCTCCCTTCTGTCTCTGAGCAGAGATCAAGCAAAATGGAAATTAAGACCCGAGTTTAAAAACATTATCCAGTGTGGTTTGGGAGAAAATGAGATTTCACTTCTAGTTTTTTAGTGAACTAAGTCCTATATTTACTTAAAGTTAAAGCCAGTCTTCCTTAAACATGATGGACTTTTTTATTGCCTTTATTCTCTGTGAAAACAAAGCTCTGCTCTGTCCCACGTGCCTTTAGAACAGGTATTTGCTAATACTAAGAGCATTTAAGGGAGAATGGCACAATACATCAGACAGGAACCGAGAGCTACTAGTGACAGATTGCATTCTGAAAATAAGCACATCGTTTAGGTGTAAGCAGCCCGTGTCAGTGCGGTTCAGCGGGGTCTCAGAGCTTGCTTCCTGAAAACACCTCTTCGTGACATAGGAGTGAGAATAAGAAATGTGAATGTTTCTTAACACAAACATAGTTTAGTGGGTTCTTTGCAGGCTTTAATGACTTTCAGTTAAGCTCATCAGCAAGCTTTGAGTTATGGAACAGAAGTTGCTTGCAGATGGACCAGTTGACATAGCAATGAAACACTGGAACTGTTCAGTATTTATGTGAGTGTAATGTGACTTTTTCACTCTAATTCTCTGCACACACAGAAAACCTAAATAAGGAAGCAACTCTGTTTGCAGAAGGAATAAATTGCAGTGTGGCTTGAGATAAAGGATGAACTAGTTCAGAATTGTCATCCCACGTATATCAGTCCTGTCAGAAAGAATTAGTGGTTGCTCCTGAGTTTCATTTTGTTCAGTACCTCAGAGTTGGTTTTTTGGCATGCAAAACCGTGTCCAGTCACTCAAAAGAATCCTGAACTTGTCTGAGAATGAGTAAGCACAACTCCATTGCAGTTATCCTTTCTTTGATATTTCTTAACTGTTCCAGCTGACTCTTTGTATTTATATGGACGTCTCCTTGCGATTCTGAGAAATGAGTGATGTGTTTTTCTGTGGGAGAAGTTTGCTGCTGAATTTGGAAAAATAGATACTACTTCACTGCTGTCTTCCATACAAAATATTTCCTTAACAGGGACCTTTTCCATAATGTGAAATTTTAATTTTTAAAGGACACAGTTTAAATTTTATAAATATTTTCCCTATTTTGTTTAAAAGCCAGTATGTAACAAATATTTTTAACAATGATGATGTTCTACAGCTTTTGAAGAACATTTTTTCTTTAATAGTTTTCTAAACCACTCAAAATAAGGCAAATGCTTAATTATACTAACAGTGCTTGACCTTTTTAAAAAATTCTTTCCCTGGAAAGCTACTGTTTTATACCTTATAACATAGAAAGTACTTGTATGTCCAGCTGAATGTTAGTTGTGGAATTCTAAAGTAGATCTTGCATTGTTCGTGGTGCTCTCTTCAAGAGCCATTCTTTTAATTTTTCTTCTTTCACCTTTCCCTTTATGATTTTTAGCTTCTGCATTTGTCATCTTGGCGCTCTCTGTGCTTTTGAGCTCTTTCATATCAGTCCTTTAGGACAGCAGATCATTTGATGGAAGAGACTCTTTCCTTTTCCTAAATACTTTGTTGACTTCCAGCTTTCAAAGCAACAAACCTACTTTGTACTCTATCCACTGCTCAGATATGCCATACATAGTAGATGAACTCATTTTTTTTTCTCTGCTGTTTTTAGAGAAGCATCTTTCTAAGCAACAAATTTTGAAGCCAAATCATTTTCTGCAGCTAAAGCCAATGAGCGTACCAGGATTTGACCTTTCAAAAGTTCAGTTACACTTTACTTAGGATATCTTAATATATGTAACGATGTTCAGCCCTTAGCTATCTTTTAGCCACTTGCCAGACTCCCTTAAGTTTTTAAATGTCTGTCTTGTACTGTGAAGATCGAAACTGAGTGTGGTATTCCAGATGTGGTCTTTCAAGTGCCAAATAATTACTTTTCTGGACCTGCTGGTTCTAGCACAGCCTGATGTGTGGTTAGTCATGTTCAACTTGCTTTCCAGCAGGATCTTTACATCCTTTCTGCAGAAATGCTCAACAGCTGTTTGGCCAACAACCTCTATTGGTGGATTTTTCCATCTCAGAACAGTACTCCGCAGTTGTCTTTATTCCAGCATAAGATTCCTGTCAGCCCAGAACTGCAGCTTCTCAAGATCACCAGCTTATCAAGCACTCCTCCCAGTTTGTTCCTATGAGCCACACCTTGGGGTCTGACAGACTTCTTCAATCTACAGGAAAATGCTGGTCCAGTTCATTGATGTAGATCCTAGCTGCTGGGACCCTACTCTTTCTCATTTGCAATGAATGTGCATAGTTCAAACTGTTGTCCCAAAATGAGGGACAACATGTGTGCATGCAAATGAGCCAAATTTAGCACACAGAAAGTAGATATTGTTTATTACAGACTTGCAGAAGTCTGGATGCTGGAATAAAGCTAGAATGCCAGAAAGAAAAGTAACAGCCTTTATATACAAAATCTTATCCCTACATTCACACCCTAAAGAGCCAATTGGTTACACAATCATTTTAGCATACGCTGAGCAACGTTGAGCTAAAGGACACTTTATCCAGCAGTCTCGAGGTACATGTTAAAACAGACTCAACTAATTGTGAGGCTCCAGAATGTCTAAAGCTGCAAGGTGAGTAGTTTCTGTAATTTCTGATTAGGTGTTTTGGAAGTCACTCTTTATTAGATGAGCAGATTGACCTAAAACTAGGAGGATTTACTTATCTTTAGGTTAGCGATTGCTGACAGGATTCATTCTTTTAAGTGGTAACGACTACAAAACCCTTGAGTTGCAGTTCCTCTGCAGACATTCTGAATACAGCAAATCCTGGGTCGCTTTGTCCAATTTCTTCCTGATTCTGGTCATGCCAACAGCTGTAGGATGACTTTGTCCCCTGACAGCCCAGTTCAGAGATGTGGCGATGATTATGTGTTTTTTTGATACCCAAGGCAAGTCAGCTAATCCCTGTTGAAAACCCTGTAAGCTGCCTCCTGGCTTCTGCTGTTTTGCCTTGAGATCCACCAAGTGCAAGTAGGGCAACTGAGCCCTGGTGCTTTGCATGAGGTCAATGCATGTCCTCTATGATCCTGTGCAGTCGGCAGATGTTATACACGTTACTATATGTGAGTACACATTATTAACTGTATGCTGAACAATGTACATCAAAGGAAAATATAAACTATACGTAGTCTCTGACATCAGTGAGTTTGGCAGTTTATCTGCTAATTTTTTCACTTCAAAGAGAGAAGGTGCTAAAGAAAATAAAAACTTTTTCTGTGAGATTGAAAGTTGTTATGCACCATTCAGATAAGCAACATGGTTATTGGGTGTTACATCTTGGTCTTACTGAGTGAACCCACACAGCTACTTTTACTGGGCTAACTTGTTAAATTTTGCCTTTTTAAATACCTGTTCTCTTATCTCCTGCATCCAGTGGTTAATGATATTTCTACTGCTCCTCGGTCTTCAAAACAATTTGAGAGTACTGTGCTCATCAACACTAAAACCTCAATGTCAGTCACTGTACTTAAACGATACTGAGAAGGAGATGTAAAACAATAACAAGTGGAAATTAAAAGTGGTAGAAGTACACAGTCCCTTTTTTAATAGCTCTGAGGGATGATGTGGTTATGTAGCAATGAAAACTTACAGCTTCTCATTCTTTTTTTATATGAGGCAGTGAAATTGCATCTGTAATCTCGGAACAAAGAGTGGAGCACCTGCACATTTCAGAGACACCATACGATGCCTCACTTCTACCTCAATACCTACTTTAATTGAGGACTGGGCCATATTTTTTCCAAAATTTATTCCAGTGCACCAACATACCTGATGCTAGAGCTTTTCAACCACACTGTAGTAAAACTGAGTTCCTTCCAGAACCACATTGTTACTGCTTAGCAAAAGTTAAGAGGGTCTTGTTTTCTGTCTAATGAGAGAGGAACAATTAAAGAACTCAAGGGAGTACAGGAAACTTTCTTGTGTTTCTAACGCTTAAAGTGCCACAAAACCAGAAATAGGATTTCAGACTTACAGAGTAACAAGAAATAATGTAGTTCCGATGGACTCTATACCAGCTTTTGTTTGAGACTGGGAGTGGTGATAGCCATGCAACAAAATGTGTTTTGTATTGAGGAATTCAAGAGTTAATACTGCAATCCTAAGAAAAAAAAATAGTCGTTAAGAAAATAAGAGAAGGCCTTCTAGGGATTTCAATTTGTATTGTTCTTTAGTGCCTTTCTATTAGGCCACTGTTCACATCTAGTGTGAAATCCATCTGAAGGCAATTTGAATGATCTCATTTCATTTGCCAGTGTCTACCACCTCAAAGGCTACCACTGTAGTACCCTGTTGTCAGCTTCAACAGAGACACCAGTGGGTTAGTGAGACAGACTGAAATACTTTCAGATCCAGACAGGTGGTCTTTCCAAATCAGGCAGAACTGGCACAACACCACGTTGAAGCTTGAGTTGCCACTGCCTGCAGCTGGAACGCTTTAGTATCCAGAGCTGTCAGCCCAGAATCTTTCATGAGTTCTGAGTTTACTTTAGAATGTGGGAAAAAGGAAGCAAGGACTGAAAAGCTAAGTTATCTGTGCTGTGAGTTTTTATATGCAGCTTGAATATGCATGTCTTTTATCTAAACACCACATGGTTTTGCTGACCTATGCAATGCTGATATTTCTACCCTAATTTGTATGTCTTTCTCTGTGCAGTGCCTGTTTTAGTTATAGGAAAGTGGCTGGAGTGCTGCTGAGTCAGTGCAGCTGGGATAATGAGTTGACCTACTTTTTCTGTCTCATTGGGATGTCCATGCATTATTGGAAAAAAAAAAATTAATTGCTAAAGGTAATCCTTTCCATGGTAAAGTCAACGTGGAAAATCACTTGACCTGTCACTATCTTCCCCCTGGCCCTCCCCCCCCGCCTTCACATGATATTTTTTAGTAAACCCAGCCATGAAGCAGCCTACAGTAATAACACTAGGAACAATACCAGCTGAGAAAAATAATATTAAAGTAGCATTCATGTGTAATGATTGTGCAGCCCAGGGTAACAAAGCAAGTACTCAAAACACGGGCTGCAACAAGCTACATTTTGTAAATTTTGCAGTGGAATGGTGAAGATGTGAAAAGTATTAATTCATTAAGACTGTGTGATCGTCTTTTAACACAAGCTATTTACTTTTAAAAAAGGGCTGTAATCTTGTGTCTTATAGGGAGAAATAATTATTTTTTTTTTTCCACTGAGCTTTTCCAAATCTTTGACCTGCAGCATTGTGGTTCCAGCATCCTAGAGTGTCCTTTGCTTGAGCTATAGAAATGGACCCCCCCACCTACCTTTGAGCTGTTGTGCCATGTGAAAATGGAGTGTTCCTGAGAGAGCAGAATAAGGATTAGTAGGGACAAACCCAGAGAGGTGAGGACGGTGATGTAAAGCAGCAGTCTAACTCTGCCTATGTAAGGTTCAAAAGCAAGAGCAAGAAGGAAGGACACGCGCCTTTGGACATTGTTGTGGGTGCTGCAGGCGTCTGAGCAGCTGGTGGGCCGGGGTGTGCGTCCTGCTCAGGTCTTTCACTGGAGCTGCACTCTGCACCAGATGCCAAGGAGGGAACTGCTGGAGGTGTCGTGGGTGGTGGTTTAGTCCCAGTTCTCATTGGACTTGCTGATTTCCTTACACATCTGTGAGCCATCAGTAAGTGCCTTGGAGAAAAGCTCCGTTTGACAGGCTGAGCAGGCACTGCTGATAGGGAGCATGAGAAATCAGAGGATGTTTTTTCATTGTCTGAGAATGTGTATCGCCTTTCTTAATAAAAGTTTTAGTAATTTTTATTTGGAGGACCCTTTGATTAAATTTGCTGCAAGAACATTCCCTGTCGTTATTGAACTAGTTCTGATGGGCAATCATGGCATTAAAATCCAGCTTAATTTATGGGGACTTTACATGTACAAGGGCTTTTTTTTGATTTATTCTTAGCCAGAGTAGGGGAAAGAAGATAGCACTATTGTAAATGGATTTTTATCAGGATAAAATAGTATTGCTGGAATCTGAAAGCATTCCTGTAAGTCCTTCAGTCTGAAACTAAGAACAAGAACCACAGCGATGCTCAGAAAGCTGTCAGCCCTTGGTGTTTGGTTTTTTTTCAGTATAAACCCTGTTGCTCAACAACTCCCTACTGAATACCAGTCAGTGGGCCTAATTTCCACTATCAAACACAAGCAGTTGCCCTTTTTCTTATGTAGCAAGGGCAGATGCAAAAGCACTAAAAACTCTGGAGCCTGCACAAACCTGCTTATAAGTTCTTTAAATAAAAGAGAGACTTATGAGGTACAATACTATATGCAAGGTATTTAGAGAGGTGCCACGAACACCAATGAGTTCTGCATGATTACTTTAAGTCCTCTCTACATAAAAATTCTTGATGAGTATCTAGGTTTGAATAGAAGTCTGGTGGTTAGCTTTCTAGTCCCCTTTCGGGGAAGACTGATGAAGTATTAATACATTCAGTGATAGTCTGCTGTGTGTGTGATTTCTGTTTATTTTAGGTAGAAGATTACTGCCTGTTGGCCAGAAATCACAAACTAGGTAGATTCCTTTCTGGATTAAAAAAAAAAATTCTCTTTCCTTAACTAGTCCTTATATCTCAAAATAATAAAATGAACACTTATAATCTATTTACTAAGATAATGTGGTGGGTTGGACTAAGCTGGACGCCAGGTGCCCATCAAGCCCGGCTCTAGCAACTCCCCCTCCTCAGCTGGGCTCTAGCTTGGAGGAAAAATTCATAAATGTAATCAAAATGCTGAGAAGGAATGATTTAGGGGCCTTAATAAACATGATAGGAGGTATTTCAATTTAAAAAGTTGAATCAGTCTGTTCTTGATTTTGCTAGTTGGAGATGATTATCTACCCTGCTTAAAAAAAACCCACACCAGAACAAATGAAAGATTCATGCTGATGATAAACTGGTAAAAAGGGCATTCTTGATTTGTGTATCTGTTTTTGAGGTAGATATGGCTATAACGGATTGTGTGTTTCTCAGTCTTGAAACAATCTTTTACAATAAAAGATCATTAAGTACCTTCTGAGGAATGTGAGAAACAAAGAAAAATTGTAGAAGTCATAAGGAGTAATGAAGTACTATTTTATTCAAAATAATAAATAAAACCAGCAAGGATCTGTGCTAAAGGTCTTGGTTTTTATCTACAAGTCTTTCATATACTGACTTAAAGGTAAGATACTGTTCCATTGTCCTATGATAGTGTAGAAGTATTGCAACAAACAGCAGTTATTTCAGTAAAATATGCCTGAAATCAGGGTGATGTGACTTTCAAGGTTCAGTAAGTTACATGGTCAGGTATTCTATCCACAATATCCAATTTAGCCAGAATTTACCACTTTCATAGAGTTTATCTGACTGTAGTATTGGTAGGATAGAGCACCAAGATTTAGCATAGCTTGGTGATGGTGATAGACATGTGGTCACTTTGGAGATGTCTGTACACTGTGCACCCTTAGATTCCCAGCTCACCTGGGATACCTTCCAGGCCTACATAGCAAAGTCTGGTTCCCTGCAGAGATACTGGCTTCGATCCTAGAGGCGGTATATTGTACCCAGTATACCCAACATGCTACCCCAGTGCAGTACCGCTGGATAGTGTTACATCTCCAGGACCGGAATGGGGTTTATCTTAGAATTAGCTGAGGCAGCTCAACTCAATGCATCCTTGCACAGTGTTGAAAAAACACACGGTCCTGCCTGTCTACAGCTACATCCCAGCATCCCAAGTACATTGATCAGCCAAGGGAACAAGCTTGTAGGCTGGTGTGGAATTTGACACTGTAGAAGAAATCACATTTAAATGAAAAAAAATGAATGGCCAAAGTGCAGCAGTTTATGTGGAAATGTGGGCATGAAAATTAAATGGATGGCAGCTACTTCACTGCTGAAGTCACCCTGGTACCCTGTTTTACTAGAGTTCATAAAAGAGTATAAATTAACGATGCCAGCTGCCTGTATGGAACATATTTCTGGTATTTGCTATGTAATTGTGTCTTTCCTATATGCTGCTCAATTCCCAGTGCTATGGGCAGAGCCCCGTGTTCCTGCCAGACTACCAGAATGCAGCATCTGCTCCTCTCCTGCCGGCAGACTCGGGCAGTAAAACCAGCGTGTCTGGCACAGAAAGATCAGTGCAGATTTTCTTCCTGGTGTGGAACAGATTTACCTGCTGGTCTGGAGACTCCTAGGCCATGTTCCCTCATTCTGAGATCTGCATGGATGAAAGTAGAGGCTGTTGAGCATCCATTCTTCTTGCAGATGTAATTTCATGGGTTTTAGCAACTTAAAACATCTCTTAGGCTGTTGGAGTTAATGCCTATGCAGAGTGGTCCCAGGGTTACTGGGCTATAGAGTGCGGAGCCTCACGAACCACCTGGCTCATGCCGTGACCTCTGTGATGTTATGTGGGTCTTTCTCCTAAAAAACCTTTATTTGGGTAAGGAGTCACAGCCTTCTCTGCTCCTATTACTGATTCAGTTGGCTGCTTTTCACTGTGTTCTGATTGTCCTTTCTATAGTGGGAAAGGAGCAGATATATGTTCCCTTATCTCTGTGGGCCATTTAACTGATGTTACATTTCAACATTGAATATTAGAGTTACAGAGATGACTTATGTAGCAAAACAATAAAGCATTCATAATTCTTCTCCCTCACAGGAGAAATAACACAACCATACAATTTAGCATAAATCTTCAGCTAACTCTAGACGTATGTAAAGTTGCTCATTATTATTAGTTTTTCTCTTCCACAGTCCAGTCATTTTCTTCATTCTCCTCTGAGAGTTCTGCCTGCAATTTCTCCCTAAAATCTGCATTAGATATTCCGTTTCAGTGCAGTTCTGAAAATTGTGCATTTTTTATTCTAAAAAATGTTACAGATATACTGACAGCAAGCTGTTGGACACTGCTTCGTTTGGAAGATTTAAACATCTTATAAGGGAGCCATCTTCCCGTGCTAAGGTTGGACAAACTATGATCACAAGGAAAAACACTTCTTATTCTTATAGAACATATTTCCGATTTAAATACATGCATATAGTGAATAATTAGACTTCAGTATTCATAGTCTGTGGGTTTTTTTTCTTTCTCCCCACTCCCCAGCCATGAAACAAACTTGTCCTTGCAAGCCTGCAGCTGCAAAGCCGTAATATTTAGGAGTAGTTGGTAAATACAGCTAAAACTTTTGTTTGAATACTGTTCAAGGTTTCACTTGGACTGTATGCTGGTAGATTAACATGATAATAGGAGTCTATGCACACATGAACTGCACAAAATAAATGACAGGTAGATACAGAAAAAGCAGACTTTGAGTTTTCTGAATGTGAATGGTTCACATCATTGGAAAGTGTTAATGAATCTCTACAGACCTCGCTGAGAAAAAGCGAGTATTTTAAAAACACAGCCAGAATTCTGTGTAAGGGGAGAATTCTGAAACTGACCCGGATGAGGGAAATGACTTAGAGTGACATTAGCCTCTTTAAGCCTGAGGGGTATTTTAATCTTATCAGGAACTCATCTATATTATGGATGCACACGAGGAAAAAAAAAAGATGATTTTGGATAGTCAATGCTCATGATGAGCTCTTGATGGCTTCAGTTAAATTCAGTCACCCTTTATGAAGGCTAAAACTAATGAATGTATGGGTGTTTTCCCTTTTACAGATCTATGTATATAATTTAAAGTCAGTACAAAGGAAAATTATCCTGTTTGTATGTCAAATACTTGTAGTTCCTGTCTTTTCATGTACTTGCAAGAGAAATTCTTATTTTCTTTATTAGTTTCTGAGCTATGTCTTCATTTCCATGATATTGTTTCCCTCTTTATAAGTATCTTTTTTCAGTGATAGCTTGTATTGGGATGCATTTGTGTTTTCAAGAGCAGCTGCAATGCAGTCTATTTAAATGCATTGCAAAGCATGTTTAGAATAATTGCAAAGAAAACACAGTTTAACTGCAAGATATTTCACTTATTTTTAATCAGAATAGTGGCAATATAGCCATTCTAAATTGTAACTGTGAGGTGTTCCGACGGTGGAACTGTGTCATTATATACAATGAATTTTTCTCAGTAATGCCAGATGCAACAGTTACCAAACAGCTAGAGACTAATCACATCAGTAGTAGTCTCCGGGTGCTATAAAAGTTCATTTCCTCCTAAATGTTGTTACTTAGGACACTGTTGATTGAAACATTAGGCTTGTGTCTGATATGTTTACTTAACATTATTAAAAGTAACACACAAGATTACTGAAACTGACAGTTTCAGTTTGTTTGCCTTGATTGTTAGGGAGTACTTTTTATCTTGAGTCTTTTCCACATGCATCCTCTTTTCACTTTGGGATTTTTTCTTTTAAATTATGTTAAAAAGTTCCTTTGGGCCTTTCAATTACAGTTCTTCAAGGGAATAAAACAACTTTTAAAATCTAATTATACATGAAACTATCAGTTTTCTGAACAAAAGCCCCAGATTAGATATGCGTTACATTTTTTTGGTGTTGCAGCAATAATACTTTCATAAAAAGTGAGATCTGCCTAGCAAATGAGGCTTAATTAAAATGAAGAAAATATAAAGTTAAATAACCTGATCATAAAATTTCCTATTTCAAAAGCATCTCGTGCCTGCTTCACTAGAACTCGTCTCAGTAAAAGAGGAATCTGTAGTGAAGCTGAAGAAAATATGTCAAACTTGTAAGACAGGGTCTGTTTGCAAAGCTACGGGCAATCTGATGAATTTATCATAGTAGTTCTTGCAAATCATACTGTTACACGCATAAACTAGTTATAATTCCAGCTATTAAAGCCATTATTGCACTAAAACATCTTTGCAGTTTGGCTGGTCCTATTTGTGACTTACTAGGGCAGTGGCCCACTCACAGTGCATTGCCAGGAATACAGAAATGATTTCCTGGATAAGGACAATCAATGACATTGTCTTAAGACCCATACTGAGTGATAGTGATTCTTCCAAAGCACACAAAACGATGTAATTATCATTAATAATGTATGTGATTAAACATTTTGCAATTGATCACACAGGACCAAATCTTAATGCCTTTATTAATTCAACAAGTTCCTAGTTTAAATTTGTCTTTACAAATACTAACATTCAATCACATATGTAGCTGGTCTACATAACCATCTGCTGCTTTGACCCCCATCCTGGCCTGTTTTCTCTCTCTCTCTTTTTGCTCATGTCTGTGACCACTGGATAAGTCACCTTTAAATTAGCTTCTGAACTCTTAAAGGATGGCACCATATCAGAGTTTGTGTTTGGAGTTTCCAGCATAATTCAGTAGAAGCTGGATGTCCATTCTGTGAAATGATGAGGCAGAATTTGTCCAGGAAATACTTACAATTAAATAGGAAGGAATGTCCAGTGAGGGAATCCAAATAAATGTTATGAGTTTAATAACAAATTTTAACCATCCCATCTGACATGCCTGAAGATGTAAGTTATGCACCTTTTCCTGTACAGCAAAACAAGGCAATTGATGTATTTGCTGCTGCAAGAGCTGGTGTAATTTCCTTCCTGGAAGGAAAACTTCAAAGCAGTAATTAAAACTCTCTATTTTAAATATTTTCAGTAGTTTGGTTTTGATGTGTGAATCTACTTTCACTGAAAACCAAAAAAGTTTATTTTGACATAATTGCTTGTATTTTGTAGAAAATTTGCGATGTGAGACTCCCTCTTTTATTGTAGGCCCTTTGGTCAACACGATGCTTTACAGTCAGTTGTCCTTGAGAGAGAACCTTATTTGGATGCCTGTACGCAAGATGTGTAGTTTACCAGGGAGTCTGGTCTTTCAAAGAGACTGGGAACACGGAGCAGCAGATTTGTAAATTCCAAACATAATTTCAATATTTCCAAATATAAAAGTTTCAGTGTGATGGTCCTCCTTTTAGGAGAAAGTCAATATTCCAGAGAAATGCTGAATTTCAGTTGTGGTTAGAATGCCCTTAACTAACCTTATCAGTGTGAAGCCTGATGTTGGCTGGCATAGCTCAGGTTAAAGTAGCTGACGATGACTGTTATATGTTAGATGGTGCTCATACAGCAGTTGTGCCAGCTGAAGGTAATTATGGGTCTTGGCATAGGGTGAGGAGAGGAACTTGTTCAGCATACACAGTAGCTACTGCAATAGAGGTTATGAACAAAGCTCCATCTCCTGGTGTCCCGATGCGTTGCTGCTGTTTCTTCTACAACCAAACTCTTCTTTTGGTTGTTTTGGGGAGAGGTATTGCCATGGAGTGATTGGTATTTTTCAAACATGGCATATTTAAATGTGATTACCATGTTTGTGCTCCTCTTGCTAGTGAAGAATTTAATCAAAATCAGCAAGTGTTTAGCATTCCACTGTTCCATAAGTTGTTGGCAGCAATTCAGAGGCCTTACAATGCAACGGGGAAAACTGAAACTGTTCAAGGGCTAAGAGAAGAGCAAGAATAACTCAGCTAGCAGTCTATTTGAAAATACAAAAAACGTATAGGAAAAAGCCATGCAGATAGTGGCTTATACTGTGTAACCATAATTCTGTGCCAAATTACATTCTAGAATAAATAACCCACATCTGCTTCATGGTGTTTGTAGTTTAGCGTGATATCAGCTGCATCTAGACGTTTAAAATTCTGATATTTTTAACTGTATAGAGCAACCTTTAAATTGGGTAAGTATGTTAGCAGCTTCAATGTACCAGTTCTATTTTACAAGAAAGATTATTTTACAGCTTAAAATTTTTGGGATAAAGCTTCATCTGTATATGTGCTGTGATTTCTTCATTAAGGGTACTAATATGACTTAAAAATGTAACAATATCCTTTAGCTATAAAGTTTATATTAGAATCTGGTTTGTATTTTTCTTCTGGAGAAGTAGTATGACTAGACAATGTTACAATAACTAGTTTCTATTCACACTTTTCTGCTGTTTTAGGTAAGCATGATATCCAATTTAAATTACTGAATGTTTAATCCAAGTAGATTCTTAATTTTTTTCAGGATATCGTGTAAGGTCTGGAGTCATGGCTTTATGCAATACTTTAATTTGGACAATTGGAATTTATGCTCTCTTTTAAGGATCTTATTGAGTTATGATATAGTTTGCAATTTGAATTACCTTATCCCTGAATTTTCATCCGAAGTTATGTAATATCTTAATTACATGAAAAGCTAATGAGTAATCCATTTTGCACATTAAACCTCTAGGTGACGTACAGTGATTTGTACGGTACTTATAATAAACAATATATTATACTAATAAAATAATTAAATGAAAATGTATCTCTTTTGTATAGTTCATCAGGGATTTTGTATCATCTTCTTTTCACCGCATACAGGTAGTAATGGGAGAGTGGGTCCTACTTTGTTATTTTGCTACTATTTAATGGATGGGTTTTTTTGTTTAGATTCTGCAAATGTGCTTTTAGTTGATCAGGTTTTTGTTAACAAGCTAGTTCAAAGCTAATGGGGGATCCGGTGAACATCTGATTAAACTGTGGAGTGAGAAAGTGCAAGCCTTGTGTTTCTCATTGAAATCAGGAGCAGGTCAGAGTGAGAACCATCCTGAAAAAGAAAAAACAGGCAAATATAGGAACCATTTAATCCCTGTATTAGCCTGGAAAGTCCAGAATGAAACTTTAAAGCTCTGTTCAGAGCTGGTTGTGTTTGCAGCTGTCTGAGAGTTGTGCTGTGTGACTTGAGCTCTCTGCCCTGGTGGACCTCCTGGATAACAGGAGATCCAGCCCTGTCCTACAGGGAGAGGGGGCATGAGGGTGAAAAAGTCTCTTTGCAGCTCTAGAATGATAAACTGTCTCTTCAAATGACAATATGGTCCTGGAGTAATGAATGTGTGTCTTTGAGATGTATCACAAAATATGTTTGAAAACAAGAGTCATGGAAGCATTGGCACAAGATAGATTTTATAACCTTGGCTGTTTAAGCCTTCTAAAGAAAAGGTTGTTTGGGCACTATGGTCTTTTTTCCTTTCGCTTTTTCTATGCACTAAGTACACATTTACCCAGCTCTGTAAAAATTACTTTTTTGAGTTGGAGCCAAAAACCAACTGAGCAATTCATTTACTCCACCGTTGTGCTTATACCAGGCACAATGTGAGTGCCTTTCAAAGCAGGAACATCCTAATTACCCAGAGAATCTCTCAGCCTCTTGGATGATTCTTTCTGCTGGGTGACAAACAGACACCTAAGCACCCCTGTCTCCACTGCTGCAATCTCCACTGTGCATACTAGGCGGGTTATTTTATATATAATTCTTTAAATCCATGTTCTTTGTGCGTCCTCTTAAGCTTTTAGTTTCCAATCTATACAATAAAAACATTTTGTGATGTTTTTTCAGTTCTGTGATCACCTTCTCACTGCTCTATCTCAGTTATCAACACTTCTGACAGTGTTTTGGTGGAAGTTGCAGCGGTGCTGCTTTTTGCTCAGCCAAGTGATATGAGCCCATATCACTGGCTCAAGATACTGGAAGGACAATCACCTCTCATGCTTCCATCCTTCAGTTAATTCACTCTCATTTATGTATCTCTTTATTCCCACCTTGATCATATTCCTGCCTTGATCATATTCCTCCCACGCAATTCTGCAGCTCTCTTTAGCAGTGCTGTTCATTTCATCTGCATTTCCTTATTTCCTTTTTGTTGCCAGTTTGTGTTCCTACAACTCTTCTTGCCTTTTAAGTACTTTTTTTTTTCCCCACTTATATTGCTGTTTCTGCCTACGATGGTATGCACGTCTTGGTCCTCAGGAATACATTTCTCTTCTGCCCTTCAAGCATTCCCACCAAGCTCTCTCAATTTGATGCTGAGTGCTTTAGTCTGGTACTCCAGTGTGCTTGAGCAGATGCTCAACGTTAGACTATTAAAATTTAAACACATACTTTTCAAAATTCAGAATGCATGGTACTTTCAGCATTTTACTGTATAAGAGGCTAAAAGCTTGAATATAAAGGTTTATAAATTACATTAAATCTTTACTGAATATTGAGTATATATCTATAACATGAATGTGCTTAAGTGCTCTCCTAAGTAGAGGTGTTTTACCCTGATTTTAAGTTCTTTCCAACCAGAAACATATTTTTGTTTTTCTAATTACCTGCAGTAACTACCCACGAAAAGACATAATGCTTTTACAGATAATTAGGAGAGGATGTTGTATGATACTAGTTCACTTCACTGTTTTTGCATTAGGTAGCCTTCTATTCATCATTCTTGGATTCTGTAGACAAGATTTTCCTGAGGAATATATCCAAGCGTAACCTATGCTTATATAGAATTGTCAGCTAAGCTTTAGTTACAGCATTATTTTGTTGTTGGATGCTATTCCTGAACTGTTCTTGTTGAAGTGTGTATGTATCTATTTGTTTATTTCAGAGGTGGAAGAGAGCATTTGAAAAAGAGGGACCAAAGCTCTAAAACTAATATGTAAAACATGATTTTCAAAACAGTTTTATTACACATTATTTTATGTACGCTGTATATAGAAAATTACTCCTCTCCTACTTCCCAATTTTTGGAATACTCTGCTTTACTTCCCTGAAAATATGCTTATGGACTGCAGGAAAATCAAAATATGTTGGTAGTATAGCGATAGAGTTCATGAAAAATGTAAGTTGCAGAATCCTCTCAAAATATTTCTGCTTGATTTGCTTTGAAAAGCTTGCTTGTCTAAGTAGAATGACTGAAAAATGGTATTGTACAGAAAAAACCCTGTTATGAATGCCTAAAACTTTCGAAGTTATTTTTGAATAGATTGATTCATATTCAGATTAGCTTCTTGCCAGATGGATGGAATTTACAGTAAATCAGTTTTTTGGCAGGAGAGAAATAAAAAAATGAACAGCATCTGCTTATTTATAAAAGCTGTCCTATTCTTTCTCTGTATTGGTGGGGAAGATATTACCTATCCAAAGAAAGTTTTATTACCAATAAATTGTGGAATATTAAAGCTTACAGGGATGAGAAGGTTTTTGTGTTTACAAAGAGGCTGACAACATGCTGTGTTTATATAGTGTCAGCAGCACCTTTGCATAATAGAGCCCTTGATGTTCAGCATCTGTGTATCTATCGAGTTCCTGTTCCAGCCATGGGTTGCAGTGCAGGAAAAGGCTTTTTGTTGCCAAAAGTTATTTTAGGCTCTGATCTTGCAGCCATATCTATGTAGGCAAACTCACCAAAGTCAAGCATTCCACATTCACAAAGGAAGGCTCATGGGTATGCAAAATCCTAACAGTTTCCTTTTGACGCATACAAATCAAACTCTTCTATGGTCCTGTAAATATCTCTGTTCATAAGTTCACGCATTGCTTTATAAACGGGATATTGGAGTACTCAGATATTAGGTCACTATATTTGGCTGCTGCTTTGTAATGGCCTTAATATGATTGTCATGCCTGAGCTTTCAATGAGCAGGTTGTTCATGCTATTGACTCGTAATGTAAATTAAAAGAGAAAGCTCAGATCCTCTCAGTGTCATTGGTGTCCAAGGTACTGGCTCAGAACTTTGGAAGTCAGAGGTTAGATGGCTAAAGAGGGAGTTAACAGCATACTTCTGGTATGAATAGCTAACCCAGCAATCCTTCAGGAATTGCAATTAAACATCAACAGTAGCTGGAATCTACAGGCAATGAGAGGGCACAGTCATCTGATGTTTCACACATGTAACTTCATTTACCAAAAAGACCGCATTCTTGTCTACCAAAACATCGCCAAGTAAAAATAGAGGTAGAACAGTAATTTTATTCTATCCTATCGAGTTTAGTGATAAAACATGTACTTGCAATGTTGGTTACACATTTGATAAAAAAGAAGGTTCAAAAAGCTATTTATCATTATTTCCACTACTACTTTCAGAAATGTGTTTCAAAATGCTGGCATTTGGGCTGAGGATAAATCCACTCTGCATCCTTTCCATCAAAGTGGCCATGCGAAACTGCCCTTGCTAAGGCATTGCATGAATCTGATCTTCACCACATACCTGGTCTCCTATGGACAGTGAAGATTTATAGGCAATGTATTTTACTACACCAATTAATGTAGGCGGATAAAGCAGAGAAGCTTTTGGGCATACCAGTGTTCCATCAAAAACTAGATGTGTGTTAGCTGGTACCTGCAAATCTTCTTTGCCCAAAGGTCAGTTGTCTTAGGGAGCTGCTTCTGTATCCAGAATTACTTTCTATTGTCTAGAATGGCTTTAGAAGCCCCTGAGAAATCCTGCTTCTCCTAAAGGAGAGAGCTAAAGAACTCATTTTACCACCTTCTTCCTTCCTCCTCTTTATTTTCGGTATCTTAAAAGATATTCAGGATATTTATAGGAAAGGTAAGTATGCTTTTCTTTGTTTTCTGTGGTGTGTGCTGTTCAGAAGGTTACGTCGCTTCCTTTCTTCCTTAGCTTTCTTGGTTTATGTATCCATTGTATTCCAAACTTACATCCCCTTCAGAACTCTGGGCTTAAAATATTTCTTTCTGATTACAGGCCCTTTAGAACACCATATTATAATTTCATACATTTCAACTGAAGAGAAGAATTATGCATGTGAACTTCTTAATAGAATCACAGCTTCCATTTCTTTGTGAGATTTACATGGAATGTAAACATCTATGGTGGATTTAAGATTGAATTTTTTTTCTCTTCTTATCTGGGAAATTCTGTCATCATGACCTAGAATACCAAATATATCGATGCCCTCCAGTTAAGAATGGAATAATATCGGATACTTTATCGGCAAATCTACTGGGAGATATTCTTTCTTCCTATTTTTCAGACGCCTCCTGTCAAAGGGACTTAGAATTAGCACTCTTTAGTCCTTGGCCAAAAAAATACCAAGGTAAGAATCTTGATGATGATAGCCAGAAATGACTGATGAATGAAGCCTGAAGTAATACAGTAATTAAATTTTCTCATTTCTGAATGTATATGTATAATACTTCCATACTTCTTAGGCACTAATAAAAATGTGCTAATGTCATTTGAAAATTACACCAGGGAAATGCATATTTTTCAAATAACTCCCACGTTATACCAGCGGTTGATATGCAGAAATTGTAGGTGTTTTATAAAATGACTGCATTTTGGAGACTAAATTTGAAATTGTAAGTGAATTAAAATGAGAAGATTAAGCCATGAATTAATACTTAAGATATTCTGTAAAATATAACAGTTAAGAAAGCAGCATTATACAGTAATCATTTCATATGAAATTCAGTGGATTTAAATGGGTAAAACATAGTAGGGTTGCAGACCACGACTATTGGAGATGAAGCACTAAAGTTGTGTTAATTCCCAGTAGTGAAGGAAAGTGAAAAATGAGTAGAAAATGAAATTGATTGTTATTTTGTTCTTAAAACAAATTGCTTTGTAGGCTAAGATCCAGTGTCTCGTAAGTACTTGGATATCTGCTGAACAGGGGTGTTCCATTTGATGCCTATTGGATGCTGTAGTAGAGAGCAGCTGTAATAAATAGGGAGTCTAGTGTTTGCAGAATCATGCCATCTGAAACTGAACCTATTCTGCAATTTTTCCTATACCCCTTTGTTCATAAAAAATATGTTGAAAAAATACTTGCACTTAAATATTACAGGGGATTGTTTCCATCCTTCTTAGGGACAAGAGAGTCCCCCAGGGGCTGTGACGAAGGAGCCAGTGCAGACTCCTAAATATGTTTTCACTTTCACAGAGCATAATTCTGATTAAAAAAAAAAAGTGAGGAACCCAGGGACCTCCGAGGTGATAGGAATAATAATCGTGTGTGTTTCTGAACATGAGCTATTTGCTGAAGAGCAAGACACTCTAGGCTACGCAGTAATTTTTAAATATTCTATCAGGGAACATAAAACAAGTCACTGACTTTGAATATCTTAGTGATTGTACTTAAGGAAATGAAAATTAGTTTATATAAGTAATAAAAGACAATAATTAGATAAAATACAATTTAATGCTTGGAAGAATTCTAAAAGTTAATTTGAAGTAGCTAATAGTGTAAAATGTCAATTGTTTTTTACAAATGTGTGCTTTTGTACAATTCATGTTTCAGAAATGAAATATATACATTGCATATAGTAACTAAGATCTTCCTTCAGCAAAATGCTGGAGCACGTTGGCACTTAAACCAAGAGAAGATTCACTGACATAAGGGCAATTATTTGCTTAAAAGATCTGCTAGAAATTCTTTATTATAAATTTGTTTACGGCGTCAAGAGCAAGTGGCAAGATTTTGCAGTTAAGTTTACAGCCTCCTTGCATTCTAATTACTCTTACGAGCACCATTTGCTTTTTCAGACACTCCTTCTACTTGAAAGAGAAATAATAAGTAAAGCCAAGTCATTTTGAGGCAAGATGAAAACGGAACAGAGGAAAGTGGTTTTTTCATGGGCTTCAACAAAAGCTTCTATTTTTCAGTGCCTGATGAACCAAGTTGCTGGGAATTATTTGGCAAACACTGGGAAGAATCCTTTGTTGTCCATTATTGACATATGGGTTGGCTGCACTCGGTTATGAACTTCTGCAATTTTGTTCTCGGTGTCTGCAATGGTATTTTATTAAATGTTTTATAAGATAAGTGAAGGAACAGTTTGAACCCTGAGCTCTCACTACATATTTGCTTACACTCTGAAGTGTCCTGGAGAAAATTTGACCATGGGGGAATGCTGAAAGATTCTTGTATATTTGAGTAAATCCTCTTTGAAGGAAATCTGAAAACATGCAGAGGTAGTCAGTACATGGGGGATGTGTGTCGGTTGGTTTATTTTTTGGGGGAAGCGGTTCTGGTATTTAGATAGGCAAGGAAATTGAACTGAAGTTAAACTAGTTTTCTATTCAAAATACAATTAAAAATATGTGAATCTTTTCTTAGTCCGTATTTAAAATGAGAAATCGAAATGTTTCATTTTAGAATGGCGAAGCCCAGAGCTCGGCAGGAATGGTTTAACTAAAGACAAAACCACTCAGTATTCCCTTCGAGTGTTCTTTTAAACATTATGTATCTGTGTCAAATTCACTGTTATAGAAGTAAAATTCTGAGAAAAACAAACAACCAAAAAAATCTTTGTACCTTATGTCAACGAACTGGAAAAGTTCAATAAATGACACTATTTTTCTTTCCTGCATTTTTGTTCTTATCCCTAAGTGTTCATTGAGAGAATCAGCATACCATAAATAGATGCATAAATATATGGGATGTTTTTCAACAAGGTGGTTGTTTTTTGGTGTGTGGTTTTTTTCGTGGTTTTTTTTGGTGGTTTTTTTGTTTGTGGTTTTTTTTTTTTTAATCTTGCTTTCTTAATTTGACCTAAGATTGAGAAGGTTTGCACCATGTATTGTGTCACAACTTAAATTTAAAATCAGAATCAAATCAGCTGACTCTTAGGAGCCGTAGAAAATTAAGTGGCAATAATAAGACGACAATATTTTGGCCTTCCACAGCCTCAAAGCATACTATTGTTTATTAACATCAGTGGTTTAAACTTAGTAGCAAGAGCAGGGTGAATTGTGCAAAACACTTTCCATAAATACTCATGTGAATGTTAAATGAACCATTTCAGATGTCTTTGTGTTGCTTCCTGGTTCTCTTTCACTGACTGGGCTTTCACCAGAATAAATGCTCATGGGAAGAAGGAGTGTGAAACCTACATATTTTAGCACTTCTGACAGGAAAAATACTTAAATTTTCCATAAATTTCCGCAGGAATCTACTAAGACCCATGGTTATCTAATTATGGAACAGATGCCTGCTTAGGAATGTTGATGCCTAATTTGGAAAAAACAAAACAAATGAACCAAACCAACCAGACAAAAAAACCAAACACCCAGGCAATCCAAAACCAAACCACCACCACCACCACCTATGGCAACTTTGTAAGATCACGTATGGATGTCAGAAACCAAATGATCCATCAGTTCTAATGCCATCTGGGTCACTCTAAACAGGGAGGTGTGTGTGTTGTTTAGTGTTTGTTTTGTTTTGTGGGGTTTGTTTTTGCATTGTTCTTTTCTTCGTGTCTTCCCAGTAGTAACAGCAGAGAGACTTAACCAAGAGAAACATAAGGCACTACTAGAAGTAACAAAAGAGAAATTGTATTTTAATAGAAAACAATTAGTTTTGGTATAATTTGTGACAATTCAGAGAAACTCTCTACCGGTCTTAAGTTTTGCATGGTTCGGGGAGTTTTCTGTAACCATAACAAATCTTCATTATGGTTTCTGCATTATTGTGAACTAAGAAAAGTTTATCTTCATTATGTTTCCATTTTGAAAGGTTACAATAGGATAAAAGTGTAAAAATCACAAAATGAAGCAGTTGTGAACCATTTAAGTGATTTTGCTCAGGAAAAGAAAACAATAAAATATTTTTGGTTTTGTTTTTTTCCTTTAACAGAATATGCATTTAAATGTGAGAAAACTTCTGTAGAAATGGAATCGCTGGTTTGTTTCCCTGTTCATTTGCCATGAATACAGCATTGAATCTTTGAATGCTTCTTTAATGTCTTGGAATTACTTTAAACCACTACTATTCCCTATGCCATTATTAGACTTGTTATCTTCTTTTGAATATAGAGTCATTATCGGGATATTTTACAGAAAAATATTGTCTGAATTTAAAGCAAATTTTGCAGTGTCTATACTCCTCCCTTTTCAAAGACTGAAGAAAAGTGTGGAAAAGGTAGGTAAGAAAACAGAATACCTTAGCTGGTCAAAAAGATGTCCCACGAACATCAGGACATACATATAGCTGTTACATATCTTGTGGCATTTGGCTCCTCCGTGGCCTGGATTCAGTCGTCCATTGGGCATTGCCGAAGGGAGGGAAATGGTGAGCCCGGCACAGTGACATTCTATTTATTGTGAGACTCAAATTGGAGTCTTTTATATAACTTTTTGACATTTTCTTCAACAAAATTTAGCATACAATAATACAGGAACACACCATGGCCCTCACAATTTAAACCCACATTAGAAAACTACTTATTATTGTGGCAATTTCTGCTAATTTTACATCCTTATATGGTGAAGCTATTCACGTCCAGCAGTGGCTTTGTATACCTGGGAAATATTTTTTTATTGCACTTTAATGGTGATAATAGAAGAGTTACAAAGTGTTAGCAGACAAAGACCAAACCTTCAGAAACAATCGCAAGTCAGAAATTTTTAAGCAACTGTCCCTACTATTATTGTGCATTCTTCAGCACCTGAACTCAGAGAGACAGAAATCACCATAAATGTAAGGAAAGGAACTGAAGTACGGTCTTGCTTTAGAAGGATGCTGAGGCATTGATATCTGAGTCTCACGGTGTATTTCCAGAATGGTGGCAACCACCCACATCCATCTTCCGACCACAGTGTGGCTTCAAAGGTCTGAAAGAACCCAGTAAAAGCCGAAAGGATGGTTGGCACCACTTTTCCAGAATGTCCTAATTATGTGCCATTAGGACGGAGAATTCAGAGGTCTCTGTGTGTTGGGTTTTTTTGTTTGTTTGTTTGTTTGCTTGTTATGAAAAAACCCTTTCCCATAGTACATTCAGTTCTGTTACTTGCTTTTGAGATAAACCTTGTGGAATGTAAGTGGTGGATTTATGCCTGATCTCTATTAGATATGCAAGGAACTTCTGCATCTTCACTCTATAAACATTTTGAGCAACAGTTTTGTTGTCTTTATTATTGCTATGTTACATGAGTATTGCAAAACACATTGCCAGTAATAAAATGTTAAGAGCTTGCCAAAATCATTAGGTTCTATATACTTATTATTAGACTGAAGAATTGCTGCATGTTCATCACCAGCTGCTTTTCCAAATGTAGTAATGCACTATAGAGGCACAGTGCTGAACCCAGTAAGCGTGTTGAAAGGATAATATCACTTGTCTTGTAAAGAATCACAGATTGGAAGAAACATTTTCAATTCAATTATGGGTTCCAACCTCAATTACTTTAAGAATCTTTCTTGGTAATTTATGGAGTTGTTAGCAGAAGAATATTCTTAAACATAATTACTTTTCATCTGATGATAAACAGGGGGAGCAAACGCAATATGGTCCAAGTCTTGCATGCATATAAGCCAGCTGGTAAATACACATTGCCCTCAGAATACCTGCTTACCCATGAGTTTAGGAACAGTTTATCTGCAATGTCACTTCCAGAAGAAGAAATTCTTTCCTCTGGATGACTAGTCTGTAATCCTGCCAGAGAGTGCATCTTTGGGGACCAGCACTTTCAGCTATGACAGCTCAGTGATGGCAGCCCAGCTCCTGTGTCACTAGGTAGAAAAATGAACAGCAAAATTTCTACTCTACTGCTCATCCATCTAGGCCTTACGTGATCAGTAAATGATGAAGTTGCACTGCTCATTTCTAGCCTTGCTGGAAGAAAATTAATGCAAGTCTTTGCAAGACTTTTTTTTTTTTTTTTTTTTTTTTACTTTTACATATGCTGATACAGAAGGTATTAATTAGAAAGGGCTGGAGGAAATAAAAATGTTTCATTTCAACAATAACAGGAAGAGATTTCTGTGAAGTTTTGCTCTGAGAGCCCTTTTCTGATCACCCCGTTTCTAGATGATGTTTTACCTGAAACTAAATGGTATTTGGATCTCCCCAAACCCATCTGGATTCCTGTGCTTTTTCCCTGGCCCCTTGATGTGGCTCTTTCTAGGTCCAATAGTGTTGTCCTTGCTAGTGAGGTAGGATTCTTGACCAGAAAAGCAGGTTCCTGTGGAGGAACAAAGGATCTAGAAACTATGATGCTGTTAAAGCAGTATCTTCAGATTCTGCATAAATCGTTTCTGTGATGAATGGGTTAAATTGTGAATATAGATAGTTTTCCATCTCTCTTCATTTTTATACCTTTCAGCATTTTTGCTTTCTTTTTAAATTTTTCCTTCTATCTTGTTCCTTTCGTTTTTCTGATGGCATCCACACTTCTCTGTGGAGTTTACCTTTTGGCTGAATTCGGCTTGGTGGTGAAGTAACCAGGGTCAAAGTGCTCTTTACATTGTCTGAGCTAGAAGTCAACAAAATTAAAATGTGTGCTGGCAACATCTTTTCTATTACTATAATTATTTTAAAAGTGTTGAGAAAATCAAAGAATCTTCACTGATAGCTCTTTATGAATGAGATGTTAAAACAAAACAACAAAATCAAATAAAACCCAAGCAAACACCACAACAAAAAAGAAAAAAAACCAAACCAAAATCCAACCAAAAAAACAACAACAAAAACCTTCAAACCAAAAAACCACAACCATCTTAAACCCTTCCTACGCGTTTCCCTTATTTATATTAAAAGTAAAAAATAATTCAGGCAATTTACAGGAACATTTCAAAATAATGGAATATCTTGCCAGTTGTTTGGACAACATGGAATAACAGACCAGTAAAGCATTCTGTCTTGCCAAAATTCTTTAAAGGTACTTTTTATATGTCTAATTCCATGGGTTGTATGCATGTGTACTGAGGTTTAAATACAGAGTCAGCTGATGATGACATTATTTTAATTTCAAGATTGGAATTTTCAACTGTTTTGAATTTGACTTTGCTATGGTAGCATTGTCCATTAGGTTTTGTGTGACACTTGTCCTTCCTTCTTTATATTTGTTAGTTTTTGTCTTTTAATGCCAGTAGGCATTTAAAATTATTATGAAAAAGCTTCATTATTACGTTATGTAATGTTATCCTGGACAGTAGTCAACATCTGTAACAGCAGTCAGGTGTTTTCCTGCAAATCATTAAAGAGCTCCACACTCCTTATTTTTCTCCTACCCTGGTCCGTGTGTTGCTATAGTACATCTCTTAGTTGAATTGATAGGTATAGGCTGCTGCGTTAAGCAGTTTTCTCTTCAGAATAATTTGTTCTATTAAGTTCATTTATTCATGCTTTGTTAAGTACTACAATTTTGTTAGAATAATAATACTGTTTTTTCTAGTCTACATGCTATCCTGCCCTTTGACTAAGAATATTCACAAAAATATGTTGTTATCAAAGAAAAAGAAACTACTAAAATATTTGGTCCAGGTTAGGGAAGAATGAGTAAATGGAGATGTTTGGAGAGCTCCCAATGGTGGTTTCTGAATTCTGAAGTAGAGCTGCCTGTGACAAGTCATGTAGCTCCTGGTAGCATTTGAATTGGCATATTGATATTGAGTGCCCTGTCAGTCTCAAGGAAGAGCAACACACACACAAAATAGGGCTGATTCACTTCTGGTTTTATGGCACCGTACTGCTATGGATCTAGTGGAATTTTTCTGAATTTGACTTAATAGAAATTTCACCAGAGTCAAGCAAAGAGTTGTTATGATGGCTCTTGCCCATTGCAAAAAATTATCTTTGGATCTTTCCCGATGTATTAAAGGTTATTTGAATGGGATTAATAAAACTTCTATTTATAGACATGAATTGAGTCAAAATGCTCTCAAATGAATATCTCATTCTTGAAGTCAGGAGTTAAATGCTGCTTGTGTTCTCAGAAATCGTTCCCAATGTGAAAATAGATAGTCATAGTGGAGTTTCTGATATGCACCATAGCACCTATGTGATCATTTAATTCTTATGAGTTCAAGTGATCTTACAGGTTTTTCACATATATCCATTGCTTGACTGGAAGCAAGTGTGTATTGTACCTGAACAAGATCAATCTCCGAGTGGGAAACTTGAATGGAAACTTCCTGGGCACCAAATTATCCTAAAAGCCAAAGCATCCTTGCTCTTTTGCCTTCCCTCCGAGTCCTAAAGGAACTCATAGAAGTGACTGACATCACCACAAATAACAAGCATTGTTCTCAGATGTATGAACTACACTGTAGCAGATTTGGTACCCACTGCTGAAGGGTTTGAGAAGGCAGTATGTGGTGTCTGCAGTATAACCTTTTTTTTTGGTACTCAAGCCCCCTTCCATATGCAGAGCAGCCATTAACTCTTACCAGAAAGACCAGTTACTGTCACAGGTGGGGAACTTTCAGAAAAGATGTTGAGGAAACCTGTGCAGAATCCCACTTGCAGGAAATCAGAGCCATGCTTTGTGGTAAGTGTTAGTGCCTCTGTGCTTTCGTAAGTTTGAAAGTCAATAGCGAAGAGTCATAACATGGATAAAGCGTTATAGGACAAGTGCCTTATCGCATAATTATGAATAATGCACTTGGCTTGACTGGATATCTGTAATGGCACTGCTTATGTTTTTAAAATATATTTTTAAAACAGTGTAGTAATAAAAGTAAAGGTCTTATTCACCTCGATGATAAAGACTATGCTACGGCAATACATTTTTGTGACATAAGCTGTATTTCTCCACTTAGATTTATTAGTGTGAAGAAAATTGCTCTTCTGAAAAACAAGTAATACAGAAACATTATTACTGTAGCAAAAGGTGTTACTAATCCACATACTGCATCTCTAGTTGCATTGACTCTGTTTATTATCTGTGAAAGGAACATGACCGTAGCTTTCTATGGAAGCAGTTGTTTTATGATGAGAAGCTTCTTACTTGCTCTTTCATTTCAAGGGATACTCTGATATCTTGATGCATTTTTAGAGGCAGTTCACTTAGTATACAGAAGTTAAGGTGCATGTTGATAACAACTTTCTGTATTTTGTTCTTCTAAACTTTCTTTGTGGATTTAAAAGAAATAAAACCAAATGAGAAAGTCATTGGTACAGAGTTGAAGATGAAGAATTAAGGCAGCAAACGTAACAGCTGCCTGAGGAAACAGCTTTGAATAAAAAAAAAAGTAAGTGGAGCAGGAGCAATAACGTGAGAAATTAATCACATTTACCAGGTGGTTAGAAGAAACCATTCTGGGATGGATGTTGAATAGAGATACTTCAAAAAAGGTCTGATCATCCACGTGGGTGGAGCAGGAGATGGTGAAGCCCTTCGTGTTCCTGTCTCTTTCCCTGCGGTTCTCTGAGAGTCCGGCAGCAGGTTCCTCTCCTGGTTCCCCTTCTCTGCAGCTGAACTAATGAAACTTCCCAGGATGTACTGAGTATTGGCTGGGGAATATTTGGGTAGCCTTTGTTTCAAATGAAGAGAACTTGATGGGGTGACAAAATACATACTCCTGAGCAGTCAAAGTAGTCATGCTTTACTTGGGCATTAGTTTCAATCTTGTTCTTCCTGTAATTCAACATGAGAAATTGTTATTCTTCCTGTGCAGTCATGTCCTTTGTCAGCGTGAGGCAAATAACACTGCAGATCTCTTTCACTGGCTTTTATTGTAACTTTGGCAATAACCTTACCACAATTATGGTGGCAAATTTGCTATGAACTGTAGGGTTTTAATTTATATTATAAATTTATAATAAACTATAAAACTATACCATTATAAAGGTAATAACCTTTAAGTCGTTGAGTAGCTGGTCAGAAGAAACAGGGTTGTTACTGTTTCTTAATTCTCACTGGATTTCTGTCTGGGGAATTCTTTGTCTTATGGTGAAGCATATTTGAATCCCTTATTCTAAACTGACTTTAAAGCATCCATTAATATAACTGTCAAATTACTCCACTTTTCAATGAGATAGAATAAATGTTTGAGAGTGTGAAACAACTTAGTGGTCTTAGTGAAGAGACTGGCTGTGTAAAATGAACGTATGCCTGGTTTTGGCCCATTCTGTTCAAAGTTAGTTTGTTGCTAACATTTCAATTTCTTGGACAACTTCCTTGATTATATTCTCCAAGACATGTGCTCTCTCTTGATAAATAGAGTACTTTTATTCTTGTCAGCATTCTGTCATCTTTTATAAATGGTATATTCCTCTGAGATAAGAATAAAATAAAAGCAATCATAAAATAGTACACATTTAACCTTCTATTTTTCCTGTTTTCTCTGTATTAACTAAGCCTGCCTCACCAATACAATTTTGCTTGTATTTGTTTTTCAAATTCAGATCTACATTTCTCAATACAGCCTCACAAAAATGAAGTAAGCTCAATGTGTGCATTGTGTATTTGTGTCTGCGTGTGTCGTCTCATATTTAGTATTTCCTTCATACTAACAGAAACCAGGCAGAGGTGTAAACTGGGTTTATAAAAACGGTTTCTCGTGATAAACAGTCCAGTAATTTACCTGAGCTCTGTGAATGTGTTAAAAATGATTGCTTTAAAGTATTTTTAATGCTCCTGCAAAAAAAATGGAAGTGAAGACTTTTTTTACTTTGGCATCTGAGAAGCTTATTAAAACATTTAATTATGAAAATAAGCTTTTTTTTTCAAATTATAAAAATCATAAAGCCAAAGCTAATGTAATTCCTATAATTGCATTCCCTGTGAAGTTCAGTTTCTTTATACCAGATAACCAAATTAATTTGTATTCATTCTCCTTGAATTTCTTTATAGTGCTTAACTAATAGCTTTGAGGAACAAAGTTAATTCACCCATGTGCTCTTCCCTGTGAAGTGTCACCTTTAAGATAAGAACAGAGTACCAGATTACTGATCTGTGTGAATAGAATCCGTCACGTATTGTTCCCCAATAGGAAGATCCCGTAGTTAATTCACTCACGCTAGTGAAAGTCCATCAAGCAGCTGTTGCTGTCATTGCTTATTATGGTCAAACAAGCCTGCTTACGGTATATCTCCAAAACAAGAGAGCAATTTTAGAGGTTTATTTTATTATAAACTAGTAGTCAGTTGCCTAAGGTCAGCTTTCACATTTCTCCTTTTTTCTTTTGCTAACTGAATCACGGTTATTAGACCTCTATATGCAATATTCAGAAATCTAATTTCAACCAAATCATCATCATCATAATCTGCTAGCTCATTAGATCAGCAGATATCTATTTTTATTTTCATATAGAAAGATCCAGAGTTTGCAAGTCCTGTTTTGTCTGAGTGGCTTTTACTCACTTGGGTATCCTGACTCTGCACAACATAGCATGTATTAACTTATGATATGTAAGCAAGACTAAAACTTGAACAGTATGAAGGGGCAAGGTGTGAAATCTTCTTTCTAATATAGTAGCTGCTGTACTAAAATACTCCTTTAGTAGTCCTTCAGCCGTGCCCCCCAGGGCAGGGCTGTGCTTTGTTACATCCCCACCAGTATCATCAGGTTATTTTAGGGCCAAGTATCTTCTCAAAGGTCACCCAGTGAATATAGTGTGGTTGCTAATAATCACACGTTATAAATCATTCCAGTCACTTTAGCCGCATGTACACTATTTCAGATGCTGGTTTGCTTGATACATTACTCAGCCATAAATAAAACATTATTCTGATTCCTGAGCACGCAAGATTTTTATATGAATGTCTCCCTTGGCTCTCACCTCTCATAAGAAATTTCAGGTACACTGACTTTGGATCACAAACCACCTTCTTCTAAATCATCAGTGATCTGCCTATTTTTATATAAAATCTTTTTTCTCCCACTGGATATTTTTAATTATAGACTTGTTGGTAGCCTTTTATCTACATGAAAGATTTTGAACAACCCTTCTTGCCATAGTTTTCACATTCGATTAACTCCAGTCTTAAGAATTTGTCTGGATTTGAACATGAGCATCTTGATTGGTCTATTGGCAGTTTGGCAAATTTCTTCTAAAGCTGTTCTAAGTCATAGAATACTTGTGGATATTTTTTCTGATTTTGGTGCTGTTTGTGTGATTTTTATTACACGTATAGGCATATATGTTGGTGAAAGGACAAACGAGTGCTCATAGATCTTCCTGTATTCTCATTCTCTTTTATGGTTTAATCTTTATCTTGAAGTCAATATTTTCGTGCTTAGTTGTTAAATCCTTAGAGTAAACTTAGTAATATTTGGCACAAGTTTCTCTTTTTGATTCAGCCATTTGTATAGAATTTATGAAAAAATGCTAATTATTATTTAGAATGTTTTTCTTCTGAAGCCAGTCCCGGTAGTGCAGCTCTGGAGAAAAAAGTTTTAAAACATATAGAAAAAGATTAATGTCTGCCAAGCATAATAGGCCATAATCTGAAGTACTCTAAACATGATTTGAATTTTTGTGGGTGGGTGTTCATTACTATTAGCTAAAAATTTGGTACTGAGGCTTCTAGAGGTATCTGTTACCTTTAGAACCATCATATTTTCTAGGACATTTATGCATTCGTGTGCATACACACAGACACACAATTTAGTAAAAGTATTTACCTCTTATTTGATAAAATTTCCTTACTTCTGAGACTTAAGGCTAAAATGCCCTTGAATAGGAATCCAGAGGAGGTTTATATGTAGGTATTTTCCTGCCACCGCAGTGCTGCTACAGTGATTTTCCTCCACCTCTTTTGAAGATGTTCTGATTAATGACCTTATTTCATATTGAGACTACTATAATTTTTATTCCTCTCTTCCTAGTATGTGTTGCTTACAGACTGGAAATATGCTAGAATATAGCTTCCTATTGTAAGAAATAGAGTAAGATGTGGAATAATTATGGCAGTAGGAATTACCTTTTCAGGTTCATTTTTGCAGAGCACTTCTAAAAAAGTAATGAAATAGTTGATTTTATTTTCATTCATGTACTTAATTATTGACAATACGTGATTTATTAATGAAGATTCTCACACGATTTTCATTCTTTCAGATATATATATATATAATTTTCCTATAGGATTTGTTAAAAACAAGTGTAGTTTAAAAATGTGTACTAAAATGCATATTTTTGATAGAATAGCTTTTTTCACAACAAAAGGAAAGTTGCCCCTCACCTCCCCCTCAGGCCCCAAATAATAAAGTTAGAAAGCTCCCAAGCAGAACCATTCAATAATGATGAAGTAAACTAGTATCCAGATGTTGTTGCCCTGAGACAGGATATTAGCTGTCATAATCATGCCAGAAAATATCATGGCGGTTTATTTCAAAGCTCATATAAACAATAACAAAATTAAATCAGAATGGACACCCATGTTATTGCAGAATTATTATCCTGGAGTGAATGCTATTGCAGTCTTTTAATGCTTCAGGTGAAAGGCAATGGAAGCAGATTCTATCCTGCTTCGACCAAGTGATTTCAGGAAGGATTCCTACCTCAATTTACCTTTTCTTTTTTTTTGTTGCAAGTTGGCTTTTTAAAAATGATTTATCAATTTTATTTACTACTACTTTCTTTTTGGAAAGAAACAGTTTTTATTCATGGAGCATGGCTGCTGCTTTTACCTGAACTTCCATGGCCAGAGAAAAAGCCGTTGCACTTACAGGGTGAAATCAAATGCTTGAACCGGTACTGAGCAATGATTTATTGAAATTGGGTCAACCTTTTTCTCATTAGATTTATTAATCACGAGAAAAAAACTTGTTTAGAGTTCAGTTCCTCTGAAGGTAACCCTTGCTGCTCACGGTTTCATGGAGTTTTCCATGAGCATCAGTGTCTCTTGCAATCCCAGTCTTGCTATAGGATGCCCGGTACCCAGATACTGTGGCTGCCAGTGCTTAAGTTCAAGGGTAGGGTGAGATTGGGAGCCGGCTGGTAGGGATGCAGCTGTTCACACTTATTTACTGCAGAGAAAATTGCTCCACTGATAAATTTTCCTAAGTATAAAATATACAGGATCAAAATATTCACAAACAAGCCACTAATGGCTTTCTTTGAAGTGAAACTGAATTCTTTATTTTTAGTTTTATGTGGCATAATTGGCTTAGAGAAGTAATGCCACATCTACTCTTGTAATTAAAATGAGGTAACATTTTAAATATTAATAAATAGTTTCCCTGTGATTATGACACCCTTATTTAATAGGGTACAAACCTTATTAAGGCTTGTTTTTGCTTGATAATAATGCATGACTATAACTTTTTTTTTGATCCAGGGTTTCTCTAAATTAAAAAGAACAAAGAGTATCAGATAAAAATTAAGTCACCCAGAAATGTATATTTCATAATGCTTTTTGAAATGCAAATATGTTACAAAAAATATTTCTTATATGTTCTCTAGCTATGCTTGGTATTTATAAAGATTTCCCATCATTGCCTTGAGTTAAAAGTTCACTTATCAAGGATAAACTCTGTTTTTCATATCATAATTGATAAAACTAGGTTTTTTCATTAAGATGAAGGAAGGCTTCAATAAAAACCGTAACAGTGCCAGATGGTGTCTAAAAGAAAAACATAGTGCTTTTGACTGTTACAATTTTAACATAGACACAATACAAATTGGTAGCAACAGGGGAAAAAAAAAAATCCTATTTGCCTTTCCCCTTCCCCAGAATACACATTATATTTGTTGCGTGGATCTGAGGTAAGAGTAAATTAAAATAATCTCTGTTGTCATACTTTGTTCCAATAAATTCAGTCAATGATTTCAGTGGCAATAGTTTTCTGTCTAGTTTAGAATGCTCACATATTTAATTTTGATGTGGTGAAAAGAATACCTTCTTTCTACCCCCCACTGAAATGTGTGGGAAAACTATCACAGCTTGAGTAACCTCCACATTATGATCTGCAACTTTAGTATTTTGGTTCAAAGTGTTTCTTTGGATGTGTGAAATAATGTGTAGTGGACAACTAACCTGAGTTGTGGTACCTACTTCTCACATTTGTCACAGCAGGGCTGAGCAACCCAGGTATATTTGTAGTTTCCAGAGGGGTAACAGTGATCAGTGTGCATTCTGCAGCTATAAGTGAAAATCCACAAGAGGTAAGTTTGATTTGACGTTTCTGGCTACGTCTAAAAGCATCAGCCAGGGAATTTATATCGGAGAAAAGAGCCTGCGTGAATGTAAAGCTGGTGGTAGAAAGCAAAATAGTCTCCACAACAGTTTGTAGTGTGTCATACATCTATTAACCCAGGTGGACATATTTCCAATTCTAGAATTGCTGTCAAAGGAGAAAGAAGATATCACATGGCAAATAACATTATTGTTCGATCTGTACATGTCCAATCATCTCATTTTTGCTAGAATCGCATCCAGAAGATAAGTTATAGTATTTATATAGTAGAGCAAAAATGGGTAAAGTAAAATATACAAACTGTCTTAGAAAAAAGCGAGGATGGAACAGAAGATAGCTCTTGGCTTTTATATGTGCTTTATATGTCTAAATCCTTATTTTCTCTTTGTTTTTCTGAAAATGTTCCCACTCGTTAGTTATTTTGGTTCTTATCCTCTGAAGCTTTCACCAAGGCTTCTTAGCTTGTCCAAGCTGTTAATATTAACATTGTGATGCGACTGGTCAGTGCCAGCCTACTTTGGCATCTGTTTGCATCTCTGTAAGCAAACTCATTTTGCTATTTACACATGAAAAATGCATGCGCTCTGCTACTGAAATTTTTTATTCGCATGCCATTCCTCTCTTTACAGATACCATCAAATAGTCATAGTTCTCTGAAATTCTAAAGTATGTGTTATTCAGTTTTTGCCATCAAAAACATGAGCCTATTTTTCCCTCTGTAGTGTCAGTTCTGCCTGTATGATGCCCTGATTTCCTAGAAGCTTTGGTATAAAAATTAGGACTAATTCTTGCTCATTCCCCAGCGCCTTCCCCTGAAAATGTGATCATTTCAAAGGCTTGGGAAATGGCCAAGTACACATAGACCTTTTTTTTTTTTTTTTTTTTTTTTTCCCCAGAAACTTTAAAATAGCATTTTCTTCTTGGTCTGCAACTTCACATTGATTAGATGGCAGATTTTCTAGATTAACTCCTGACCACTAAAGTACTTTTGTTCTCTCCCATGCTGTTGGGAGATTTATTGATTTAATTGAAGGAGTTCTTACTAGAGTTTTTCAGCTGTGCATATGTCTCTTCCTCCTTAAGTTGTTCATTTTACTCATTTTTATCCTTCCCTGGGCTATGACTTTTCCCCCTCCCACCCTAGAGGTTATGAGTTAAAGGCTCAACTAGTCTTCAAGAATCTACTTATCTACTTCTGATTAACTTGACTTTAACTTACCTTTAACAATAGGTCGATTTCACCTATGTCTGTGCTCCCTGGGGGTGTATTAGTCAGAAGAATCTAAAGGTAATTTCATTTAAAGAAACAGAAATAGGTCATTTTAACAATGCAATGTCAGCTTCGTGTCATATTTGCTTGGGAGCTTTGTATGACTGTGAGATTTTTATTTTTTTCTCCTGTCAGCTATTTCTGCAAATTAATAAAGCACAAATTAATAAAAATAATGACATACAAAGATGATATTACACCAATACAAAACTCTCTGTCCTTGCTCTCCTTTCTTCTACGCCAGCAGGAGCAGGGGCATAGTAAAATAACATAGTAGTTTTGTGTCAGGCCAGGCACGGGAATTGTTGAAAAGTTTTTTGCTCCTCCTGAAAGTGATATTCGAGGTTATGTGAAGGTTTCAAAATGGGAATGCAGGATTTGTGGCAGCAACCAAGAGCTTGTAGAAAAATACAGATACTGCTTGCCAACTGTTCTTTGCAACATTTGAAATCATAGTGCCTCATTTTGAGACTCTACATTTTTGTTCTTATTATAGAAATCTTTAGCAATTCGTAGCTAAGCAAATTTCTAACTGCAATGATAATTAATAGCATAGCGGTGTATGTATATACTGAAAACACCCATGCATTACATATGCAGTATAATACAATTCCCATAATCTCCCTTAAATTACCATTGTAGAGATACTGAAAATTGTTATGTTGCTAAGAAAGTTTACACAGTTTTATTGAAATTAACAGAAATTGTGCATCTGTACTTTTAAGAAATCTCTGAGTTTTTCTGCCTCAGACGTGTCTCTTATAACTTCATTTCCCAAACAAGTCAAAAGAGGACAATTTGGATCAGCATCACTAGAGCACTATTTTTTCTTGTAACTATGGTTCAGTACATCTGTCCAGTATTATTTCAGGCTGCAAAAATATTTTATAAATCTGGTACCCTTCTCTCCCAGCTGAAAGCAAGGCAGTTTTTTCCTGTTGTGCACGTTATGAAAAATACGAAAAAAAAAATCTAATGGAACAGAGTAGCTGAAGGCAATAATTGACTCCGACAGTTGCAAAACTACCAAAGAAATCAATCTTAAAATTTCTTGTAGTACTTAAATTTTTTTAATTCTTATTGCTTAAAAAAAGAGTCCTACCATGTAAATGCATGTTATTGATATGTTTTATTAAAGAACAAAAATGATTCAACAAGAAAATATATTTGCAGTTTGAAACTTTCATCAAAGGAAAATTGAAGTATAGAGAAATACATCAAAGTAGCCAACCAATACAGTGAAATCACACTATTGATTTCGAATACTCTGCTGGACAGCTTCTGGTGCATCCCTACAATGACATTTAAAATACTTGCACTGCTCTGTCTCTGCCTCAGTCAGGTGGTCCTGGCTCCTCTGTGTTAGCCCATGTTCATGGGTTATCGGCTAAATCGTTACTGAAGACAAGCATGAGCTGAGACACTGAGGTGGAGAACCTGATGGATGAACACCCAGCTCCTTTTCCCAGGTCCAGGAAGAGGATTGGAAAGCAGGTGAAGACAGAAGGGTCTCAGTCTGTCGCAGATTCACTGTAGCTTATGTAACAGGACTTGGTGTAGAATTCTTTGGCTGTGACACACAGCGCGAATTTACATTAATTTAGAGTTCTCTGAATCCATCTAGATCTTTCTGTTCACGTGTGAAGTGCCTCAGTGGCCTCATTAGGGAATTTGGGAAAAAATGCACTGTTTAAAAGATTTAACTGCTGTAGATTTTTCAGTGCCAAACTGGTCTCTATTTAAAGAAAATCATTATGTAAATAAATAGGCATTAATTTAGTAGATCATACAGAACGTTCATATAACCCAATGTTGAGGATGAGGAGTCAGTCTCTAAGTTAATGTCAGGCCAGTAGTTCTATGGTCTTGTAACCTAATGGAGGTGGGCTCTGCCAATGGAAAGTTTATATATGGTAGCTCACAGAAAAATGTAAGATACATGTAAACTAAAGGTCTAAATGGATCATTTGTTATTTTAAAATCACTTTCTCCAACTAATTATCGAAACCTCACAAAATCCACAACTTGACTGCGAACAGGCAGTTTGTCATTATGTTCCTCATCACAGGTTCTCAAAGGGACAAAAAGCAAATGCACAGGGCTCATGGTGGCTTCATCTGACATGATTATTGCACTGGCAATCCTATGGCCCTTTCCAGTCTCACAGACTGGATTCCACCCTGGCTTACACTGGGACAACTGGTCCAAATATCAGATGTATGATTATTTATGAATTACAGCTAGAGGAATGGTTAGAGAAGTGAAAACCAGGGTCTCTCAAGAAGTCAAGGTTCTGAAATTGCATTGGCAGGCTAGAAGAAAACTAAATATCTGGCTTTGAATCAGAAGCAGCAGATCTGAGCTGCTAGTTCAGTGGGTCTCTTTATCCCTTTGAGCAGAGACTGGCTTATTAGGCTGATTTATCATTACACAAAGATTAAAGGAAATGTTCTCAAAAATAACAAAAGGGGTAGGGCTTGGTGTTTATGGTGTTGCACTTTTTTGTTCTAGCTCTTTAAATTTCAGAGAAAGACATCTAATCCTTTTACTTGTAAATATTCCCTACAAAAATTTCATTTGACACTGGACATAAAGATCCGATATTTGCTCTATGCCGTTCACTCTGAGTATTACTCACAATAATGTGGATATCTAAGGCTCAAATCCAGCAAACATTTGTACTTGCAGCTAAAGTTACTTCCCTGTTGCTTGAAACTGGTGTCAGATGTGCTGTCTTGGATATATCACAATCAACGATGCTGATGAGTTGAATGCTCGTCACCATTCCACCCATAAGCTCTGAAGGCAGAAATATATTTATAATTGAAACCTTAATTGATTCTATGAAAATTATCCAAGTTATTTTAAAGACTTTGAGCTGTTGTTTGGTTGTTCTCTTTTTAATTCTGGTGTATTTGGAAGAATTGCTTTAGGGATCATTCTTGGGTACGCCAGCAGACTGGAGGAGTGTTAGCCTCTAATGGAGAGAAATGGGAGATGTTTCTAAAATGGCTGAAGAATGGGCTGGACTTATAATTTTATACTCCAGAGCAGCATGCGTGGCCAAAAATTTGTCATTTGAAGAATTATCACTTGTCATTTGAATTCTTCTGTTTGAAATATTAGATTGGTTTATGAAAGATACTCAAAAGGAAATCCCCTAAAGGCACTTGTAGTTCAATGGAACAGCATAAACTGCACAAGTTTGCCATAGGCTGAAGCTAAAAGATAGAAGGCAATTCCACTTTCTGCACTGCACTGTAAAATTCAGTAACGGTCTTTTGGATGGGGAGTTTATCACCAAGGTTATTGCTGAATACTTTTAACAACTCGTTTGAAGATATCCCTGACAGCAAGAAAATTGTACACCATAGCAAAAAAAAAGCCCTAGATGATTTAATGTCAAGGACAGTAGCCCACGTATTTCTGAAGGTGTCAGCAAGTAACTGACCACAAGTTTCCAAAAGGTTACTATATTCTATATTGAACATTAAAGTGACTGCTAACTGACAGCAATGGTTCACTATGCTGTTTGTCAAAAGGGATTATGCAAGGGAGTGACATCTTTAGTGTAGTCAATGAAGTCTGTGAAAACATTAACTTAAAGAAGCTGTTTTTCAGTGACCATTAGTGGTGCAGTGAAAGCAGTTTGAGGTTTATTTTTGTTCAGGGACTAAAGCATCCAGTGTCCATGTTCACTGGCTCTTTGCTGAGAGGCACTTTGTCTCAAAGACACTAGCAAGAATTTGGAGAATGTCCTGGAAATAGTTGCCAAAACTGTAAATTGAACTGTGATCTGAGTGCTGAACTTCTGCCAGTTCCAGGAACTGCTTGATGAAGATCAGTCACAGCACTTAACTTTGCTATTGTACAATGTCATATGGCTTAACAGGAACAGGAATTTGATAGGTGTGTAACATGGCTTGATGAGATAAGAGCTCTCTTTAAAATAAAGGTTGCAAATCATTATTAACTGAAGGAATGGTAGGTTTTGGCTGGTCCCTGTTTTACCATAATGATATCATAATGTGAAAAGTCATCAAAAGTGTGAACTTTAGAAAAATACCCAGGGAGATATTTCAATAATGACACAGATTATATTCTTTAGAATCTTGAGAGTTGATTATTAAATAGTGTCTAACTTTGAGGGTGTTTTTGCTGGATTTTTATCAGAAAGTACTAGCAATAACGAAGCCTGTCTAAAGAAGAATTCTTATCTACAAGATTATACATTTTTTGAATTTAAATTAGTGCCATCATAAGTACTATCAAAATGGAAGGCATTTGCTGATGTAGCAAATTATGGAGTCATGAAACCTGATATTTAAGAATGGGTGGACATATTAGTATATAGACTGTGACACATTTCTTACATACGAAAAAACATACAACTGTTTAAGAAACATGCTCTGAAAGTTTGCTAACTTACTCATGATTTAATAATGGTATTGTGAGTAGTGGTAATTAGGTTATAAGCAGAGTATGGAGAGGCAGTGGTATCTAGTAGATGTTGTTGTACCCTCTGGCATATACTTTTTTGTATTGTACATTTTTTTGCTGAGGTAGAGATGTTTAACTTAACATGGAAGTTTGCCAACGTTCTCCCACTTATAAAAAGGGAGATGCACTGTGATTTGACGGCTACCAGGCTTTTTCTGACCGGCTTTTCTGCTTTGTATAAATAATTGAAATGCTGGTAAATAAGCATATCTCTCCTTTCTACCGCATTTATAATGTAATACATTTTTACTATTTTCGGCTGTGGCTAGTAAGCCAAATTGTATCCTGAGCTACCTGCAATAACGGGTGTTGCTACCAGTGAAGAAGCACTAGAGTTGGAGGTAGAAAAGCAGGACTTCCTATGTCAGATCTGCCACGAAGTTACTACAGACAAGTAATTTTACCTCTTCATATTTCCTCCGGCCTTTGTCTGTCTTGACACAGCAGCCGTATCTTACTAGTCTTCTAAATTTTGGAATGTATTTTGACATAAATAATATGGTAGGGCATATTCTGCCCAAAAAGGGGCTCATGAGCTGATATGAGCGAAAATAAATATTCCCACCTTGTCACACCCATGATAGGTGTAAGAGTTGGAGCAGGTGTTTGAAGTGGGAAATGCTTTTCAGCAAAGGCTTGACCATACTGGGTTGGTGTTTTTTGGGTGGATGATTTTTTTTTTTTAATTGTTTATTTTTTTGATTCACAGTGGCTGTCCTCTCTGTCCTTTGTGGCTCATCACCTTTCCCCAGCTAAAGGCTTCCAGCTCCTCACGGCCTGTTTTTAGCAGTCCTCCCTTTTCTAAATGAACCAGAATGAACCTGCTGAGCTGGAGGGATGTGGTGTAGTCCAAGTGAGCTAATGCGGCCATCTGCACCTTCTCTGGTGAGAAGCTGCAGCTCAGTATTTTTGGCACAGCCAACGTGAGGCTCCGGGGACCAGCCTGCCCACCCCGCCACCTGCGGAGCGCTGAGCATCATCTCTTGAGTCTCCTCCTGCACCGACATGTCTCTTCACTAAATGGGGTTCTGGTTTTACTTATTAGTCATTTATTTTAGTATATTAACTTGTTGATCATTAGAATACACGGCAGATGACACAATTTTAGGATTATCTTCTTCATCTAACGATCTGCAGCTTTCTCTTCAATTAGTGTGCAGCGCTATTGTGTTGTCACCGTGTGCTGCTGGAAGAGTATTTTGCTGGACTAGATGAAGTGGGAGAAGACAGTTCAGAAGGATCTAGTATCTCAGCTTCTTACGTTCTTCCATCCAATATAGTCAATTGATACCAGCTCAGATAGTTGAAGACTTGTTTATACATGGTAAGAGCACTAAACAAAATAATGGGTGAATTTAATGGGTAAAAATATACAATGGTGACAGCATACTTCCAGAGCATTAATGCAGTTCTAGAAAATGATTCAGATTGCAGTCTATACTGTGAAGACAGATCATTCCTTAACTATTATAGAGAAAATTAAATATTATAAGTGGCTTTTACAGCCATTAAATGTAATCTCTGAATGTGTAAATTGATGTTATAATTCTAAAAAAGCCACTGTTTTTTCAGCTTACATCTCTGTGTCTCAAGGAAAACATGATCTAATTTAAGTGTTCCAGTGAAAGAATGTATTAAGAATTCACCTATTACTTCCTTAGGCAACCCATTTGTTACCTGGGTAATACAAATTAATTTACTGTTTGATTAGCACAAATGTAAGCAATGTACCAAGAAGGGAAAGAATTTTATAGTTATTATAATGGTAAAGTACATTATGTCAAATTGCATTCAGCAAACAGGCTATTGTACTACACACTGTGCCTTTGAAAATAAATGCCGGATATATCTGAAACATATGAACAGATCTGAAAGCTAATATGGACCTAATCCAAAGGCTGCTGAAGCAAATGGAAAGATTCCCACTGACTCCAATGAGCTTTGGCTATGGGCCAGTGAAAAGTAGCATTCAAGTTATCAAAGAGCAAAGCCACTGAAATGCAATTGGAAATTTTTCTTTTTATTTGCTAATCTTCATGGGAGAGACATCAGATGTCTGGTTTCTTGAAACAGCATGTATTTGGGATGTCCATCTACTACTGTTCACATTATTTATAAGTGCAGAGAAATGACCATCTATAAGGCAGTTAGGCGGGATATAGCTGTTATTTGCAGCTCAAGAGGAATCTGTGGAATCTCAAGACTGGTCATTGCTATTAAAAAAATAATAGAAATGTCAAGGTAACGGAACTACACTTATTGGCAAATATCTGTAAATGAGCCCAGATGCTATGGACAGCAAGATATTTTTTTTTCTTTTTTTTTTTCCCAAGTTAATGTCACTAGTCCAGGTGTCAGTATAAGTTGGGGAATGACCTGCTGGAGAGCAGTGTAGGGGAAAGGGACCTGGGGGTCCTGGTGGACAGCAGGATGACCATGAGCCAGCACTGTGCCCTTGTGGCCAAGAAGGCCAATGGCATCCTGGGGTGTATTAGGAGGGGGGTGGTTAGTAGGTCGAGAGAGGTTCTCCTTGCCCTCTACTCTGCCCTGGTGAGACCTCATCTGGAATATTGTGTCCAGTTCTGGGCCCCTCAGTTCAAGAAGGACAGGGAACTGCTGGAGAGAGTCCAGTGCAGCCACGAAGATGATTAAGGGAGTGGAGCATCTCCCGTGTGAGGAAAGGCTGAGGGAGCCTGGGTGTCTTTAGTTTGGAGAAGAGGAAACTGAGGGGTGACCTCATCAATGTTTATAAATATGTAAAGGGTGAGTGTCACGAGGATGGAGCCAGGCTCTTCTCGGTGACAACCAATGACAGGACAAGGGACAATGGGTGCAAACTGGAACACAGGAGGTTCCACTTAAGTATGAGAAGAAACTTCTTCACAGTGAGGGTGACGGAACACTGGAACAGGCTGCCTAGGAGGGTTGTGGAGTCTCTTTCTCTGGAGACATTCAAAACCCGCCTGGACACCTTCCCATGTAAACTCATCTGGGTGTTCCTGTTCCAGCGGGGGATTTGGACTGGATGACCTTTCTAGGTCCCTTCCAATCCCTAACATTCTGTTGTTCTGTGACTATGTAGAGGCTTTTTTTTTTCAGTACCATAGAGCATGTCTGCTGTTGTGCTAAAGATTTGGTACGTTGAAAATTCAGTTTTCTTTTGCTGTCATTTCTCTGTCTCGTGTCACTAAATGTGTCCTGTGACAATGATCATACCTGCAGGTGCTCATCATTAGTATGGGACAAATGTGCACGTCTTGCTGATGGAAATTCTACCTAGTTGGTGTCTAACCAGCCGTGTTTTGGAAGTCAGGTGGAAAGGTTTCTAATGTCATTGCTAGTTACACTTACCTGAATAATTCACCAGGTTTGACTATATTTTAGTGATAGCCCATTTTGAAAATCCCTGTTATTTGCTTGATGTTAGGCAGTACTTGAAGTGGTAGTTAATTTCTCGCAACTTCTGAGCTGCAGACCTTTACTATGCATTCAGAATTGGGACTGCTAAAGAGTGATATAAAATAAACTCTTACTGAACAGGTTTTTTTGGCTGGAACTGTAAGTTTTAGTGAGCAATGCAACACTATGTTAAATAAAACTCTTTGTTTACCCTGAAACATAAGTTTTGCTTGTCAGTATGCTAAACAGTACTATATAAAGAAGCCCCTGTTTAAGTTAAACTTGGATAAAATGTTAATCAAGTTTTATTCAGTTTTTGGATTTTCTTTCATAAGTTTTTGCAAAATTCTCGCTTATGGCCAGCTATCATAATGAGATATCAGAGTGAAAAGATATTTATTTCGGAACAGGCTGTATATAAAGTATCCTTGTACTATGCATAGGGAAAGATGGAAAAATTATTTCTTCAACCACAATGGTAGAAGATATAGTATAACCAGGCTAGAAATAAATAACAATTATTTAATTATAATCCTTTAGAATTACACTTTTTAAATTGTAGGGGGATTTTTGTATTGGCTCAAGATTGTCTATTTGTACTTTTTTTCGGTGGGAGGTGGGGGGCTCTTCTCACTATATAAAAAGGAGAGCCCTTTTTCATCTATTTATCAGTGAAGGGTAGAATTTCTCACTAATATGCAGCTGCTTTCAAATCCATGGATAACTCTTCCTTGTAGCCCACAGTGTTGCATTATGTTCCTTTCAGTTTAGTTGGAAAAGAAAATATTTAGGACATTATTGCTAAATTCTGCCAATGGAGCAATCTCCAACCTCTTGGTGTGCTGAAAAAGCAAATCTGAACACGATGCCAAGTGCAGAAGCTTGTGTGGAATATCATTAATATCATTACCTGATAAATCGGGTGGTTTGTAAAGCTAAGCTTGTTCAAACAAAATATTCTGTGTTAGAGCCAAACAGAAAGTTATATCCACAGGCACAGGGAATTCCAGTCAGGTTTACAGGTTATGAGAAGGAGTGACTGTGTGAAGGATGCGAGCTCAATACCACTTAAACTTATGGAAGAAAAGGCTATCTGTACAAAAGTAGGGTACATACAGTAAAATAGGGGTCAGGGCATGGTTTCTCTCTGAATGAAAGATATTGGGGGTGGAACTGGTGTTGGACTTCTGTCTCCAGTCTGATGAATGGTTCTGCTAAAAGATGATGATGGAGAGGTTGAGAAGGTATAGAGAACCATGGAATAGTAAGGCTACAGAAAACATTTGGATGGTTAGAGGCTTAGAAGACCTTTACTTAGTTGAGTAAAAACAAAACTCAAACAAACAAAACCCCAAACCAAACAACTCCTTTACAAAAAGAGTATTTAGCGCATTTGAAAAAAGTAATAATTCTCCGTTTTTCAGTGTCTCCAGAACAAGTGGATGCTTTCCTGAAAGAGGCCATTTAGGTTTTTTGTTTGTTTGTTTTTCGTTCTGTTTCTGAATTGAAATTTGATGATTTATAATTCACAGGAAGCTAGTCTAGATATTCTAAACACACCTCTGACCTTAATCTGAAGGTCGGTGAAGAAATTATAGTTACCAAGCAATGCATCCTTTCTCCTTCGGAGAAAGGACATGAGAAAACCAGACATGTTGAGAGCCTATGGAAACGAACTGGGCCACTCTAAAGTATTTTGAGGTATTGTTTCAGGTTATTCTTAAAATCGGGTTGGCCTTGTTTCCTGCAGTTTGTACTGAATTCTATTTTTTATGCCTAGAACTATAACAACCAGGAAATTGATCCCTGTTTTTCAAGTTAAGGTTCTGAAGAACATAATGACAACTTCCAGATGAAAAGGACAGTTTATTGAATTCCGTGCCATCCATTCCTTTTATACCCGAATGTAGTGAAAGTTGCGAGTTCCCATTTCCTTTTCAAATAATTTTTTGTTCTGAATGTTTTGCAAGAACTGTAGACAGCAGCATGTACTACTACAGGAATATATATTTAAAAGTGCTATATTAACACTGATCTAGTTCAATAATCACTGTACCTAGCAAAGACAATCTACATCAGTGGTCACACAGGGATCATGGCATTATGCATTTAGAAATCAAACCTGGATTTTACATTACTGTTTTCCCTCTAGCTTACACTTGCTTATGTGTATTCTTATAGTTTGCAGTTTTTAATTGCTTATTATATTTCACTGGTCACTTTCTGAGTGTCATCATCATCATTGTAGATTATATGAAGGCTTAGCGGAAAATTCAAGTAGCAAAAGAGAATTCCAACCTTTTGCCTAGTTGTACAACCATGGAGTATAATATGCTGACAAAGCTTTATGTGCCCTTGATTTTATTACGTACTTTGTCACACTTTTGTACTGATTGAGTGCATAGTTTTATACTCAAGAAAAATGTTTACTATTCTCTGCAAATCTTATTTATGAAAAATATACCTTATTGATCCAATTTAATATTTTTACAGATTGTGCTACATAGCCTCCTGATTAAGCCATACAGCGTATTAGCACTAGTAAGCAAGTAAACAAGTATTTCATCAACAGCTGAGGTGTGCACATAACTAAGTTGTCTTCCAACGCAATGCTAATTTTTTTTAATAAACATATACTGCTTTTTAAAATTCACTTTTAATACTCAGTGTTCTTTTAGAGTATTTTTTTGGTCGTGGAGATTACACTTAGGAAAAAGAGGTCATGTAATTCAAAAGCATGTATTTTTGCTATCCTAAGTTCAAACAAAGCCAGCTGATACATTACTAAACATTTTGCAGCTTGCTTATATCTATGTGTGCAAATTGGTCTTTACTAGAAATAAAAGCAGAGTAGTAAAGATTCATATGTTACCAATTAATTAAATTCTTTCCTACTGATGGAAATAGTTATTCCTAGAACCAATCTTAGGCTTTATTGACTTCACTGAATTTGTAACAAGACTACATCCTGACAGTTTAAAATAATGTGTTTCTAATCTATATTAAGCTCCTCATTTCATTGTCTCTAGATTTTAATCTGACTTTTTCCTAATTAACTGCAGTCTAGCATAGCTTTTCAGTGAATAACTTTATGGTTTCTTCTTACAAAGGCTCCTATTCCATGTGTTTATTTTGTTGGCCAGCTAAGATTCAAATGTGAAAAATGAAACAACATTATTTAAAAAAAATTGAACATGTGTACAAGAAAGTTGTTTCTTGACAACAAAAGTATTACAATCCCGTATGGCCTTTCATCTTAATTGTGAACCCTTTACCTGATCAATTGTTTCAGTATCTGACCTCTTATTAATTTCTTCCTGTTAACAATATCATATTTTATCTTTACTCAAAAAGGTTTAATCTCCTTCTTTCATTTTTTTTGCACCCTAAATAAGAAATGTGTTGCTGGGTTGAGAGAGATGAAAGTGCATTTATTCATAGATTTTAGCAAAGCTGAAAACTCTGAGCAGTTCCTGGAATTGACTACAGCTATAACCCAAGTACTTGCAGTACAAGAATATTTACTGCCTTATTAGTTAAAAATAGCTCATATAAAATATGTATCTTGGTTTAGATATTGCTAACACAGAGACATCAACATATGCTCTCAAGTGGGATTTTACCTGTTACAGCACTGTGATTCTCGCCCTGTTCAAAAGACAGCAAATAGCAGTAAATTGGGAACACATTAATAAGTTCCTAAGAATGCTGCTAAACACTGCTGCTTGCAAATGATGTTGTTATTTCCCTGTCTCTATTGCAGTCCAATAGTTTGATTGTGTGGTAGAAATATTTTGACATTTGTATTGTGGTCACTGTCAAGTATTCCTCCTTCTTCCCTGAAAGTGCAGCTGCAACTTCAAAAAATAATTCTGATGAAGAAGCTAGATCAAGTAGCTCTTGCTGCGATTTCAGACAAAGTCTTGCTGTCTTCAGGCTGACTCATCCACTCTGAGTTACACGTTGTTTCAAAACCCTCGTAGACTCTGTGTGGCAGAGAAAATACAAATGCGCTAAGGTGAGTTTTCAGATCTTCAGAGGTATTTTATGTATTTTGTCTAAGGCAAATCTAAAGTAATCTACTTGAGAAAAACAACTTCTTGAGACGCCAACAGCGAAGGATATTCTAAGGTGTTGAAACTCTCCTTGTCACATGCACAAGTAATTTCTACAGGAAACTTAGAGCTGAGCGTAGCTATGTAAGCAAGCGTAGGACCTAACAACACAGGTCTTTTACTGACATGCACTAATTTGAAGCTGAAATAGGCAGAAGACATGAGACATTGTTTGCCTCAAATTATTTAAGTACAACATTTGCCATTCCTGTACGTGATTTTGTGCCAGCAGATCTGCAATTACCACACTCTAAAATACTTTAAACGTTCTAGTCTACTGTATTGTCTAAAAATATGTCAACTTTTATGTCAAGTGTGAAGATTGAAATTGTCACTTCAGCAACTGAAAAGTCTCTGCTAATTGCACATTTAAAGAAAAAGATGTATTTTAATTAATTTCACTCGGATTTAAGGAAAAAATTTGATTTCATATGGCAGCATATTGAGTTTAGTATTAATACTTTATTTGACTAAGAAGTAATCCTACAGTAAAAAAATTCACAGGCAAGAGAATAGGTATTTAAGAGGGCAAGTACTTCAGTAACTTCTTGATCATCTGTGGCTCTTGACAACTTTATAAAAGGCTGAAAGTAATTCCTGTTCCTGGCTCTTCCATAACTAAAAGAATCGACAGTACTATGCCAGGCCTGAATGCCGCAACTCTGATCCATTTCAAGAGGTCCATTGATTTTTGCTGACAAATGAATTGATTTCCTGATTAGCACTAATTGTAGAATTTTGCATTTTGATCACTAAGTGAAAACCTGGAGGCATTATAGCTATACTTTATATATTTGTTCTTTGAAATTATTTCACTTTGAAAATTATTAAATAAATTAACCTGCCTCAGAGTTAGTGGAAGAGTTATTTGATACACTGAAAAATGATTAAAGGATAGGAAACAAGGAATCACTTTTCATTATGGAATAGCATTGACTAAGGATCAGTGCAGGACCAGTCTGGGATTAGTAACAATTGATCTTCATTAATGAGCTGGAAAAGACAATAAACAGTGAGGTCTGAAGATGATATTAAGCCCTTTTCATGATACCATCTTAATGATATGGAATTCCAGATGGAACTTAAAAAAGGTAGTGGGTGAGAGACCAGTTAAATTCACCGTGGACAAAAGTAAAGATGTTGCATCTAGGGAAGGACGACTTAAACCATGCCTACCAGTGCTGAGCTTGGAATGGGCAGTTATCTTGCTGTGTATTAATCTTGGAGTCACGACTGATTGCTTTGTGAAATCAATGCTTAGTATGCAGCAACAGCAAAAAAACCAACAAAATGTTTGAGGATATCTGGATTAAAGTATGTTTTGTAAATGAAGTTTATGTTCCTATTTACTTGTGTTTTCTCAGAACTAAAATTCACTAAATTTCTTCATCCTTTGAAGTAGGTAGCTTCTCTAAGCACTACACAGGTGACTCTTTTTCCATCCAAATGGACTTCAGTGCAAGAAGCGATCCTTTTAATATGACTTTAACTCAAAAAAATAATTTTAATACCTTTATTCTTAGCTAAGAATTCACCAGATGTAATGCTACAGTGAGGCCAACTGAGCTGTCCTTGCCTATGAGAAGGCAAGGACAGGTTAATTTGCTGTGACTAATTGGAAAACATACAGCATATTAATATGCAAAAAGAAAGTGCAAGCTGTGGTTATGTCAAGCAATGGAACCATGTAAAAGATTGATGCTTAAGGTAGCATGCCCTACCTCTAGCTTTTGTGTGCTTTCTTCTATCAAAAAGAATGAAGCTGTTGAACTGGGGATGAGAGATGCCCAGAGTTATCAACATACAAAGTGAAAAGATGAACTGAGAAAGGGCAAGACAAGCACAGATAAGTCCATAAAACTTATCTAATTATATATTCAAGCAATCCAGTACTGAAGAAATTAATTAGAAAGAAGTACTTCTATATACCCAGATAGCCTAGTCAAAGCCATTGTCATTGCACCAAAAGCTGAGTTTGTATTGTCCATTCACAGATATTCTGTACAGCGTATGTAGGCATTGGGAGACCGTAATCAGGACCTTTTAAAAGAAACAACCTGAGAGTTAGAAGAGATCTTCTCTCGGTGTCCAGGCAATGTTTCTTTTCCTTTTCCAGGTAGAGGTAGAAGATGGATTTGAGAAGCACATTTTGTCATCTCATGAAGCCGCTAATATAGGCTGAGCTGAGCCTTGGTGGAAATGAGCACAATTAATGAAATAGCTTTATGAAGCTGAACAGCACTATGACTTGCAGTTTTCTTAAGCTCTTTCTAAGTAGGGAGAAAAGGAAGTTCTTCTGCACTTCCCACGTGGAACACTGGAATGACTTAGTTGTCCAAAGACTGTTTTTGTCGCAAAGAGGAGGTAGGGATATGAAGTCCTGTTTGACCGTCAAACTAATTCAGTAATATGTCCCTTCCAAATGTTTTTGTTGCTCTAGGTTGTACCATCTGATACATCTTGTACCTACGTGCTGTTTTCTCTGCAAACAGGGGGTATGTTTCAGCTTATGAAGGTTGTGCATTTCAGTGAGGCATCTGCAGGTACGGAGCCTGTCCCTGACAAACAACATATCTCTGTCTGGTTTGCATCCGACTTTGGCTAGTCCCCTGTGCTTGTGGCTTGTGACTTCATCTTCACTTCCCTGCAGAGATGCTTATCTCACTCAATTACATGCATAAGGAGAAAATGGCTTCTTGAAGTGGATGTTCTCACATGGAACCCTACTTGTTCTCTCATGGTATACTGTCTACACCAGGAGACGTCTGTGTTTTGCATCTAAAGAGTGAAATAAACCCACTGATTTCTTTTTCGGGCACTCGTCAATGTTACTGGCAAGTGTAGGAACTTCTTTCTGTCTCTTATTCTGTCCACGTTTCTGAGTGACAGTTCTGCCCCAGTTCTATCAGCTGTTTCCATTCTCCACTGAGCTAATAACCATCTTGTTCAGACAGAGGAGGAAAGAAAATACCTTAGATCCACAGCCATTGGTATTACTGCATGTTTTTCTGTAGTGATGTCTTCAATACAGCTAATAACAGACTAACAGATCTGTATTGCACTGCAAGAGCTTTAATTTTTTACTTCAGTGCCACGTCTGTTCCCACCACACGTGTCCAAACTGTCTCAGTATCTGTGTTACACTGTCACCTCTGCCATCAGCAGTTGTACACGTGCATGTTTTCTCATTCACTTAACCTGAGTGGAAGAGATTGTGACGGAAAGAATAGTGATACATTAAAATAGCAATAAAGATGACAGAAGAGAACTTTACTATTCTGTCTTCTCTGATTCAGAGCCTTTCCCTGCTGAACTTGGAGATGCAAGTTCCACCTCACAGTGTGTGCATTTCAAGGCATATTAATGATAGTCATTCCCTTCTCTGTGTGCTTTATGCATTTTGCTTACATGGAGTTATATTAAGTTTTATGATAAAGGGTTCAGATCTCTCCATCAAATATACAAGGTATTTTGAAAACATTGTTCCATCTAGCATGTATCTTTCAATGTTTTCATAATCATTAAATTCAGGTTTTTCACCTGAAAATCAAGTTACCTATATTACATTATTTGTTGCCACTATAGAAGAGAGTAAACCAGGAAATTGCTAAGGCTAAGTCACTGTTTTTTCTGTACTACATAATAAATATTTGAGGCTTAAGCTGTTATGCTTTGTTGTCTTTAGACTTCGAGTTTATATTTCCATATAGTTAGATATAGGTGTATCTTGGGTTTAATGAAGGCCAGCAAAACAGGATTTGTCAAAGGCCTATTGGATATAATCCATGAAAAGTTTTTTAATGCTCACCAGGCTTTAATATGGAAACCTTTTCTTTCTGCAATCACAAAATGACTCTATTCCTTAATCTATTTACTTTTTTTGCTGGCAAGCTAGAACTGATTCAGCCCACACAAGATTATTTCTGCTCAGATTCTAATACTTTACCGAAATTTACACCTATTAAAACTTGTAATTTTCCTTGTTTTGATCAATGTGTGCATTCTGAACCAATCCTTGCTAAAGCATCCTTCACTGAAGAGCCTGTGAGCTGGAAATTACTTCACTTTGAAAAACATCCAGTGTATTATTAAAACCATTTCCTTTGTCATATCCTACCCTGTTACTCACTGTTCTCTTCATAGAAGCTAATTAAACGTTATGCTGCTAATCAGTGTTGATAGATACAAAATACTGTAATATCTTCTGGCTTTATGGATTATGCTAATGGCCATCTGCCTATTATTGATAATTTGTTCTTCAGTTACTGGAGGGGGAGGAAGAAGCTGTTTGGTTAACTATAAAAGGGAGCTGTTTGGTTTATGATGCATTCAGCTCTATCACCAGTTGTGTTTAGCTATTAAAGTTACTGTAACTGCAAAGAATATAATTTCATCAAGGTCTGAATTTTCTCTAGTAATTGTATATGAAATTTGTATGTTCAGACATCTAGAATACATCATGAGTGATAAGAGCTTGATGGCAACGAGCTTTTTAAGTACTCAATGTGTTAAACCAAAGGTAGATAGATACATGATTAAATTTCGTACTGAAGTTGTCTGAAATGTTATTAACCATGAAGAGTAAAAGGCCATGAAAAAGTCTAACTAAATTATGTAACACAGAAATCTTTAACAAAATCTATATGTATAGAAACTGCTTCAGATAACTCTGCAAATGACAGCATACTCCATTGGTAGCAGGAAAATGTCAATTATAAAAATTCGGATGTTCTGCTCAGAGAAATAATGTGCATGCCTGTTTTCATGTACCGTGGTAGTATCAGATTTTCTCCAGCATGAAACCTATCAGGTAATAGTCCTTCAGCAGCCTATTAAATTTTGCAAAGCTTTCTTGGGTTGTACTGGAGATTCCAGTTTTACTTAACCAGTTTGACTGCCTTGTTGCTCAACCAGAACAGACAGCTGAGACAAACAGTGAGAACAGATGAATGCCAGATGTTGTCAGCTCTAGAGTTAGCTAAAAAATACCCAGATTTATTTCAAAATAACTTGCTGAAGGAGATCAAGGATTGTTCCTTGGAAGGGGATAGTCTGACTGATGGAATAGCAACTTTTGGCAAACACATTCAGTGGTGACCATTGTATGTTCTGTTGCCATTGTTTTTTATTAGACTGCTTTACAAGCAGTGTGTATGATTAATAGATACCAGTAATGTGCCCAAATTTCCTTGGAGGTTACCAAAACTTCAGAAAACCAAGAGTTTGTATCATCATATCTGTCAATGAAGGGCACCACTGAGAGATCCCTTAGGCAATCTACAGAAAGTCTGCTTGAATTCTGTAAATGCTTTGAAGTGCAATTGAAATGCTGTATCAGTAAACTGAAACACTGAACAGTGCAGTTTCATCTGAATACAATTCTTATTATATATACACCAGCAAAGTATGAATGGCTAGAGTTAGCTCAAAATGAAATTGCCTTATAGATAATATCTTTGGCTAATTTTTCTCTCACACGACAGCAAAGCAGATATCCCGTGTGTTTCTTTGAAGATTATACTTCCATTAATGAACTAACCTTACTCCTTTGCAGATGTCTTATGCAGTTTTCAGAGCCTTGATGGCACTAACAGGCTGTTGTGGTTCTGATAAGCCACACCTGGGGCCTGACGGGCCTCCAACCTTCCTCACCCCACCCTCAGTTTTGGGCTCAGGATCCTTATTTAAGCTCAATCTTGAACCTTTGCTCCATGCTTCAGCAGTGCTGTGCAACTGCTGATTTCCAGCTCAGCCACCACCGGCGCCCTGCCTGGCTATGGACTGACTTCGCAGCTTGATCTCAGAACTGTCACATCTCTCTGGACCTGCCCACTGCTACCTGGGCTATGTATGATCCTAAACTATGGGTTGACTTTATGGCTTGAACTCACATCTGCCCTGTCACTGTGAAACTGCCTGACAATCTGGACTTATGGTTGAACCTGGCTTGAACCTCAGTCTTGCCTTGGCTGGACCCTGCTGAGTGAGGCTGCTCTGCTGGCTGGATGATCCCCGGGCTCCCCATCCCTTAAGGAGCTTCTCCCTGATGATTTGGTGTGGAAAGGCTGGAAAGAAAACTTGTGCTATAATAACAACTTATTTTTCATTCCTGGTATGTACATATTCACAGTTCTGCGTTTTGTAGGATAGACCCAAGAAGCTGCCCCTTCACTCTATACTTGTCTTTTGTTCTAGTTTTTCTGTCTTGTAGGTATCTTAGATTCCCTAGGTACTTGAAGGTGGAGTATTGTCATTTTCAGTCATACCTTGTATTTATCTACGATGGATAAAGACAAAACCACAGTCATCAGGGATTCCCCATGACTGATAACAGGTTTACATCCTAAAACACTCCCATTTGCTTCCCTCAGGGTCACTCCTGAATCTAGTACATTGCCAGTACTTCCACAGAGGAAAAGCTGTTATTTGGGATAGTATTGTTATATAAAGCTGCAGATTTGAAGGCTGCCCTGAAGACATCGTTATCTGATTCTGGAAATGAAAATAAAATCAAGAGGTATTGTTTTATCTGTCAGACTACCATGGATTTAAAAATCTTCCCTTGGTGTTAGAAAATGTGACTTTGTTGCTTTTTGCTTTTTTTCTGCATTGGTCAGTGTTGGGCTTGTGTCTATTTGGCTTTGTGGTATGGAGCTACACAGTCTTGTGAACACAGCATTGAACTTTAGTAGGAGTTTCTTGTATTTAACTGCATTTTGTCTGAAGAGGAGCAAAGTTGCAGAAACTGCAAGCAATGTGGTGTTGAGGGTTCTGACCTAAAGTACGTGAAGACAGATAATTTTTGGTCAGGGTCAGAGCATGTGTATCAATGTGGCTCACATGTAGATTAGAGGACCACCAGAAGATAAATTTGTTTAATTGTATAAGTCTTAAGCTACCAGCAAGTAATCAACTGACTCAAGGAACACTCTGTACTTTACCATACCTTGCTTTCTGCCAAGGGTTGAGGAAAACGTGTATAAAACCTGAGGATTTTAGGCTGAAAAATAACAGACGAATCCCTAGGTTGAAGTCTGCTGTGAAGGCAGGGCTGAGGTGCAGCAGTGAAACCTATTGATCCTAGTAGGACACAACAGTTTCCCGCTACCAGCGTAACAGTTCACATATTCCTGGATCCTCCCGAAACAGAACGTGGGAGTAAATCACACAGTGCACATTTACACTACAAGGCACCGTACTTCAGCAGGAGGGACAGCTCGTTTGGTAATCAGGAGAGACAAACCACTGTGTTAAACAGGACTACCAGGAAAGAGATAAATGATCTAAATATGATATGATGGCAGACATGGAAGTGTCCCAAGGGTGTAAAGGATTCCTGGTGGAGAGTTCAATACTTGCCCCTTTTTTCCATGTAGTTTCCTTCAGTTCAAAAAGAGTTTCAAGTGTGATGTGACCTTTTTCCTTTATAACTTTTTTTTTTTGGTGTTAGTTAAGCACACACAAAAGCGCTTCAGTTCTGATTTTTGATGGGACTTGAATGTGGCATGAAGTGCATGTGCTTTACGAAGCAAATATGACTTTAGTGAAAGACCTGATCATCTCCCTAATCAAGCTGCTAATCCAAGGAAGGCTGTGGTGGTGCCTGCAGTGCAGGAAGACATAGGGGAGAGGATGCAGGGACTAGTAGAACAGAAGAGTGCTAGAGTAAGCTGGTCAAGCCTTAGGAAGAGTTGTGGAAAACCACTGAAAGGAGATAGAAGCATGTAGGAGCAAATCTCCCCTCAATGCAGAGCTGGAATCTGAAAGATGTTCAATACCTTTTTTTGTCTGATAACAGTAGATACAGAGAGATTGCGGTTGTGGGAGAGCGCAACTAAGTATGCAGCTTCCTGAAATGTTGGAGTTTGTGGTGACGACTGAACAATTTTATTTGAAGATGAGTGACCAAGTTGTACATGTGAAACTTGTCACAAAGCATGTCCTGTCTTAGGTATTATTGCCTGCACGACAGCTGGGGCTGGAGCCATTTCACATATGACCAGTGGACTCAGAACCTTGAAAACAGTTCAGTAAAGTTATGATTTCAAGTTTCAGTCATACATAGCTCTGGCTTAGGCTTGCTCCAGCAAAATATCTTCCAGTTCATCACTGGGACACTTTTTTTAGCAGAGGAACATATCCTTGTCAATACTAATCTACTAACAGTGTATGGGCAAAATTCAGTTAAACTTTCTTTGCTGCTGTTCTTAATTAGAGGTTTTGCTGAGGTGTTGCAGCTGAAGGCTCCTGCAGAAAGTTCTGTCACTTTCAGGTACTTAATCTTTACTACTTTATCACGAAATTGCATCACTTCCCATGTTGGCTTTTTCAAAGATGAGCAGTGTTAAGAGCTTTGGACACAAACAGAAAATACAGTGATGTCACCACTGTCTTCATCTGTAAATCTACAGAGAGGAGAGACTAATGCAATAAGTCTGTGTCTGACCTGCAACGACTTCCACTTTTAAAAACCTTAAATACCATTTTGCACAAGATAGCTACATAAATCTTTGGGCAGGAAAGTGAAGAATAACCTATTCAGGCTCAAACTACAGGGAGCATGTTAGGCAGACTGAATATAATTAGTTAAAATGGGATTTGGCTAGGACATTGGAGTTAATTAAAAGAATATTACAGGGTCTCGAATGAGCAGAAGTAGTTGGGATCCTGGCAGATGTCGCACCTGAATGATGGCAGGTCGGTCGAAGTGCTCATCTCTTGCACTGTGCTGGGATGCTGGCTCAGAACCCACTCACAGGAGGGAGGGCAGTGCCGTGGCTGATTTGTGTTGAAGCGTGGTGTGCGTGACATAAGGAGCAGGTTTTGGACTATTGTGCGAGTGATGCTTTGTTTGTATGCTTCTTCAGTACCAGACAAAGCGTGCGGCCCAAACTGAAGCTGGGCGTTTCCACTCCACGAGGTCTCTAACTGAAAATAAGAATACTTCATTTTTTATTTATTGCTAGGCCTTGGGAAAAAAGTACCTAAACTTAGGGATTCACTTTGCCTGTTTGTAAAACAGGATAACAGCACTTTCTTGTAAAGACAATCTAAAGCTTAATTCCTTGCAAGGAGCTGTGAAATTTTGGAAGAACTTGTTCTAAGATACTGAGTAAAACAGTACTCTTCAAACCTGAATGTCTTCCAGTCCTGAGCTGTGAAGTGGTAGTCCTCACAGGGAACTAAAGCACACCTGTTAGGAAACTGCTAATGTATGTATTTCAATTTCTGGAAGAATTTCATGAGGGACCCACTGATAGAGACAAAAGTAAAGCCTAGATCTCTGATATGCCATTTTTCCTGACCACAAAGTTGGAGATAAGATTAAAATCCATGCTTCCATCTGCCTTATGTGTTTTTAAACCAACATCTCACAGCAAGAGTTAGTTTCAGAAACAGGGATTTTTTTACTTTTTCTAATTTTCCTTTTCCTTATTTAAACATGACTTCTTACTTAACAGGGAATGCAGGGGTCTAGAATTTGGTAAGTAATACAAAAGATCTAGAGAGATCCTATTCTTTTTATTCTTCTCCCAAAATTCTATTCCAGATGAATGAAGCAAAAAACTAAACAACTATAATTATATTTGTTCTGCAAGCCAAATCATTTGCAATCCTTTTATCATATTATAAATTAGAGAATAAGGGCCACGTGTTATCTAATATCCTTTTACATTCTTTCTGCTTACGGTTTGGGTATGGCTCTGCCTTAGTCTAGGGATTGGGGCACAAGATTAACGCCTTATTTCTCTTTTCTGAATGTGGATCATGGGTTTTTCTGTTTTGTTTGAAGCACTAGCTCAAAGGGATCTACTTTCCTGCTTCTGTTGGTCATCATTAGAATCTGTCAAAGCAGCAGAACATCCTTTATGTTCTATATACTTTCTACAATGCTTTAGTGGGAATGGTTAAAACAAGGTAAATCATCATGCTTTTTTAGTGAACTCTTTCATGTTCAAGCCAAGAAAGAGAACTCTTGTCTTTGATCTGCCTCCTATAGATAATGGGTCACACATTCAGCAAAGTAATATGTATATTTTGACTTTCTGCAGTGCATATCAAATATGTGGTTATGGTTGTTCTATTGTTCTGTCGAAGTGTGCAACAAAGTTGATTAAAGTTAACATTAAAGCAAACTTAAATTTTATCTGTAACACAGCCATTCTGTTTCCTCAGCCTCGGGACCAACCACCTGGCAGGTGGTTATTTATTGTGGTCTGAAATTGTTCTGTTTAAACGCTTATAATGATTTCCAAAATAACATTGCATCTTATCTGCTCTGGTAGTTTTCTTTTTTTGTAATGAGTTTCTTGTTAGAATATCTGCAGAAGGGCTCTTCTTTCTTCCACACCAATTTCTGCCACTGTATAAGCCAAATGTAATGTATTTCATGAACAATTAGTATTTTATTGAGTTGCTTTCAGTAGTTTATTTGCTTATAGTACTGCAAAACTGGTGTTGATCTTTCCTATTTCCTCCTTGGAAAAGCATGATAACTTTTGGCTTACAAAGGAAGACATGCTTGATTCCAAACATTTTTGTTCTTGGAACGATTATTTTGAATTTTGAATTTTTATTGTCTAATTTTTAAAAAAGGAGGACTCTCTGAAGGGGATTGCATAGTTAAGAAGATGAACTTACTGCAAAGAATTTGAACCTAAGTACAATCAGACATCAGCAATAAATAAAATAGTGCTTTTCCCTGTAAAATATAAAAGCTGCACAGCAAATACGAAGCAAACAATCACTATGGCAGATCTTATTCGTTAGAATCAAATGAAATACAGAAAAGTCGTGCAAGTTGAAGTTGTTTCTTGTAGGACTGGATGTTGTTTGGGTACTGGGCAGTTGAGGTGAGACAAAAAAATCTGTCCCTGAAGGCCTCACACATTTCCCATGCCCATCAGGACACACCAGAACCAGATACTGAATTACCTGTGGCAATTTTGAGAGTATTTTAAAATCATTATAGGATTGAGGAATTTTTCGAATGTAGATGAGGCCAAGAGGCTTTGCACTGAACCTTTACAAATCCAAATGAAAATGAAACTGTTTGCCAAGATTTTAGCGCTTTTGTCCCTGGATGTTTGCAAACAGCAATATGAGATGCTCTGAGATGATGCCTATCATTTCATTTTGATAAATTCCTTGTAGTTAGTGTTCTGAAGTAGAGAAAAATATAGTAATAAAGGACTGTTGATGGAAAATACAAGCAGCAGTAAGAGGATGGGTGACCTTAAATTGGAAAGCAGGCTAGATAAGTCTAACACAATTTAAAGGAATTAAGAGCATATAGTAAAATTGACAAATGACTGGTAGGAGAAGCAGAAAAAAGGATTGGAGGTCAACATTGGGAGAAGACGTGGCATTGTGGAAAGCTGATAATATGTATAATGTGCCTGGTGTACCATGATAGAAGCAAAGGCTTTAGTTCTGTGACTTGATTTAGGTTTATGCTAAGAAAGTGTAATTTGACTAACTGAATCTGAGGGAAGACAATAAAAATAGAGCTGCGTACAAGGGGCAAGAGAGAGGAGGAGTACACAGAAAACATAAAATCCACAAAAAGAGTCAAGAGTGGTATAGTTCTTGAGGAGGTTGTTTTCTGATCTCTCAGGGACACCCAGTCTCAAAACCAGCCTGTGTACTGCTGAGTCTGTGGATAGAACACTGGGTATCAGAAGAGCTTGTAAAACCTGCACAAGTTAGAAAACTTGAAGGGATGTCTAAGGCAGCCCGGGGTGGCTGAGCAAGGCTCACGGTGGGACTCAGCTGAGAGATCATTATGGCAGCTAGTGAAGCTTGGGGAAGTCTACAAAACTTTCAAAAGTTTCAGGAGTCCCTTTGGGATTGCAAGCTGCCTGGGATTGTCCCCAGGGTCTCAGGCCTGTAGGGAAGAGCCTTCCTTAGTGAAAAAAGGTAACAGTCCCCTGAGGGTATGTGTTGTTTTCCTTTGCCTCTCCAAGGACTTAAAGCTATTCTAGAGGTGACCGGCTAATGCAGCTGAGTACCTGTATCTTTGCAAAAAAATGTGGTATTCCTTCTAGTGCTGTCATGAAAAGGATGTTTTAAAAATTCAGGAGTGTGGCACAAATAGAAGCAGGTACGTGGACTGCTTGACTCCATGATCTATTTCAAACACGCTTGACAGAGGCGCAGTATGAATGTTTTCAAGTTTTTCCCTTAATAATTCTTGATGCTGTCAACTTATTTCTACAGCTGAGGTTGACAGCTCATATGTTTCCATGAAAATAGTATAGATTTATGAAAGTGTCAGAAAAAAAATGGTGTAAATCAGTTTCAGAAGGCAATCAATTAAGAGAGTCGAATCTATTGGAAATGGGGCTTCCGGTGTTCAGGGAACCGTTCTCTGAAGCAATCTACTAAATTTTAAAATATGAAGCATGTTGTATTAAAAATGGGAGAAAACAAGGATGACCACATTGAACTGCAATTGGTCAGCTCCCTGAAAAGCCCTTGCCTTTTCATGTGCCAAATCCAACACAGCCAGAACAAAAATGTTCTGTGTGGATGAACTTGAGGTTATCCATGGTGGGTTAAGAGACAGATACCGCCAGCATGACCTGGTTGTTTTCCTTCTCAAGCACCTCAGCTTTTCATGAACCTGAAAGAAAACTCCTAGGGAGAGCTCATTTTTCAGGCGTTCTGCAATTGTCATCTAACTTTTAGGTGTTCTGCAGACAAGTGCTCCACAGCAGAAAGAATTTAGAAGAGCAGCTTTCGAAGTGCAAGGACAAATCAATCGAAGCTTGTTATGAAGATGACAACAATGCTGCCCGCCTTTCATGGTATCTTTTTGCAGCACCTAAGCTGAGAGGCTCAGATCTACCTAGTCTCAGACATAATAATTTGAATTTATACTTGTTTACGGCCTGGCAGATGATGAAGAATCCTGTTGGACATACAATCTGAAAGGAATCCACTGAGGCCCTGGAATAAAAATCTGTTTCTAGAAACTGGTTTTGTATTCCATTATAAAACTAGCTTGTGTGCAGCCAGCACTTCATTCCAATTCCTGATGATTCGATTTCACCTTTTAAGTATGTTAAAGAAAGACCATCGAAGAACTTTGGAGCAAAGGATGCGTTTTAATGTAGATAAAGATTGAAGTCATAGTTATTAAGGTTCCAGGTTGCTGGAAAACACAATAAGCACAAATAAGTGCATAATATACAGTATCCGGATTTGCTGCCTTTAGAGTAATTGCCTTTTGATCGTAAATTGGAGGAAAAAACAAACCCATGCATGCATGAGTTTTTTTTTTTTTAGTACTGGCTACCTTACCTATAGACAAGATTTTTTTCCACAGATTATAAAAGGGAAAAGTCCTAATTAATTTTAATTTTTGAATGTTTGAATGCCATAGGACATATATTTAGTCAGTTCAAAAACTGTTTTGAAGGACAACAAAAATAAGTCTTTGTGATCATATTTGTGAAGGTAACAAATATGCACATACCTGTCTCTGAAACTGAGAAGGCTGTCAATTCATATACAGCAAGGTTGGTTTTGTAAAAAACAAAACCAAAAACCCTTTAAGTCAGGCTTCTAAGCAAATTCTAAGCTTGGAATAGTTAATTCTTCAAGGGCCTTCACTTGCAAAAGCTTTTTAAGAATACAGTCTGCTCTGTTGTGGAAGATCTTCAGTGACATGCTTGCATGATGCAGATGTTTTCATGTGTGTGCTTTGTGGAACCAGCTGATCTGTGCTGTTTATTTCACATTTTTCTATCTGATGGTGCTCATAGGTTTTGCACATCCATAGCTGGTTGGTATCTCCATTCATCTAGGGGTAACCTTCAAGAGCAGGTGTCTGTGAAATGTGATGACGTCCAGCTGCCTGACTCGTTGTGAATGGGGTGACCGTGAAAGTCAGCACAGTTTGCAGGAACATATCCTGTGACCTGTAACTGGTTTTGCCAGGAAACTTATTCTCTAGAGTACATGCTAAGAATACAGTCCCATCAGTAAAAGCTGGAGCAGATCCTCCTCATTTTAAAATTCAAATCATTTTTATGTAGTTCAAGTAGCTAATTGCTGATCTACAGAATACATAGTATAAGTATTTATAAAACACAGTGTAAATACTCTAAATAGTGTTCTCCTTTCTACAGCCCCAAGTTTTCTGAACCACTCAGGATTCATCACATGGAGGTGGAAATATTCTTTATTTCTATGGGTTTTCTGGACTCATACTATTTAGAGTGCAAAGACGTGCATTGTTGCTTGAAGTTCTAACAAAATATGAATGTTTTTATGATCAGAGAGCTCTTGGTTGAACTGACTACAGTGGCTTTCTATAGACTTAAACTGAAATTCAATGTGTCTGTGTCACAGTTGCTTGGCAATGCACTTATAAGTATGCTAGAAAGAAATATATGCGATCTGCTTCACTGAAAATATAGTGCATTGTTTAATGTTTATATATAATTGGCTTTTCATGCTGGAAAATGTGATTATAAACACAAGGGGATTATGCCTGTGGTAAGTTAAGACTCACTGGTGATTGAAGGAGTAAAAAGCTGGTGTCACAGCAGGTATTCTTGTGTGCATAATCTTTTCAAAAGTTAGACTTACTCTGCCTTTTCTCTTTGCAGGTGGCTTAAATTATTTCAACGTGTGATGATCTGTAAGCTTGGAAGATAATAGTCAAATCAACTTGAAGTGATAACAGGTAAGGCTAATAATTGACTTACTAATTTAATAATAATAATAATTTTTTTTTATTTTTTTATTTTTTTTTCCCAATTCCCCAGGCTGGGGCAGGGTAGCTCCTATACTCGTCTGTGACAAAACAGCAGTAAAAACTTCCTTATTGATGCTGAAAACATTTTAAAAACCAGCTTACTGAAAACAGTTCTGTGATTTTTATTCATCTGGTCCCTTAAAACCTATATAATTATTATTCTTGATTTTTTTCCTGTTCACTTTAGGGTTCATTTTCTCGTGAATTAGAGTTTATAAGAAGGAAGAAAATGGGAACATTTTGCTTCTGTTGGAATTTTTTGAGATCCCAGTTCTGTAGTAATGTTCTATTGTAGACAGAACGTTCTACTTTTCCTGGTAGCAAATGAGCTTCAATACGGATATTCTGAAATAAGGTAGTTATTCATTATGCCACACACGCAAAATATATATTCCCATATTTCCCAGGCCCAACCAAGTGCACATAAATGTGATTCCTGAGAACAGAATCCAACTTTATAAGCTTCTGAAAAAGTTGTCTTCTAGTCTGACTTAAAAACTCAGCCCTGAGCTTATAATGCTGGTTTGTGCTGGTCCACATAAAAATACACAGAAAAAGCAATCCAGTGCTCAAAGGAGTAAATAGACAAAACAGAAGCCTGAGATGCTAATAAAACTGGAGAGTTCATAGGAGCTTCAGTTATCTGCTTCTAGGGTTTGCCCTTTTAGAGGATTTTACATGATCTTTCCTTGAATATTCCTTCATCTTTTGTTTAGGAAGAATTTATGGGAAATTATTTTTGATCATATTAGATATATATGTGAAAATGATCATCTTGAAAGAAGTCAAAATGCTGAATACTGTCTCAGGAAATAAACACAATCTGGGCCAAAAAAGCTCAGATTAATTTATACTTTTACTTTCTTCAGTTGCTTTCAAGATGACTGCTGCAGAGAAATTAATTTTACCTTAATATAACCACTAAAATTATACTAACATTGTGAATACATGTTTGTACATTAACTTATATCAGTGTACATATCTGGGGTCCAAATGGATGTGATTTTAGTTGCTCAGTAATTCTTGGGGGGGAAACATTCCTATCAGCGGAGTTCCCCTCAAGCCGCCTTAACTCAAGACAGTAAGATCAGCAGCACTTTGGAACCCATTCTGTCAAAAGAACAGTGGCTTAATTAGATTTGAAAGGTATCTCACATGTCTAACGTTTCTCAATATTTCTTGCTTTGCATTTTTCACAGTCCATGATACTGTGACTTTCTTATGACCATGTTGCTTATTAGTACCTCCTTTGATGCGTTTAGTCTGTTGCTTATACTTTGTGTAAGCAGCACATTAACAACAACGTTTTTGCGTACGTTTATCTGAAAACGGAAAATGTAGCAGATTGTCCACTTGAAGGTTCTGGCTACAAAATATGAGATGATCTCATTTGAAAGGAGAATTCGAAAAGTTTTTCTTACTACTTTTATCCCTCCACTTGCACTTTCTGATCTGTGGATTATGGGAAAAACAGGTTTTTCGTTGTACCTCCATTTCTTTATCTGTAGTACAGTGGAGTCCTATTTCTTGAGAGTAACCAGACAGTCATAGTTTTACGCACATTTTCAAAGACTTAATTCAGATTAGAAGAACAGTCTGGGAGCAAGTACTGCATTCCTTTCCTCATAGCTGGATTGTATCTCTCTATTCTGAACTGTTTCCATGTATGCTTTTTACTAGTGCCTCTCTGAACGGTACTAATGATAGAAATACCTTTTTAAAGAAACGTTGTTTTCCAGTTTGAAGTTCAAGCTATTTCTCTGTTAAACTATTTCTGATTTACCTCACTTAAATGTGCTGGTTTAGTGGTAACTTGTTATTGAAGCTGAAGTGACTCAGTGAAATCAAGAGGATTACGTGTTGTTCACCTACTAAGCGTGGGTGTAGTCCCCAAGTTACCCTCAAGGCTTTATTTTGGTGATTTGTGACTTCCTAGTATGATGATAGCTAACAGTAAAATCCAGCCCTGGTTCAGTCTTATCTGAAGGAAATTTTCTGGCATTGCATTTATTTGGATTGCACCTAAAAATCTCTCCAGACAGGTTGAACTGACAGTTTGGGACCAAGTCCCTTAGAAGCGCAGCTGGTCTCTGTCAGCCACATGCTAATGCTCAGTCTCAGTTGCTTTTAGTACTTTCAGCTCTGTAGAAACGCAGAAATAAATTATTAGGTTAGAGCTACAAAGAAGACTGATCTGGTTTTGGTCATGATTTGTTTCATATTTGCAAAAATAAAGATAATTAATACATTATTAGTTCTCCATTTTTTTTGAAAGAATTTGTCCATCTTGCTTTCTCTGCTTTGACTTTCTGGTTTCAAGTCCGTGTGCACATAGAACCGGTCTTGAGTGTGAACTGTATCCTAGCACCTATCTATGTTTGGCCTGTAAGGCTAGGGGAATCATTACCGAGCATATAATTTTGTACGGAATTGAAGTATAGTTCCTGTTATGGTTCAGAGTTACATAAATGGGAGATGTGACAGAAGAGAGACTGTAATATTTATGGTTGTGGGGAAAAATCCTGACTTTATGTTGTTTTGATTTTTCTAAAAACATCCTTCTAAGCTTTATTTTTTTTTTTTCAGAGTTCATTTTATGGAAAAATTGACCTCCCACGTATCTCTGCTAATGTATTTTCTTCCGTGCAAAAGTTGGTTTGGTTCTAGTCAGTGTCATGTGTGGCTAACGCTGATTTCTTTCAGCGCCGTTGCACGTATTTTACAAAGGAGAGTATGATGATCTCTAGTGGTCTTTCTTTTTCCTTTTTAATGTAAATGTAGTTTATTTTCCTTGGTTTTGTAGTGGTCCATGCATTTCACTTCTTCCTGCTTTAAGGTTCAAAAGCTTTTAATACCTTGTGACTTGCATCAGGTAACAGCTGGTATTGTCGATGTGTTCTCCCAAATGTGTACAGCAAGGATGCGGCTAAAATATGGTACCTCTATGCTCTATTTGCTCTGTTTTTACAAAAATAACCCAGGTGTGCTAAGCCTGGGTACCTTCAAATAAGTTTTCTTCTGTAATTTAATGACAGAATAACACATTAGTGTTTCAGCAAGGCACTTGGTGATTAGATTTCTTCTTGGAACTTCTTAATTTCCATATGTCATCTTGTTCTTCTGCACTGAAATTAAAGTTGTGAAGAGACTAGAATTTGTGTTTCAGTCTTGTTGGTGTATTTATACATTTTATATTACATGCTTTGCTTTTTGTTCTATCTGCTTGATATAACTAATGGTTTATTAGCTCAGTTCTGCTCATTTCTGTTTTTCAAATGTTTCAAGGTGTCTGAAAAATGATTCTGGATTTTGTGACAGTCCTTTGAGATCTCTGATTCATTCCACAGCAGACAGTCTGAATTATGAAAGTTTGAATCCATTTCTCTGTCTCCAAAACTGAGCCTCGGTATCTGTGCATGGCTTGGGAGGAGAAGTTTTAAAGGTTTAGGAGGACAGAAACAAGTGTGTGCACGTGAAGGATAAGAGGTTTTGACATAATTCCTCTTGAGCTCCCAGCTGCATCCATAGGTTTCAAGAGAGTTTCAGCATTTTAACTAGGGCTAATGCAGTCCAAGTTTATAAATAGCAAAGTAATCTACAACTGCTGTGTGTTCATTATGAGGGAAAGTATTGTGCTTTCTGCAGTATACAAAAGCAGCAAGAATTACACTTGCTGACCCCTCTCCCAATCCCTTCACTCAGGTTCTTTCTCTTCCCAGGTTCCAGGATTTTTTTTTGCTAGGCCCTTCCCTTTTGAGTGGATTATGCCAATTAACTTCATGAACATTCTTTGGGGATTTTTGATTTGTATTTTTTCCCCCAGCCAACTTCATAGAGAGCGCTGTGAGCCAGTCTTCAAAGCTCCTGAACACTGAGAGTTCCTTGTAGAACAGGAAAACAACTGGGAGTTTAGCACCCTTTGAAAATGTGGCTGTATGTTTATCTCTTCTATTTGATCAGCAGGCTTCTTATGTTAGGACTACACTGATATCAACTGGTAACATTAGCTTGGCTCTGAACACAGCATAACTCAGCCAGATTTTCCTTCCCTAGGCTTGCCTGCCTCCTTTCTTCTCTGCGCTTTCTCTGTGGATTAAACTCTTCTCTTGGACTGAGAGAGCCAAAGAGCTGAGCTAGCTCAATCTCCACAGTGGTTTCATTCAGGATTTGATTATGATTCACAAGACTTGACAAAATGAAAAACAAACAAATAAATGAGCTTTTCCTGAAACGCTCTTCCCCTGAGTGACTTGTATCACCTCTCACAAAGAAGGTGCAGAGATAAAGGAGAATTTAGGCCAACTATAAATTCAAAATCTGAACTGCAGATAAAGTAAAAAAAAAATTATTCTGCTAACCCTTTTCCTTCCAAGAGCTAACTGACTTGCGTAAAGAGGAGGATATCCTCATTTATATAGCAAGGAGACCCATACTGAGTAACAGAATAATTTCATATTCAATTACAAGAAGTTTGTCTGTTTTGCTGTCTTTTTCAGTGGTATTTGGGCATAACCTGATTGATCTGTGTATTTAGATATTCTTAGGTACAGATGCAACACGGTTGCAAAAAAGCCTGTTTAAAATCTCTGTTTTCTTGAGTTGCTACAGTCTCCGGGCTGCAGGACAGAGAGTGCTCCTGGGGCTGCCTGGCGTCCTGGATTGCTTATTACCTCCGCAACATCAAAATGCAGCAGTTTGAAAACTTTGTTTAAAAAAAAGAAAAAAAAAAAAAAAAAAGAGTTGCAAGTCAGGAATATGCCTTTAAACACCTCTGGGGATTCTTTCAGTCAGGAACCCTATTGGGGAAGTAGAGTCTTTCTGCAAAATAATGCTTAAGGTGACAAAGGTAGCGAAACAGCTCCTCTGCTGGGTGTGATGGATGTGAACAGGCTGTTTTGTGTCCCAGCAATGCCTGTGCTCTCTAGCAGTCCCTCCAGCTGGCAGGAGGGACAAATTAGGTTATTTTTCCAATACTGGCCAGGTAAATGATATTGGGATTTGGGAGGAGGAATCAAAAATCTGGCCTTTGCTGTATATGCCTTTCTCTTTGTCCTCAAGTCTCACTGGGACTTCTTGTCATAGCAATCAGTTGGTTTTACCTGTATGATCCTTTGAGATGGAGGAGGAATGACACTCATATTTTGCTGCTTGTTTATAAAACAGCTAAGCTAAATAATATCAAAAAGTCTGCTTCAAAGATGATGTATTTTACTTTAAAATGGCCAGATTGAGGAGCTGTCTATCTCAAGAGTCAGCAGACTTGCAGGAACTAAGGTGCTGGAAAAAACAGAATTGTACCCTGCTGAGCATCTTCTATGCTGGAGAGGGATGATGGGCAGCTCCTGGCTGACTTTGGGCATCACAGGCCCAGGGGCACACTGGTGTCCCGATCCCACACCGCTCCTGCCACAGCGAACAGCCTCTTCTTGCAGAGTCCTCTCTTTTCCCTTGAATTTCCTCCTTCTCAGCACGCGAAGTGTGTCCTACTGGGAGCATGCGTGTGCCTGTGTAGGAGTTGCAAAAAAGGAAAGAAGCATTAGCTTCTCCAGACCCTCTGTAAGGCCCATGCAGATCTGAAGCTGAGCAGGCTGCACGCTGTCTTGTGTGAAATTACTAATGAGCAGTGCATAAAAACTATATAAATAAATGAATACAAGTTGATGCTTTCTTCCTTATTTCCCCCCACTGCCCTTTCTCCCTGTATCTAAGTTGAAGCAGCAGCAAGGAGAACCATGGTAGCCTTAGGTGAAGTGCTGTAGAGACGAGACTGTAAAAGAAGAAAAGAGAAGGCTGAAAACACGCAGCAGAGTCTGTCAGCCTTGGGCACCTAGCAGGTCTGGAATAGACCGCATCAGTGACTAACGATTGTGGTGTTCTCTGCAAACCTCTTGTAATATCTGCTCCAATTTAAGTTTTGTTAGTTAAATAAGCATGTGGGGCAAATGAAAGTGCTTTTTGGTATCTCTTGTGTATATGCACAGCATGTATTTTTTTTTTTTCCATGGATCGCTTGCCTGTACTGTATTACAACACTGGGCAGGTTCAGCATGGCTATTAAACAGTGGCCATGTGGGAGCTGATATAACCCAACCCTTAGATATATTTTTCTCTTTAAGGAGACCTTCTATGCAGGCCAGCCTCAGGGTGAGATATGAAAGCATTAAAAGTGACTAAAGAAAGAAGTATTTCAAACTAATGCTGGTGTAATAAAATAATTATGTCTGGGGTTGGTTGGCTTAGACTGCTGACTTAAACTGTGCTACATCAAAATGCTCTGATACCAATATATCCAACTCTACTGCCTTTGAAATAAGCACACTTTGAAGCTTCTGGACTATATTCACTGGTACGCTGTCGCATTTGTCACAGCGAGGGAAGACGCAAACACTTAATATAAGTATCAGCAAACTTCAACTTTATTACAGAGCAGTTCACTTTTATACATGTTCCAATAATTATGCCTACTAGTCATAACCTGATTGGCTAAAACCTAGGGATTGAATTAACCTAATTCGTTTAGCAACAGATAATCAGTAATTAGCTTATGCATATTACAAAACTTAAGCTCATCATTGGTTACAATTTAACTACCAACTCCACCCTTAAATCTACATTCTTTTCATTTCTACATTGCTTTTTCCCAACGGACTGCTGACCGCAAGGCTTCTGCTTGATACATATTAAATGTCAAGGTCCTTATAATTTTGCCAAGTCAGTGTCTTGCTTGTAGTTCACATGAGCTGGGTTTGCTGCTTATCTAACTCCTGTTCTGCTAACTGTATTAAATTCACATGACCCCTACTATCTAACCATCCCTCCACAGTACGCTACTTCCATTTATACTGGTGTGAAATTAATTATAGGCAAAATATTGATTGCAGTATGGTAGAAGAGGATGACTGTGGTTTAGGGTGTTTGTTTAAACAGGACTAATACTGCTTAGTATTAGATTTATTAGTATGCCAGTAAGACCACAAGTGTAACTCAGTTCTTCCCACATGGAAATGTGCAGAAACTAAAAATGCATTGAAAGTCTCTGAAAGAGTTCTTTCAGGTTTGAATGTGCTGAAAACTTGCATTACAGAATCTTCATTACAGATTTTTTTTCCTTGAAAATGATGCTGTATAACTGCAATATGGACCTTCTGGAAAGTTTTCCTATTTGTGCCAGATGCACATACCCCAACACTGTCCTATTATCTGATTACAGCACCTCTGCCATAATCTTTTCTGCTTTAAGTACATTTGTCCCAACCAGGCACCAAGACAGCAGGGTAAGAAAAGAAACACATAGCTAAGCATAGGAAATGAGCTGAACTTGAAATTTAGGATTTACTTTTGTTCCTTGGCAGGGGTGCACTTTTTCCTGATTACTAATAGTGATTCTGTAGTTGCGAGACATATTCTGGAATTAAAGGGCATTAAACACATCATGTACTCCATGATGTGCGTGGTTCAGTAGAGACCAGCTTCTCGAACAATGTCACCTTGGTTACAAGAAATAGTTTGAAAATATGAATTCTCAATGTTCACAAGTCAGAAAGTCAATAAGGAAGGTTAAGAAATCCTTGTGAAATCTGAGCCAGAATGTGTCTTTTTATAGTGCATGCAAGTACAAATGAATATAATTATTCTCATGGCACATTTCATTTCATTTTTGTCTTGGAGACATTAGCTGAGTTTGGCTGATTTATGTTACGGAAGACAATGGTAAAGTGAAGGACAAATACAGGCTCCTAAGAGGAAGATACGCACAATGCTGAACGATGCTTCCTCCGGAATCTCCTCCCAACCTTGTCTAAAAGCAGACAACCTGGAAAGTTTTATTCTCCTAAGTACACACTGTGAATTGCTTATGGCAGGAATCCCATCTGTTTCTGTAAAATATTCTGCATAGCAGTGAGTCCTTACTATCTAAACAGCAATAGAACCAGTAGAAGCAACTAGAAAACCCTCTTACTTTTTTTAAGAATCCATCAATGAAATCCACTAATGAAGCTAATGAAAATTAGAAGAAAATGGCATGCCAACTGAGAGAGCTTTTGATAGATCACTGTTAAGCGATACAACTTGGCATCTGCCAAGAAATTTTACTCAATGGAAGAGAGAAGGAAGATTTAGAGATGCCGCCTTAGCCTTTTAAATAATAAAATGAAACGTATCTCTCAGTGTTTTCTGAAGCTGTCTTAGTGCAGTAATTGTGTACAGGTTTAAAAAAGGACATATAGCTCAAATACTATTTTAACAGATGACACAAAATCATAAGAATTACTCATTGAAATTCACTGAAACTCAGAGGCATCCCAGTGTTGCAACTGCAAAATCAAGCAGCCTATTGAATTGAAACAAAGTGAAATTTGAAAGAAAAGTATTTTTGTGTTAGAAGTTGGACCTGTAGAAGCAGGTGGCTTAGTGCACAGTGAATAACTAATGAACAGAAGATTTAGTCTTCAAGGGCTGTTTCCCATTAGAGGTTTTCCTGTGTAAGCACTTCTTGGTTGACCTCAAATAAAGCACTGCATCCCTTTGGAGTAACGGCTTACTTGCAGGGCGTTTTATCCCCAGGTGACTGGTGTCATTACAAATGAATAAATCTTGTATATTTAGTTTTATTACAGTAGTAAGATTCTCCTTTAGAAAGCTGAGAATGCACCTACTAGTGTACAGGAAGGGCTGTGTGGGAGAGAAGCTGAGATAGTACCTAAAAAAGAAGAGAAAGGCCAGAATAGTATGGCTACTAAAAACACCAGTAGAAAAATGATCATGCTTGTAACACTGTTATCTGTCCTTGTCAGCAGCCGTACAAAAATTGTGTTTATAAACATAGATTTTGAATCACGGAAAAGAAAAATAAAACATGCAAGTTTGAATGTGATGCCACCTGGTAGTTTTTAAGTGTCTTCTAAGCGTGAGTTTTTCCAGGGAGTTGGAATAAATGTATTTCAACTTTGGCGTCACTGAGAGCTAAACCTCAGTTGATGGGTCTCAAAATACCTCCAAATAGCAACGTGTGATGTTTTGTCAGATAAAACTGCTGTCGCCTTCATCTTTGTTTTGAGCTGACAGGTGGAAGGAGATTAGAAATGGAGAGAAGGAAGCTATGGAATTGCTTTCTGCCAAAAAGGACAGAAGTACTTAGCTCAGTAAAAGTTAAAAATGCATTGAGGTTAGTTCTCTGGAAGATAACACACTAAGATAACAGAAAACCAGGAACCATTAAACTGAATAAACAGAAATCTGAACTCAAAAGTCTGTTGTTCCACAGATGTGCAAAAAAGTTTGAGTGCTCATAAACCAACAAAATTTATATATGGAATGTGAATTTGGACAGCAAGTTAAACGATGAAAATACACATACCTTGTTCTAAACTGCCTCTGATATTCAGTGCAGACTCAAATAGTTTGAATTGCATTTGTATTGGAAAGTAATAGCAGAGTGAAACTCTAATCAGAGACATTTCTAGTGATCTTAGCCAAATCCCTGTGCATAACTACTAGGATTAATATTTTTGAAGGCAGGCTGATTTTTTTTTTTTTCCCTTTACGTGACCTTTTATTTTTCAAGCAGTATGACATTTTTTTCTGAGAAAGGCATAAAGCCTACAGCAATCTAGTTTTAGAAGCTGCTGTAAAGAATATAGTTGATTGGGATTGTTTGCCTGAACTCTCTGCATTATAGGTGACAAAGCTATGAATTATTTTTCTGATTGCACCTTACCCTCTTGGTAGAATGGTTTAATGGCCTTGCTACTTGGACACTGCAAGAAGTCTCTGAATAGCTAATGAATGGGATGCAATGGTAACAGCAATTAGCAGCATCTCAAGAACTGAACGGTATTGTATGCATAGTACAGGCAGGTGAGACTGGTTGGCACTGGGGAAGTGCCAACACACGGGACTGAAGCTGGAGCTGTGGCTTTGAGTGACAGTGACAATCTCCCTTTCCTGCAGACTAGAAAAGGTAATGATGGGCTGCATGGCACATGATGAATCTTCTGAGGGAACCTGAACAGTGACAACACAGTTAGGGCATAGAAAGGAGTGACTTCAGGGCATTGTATCTCTAGAGCATCCCCGAACATGATACTCAGGTTTAATGTACAGTTGAACCCCTATAACTATTTCAGAAGAGAAGATAATTAATTATAATTTTGTAACTGAATATTTCCTACCTGCAAGCCTTCTACCTCGCTGAGAAGGATGTCATGATGTTGGTAAAAATAGCAGCACTCTAAATCTTTCTCTTTGAAACAGTTTATTTCGAACAGATATTTTAATTAGTGTGTTAACACAGATGCAAAAAAGGCAAGTTTGTTCACAATTTTGATAACCAGAGCCAGCCTGCCATTATACTAAGCATTATGTTATGTTAACAGAATACAGTTGGTGCCTACACATCTTATGCTAACTGATGCACTTTATAGAAATACAAATATCAATTTATGAAAGCAAATAACTGCAGAACAAACAGGGAAGCATAAATTTCCACATTGCAATGCTAGCAAATAACAGCTCAAATATTTGTGAACTTACACGGCAGTTCAAATGCTTGTCCACAGCAATATAAACAGGTATTCAGGTGCTAGAATACAGAGTTGGACCAGTGAATCCACCCAACAAACCGGTGCTGTGATTAGCCTCTTATCATCTTTATCTGTAGATACACACTGGTGCAATCTAGACTACACACTGTAGTTTAGAAATGAAACATTGATGTTCCCCCATGATTTAATGTCAGAATGTAATTCCTGTAATATGTTATACTCTATTATAAAACTAGGGATTATTATCAGACATTATTATTCTTTGTGTGTTTTAGCCTTAAAGCAGGTTCAGCCCTCAGTGGGTTTTGGGTTTAGAAACCTAACTTGCTGTTACCTACACATGCTTACATTTCTTGGGTTGCATCAAAGAACAGAAGAAAAGAAACAATTATATTTGTATGAACTAATTCCTAATTTACTACTGGAAACTTGATTTTTCTTTTTTTCCTGTCCTCTGAGATTCTGATGTCTCCACTTTTTTCTCAAGATTCTTTTTGGTATGTTCCTACATTCTGCCAACTTTTGTATATCTGACTTCGTATCTCTTGATAGGGTTATTATTTTAACGTAATACATAAAAAAATGTAAAACTTCAGGAAAAAAGGGAAGGACTTTGAAGTTTTTTCTTACCTTATAATGTGTTCCCACTGCACATAAGATAAAAGCAGCCAAAAATATTTCCACACTCTGTTGCCTTGTAGTGTTTTCTTGATTCTCAAGAGAAAAAAAAAAAAACTTCTGCACTAGGTCCCCTTAGCCTTTTTAGGAAGTGGAACAAAATTTTTCCAGGAGAATCAAAAAATGGGACAGTTTCTAAAAGACTGAATGTGATTCTAAGGAGTACAAGCATGTTTTAAGAATATAGGCCAAAAAATAAAGTATCAAAGTCGGCTACCCTGAATCTTATTTTCAGACTGCCCTCTTAGTCTTCTTTGCACATTATGGACCTATTCTGCAATAATCCACTCCAGGTCACATGTGGAATTCTGGTCCAGTAAGACTTGGACCAACACCTCCTGAAATAATTTTCTTTTTGTTTCTTCTAACATATGTATATCCATGTTCAATCTTGTTACTTAGATAAGGAGTTTGAAGGCTATATTGTTCCCATATTTTGTGGTGTGGTGGGGAGCAAAAGTAAAAGTATTTCTGCTGCTTTCTTCCACTTGCTGTGTTAGCAAGATGGGTGATGTCAGAAGGTATAAAAAGGCAAATGAATATTTTGATTAAGGAACTGTATTTCTGTATGGACTATGCATGTACTGTATGAGTATTTGGGACCTGTAGGTTTTGGTCTTTTTTTTTTTTTTCCCCCTCCAGCAATTAGTGATTGCAACTGTTAGATTTCCCAGGACTTCTTATCAAGACCGCTGGTTACACTGATTTTCATGAGCTGATTAATTTACCTGATACTAGCATGAAACCTTATTGGCACCTTAATGTCCTTATTTGTAAAAAAGCCACTGTTAAATTAGTCACAACTTAACATACAGAAGTTCAATTTCTATTTATGTGCTTTGATACTTCGAGTAATTTCTTTTCTCTTATAAACACGTAACAAAATCCTTCTTAACTGTGTTTATTTGTTTAAATTCCATTACTGAAGTTCTCACAATGGCTGGGTTTTCAGAAAACATTCTTTGACGTAACACTTAGTAATTTAGTTCTTTGTAACCATTTTTTCTTTGGCAGTCACTATTTCATTGTGCTTTAAGATAAAAGCAAAGCTTAAAGGTCATAATTTTCTACCCGAAAGAATATTGAAATGAGAGTACATATAAGAAGGATCTAATTACAACATGCAAAAATAGAATGGTATAAATCCTTCACTTTTAAAGAACTTTGTTTTGAATTGAATTTTAATCAAATTGCACTTTAAGTGTTTGAGTTCAAACAGAGAGGAAAGCTCAGAGTATTAGCCTGTGATAAGTCCTTTTTCACCTGAACAGTCTGAGTGATGTCAGTGACTTGAGTCCTCATCTGCCTCCAATTATACAGCACAACTCACAAGGAAATTGGCCTTTGAAATTTTGGCAGACTATATTATGGCCACATAAAATGGCCACATCAGTCTTCCCTCTCTCTACAAGACACAGGGAGAAGTTTCTATGGCTGATGCAATGATAGGGGAGACTCTGCTGTGCCTTGAAGACAGCGTTTCTCTTTTTTGTGGAGGATTACTATAAGGTGTGTACTGTATGAGGTCTGATCAATGTATATTTACCACGTGTATATTTGCAGCCACTGCTTGGGTTCCTGGCAGCTTGCTGGGGATTTCCAGGCTGATAGCTGATGCTGTGAAAGAATCTGATGATTCACAGCAGGTGTTTGACCGCTATGTATGAATGTGTAGTGCTTTGGGGAATGACCATTAAGAAAAGCTCACAAAACCAAACCCAACAAACACACACCTAGGGAATACAACAAATCCAGCTCTTAAAAATCATTCCAGAGAGATCACCAGATAGGAAAAGAGACATGACTGGGGAAGAAGCAGATGTATGACAGAACTAGTCACAAATGCCAAGTATAAATAGGGACAGATTTGTTAAGAAGCAGCTATCGATTCTTGTGCCTTTCCATTCTGCTTTGATTGATGTCTTCTATTCCCTCTTCCCACACACAATTATTCATTTCTCGTTTTTCTTACAGCAGTATTCCCATTTTCTTCTATGCATAAAGCATGACCCCTCAGATTTCAGCAAGGCTTCCACTTATCCTTCAGAACTGGCTTCCCTTGTGCTGCCTTCATGTAATTAGCTGACTAAAATTGAGCAATGTGTGTGGGTGTACTTAGCAGAAGTAAGGAAGCACAAGACGTGAATTGTAAGTTTTGTTTTTCATACATTGCCTGTATCTTCTATGCACATTCCTTGTAGATGCTCTATATTAGGAATGGAAAAAAAAAAAAAAAATCCCACAAACCAACAAATACAAAATCTGTCTCGAGATTGCTTAACTTTGATTAGAGCTGGGGGATGAGTATGTGGAGCACGACAGCAGTGAAAATTAGATTTAAAAATAGATTCTGATGGAAATTCTGTAAGTATATTTTGTTCTTGTTTCTGCCTTTTGTTCTTTTGGTGAAATAAGAAAGATGATAAATTTAAGTTCACTCTGAAACTTCTTGTTCTGTATGTAAAACGTGCATCTTTGGGTTGTTTCGCTCCCTTTTAATTTTATTCCATTAAAATACTATTTTGAAGTGGGAACCGTAAAATTCAATCTGAAATGTTTCAGAAATTTCCTTCTCCATATCTTCAATGAGATTATTCAGTAATTTTATCTGAATTTATTTTTTCAAGTGCCAAATACTCTTTATGTTCAAAAATTCTATATATGGTGTCGAAACACTTATGTGTAGTAAAATATGTAGTTTTTTAGGAAAAATAGCTTAAAGACCAAGTAAAATCCGAATGTTCATGTAATATTTTTAGCATACTAGAACGTAGTACAAATGCCTAAATGAGGTGAATCACTCTGATAAAACTGAACTGAAAAATTACTTTAACCTTTCTGAAACAATGCATTTTGACATTTCCAAAAGGAAACAGAAGCCAAGATTTCATATAGAACTTTCCCTCCAAGCTGTCATAAAGATCAACAAGTTCTGATGATGCATTTTGAAACAGAATGCATTATATTAATACTTTCTAGTTAGAAAATGGTACTGTCGTTCATTAGTCTTTTTGTTACTTGACTCCACTGTTAAACAGATTTGGGAACATAAAGTATGGGCTTTGTTTGCCTTTTTATTGTTCTTTAGCCACGTATTTTCTTTGAAGACTTTTTCACCTTTAGTAATTGAGGTCCTGAGGTATAGGCCTACTTTACAGCAAGGATGCACGTCTGATCTGAGGCTTAACTTCAGGTGATCCAAAGAACAACAACCCCAAGAGAATGACGTGGCACGACGGTTATAAAGAACAATTGTACATCATTCCTGTAAATTTAAAATTTCATCCACAAAATCCTTCCTCCATAAGAAAGCATCTTAGCTGGTAAGGTGCACATTTGTTAGAAGACGACATCTCCTGAGTGATCACCAATCAGTTTGGAGTTTGATTGAATACATGGACACTGGTACTGTGCTTCTGCACCACAGCTGGTCTCAGATACTCAGATGACTTTTCATGCAGGGAGATGGAATTTATTTTTTTTTTTCAATTGTAAGGGAACTTCATGAAAAATTTGCATTTAAGAGATTGCGCTTTATGCCATTTGCAACCAGGTACAGATGTTCCAGTTACAATTGATAGTAACTTTCTCTCAACTATTCCTCTGTAAAAAAAGATATTTTAGGTATTTCCCTTTTTCTTTTCTTTTTTTAAAGTCTCAGTAACTTACTGTTGCAGTCAGACGTGAGCAAGTTTGACAGAACATCACTGAACCTGATTCCGTTCTCTGCTTTAATTTTCTAAAGCAGAAGTTGCTCCACTGCAATAAATGCAGTCACATTATGGCAAAACTGGGGTTGGAACAGATTCAGGCTGACAGACTAGAAACCTGCTGATCTGCTAAATCCCAAGGTGGTCTTGTACAGAGAGGAGAATGGCATGTGACTTTTCAGAGCTAGACCTGCATAATAAATCTCATATTGGTTAGATCTCGGCAGGTGAATGAAAGTGGTTACAAAGTAAGTGCTAATTAAACAGACTATTTGGTTTTCATCTCTGAAGAGATCAGCTGCTATTTCACATACATAAAGGAAATACTATATTCTATGTCTGCTGAGTTTGACAGAAATAGTTCAAAAGAATACTCTCATTTTTTTAAGATTCCCCACAAGATTTCATTATATGACAAAGCCCCAACAACAAAACCAGAAACCTCACTGGTCATGTCATGTATAATACAGTGGCGCAGGAAGGAAGGCATTCTGGATCAGATCCAAAGTCCATTTTAATCGATTCAACTTTTCCCCTTGACTTCTCTTAAGTTTCAGAAGCTCTTACTGAAGGAAGTACTTGAGCATACTTGCTACTATAGAAGCTTTCCAGTAATTTTAGGTGGGCCTATGACTCTCTTGCTGAAGAAGTGATGGTTGTAGGTCTGAAAAGGACAAAATTAATGTAAAGAGTCCAAAAGGGCAGAAATTGTCCCTCTGTGCAGAGACATTATGCCCTTTGCCTCCAAAATTAATCCAGCCCTTGAACCAAACATGCCCCATGGTTAAGACCAGGAAGCAAGATTACTCAGTTATGCTATTTATGCTTTAACTTGGAAGAAAGTGAATAGTTAATGCACAGCTGGAAGATAAAAAAATCAGTGCAGCTGGAGTTTTATGACATAAACGTTACAAATTAAAACTCCCATCTTTCCGTCTGCTCCTTGGAGTGCAGGAATATTGTTTCAGACTATTGATCCCCTCTGCCTCAACCCCATGATTTGAGCTCCTGGCACACAGCCCAATATGATATAGGTTATCCTGTTGACTCCTGTACTTAAGTGCTTCCTCAAGGGCATTGTTGGACTGGAGATACTTTCTTACATTCTGTAAAAGTCAGTTGACAATAAAGACAGATTCTGAATGCGAATGTTCATTGAACACTTTACTACTGTGAAGAATGACCGTTGCCATTTCAAAACTTGAGGCTGTTTTCAGAAAACAGAAAGGTTGCAACTGTATTTGAACCTCCACACTGTCATTCTCCTTTTCAGTACCTTTTCTTACCAAAATAGTTTCCAAGCAGTACTCTGATCTGCTTTTTTCCGGCAGGGAAAATTATTTATCAGTATTCTGTGTCAGGTTCCTACACAATTTTTTTGATTCAGAAACGCATTGATTAAGTACAATTTAATGCCTACTTCTGCTCAGAGTTTATCATAATTAGATGGACTTAAAACCCCAGTACTCTTCATACTTGTTCTCTTTACTATTCCCTTGCTTTCCTTGAAAAAAAAAAAACCAGCAAGAAAGCACAATGCCCAAACTTCATTATGTTTTGAATAGCATTAACCTAATTCCATCACTAGCGTCTGAAATGCGTCCTGCGTTATATTTTGTTATGTTAGTCCTGAGTTCTCAAGTATTTTTTTTGTCACCATAGCACTGACTGTTCTTAGATGGCACTGTTACATGCATAATTTCTAATTTACTCTCCCAGATTAAATTTAAATCATGGCACTCTTTTGCTTGATATAAGGGATTCTCAAATACCTGTTGTCTGACAATTGCATGTCAAATTCTATGCTGCAACCTCTTTCCCTGGACACCACCATTTAGCCCTGTATTCAGCTTCTCTGCTCCCCTGAGAGATGTCTTATTTTTTAAACTCACTGTGTCCCAAACTGGAATGCTCTACTTAGAATCATAGAGTAGTTTGGGTTGGAAGGGACTTTCAAAGCTCCCCCAGTGTCCCCCCTGCCATGGGCAGGGACATCTGCACCAGCTCAGGTTGCTCAGAGCCCCGTCCAGCCTGGCCTGGGATGTCTCCAGGGATGGGGCATCCACCACTTCTCTGGCCAACCTGGGCCAGGCTCTCACCACCCTCAGAGTCAAAAATTTTCTTCTTTATACCTAGTCTAAACCTCCCCTCTTTTAGTTTGAAACCACTACCCCTTGTCCTGTCTCTACAGGCCCTTCTAAAAAGTCTGTCTCTGTCTTTCTTATAAGCCCCCTTAAAGTACTGAAAGGTTGAAAATGTCTCCCTGAAGACCTCACCTGAATCCTTAGAGAACTGTGTTTTCATACTGCTTGACCAGAATTAGGATTTTGAATTCACGTTTACCAAGTATGAACATCTCCCATAAAAACTTTCTTCAGTTTAACCTTGAAATGCCCTTTTTCTTTTTATTACTGCAAGAGAAGATTCTCTCTATGCCTTTTTATTAGTTGACTTTAACATACCTCTCGTCATCTTTAACAAGCTCCCATCTAGTGTGTTTTACATATATACACATACACATATATATATATCTATAAATAAATAAAAGCATATATCATGATTTCCCATGCTGGTGGGAAAAAATTCTGTAGTGGGAAGCATGAAAATGTGCTATAGAATTTTACCATCCGCAAGATAACAGCAACAATAAAGACCCCAAGTTAAATAGTATGGTGTGATGAATGCTGGTCATAGTCCAGATCAAATGATCTAACACCTGGTTTTCATGAAAAATGAGTGACTGACTCAGTCTGAAGAGAGCTGGTTGGAAAAATTCTGGCATAGGTCCATATGTGAACATATGGCCTGACGCACAAAAAAATCGTTATAAATCTGTTTTTAGTTTCATACATATTGCTATTGCTATTTTGTTGTGTGTGTGATAGGAAAAAGTCAGAAAAAAAGTTTGTTGTTCTGCTTGGGTTAGACAGACAAATCAAAGTAAAGCTGTAACAAAATTATTCAGATGTTTCTGAACTGAATGAAAACAGTATGAAGGTACCATGTATATACTATTTTTTTTGCTAAATAGAATTGTCACTTTTTAAAATATAAAGAAGTGAGAGAAATGTTTTTCAAGCAACAACTAAACAAAATTTGAGTTAAGGTTTAAATCTCCCGATTAGTTGTCTAATAGTCAGGGAGGCAATTATCATTTTTTAAATATAGACGAAGTTTTCTCTTTAGGAATGATTTCATGGTAGGATTACACAATCAAATGTATTGCATCCTTTCTCTGTGCCTATCATTTAGAGGTATGGTGTCAATGTGTAAAGGGAAGTTCACCCAATTTAGTGACCTTCACTGTAATACTATTAGAAAATTAACCCTCCTGTCATCTTGCTCTTTTTTACTTTTGTGTGTCCTAGAATTAAAAAAAAATTACTACTTTCAGAATCATTAGGTAGAAAATACATAATCAATCAATTGAAAAAACAGAATATCATCCCAGAAAGTAAATGCTCAAAGTCCATATGTTCTGCAGGATATTTGTTATCTAATAAGGATGTAACTTGAAAATAACTGTACTGTGAGATAAGAACACCTGGTCAAATGCTGAACTGTGACTACAGTGTATTTCTGCTAAATACATACAACTAGACACATATATTCTAACACATTCTGCTTAGACGTTTACTACTCATCTATAACGTGGTTTCATTTTCTTTTAATGATGAGGAGCTGCTGCAGTGTGCCTTTTTAAATTCAGTTTGTGTGCTGCAAAATTCTGAGACAGGTGCATAAATGTCATACAGGTACTTTTCTTTTATAAGAATTACATTTCTGTCTTACTTTTATGGGCCATAGTAGAAATGTCTGCCATAAGCACATAAGTACTTAGGTTTTCAAAGGGAACAAGAATTACAATAATACTACTGATACTTTGTATTTGCATAGATTTGAAAACATTTCCCAAAGGTATTTTAAAATTATCATGTCTGTTTTGCCAATAAGGAAAATAAGACATTGGAGACACAGTAGGAATGGCCTAAAAGCCAACACGAATCTGCTATTCCAGAAAAAAATAAATAGTAAGACTCAAGAGCTTGGATGATATAAATTTTCATAACTCTGTGGAAGTCAGCTGTATCTATTTCTACTGACTGGAAAGAATGCAGAATCTTGATGTGAGCTTGTTTTCTTTTTTTTTTTTTTTTTTTTTTTTTTATTATTATTATTATTTATTTTTTTTAAAAATTTTGGTTCAATAGCTGTAATACAGTGCTCTCACACTCCGTATGCTGTAAACCCTCTAACTTTCAAACTGGTCTCAAGGTTTGTTGTTGTTTTTTACCCTGAGTAAGGACTTCTGGTGTCTGGTACTGTCCTTTGGCAGGAAGGTAAGAGCTGCAATTAAAAAAAAAAAAAAAAAGCACAAACAGAGAGAAACTTTAATTTAAATGATGATGTAAGGAACAAAGTGGGAAGGTTTCTTAAATCCAACTTTCCTACTCTCCAGACACGTTCCAATGTGGAGTGCCTATGCTGGGAGATGCAATTATATAGTCATAATTTAATTCCAATGTTCTCCCTTTTATCAAGGACACTATAGACAATACAAATAAGTGTTTTACATGTGGGTCTGACTATGTAAGCTGGTCTGTTGGGAGAGGAGAGGCTCCACAGATTTGGAATTTGTAAATAGATATAAAGAGCTGAGTTTGAGCTCATCCATTCTCAGCACTCCTTAGAAAAGATGCCTAATTATACATATTTTACCTGAATATACAGTGTAAGGAGTCTCCACTGTGCAAAACATCTAGGAAAAAGAATCCCTTAATGCAGATCTGCTGGAGCGGTGAGACTGATTAAATCTTTTTTAAAGTCCACACTAAGGAATGCCATCTGTCCGCGGATGGGCTGTGCTAGAAGATGGGAAAAGCTGTCAGTGCATCCCTGTTTGGCAGGTACTTTGCTTCTCAGTGTCGCTACTTTGCCTGGGCATGTGGCACCATCTCTCCCTGTTTTGTAGTGCTGAGGCTCAATAGAGGGGAAACTGGAATGATTTAGGGCTTTATGGCTGTGCTATTGCTTTTGTCAAAAGCCTGTGTTGTGCACAGTCTGCTTCCTCCTTTGATACTTCTTACCAAGTTGGTTACTTGCCTTCTGCTTTCAGGTATTTTGCTAGCAGTTATTGCTTTCTGGATGGCAATAGATTTTAATCTCTTTCAGCTACTAGTAGTCCTACAGCAGATGGTACAGACAGGTGGGCATACCTTTCCTGGACACCCATCTGAGAACCACATATATGATTTCTTTGAGGAAGAGTATGTTGAAAACTTTATCTGGGAAAAAAGTCTATGTCTTGGGCTTTCTATTTGCTAGAAAACTTGCAGTCTGCTATGTGAAATGAGTGAAGTTGGACCTGTCTTTCTCAAACAGCTAAATGGAGCAGGGGGGAGATCTCAGTGGCCAACCTGCCCGTGAAAATCCTCTTTCAGCTGCTGTCTCTCAGGTTTTCTTTCTTGCTGAGGCTCAAGGCTTATTTCAAGATCTCTGACCCTGCATCTAGGGCCTCTTTGCTCCCTGATAGCTTCTAGCTGCCCAGTGTCAGTTATAAGAAGCTGCTCAGGTGGTTTCTCCCTTTTAATCTTTTGTTAACAACCGGTGAGCCTGACTTCTTCTGACCTTTCTGCTTCTTGGCTCTATCTGCCAAACATCAGCCCAACTCCCTCGGTGAGTCTTGGATCTGTTATGAGAAAGCCTGGAAAGAGTTCGTTGGGATAACTTTCCTTTTTGGATGCTTTCCCTGGAGGTTCTCTTATCTCAGGTCTTAAGAGGAATTCCTCAACACAGACAAAAAACTTTAAAGTTAAGGTTGGTGCATTTTGCCTTAATAATTCTGTCCATATGGTAGATATTTTGTCTGTCTCATCAGCATCCTGCAGTCTATGACAGTATTGCTGAGATGGTTGAGGTTTCTTACGACGTCACTCTGAAGTGACACTGTAAAGAAGAACTGTTCCTCGGGGACTCTTGGAGTATGTTATTCCGGAAAGGATAGGTTTTATAAAGCTTTGCAAGAACGTGGAAGGGTTAAGCTGCAGGTCTGTCTCCCTCAACCTCGTGTTGATCAGCTCTCTCTATGAAATCACAAATTTAATTACTTCGCAAAGGCTTTGATTTACCGTAGTTCTTTGCTCATCTGTCCTGTTCATATCAGTAGGGACTTGGCTGTAGGTTGCTGGGAGCAGCCACATCTATATGCTGGGGGCACTGACCATAATTAAGAATAGAAACAGCCCTCTTGCCTGAAGCAATTTGCTGACCCTGATTTAGTTTCTGGACGCAGGGCTGAAAGTTGGTACTGTAGCTGGTCTGCCAGCACTGTGTGTGATGCAACGGCCAGAGCATGCTCGTTGTCTCCCAGTGCCACTTGGTAATCGATTGAGAATAAATCCAAGAGACCTTTTGGATATAAGAATTATAATTTTGCAAAACAGCAATCGCTACAAGCATTACCCTTTAACTACTGACAGCAAAGTTCAGAAATCTCATCATGTGCTGGTTTCACAGTGGCTGATAAAGGTTAATAAAACAGAGCTTTAAAAGGCAGTGTTTCTAAATTTTTTATGCTCGGAAAGGATGATTCTCATTATTTTGGGATGACTTAACCCACACAGTCTGTTCACGTTCAAACTGTATGACTCTTACATCCCTTCTTGCATTACACAGAGCTGTAAACTATGGGTCTTGCTGCTGTTACAGCTGACAGAGAGAAGATTGCACTTTCTGAAGTGAGCCGGTGTCTGTACATACCAGCACAAGATCAGATTTATGCAGCAGTCTCTAGGGAATGGAAGACAAGCTTCATGGAATTATTGATGTTAATTTATAGTTGGATCCTGTACAATATTTCTAATGGGAATTATTAACTGACTAGGATATTAAGATTTTGTATTTTACCTTTATTATGTTCCTGTGTCACTGGACATACTAATCTATGGTATAAGTCAATGACATGTTCCAGCAGGGAGGATTTTACTTAGTTTTCTAAAATTCTTTGGTTTAAATTGACTGTGCTCTTTAGAGTTGCTGCCTGTTGTAGGCCAGTTTGAATGACAGAAGATACGTGCCTTTAGTGGCTGTGTGAATTTTTGCAGGATGTGTCAGTTTTATACATTCCACAGATGTGCTCTTTGAGATTATTCTATGCTCATATATAAATTTCTTGAATTTGTGACACTACACTGAGTTCCTCTGATGTAAGACCAAAAGTCATGGGTTATTGAATTTGGCCGATTATATTCCAGATCTAGTCCCAGTCCTTTCTGCTCTGCTGTCAGCAGAGGTAACCCTGACCTGAATTAGATCAGTTCAAAGCTGTTATTTTGGGGTTTTTTGTTTTGTTTTTAAAGTGGGCCATATCAGAGCACCAAGATGCTAATAAAATTTAGGATAACAATATTGAGATTCCTGGTCTTCCAACTCAAGAGAAACGAAACTTCTGGTTTTGTCTGTTGTATTTATAAATGCTTTGTGAGACAAGGCTGCAAAGAACAGACTTTAAGCTTAAATCAGTGCTACGAGCACAGAAGTGGTTGCTAATACTGACTTCACAGTTGATAACATACATGAGGCCATTTCAATTTTTCCATCAAGTTTCACTTGAGATGTCTTAATTAATATTTGTGTCAGAACAGAATTAGGACAAGAGTGAAATAGGATGTTAGATGGGCTGTGCTGTCTGTGCAGTTCTGTTGTGCACTATAATTATCATGTATTAATTATATATGTTGCATGGTTCATCCAAATCCATCAGCTTTTCCTAAAGCGATAGCTTGGATCTCAAGTGGTCTGATTAGCTCTCTTGAGAGTCTACAGGTGTAATGCCTGTTATGAAAAAAATACTGTTCGGCTGTTTTGTTGAAATGAACTATTTCTCACACTGCGTTTGAAATGATCAGGGCACTTCCCAAGAAATAGGATTGATGGGGGCCTTTGGAGCAAGTGAAGTAACTTGGATGTCAAAGGTGGTGGGACTGGCAATTTTAGTTCTCTAGGAAATTCTCAAAATAACCATGACACACTCTGTCCTGTAGACTTTATGAGAAAACAACAAGGATTTGCATCTGACTAATGACTTCTATCTGTGCCTTCTAAGAGTACTGAAACTGGCTGTAAAGTTATTAGCATGCCAAATATACAAGATGAATACAGAGATTAACAGATTAAGCAACTTGTTCAGGGCTGTATAGTGAGTGAAAAAAAGCTTAATAGAATGTTAGTGTACTGACTTTTGACCTGCAGCTTTAACAGTCAACTATACTGCCCCGACAGAGTATTGATTAAAACAAATCATTTTTTAATTACTTTTTAAAATTAATTTTTAAGTGAAGCGTGAGGTACTGACTGAGCTTGACTAAATTGAGAAGTTAATAGATATAGAAATTTTTTTAATATACAGTAACCTGATATCTATCTTAATAAGATTAAAATAAACAATAAAACTGTCAGATACTGTCAACAATAGCACATGAGGTTTCAGGTCTAGTGGCAGCAAAATGTAATAATAATAAAATACAGTCAAAGCACTCTGGCAATGAATAAATGCTCTTGCCTGTGACAATTTTAAAGAAAATTTACATTTTTCAGACCAGTGCCTTTATTATTTAGGCTTGTTTGCAGTAGCATAGTAGGAGAAGCTGATATTTCAAAGAATGCTGCTGTAACAAAGAATATAAGCATTTACCACAATATGCCAATTGAGCTTTGAAGGCTATTGAAGATGCCACCTCAAATGTGCTGTACATCCCAGCCCCACATACTGTTTTGATCTTTAAGATTCTTTTTATTTATTGTAATGCTTTTGATTTTACCAAACTTGGGGATTTTTGATGCATAAATTAGGTATCTAATCGCGCAGATCGGTTCACACTTGGAAACAAACATGCATACAATCAGTAGTAGTCAAAAGGGGGAAATGACTATGGCTTTGTTGTGTAATTTGAGTGATTTACGAGTTGGTGTGATGGCACATACACATGCTGCTTTTTCCGATGTTGTCAGAATTTAGTTGAGTGCATAGCTTAATGACATTTGATATTTTCAATTTATAGCCTCTCACATATCGTTTATGTTTGCTATCAAAAGGATAATTTGTAAAGTGAATGTTCTGTTGATCTGAATTGGCAAAAGCGTTTTTCAATCTGCCAATTTTTCCATTTAAATGAAAGCAAATTAAATTTATTAGCCTATAACTTTCTTTTTTGCTTTAATGGTGGGTTTATCATTGTTCTTAGCATTTACTCAGACAGTGGAGTAATTCTTTAAAACCAGAGGGTGGAAGAGTGAAACATTTGCATCTGTTTTCAACCTGCTGCCATGAAAAGAACTATAAATCAGTTGACTCTTCTCGTTTGCTTATGGCTTATCAGAGCAAGAGTAAGATGTTGCTGACGCCAAGGCAGGAGTTTGTCTCATTTCAGATGCGTGCCAAAAGCCAATGGTAGTTGATCCAACTGGGAATGGACCTAACTGTATATTTGAGTTGAGGAGTAAAGGGTAGATGAACACATTGCTGGCCACACATCGCTCTCTTGGACACTGTACAAAAACTATCATGCCTTAAGTATGGCTGCATGTTTAAGCCTGAGTTAAGTTATGGTTGACTGACATGAAGTTTCAGTTCTTTCAGTTTGTTTTCTGTGATTTGTTTGTAGATTCTCTACCACTGTGGTTCCACTGAAGATCTACTATTGCCTTCAGTGACACTGTCGTATGTTTTCTTGTGTCAGTACATTAGTGTTTGTCATGAGTTATTTGTAATGTGTGTGGGGTTTTGTTGGTTGGTTGGTTTTTCCTCCTTTCCTGACTGTACACATCTCTATAGACCACTGCTACTTGCTTACACCAGTTAAACAAACAGAATTGAAAGTTGACCAGGAATAAGGCAAATGAAGCTTAATACTATATTTGGGAATTAATTCCTCAGCGAAGAGCCTGTTTTATAATACTGCATGATGTACGGTCTAGTGCTAAATACAAAGTGGTGAAAAGACACATATTTTCTTGAATTTAATTGTTAATAAAAAAATCCTATTGAAAGAAAGCTAACAGGGGCAGCAAATACTTTATCCAGAGCCAAGATGTGTCCTATAGCAGAGTGTTTCTATACATGAACATGCCATCTTTTTTGTTTTTAATGACATGTCAGAGATGTTTTGAGTCATGAGTAGTAATCCCAAGGAACGAAACAAGGGGCAGAAGTATTAATATCTGGAAAGGTAGAGCTAGATTCTGCAGATGCTGAGCTCTGCTCAATAATGCTAAGTGGCTCCCGACTTTGTTGTCTTTTGTTTGCATCAGTAACTACTACTGTCCTGGCTTTGCTCAAATATACTTTATTATTTGCGCTTCTTTATTTCTAGAGGAAGCAACCAGTGAAATTGCTCCCACATTTTTTGCTTCCCCTCCCTTACATCTGCTATGATATTTCCATGGGTTCGTGCTTTTTTATTTCTGTGTTTTGTTTTTTTTTTTTACTGAATTTATACACTTCTCGAGTTTTTCCAAATATATTCAGACACTCCAAGTGATCTTTTTCAGTCATGCTTTGCAAGTCCCCACACTGGATGAATAGCAGGCAGTGTCTGTTTAGCGTGGTGCCCAACTGCTGTTGCCAAATCACCTGACAAGTCTTCGCGTGTCAGTGGCCTGATAAATGTTTCTGCCACTTCCCTGAAAACTTCCTGATCTTCTTTTTTCTGGTGTTTCTTCTCCCTTCTGCCTTTCTGTAGCATAGAGGCAGTAAGCAAGTGTTATTACATCAGGATGTATAATGCATATTTTCTCTTAACTATGTGAACATCACCATCAAATAATATACGTAATCGAATACATATTTAGAAATCACAATTAACCTCTGGATTTTAAGACGTTGGTTTAAACTCAGCCCTGTTGAAAATAGTTGTAAATCTGTTTAAGTAAATTTAAATAGCAGTTGGATTTTGCTGTGCTTTTGTGTGTTCTTGACCAAAAGCCTGAATTTGACCTGACGCCCAATCCAAACAGGAATGGCTGTGGTACCAATGATACAAATACGAGACAGAAGCAGGTCTGGGACAGGTCCCATTGGCTGTGACAGCGCTACATCCACAGCGCTGCTTTTTTTGTCACGGGTTTGGAGGGTGGGTGAGACAGTAGATATTATGAAAACACTAACAGAACATCTGCTAGACTGCAAAGAAGTGCAAACTTGAATTTGACTGGGACATAAAGGTATTTCAAAAGCAATGTTTTAAATCCTTTTTTAAAAGGACAAAAAAGTTGTAAATTCCAAAGTGCAATATGAAGGTCTTGCCGAAATGTAATCATAGATAACTGCAAACATCCATAAGTAAACACGAATAAATCCAGTAGAAGCAGGCTATGCATTTTGGTTTGGTGGTATAACTTAAATAATAACCTGACTGTTTTTGTTAGAAAGGGTGAGAGATGACTGGTCTCTGTTTAAATTATATTCTGTTGAATAAATTATATCCTGTTGAATCTGAAAATCTCCGGAATACACGACTACAGAAATAAATCCATAGAATTCTTCTAGAGAGGTTACGTGACAAGCAGAAGGCAGGAGGCTGGTGCCCAGAGGGGCTGCAAGAGAAGATTCTGTGCTGGCTCAGCTCCCTTTCCAGTGCTTGCATTTAGACAAATAAACATTTATAGCCTCATATCACCAAAAATATTATGACCCTAAAGAGACCCCCAGTCCCATGCTGTGAATTGAGAGATCACAATGATGTGACAGAAAAGTATCAAAAGTTGCCCTTTTCCCGTAAAACACAGGTTGTAGTTTCTTTACGCAGAATGCCCTGGTTTAAAGATTAGGATATGAATTCATAGGAAATCATACCTTAAATCCAAAACTCAGAGTATTTTTATTTATTTAGGCTAACTCTTCACAAGTTCAGAAAGAAAATATTCGTATCTTCTTATTTTGGCATGTCATTCAGTGTGGTAATACCAAACAATTCTGAAATACGGTGCGTTTGAGAAGCACAATATTGTCACCCAGCTGGTGGGTTAACTCTGTTCTCCTTTGTCATGTACTTTGGGTGCAGCCAGGGAAAAATCATCAGAAGTTCAGATCACTCAAGTCCCTAATAAAATACCATACATTTAGTATGATTCATTTTTAAAACAAGGTTATATGAAGGAACAAGTGTTAAACAAAAGTTTCAGTGATTAGAATACACAATGGCATATATTTTAGAGGTGTTTTATATATATATTTTTATTTTTTTTTTTATTTTTATTTTTTGTTGCTCACACCTTAGTCTGTCTCCTCTTGTCCAGACAGGCATGTGGCCTATCAAAATAGTTTCTGAAATTGCTTTTTGGTGCACATTTTCCTTCTATTCTTTTTTTTCTGGTAAAAATAAGGGGAAAAAAAAATAACTTTGAGTATAAAAAGTAAATTCCTTAAAAATATATATCTAAAACATATTAACAGTTACATTTACATAAACATGTAAACAGGTATTCTTGAAAATGACAGGTGCCAGGACACAGCAATCCTTACTAAGCCATGGAGGCTTCTTGTGTGAGCACCCTTTAGTCTTTTAAGAAATGTTAACTATGTAGCTAGAAAATTATCTTTTTGCCTTGGGGGACCTCAAGATCTACAAGATAAATTTGCATTTAGGGACCATTTTAAAGCACTTTAAATTGATATCTCGTGTCCGATCTGATCCAAACTACTTTGCAGTGAGGCAAGTTAGTAACAGAGAAGATCAATCATATTTATCGGAACTTGAGCCATTTTCAAGAAGAATCAGTCTTTGTCATTTTAAAGTCGAACAAAATCTAAGTTTCCCTCTCTTTAATTGTGAAGTGCAGGTGTAAGAGCCTATCAGATCTTAAGGTTAGAGATGAAAACTAACCGTAATTAAGTCATTATTTATTTAACCTGTCTGCTCAGTGATCTGAATGCCTTTGGGTTGAGTTATTCATTTGAAACTTATTTTAAAACATAATAAAAAAATTTCTTGCCTTGAAGCGGAGCAACATATGAAATATTTTTATCCCAAATCTCTTTTTATGTAATTTTCTCTGCCTCTAGGAAAAGAACCCAAGAATTCTGTCTTTTAAGTAGTTTGTGCATAGATGCCAAGTGTCTCAATTAATGCGTCCATATAACCATATCAAGAAATAGATATGAAAAAATACGCTTACACAGTGGCAGTAGAAGGTAACATGCCGACAACAGGCTCTACTGTAACGGTTTTTTCATAGGATCTACATTGCTCCCTATAATTGCCTGTTTCTCTCACACTGAGGCAGAGAAGAACCGTGTTCCTGAGCCGAGTGGCTCAGTGACGTGCACAAAATCCGTCAGAAGAATCTGGGTCTTCTCACTCTTTTATGGCGCTATGGCAAAGTGTTGGTTCATTTCTCCTGCCATTAGGTATGCAGGGCAGGTAAAAATGATACATGTATGCCTTGAAATTTCATTCCATTCCCCTATTTGCTGTCATCTTTGAGAGAACATTCAGGTATTACTCCTGTAGGCTGTTATATTCATTCATCTTGGAAAAGGCTTTTTTTCCCCCCTTCCTGTTTGGTGATCAGCCTAAACTCTTAGCCTGTGGTAATGAAAAGTTATGGGAAGAAGATGATGTGCATAAAGGAGTGTAGGACTGGAAATTAAACTCCCTATTGCAATTCATGTTATGCTAATGAGGCACATAAAATCATTCAGAGCAGGGTAATGCAATGATATTACCAAGAAACCTACATAATTTACTATGGGGAGCCTTATCATATTTCAGCAAGAAACTTAATAAAAAGAAGCTTAATACATAAATACCACTAAGAAGCATAGAAGACAATGCAGCATTTGATCAGACTAATAGATAAACACTACTGTGAAACTTAATTTCCAACAAGTTACTCGAGAATCAAAATATACATATTGCTTATCGTTACTGCTGAAACAATAGCTTAATAACTAAGGACACCAGAAGAAGCATAATAAATGTTTCCTGTTATTTATATTCTCCAGTTGCCTATAGTGGCACTATAACTTAAAATTTGATTGAATGGTCTGGATATGAAAGCTATTTCCCTTGCAAAGTCATCCTAGCACTCAGCTGCAGTACAGCAAGAAGGGTTACCATGGCACTGTCACAAGGCTTGTCCCATGACATTTTTCCCTCAATTTTATTGATGCTTCCATTTTTAAAGCCATTCGGTTTCGTTGAATAATATATATGTTGTGCTATTATATATTTTGGCTTCTGTCCCATCAAGCGTCAAAAGAACATAATTTGTTCAATCAAGATAATGTTACTTGTTGTTATTAGCATTATGGGAGAGTTTTACATCTCTCTGAAAACCTGGGATGTCTATTTGAAGCAGAGATGTCATCGTGCCTTTTATTGATACCTTCCCTAAAGAAATGTCTTTTGAAACTATGGCATGAAAGGGGAAGGAAAAGAAAGTGAAAAGACTTAAGTGAGATGGTAGTTACATGAATTAAGAGTCCTGACTCACTGGCTCGGGTTCATGTTTCTTTTCTGCATTATATCTGATGGCAGTGATTTTGCATGTTAAAATGTAGTTGATCTGGAGGTGTCACCTGTGTAAATTGTTTCAGAGAAGTGCAGAACTGTACCTGATTACTACTGCTTTTCTGTGGGTATTAAGCAGACTATATTGGTGCTAAGGGTCAGATAAATTTGCCCTGGAAAATTCTCAAATTGATATTTTTTTTTTTTTTTTTTTTCCTTCCTGTAAATGTTTTCATTTCAGTAAACCTCTAAAACCAAAGTTGAGCAAAGATTCAAAAACTTGCCAGCTTGGTTTCTGCCAGGCCAGCTGAGAATGCAGACCTGGGGCTGATGGCCGCACTCAGTCCTGAGAGGAACAGTGTCTCACAACTGCAGACATGAGAGCTGCGTACGAAATCCCAAATTCCTAGCAGGTTACACTGAAAACTGTAAGAACCTGACTATAATTCATGGATCTTAATGATCCAGGTGTTCCTTCAGATCTGGAAAGCTCTGGGAGCTTTGGCTCTGGAATTCAGAAGGGCTTCTTCCATCCACAGAGAAATTTGAAGTCATCAACTCCATATTCTGGGTCTTCTATCTGATAATCCCCTGTGTAAGAAATGTAATACTCCATGACTTTGTTCAGCATCTTTATATTCCAATCACAGGATTTTTTTTCCAGTACTGTATGCATAGAACATTATTATTATTTTTTTTAAAATTTGTAAGTAAAAATTTATTTATGAGAAAAAAAAACTCTTTTCAAGTATCTGCTGGTTCAAAGCTCTAAGTATATCTTACGATAGCATAAGTGAATTTAGCTTTCACATTACCTAGATTGAGCCATGAGTGATCACCTCAGAAAACTCTGATAGATCTGATTTTGATCCCCTAATTATACTAGATTAAGTAAAAATTATTCCATAAATGTCACTTTCATAAAAGAACTATCAGCCACAATATAAAACAGCTGTTATGAAACAGGAGGCAAAACTAGATGAGATGTTAACAAGATCTACAAAGTAAGCTGCCATTTCAAGGTTCTTTACATTAGGACTTAATATAATCAGAACGTTATCAGTTTTTGAGTATATAGTGTACTTAAGTCCTGAGATTTTTTTTTCATCCCATGCTATTTATTAAAGCACGTAAGTAAAAGAATGTAATTGACATTTCATATGATACATACTACATCTTCGAGACAACCTAATATTACACCCCCCCCCCCCATTTTAATGAAAATTATTAACATTAGTTAAACAGCCTGAGAATCTGGACAAATATATTCAGGCTCCTTTTTAAAATAAATGACAAAATGTGTTGCCACTTATTTATGTTTGTGCTGATAGGTATTTACACAGCACAAGCAGGCAGCAGCAGCAGATCATATTAATTAACTATTTTTCTCAGTGTCCACAATACCTAGAAGTTTAACAGTGAAAAACAAAAACAAAAAACCACAACAAATCCCAAAAAGTCACCCTCACAGAGAGAAGTTTCTTGAAAGTATCACTTGTCATCAAGAACAAATTTGGTCTGATTCTGCTCCCGTAATTATATCTCACTGAACAGAGTTTGTCTTTACATATGGAAGAGACGATGTAGAAATGCTGCTTTCCAGCTCTGCAATGGGAAATGTGAAGACAAGTCACAGGTCTGTCTCACTCTAAGGTCATCTCATGAAAGTTTCTTCAGTTGAGGGCCACACACGTGCTACTAACTTCACTCTCCCGTTCCCTGCAGCCTGACTTGCAGTGTGGTGCTCGGGGCTTTCTCCAGCTCTTTTTGTGGCCCAGCTGCAGCAGGTCAAGCCCGGCCAACAGCTGCTGTCACATCCCTGCCACGTCACATCCCTGCCACGTCACATCCCTGCCACGTCACATCCCTGCCACGTCACATCTCTGCCACGTCACATCTCTGCCACGTCACATCCCTGCCACGTCACATCCCTGCCACGACACATCCCTGCCACGTCACATCCCTGCCACGTCACATCTCTGCCACGTCACATCCCTGCCACGTCACATCCCTGCCACGTCACATCCCTGCCACGACACATCCCTGCCACGTCACATCCCTGCCACGTCACATCCCTGCCACGTCACATCCCTGCCACGTCACATCCCTGCCACGTCACATCCCTGCCACGTCACATCCCTCTGCTCTAGAAGGGTCCTTCTCCAGTGGCTGTATGCTACTGTTTTATCTTAAGCATCACTCAGCCCTATTTGGGGACATGCTTCTGTACAAGAAGTTTTACATTCCGGAAGAGAAGGAACTCAACAGATCTGGCTGCTAATGCAGCCTTGCTGGCGGATCCTTTGGGTAGAGTTCCAAAGTCCGCTGAAGCTAAAGGAAAAATCTCTGCCTCACTGACTTTGAGTCAGGTCCATACACCCCCGCTGATGAATTTCTTAAGATCTGGCTTTGTGAGGAGTTAAGTATCAGACTTATAGTTTCAAAACTATATTTAAATTAACCCTCTTAGTCCAGAGAAGCATCTTGCCCTTCAGAGCTCCATAGGGCTTTGTCTACCAGCTTGAGTTGTGCCCGGGTCCTCACCTTTGCCTGGTTACCATACTTTCACAGGAATCTACCCAGCAATTAAAGGTCAGACCTGAACAAAGCCAGAGGATCATGCAGAAGAGAAGTAGAAGCAGCATAGGTCACGCTCATGCCCCACTGTATGGAACAATAACTGCCATCAATAGCAAGGGCTTCTCCTGTCAGAGAACTACTATCTCTTTGTCTGAGTAGATGGATTATGATGTCTTGCTAGAAGTGAAATAATTCAGCAGCCTCAGGTGAATAGCATTTGGTCCATTTTCAGTGTTTAACAATACTTTTTGGCATACAAGATGCTAGGCGTTCAGTCATATCTCTTTTAATTAGCTCTCTATGTTTGGTTCTCGTTTAGCTTTCACTTTACGAGGGGTTTTCTTTCTTCTTCCTATACATTTTCACTTAAGCTTATGCATGATGCTTTGCTTTTCTGTGTTTTCCCTCCACACACTAATCAGTCTGCCAGGCCATTCTCTGTCTCCCCAGGGCCAACGTGCTTTCAGCTGCACTCCATAACCTCTGCCCTGTGTCTTTCTCAGGATTTCTTAGATGTTTTGCTTTGACTCTGTGTTGCTCCCTCTTGAAGAAACCTGTTTGACTATGGAGAAAAAGGCATCCAATGAGGCATCAATAAAGGGACAAAGATCAGGTACCTTGAGGAGGTAGAACATCAATAAAAAAGAGAGGAATGGATGTCTCTGAGGAAGATAAAGCAGCATGATTCACAGCTCTGGAGAATGCTAAGCAGGCATGAAATGTTTGTGAGGTAAATAATGGCCTAGGATCAAAAGAAAAAACAAAAGCAGATGAAGCATAGTATCAAACAGAATTTAAATAAATCATTAGCAGGAAAACCTCTTTCTTGAACCATAGGACACTAAACAGCATTTAATTAAAAATGTGTTTGATCTTCTCGTATGACGACTTTTGTAATACCTTGCCATTTGAGGCCAGAAGGGTTGGTGTCCTGGGCTGAACAAGATTTAAATAATAAAACGTGTGCTGAGGTCAGTGAAAAACTTTTATTTACTTGAGTGGAACCATCAAGTTGCCTATTCTTGGATCTGAACAACAATTTTTAACTTGACACCTGCTATTTTATTACACTTTCTCACTTAGCGTTGTAGCCGGTAAACACAAAAACTGGAGCTGTGCACAACACCCAGCTGGCAGAATCCTTGGCCCCTTTTGTAGCCAGGCCTGGCTTTGAACAGACGAGTAAAACCGAAGCCAGAGGACTGTACAAAAAAAGAGAAAGCCCTGGCCATTGGGCATCTTTGCCTTGGGCTTCATCAGGAGCAAAATTAAAGTAGCTCACATTACTGTACAGCTGGACAAATAACAGCTGAATATCTTTTTCTCTTTTCAGAAACATATGGTGATTTTCTTTTTAAATAGAAGTACACAGAGTAATTTAATTCCCTTCACATTTGCTGTATGAGATTACTTGTGCAGTGGGTAGTATTAAGTAAGCCAAAGATCTTTACATATGTTATTGTTGCTCACCAACATTAAATCAGAAGAGCATCAACCATATGTTATCTATGGGGTGCTCCTCATTTGTTAGTTGATGTCTAAAGTACCAACTGTAGGAATGGCTTTTTATGTAGCAAATTTTTTACAAATAATGATAATGATTTAGCTCTAGGGCTTAGCTAGCATGTTATAGATTAGAAGAAAAAAGTAAGTAAAAGGAAAATTGTGCTAATGTTTATTCTACGAAGTCAAATAAGTGATTTGACAATTGGTAAGACCCCTACAAATCACTGCAGACTGTGTTTTCAGCAAGCTTCTGAAAATGAATCTGCAGTCTTGTTTAACACACTCAGGCCTGCCCAAAGCACTTGCCTTACATAAAAAAACCTCTGTTCAGACACAAACTGCTGTGAAATGTAAGTCTTGATTCTCAGATTGCCAGATCTCTTAGTTTTAATGAAGAAGAGATGAGTGATTTGGAGGAGACATTCCACAACAGCAGCACAGAACCTCTGGCTTCTAAAACTCTTAGAGAAGAGAACGGGTCTTTCATCAGCTTTTCTATGTTATTGTAGAGTGTACTTGCTTCTGATGACATGATAAAAAAGGTGGTGTTATGACCTCAGTGAGTGCATAATTAAAAAAAAAAAAAACAACAAAAAAAAGGAAATGTCGGTGTAGATAAGCAGCACTGGAACTCTTGAAACTGAAGATATTAGACTTCAGTTAATATTTTTACGACGTAGCTTCTGGTTTTTTGTTTTCTTGTAAACTTGCTGCGTACCATAGGCTTTGTCCCAGCGGAGAGTGTCGGGGAGAGGGGCTGGAAAGCGGCTAAATTCCGCCCCCCTCCCCTAGTGCAAGTTGTTTTCTGAATAGTAAAATCAGTTAGATGCCTCTGGGTATGATAGTAGTGGAACAGTACATGGCAGGCAATATTCTGTTAGATTTAATACCATTTTTGTAACTGTAACAAAGTATCTGTTTTCTCAGTTTCTGTAACACTTGCTCGAGGTACATTACCCATATAATTAAGCATGATTAAATGATAATTGCAGTCTTTTTGCAAGCTAATTCCATGGTTGTTTATGCTTTGCAGAAAGTAGATGGCATTTATTTTGCATGTGTCAAGGAAAAGCTCTAAATGTTAAAGAAGTTGCTAAGGATTAATTGCCATAAATTTACAAAGGAATTACGAGGTAATATATGCCTGGGATTGAATAAGGTATTACACAAATTTCTATGAAAAGACAATTGTATTTTCAAAAAGGTTTTTTTTTTTTTTTTTATTTCTGAAAAAAGTCATGGTAAGTGAAAACCTCTGTATTCGGTTATGGCGATACACTATTTAAGTGAGATACCATGTTCTTTCATTTGTAAAAATGCTCTTCTGTCAGCAGTACAGAAGACCCCTTTTACTCCTAATTCTGGAGACACACAAAGCTTACAATGAGATGCTCTCGCTTTCATATGTCTTCTTTTGAACAGGGATAATACTGCAAACAAAAGGTCAGAAGTTCTGTACCACGCTCTGTCACTTTGTATGTTAGAAAATCAGCGGCTTCATCTGCATTAGCTTTTGAGTTTGGATCAAGAGTGCACCTGTGAAGCAAATCTGCCCATCTGTACTCACTGCGCATCCCGTGTTTCAGTGCAGTTTTGCATCAGGCACAGCGGATTCCTTTCAAATGAAGTAGAACAGAAAGAAGTGCTGCAGGAGTGCACTGAACACTTCCCACCAGGAGGCCCAGCACAGAACTAGGTTGAAGAAAAACCTCAAAACATGTTTGCTGAAGGGCGCCAGGTCCTCATCAGCAGCTCTGGCTCTGCAGACCCACTTTTTTCCCCTGCCTCTATTTGCTGATGGACGTGTAGCCTACACAGTCTTTGGGGCCAGATCTTGGGTGATGTGAAAAATAAGCATGTTCTAGGGCTAAAAATCTTCCTGGGGGCGGAGATGACAGCAGAATCCCGGCCAGTGCTTCACAGCTACTGCTGTGGAAACTCTGGTGCCGTTCTCTTAATGTGGGCTTTGAAAAGAGACTGTATACTGATGCTTTCCAAAATCTTATTCCTATCTGAAGGACATTTTAAATAAAAGCATATTTCTTTTACATCTGAAGGAAACAATGGCAAAATAATCCTAGAAATAGAATTTTTCTTAAATAGATTTGGCTATTTGTCATTGTGATTTATATTTTGTTTGGGATAGTGTTGTTGTTGTTTTTTTAATTGTTTTCTTCTGCTTTGGAATCACCCAGTTCTACAAAAGCAGTTTGTTTTTAGTGAGTCCTTGCTTCTGATTCAGCAAGTATTTAAACATAGGCTCAATATTAAGCTAATAATTTATTTCAGTTTTGTTAATTGCTAATAGTATTGATCATAGAGCATCTCAGCAAATGGCTGAGAGACCTGGCATTGTGTGGCCGGGAGAAATCTCAGTGGAGATCTGGTCGATGTTTACAGCTATCTGATGGGGATGTGAGGAAGAAGGACCCAGGCTTCTCTCCGTGGTACCCAGTGGTAGAACATGAGGCAATGGGCACGAGCTGAAACATGAAATTCTCTTACCATGTAGAACGCACAGGTTGGAGCTCTCTTTTTCTCTATGTTTCTTTTCAGGTTACTTTTGCATTGTAGTAGGCTTATGCTCTTTCCTCTCTAGCGCTTCTGTCTAGCGAAATGAGGGTTTTTTTCTTTTTTCCCCTAAGACTTGTCTGCTTGGAAAGGATGTCAAAAAAGTTAGAGAAACCCAGACAAGTGTTAAATACAAAAAGTCTCTGGAGGTGAGATATGCTGTGTATATGCTACCACAGTCAAGTAAAAAAATTATCACTCAGGTAACTAAATCAACTGATTAATCCATACTATATTAATTATGATAATGAAAAACTAATCATAGCTTATTGGCCGAAAACAAAAGCAAGTGAATAAGATAATTTTTCAAGGCTGGCTGGCGGCTTCAACCCAGTATGCTCCAAAAGTCTGCTGGAGGTATCAAACAGAAATGAGCAGTGACTGGAGGGAAAAACATATCCAGTTTATATATATATATATTTTTTTTTTCCATTTTCAAGGGCAATGAAAAAATTGTCAGCCTTCGTAACTATTTAAAGATTGAGTCAGTCTTCATGGAACATTGATGTAAGCTTTTGTCCATTTCTGGCTTTGTGTGACATTTACGGGTTCCTTAATTACTCTTATAAACGTATGTTCTTACAAACATGTCATAGAAGAAAAATTACAGTACTGAACAATATATGTTTATCTGGAACATTTACAAATTTCAGTCCCTGTTGAACTGCATGTTTACAGTTTTAGACAACACTGGCAATTTTTTAATGATTAAGAGAGACTTCTGTGTTGATTTTGATTACTGTGTATCTGCAAGTGTCAGAGTCAAATGTGTCTCAGCCAGAACAGAAGGCGTGTTAAATCTGGGATGTCCCTGTTGGTTTGCATTTGCACTCTTCCGTTTATCGCAGTAAATTATAATCCAGCAGAGACTAGTTTGGACCTAAAGCTTAACATATATTCCCTTAACATCCGTTCCTAAGGAGTAAAAACATATGAATATGTACATGCTGATTCATTTTCAGCTGGAGAGACTTCCTGTGAGAAGTGTTTCCATGAGGTCACTGAAACATAATCCAAACACTATCTGAGGGACAAAACGGAATAATATAAATGAGGCTGAGATCAAAATAAAAATGGGAAGTAAGACAGGGATTTTCCTAGCAATTTTTTTTCCAGGCTAGTGCAGGTAAACTACACAAAGGTAACCCAACATAATGCATAAAACAGGAACAAAGAAAATTATTGAAAGTAAAACTAAAGTGGCAGAAAGTGAGTTGAGAAGCACAGCACTGTCAGATGACAATCAAAAATAATAAAACAGGAGGAGGATAATGGCAAATTTCGAATTCGGAGCATTAAAGCAGCTCTATAGGAAAAGAGTATTAAGTTATGGTGGAAAGAAATCAGCCTAAGGGCAGCAGAAAATGATCCTTGATTTAAATTAATATGAAAGTAATACTTCCATACTTCATGTAGGTAGTAACATGACTATACAGGTTTATGGAGAAGCAGATTCGTCAAGGAAAATAAAGATAAAAGCATTATCACAAATTTTCATCCAGGGACAATTTCCACTCTTGCGCTGCAGTGCGTCACAGCAATAACCCACTGGCAGAGAATCTAGCCTAGAAATTAAGTAGGCGCTATAACAAGTGTAGAAGCTGGATATTCCGTATTGTTGTGGCTCATGTCTTTGTTGTCTCCATAATGTAGAAGCAAATGGCAAGTATATATGCATTTGGGGTTTTAAATTTTTTTGTCCAAAATCCTCTTACACAGGGGAGATCATCTTACATCGTTGGGGGATAGGGGGCTTGCTTTCTGTTTTGACTAGGAATGTGATTTCTCTTTTTAAGAAATGCAGTTTCCTTCACATCTACTGCCTTTATGATTGAGCTCCTGGTGGCTGGGAAGGGCTCCATCCTCCTGTCGCAGCTGGAGCGAGAGAGGCAGTGTTTGAAGTTGCTTTCTTCCCTTTGAATGTGAAAAGAAAATTGTATCTCATTCCCAAATGGGGGGTGGGAACCAGGCTGCAGAAGGAGTTACGTTACTATTTCTGTAAGGAACACTTTGTTAAGAGCCTCCAGATGGAGAGCAGCAGTGTTAACTAGTGTTGAGGAACTGCAAGGGCCATACATGCACAGACGCGTGGATGATGTTCTCGCAGTGTCCAGGACACCTGTTAATGTATGTTGCTTCTAAATTTTCTAAGATGTGGGGAAGGAAAATGCTAAATGGCAGAATAAATTACTCTGGGTGGAAGGAGACTGGAGACCACCAGGAAAATTTAGATATAGTTTTAACGGAGCAGAGGAAGTGAAAATGGCCTGACGATTTAGATGTATTTTGCTGTGAGGGATTACTTCACAATATAGTCTCCTTATCCACATTTCTAAACAAGAAAATGAACACATTTAAAAGTAGAATGTATTCCCGAAACTGTACGGAGGTACAATTCCTGCCTTGTACACCTGGTCTGAATTCAGGTATTTTTTAGGAAGTTTTCGAGACCTGCCTAGAGCAAGCCTTAAGCAGGCTGGTCTGCACACAGTTGCATTTGGGGTTGTGTGGCAAGGATTTGGTAGCGGTGGTCGACAGGGATGGTTTCTGTGAGAAGCTGCTAGAAGCTTCCTCCATGTCTGATAGACCCAATGCCAGCTGGCTCCAAGATGGACCCGTGGGAAGGACTCATATTGGAGAAGTTTGTGGAGAGCTGCCTTCTGCGGGGGTAATTTCTCATTACCCTACTTGGATTTCATTGGCAATAAATTACATTAATTTTCCCAAGTCGATTCTATTTTGCCTGTGATGATAACTGCTGTGTGATCTCCCTGTCCTGATCTTGACCCATGAGCTTTTTGTCATATTTTTTCTCTCTTGTCCAGCCAAGGAGGGGCAACAAGGTTGACTATTTTGAGTGGAAGGTTGGCCTCCTTGATTTCCTGAGGTCTCTTCCAACCAGGATTGTTCTGTGCTTCTAAAACTGAAATCACTTTACAGAAAGGAAAGCTATATCCTTGAAGGATTAACTTTGTTTTTAATTAGTGGGCCACAGACTGTTTTCTTGAATTCACTGCCTTTGTACCAATGTAACTGTATTAAAGGTCTTACTACAAAACCAATGTAACTAAATGGACAATCTGGCGTTTTTTCCAAACTTTTGCCTTGGCTTCAGGTCAAGGGAAGACTGATTTATTTTTAAAATGAATCATTCATTTTTTCTAAAATTAATAATTAATCACTAATTCTTTGGCACATTCACTCATCTTTTATTGTACTCAGACTTGAAAAACATTCTGCCTGAAGATATGTATTGTTTAATTGTAACAACTTATCTACAGAAATATATTTTGCGTAGATCTTCAGTTGTAAATTCTTGCAGCTCCATTGAAGGAAATGTAACTAAGCTAACTAAGATGCATGATTATATATATATCTGTCCAGGCAGCATGGGGCTATGCAGACAGCAAGATTTTCTGTCCACTGGACTATTTCAGTTCCTTAAGGGTAACTGGTGATTTTGACAAGGTGTCTGACTTACCTGGGTTGTTGACATAGGCTGAATTGAAATATTTGTTGTTAGGAGCTGGAGACATTATTTGAGCAAATTTCTCTTTGGCTTTCCAGCAATTTCCAGTATTTGGATGTCATTATTGTTATTGGCAAGTTACTTTATTTACTGTATGTGTATATATTACTTCACCTTGCTTATGGAGGGCTATTTGACTGCCTTTTGATAAAGTTCAGCTTCCTCTTAAACACATGTAATTCCTCTTAGAGAGAGAAATTCCCATTTCTATGACAAAATGAACTTATCATAGAGCAGGGAGCTCATTCTTTGTAACCTTGAGCAAATCTGTGGGACAGTTTCTTCCCTGGTAAAATAAGAATATAGACCCTTTCTTTCTGAAAGTAATTCAGGCTTTCAGGTGAAAACCCACGTAAGAAACAGGCATGGTTAGTTGTCAGAGCACATGCAAGAGAAGGATCCCTGTGCAGCATAATCACATCAGGGCAGTTTGCTCATATGACTCATTTCTTTAATATGTGAATGTGCTGCCATTGAGTAGACCTTTCTCAATCCTTATGCGTATAGTAAATAAAACTTTAAACTCCCAGTTGGTATGTCTGTTTTTCTGACCAGAAAAACTTACTAACAAACTGAGTTAGTTGAACATTACGAATACTTCACGGCGTTACTGTGATTTTAAAACACAAACCGGAGAATCTGGACAGACTCCTCATGTTGAATTCAGCGCGGTCAGGTTTCCCATCTTCTCTTCCCTCATCATTCTGTTTTCTCTTTCATTCGTATTACTTGAGTAATCACAAGTGAATACAGCTTTGCTATGAGAAGCATGTCTTTTCTACTAGACACAGAAAATAGTATGATTTTTGTTTCTCTTTTTTTTTTTTTTTTTTGTAGATTCAAATCAGATTCCCAATCTCAGGGAATTTGAGATATTTATTTTTTTCAGTGTCCCATTCTTCCTTTAAAATGTACCTAGTGATTTCTTTTTTCTAAGATGTCCTCTTTTTTTGTTTATGCAACAGGAATCTCCTGATTTTTGTATGTTTATTTATCATGACATCTAGTTATTGCTGTAATATAACACTCTGGAAGCTTAGGTATTATGTAGATTTGTAGCTACTGTGATACTGTATTGGATGTCTAGTGAATTTATTCTGGTAGCTGCAAGAGATGTAGCTCTTTCTCAAGCCTCTGTCTGCTTCAGTAAAAGAAATAATGAGCAGGAAGATTCCTTCATTATCAGGGAGTCTATTTTTGTCTGGAGAACAGCTTTTTGCAATGGAATTAGTGGAATGGTAAAAGTTTCTCCAACTCCGTGACATATCAGCATGATATGATAGAGCTAGTATGTCTTTATTAAGTCCATTTAGATATTTTGCAAGACATTTCATGCCCTAGCTCAGAGAAGTTAGGATGATTTTTCTCTACAGCCAGTGAGAAAACAGTATAATTTTACAAGAAGTTGTTATAGGGTCAGTTTGTAGAAAAGTAGGTAAACTGTCAGTTGTGGTTCCCACGTGATGACAGATAAAGTGACTAATATTGGAAGATCTGCTTTAAGGATTCTGTTCAGGTTTCCACTGGTTTGCAGATATTCTGTGAAACAACTTACAGTTTCTCTTAAAACAGCAGTATTAATCAAAGTTCTGAAGTTTTGATATTTTTAAGTATTCTGTCTGAAATGTCTCATTTTTTTCAGTGCTAAATAACGACAATCAGAAATAAATCATTGTTTCCTTTCTCACTCCCCACCAGACACCTCTGTTCTCTCTATCATGTCCTGAGTTTCTACTGCCTGTGTTGAGTTCCCCAAAGTCTCTGCCTTTGGCCATGTTGTCCTTTTCTCCTATGTTTTTTACTGCATGACTGATTGGTTTCTGTTGCAATACTTCACTTTTTCCTCATATTCTTATTACTGACGTCCTCCTCCACATCTTTTAATGGATTTCTTTTTACTACCACAAGTCTAATACAGTTGATGTGGGGAAACCTTATCTTCTCAAGAAATATTGCCCTCTCCTCTTTTTTACTTTGTGTCCAATATTGCAAGTTATCATATTATGAGTAGTTATTGATTCCTTTCTTCTCATCTGCAATTGTGCTGACTCTCAGTTCCTTCATATTTTTCTTCTGCTTTCAGAAAACTCTTCCGTTAATTATACACATACTGGTTGATTTTAAAGTCTTATTCTTAATTTTGTTAGAAATTGTATTTTATTATAAATAATGCAGAAAAAAATACAGTATTATAGACTAGGCTGCATGGCTTCCTAGACAGCTAATTGAAGAGGTTCTCTAAAATCCAGTCTTCCCACCTCTCGTTGTACTTTACTACCAATGTCTCAAAGTCTTGTTCATGTCTTTCAGACCTTCTCTCCATGCATTTATTTTACCATTTCCTCATTATAACAATTAAAACCTCTTTGTGCATCTTTGCTTTCTATTTCTTACTTAAATTTACTTTTATTTACCAGCTAAGTTGACTAAAATGGGCAAAGTTTCTCGGTTTTGGACAGAGATGTTACCTTTACATGCAAGTTGTTTTGGGTTCTCTGTTATGAGGCTGAAGGTAGCTGTTTATTATCAACAGTGAGTTCTTGTAACTAAAACAAGTCATCTGCTATTGTCTGATCACCTTCAAAACCATAATATTATCAAAATACATGGAGAAGCTCTGAGTTTCGCAGTTCCTTCTACTTACCCATAGCGAGCTAGTGGATTAAAAGCTGAGTCAAATGTATCTCCTCTCAATTTAACTTCTGACAAATGTTTCATGTGTACAGTGTTTGCATTATAACAAAAATAGTATTTCCACAATATTCACTTAGGTTTAAAGATTTACAGTAGAAGCTTATTTTGCGTTCACTTGAAACAAAATTCCCCACTGGACAGAGATAATAAGTGGAAATTCACCTAACTTCATTGCTTTCCCAGCTAGATAAAAGTGACATCTGTGAAAACTCTGTATGAAGTAGAGTTTTTTGAGATCTGAATGAGACTGAGAAATGTAAATGAAGGAGAACGAAAAGCAGCTCAGATGAAAAGCAATGAAAGCAGAGAAGGAAAATGGAAAGTAAACTAACCAAAGTGTGATTGAGACCAGCAAAGAGGAAGAGGGGAAGCCCATGAAAATTCATTCAGGATTAATTGTAGAAATGGTTAAAAGCTGAAGTATGTTTTTTTTTGCAGCGTGTGTCTTTAATCTGTCAACAAAGTAGAGAGATGGTGCAGCCAGTTGGAAAGAGGTCATGGAAAAGGTTGAGCTGACCTTAAAAGAGGAATGACTTGCAGGTTCAATCCCCTCCCTGTTCCAAAATATCAGGAAGCACTGTTCTTTTATTATAGTTAGTTTATTTTGAAGTGGAGGAAGCTTGACATTGCAAGATGCTGACTACTCCAAGGGAGATGTTCAGTTAAAACAATACTGGGAATGGATCAAAAAAATCCCAAACCAGTTCTTTGACTTAGGAAACTAGCTCATGAAAATGAGATGAAAAAGACACGAAATGCTCAGATTTTTTGGATAGTTCTCAGAAGTAAAGGATGATTCTTTAGGCTTCTTATCTGCTGTACAGAAAGTTACGTTGAGCAGCCCTTGGCAAGTGCTGGCAGGAGCAGAGAGTGATGTGAATGTGCGCAGGTGCTTGTCAGGAGTGGCTGGCAGATGTTGGTGCTTTTCATAGGCTTATGTAAGGAAAGAATAGACTAAGCTCATGGTCCATTTGCTGTGTTGGTGGCACAGGGTTTGGGTCTAAACAGGTTTAATACAATAAATAGATATTTAAAAGAAATTGACAGTTAATAACGTCAGTGCATGCAGTTAGGGTAAGCTGAAAGTTTACACTGGGATTTCTTAGAAGAGAGTGTGGTTCTTCAGCAAGGTTGGATGTTTCCTATTCTTTGAAAAATAAGCACTAAAACAACTGGTGGAGGTAATTCAGACAAATTTTGTTGTTTTGCTTTATTCTTTCTAAACAATGATTTAAGTAGTTAACCGTAAAAGTCTTGTGAAGGCTAGAAAGAGTCTTCCTAATTGCCAGTGCCAGAGTAAGCCAGAAAGTAGAAGTGGAATGGGAACATAAACGTATAAATGATGGAAGTGGATAACTTATGGAAACATCATCTGAACTTTGTGAACTAGAAACAAAGTTTTCACCAATCCAAGCAACCTGAAACACACTTTTTGCCTAAATAGAGTTCATTCTGCTAAAAGTCTGAAGAGAAGGAGCCAAGTCCCTCAGGATTGTCATAGGTGAAAACAGCTTAAACTGTGAACACGAATAGGCAGCAGATAATTGTGTTGAGTGTGTGAATGTCTGAAACTGAACTTTTGAACTCTCAAGTGGATGCTTTCTACTTGCTAAGTGCAGTCAGTGCAAGCCAGGTGTAGGTTTGGGTAACACCTGGACTAGACAGAAGTGCCACATCCTGAAACCTCCAGGTACTAAAGAGATGTGACATCAATCTGTCAGTTAGGAAGCTGATCACTTTTCGTGCTTCTGTATATAGACTGGTTAGGGCATTCAGGGGTTTGGAGGTTGGGAAAAAAGGTGGTGAACATCTTAACTGGAGGAAAGAGCCTGGAAGTAGGGGAGGATCCTGGAGATCAGAGACTTTTGTGGAAATGAATGTTGGGGAATGTCCAGGGACCTTGGCTGGTGATGTTAGAGACTGTGGCATGGAACAAACCAACATGACTTTCTACTCAGCCTTCCTGGACCAGCTGCAGTGGCCTGTGGGGAAGGGACGCGGAGGCCTGGTGACTGTAGCACTGGGGAGAAGTGAGTGTGTGGGGAAAATCAAGTCAGTTAAGAGCTCCAGTATCCGGATCTGCTACTGGATCGTACAATTCCCCGGGTGGAATTAGAAGTCTAGCAACCTCCCTTTCCTAATACGTAAAATGATACATAACTATATAGCTTTCCCTTCCTAATGATAAATAAAAAAAGCAAAAGTTTTCAAAACATGTGTCTCGTGAATCATACTGGCCAGTGAAACCCAGTAATTAATATAACCACAAACAGTGCAAAGTCTAGATTTGGATGGCTGTTTAATTTTTTGGTTTAGCTCTATAGAAGTGAATTTGAAAGGGATGTGGAATAGTAGAGAATTGCTGGGGAAAACATGTGAAGAATTTAAATGGAGAAACTAGCAATTGAATATAACTCTTCTGGTAATAGGGGAAAAGTTTCTTGCAGTTCATATCTTTGTGTTTGACAGGTCATGTTACCCAGGAGAAGCTTTTTGCTTCAGAGTATCCGTGGGTGGAATCATGTGGTTTAGAAGTTACAGCTGTAATCTTTTCCTCATCCGTTCCTGTGGCAGACTTTAGGATATTCACGGAAATGGAATAAATTAATACTCCTTTATCAAAGTGGTTCTTTAAACTTTGGAGAATTCAAGATAGGTTTGTAAAAAATGTAAACAAGGCAACAAAAGCTCAAGGAAAGTCTAAGATTTATGCTGCAAAAACATTCTTTGGGAGCACAAAGGAAAAACAGAAGGAAAAAGGAAGACCTTGTGCTGTTCTTATCAGTCACTACCATAGGGACTGAATAATTAATTAAATATTGGTAAATGTTTCTGATGTATTAATAAGTATTGGTAGTCAGGCTGTCAAGAAGAGACATTTTGATTTTTTGTGATGGCTAACAATTTGTATATGAATCTGTCCATTTTCTCACTGCCGCTGCTTTTTGAGCTTTGTAGCATGCAAAAAAGAGAAAAGGAGAAAACACCACACGAGACATTGCATTAATACGTGGCTATGGTAGGCATTTGAAATAGATTAATGAGGAATGTGCTGTGTACAAATAGCATTTCACAAAGGGCTTTGTGTTCACATTTGACCTTGTCTGCCTTTGTTGCTTTGGAGTATAACACCCAGAAGGGTTCGAGCAGTGAATAGAAATGCTGCTGCCGTCTTGTTCTTGCTGCCTGAGATTTGTTGCTAATGGCCTGAGTCATTAGAACCCACTTCTACCAAGATGGACTCAGAAAGTCTGCAAAATAAAATAGGCTGCCAACAGCTACCCAGGTGTAAATAGATCAAAATACTAAGTGTACCAACTTGCAGCTATAGTTTGTTTTAGCTAGTCGCCTCTATATTTTCCCAAGGTCTCTTAAAGCTGATTTTGGAATATACTGAAGTTATTTAAAATAATATGCTTACATCAGAGGATCTCTCTTATTCCCCACTAATTGACACAGTTGTGATTACAGAGCTTTACATTTATTAATAAGTGAATTATGCTTTTCTAGATCTTCATTCTCTCCATTTTGTATTAAACATGTATCATTAGCAAGACTTTTTAATATCATTCATGCCATGAAATGTGCTGTATTGAAAATTACTGTACATTGTTTTGTCATTCATGAGCTATATATGGCTTTTTGCTTGTCCACAAGACTTGGATTAACTAAAAGTGGAATGCAAATTAAGAAACAAACAAAACAACAACAACAAACCAACCAACCAACCCAAAAAACCTACCAAAACATCAAACACCAAAAATCAGGATTTCTCTCTTCTCAGAATATGGAATGGTCACAAAAAAAGTAATTCTATCTGCATTCCTGTGCCCTCATCCTTAATGTATGGGCTACTTTACTGACCTGAGAATCCAGACTCATGGTCTTCAATTATTTGTGCTATAAGTCTTTCATATTCCTGTGGATAATCAGTTTGCATTTTCAACGAATGTGTATCTGAATACATAGGACATTTTGCAGCAGCTCTGTAGCAAGTTGTTCAGGGCTTCTTATTTGCAAAACTGTTTACAATAGCAAATATTATAATTGCATTTAAATAATTACAGCACAATTATCCTGAAGAGTAGGAGTCAGTTCAGAATTTCACCTCCCAAAGAAACTCAGCTTAATTTCAGAACTGCATCTGATCGCTGAAAGATGAGTATTTTCTTCTATCAGCACAGTATGACACTACTCTTACTAATTTTTATTTCCACATGGAAACACAGTGGAAGAAAGTAAATAACATAACTGAAGTACTTCTGCCTGATGGTATATTTTATATCCCAGTGTATCTCATATCAAACTAGAAATATTCCAGACAATGCTCTTTTGAAGGGTTCCCAGAACAGTAAAATGTACATATGTACATAATTTGAAGCCTTTAAAGGCATGATAAACTTAAATTACAAGACATTAACCTGAAACGTACATTTAGGAGAAAGAATGGTGCAAACAAAACAGCAATACAAGGTAATTACCACAAAAAATAATTTGCAGTATTTGAAAAAACTACTAAAGCCAGTGTTGCTGAAATGTTAATTCAAAGAGAGAAAAAGCCCATGGAAAAACCTTTATAGGAACAATGAGTAATAGAACAAAAGGACCTGGAGAAAATGTGGATCATTAGTGTCTTAGACAAGGAAGTGAACTGTCTATTTGTCTTTAGAAGCTGTAAATTTACAGGTGAGACAACTATCAATACTTATCACTAGGCAAGCAGGGTGATAGAGCCAGGGAGGAAAAGAAGATGTACTCTGTCAAAAGAGTGGAGGAGAATAAAGGTGGTGAAAGAGACTGTGGAACTGTGGGGCTGGAGATTATTATTATTGCTGTTGTTATTATTAATCATTTTGAAAGAAAGCTTTCTGTGATGGGATAACTTGGAACTAACCAAGTAAGTAGAGGTCAGGAGAACAATCCATCCATGTAATCTGATAGTCGTGGAAAGAAAGGAAACAGAGTGGTAGGTGCAAGTCAGGTGAGACTGAAAATGTGAAGTATAAGGCAAGGAAATTTCTCTTTGAAAGTAAAATAAAAAGAGGCCTGGCGAAAGGAATGCATTGAGAATTATAAAGAAAATCAAACTTTTAAATAAAAAATAAACGAACCAAAGAAGAGTAAAGCTGTATTTTAATAAAGTTTAGCGGCTGAGTTGGATCTGGGAGTTAGTGGACTTGGATGACTCCAGGATCCATCTTCATTTTCTAATGTTGGAGAAATAGTTCCATTCTTTTAAAAAGACATTCTAGAGCCACCACATGTAAAGCAAATACATTTGTATGGGGAAAAAAATAAAAGACAGCTTCTTTGAGAACTAACTATGGGATTCATTATTATGCTGGAGATGAGAATTGAGAGTGGCAGTCACTTTTACTATTGCATGCATGGTATAAGCTGTCAGCTGTAGGTAACTGTAAGACCAAGTGATTCATGAATTTTTGACTTTCCTCAATAATATTTAATGTGTGTATATTTGTATGTAAGTTCTGGTCTTCATCAGGTGGAGCAACTGAACAGTAATACTGGCCAGCAGGAAATAAACACTCAGATATGTTTTGAAAAATGGTTATGAATTAGAAACCTGCCAAAACCCCATATGCTGCTAACTGAGCAGAGCTTAAATTAAAATGTATGCTCCACTAAAACTGTCAAAGAAATCATTCACTACGATGATATACAGCAAGTTTAACTATATTTAACAGTGGTGATGCTTTTTGTGAAAAATTAAAAATTAGAGGAACATTGAATAATGTAAATACTTATAAATTATTGTTTCTGTTTAAATCAATACTGGAATGTAGAACCAGTTTATACATTAAAAATATATCAAAACTCTCAAAGATTTTAGAAACATGTATGACATTCAATTCACTATAATTCCTGTTGATCATTTTAAACCATACTTGGATAGTTGTACATACCAGTGAAAACATTTGAAAGTAGACCATATATCGTCTGCCCTGCCATTGTTAATGTCTAACCTAAAATAGAATGGTAGCATCTTTCCTTAAAAGATAGCAGATTGCTGAGTAATTAAGTGTCCGCAAACACAGTTCGTCGTGTCCTGGTTTCGGCCAGTTTAGTCAATTTTCTTTTAAGTAACCGCAGCATTTTTGAATACAGCGTGAGAATGGTACTGATGATGCCTGTTATTCACAGTGGTTACCTAGGTAATATTTATACTTAGCTGGGAGAGAAGGGATTCTCTTCTCACAATTGCTGTCTCTTTAGCTTGATGTGAGAAGAATGCCGGGAAACTGATGAGAAATTTAGTGCTAAGGGAATGAAGGACATTCCTTAGTTTCCCGTGTTTTGTAAATAAGCAGGTATATAATGTGGGGGGGAGCAGATCCAGGACAGCTGACCCGAGCTGGCTGCCGTGGTTTAAACCGAGCTAGCAAAACAACCACGGTAGCCGCTCACTCACCCCCTCCCTCTCCCACCCCACATAGGGGAGCAAATTGAAAGGGAGAAACTTGGATTGAGATAACACAGTTTAATACAATAATAAAATACTAATGCACTACTAGTAAGTATATATATATATAATAGAAATAAAAAATACTCAAGGCAATTCCTCACGAGCTCTGTCCGCCACTGAGCAGGAACATAAAACTCGGTAAAGTATTGAATTAGATACAAATTCTCACCACTGTGTGCTAACCGTTATAAAATCAGCCTCCAGGACCTCTTGTTGTGCAGCCTCTGCAGGCATCGGCTGCAAAGTAAACATAGAGTGCAACCACATCTCAGAAAAGAATAAAACCAGTCTCTTTTCTTCAGATATGGAGTTCGCCCACTTGAAGTGTTCTAAGCAAGGAATTAAATCACTGCTTTGCACGGGACAGAAAATCAGAGAAGAAAAAAGACGTAAATAACTCACTAAACAAACTTCACTGAAAGAAGAGCGTAGTTGCTTGAGACATTTAATATAGGGACATTTTTTGATCTGAATGTGGAGAGGGAAGACAAACTGGGAAAACAAACAAACAAAACAAACAAACAAATGAAAAACCCAAACAAACCAACTTGTTAGTCAATGAAACTTTCCCATAGAAATCAGAGATACAAAAAAGAACAGATGGCATCGTGACACTTAGAGAAATTAAAATTGGAAAAAAACCCACAACAAACAGATAGTTTATTTAAGTGATAAAAATTATTGGTTATCACTGGAATATGTTATCCAATGATATGAAAAAAACTCCTTAATTTTGAATCATAAGATGTTCATAAGCTCCTTATAAGTTTGGATGGGATAAAACTTATAGCTTATGTGCTGTAAAAACATCAGACACATGGTGAGACCAATGTGTAAAGATTTCACGATAAAATAATATCTCTATGGGAAAAGACTTCCACTTCCACATTGAAAGTAAAAGCAGCTTTTGCTTTTTTTTTCCTTTTTTTGGTGACAGATAACAGAAACCCACATCTATCTTCTAACTGGATAAGACTTCATGAGAGTTTACTGCAAAATATTATCCTTCCCTGGAAATCAATGAAAATCTGTTCATGTAACACTCTTAAAAAATGGAGATGTTGGGCCATTCTTTCTTCATTATTTCATGAGGATGAGTAGAAGAGAGAAGTGCATTATTAAACACAAGATTAATGTTTCAAAGCAATAAAAGATCCATAAGGTCTTTATTTCTGATCGGATGGAGAATGTGGTAGCAAATGCTAGATAACTGTGAGAAGGATGGCGTACCATTTGCAAGTACTTTGCATGAGAACAAAAGAAATTGGCTGTGGAATATTAAAAAAGCATTTAGTTGATTTAACTGTACTGCGTTTCGCAAAACTTGCAAATTGGGAGATTTTGCACTGCAAACTCAAGAAGAGACTAAGCAAAGCATTGTTTCATCTCTAAGGATAATCTGTCTTGTAAATCAGGAAAACCCTTCAGCATATAATATTGTCATTTTTCCTTTTGACAGTAGCAAAGCAGCTTGTGCATTTCCCTGACCATCTTCTTAATCCTTCCCTGAAATCATACACAGTCTGTAACATTCTGGTGTGGTGCCTTAGAATAGAATATGGTAGACAAATATGTAAGCTCACAGTCTTGACACAGGCTCAGGAAAAAGAATTTTGATCCAAACCGAGTTTCTCCACTGGGGTTTTTTCTTTTTGTTTGTTTGTTTTCATTCATTTGTTTTTCTTGTGATGGATATTTGGCAAGTGAATGAAACAGGAATGCATGTTACTAAAAAAAATATAGCACCCATCTTGCATTCGCATTAAATAGGTTCAGAGTAGATATAGGACATAAGAAAATTTGGTCCCAAATATAGGTTAAAACCCCCTATTTTTTATTTATGCAAGGCATGTTTTATTATATTTATAGCAAAAGAAAATTTTCTTATGGTTTTATACGTGGATAATTCTCTTTCTAGAATTTCAGGCATTGAAAGGCAGAGATATCTCAATCTGAAAACCTTGCCAAATCCAAAAGGCAAAGCCACTGTACTGCTGCCTCATTTATATCCACACTGAGTAAAGCCATTGGACAGTGTGAAATATTTTGTATTGAAATAATAGCAATGTGGAAGGACAGCTTTAGAACTCTTAAATTCATCAGTAGTTATTTAACTTTCAGTAAGAACGAGCAAACCAAGCCTGCATTTTATTCTGCTGCTGGCATTCTCTTTCCTATGAGAAGATAGGTGGGCAAAGGTGGTATTTTTGACCAGAATATCCCAATTAATAACTTATGATTTACTTAGAAATAGCTGTGTGAAATATCACAATAGAAATGATGGATAGAATTGTAACTAAAGACAGACACAAGTGCGATTGTTCAGGTAAACGCTGTTTCAAGTGAGCAGAAGGAAAGCTTGAAAGTCATACCTGTGCTATTTGAAAAATTTTGTACAAAGAGAACAAGCGCCAAGTCAGTTTTTCTTAAATAAATTCTTAAGGAGACTTTATTTCTGACTTCAGTCAAAATCACATGAATTAAAGATCATTGGACTTTAGAGATGTCAAGTACAACTACATTAGCCAAAAAGTTCAGTGTTGAGTAGTACCAATATTCCAAAGAATTATGTACATTTGAAGTGCTGCAGTTTTTATGTATTCATTCCTGTACTTAAATATTTAAATCAAAATGGATTAAAATAGATAGTAATTGTCCTGTGTGGCTTCTTAGGAAAGCAAGAAGAAAGCATCCTTCCTACTATACATGTTATTTTTGGCGCTGGATTCAAGTGTGTTTCTGCCATTAGGTGGAATAATCCATCTTTTGAGAGCTGCGTTGGTACCTGAACAAACAGGTATGTACATAGGTCAGGTCTCCACTATAATGTCTTGCTAACAAAAGAGTAAAACCTTAGCCAAAATAGTTATTCTAGCAAAATCAGCACAGAGATATATACTAGATCAATAGTACACGTTCTTGCAGATAATGTATATATATGTGCTATAACAGCACAATCTGTTCCTTTCCCACTGCAAGAAAACACATAAAATGACAATACTAATTAACGTTGTTACTTCAAAAAGAATGTAAACTTTGCCTGTTCTTTTCTTGACAGAAATATAGGTACTACAATGCTGTATTTTCATGATAGAGTTGTTCTGATATAGTAGGGTGCTATCTATATTTTAAGCCTTATCTATACTTAATGTGAGGATAAGGAAGGACAATTCTGGCTTCTTGGGTTTAATTCTCATCCTTAATTACACTTGGTATGAGTGAACAAGACTTTAATCTATGTTCATTAGTACATGCCTTAACAATATTGCCACAACACTTTAGTTTAAGTACTTTTTTTTTTCAGATGTCTATGGGATTTAGCAATATAAAGTCCATTTTATTGGTAGCGATTGGAGGTAATATAGCTGGATCTCTTAATTATCTCTTTCTTAATTTTAAAATGTTCTGCTGTCATACTTTTCCCTCTTCTGATTCTGCTATAAAAATGCAAATAATTACTTGGGGAAAAGAAATAGTAAACAGTAGATAGTATCCCCTGTATACTGATGAGTCCAGCTGGTTGTTGTATATTTTCATAATGGTCTGTTCAGATTTCATATCCATAAACAGATCTTTAAATTACCAAACAAAAGCTAATTTCATAATTTAATATGTGAAGGCTATTAACGCCCACCTTCAGATCACGAATTTGGTAGGGATTGTTTTCCTTTATCTCTCTTAGCAGCAACATTTTTGCAAGGAGTACATGTCAAAAAGGAGAAAAAAAAAATAAAGGTATAAGCAAGCTACACACCGTTACTATGGTTATCATCATTTTAATGGAACCATTTGAAGGATATTTATCCTTGACATTTTGAAAGTGAAGTTCAGTCAATTGTGTAGAAGGGAATACAAATGTATGCACTCATCCTGACTTAAAAGAACCACCTCTGCTTTAATTTTTTTAAACAATGCATGGCCATTAATTCAAATGCTATTTTTCCAATAATTTATTTACCCATCCATACTACTTTTAAAAAATAATCATGAAATTCATCAACCTTTTGAAAGATATTTCATTGTCCAAGTTTGTATTACTGATAATGACAAAGAAAGCTAAAAACACCCAGAACTGTGGAGAAGACAATTTATCCAGCTCTGCTTTTCATTTAATACTTCTGTAATAGGTCATACATTTTACAAAATGGGTTGTTTTTTACTGGTGATAAATCATCTTGGAAGTTCACAACCACTTAACCCATCCACACGGCTATTTAGTTTCCTTCAATACATCCACAACCAAAAGCATCTGTGTTTTATAAATGTTGTTTACAGACTCCTCTCTCAGAGCTTGCTATTGAAAAACAATATATGCTGATGCAGGCAGATGTTGCAGAATCAACTACTTCATGTGTCAGAAATCAGACTCAGTTCCCGCAGACTTGTACAACTGCTGTAGTAATTACTGCAATTACCACAGTAATGTAGTAGTCAGTGTAATAATTTAATATATCAAAGCACTGAAACTTAGTGTGCGACAAGAAGAAAAACACGCACAGTAATGAATGTTCCTTGTGGCTACAACTAGGATACTTCCAGGAGAATGCTTGCTATGGGTCCGTGGTGTGGGCAAGGAAAGCATTAACAGAAGTTGCAAAAGTTGTGGCAAACAGTGTTCTTATTGGAATAACTGGGCCAGAGAGAGAGACCAAGTTGGAAGAGAAGTAGAGTGACTGAGAGAGCATGAGATAGCCAGAAAAATGTATTGGTGTATGGCAAAAAGATTGAAAAAAAATTAACTTAATAGCCCCCTCCGCTTAACAGCCAGAAAGCCAAGTGTGTGTATAGTTGTTGAAATCATCAGATATTTTATCCACTTTCTGCTGAGGGCTATTTCAAAGAATGGAGGAAACCAGGCTCTTCTGCAAGGTGAGTGAAATAAATTAAGAATGAAAGGGAAGCTGCTCAGATAAATGTGATTACTTTATTCTTTTTTAGATTTTTTTTTCTTAATTTCTGGGGAAGAAACTCTGTACCTCCACTTCGTAAGCACTGTGTTAAGATACCAAAAGATTTGGGGTCTTTAAATGTAAAGACTGGCTATAGATTGTAGTCATAAGTGATTCTCATCAGAGGCAAAATTTGGAAAATACTTTCTGTATCTCACTCATGGACTGGAGTAGAAAATTAAGAGTTGAGAATTTCTGTGAACAATCTTTGTTCCCTGAGCCTTGGCTGAAAACAATTGGACTGTTGTTTCCATTTTAACTTATTTAAAAAACCCACAATTTTACTACACATTGAAAAGAAATGGCATTGCAAATTTGTTTCAATTTTTTTAAAGTAATTTAACTTAATTATTTTGACAGTGGCAAATTTTTGCTTGAATGCTTTTTTGTCTTATATATGAGAAGCTTGGCTTCCAATAGAAACTTTTCAGGTGGGAGGAAATATAGTTAAGAAATTCTAGCATGCTGCTCCTTCTAGTTCAAATCTGAGTTAAAAACATCAGTGCCCACAAAAAAAGAGGTCATCTTTTGTCTCAAATTCCATAACAGACATTAACCTTTGGATGCTTAAGACCTTTGGCATTATTTTTATTTTATCCTGTGTTTGTGCAGTGATCTGGCATCATGCTTTGGGGGATTTATAGGTTATTAATAGATAAAAATGTAATGAAATAAAAATACCTGAGCTGCTATGTATTTTCTCACTGTGGAAAATAATTTTTTATGTGTTCATCATCACTTAGCTTTGTCTACTAACATTTAGAAGCTGACTGATAAGACCATGTACTTTAGACTCTCAGAGAATCCTGCTCTCAATGAATAAGACTCTCAAAGCACATTAATAACATTGCACAAGCCCACTGTGAATTGGACCCTCCACAATGTATTTTTCTTCAAAGATGGAAACCAAAGTCCAGAGTGTTTTGGAGGTGGCTCAGTGGCAGAGTGAAGAACAGAAGCCTGTCTCTTCTTGCAAGAATCTGTGCGTTCTGCCTCATGTTCTGCTCCCTGTTTCCAACTCTTTCTTTTAAAATAACTGTTTGTTTGTTTGTGTAGTTCTTCTGCTCAGGGGAGACATAGAAAGAATGGAAGCCCAATCCAAAACTTCTGTATCACAGGCTTCTATTTCATATAAGCACGTTCAGAAATTTAAGCCAAATCATGTTAGAAGACACTTACAGACCTCGTTTCTGTTAGAAACTGCCTTCTGGTTTTGTAGCATACAGTTACTCGTGGTGAGTTCATTTGCCTTTTGTTGTGGTGCAGCTTGCTCTTGAGCTTAGATGGACCTTTTTCTTCCTTAATCCCTGTCTCTTCTGCTTCAGTGAGTGATCGCAGCTTCTCTGGGGGAGTCTTGCCACCCCTAACCAGCAAGCTTCTTTTTGTGAGCAGATGACCTTTTACAGAGCCTGTATTTTTACTTCCAGTCACAGTGAAGGACTATCACATTCCCTCAGTAGCAAGCCCTGAAACCTGTGTGGCTTGCTTTCTTGCCATCATTTTACAGCGATCAGAGAATAGATCTGGGAGAAAAATTAATTAGAGGGCTAGTGACTGAACTTGTATTTTTCTTAGAGAAAGTCCCTTCTCAGCATTGACAAGAACCACTATCAGTCTATGTGGATGGCTTGACTTTGCATTGCAACGTGTGCCCCTTCATGAAGTACTGAAAATCGAAGTTCCAACACTGCTTGCTGCAGACTCTTTTGCTGAAACTCATCTTCTAACCCACAACAAATAGCCTTGTGCCCTCATAAAGCACAGGAGCTGGGAAGGAGAAGGGATTCCAGAGTGAAGTCTTGCAGAAAATCCTGACAAGATCTGCCCACAGTTAATTTACCCTTTTTTTTTATTTGTCTCAGGCACTGCAGTGGGTGGAACTGTTTAACTGGTGTGTTGCTATAAGAGAAAAGAAATTTTTCTGGGAGTCTTTTTTTCCCAATTAGCTTGACTTCCTCTGTACTGATCATATAGGAATTCTTGTGTCTTGTTTTACCCAGCTTCAGTGAGGTGCCTGAAGTCAAGTGGTGTTCATGCTTCTCCAAGCAGGTGTACAAGCTACAGTTCTGCAGTATTACTTAGGGCTCTATGCAAATTTTACTGCTTGAGAGTTGCAGTGAATTTTGCATGTACCAAAAGTGTTTAAAGTTTTTAGATGTTTGACTGATTCGACGCCTGAAAGGAAAAAAAAATGGTCTGTTTCTTTCAGAAAAACTTATTGGATAGTTAAAGGTCCATCATTAGCTTATTAATTATTGTATCCAGTAACAGGTTCTGCTGTGTTAAGGGAGATGAAGCCATGTGGTCTTTGTCTGGTTTGCTAAATGCTTCATTATTCTTCCCAGCTGGAGTTTTACTGTGCATGTGTTTGTTTTCTGTACTGCATTGTAAAAAGAGTACGTTGCTGCAGGGTTATGGCAACAAGCAGGCAGTGCACTTGCTTTAAGAGTGAGTCATTTTTGTCCAGGGACAAAATGTGTGGGCAAAAGATTCAGGCTGAATCTATAATCTTCATTAACTTTTATTTGTAATAGATTATCCTTGGAACAGCAGAAGGTGCATACATCGGTTTGGCATATACCAACTACAAAATGAGTATTTAACTCATCCGCACTCACCTGTGGCACATAACTCAGCCAGTGTCTTGCACAAGAGCGTACAAATCCATAATTTTAGCAGTTCTATGTGAGCAGTGTCTGTGTGCTCAAGGGGGTGGATATTTAGGCATGATTCCCATTTTTCAAAGGCATTTGAGAAGCCAAGGATTTTCAAGGAGGCCTGAAGAGGCTACGTAAAAACAGAATGTGATCTTCATTAGCCTTTCTGTAGGCCTGGTGTAGCCTATCTGTCCAAGGATGCTTAAACACTTTATGAAGTATGTCATGTGGTAAGTAATGTGGTAAATTCTACCCTGTCTCTGAAAATAAATGCTGATGGCCTTGGTCTTCAAATACTGCAGAAGTTTTTGTGAGTCAGAGGGTGCTAAATGATGTAACTTGATTTGTACTTCTCCTTCTTTACCTGTCATAGAGGTTTCCTGATTCTCTTTAGGGCAATGTAAGTATCACCTCTTTTCATTGCCGAAGCTAAATAATTTATGTAATATCTCATAGTAAATCTGCACAGAGCAGGGACTACAACTCTCTGGGTTCCCTACGTAGTAGTCCTCTTTTAGCACTGTCCTTCTCTTTTTTGGATGGAGTCCTGTATGGTCTTTGGGTTTGTTTATCTTTTCAGAGGTTATGGTCAGAGTCCAGGTGCCCATATTGGACTTGGTGTAACATGAGACTCTGCCAAGCGGAGCTGGCGGTGGCGCTGCTGGGTGGAAGTCACTTGTAGAAGGGTACATGTTTGCAGATGGAAAGGGGCTTTGTAGGGCTCTGGGGTAAGTCCCTGTGAAAAACAGTTTTCCAGCAGAACTGGTGTAAAAGCCAGAACACAGCATGAAAACATGGTCGGTGGCCTGTGTTGCAAAGCAGATGGGCTGCTGAGCCTCCTTCCAGTTGGAGCTTCTATGGGACTTTATCGCTTGATAAATGATGTTGTAATAATTAAGCCCAAAAGCTCTAAATAAATGCAAGCCTACTATGCCAGTGATATATACATTCAATAGATGTTCCTGGCGGTATCCAAAGGCATGAAAATCCTACATACCTGTAGATTAATGTGGTAGATTTACAGAAGATTGCTCTCTCTATTTGAGAACTGACGGTAAATCTCAGAAGCAGTTGACCTGACAGTCACAGGTACATCAAACAAGAGATTTACTTTTGCAGTTACTGAAGGCTGGTAGGCCAAATGATTATTATGGCAGAAATGGAACAAGAGGATAATATCTCTTCAGCTACCACCAGCATCCATGTAGAGCATTTCCATTGATCTGGATTATTTCAAAACGTTTTAGTACTCTGATGGAGTACTAGACTGGAGGATTCTTACACTCCAGGTTTAATACCAAGTGGGAAAATACACAGTATCCATTTCACATAAGCTGTGCAATGTATACACATTTCACCCAATAAATCATCAAGGGCATCTAAGTTAAAAACAATACTGTTTACATTATTTGTGTTTTCCGTTTCTTATCTAACAGGTGTAAAAAGCTGTGAATTAAGGTTAGTAGTCAGGGTTCCTAATGTGAAAGAATCCTTTGTAACTGAGAGCACACACTACTATAGTGGTCATGATTTAAATATCATACATTGTATAATTATATGCATCAGAAAATCAGTGTAGCTAATGCTCTGCCTTCTATTTAAACAAAGTATGTTTCGTGAAATACAAGTTACACCCAGACCATTCTAGATGTAAATTATTCTCACTGCAACACATATGAAGGATGAAATTCACACTCAGATCTGCAGTTCCCGAATGGCTCATTGTATTTAGGCATTAACGTCATTAAAGCACACAGTGACTTCTTCAGATCAGACTCCCCGTATGGTGGAAATCCCCTCCTACAGAGGTTGTGGTCCTGGTCTCAGATACTGCAGTATTTTAATAACTTTTTATCAGGCTCCAGCACATATGTGGCTAAACAAATGGTAATTTCTCAGAAGTGAGAAGTTCTATGGTGATCATAACAAACAGGCTGGAAAGATGTGCTTTAAGACTTCAATAGTCTTTAAATGAAAAGAATTTCAGAAATCCCAGGAGATGGAGACTCCATTTAAAAGTTTTATAACTTTTTTTTATATACATAAAACTTCTGAATTGGCACCCACACAGCCTCTATTCTATTTCAGCCCTTTTATGAAACCACACAGAATGTCTTATTAAAATGAACTCAAAGCTTGATTATTTTTATTCTAAATCATATCCACACGGAGTAAACTGACACAGCAAGTACTTGTGAATTTAAAACCTTGACAAGAAATATTATTAGCATGTCATCTGGCTTCTCCATGAGACCATCTTGCTAGAGGCAGCCAGGAGAAAGAACAGAGAAAGAAGTGTGAGGGTCCCTGGGCAAATATAGCCTTTGGTTTGGTATCGGTTGCTGTAAATATTACATTAGAAACATTAGAGACGCCAAACTAGTCTAGAATGCTGCAAGTAAAGGCATAAGACGTGAAACAGTTTGGTATATGAATAATTTTTACTGCAGAGTCCAAGAATGGGATGGTAATGTACAACGCCTTCAGTCATTCTCACAGTGCATTCATTTATTCTTATTACTTTAAGGAAGAAAAAGTGTCAGAGAGCAGATATACAGGCCAGGATGCATATATGAGGAGCTTTGCTGCGGCAGAGGACTTAAAATGCCTCTCCAATGTATTGGCTGTGCTGCTGCACTGCAGCATCTCTTTCAATCAGCCGTGCTGGGATCAGCATCCAACACATACCTGTGCAGAGCTGGGGCTTTAAACTTCTGCCTCTTAGGAAGACAGAGAGTGCAGGAAAGCTGTGACCCTTTCTATTAAAGGAGGAACTCACAGATATCATCCCTCAATGAAAGACATTCTCTGTTGGAGGGAGGCTGCATTAAAAAGAATCTACTGTGTCAAATATTAAATGTCTCGTTTCCAGTTCTAGCTGAGGGCATTTGACACAACCTGATGTCTACAAAAGCAGCTTTTAAAGCACCTTTGCATTCCTCTCTTCCTGGGCCAGGCTTTTCTGGAGTGAATTCCAGTCTTTTAAAGGTTGCTCTCTCTTGGACAGATTATCATCATCTATGAGGGACAATTAAAGCAGAAGGGAAATGTAGTTTGGCCACGCTCCTGACAGTTATTTCTTCTTGAGCTCCAAGAGAGCTGTCTATGTGTGTAGTTGAGCACAGAAGCTTCTACAGGAGGTCTGACCCAAACCGGGGCCTTGTTTATGAATGATTTTCTCATAACTGCAAGAGGTAGGCAAACTGTGCAAAATTTCTTCTTCCTGGAGGAGAATCTCTCCTGATAGTTGATTAAGAGAAATTTCCCGTAAAGTGAATGTGACCTAAGTGGTGAAAGAAGCCTACAGAACTTGAAGGGAAAACATATTACTCATTTTGACTAATTTTCTGCAGTAACCTGGATGTTTTCAATAAAAGTTTCTGAAACAGTAGTTCATCATAAACTGGCTCATATTACTAGTACACTGAGCTTGAATTTTCTAAGAGTGTGATTAATAACTTTACTTCTGCCTGTTTATGGTTTACCATGAGGTCTGTCAAATGTCTTAGCTTTTTCCTCTAACTATTGTTTGTAATATTTTACATTAAATGTGTACCTTGGAAATCTCTTATAATCCTTATGCTGATATTATTTGATAGCATTCCTTAAAGAAAAGAAGGGGATAGCTGTGGAAGAGCGAAATATCCTCTCTCAAAACTTGCACAAAATGCCTGAAAGGAAACGTGCTGCACCTGCAGTTGTTCTGTCGTTAAATTCTGCTTCTCCCATATCAAAACGCTGGGAAATCAGATTCCACATTTGGTAAGAACAAACTAACAGTTGTAACAGCCCAGTGAAGAGACACTAAGAACAGTTCTCTCAATATGCAATTTTCTTGCATGTGTGTTACATCAACAGAGACTTTCATTAACAAGCCGCATCTCTGGTTTCAGAGCCATCCCTCGTATTCTTGACCCAATTGTTTTGTAAGAATGTCTATAAAGACTGTTTTACACTAATGTGCATCTGATATTTCTGAGGTAATTGCTCTAGCAAAAGCATTCTAACATATCTGAAGATTTCTTTTTTGGGAGTTAACTGTTTTTATGATATGGCAGCTAAGCAATAAAGATATCGTGGTGTCCATAACAATACTCGTTGGGCATCATCCCTTCGACAGTGGATTATGTGCTATAGCTGAAAGGAGTTACAAGCAAATGCATGAGACACTAGAGTTAGTGAAAGAAAATTCCAAATGCCCTCTGATACATGGGAAATTGCCAAAGCTGCATTCACTCATTCCTGATTTAATAGGTTAATTCCGTTTTGTTTGCTAACAAATGGGATTGGATATTCAAAGCACCAGCAGCAATTTTGACAACTATTAACTTTGCGGCTCTGAAATAATTGCAAAGGATCTAAGAATCGTGACCTGAGGATGTGTGTGTCTTTGCTTATTCACTTTCATATGAACAGTTGTTACTAACAACCATTTACTTTTAAATTAGCCTTACAGGGAATTTTACAGGGCATTTGCTGTGGGAAGATGTCATTACTACATTGGCTACACTTTCAGTTATTTAATTCCATGATGGAAGTTTCTTACTTTTGTTTGCATTTTGTTTCTATAGAGTACTTTGCCTTACACTAAGTGCACTTTGACTTGTATAAGCATAAAGTCTGAAAAAATAATATTGTTTGGCATATTTATTAATACCCTTTAAGTGCCTTTCCAGGAAATAGCTCACAACTAGTAAAGGTAACGAACTTGTTTTAGATGAGCAATGGCATTCCATTCAAAGCACTTACGTTTCAAATTCAAGTCTACATTACTTTTAAGAAACATAGCTGCATAGTGAGCACTTCAGAACTTGAGTTTGGTGCCTCATTGAGTTCATTTTACGTTAATTCAGAGTTTGGTAAACATACTTTATGATTTTGAAAAGTAATATATTACTACTTTTTATCCTTGGAAGACAACGCAATCTTTTTTTGCCTCAGTGTTGTCACTGATGTCGAACTTGAACTCGCCTAAACATTTTGTGAACTCCGTGATTTTTGTTGTTGCAGCTGAAACTTCCTTCGTTTCTCTTGTCAAATGTTTTGGCAGAGCAAACTTTACTGTTGGCTCTTGCTGCATGGTTGCCAAAATAACTACCTTGGCAGGTCTCTAGTCAAATAGCTGGGACACAATATTAATAGGCATTTATATCTTTACATTGCTGTTTATATCTTTACATTGTTTTATGCTGTAAATGAGAAACTGCTTCTTCTTCTTTTTATCGATGCTATGGCTTCTAAAACTTTCCGTTTTCATTTAGCCACTAACATACATAAGTTTAACAGATCCAAAGGGATTATAATAATGTTAAAATATTGCAAATCCTGTTTCCTTTGTGGGTCCTTCTTTCTCCTTGGGAATAATAAACCCATGAACATTTCTCTCTAAATAAACAAAAGTGCTGTAGATTGCCTGTACATTGCAAACTGCTGAGGTGGCACAAATCCTGTCAGATCAGTATGTTAAAAACCAGTTACCTTGGGCTGTGAAGTAAATTAATACTAGGGTATTAATATAAAAATCCATATTTTCTAAAGCCATGGAGCATTTGAAACTCCCTGAAACCTGAGAGGAATTTGGAAATCTCCAGTCATTTGAAAATCCATGCCGTTGTATTCAAGTATGTAAAAATATGGTTATAGGCCTGGGGTTGGACTGGGATAAGTATGAAGATTTGGAAAAGGTGGCTTAGTCAACTTTAATGCAATTTATAAGGAAGAGCTTGCTCATGTATTTATGAATTTCATCACATAAATACAATACTGCCCTTCTTTTCAGTATCTGTAAAGATACAAAGTGTGTCAGTTTGAGTAACACTCAGCACTGCTTAGTATCCTCGACAAACTTGTTTTATGGACATCTCTTTGGATATCGAAGCTGGAATAACGTACTGTTGTAAGAACACTGGAAACCCTCCACCTCTGCAGAGCAACCTTTTTCTTGTTTGCTCCTCATTAGTGTCAATAGGATCCAGCTAACCTACTGCCAGAAACTCCTTCGGTTCTCAGAATTTCTGCTAACTGAATGCTTGCCTTGGAGAACACAACTATTCTGCTCTTTTCATAAAATCTGGACTTATTTAGGCATTTATTTACAACATCACTTATTTTTAACAGTATAACTACTTGGAATTCACTTTGATATTAGTAGCTATCTGATTCTAAAATCAACTAATGTTGTTTACTGAGTATTCACTACAGTTACAACAAAATTAGATATACAGTGACTCTACTTAGTAAGAAATGATTCAAATTTAATGAAAGTGAACCATAAGCTAACTTTAATAAACTGCTGCATATTGCGTGTTGCTTTGCTTCATAAATAAATCCTTTTGCATTCATAATTGTAAGTGAACATTTTTGAAATACATATGTAGATAATTAACAATTAAAGATTTCTTTTTTCCCTTCTTCTCTTTAACAATATTTTAAATAAGAAGCCCTTAGCAAAAAGACATAAACATCAGTGCTCTAAGCCTGTAACAACTCACATGAACATTCAGTTTTATCCACTACGAAAAAACCATATGTCAAGATAAGAATTAAGTAATGGCATCATTGTGCCTTCCAGTGCCTGCCTCTTCCAGCCTGTGAAAAGGCCCCTACCAGAATTTAGGCCTGGCTGCCATTTCTTCTGTACGGAGCCTTTCTGAGCTGTCTTGTACACTGGCGAAATGCCAGTACTGTCATACTGTGGCCTTCTCCTTGCTGTAGAATTAGTTCCTTGGAGGATGTTCTTCCTTTCTTCTGTTTCTCACCATGTCTATACTCGTGAATAGGCCCATAACCCCATCTTAGGCTTTCAAGGTCATTTATATGACTTTAGTAGCTGTTCTACAAAATGGGTTAAAAATTCCCTCCCTTAAATTCTAGAGCTAAAAGGGTACATACAGCTAATATAACACCAGGGAAGTACCTATAGACAATAACATTGATTTGTTTAAGTTGCATAAATAAGATCACAGAGCCAATAGTAACAACCGAATAAGAAAACAAATGCTGTCACCGCTGTGTCCTGCCTTTGTGATTACAAAGCTTCGATCTCAATCTGAGCTGGTTAAAACTATTATTTTATCATTTCAGCTTGTGCAGTCTTTCTGTTGTAGAAGGTATATAAGGAAAGTGTTTGGGAGGTGAAGAGATTGAACTTGATTCCCCTCTTATTTATAGTCAGGTCCAACCTTTTAAATTTAATATGTGATCTGGCAATAAATTCAGTAAGAATTGCAGGGAATTTTACTTTCTTGTGGAGCAAAAACTGAGAGAAAGCCAACAGCTTCCCAGTGAACCAGTTGGCATCATTAGCACCTAATGTGCTTCTGACTATGGCTGGTGTCATGGTCCATACGTCTTTTCTTTCTTACACTTTGTGTTTCAGTGAATGACAGTTTGTTATCTTCTGCTCTCTGCATTTTTTTAGAATTAATAATACCTCCATGGAAGTCATATGACTAGTATACATCTGTCTGGAAAAAAGGTTAAAACATGTAATATAAAGATTAATGGCCCAATTACTTATGTCCTCTGTGAAACTGTTTAAGGAAGCTTAACAGGGAAATTAGTTTAATATCACAGAAATAGAACCAGAAGCATGAATCTCAGAGGTCTTACTTTTTAGCTAGCTGAGAAAGCATAACTGCATGGGTTAAAATCCTGCCATGATACGTAAAAATTGCAGACACTGCCTGACTAGGTAAGCTAGTCAGAAACCCACTCTGCTCAGAGGATTCATATCATCAGCCTTGTAGTGAAAGGTTTTTGCTCTATTCAGACCTGTTCGGCTTCTGAACCTTTATCTTCAGTATGAGCATGAAGAAGATTGATGCAAGTTCTTGCTGTATGTGTTGGTACATTTTACTGATAACAAACACGTTCAGAGTGTGCTAGACATTTATTACCATTACACATCCTTTTTATACATCTGTTGTCCTTTCTTTGTAAATGTCTTTTGCTTTCCTGATAATTAGGGTACCTATTCTCCTGTTGCAAATCTTCAAGTTGACTTAATTAAACTGAAGTACTACTATGCCTGTAATATTAGCCATTATTTTGTCTCCTCCATTGCCTTTTCTTCCTGCTAACTGTATTCTTTGCGTACAGTTAATATTTTTCTAGATTACTCGAGCAGTTACACTTTGTTGTGATACTGTTTGAGGGAAGGTTTTAGGTGAATTATTTAAGAAAATTTCACTTGTTTACCAACATGATTTGTAATGATGTTGCCTTTAACAAGGATCTTGCCTTTGCTACCTGAGAGTTGGTTTCGCTATGCTTTAGTTTAATCAATGAAAACTGTGGAATAACGGCAGAATGCCATATGTTATTTGAAAGCAAGTCCTGGGGTTTTTTTTTGTTAAGTAATCAGGTAAAGCAAATTTGGCTTCTACATTTTCCAGGAATAATATTTATGAAGTAGTATAAATAGTACCTATGAAATTAATTTTCCCTTGTTAGAGTCACATTTTTAGAGGAAGATTGTCAAATTGAATTTATATTCTGCCTGTAAATATTTTTAATCTGAAAAGCAACAATCAAGAATGTAATTCCACCATAGTCTAGAATAGGCGTCTCCCTCTATTTTTGCACAATTTACCTGAAAATGTTTTTTTTTTTGTTTTTTCTGGTTTTTTTTTTTCATTTTTCCAACATTATGTTCAGCTTGTTATTTTGCCTCAGACATGCAGGTTCTTCTCAGCAAAGCAAAGAAATTTTTAATAGATCGAAAAGCATCATAGTGAAATTAAAAGACTTGGAGAGGAGTTTTGAGAAAAGTAAAAAAAAAATAAAAGTGTTAAAAAGATGAATATGAAGGAAATAAGGAATATGATGACACATGTTCGCAATCAACTTGTGTCAAATTCTGCTGTGACTTTATCGCAGCAAAGAAAAATTGAATGACTTCCAAACATTCTCTTCTTCCTAGTGCTAAAATGAAATGACTTATGGTCAGCCTGCTGAAGGAACATGGCTTATGACTTAACCTTATCTGAGACCAGGGATAGCCTGTATTTTCCCTATTGTATCATTGCATTGTTTGACGTATGCATTTCAAGGAATTGGTGATCCGACTGGAATAGACTGTGCTATAAATGGACTGGAATATTTCAATTCAGTAGAAATATTATTTGCCTGTCCCTTTGACTCAATATAGAATGGTATTAAATTTCACTAAATCAGCATTTGTATGGAAACAAATGTCTTGCTTTATTCACCCAGACTGTACTAATTAACATCTGCTTAGATGTGAGAGTTTCACTTTTAAAATCCAAGCATGTGAAACTCCAGGTATTGATATTAAGACATACAGTCTTACATCATTGGCATGCAGGCTGGGCTCTCTAGCCTAAATATCTCACTATTGTGCTTACTGCAATATTTATTACTAAAACTTATGTGTAGTTGCTGCTGCATATTTGCACAGCTCCTGCATTCATTCTGGGAAGAAAATAAGTTCTAAAAGAAGACTGAAAGAAGTATGGAAAGGGAAGAGGCAGGGTGAGGTATCCATGGCTGTGCTAGTTTGCCTTCCTTTCAGTACCTCCTTTCTGAGATCACAGTTTTGCTAGTAGATAATAATTTTTCTATGAGACAGTTGTACCTAAAATCATTAGCTCCCAGCTGTTATTTCATATCCTTTTGCTGAGCAAGACAAGGAAAAAAAGAGATTTCTTCATGTACGTGGAAGTTTATTCTGCCTGCATAGGAATGCTTGACAATGTATATACATGCACTGTGAGACTTTGTGGTCCACCTGCGTTGAACATGGAGGCTCTAGACTAGTAGGACACGTGAGTGGATGCTTAATTGCACACAGCCGAGATATTCCTTGAGCTTTGAATTTATGGGTGTGAAAGCACATGTTCTACCACTTGAGCAAAAGGACAAACTTGATCGACTGTCACTAATAAGTCTATCTCTGAGAAAAGCCATATGCTAAAAGAAGAAACCTTCATAGAGATTAAATGGTAGAATCATAGAGTGGTTTGGGTTGGAAGGGATCTTAAAGATCATCTAGTTCCAATCCCCTGCCATGGGCAGGGGCACCTTCCACTAGGCCAGGTTGCTCAAAGTCCCATCCAACCTGACCTTGAACACTTCCAGGGGTCCATAAGCAGTGTTTGAAACACCATCTTTAAGTATGTGGATAAAACGTATCTCTATACTTGGAAGGGTTTTACAGTTGAATGCCAACTAATGAAGACTGTCCAAGATAGAAATATGTGGAAGGAAAAACATGAAGCTGACTTAACGTAAAAAATCCAGAAGTAATATGTGAGGGTTTGAGGAGAACTTAAAATGGGGTTTCCAGGCTGCTTTCCTTTTTGGTAATTGTTTTTCGTCTGGATAGGGTCGTTAAATATATATCAGGTGTTTTGCAAGTAGTATATTGTGACTTTGAATCCATTGGTTGAAGACTCAGCTTAAATCTGAAGCTTGTGGGGTTTCAGATGTCTCTGTTGGTTAGCAAGAAAAAAAGCAGATCCGAGAAAATACCGTGTACTTAACGAGATGTAGGCAAGTGCTATCCTGGGATGCGTTCTGAAAAGGTATTGTGATACAGATCTTACTCTTTGCTCCATCAGGCAAATTCTTAAACATCATTTTGCATCATAGTTCTGTCATCATTCACTTAAAAGCAGATCCTAATGAAATGCTGAAAGGAGCCGACTGTGGTCAGATTTTCATTTAGTCTGTTTCTTGATTGTGTTTTACATCAGTCTGTTATATCTTTCAAACACAATTTATCCCTTGTTTTTGTACTTAGTCAGGATTATTCTGTCATAATATCTAATGGAACGAGGTATGCTTTGGATTTACTTTTATGTAGAGAGAACAAATCTAAGGCTGACATTTTACCAAGACTAAAGTTGCACCCAGTAATGAAGCCAACTAAAATGTGAATCGGCTTCTGACTGATTTACACCTGCAACTCAATACTGTTTAATTAGAAGCATAAGTATCTGGAACTGCACCTGTGCCTGAAGTAAAGTTGCAGTTACGCGTTTGCCTGCAGAAGAGGACACAAACTGGAGAAATTACAGCGTTTTAGCTCCGAGGCATATACTGTGATGATATCTGGAGGACGTTTGAATTGCTTTCCCCAGTTCTCAAAGCAAAATATTTTACATTTATGAGCTTTGTCTTTTTCAGACTGGATTAAGATAATGCATGGTTACGTGTCCTTTAGAAAATCTGAATGATGTTTTGCCTTGTGTTCAGCAGGGTACGTAGCAGTGCCTGGTTTCCAGCTGGAGGTATGTGTTGTGTGTTCCCTTTCGCACATATCCAGCTTGCACAAACATAAAATCCGGATGGTTTACAGAAAATTAGATCACACCATCAATGCTCCTATCTGGCCTTATACTCCAGAATCTCTCCTTTTTCATGAGTATTTTGGGTCTGTCTTCTAGCTATTCTGTTGATGTTTTACCTTTTCCCAAATCTTGAGGCATAGTTATCAACTGACATTTTAAGCAAATTCTTTTCAAAGTCTTTTATCCATACAGAGAATACTTTAGCTATGATGTTAGCAGTAAAGAAAGAAACAACTCTTCCATAGAGACTAGAAAGAAAATGCTTAAATACCTGCTTAGCTTTGATGGTCACAAAGTAAAATATTTATACAATCATAAATTCCTTAAAATTAAGGTTTTGCTCAGAATAGCTGTTATGGCAAAAATCAAACTAATAAATATAGCTAATAAATATAGCTAATTTGATTGCAAAGAATAACTCAGAGTAAACTAAGTCTTGATTTTTTTTTTCTTTTTAATTGCAGAGGTAAACCCAAATTTAGCAAGCCGCTGATCTTTGAGATTCTTTTATAATGATCTGGAATCACTGACCATCTCTGCCTCTTTCTAACATAGAAAAGTGAAACTGCAGTTTAACAGTCTGCTTCTTAATGATTATTTTATTTCATTTCATTATTTTAGGATTTAAGGTTCCTTTTGCGTGTTGCTGTGTGTGGTTTTCAAAGCTACTTCAGAGTCTAAAAATTGGAGGCTTAGAGAGCTTTACGTGATTGAAAGTCTGCGATATGCTTATTTTGAAGTGGTTTGGAAAACAAATGGAAAATATACAGATACTGTGCAGGCTGAAAGGTACAACTGCAGAGGCTTTTTCTGTTGACTTTTCAGTCAGTGGCTCTGAGTAAGTGAATAACATGGCAAATGTTGATTCCATGGTGGCACTGTCTATACACTTCACAGTGCACTCAACAGGAATTTTTCATTTCATGCATCATTTATAATTTGCTGCAATCATTATGAGAAGTCTCTCTCACCCTCTCTCCCTATGTATCTGTGTGCATATATAAATACATATATATCTTTTTTAAGAGAAAGAGAATATGCCTTGTCAGCCCTCTCTAAGCTGTGAGTCTTTTCCTGTGTGTAAAATTCGATGGGATAAACTGTATCAATGCAAGTTTCTACATACACTTATCTCAGGAGGAGATGGGAAAGAACACTATGAGTTGATGTAATTTAGACATTTAATTATGGGATATGTTAGAGCATTTCAGTAACATCCCATCTGCTGCCCAAATGCATCCAGAATTAATTCAGACTTAAAAATGGAGAAGCCTTGAGAAAATTGAGATCATGAGGACTGACACTGTTAGCAAGGGTCTCCTTATCTCTAGAGCTTGTTATTGGGTTCTATTTCAGAAAGACTAACTAGATGATCCTTGGACATTAATGTTGCACAGAAGGTAGATGATAGCCTCTTTCTGATTATGCTTTAGTTTGTTTATTAAATCATTGAAGTTTCAAACTTGTTTGCTTTCCACTCAAATCATATGAGAAACTCTTGCTTTGATTTCTATTTTGTTGTGGCTGTTTCTGTAAGTCTTTAGGCATCTTTGTACGTTGCAGAAGATTTTGGCTGTCATCATTATTTGTCCACCTGGAAGGCAAATATGATAGAATTCTATATTCCTATGTAGGTTTCTCCACTGGAATGCAATTAATTTGGGAAGCTGAGTATTGATGAAAAATGTTGCTATACACTCATTTAGGCTTCCCAGAATGTTAACTGAAACAGCACAGAGTTTGTTCTTTCAAAATTTAATGAAGTCCTGAAGTTTTTGTTGCAAGCTGAAGTCCATTGCAATTTTTACCATGGATAAAAATGTACCACTTTTATTAAAGTGAAAATAGTTCTTCAGACTGACAAAAGCCAAGGTAAGAATTCTTGAGTTGCAAAACTAGATCTTGCCATGAAAACCAGGCATTTTTCAACTTGACAAATGCAAAAATAAATCTGAGTAAACAAGAGAAGATATTGACACAGGCAGGACTGATGGCATGAATGGCCAGGTTAAACAGACCCAATTATGTCTTTTTGACTTCATGTTATTCTTGAGGTTTGTTAAGACACTCAGGGGAGCCATAACAGGAGAATAAGACCATATTAGCTTCTCTTCTTGGTCTAATGGATTTTTTTTTTTTTTTTTTTTTTTTTTTTTTTTTTTTTTTTTAGGAAAAACCCTTCAGTTAGTATAGTAATTATTCCCTTTTTCCCTCCATTTACTAGTTTATATAGGAAAGGTCTTCTCAGGACTGGCTGCTTCATTCTCTGATTTTGTATTCGTCCTTTGTCAGATGTCTGTTTTGGTTTTGGCTGGCATAGAGTTAATCATCTTCCTAGTGGCTGGTACAGTTCCATGTTTTGGATTTAGTAGGAGAAGAATGTTGATAACATACTAATGACATTGATGTCTTAGTTGTTGCTAAGTGGTCATTATACTAACTCAAGGACTTTTCAGCATCCCACGCTCTGCTAGTGAGCAGATGCACAAGAAGCTGGGAGGGACCATAGTCAGGACAGCTGAACCAAGTTGGCCAAAGGGATATTCCATACCATATGATGTCATGCTCAGTATATTAACAGGAGGGAGTTGACCAGGGATCAAGGGTCACAGCTCAAGGACAGGTTGGGCATCAGTCAGTGGGTGGTGAGCAACTGCACTGTGCATCACTCGTTTTGTATATTCTGTTGTTATCATTATTATTTAACTTCCTTTGCCGTCCTATTAAACTGCCTTTATCTCAACCCACAAGTTTTACTTTGTTTTAGTTCTCTTCCCCATTCCACCAGGGCAGGGAGGAGGAGTAAGCGAGCTACTGTGTGGTGCTTAGTTGCCAGCTGAGGTTAAACCGCGACAGTGGCATATCAGTAAAACTGGATAGAAGCTGACCTGGGCACAGGTGATAGACCTGCCGTGGGAAGGTGCAGAAAGGTCTTAAAGGTGTCTCATTCTTGCCTGATCTGCTTTAGGTCCATTCCTCTGACATTGTGTAGGTTGAATTTTAACCCCTCCCCAGGTCCCAAAAGGGGCACTAGAGCTACAGATTGCCAACAAATAGGGGCATTATGTAGTTTCTTTCTTTCTTTACTGTTTTTTAGTGTACTGCTCTAAGAGAGTGAAACCAAGACAGTAACTTTTACTCATGCTACCTGTGTTTGGCTACCTCTTTTTTCTCTGCTTTCCTTATGTGAAGAAAAAGGAAAGGAGAGGTTATTCATTATTCCAGTGTGGAAAGGGCTGAAAACTTCCCTTTAATGGAAGAGAAAAAATGTTGACTATATACAGAAAAAGGCTTTGATGAGACAAAAAGAAAAAAAAAAGTCCTCAGGCATCTAATAAACCTATCTTGAAATAGGAAACTCCACAGGACACCGTAGCTCACAGAATCACCCTCTCTTCATCAAACCCTTCCTACCAGTGAAAATATTAAGGGAGTTCACATCTATAAGTACAGCTTCTCTGTGGGAAAACAAGCTTCCTTTTGCCAGTGGAAATATATAACCCCATGCTTACTCATCCCAAAATATTCTATTTTACTGCAGTTTTAATAGGACAGACAAAATGTGTAGACATGGCTTTTGTTGAATAACAAAAATAACCAGTTTAATCCATTCTGCTCTCAAAAGAAAGTGTACTGTAATCGATATTTCAGATGTTTCAAACTTAGAAGAGCTATAGTTCTTGTTTAGAAAACATGAGACACTACTGGAGAAATTAAATTAAATTGCTCAGCTATTTAGTTTTCTTATAATGGCAGCAGAACAAGTCAGGCTTTAAGAAGTTCTATAAAGAGCGCTATGTTTTTCCAGCACAATTATAATTAAGGTTGATGGATTGCCAGAGAGACAAAGAATTTTCTGTATAATTTTTAGAGTTTGGATAGAAACTAGAAGTCACTAAACCATCTAGTTGGAAGAACCGTTAACACAAAGCAGGACGAGCAGCACAAAAACAACTCTAGTTTTTTCCACTAAATCAAATCCTTCTTGACCTTTGGAAAAAAAATCTAACTAATTCTCTAAGAATTCTTTGTTTCTCTTCTCTGGACTTCTAATTGAGCCATTCATTTTCTTTAGCATGCCTGTGACCTCTGTGGTGTTCTTACATGCTTGGTTTAGCTAAGTTTGGAGTATTGCCTCTGTCATCGTAGGGCTTTTTCTGGCTGGCAAATGAAACCTACTGAGCTGTTGTCACGGCAGTGCTGGAGGAACGTGGCTTTGGAGAACTGGCAGTATAACTTCATCAATGCTCACTACCGTATAGTTACTGGAAATTTCCCTAGTCAAAGGGAATTTCCAAGTATGGTCCCTTCCCTATTGTCTCACAGTTGTAAAGGAAAATAAAGGAGCGAAAAGCATATGTTTCACAATGTTGCCTAAATGTAAAGGACAATTTTTATAGGTGCCCCAAATTTACTCAAGATCTGATGGATTTGGATGTATTCCATAAGACTCTCAAATATTCTCAGAAGATAAGTATTTGATCTTCTAAATAAAGACAACCTGCATGAGGCAGGAAAAATTCTCCATACATGCATGAGCACATACATATGTGTGTTTTCTGCATGAGATTTAGTTTGCTAGCCTATTTGGCTGGAATAAAACTACTCCTGCCTGTGTATTTTAGGTGTGTACATTTTAAAGCTTTTCGCTCTAGTTTCTGATAAGTCCTCAAGAGCAAATATACTGACATCTGTGATATTTGGCTCAGCTTGGAAGTTCTTCATTTTCGTGGGTCATTTTCAACTTGTTCTGAGGTAACTTGTGTTATCCATATATTCATGGCCAGTGTCACCCTTGAAGAAGACAACATTTTTTTCTCTTTGTAAAATAAAGTGTCCTTTTTTTCCCCTTCTTAATTTTGCAGTAGTAAAAATGGCATTGTATAAGGTTTTGGAGTTAGATTCATAAGAAGAGACATTTATGTAAGCTTGTCTGTAGCGTTAGTACAAGACTCTGGAGAGGAATATAAATCAAGTAAGTGTAAACATGCAGCATTTTAGTTTTTATGAATTATTCTATTTGTGCTGGGTTAGCTGAACTTGAAGTAATTTTCCATGCAGTTAGAATCTTTTCTTAGTAGCTAGCACAGTCTTTTGTTTTGGATTTAGTTTGGGAATAATGAGACAGTGCCTTGGGATAAAGTTAATGTTTTCTTCCAGTAGCTTACTAGTGTTTGGGATTTGGTATAAAAAGAATGTCAGAACTCACTGATATCTCGGCTTTTAACAATTGTTCATAAAATCAGAGAATATTTGGGGTTGTAAAGGACCTTCAAAGCTCATCTAGTCCAACGCCCCTGCAATAAGCAGGGACAACTTCATCCAGCTCAGGTTGCTCAGGTCCAGCCTGGCCTTGAATGTCTCCAGAGATGGGGCATCCACCACCTCTCTGGGCAACCTGTTCCAGTATTTTACCACCCTCATTATAAACTATTTCTTCCTCATGTCTAGCCTGAATCTCCCCTCTTTTGGTTTAAAATCATCAGCAGGTCCATGTGTTTCCTGTACTGAGGGCTCCAGAGCTGCAGTACTCCAGGTGGGGTCTCATCAAAGCAGAGTCTATTAAGACTGTTAAATTCTATTAAGCCTGTTTCCATTTCAGCCCATGAGTCTTTCCTCCTTCTTCCTTCCTTCCCCCCAGGGAAGGAAAGGCAAGAGAGAGTGGCTGTTCACTTTTTAGCTGCTGCCCAAGGCTAAACAGTAACACTATTCCATTGTGTTTAGCTTTTTTAGGAGTATTACAGATCAGAGAATCATAGAACTGCAAGACTAAAAGAATCTAAAAATTATATATCCCAGTGTACTGAGATAGAAATACCTCAAAGACATTTATTTTGTCTACTTAGCAAATACTAACTTAAGCCAGAAATTGCTGACTATGTAGAACTACTATGTATATTCGCCATTCTCGGACAAGTCAGTTCTGACTTCATAAGTATGCAGATACATGTATTGATCGTCATACTCCATAATTAAACGTGCTGAGAATGTAAAGAGCTACAGAGTGGGAAATTTTATTGAATATCTGGTGTGTGCACTATTACTATGTTTAGCCATGCAAGTGTTTTGTTTTATATGAGAGTGCTCTTCTATGTTGAAAAATTCATAAATCAAACTATGTGCATATTAGGCAAGTTTTAATAGAATTAAAATCAGTGCAGTACATCATCTCCAAGTTCCATCTGTGCCAATTCATCAAAACAACAATCTTGTTGTGTACTGCCCTAATAAATAATTATTTCTGCATCCAGTCTTCCTGAACGGCTTGTGAGGTTAGTTGCTGATTCATCGGTGCTAATGTTGAGGTAAACCTTTTGTGATCTTCAACAGAATTGTAGTTCATCTGGATGATTTTTTTTCTCTTTCACAAGAGCAGAATTTACATGTTTAGTTTCATTTATCATTGACGAAACAGAAAGTAATTACTTGTATGAACATCTTGTGAACAACTTGTATGGATAAATGTCACGGCATTCATCTGCAAACTCCTTTGTTTATTGTACATCTTTGATAGTAATTTTTGGAAGCATCTTGTAGTTCAAAATTTTACTTACATTGCTAGGTCAGCAACGTAGGATTTAAGAGCTGGAGGTTCAAGTCTTACTCTCACTTTGAGTCAGAGACTTAAAATGCTGGAAAAAAGCCCTTTATTATGTTGACGCACCTTTTAAATGAAATATCATTTTTCAAATGAAAAAAAACCTTATCAAACTGCCCTGATAATCCCTGCATGTAAGCTTTATAAATGTAGTTTTTGGAAAAAATATAAAAAATACATATATGCAAGATACTTAATTCCTTGTGAATTGGAATTAAATGAGCAAGCTAAGTATTTACTACTAGTTAATGTAGTATTATTCTTAAAAAGTAGTTATAATAATATGGGTATTTAAAACAAACTGAAACTGCATTTAAGCTTTGAAGTACAATAAAAAGACTTCCTTTCTATTGTGAATATTTTAAAGCTTATTTTGATCTACAAGGACATTAAATGAAAATTCAGAGAGAAAAACTATACTATGTTTCATTTGATAAATATTAAAAAAAAAAAAAGAAAAATGTTCTTTTGGCTCCTTTCGTTCCTAAACCCAGAGCTTGGTGAAATTGACTGGAATGTTCAAAAGATGTTAGTGCTGCCAAATATGCATTTCTCATAGTCAAAAACTGAACAAACCACTGTTGAGCCCTCATGCACTATTGGTGCTAATCGCACTGCATCAGATTTTGAAGCAATCCTTCACAAATTCGCTGTGTGCATCCGGCCTGTTTCTGGCACTGCTTTTATGCCTGTAGGAGTAGGGTTAGCAGTTAACTCATTTGGCACTGAATAGCTATTAATCAGCTTTTATTTGTTCTGATGGGTGTGCTGCTGTGTTCAGTGCCCAGTGCAGTGTGTGCTTGGAATGGGCTGTTACCCACCAGCCACACAGCTCGTGTTTCTCTTCATCATTCCTCTGGTGATCAGTGGTTCTGTACTCAAGGGAGGAAAATCAGATGTTCTGCCGTCACTGAGAAAACACTGCAGTATGCATGATGACACCTAAGCAATCAAAACTGCCTCCATCAAATTGCAGGTGACATTTTCTCAACAGCTTCTGGGCTTTGATTAGGAAATGACTCCTGGATTTAAAAAAAAAAAAAAAAAAAAAAAAGTAATGTCATCTCATAGTTATGTCACAGATGCGACACTCTTTAAAAGTGCCTTTTTCAGCCCGCCTTTGTATTCATATGGCAGCTGACAAATAAGTTTTACAATTTAGAACATTATTTAGTTAAGTGGTGAGATACTCCAACTAGTACACAGGAAAGACTTTGTTGTCAGGCTGTCTGTAGACTAAAAGTTTGTGAATATGGACATTTTATAAAGTTTATATAAAACAGGCATTATAGCAAGTACTTCTAGGAAAAAAAGCATAACTAAAATTTTCCCTGAACTTTATGATTTATTTTCATGCGAAGTATAGCTAATCTTGAATATGAATAAAATATAAACACAAATAAGTCCAGAGAGGTACAAATAGATTATTTCTGTGTAGCTTTGGGCACATTTGTTGAAATCAGACTTGGGAATCACCAACCACATTGAGCAATAATGCGAAACTAACATGTTTCTTATTCATTAATTGTATCTCTATGTACCTGGAAGCATTTTCTGCTTCTTCCTGGTCCAAATGCTGAGTTAAGATTTGCCATGAGTGGGTCACATGAACAGTTGTTACAAAGTTCTGTTCACAAAAGTATTCTTTCATGATCTCCTCAATCTAAGAAAGATTCATAAAAGTACATATCTATGGAGTGTTTTAGCATCGTACCCACTTTATATATAAGGCTACAGATTCTGCTTAGATCCTGACACTTAGATGCTCAGCAGCAGTTCAAATCAGATCATATGTGATTCTTTTCATTACAGGGGAAACAGTAACTGTCCTGCCCTCAAAGCCAAAAATTAAACCGGGATAGGGATTTGAACTTTGTGCTCCTGCAAATAACAATTCTGTTCCCCAGCTCCTTGGTTTCTATTGCATTAAAAAGTACTCTGATTACCTAAATGTAGATGAAAACCTACATGAAATCTCTAAAAAAGACCACAGACAAACAAAAGAAGAGGAAAATAGTATTTGTTGTTCATTTTTGATCAGCTGTAAAGCATCTGTAACTTTGGTTTCATGATTCTGCATTCCTGATGTAAATAATTAACAAGACAGTTTGAGGAACAACAGAATACATGACAACCTGTTAAAAACTGAATCAGCTGAGGAACAATGTCCCAAAGTGGACTTTGCATCATGGCTGAGCAGTAATAGAGGTATCATTGGTATCATTCTGCTATCTACTCCTTGTAAAACACCAATTCATCATTTGCATGGGGGAAAAGTCATTCTGATTAATTTTCTATTGTGCAAACACTTTTAGAGCTGTCACTCTTTTCTGGTTTGATATTTTCAAAATTGAAGAGTTCTAGGATTTTGTTTGAAATAGTTTATTTTTTAGAAAGCTAAGGTTGTTCCTATTTGGAATATATGGAGGAATAACATTAAATAAAACACAAAATATTGTAACCAAATGATCCAGATGAGCCAGCATAGCCGTTTTTTTTTCAGCCTATGAAATATTTTTAACATTTCACATTTTCTTTCCACTCTGAGATAAGAAAAAAAATGAGAAACTTGAAAAACTCTCCTAAGTCAAATACTTTTTCAGCCTGTTTCAGAAGACTAACGGTTTTGAGTTTGCTGATTAATTAAGCAGTGGGAACAGCCCAGGGTTCGTCTTCCGTAACTTTGAACCGAATTGTCCATACGAAGTACCTACAGAGAATGTTTTGTGACACTAAGGTCCAATTTGCAACCTTAGTGAAGTGTTTGAGGTTGGATGGCGCTGGTGTAGACTCTACTCATCCTCTTCCCTGGCCAGACATAGTAATGGGGATGGAGGCAGCACTTCCAGGCAGAGAAATCAAACCTGCATGGTACAAAACTGTCAAGGATGATACAACGAGGCAGGAGTTGAACATGCTTTGGGAACAAAGAGCCTGGGTAGCTTAACTATCACTAGATTTCTTAGCTGATCTGCAGCACAACTGAAAGAGTCCAGCTGGTTTTCTGCTTATTAATCCTGTGTACTTACAAGCTTACTTACACTTTTATGCGTATCATGAAGTGTTCCTCAAAAATACTGCATGTGCTTAAAGTGGATGAGCTCCTCAGACCTTTTATAAGAAGATGAGCCGCGATTAGATGCTAGAGCGATGCCTCATTGAGTGTTAAGCTGTTACCGGAAATAATTATCCATGTGGCTGGCTCAACATTTCCAAGTTGTTTTACACCCTGTTCAAAAAGAAAAAGGAGATTATTGACTACTGAGGTTCCGGATATCTCAGAAAAGATGCCTGTGTAAGAAAGTGTAAGTTATCACAAAGGCTGCATATTTCTCCTCCTTGAACGCAAACACAAATTCACATTCCTCTGTGTCTCATTGCTGTATTACTTTTAAAGTGCCAGATAATGCGCTGCTTATTTTCCTACACGACAGTCAGCATTTCCATTAGTGCTGGACAAGCAGGAAAAACAGTGGAACTTTATACAGTATATTAACACTAAATTTTAAAAGTCTTCCATATTTACCTGTGAGATAATGAGAAGACACAAACTCAGAATGGTTTATGAAAACAAATATTGTGGGTGTTTTCAAAGAATTTCCTGGAGATTATGAAATTCCAGGAAAGCAGAATATTGGTAACTACTTTTACTGTAGCTGCGATGTTCATTTTGCAACCTTTCTTTTATTTTTTCTCATACCTGGTGTCTCTCTCACCTGGACAATTCTTTATACTTCCCATTAAAAAGAAAAAAAAAAAAAAAAGAAAAATAAACCAAAGTGTTAGTTTCTGGCCAAATCCATGTTTTGTTTCCCAAGATTTGTTAAAAGTTTTTCAGTGTCTTTGTACAGCTCCTGTGAAGTTCTCAGCACCTTAACTCTGATTCAGCTCATAGTCCTGCCTGAATAGTTTTGATAAATGAGTCTGACCACCTCAGCTTTAGACTACAGTAGATTTGGGTCTGGATCTCTGGGTGAAATACTTAATCTTGGTATTGAAAGATTACCTGGAACAAACATACCTAATGTGGAAAGTAGCCTGGAGCTAGTCTAGATAAAATTTGGGTGTGTTCCTTCTGAGGGTGGGTTTATTTGTAAGCTGTTTGATCCGATTTTCTTTGTTCATGGATGTTATAACTTCTAATTTGTGGGATATATCCCAGAAAACATTCTTTTTTTTTTGCTTTTCCTCTATTTGTGCAAGGGGATATAATAATTCAGTTGGTTTAATAGACCCAAGCATTCAGCTCACTCCTGTAAGCATAATATAATCATCCACCAAGACAGACAGGGATACTCACCTCTGGGCAAACACTCCATCATTTATCCTGTGGTGCTAGACTCTCTGCAATGACATAATCATTTAATAGCTGATGTCTTCAAGCAGGTAGGCTTTTAACAGTCCATGGGTTGCTGGCATGGATTTGGCATATTTATCTCTTTACTTATAGTTTCATCCTCTATGATAGGTCTTATCAACACCTTGTCCTGTGGAGAGGACAGAAAGCTCTTCAGCTGAAGCTTTGATGGTCTTATTTGTCCAAATTTGCACTTCTGTCAGACTCTTGGCTGCAGCTCCGCATTTTGGATGTGAGGCAGTTATGATCCATTTAAATGCCTATGGGGATCTCAACAAGCTTTTTAAAAAGATTAATTACTTAGCTGTGGTTTTTATGATAGTGTTTCTAAAGAAAAGCCTGCATACCTAATAAGGTTATTTCTACAAGCCAAAATTTGCATTGCTCACCATAAAAGACAAATAGACTTTAACTACATGACATCTAAAAGTTTGTTTCTCATTTTTGTCTTTTGGACATCTTTGTTCAAGAAAACAGAAATAAAGGCGGCAAAACAGAAATAAATTAGAAATGCATCAGCTTTTAAATGACAGGAGATGAAGGATATGGATGTTAAGAATTCTTTACTTTAGAATCTCGTACCATACGGACATACCTTTGTTAGACTGGTATTGTCTACAGTATGCTGTTTTTATTTGGACATGACTATAATTAGGGCTGATTTAAAATAATGCTTGAACCTTCATAAGATATATTAAAGATCTATGTGAGTAGTTAGAAAAATATTAACGGAATCATTAGCTAAATTGCATTTCATAATGCAACCACCAAACAGCAGGCTGGAAGGAGGAAGGTTATGTTTGTGCTTTTGTTAAACTGTTGACCTCGTATAGTATAATTTTTAAGTGCATTTGAAACTTGTGTGCTATACTCTTTAGTGAAAGTTAAACATCTATCAAACATCAGGGATCATCTCACATGCAACAATTGGTTTTGGCTCAAATTTCACCAATATGTGTTCTGATTTTCAAATCGTGATGTGTTTTCCTGGCATAAATCTTCATTTATTCTGAAGTCGAGCGACCTAGTGTGGCAACAGCTTCATTTATGCTAGTAAGATCAGACTTCTGGCCTTTCTCCTCTTTTCCGTCTCTTTTGTGTTACATATTATTGGAGTTGATCATTTAAATGAGATTTCTCCTTTTCAAACTGAAAATAATCTAAGCTTAATACATCATTTTTATTAGCATTTCCTTGAAGTGCATTCTACAGGTGTATCCCTGTAGGAGTAGTAGATAAAAATGAAATTAGAAAATTGAAAATTTAACATAAAAGGAAACTTACAAGAGAAAATAATAGACACTATCATCATGTATTGCCCACCATTTACCTGAAGTATATGAAAATCCTAGCAAAATCTCTCCTCCTAAATGAATGTGTTAGAAAAATACCTGCATTTGTGAATAAACGAGGAAGAAGTGATCCTGATTATTCAGATATAAAACAGACCAGAACAGATGCATGATTCTATGGCATTTTTTCCCAAGTTACATTTATTTTTTTCTAAACTGATAAACATTTATTTATTTAAGATACATAGTCACTTTTATTATCGTCTTCTGGTTGTTTCATAAGAAAAAAGGAGAAACTATAATATTAGCTATTGAAAATATCTTCCAATATTTGCAGAGTAAATCTGTTTGGAACATAACACGGTGTCTGACTCTAGATGCTATACATCTGTTGTTTGATTTTCTGCTACAAACACTAGATGCAACAGAGAAGAGAAATATGGTTATAGATTCTCTGACGATATTGCAAGCTACTTTTCTCAAATGCTGACTGTACCCAGGTTAAGACTTTGTCAGATGACGAACAGACTAACAGGAGGACACAGATGTCTGCCTGGAGCAAGCAGTGAGGAGCCATGGAGTCCTGTTTACACTTCAACCTGCTCCGGTCAAAGGGCAGGAAACATCTGGACAGCTGTGCAGTTTGCCCAGGGCGCTCTTCTGCAGTGTCAGAGTGGTGTTTGGTCTCAAAAATATAACAGAGACTCCTCAGAGCCTTTGCTAAGTAACGTGTGGTGTTTGCATTGCACAGAGACATGGCAAACCTGGGGTGCTGCCACAAGACCCAGAAATGGACCCTAATCCTGTCAGTGATTCTCCAGCCTGTTTCCCACTGTGATATGTCAGTGCGCACTTTATGCTGAGAATTTATTGGCATTTAGCCCAATGTGAATACATGATTCTGACAAGTTCTGTGGAAAACAGAGCTGCTTTGGCATGACTTCTGATACCTGCCGAGGGCAAAGACTTTCTATGGAGCCCCCTGGCCCACAGATGCCTGAGAGTTTTCATGTAAACTCTCTTTGTGGCAAAACAGCTGATGCTTGCATGTAGAAAGCTGATTTTTGAAGGCTTATTTTAGTCTTCTGGGGCTCATTTTGTGATGGCCAGGCTTCATTTTGGTTTTATATGTGGCTGTACGCACATAATTTTTTAATGAAAGTTCTCAGCATAGTTTTTGATCTGAGTGCTAAACGGAATGTAGTAGAGAAACTTTGTATTATTAATCAAGATGATGCCAACGTCACAGAAATTTGACTATACAGATGCTTACGTGAGTTTTACATTAGTCTATATTTTCAGTTATTCCTGATTTGCAATTTTGTCAACAGTTTCTCCCCTTAAGCACAGTGCAAATTTACAAAAGCAGAAGGAGGAGTACACCAGATTCACCTCTCAAAGTCTGGGGAGTAAATTAAGAGTCTTTCATTTTGAATCTTTTGCATTATTTGCCTTTAAAAAGATACCCAAAGAAAATAATAAAACCTGTTTTCCATATTCCTAACACTTAAAGGTTAGTTGTGTGTTTCTCCTTCAGGGTTACCATGGTGATGAGAGCAATGTTAAGGCCTAGCTAGGCAGGTACTAGATTAGGCTAAAACCATTTATCCTTCTTTTCACCTGCAAAATGTATGGCCAGAAGATGAATAGCATCATTTAGAGCACTCACTCCTCTGACAGGCTGCTGTAAGCTCAGCCCCAAGAGTCCACATTAAAACACGGGCAGAAGTTTTGCAGGCCTAAATTGTACTCTAAAAGGAGGCTGGCTTTCCAAATATATCTAAAAATACAAATAGATCACTGGAATCAATAATAAAACTCAGCAACAACAACAGTAAAAGCCCCAACTCTATCTGCTCGAGAAAAAAATGGGGAGGAGAGAATATGCGGGCAGAGGAAGATGAATGATATCTTTTTTCAGTGATGCTGGAGCCGTTCCTTACTGCAATGCCTCATTAGCTCTCTGAGGCAGGGCTCTCTGAGCTGCATAGGCTGTTTCACACTCTTAATTCTAATTCTGATTCTGATACAGTTGCCCCATTTCGTTGTTGGGCTCAGGTGTCTCTCCCCAGCTTTCCCTGATCCACTTACTAGTCCCAGTAATGATACTGATCTGCCGAAAGGGAACCACAACCACACACTCCTATGAAAATCAGCTTCAAGAAGACTTCAAAATGCTTTTTATTTTTCCCTGTGCTTAAGGGCAGTCATTTGTCTCTGCACCAGGCAGGTGATTGTCTACCATGCTCTCAAAGACCTTCAGAAGATAGCTACACCTACCTTACAGCTCTGGGCTGGAATTACTCTTCCTATTTTGGCTTTTTCTTTGAATATAACCTTTAATTTATCTTTCTTTTCAATATGCACGGATATCATTAATGTCAGTCTTTATTTAATAACAAATAAGTGTATAGAATACAGTTCTTCCATCACCTCCTCCCCCCAGAAAAATTATTTTAGTACTTCGTATCTTAGTTTCACTCTCAAATAGACAGTGAGGTTTGTAATGGTATCTTAAAAATATATATAGATGCATATAGGCTAGGGTTCTTTACTTAATTGTTGAAAAACTAACTGCTTTGTGGTATAGTCCTCTTAAGCAAAAGTGGAAAAATGTTATTGCTCTCCTTCATAGGTTCATTTATTTATGGCATATGCACTTAATGGGTATTTCTAATGCCTCTTACGCAGTGAGCAGATTACTTGATGTGAGTTCTTTCATTTCAAGTATCTCATATTTTCTTATTTAGGATCATCAACATATTTTTACATTAATTATTTAACTGCCATTTCCAATCTTTTTAGTCAGGCGTGCTTCTGCCTACTCAGGGCACAATTAGTCACTGCATTATTATAGATTTAAACCAGTTTAAGTGTATAAAAAGTAATTTGCATGTTTTGAACACAGTTACATTTTGTTCTGAATATTTTTACCCTGAAGATTATCTTTCAGTTTCACATTAAGATATTTTTGTTTTTCAAAATGGAGTAGCTATGGCTTATTTTAAATTGTGAATTACTTTTAAGTACTATACATCCACTGTTGACTTCCTCCTCATCCACCGATAGCAAAAAGACAATGCAGTAAGTAAAATAATTCTGAATTAATGTTAAGGGGTGTAATAAGCTGATTAATATACACAGTTTACTGTACTTGTTCTCATTGGAAGCACAAAATGCATAGCTAACTCTATTTTCTGTAAATGTAGATTCATACTTATTCTATGTCACTATGTGTGGTGCAATACAACCACCACTTTCACCCTCTTAGCCAAGTCATTTTTTTTCTCAAATGGTGTTTATGGATGTTTGATTCAGTAGCTGGTTGCACTGACAATTTTGGAAAGAATTCTGTATCAGAGGTTGGGAGGACAACAGGCTGAAGTTCCGAGTTTTAGACACAGTTAAGATTTTGTTCCATGTTCTTGGGTCCTAGGTAATACTGTAATATTAATCATAAGAGAGGGTAAATTTATTAACAGTAGAACATCTGCGCTGATGCAACTTGAAAATGAAAAATAAAATATGACCATGCTATTTTCTAAGCATTTTTGAGATCAGGAGACAGCAGAAGCACACTAAAGAAAATAAACAACTAAGAAAAATATCTTAAGCTTTGAGAAGAATGCTCCCTCATCAGGAAACAGGTCAACTCTCTTTTTCGACTTTTAATGAGACTGTGAAATGAAAGGGGGCTTATTTCATGACCCTTATTCAATCCTTCTTGTCTGCATTTCTTTTTGTTGTCTTGCAATCAAGCTTTGACTCTTTTGGAGTATTAACCTTGATTGTGCAGCGAGACATACCTTTTTTCCTTCATAATTAACCATTAGATGTGTATTTGGATCAAAATATCTGTGACAAAACGTCACAAATGTTACAGGATCTGTAATGTGTTTCTTAGAAAGGTTTATTTTATTATAAAGCCTTCCTTACACATAAGAATGAAAGAAGGAACTCTAATGGATATGAAAGAAAGTTACGCTAAGACGTGATTTTCCATTTTATTCCCGGATTATTGTCGGTTTTACGAGTAACGTCCTACAGAAGTAATTCCATCAGTGGACAAAGGTTAAATATATTTCCAATTTGTTATACTTAAGATATAAATAATCAAATGAGACTTTCACAAGTACATTAAAAATTGTCTTAATTTGTTTCTTTGTCCTTATGCAAATGGTAAGCCTTCCTTTACGGAGGAATATTCTTTTTATTAATGCAATTCTAGAGAGCTGCTATTTGGCTTTCCACCTACCTTCTTTCACAAGGGAAGTCAGTGGAACCTCTGTCAGTAAGCTCTATCGTATTATTCTAAAGTTTCCTAAGTAAGAGTCAGCAAAATCAGAGATAACAAAGGCCAATGAAGTGTTTCTTGTGAGGCTGCCAGCCCTTCAAGGCTTTCACATGCTCCATGAATTAAATGGGCTGAGCACAGAGTTACCAGGACTCCGAAGCAGGGCTGACATTAAAGCAGCACCATTTGTGCCACCACTGCTAGAATTCTGTGCATCAGTTTCCTTCCCAAAACCTCATTTTAATGGTGTAACCGCTTTTGCACAGAGGACAGCGGTGACATGCTTTTTTTGCTGCTATTGCAAAATTTGCCTGCCTCTCTCGAAATTTAAAATTGGCAGTCTCAACTGGCAAAAACTTGACCTTGCGAAACTTTACTAACAGATATAGCCTCAATCATAAAAACAGAGCTGTTTGTGTGTATAATTATGCCATATATGAGTAGGAATATCCAAGACTGACCTTTAAAACATGCTCTTTGGGCTATCATAACTTCAGAAAAATAAGAGTGTTTTTCTTTTTTAATCTAGGTTGCAAAACTAGCAAATAATTTACAGTATGAATTAATTTATTTTCCTTTTTTTTTGAAAAACAATTCTTAATAATGAACTTGTTTTACTTTTAAAATATATTATTCTGAATATAAAGAATATACTTTTCATGAAAAATTTAGTTAGGCTGTTTAATACTGTAAATGCATTCGCTGTGTATCAGCAGCACCTACATTAACTCAGCAGACTGAAACAGCTCCATCCATTGACTCAATGGGCCATGAAATAAAAACCTTCTCTCCATAAGCATTGACACACTAGACCTCAGTGGATTGCAGCTCCCGTGATGAGTTACCAAATGAATGATACTCTAATAAGACCTTTTTTAGGCCCTGACATGACAGATATATAGTACCAAAGAAATAGAATGAAGCCTCAGTTTTTCAGGGTTCTTCAGTTTAATGTATATTGATCGTTAAAGTAGTTCTAGTTAGAGGTCATTTCAATGCTGTTTAAGCTTCACATGGAATTTCCAGAAATGCTTTTTGTTTATTTAGGAGGCGAAATCTAATTTTTAAGCAGACTTTTGGGGGACAGACACATTCCTATTGCGCATTGCAAATGGCTAGAGCAGATTTTTCGTGCTCCACCCTTCTGTCAGCTGGTGCTTACTGTCTCTCTGCAGGATTGATGTACAGGCAGGGAATGGATTGAATAAGTCCTATTCACACTTCGCTGTACTGTTGTCTTAATTTAAACTGCCGGATTAGGTGGTTTGAGTGGCTCACATTGCACTGTAGAGGATCAGGGAGTAATGTGCGTCACATCCTTTTATCTGGACCCTGGCAGTAATAGTCTCTCGCTTCTGCAGAGGACATCTTTATGTGCCCTAGAAATAAAAAGTCAAATGCGCGCTGACTTCTGAAAATATTTTGTTCGGATTTATTCTCTCTCTCAACCAAAGCTCCAAACACTTGATTCAGCTGCATCTCTGCTTCCTTTCTCACCCTGGCTCCCTCGGCTGCAGTGCTAACCTGTCTGAGGGTAGAAATATGTATGCAAGTGGTACAGCTAATTGTGCTTGATGTGAAGTACATTTTGCTGTGAATGCCAAGCACTTCTCAATCAAATTAGATCACAGCGTTGCTTCATGAAGGCAGGTGAATCTTTCCTGCTGGAAAGATTAATCCTTGCCCAGTCCGTGCATGGTTCCAGTCGCTGTGGATCATTCTCAGATCACTCACTGCGATGGACATAGGCACCTATAACAGTATCTAAATTCAAGGAATTGGTGAGAGCTGCGGGTAGCCTGCTGCTCCTGAATACTCCGTGTGGGAAAGCTAAGTCAGGCACTCTGGGGAGTCCGCACACTCCGTCTTTCTAAGAGTCTCTAGGTGACTTGGAGTTTTTTACAGGATCATGGGTTATGACCGTGTTGCCAAAGGCTTTTATTGATATACATTTCCCATGGCTCTGGCTATCTTTATTATTCCTTTGTGTTGCTTCAGTCATATTGGGAAGTGAAAGGCAAGTATATATGTTACCACGAGAAAGCTTTTCAGTTCTTTGTGCCCTCCAGGTAGGGTGGATGCTGTGTACTCTAATATAAAATTCATCCAAAGAATTTCATTTGAAAGACAGGAGGTCGCTGAAGATAGCAAATCTTTTGAAACCAGATTTTCACATTTCAGCTTCAGAATTGAAGGTTATAGACAGGTAGGTTAGAAAAGATTATAAGTTTAAGTGGGATGGGGCACCTGCTGCTACACTGTGGTTCTTACTAGACATTCAAAATATGCATAAAGCTGCTAGCCCACATGAAAGCAGAAGTCCACTTAGGTTTGTTTGTTGTCACCTTCAGTCACTAGCTCTTGATTGTGTTTGATTTTGATGGGATTACCTCCTAGCAACACGCTGACAAAGCCACATGACCAGTTCTTGTGATCCCCAAAAGGAGCTGCTAGGGCAGAGAACTCTTCCCACTCTTGCTGAGGTCTCTTTCTTCTACTCTGCATTTTTATGTTGATCACCTCCTGTGCAGCCAGACCTGTATCGGGTCTTTCTGTGCACCTGAGATAGTGATAAGGCACCTCCATCACTCTTAGGCTGCACCTCTACGTGCAGGTGAGTCTCTTCCCATCCACTGTGGCCAAGCACAAGAGTGATCTAGAATAGCGGAGCTCATCTCACCCCCTGAAAACATGTCATAGTAAAAGTCCATTTACACACAGACTCTTATCACATGCTTTATATATTTTTTAAAAAATAATATATATTTTCAACAACTATATGGCTCCCAACGGCAAAATCTTTTTCATCCAGGTATGATGATGAGATGAAACACTGCAGCAAGCTGCCCATCACAGATAATCAAGCTGTATGTTTCTGTGTTAGTGGAGCAGGAAAGTGGCCATTCCTGTGTATGCCTGCTGCTAACCTTCTACCCTAGGGGATAACTGTTTGTAATTAGGTCAAAGAAGAAAAGAGATCTCCCTATTTTGTTGTCAATAAGCAAGTTAGAGAACTTTTCAAAAGGATGTTGTGATTACAACGATTTTGCTGGAGGCCAAGTTTATCTATACATAGTCAAAAAATAAAAAACTTCATGAGACAGACCAGATAAGAGAGATGAGTTCTGGTTGCTAACTTCTCCGCCCTGTCTCCATACCCATGGAGGCTACAGCTTTATGAAGTGGAAAGTAGTAGATAAAGAGTCAGCTTGCTCTGGAGATTGAAGATTATTTTATTAATTTAAAAATTATGATGTCTTAAATTTTATCTGCTATAAATTGAATGATGCATTGAAGTATTAATAAGCTTGCAACTGAACTTTGCCACAGTGTTCTTAGTTATTCTTTCCACTACCAGCTAGAAGGAACCCCATTTATAATATAATTGTAAATGTTGGACCTCAATTGCCACAGTATAATGTGATGATAATATAACGCACATTCTGCAAAATATCTGTAATTATGTCTCAGTCTGAGGCATCATAGCGGCTCCTCTACTGTTAGAAAATTTTATATCTTTATTTATATGGAGGTTATTTCTTAACATTCATATTATTCTAACAATAATTTGTATTTAATATCACACAGTGTCTGGTTTTGATTATATTTTATAATAAGATATAGCAGGATTAATTATTAAATTATACTTAATTTGCATAATAAGATAATTGAATCTTCTGAATTTTGAAACAATCATTCCAGAACCTTATTTTAAAAACCCATAGTCCCAAGTACCAGGGACAAACACCATGCAAAGGGAAGTATTTCCTGGATTTTATGGAAATTCAAAGCAGAACTTATTGAACACCTTTTTCAGTAGGTTCATCTGTCAGTTGTGAAAGAAATCTGATATTAGATAGATGGCATATAGCGATCACAAATTCTAGAATATCTGTTTTAAGTTGATCATCAAGAAGTTCACCTTTTCTCAAGTCTTCCTTTAACCAAACAGTGTTTAAAGTGAGCTCCATGCCTGTGTGCGAGGCACATTTTATATATATGTATCTATACATATACATGTGCACATATATGTACATGTTACATACACAAACCCAACCATTTTAAGGTCCACATAAACAAACATGCCTCAATCACAATGTTTAAAATGCTTTACATAGGTGCTGCCTCTACAGTGGCTTCTGTAAATTTGTATTTTATCTGGAGGATGGAAGTCTACTAATAAACAACTAAGTATTAACAAAATGCGACAATACACTATTTCTCTATTACATGCCATCTTAGAGCTGCTCATATTTAAATTAAGTTTTGTTGAGGATCACCTGCCCTAATGTGTATGGGCAGCACTGTTCTGTGGATAGTCCTCTTGCTAATCCCAGGGACCTGGATAAATGGTTTCTATAGAAGAAAATCACTAAGGGCTTAGGGGGGAATCAGACTTCACTGCTCTTCCCCTGAATTGCTATCTCAAGGTCTCCTTGTCAGACTGTGTGTGTAATAGAACGAGCAAAGGGTTTATTCTCCTGATTCAAGTCCCTCAGATTCCTTTAAGTTTTTATTGAGATACTCTCTCTCCTGGTCTGTTACATCTTTAAGTCCCCGATCTAACCCGATGGAACTAAATTTCTGCTAAGCAGTGGAGAAGCACAGCGAGCAGTCACTTCTGAAAATCAAATCCCTGCCTGTGAAAGATAAATTCAGAAGATGTAATCTCCTGGTTGGGGCACTGCATTAGAATTTAGAGAATGGAGTTCCTCTGGTCAGCTCTGGGCTCCTTTGAAAATGACTGTGAGTCAGAGCCTTAAATGTATATGACTCTTTCTTTTTGCTAGGACTGGTGGAGTTTATGCATTCGGGATGCAGATTCTTGAAATTCTCTAAGTTATTTTTTTCTTTGCTTTGTTTTGGTTTGGTTTATGTTGTTATTGTCCAGTAAATCAGAATAATAGAAGGCTATTCTACTAGAAAAAATCCTCCTGCTACCCTTGCAGAGGTATTGTGACCACAAGTATATCCAAATAAGATAGACCAACAGAGACAAAATGAAATCAACCTGGGGAGGATACACATGCAAGTAGCTGTTAGATTAAGTTGTCTTTAATGGCTGAAAGCACGACAAACCTTTAGGAGCCAAATTTGATAGGCTTTCTTTAATTATGTAGAAGACAAAAAAGGTTGTTTGAACTGGGACTCCTTATGTTCAGTATTATTTCAAAATAGATAATACATTTTAAGTAGCAGACCCCTAAAGAGAGTGTTGTCACATTGCTAAGTAAGTGTATTTTGCAAAGTGTCAGGTTTGCAAGAAAAGGGATTAGATAGTTAAAAAAAAAAGTAGGAAGGTGCTTCAAATAAAAGTTTGAAGTTGTTTTCTATTTCTGAGGCTTTTGGAGTCCTAGCAGTAGCTGGCTATCAGATCAACAGAGCAATCCCGCTCAGCGCTCAGAGCATCTCATACAAGTGTGTAAGTTAGGCACCTTGACTAGGTTCGTCTGTTGAATGACAGGGAGCAAAAGCATCTGTAATTATTTTGAATTGCTTAAGTTCTGCACTCTCTCTAATTTGGAAGTGAGCACTATCACATCTTAGGAGTTATGAGAGTCTCATGCAGTTGATGTGCATGTTTAAAGACTTCCAACTGGACAGAAGGTGGCCTTGACATTTTTTTAAGGGGTCTGTGGCACAGTGGATTCCCCTCCAGAACAAGGTGATGATAGAAAAGGTCTGGAAAGTTTAAATAAACATCGAGTCAGAAGAGTTTATTATCCAAACTGAAGTTACAAACTTCTCTGTATTCATTAGTGTTTTGTAGCTGTTAGTGTTTAGTCATCCAGTGTTCAAATTAAGGATTTTTTTGCCACAGCAGAAGCTTGCAGTCTGGGAACATGGTCCAGAGGAAGCAAAGCATGACAAAAATGCTGCCAGACAGATTATTGGCTCGTGCTGTGCAGGAGAAACTCTCTAAACCAAGAACCCTCAATCAATAGAGACAGCCTGTTCGTGGCTGGGACTGGGAGACTGAAAGCTTCTGAACCACAGCTGATGGTGGGAGTTAGAGCCTAAAAACTACAGCTAAAGATTTCTTTACTCAGACCGTACGCTTTTGATCCTGAGACACAGCAGTGAAAATAAATCCTAGAATGTGTAATTGGCTCATGATTACATGCCTGCTGGATATCTGAATCATATCTGTAGGAATGAGCTGATGGTGACAGATAGTTCTGTTCCCTCTCTGCGGGATCTAAACCACAGTGCCCTCGAATGACTTGCTGGATTCCTCTCCAAAACAGGAGTAGAGTATTGGCCATGGCAGTACTTGCCATCTGATCTGTAGCAACCTTTGAAGTAACGCTGAAAGTAGTTTTGCTTCACTCACAAAAAGAATGGAGGCCTGGAGAAATCCTGCTCTTATTTGGTGTCTTGACTTACTGGGAAGGCAATTGGAAGAGTAGTGAGTGAAGTCAAGGAGGCAGCAGAAATTTTAGGTCAAGCCAGTGCTGTGGAAATCTGAGGTTTCTGATCTGCCGTGTAAAAACACATTTTAGTGATTTGTACAGATAAGCTATTCTGTTTATTACCGTAATAGATGGGCCAGTGGATGTAACAGCCACTAAATTTCAGACCCAATCCCTAGAAAGTTTGCTTGTCCTTCTGGCAGGTTTGAAACACTTCATATGTGTCCTTTACTGTACCTGCCATGGGACGGCACATGGTGGAAGCTTTTCTTAGGCTTGGCTATGCAACCAAGTTACTCGGGCTTAAAAAAGCTGCAGTGAATCAGTTGTCTTAATTAACCATCAGCCTGCAGGAATTACAGCAACTATGCTTTATTTTCATCCTTATAAAGATTAAGCTGCTTCTCCTTCGCTTGTGTGCCATGTGCTCTAGGAAGGTGGAGCACAGAGCACTCTGTCCAGGTGACATTGACACAGTGAACTCATTCTGGGATCGATAGCAAGTGCCCGCTTACTCTGTAAAAAGTTCACTGCTAGTCCCAATACAAACCAGAAAGTAAAATATCCTTCAGCTTCATAACCATAAAATGTTGTTTGACCCCTAATCTCACATGTAAGAAATCAGTGCTGGTTTCATTTGTTTAGAAAGGGTTGTGTTTTACCATTTCCTAATGTCACTGTGAAAGTTTTATGTATAGAGAAGGTGGTACTCTGCTTATAATTGAATTCGTGGTGAATTATTTAAATCAAAATATCTCAGAGTTGAGCAGTCCAAAAACTGTAAGTACATTTTTCAAAGTGATTCTTCAACACAGAACACAGCACATCTCTAGATCCCTGTCACACTGCAATACAGATGTGTCTGCAGATGTGTCTGCAGTGGCACTGCCGCTCGGACCAATGTGTCTTTCCAGACATGCTGAAGAGTTAACGCACAGGGAATTAAACAACAAATATAGACAGAAAGCAATCTTTCACATCATTAGTAATAGGCACTTTATGTCGTTTTGCCATTTTAGTCAAATTGTGAGTCTGCATAATTAGGAAGGCATTTGAACAGATATGAAGTAACCAGAATAAATTAGGTGAAGAAACAAAAATGCAAAAGCGACAGTCTTGATTTGAATAATATCCTTGCTCATAGCTTGGCTAATTTACTGTGGTAAATTAGACGATAAAGGTATTATACTGATTTCTTATGTACTAGAAATTTTTCTTCCAGGGTTTGCCAAATGTTTGTGTGTTCCTGTCCTGCAGCAAACAGGAATATTTAAGAATACAATGTGGTATTATCATCTTTCCAGTTACTACTATTTATCATTTATATTGCCGTAACATCTATTGCCTGCCCACTGATACAGATGCAGGGAATGTTTCAAGTCCAGCCTCTAACTAAAATGTAGAAGCTGAGGAGAATCTCCAGTTTTACGAAATTTGAAATGTTTTGTAGCAAATAGGATATTTTTAGCCACTTATTTTTGTTTTTCACCAGCTTTCTTTCCTTGGAAATAAACCACCTTTTCTTTCAACTTGCCAAAAGGTGTGGACAGCCCACGTTGTGACAGGTTTTCTCCAAAAATTTGTACTCAGGCTTGCTCAATGTCTTCAATAATTGGTAGGTCTCAATTTACTCCATGGTGAGATATGTTCAGCTTAGTTGAATTCGAATGTCTGTTCAATTATTTTGTTGTTGTTGTTTGTTTCTGGGCTTGGACTCTGCAGATTTATATGTGTGTCCCTGAGTCAGTCATTGCTGCTCTCCAGACTATGTAAAAATAACACTAAAGGTTGTTTTGCTACATTAGAAAAAATTCTTTGTGACACAGCAGGCATTTTCCTGTGGGTTGTCATGGAGGTGAGTAAACCCAGGGTAAACCTGGAGAAGCTTAAAATGAAAAATACAGGAATGGCCCTTGTTTGGTTTTGACATGCTTTCCTTGTACTCTTGACAGGCTTTTTTGGTGGGTTTTTATTCCATGGTTCTTGCATTTTTAGCATGTTTTATTTGGTGAATTTCAGTGTTATTTTGAGGTTTGCGTATGGTATTTTTTTTCCCAGTTATGTGAAGGGTTTTTTTTGCATTCTTAGTACTTTTCTTTTGCAATATGGTGAAGCTTTTGTGTTATGGCACATTTTGTCCACCGTGATACTTACTAGGGCGGTTTTGGTGCTTTCTTTGCGTTTCTGGTACATTTTTGGCCTTTTTATTTTTGTCTCATCTTCGTTGTTGTTGATGTTGTTGTTTTTTGTTTTGTTGTGGTTTTTTTAACGTTTAATTTGTAATTATGCCTTTTTAAACTTTTGGGTGGGCTTCTTAGTGTTTCTTTGGGCCACTTTTTGTGCTTTTGAAGATTATATGTATTTTTTCTTTTTTTTTTTTCTTTTTGCATTTGTTTCCATTTTGGGGCTTTTTTTTCATTTTTGTTTTTATTTTTGCTCTTTTGTGGGAACTTCGGAGGGTTATACTTGCATTTATTTGTTTTTTGGGAATGTTTCACCTTATTGCATTTTCTTTTCCTTTTTAAAATTTTTGGACTTTTTTCCCTTTTCAATTTTGTTTTCTTTTGGATGGGATTGTAACTGAATGGCATTTTTTCATTATTTGACAGTCTTTGGATGCTTTTTTGGGTATCTTGGGATGCTTTTTGGCATTTTTAGTGTTTTATGGCTTTTTTTGTGTTTCTTGGTTTTGTCATTTGGGGACATTTTTGCCACATTTGCCTGTGAGTTTTGGACTTTTTTTGGACTGTTTTGGCATTTTTTGGTGGGTTTTCATTTTTGTTTGTTTGTTTTTGTTGTTGTTGTTGTTTTGTTGTTTGTGTTTTGGTTTTTGGGTTTTTTTAAATTTTGTTTTGCATTTTTTGTGTGTTTCTTCAGCATTTTGAGGTGTATTTCATAATTTCGGTGTATTTTTGAGGGGCATTTTTTGACAGTTTGTTGTTTGGGTTTTTTTTTCCTGCAATGTTTTAACATCCTAACGGTGCAGATGACATTATTCTTTGACAGAGCGCCGAAGGCCTTAGTGTGACAACACCCCGGTGACACTGCTGCATGTCCCATGTGTTATGGGGCCGGCCCCCATGTCTTTTACAATCCAGCCTTTTGGAGACAGAACTAAGACGCTTGTCACAAGAGCAAGGGGTGCGGGAATCTTTGCTTATGAGACAAAATAAAGTGACTTGATCCTGGACAAACTATATGCGGCTTTGGGTTGAACCTGCAAGAAGGGTGCCTAGAAACCTGAGAGCATCCTCTGCTCCATTAAGTGCATTTGAAGGCGTCTGGCACACGCGTGGTCTGTGGGAAGCAAAGTGCTCTCTGCTGGACTCAAAGAAACCTCATCTCTCATGTGGCTCTCAGAAGAGCTCTTTCCCCTCTCCCCTCTACCACTCACAGTGTCATGTCTGACAGGATGCCTGAAGTGCTTGGAAAAACGCTGCGGAGTCTCTGAGACGGTCGCACTCTGGGTACTAAGTTTCTGGCTGTTTCTCGAGCCACACGAAGAGTTTTGTCCTTGTAAATGCGTCCACTTTAAATCTGTTCCTCTCATTCCACTGCTAGCAGAGGAGATGCACTGCTATGCTCTCATAAACGGGATCTATTTGGCTGGGGGCTCCCTGGGATTGTGTGCAATTTCTGTGGCAATCAGTGGTTTTTACTGAAAAGCTTGGTCTGTCATACTGATAATAGCTTTTATGCCCAGAGGTTCGTAATGTGACTGGGGACTCTTTATGCCAGACTGCTTAGACATCGTGTAGTTACATTTACAATTAAATTAAGCCAGCTAAAAATGGGAACCTCTCTTGCATGCACAGGAGGAGAGAAGGGAACTCCGAAGCCAGCTGGGATTGCCCATCTTACCCATCAACCCAATTTTCAGTCTCATTGCTATATTGTGGAGGGACTGAGACTGGTGTTAATTTTGACGGACTAAAGGGACAGTTAGTGCAATATAAATCCAAGCAGCATTTCCACTGAAACTACTGGGACTACAGAACGCAGCCTGGGTTTCCAAATCTTAATTAAATGCCCAATGAACTAGAACAACAAAATAGCAGCTAAAGATGATGCAGATTTATTTCGTTCTTTGTTTTTAATCAGTATCTATCTCCATGACAGACAGGAACTGTAATTCTATAAATGCATGTGGTAACTGAATGACAACGTGAGGCTTCTTTCTGCTGCAGAACAGTTGTCTACAAAAATTCACCCACATTTTCTACGCTTGTTTTGGAGAGATAGATGAACACATTAATAATGTTGAAATCATAGTTAGAATCATTTATGTCCCACTGAGCTTAACCACCGGGTGTTGTATTCATGCCCTGGCAGTTTATTTAATAATGTTTTCCCACCTTGAAACATACTGTATCATCCCAAATCATCTGTTTGAAATGGTTGTTTCTATTGCTCGGTTGGCTCTTGCTAGTGTAATTTAACATTTCCATTAGCTCAGAAAAAGAAAGAATTTAAGGTCTTTTATGTTTCAAAGGCATAATGTGTCATAGTGCGAATCAGGTAGGAATTACTATTGTGTAATTAATACTTTACAGGTCCTGTAAAGTAATTATATGGTGTAATTAAATTATTTGAAATTCAGTTTCTAACTTTGTCTCCTGAATAGACTTAATTTGATCTTTGGGTAGGGAATAACTTTCTTTCAGTTAAGTGCTCTGTAGGCAGAATGGAGAATAAGCCGTTTGAACATAGGTGGCTTGGGACTTCATGGGTAAGAAAAACAAAGAGCTTCCTTGTTTTGATCTGTTCTCTTTTTGATGGCTTGTGTTCAGCATGGGGAAATCACATAATTGCTATCAACTACTCACTGAATATTTTTCAATAAATGTATTACACAGCTTGTAACAATAGACTTGTAGGTGAAATAATATTTGTGCTCGGTTTCTCAATGGGAGTTTCCATTTACCACAGTAATGCGTGCAAAACCTCCTACAGAAAATACAGCGCATATAAAAATTCACATATAAACCAAATATTTGCAGGGCCCGACCAATAACCTCTTACTGAGACAAAATGGTACAGAACTCAGTGAATGCATTATTAACATAGCAGGTGTGCTTTGGACATTTCTGGCCCATTTTTCACCTTCTTTTTGGAAGAATCCAAGCTAAGACTTCACGAATTCAAAAATTTCCAGTCCTTTTGCTCAGCCACCTGGGAAAATAAGTAAATTATTTCTGTCTTGGATTAATTCCTTTTTATTGGATCAGGGTTTTTTTCTGTTGGCTAGCAGGCCTTCCCAAGGACAGCAGGTTTCTCTTGCAGTAACTTCATTGCGGTTCCTCAGAGGAGCCCAGTCTGCCACAGAGCACAGCCCAAACCCAGCAGATCTCCGGTACCGCTGGGCCTCTGCACTGGTTCTGTGACTGTCGTAAGTGGCTAGAAAAATTAAGCAGCTCTATATTTCTCATCTTTTCGAGCAAAAGAGAATTCTATTCAGGAAACCCAGAACAAAAGCTTAGAAAATTACATACTTGAAACTCTCTGGCCACTGAATTATCACTGAATTAGAGCGCAGTCACAGTGCTGGAGACGGACGTAAAAATGTGTTCCAATGTTTAAAAATTTCTTTTTTTTTTTTCCTGCATGGGAGCAAGATTCAGTTCTGAGTCTTCCGTGTGAAAAGCTTCTGAACCTGAAGTCTTGGTTCAGGTCCATTGCTCACTGTGCTTAACAGTAAATAAAAAGGTTTTCATGGCTGATTTAAACAGTTAGGAGGGCTGAGCCAGTAGCTAAACAGTCAAGGTCTGAGTATATCACTAAATGTCAGTGAATAAACTGTAATTCTGAAGGAGGGAACCAGCAGCAGAATGTGTGCATTCTGTGAGGCATTAACCAGCTATTTACTGCAAAGTCTGCACCTTCACTTCCAGAAAAATGGGTGTTTTCAAGACACACTTCAGGTTAAACAACCCTACTTTGTCATGGAAAATTAAATAATAATGTTTCAAGATAAGTTCTTTTTTCCCTTGTATTTTTTTTCTCCTTTTTTTTTTTTTTTTTAAGAGTTTTAAGTTGGCAGACCAAATGAATTTCTTCTCTAATTCAAGTTTTTAAAATGTGACTCGGTTCGAGATGGACCATAAGAGAATGCAACCTGCCAGCTTAATTAAGTTTCTGGAATGCTTCTGGGCAAAATTAATATATGTGGATGAAAGCCAAAATCAGCCTGACGGAACAGATTTTAGCTAGCACACAACAACTCTGAGAAACACAGGGACCTTAAAGTACCCAGGCTAGCAATATTAATTACAGTGGTTAGAGAACTGTCTATCCTTTTTGTGGATGCCAATCTGCATTTATTGTTTATTTCCAAGCCAATATGGTTATCAGAACAATCTTAGAGTTAAATTAAAAATTAGAAAATGATTTGCCATCATTTTCTGCTTCAAACTCTTAATAAACAGCAGCTGATGAAAACAGAAAGCTAGACTCACTCGAATAGCCTGAGTGTGAAACTGGATTAGTTCATAATGCAATAAAGGCCTCTGTTATTAACGTCGTTTACGAATGTGGTCCCCTAACTTGGCCTTTATCTCTTCATAGAAAAGGGTCTCTGAATTAAATGCTTTCTTAGTCTTGTCACCAGACACTCGCCCAGATCATTTGAAGTCTTTAGTAGTGCTAGAGAGGAGAAAACTTCACACGAAGTGTCCTGCTATTTGGTTTCCTCGTTGTTCATATCCATGTCTTACCATGGTGATAGCTCTGCTGCAGTCCTGTCTACTCCAGTGCTTTATTTTGCGACATTGAAATGGAGGTAAGGTGGCAAAGACAGATTTTTTTAGCTCAGCAAAATCAGAGAACTCCTCCTGACATCTTTACTGAAACACAGCTCCTGTTGCCTGCAGAGGAACGTTTACCCAAGAAAGAAGGCCAGGGTCAGACCATTAAGGAAAAATTCTCGCTTATATCTATGTTACATATTTCCATTGCCTGCTGTCGATCACCTCTGGCACAGAAAATACAGGATTGGACCTCATTATATGCACATGGTGGTAATTGCAGGGAAACTGATTAACTGACGGCAATGCAGAACAGAGACATTCTGGTCTTCTAATTACCTCCTTGGAGGAAGGTAACCATTGCCCATCTCTCTCCTGTTGTGTGAAATCTCTCCTCTTCTGTGGAAAGGGCTTTCACAGGTGCTCTGCTCCTCAGTACAAAGTGGCCCAGGGATGCTCTGAATTAGCCGCTGCGGGGATGGCTTTCACCAAGTCTCTCCTGGAAAGGTGAAGAGGTGTTTGTGAGTGACAGCCCACTGGCAATTTCTCTGGAGTATTTTTGTTGATTAAGGTCCTTATCAGAGAAAATTACACTTAGAAAACATCCTGGAACCAGAAATTCTCTCTTCTCCTTTTTTTCTTTGCATTGTGGTTATCAGTTAAAACGTGGTATTATCAAGTTGAAAACAGGAACTGATTCACCCAATTTTCATCGGTCATTGGTAACTTTTGAGCTTTAAAAGGTAACCACTGGCTAATGGCCTGTTCCTGACAACTCTGTCCTGTCACCCAGCAGTGACAAAGGCTCGTCCAACTCAACCAGGTAATTTTAAAAGCAGGAGAAGTACTGGAGCCTGTTTTTCTACGTGTTATAGTGCTGCTTTGGATTTTCTAACATCTAAGTAATGGGCTCTTAAGCACTCACCTTCTGACAAATGCACTATAATCACAAACATTTCCTTTCCTTGCAACGTTGTGCTGAATGTATGGGTCCAGTTGACCACCATGACAGTTCAACAGATTTAGTGATGCCAATTTGGTGTGCAACTGGCATAGTGAAATTCTGGTCAGATTTGTAGCTGAACACTAAAAAACCTCCAAATAGATTTTGAAGCAACAATGATATATATTTTCCTTTCAAAGCCTTCAAGTCTTCTGCAGTACAAAAATAATACTTGCACATCATGTCAGATCTCTCTCACTTTTTCTGGGCTCTAGTGTGTCAATTGTTATGAATAATATAGGAAGGATATCTGTTTCCCAAAGAAGTCTATAACAAAACTCTTACTGATTTCAAAAGAAAAGTTCTTTCCCTAGGCTCAGATTAAACAAGCTATGGCAGAATTTACAGATACATATACAAATAGAAAAACCATGACATTATATAATAATGCTAAAAATGAGAGTCTGATATTTTTATCTCATAATTTCTAATCACATTTCATTAAGATTAATGGCACGTTATTTCCCTTGTGTTCGTGTCACAGTTGATTTTAAATCATGTCTGTTATGCAGCCTGACAATTTTTCATGCAATTACTTTTCAGGAATTAGTATAACCGAGCAATAAACTATTAGCAAAATAGGCATAGGTCCATCTAGAATTAAACACAAAAATGTAGTCTAAATCTTGTTTGTTAGATGCTTTAATTATGGCTTGAGATTATTTTAAAACTAGAGAGAATTTTGGACTTGGACTTCCCTCAGTATAATATAGTTTTGAGGTTCTTTTTGGTTAGTCAATGTTATATGTGGAGTTTCATAAAAGCATGCATAAAAATATGTCACCTCGAGACATATGAACAAGTTAATTAGACAAAATGGGACAATTTATCCCTGGGGTAACTGCATGGAAGTTGGTGGCAGTAAGGCAGACACTGATTTGGACCATCAAATTTTGTATCATTTACTTAGAAGTTATTTCCAGTTGGAGCTGGTTTAGTCCCGGTTGGCTGTGCGGAAGCTCATTTGGGAGAACCACTGTCTGCAGATTTTGAGGGTCATGGTCTGCAATTCAACTCCAGTAATGTTGAGGATTACAGGCTTTGCATGGGGGATTTTACTAACCAGTTGAGACAGCTCCACTGTTGTTAATCCTTGTGAATATAAATGGATATAAATATTGGGGAATACATTCCACAGAGAGAAATAAGCTTCAGGCACAACAGACACAGTTATAAAATATTAGCAGTCTTCATAGGCAAAATGTTCCTCATTTTTTACATACACTATTTGTGGCTGCTCCAGCTTCCTTTGAAGTCAGTTTTGCCTTTGATTTAAATGAGAACTCTATGGGGCACAGACAATTTTAGTCATCACTTTTTCACATTTCCACTGCTTCATTCTAACAATTCAGAGCTTCCAATGCTGATATCAGTGGCTTTGAGTGAGCCATGTAACTTTTCTGCATCTATCCATCTTTTAGTGATGACAGCTGCTTGGAAACTATGTCCAGGCTCAGAAACTTATATTTAGTTTAGTTCATCTCCTTAATGGTCCATGTCTGAAAGTTCTGAATTTTGGACAAACTTTCGATTCACTTGTCATATTTTCAGCCTCGGTAGACGGGAATGATGAAATTCAGAAAAGCCAGACATGATTCTAAATGCGGTTCTGAGGTGATGATAAGAGCTGGTCTCTGGAAAGCACTGGTGTTGCTACCGTATCAGAAAAGATTAAATATCACTTAATGTTTGTAAAGTGCTTTGAAGGTGAAATGTGCTATATAAATGATGCATTGTCATTATTTATAATAATACTACAATATGCCTCAAGAAATAATCATGGAACTTAATAAGAAATTAATTTTCCCTATTTTTTTTTTTTAACATCTCATAAAACTTAATAGAAAATTACAGTCCCGCTCTCTGAGTCTAACATAATGGTTCAAAAGTCCTCTAGGAAGGACACATTTCTCCCTTTGGAGAATCTTATATGAAACCTTCCTAGAGAATCTCACAAGTTCCATTTGTGTTAAATTCTGCAGGATTTTCTTTTTAATTGTTTTTTCAATACATAGAATGAGAGGTTATGAATCCAAGAGTCAGTTTTTCACATGCTTTGTGAAGCTGTCAAGACAAAAATTAAAGGCTTCTTATGTTCTCTAGAAGAAAGAGCTGCATTTACAATCAGATTTCTAAAGAGAAAAATGAAATTTCATTTTACCTGTGTGTTCTAGCACATCAAGATGTGTTTAAAATGCATTTACGTGGGGTTAGCTAATGTAACTTCAGTGTGGAACCTTTGATACCAATGGAGCTAAATGGAATTTTTGTAGTCAGCATTAGTCTCACCCATTTCCACAAAGCATAAAAGCAAATATATCAATTTTATTTGTATGCTGTGGTCTCCATTTTCCTCTATCTTTCTGCATCTCTATTTTTCAACTCCTTGCCTGTACTTTTCCACTTCTCCTACTCATTAATAGGAAAATATTTCCTGACAAACTGTAATATTACAGCAATATTTTATTACTTCTGGAAGAAATATTCGGGGAAATAAAATAACATGGAATTTACTGAAATGAGAAAAGTGAGAACATCATCTGTTTTAGCAAAGTTCCATCTTCAGAACTGACTTACTGTTGATTTTCTCTGACAGCTCTGGCTTCTTTAGCTGAAACAATCCCAAACTACATTTGAAATTCAAGGAGCTGTCTGAGAAGAATTAGGAGGAGCTACTTTACATTTCTTATGAAGTTAAGAGGCAGTGGTAAAGAGAACTTCATTAATTTCGGTCCTTTATGAAAAGTCATCAGCCTTGAGACTGTTGATGCAGCAAAGAATTTGAGAAGTACAAATACTCAGAATACTCTGTGGAGAGTTTATCTGCATATTTCTCTGTCTGGTTTGATGGATGCGTGGAGGTCTATTGATACTTTTTTAATTGAACTTTACCCCCACTGACTACCTCCCCAGAGCCGTGGTGCCAGCAATCAGCTCCCAAAGGCCTGAGATACAAGAAAAGAGAAAACAAAAATAGTCAAAGAAGCTTTCCCTTAGATAAGAACGAGCTTTTAGAAATAAGGAATGTATTGTGGAATTTGCAGATTAACTAATCCCAGGATTTGCCAGTCAATACAAAGAACTCAGTCTCAAAAAGAGAAGAATGAGACTGTCGTGCTGCATTTCAAAAGGCAGCTTAGCAGTAGTGGAGTCTGAAAACGAAGGGATGTGGTAGAAGCAGAGATCTGACTGGATTGGGGAAAAGTGTGGGTTGTGCTCAGTTTTTCATAAAAGACAAGCTCTAATTGTGATAGAATGAGACACTATGAGCACACCTTCTGACACCCTTAGGCAAAAAGGATGTCCACATCCCCCTTTGGGCCTTGAATGGTGCTGGGGACATGAAGGTCAAGAGCAGTGATGGGGTTGGGCTGGTGACTGGGTGGGCGGTTGGCTGTTCTGCCCACGTGTCAGCTGAAGCGGAGAAGCACTGGATGTGGAGATCAGAAAGGGACCAGAAGTTGTGCCTCGAGGATTTGGAGGGAGCCTCGTACCACCGAGCTCTGCATTGCAGGAGCAGCGGGTGCGAAGCCCCTCGCACGGGCCGTACCCTCCTCTGCCCCCCCGTGTGCGGAGCAGGACGGAGGAACCAGCCAGCTGGCCTCCAACTGCCAAGTAAAGCCAGAATATCAATTACCTTTATGAAGAAAACCAGTAATGCTAAGCCTAAACGCAACACTTCTGAGAGAGGTTTGGGATTCTTTATAGCCCCGTTCTCCAACATGGGGTCAATTTTCCAGCTGGGACATGCTGAGCAAAGAGCTTGGGCTGCAAAGGGAAAGGTGCGCCTGTCATTTCATAGTCAAGGGACCTGCAATGGCATGTGCAGAGTGGAAGTGTTTGGCTTTCAGCAAGAATAATTCCTTTTCTTATGCATGTCCATGTCATTTTTATTTACTTTGCCAAATAATCCAATTGCTGTGGGGTGTTCCAACAAAAAATGTTTTCCTAATTTTTGTCAAAAAATTCTCCTCAAAAATATCCATATTTGTCTAGTCAAAACTATTACATTCTCTCATCTTCCCGTACTTCAGCCCAGCAGGCAGCTAAAATTGCTTCATAGAATTTAAATTCAAGGAAATAAAAACATTTTTTTAGAGAAACAGCTCTTTGGCCTGTGCTTCTTTTATTCTTTCGCTTCAAGTTAAAGTTATCATTTTGTTTATAGCCTACTCCCACAATTCCTTCAGTCTTATTTCATCTCTCATCTGTGTAATTTCTGAAAGTCTCTCACATGCAAATAATGTAACGAGTGCAAGACAAAACTTGACTCGTGCCATTGTTGAAAGGGCTTGTCAGTCAAGAATTCTTGTGCCTTTTTCTGAAAAAGCTGCACTACAACAGCAATTTTGCAATTTTCAGCAGGGAGAGATTTGTCTTTAGAGAAGCAGCTGGGAAACCAGATGGAAAGTCTGCGTTTCTTCCTTTTTTTTTTTTTTTTTTTTTCTTCTTGCTTTAACTAAGTTCTCTGCCATCAGAGTTGATTCCTTTTCTCAGGAAATAGATGTGGCTGAAGTTTGAATATTTCCTCCTCTTTAAGAAATTCCTGTTCTGTTGCAGAGTTGCCAGGTCGTTGCTGAGTTTGTTCACCTTTCGGAACAAGCACATACAGGGTTCCCTGCGATAGCTGGGTGGTCACAAAGGATGCATGTAGAAAACAAACTGAGTCAAATTCTGGCTCCCAGACTACTGTCTCTGAATTGAACTTGAATCATTTTTTTTTCAGAGTGGGCTCCCAGTAAAAGCAGCATGCCCCAGACATTTACCTGAAATAAACTGTTTTCTCTCTTCTTACCATTTTGTAGCTTAGAAGATGTAATCAGCCTAGCTCCATTTGGTTCCTTAAGCTCCCTGAGAAAACAGAGAAAATTTCAATGCAAGTGTGTGTCTCTTTCAAATAGTTTCCGGGGGCATTTTCCAGCTTCAGAACTAGCACACCATTCTGGATCCGAGCCGCGATTTGAAGTTTCTTTTTCTTTTTGATGGGACCAGTTAAGTCCTAAGCCTTTCATCTTCTGCCCTTTGATATGTCAGTGACAATTTGGAAAAGAAAAGTGTGTGTATACTTACCTTCACTGACAAAGCTAAATAGTACCAAAGTGTGCAATATCAAATATTTTGTGTCTTATTTGGAGCTTTTGGTATTTCTGGCTCTGATATTTCTGACTTGGATTTGCTGAACCATCGTCTTTACTTTTTAACAGGTTACACATGTAAACGTGCTGTTTCCTGATATGTCTAAGTACCTCTACTGTCCTCTAGCCGAGAGTATAGTCGAAACACAACAAATCTTGCTTCAGGATTTTAAAATTTGATAGAAGTGTAGAAAATTAAATAAGTTACTGCTTAAATAATTTTAACTCTATTGTTCCATACGTACAACTCCGCAAGACACTGTTGTGTGTTTTGTCTTAGTAGGCAAGTTACATTTCTGGTATTTTTTTTAATATGTTTTCCCTATGGAACTCCTTATCATATGACGTGTTGTGTGTGAATACACGATTTTGCTGATTTTAGTTCAGCATATGGTTGATTTTTTTGAGAGAAAGGTATCATGTCCTTTGTTCTTCATAGCCGGGAGATAGCTGCTGTAGTTTTGAAGAAATAATATTAAAGAGTATCCTCATTTCACATGTTGCAGTGCTATTAGGCAGAGATTGTCTTTCAGAAGATATTCACTCTTCTTTGCCTGAGGTATCAATCTTAGAAGTAAATTAATAATCTCTAATATTTATTGTATGTCACTAATTGATTATCCTAATTTTACTTATCATAACGGTACAAATTCACATGTACCTATGCAAGCAATACTATCACCTCCTCTGGCCTTTCAGTTGCTACCATGTTAAACTGTATCTCTACCCTTATAAATTATTCCAAGACCGTCTGTTCTTTATTATTCCAAGTCTGTTCTTTTCTGACATCATCATGACACTGACACAAAATAGCTGCCTGTGCAGATGTGAATTCAACTGTGATCATCAGCAGATGGAGCAGATGTGGTCAGATTGTTGGCTGATTTTTGTCTCCGTGAAAGAGGGTCTTGGAAAATCAATCCCTCCATTTTGTTGAACAGTTTCTCATTCCATCAAAAATATGCCATTTCTGAGTGATTAACACAGCGTGCAGACACGTACCAGCACGGCTGCGCCAGGTACTTTGTAAAACGGGTGAGCACTTGTGATAAGAGCCACTCGCTGCTTGTGAAGCTCTTTCGTCTCTGTAGGATAATGTCAGAGGTGAGACAACACCAGAACGTTTGGCAAGTCCCCAATGTGCTGTATTTCCACACAGAAATTGATGTGACTGGTGGAAGGTGCAGATGGCAGGATATTTATTTACCTTGACAGATTTAAGAGGGTGCAGGGTGCAATATAGGACTTAGGGCTTTCAGTTTCTCTGTTTCGAAGGCAAAGAGTGAAACAGCAGAGATGCTGTTGTACTAGTCAAGGCAACTTACCAAATCCCACCTGAAGATAAAGGGATCGCTGACATGTTTGAGCAGAACAATATGTCTTGGCATTGCTCCTTGACCCCTTGTTTAAGGACCAGATGGTAAATGTTCCCTTGCCAGGGTTCTGTGTAGAAAACAGGCAAGTGATTCTGCTCAGGAAATGGCAGGCATGTCAAAATCAATAGGCTTGGAAAGCTCACAGTGTGTGCCTCCTCCTGACAGATCGAGGGAAGCCGAGGGTCGCGGTAGCTGTAACCAGGCAGGCGCAGCGAGAGGTGGTTCTGTTCCGCAAGCAGGGCAATTTCTGAACGACATATTACATGCTTCTGCCTTCCGTTTAACGCTTACAGCTAACTGCTAAAAAGTGGATTACAGTACTGTGGATTGAGCACCTTCCAATGTCCACAGGTAGTCTATAGGCTCACATGGCAAAGACTGACGTTGCTTGGATCTGGCCATGGAGGTGCATTATAGCCTGTCATACACTGCTGCGGTTCCCTACAGAACGGATTGTTTCTATTATTTATGGTTAGAGATATGGAGAGAGATTCAGCCATACCTGTCTGAACTCGATGGTTTTCACACGCGGGCGGTGGCCTTACTGTGTGGCAGGAAGAAAATGCCACGGGCAGCCCAGGATACAAGAACTTCCCTCTTGTGCTGTGCAAAAGGAGATGCAGGAGAGGAGGAATAAAGCAAAATGTAGAGGCAGACTTGACATTTAATATGGTCAGAGGATGCCAGTGCATTGGGAGTTTTCTATGCTTTCCCAACTAGTGTAAAGACAGGATAGATTTATGTTGGCTCCAATTTGAAATTCAACCTGTTTCTTTGAAAGAAATTGCAGAGGCCCATAAAGCAGAAGAGAAATGGATGGAAATGGTTTACATGCTTTAAAGGAAACGGGAGAGTACTTAAATGTGATAAAGCATCGTGGAATGATTTACAGGATTGTTTTGGGATGGGAACATTTTAAATTGAATCCTTGTAGGATAATTAAACAGCTTACAGGACATGCTCTTTTCAAAGTAACTAGTGTGACTGCAAATTTCTATTATTGGATTTGGAAATATATTTAAACTCAATTCTTAGCCATGAAGAGAATTTTTAACAGCCTATTTAAATATAGGAGCAAATGAGGAAATATACTATGTACCAGGCTCTCAGCCACGCTAGCCAGGTATAGAAGTAAAACACAGCCTTGCATACAGGAGGGTGCAATTCATTTTAAGAGATTTACCGACTCATGAAACTAGGCAGAGAGATTTAATTAAAGTCAGAAGAGATGAGAGGTAGCTAGATTAATCTTGGGGGGTGGATTAGTTGATGAATGTAGCCCTTTTGTCTATTCTTAGTAGATATTAATTTCTGTATTCATTTTCTATAGGGATACACCATGTATTTTAAAGAATCCCCACTGCTTGGGATAAACAGGTTTTCATTTCAGCTACTTTGTTTTATGATGTATTCTCTTAATGGTTTACAGTCAACATCTAAGTCACAAGATAACCTTAGCAATCCCACAAGACAGTTTTACCAATCCTTAACCTTAGATGACTCTGTTTTCTAAACAAACCATTTTTAAAAGCATCCACCACATGGAGAATACTAAACATCCAGTATTATAAAAAAAAAAAAAAAAAAGGTCATCCCCAAAAAGAGAAAAGCAACCATTTGAAGGGAAAAAATCAAATAACAAACCACTCAGTCACAAAAATACATAAAAGAAAATTCATTCACCTCAATGTTAAGAGGGCAATAGATATAAAGACTGAAAACATGTCTAGATTTAACAGTTGTTTGGAATCTAACCAAATCCTCAGGAATCTAGAAACAAGTTTTCTTGAAACAAGCCCTGGATATATCAAATGTTTTTAATACTTTTCATGGGTCAAATGTCATTGTATGCCCTTGACAATGCAATTCCATTTTCAGAGTAAGGTCAAATTCTGTCCTTATGTGTTTCAGAAATGGTTATATCTATCCTTTATTGTACTCATTATTGTTATGATGAAAAAATACTTCAATGCGTGGCCAGCAATAGAAGCGCTATCTGGATGAAAGTTCTTTTACAGCGGCATGAGTGTTGATTGTTTTAGGACTCAGACTTGTTTGTAGGTTAGGAAGCACACTTATTCTAAAGATGGCTAATGAATGTATTTTATTTTAAAATAACTTTTTAATAAACCCAAAGAGTTTTTCATTGACAACTCATAACCTTCATTTAAAACCAACCCTCACACACACACACATTAGTGTTTGCCCCTCTAAATCTTTTGTTCTCCTTGGAAAAGAAGCCTTTTGTTCATGTTTTTAAGTTAAAGAATAGTGGGTTTCTTACATTTTTTTAAACAGCATTTTGTAAACCATATAGTAGCTTTCAGCTACTGTAAAACGTTTTCAAAGTAAACACGTAAAACAATTATTTTAATATTAACATCCATAAATACCCTAATTCTTAAATTTTTGGGGAGATTATCAGAGAAGATTAGTGTTTCTAGCTTACTGGGGCTTTGGAAGGCTATGTTGTTTGAGAGTGCCTTTTCAATTGGTCCCTATTTGGCATCCTGAATGATGAGATGTGCTCTCACCAATAGGGATCTTTGTCATTTGTATAACAGCCAGTCTGACCCACCTTGTCGATTTTAGCAACGATTTTCATGAAGGAAGGCTACCTTTTGCATGTTTATGTAAATGGTAAACATAAAGGCATTATTCTATGGCGTATTGCAGGAAAATGTGTAGGCACAAAACTCCTACCTCTTTATTTTATCTTGTTTTGTATAGTAGTGTGTCTACAGAGGACAGCATGTAACAGATGTGCTGGTGGTGGTGAGAATTAAAAATACCTTAAGCCCAAAAGTTGTCACAAAACCAGCAAGAGACAAAGAGCTGGGGATAATTCCAGTAGTAAGTTATTCACTGCCTAAAGAGCCAGAAATGTTGTTTATTAAAAAACCATGTTTTTACCACAAACAGAACTTCTAGACCAACTAGCAATTTATATTAATTATTCTGTCCTTGTCAGAGTAGATGTATTGTCGTTCAACATTTTTTCTGAATATGCTGTTTGCTTATGTACAATATTCCTTTTGTACTTTTTTATCAATACTTTCATTGCTTGCTAAGAACTTAAGATCCAAGAAAGGTTTTTTTGTTTGTTTGTGTGGGTTTACTTTTATTTGTTTGGTTGGTTTTTTTTGTTGTTGTTTTGGGTTTTTTGTTTGGTTGTTTTTTTAAATGGGGTATTTCCAAATGGTGCTCTAAATTTGTTCATTTTTATGTTAATGTTGTCACAGTTAAGCAGGAGGCAAATACAGGATTCTGAGACCGGTATGTTAATTTTTCAGTATTGCTACTTATATTTCATGCATAGACATACCTAAGTTTATGCTAATATTTGTGTTTGTATATGCACACTAATTATAGCAATTTCTTGAAGTCAGAAAGAGCTCATGTCCTTTCGGGGTGATGTTTCCCGTTCTTCTACCATCTCTGGCTTTTCCAAATGGAATCAGCAAAAAGTAAGACGAAGGTCAGGCTTTTGTTAAAACTTACTAGTCCTGTTAGCATATAATTACATACATTGGAATATATTAGTTATTGACCTTCCCTAATATTTCTAAATCTGTTGTTAGTGGCACAGCATTTGTGAGACTCCATTATCGAACTTCTCTGTGACTGCTAACACTGAAATATAATAAAAAGGAATAGGAATATTCTTCTCTTCCTGCCATCTATTCCTTTCTATTTTCTGCCTTTACTTCATTGGCCGTAGCTTTAGCAATGCCCGACAAAGGTTTTAAAGCACAAACACATTGATTTTAGTGGAATATTAATAAAGCATTAGGATAAGTAATGAATTTTATATTATAACCTCCACTCTGGCATTACAGTGTAGTTGGAGTAAACAAATTTTTCAGCTGGGACATAGTTCGTAGCCTTAAAGCTTCTCTGCTTCAATAGGTACTAAAACTCCTGCTATTTTTTTGCAAGATCTCTTTCCAGTGGGCATGTGAAGCATCCTTAGCAGATAGCCCACAGTCTGTGACTTCCATTTCATGCTTCAGTGTTCTACTGCTATGTGCACACTTAAAGTGCAACAAATGCTGCTTTTTACCACTCAGATGATGATATAGTATAAGAGCATCTGTTAAAGAAATTTTCATTTAATCTCTGTGTGCTCTTCACTTGGAACATTACACATGCCATTTGATTGCAGGTGATGAGATGTGCTATTTCTGATTATTGTATTGTATTATTTTTGCTGGTGCTAAAAGGAGGTTAGACAACAGTTCTATGGTACTTGGATTCAGATTCTCTCAGCAACTGGACGTTTGTCATACATGTGACTCTTTGTTGCTTCTTTGGCTACCAGGCCCTCAAATTTCAGACCAGTCAGACCTACTGCTCTTGGGCAGCTCCACAGGGAGACTAAAGTCTCTGCCTTTCTATAGTAGTGCTGTGCATTTAATGCACAAGGATATACGACACGCAAGACTGATAGGTAACAGAAAAAGGATTTTGCTAGAGTAAATTATGTGACCGGGAAAAATTAACTTCTTTTATTTCCCCTAGCCACCCACTCTTTATTTTGTGTGTTAGATAGCAGCAGCAACCTTCAAAGCAAAGGACATGTTAAGGACAGTTCTTTGAAGCTTGATTGGATTTGTGTTTCTGGACTCAGGTAACTACCCAAGCAAACACTCTGAAATTTTATACTTGTAAATCTTGCAAATTCTATTATATCTGTCTAGGACACGAAGCCAGTTCTCTTGTCTGCCTTTAAATCTTTTTGTTCCTATTGCTGTGGCACCAGAAATTATGCTTAATTGCCAGTCATGACGTATGACTAGCATGATTTTACTTTTCAAGAAGTGGATACTTCTGCTTCATTTTATTCTGAGAATTGCCCTTCTTTAGCCATTTTCATTACAACTAGAGAATAAAAAGTGATATTAAACAGATTTTAAAATCTTAAGACTGGAGGTATGAGAGACTGTGGTATAAATGAATATAATTGTAGTCACTTCACCACAGCCTTGTCTATCTGTACTTGAAGAAAGTTTACTGCTTTACTGTAAGGAACTACACTAGCAAAATCTATAATCCAAGGAGGAAGTAGCAATTTTGCTAGTAAAATTACTCAAAAATCCTAAGTTTAGTTCTCAAGAGCTGCTGTGACTACTATATTAAATTTGAATGTAAGACATAGAAAGAAAAAAAAAATCTTTTACCTCTGCTAAAGAGCAGAAAGAAAAAGAAAGCAGTATTCCTTGAGAATGCAGGAAATACAAATCATACTGTTTTAACTGATGTATTTAGCAGCAAGAACATTTTATTTCTTCCATGTTGCAAAACTATGTTGCAACTACTGTGTCTTGTCTGGGCACCTGTTTTGAATTCCATGTTTTTGGTGGATTATAGAGGCTGTGACCTAAAAGACCAACTTTTCTGTGAATTTGAGCCTCTTCACCCAGCAGGAACACAAGAAATAATTAAAGATGGGCATCACACAAATAAGGAATGTTACAATTAACACTAGAAAGCATTTCGCAGTATATTAATCCAGCCCTATGGTCCGGGAAGTCTTGGGAAATAAGGCCAGGATCTTTCCAGCGTGCAAGATACAAAGCAGAATATTTTCAAATTATACCTTAGTAAATACTAATTAGTATAGTAATAGTTCATTATTCACTTTCCTACTTCAGCATCTTATCTGCTCTTGCCTTACACAAAAAGAGGGATCTTACATGATACGATAACTGTAATGACATCATTTCTCAGATATCATTCTACACCCATAAATTGAGACTCGCACCTAAGGCATCAACTATTTATTGAATAAAAGTGTTAAACATTGCACTGTCTAAACCCATGCTAGTAAGAATATGGTCACAATAAAGGCAGTAGTTCTAATTCCAGGCAGATATTCCACAGGATTGTTTAAATATTCATTATGTGTATGCCTAAAATGTCAGTACATACACTCAAAATTTCACTGCTTGAGTTTTCAAGGTCCTAATCAAAGTGAACATATGCAGCAGCCGATATCCTCTTTCTATACTTAGGCATTCCTACATTATAGCAGCAGTAATCTGGAGCAGGCTGTAAGAAAGGTAAATGAGTTTCATTGCATTTAGTAAAACCTGCATTATTGCTGGAGCAGGAGTGTGTAGCAGCGCCAGATTTATTTTGTTCCTTGAAGAAAAAGGCATTACATGTAACCTTTACTTGAAAAAAATGCAAAAGAAAGAAAGGAAATAAAAATTTTGTTACTGTTAACTGAGCATTCTCTCTATATTGACACAGTAGGAGGTAGAGATGGTAGAACTGGAACATACACCTGTGAAGCATCTCATCCCTGCTAGGCAAAGTACAGGGCTTTGTAACACCACAAAAGACTGTCACTGTCCTGCCTGCAATTTGAAGATATTCCTCTGGGATGACTACATTTCAAAATAAACTCAAAGCATTGTAAACTTCAAAAAGAGCCTCGGAGACTTGGTCCATGACAGACCCTGTTGTTTTCGCCAATTATGAATCTTTATACTGCTCAAATAAATTGTCAGATTACAGCAAGGGAGAGTTAGCTTTCATTAAAAAAAAGTAATCATGAAACCTGAATGAGGCACATAGCAAATGAAGGGACGTTTTGTCCAGCTGAATACTACTTGAAAAAACCCAATGGCTTGGGAGGTATGAACTACCCATTCATTTCAGTGGAGAAGCCTATTTGGGAGTCTGTAAAGCAGCACTAATTTAATGGTTTTGTGCCCTTCTTACTAACCACCTTGCTTTTATCATCCAGAGGAAGCCTTTGTTTTCTATGTTTCCTGTCCCCCCAGATCTGACCACTATAAATATTATTAGATAGTAAAATACAGATGCATGACAGAGTCATGTGCAATCAGTGGCAATACTGAAAAATAAAACTAACCTAGCTCACTGATCAATGTATGCTGTGATTTCTTGCCAGAATATGTATTCATTTTTAAGGGGAACATGCAGAATTTCCAACCCAATATTCCAGTGTGTCACAGAGTCTGGCATTTGTGTGTATGAGGCATTAAATCCTATTCTATTTATTTTTCCTTTTTGAATGTCCTCTAACCCATATCCCATATGCATTTCTCATGGGCTTTTACTGGTTGTGAGACGTTTTCCCCCTTGTTCAGCATGCCCACATACCTTTTTTCACCTTGGATGTATTTATCTACCAGATTAATCCTATTGTGAATGCAAATTCTCCAATTTGGTCACAGAGCTTGTGACCTTGTACCTTCCCCAGGTGTTCAGATAATACACTGATAGTCTGTTGTCAGATGTGATTAATATTGTATGTGATAAAAGCAGTATAAGTATGAGCCCTGCAGTGTATTTTAGTTCCAACAGATGTACGTATAGACTGCTAAATTATTTTTAGCCATTCTCCCACCAAAAGCAGCCTATGCCAAACAGCTTATGTCTGCTATAGACACAGCAGTCCACATATGCTTCCACCACACCATGACTTAGCTATTAGTGGGGTGGGGATCAGAAGTTGCCCAGTGTTTGGGTCTGGTTCCATTCTCAATAAATCAGGAAAAAAAGATTTGAATGTGAATATTACATGTGAGGTCAGGATCACAGAGTTTCCAAATTTAACTATGGAAAAATCCATTGTACCTCCTTTCAGCAGAGCAAAAACAGGCTCAAACAATGAGTAGGTATAACTGAGAAGGCAGAAAAAGTCATCATAAATTCTGCACCAATTGTTATTCGCACAAGTCAGTATAGTCACGTAGACCAATTGTGCCTTTGAAAAAGTGAATCAGCAGGTCTCCTCCATATCAGCGCTGCTACTTCTTCACTCAAGGAGATGGGTAATAGGCATCAGAGAGGTGTGTAGTACATTTATTCGTTGTCTGTTTAAATATTAGTGCAATTACATATTTTAAGAAGCCATTTCGGATATGATTGTTATTCTTTGTCAATAGTAACTTGGCTGCTGTTGGAGGCCCCCATGGAAGGGTGGGATGCCCCGTGCCACCCAAGGAGTTTGCTGCCAGCGCACTCCGTGGCCACCAGTTTTTTGAACATCCTGAGTCCCACAAAAAATAGGCTGGATCAGTCCTATTGTAACGTGAGCAACAGGGAAATGAGCTTGAGTGTCGCTTCCTGGGTAAGATCACAAGAGGACAGAAACCCTCTTTTTTTCCTGTGTTCTGAGGATGGCAGGCAGATTCGTGTGCCTGAGTGACAGAGAGGCATAAATGTGGTTCTTCACCTCTCTGCTTCTCTCTAGGCAACAGAGCTGCTTGACACATAGTGATGGCTGATTTATTAACTGGGTTTGACCTGCGTTTATTGAGTTAGCACAAGCAAAATCACATCTGCCAGCTTCTACCACTGTGGATGAAAGGTAATGTTTTAGTGTGAATACTTTAAGCACAAACATCCTGAATCTTTCAATTTCAAGAGCTACTCATTCCTGCAAATTAAAGTATTCCTTATTATACTATTATACATGGATTGGTTTTGCCTAATGTTTATTTGAATCTATTTATTCATAAATGTCGTATGTAGTTGTATATGTGGTGTCTTTTTCTTAATATAGATATGCAGCATGGTAAAGGATCATAAAGCTGTTGATACTGAGCCGTACAAATATTTACAATCCAAATGAGCAGGCAAAACATGTTGTGCTGCTATGCTAACTTACCATCAGAAGAGTGTCATGCATGACTGAACAACAGAGAATTAAAAGCTGAGAAAATGCTAAATGGTGCTGATAAACAAAAAGATCCCTAAAGGCCAAAGACTCAAACAGATTTATTCCGTGCAAAATACAATCTGTGTCCAGGCCGTTGTACAACAGCGGCTTTAATCTGTTAATCAGTAAGACTTAAATAATTATTTTTATTTGTGACAGCCCCCAAAATGTTTAGGCTGTGTTCAGCCATATGGAGGTACAGTATTATATTTAAAGACATCATTGACTTCCTAGATTCCACATGGGAGGAAGATAGTACAAAGAAAAGCAGCCAAACACAGAAACATGTGCGAAGGGGAACCTTTAGTGTGTATCACACTAAGCTAAATGCTCAGCATAAGACTCGGTTCTAGAAAACGCATTGGACTGAGAGACAACAGATCTGCATTTTCATTTCCTTCTCTCCTAGCAGTATAACTTTGCTATCCCAAAAGCAGGATTCTTGACGCGGTGTGCAATGGAGCCAAATTGTACACATGGAGATATTGTTTATTACAGAGTTGTGCAGGTCTGGATGCTGGAATAAAGCCAGAATGCCAGAAAGAAATGTGACAGCCTTACATGCAAAATCTTATCGCTACATTCACATCCTCAGGGCAGTCCTAAAGAGCCAATGGGTTACACATTTGCAGATGGGTTACAGAATCATTTTCCCACTCCTCATGCTTCCCGAGGAAGGCTCTCTGGCTGGTCCTGGGTCTTCCCTCCTGGCTGTGTGATTTTTAGTATTATAATGAGCAAAGTTTAGCTGAAGGACACTTTATGCAACAGTCTCAAGATATATGTTAAACAAGACTCAACTGATTGTGCAGGCTCCAGAAAGTCTAAGCTGCATGGACAAGGACTTCTATAAAGTCTTTTGCAAATCACTTTGTTAGAGGAGCAGACTGACCTAAAACTGACAGGATTTACGTATCTTTAGGTTAGCAGTTGCCAGCAGGATTCATTCTTTTAAGTGGTAATGACTACAACTTGAGTTCTCTGATTTTCTGCAACTTTCTTTCTTCCTAGTCCTTCTGTATTTTGTAAGCTTTCTGTAGCAAAGCCTGTATAACACCATGTGCGTGTGCTTTCCCAAGTCACACTGAAACCAGATTTCCACTGAGGCTGCTGGTGCTACTGTATTTCTAGTGGGAGAACTGACTGTGCTAACAGCGTGTCTTACAGAAATTAGCTTCTGCTGAAATACCACTGTCCTAGTGTTCCCAGTCTTAATGAAATATCTGCAAATTGGTATGTAGTGAGTACCATTTGTAATCAAAAAGAAAAATGAGCTCAGTTTGGAGTACTGCAGATAAAACTAGTTATAACAGCACTCCACAGGGAAACTGAAATGCAGAAACGTGTTGGCAAAGATTCCCAACTTAAGATAGCACTTCCGTAAACCAGAGCTAGAAAAAAGTAGCTGATATATCATTTACCCAGGGCAGCTATGGAAATAAGTGCTCTGTATGTGTGTATTCTAAATCCTTAGACTTCTTTGCAAACCTGAGCCTTGTTTCTTGAGTATTATGGCCCTGTCTCCCTTACTCACTGTAGGAGAAAAGGTTAAATATTAAAATAAAAGGCAACTAAGTTACTCTTCATGTTTGGTGAATGAAAGTGAGAGGCAGCTGGGACTGTTACCTGTTTCGTAGTTTGAAAAGATATAAATGTAGCAAGAAAGTGATTAACCTCTTAAGTAAGGAATAGGATTGTTTTGTTCTTTCCCTCAATAATATTAGAGAACTCCTTTTCTAGAACCAGGGAACAGGGCTGAAATAGACTAGTCATGTATTGTTACGTAGGAAAATTTAAAACATCTTTCCTTTGGTTTGTCAGAGTTTACTAGAGTTCCAACAAAATGAAAAGCATTTATCTCAAGACCAATAACCTTTCTGAGCTCTAGACAGGACTTTTTGTATGTGACTTTAACTGAAATGAGAACTTGTCAGAAGTCATTCCGTCTTTAGGTGTTGAAAAATCAAATCCATCTCTCATTCTCTAGTATGTACTGGATGATTAATATGTTGCTGCAAAGTACTGAGTATTCAACTTCCATGTTGCAATGCCATTACTTTTCCTTTATTGCCAAATATCAGAAGCTGCAGTTCTCTGAACATAGCTGGGGCTTTCTGGCATTCAGTGTCAGGTCTTTCATGTGATAAATCTACCATTTTTGCATAAAGACTGAGTAAGGTGGCTGTATCTCATTTCAAGTGTTTAAATGTTTTATTAAACTCAAATGTGAAGGGATTTATGCTGACTTAAAACAGACTCCTAGGGTACAAGGTAAAGAGGAAAAATACAATGATGGTGGGAAGTGAAGTGCTGCGTAGTCAGAATGAAACACATGAAACCAAATCTCAGAAAGGTGAAGGCAATGACCAGTAACATAATGCAGATATTTTTCCTGTCAACCAGAATGTTTTCTTTAACTAGAAGAAGATATGAGTGTATTTAAAACAAATCCCTTCAGAAAATCCAGAGTTAAAATCACAGGAGATAAGCATTATCATTAATTAGCACTTTGTAATAAAAAGGGAATTTTTTTTCTTTCTTTTTTAATAAGCAAAATGTGAAGCCCCTGAAGTCTCACCTGGTCTTTCACCAGGAATCTACCCCAATAGCACGGGAGGTGTCCATCTCACAGAGGGCGATGATCTTCAGAGGAAGAGACCATAGAGAAAAACCAGAACTGGCCAAGGTCTCTAAAACCACTTTTGCCTCTTTGAGGCACCAGGCCAAATTGGTGACCAAAAGTTTGCCAAAGATGTATTTTTACTTTTATTTGAATACTTTAAGGTGAGGTTGGCTTTTTTTCTTTTTTGAAATTGCACAAAAAGAGTTCTTCCTGTTTACATGGCTTGTCAGATTTAATTTGTATTGGGCCATACAGACGATTTAATTAGAAAGTATGTCACATGTATTCCAACTCCAAACCTATTACTATTGCTAACACATTATGCTCTAATTAGCAATAAAGTGTCTTCTGCAGAGGGTGCAGGTGTGATGTGCTTGACTTTACATGAAAAAACCTGGTTGGTTCTATTGCTGGATAAAGTTATTTCAAGTTCCATCCCTTGAATATGGTAGAGGTGTTGTTTTACCAAGCTGTCAGAACTGCTAGGTGGTTTCCTTCATTTTCTTTGTGGTATCTGAAAGTCATGTCTGCATTTGCTATTATGGATTAATTTCTACATAGCTAGGCAGTGTATTTATAGAGGTCTCATCGACAGCAAGAGAAATTAATACTGAAACCAGTGGAATACGTAATGTCTACCTGCAAAATGGTGACTCATCACTTTCAAACAAAGGTTGGAAGATGTTTGACCAGAATAGGCTGTGAGGGGAGGTCGGTGATACGAGAGATTATAATTCTGCAGGATAATAAACTTTCTAAACTGGAGAATGGAAATGCTCGTGGTTAAAAGAACAACAGTGTTACCCTCAGTGCTACATTAACATTTCACATAAACTTTTTGATAAAACTATGTTCATAGAAGGAATTCGGATGTACTTAGGGCATTATGCAGATAAAGCATGTTTAATTAAGATTGGAATGTGTATATGAGAACCTGATAAATGTGAGTCCCATGTGACTGGATGGAAGTAAGGAGGACAGTGTCAGGAAGGAACAGTATAAAAAAGGAAAAGCAAACTGGATAAATAATCCAATGAATAATGTAGTACCTTGAAGAAGCCAAGAGACTGAGAAAAATAAGTGAAAGGGCTCTCAAAAGTGAATGGTGGTCATATATTTCTTTCAAGGCAGACAGGGAAAAAACAGGGTTTGAAATGGCAGCAGTGTTCTTGCCCGTGAAAACGGAATGGAAGAGCAGAGAGCACAGGTACCATTACTTGCCTTGGACTTTGTCTTCAAGAGTTTGCCAGCCTCTGGCCCTCTGTGAGCAAAATGATTCAGGGTAAAGGCTGGTAAAAGTTGAAGTGAGGCCTTTTTACACATGCCTGCTTATGAGGAATCCTAAAATCCTAATTATATTTCTGACACAGGAGGGTTTCTTTCACCTTCTTCTGGGGCATGTAGTGATGGCTTCTGTTGACAGCAGGCCAAAATAGCGGGATTACAAAAGTGAACCACTATACTTATTCTCACGTTCCTTCGAATAAATATTTATTTCCAAAGCCTGCCCAAGGTATTGCTCCATCTGGTTCCACCTGGCATTTTGAAACATATTGCATTAAATGTGTTTAGTACAGATTTACAGCTGTAAGGCCAAAAGCAGAAGTGAGACTAAACTGGTGCGTAATTCACAGCTGTTTCTACCGTGTAGGATATGCCCTTTGGCTCAGAGCTGATTTTGGTGTGGAGAATTTGAGCTGTATGTGTGCTATACATGTTGCAGTGTGTTGAGAACCCCCCAGCTTGCTTGAAAGTATGCACAAATCAAAGCAAGCTGGAAATTACCTAAGAAGTCTAAGTAAGTGCTGATATTGCTGAGGTTATTTTAAATTTCCTGCTTATTTAACGTGACTCACTGTGTTTAAATCAGTTTACCTCAAAACCTGCATTCAGGAATAATATATTTCGAAGTAAACCCTTTTTTAGAATGTTTTAATGATTTCATGGCACTGCCACCCAGTTTATTTGCTAAAAAAGGTTCTTAAAATGATTCGCTTCTGAGCTCCGAGAGTTTTAACTGTACTCTATGGCCAATCTCCCTTTAGTATTAAATTACAACTGCACACATCTAGTAAAAATATTTATCAGTGTTTACACAGCCTTTCTTATTCAGAAAGACCCAGTACTCAATAACCTTGAAAAATTATAATACAAACTATATCAAGGCATACTTTCCCCCATTATTGAAATGTGGGCAGGATGCTGGATGTGATAGAGCAATCATCTGCTCTGATATGGCGCATCCTGCGTTGCTCTGTTACTGTAGGCTGCTCTGGGGAGTATACGCATAGAATAGGAAATGATGTATTGCTCTTTGTATGTAACTTTTTATTTGGGGTTGTTAAATATAAATATTGCAAAGCCATCTCTGTCACAAGCTTTCTATACTACAATAATTTTCTCTACTTGTCTATAATATTAAATGTTTGACTGGAGGTATTACAGGTCATTTGCAGCTGCTGGACCAGTTCCATACAATGCTGACCTTCATCTAGTAGTTCCTTCTTTCAGCCACAAGCAAACACTTGTGGAGTGTAAAGAGATTAATGAGAATTGTCTGTCACCTTTCTCTGAAGTACTAAAGAGTTGTTTTATAGAGTGAAATTGTTTTATAGGTTGCATTACTGGCTTTAGATGAAGCATCCTCTCATCTTAGTGACTGCAAAAATTAGGCCTCTGCTGTGAACTTGAAGTGTTCCTATTAATATACATTTACGTGGACATATGGGCTTCAATGAGACAGTGTAGTAGTAGTTCCTGTGCAGATTCAGTATGGGAGTTTGTCCATGTCTGAGAAGATTATAATACCAATAGTTTAGACACTTAAGTCAATATTTAGATAGGTTGCATACAGATGATTCTGTTAAATGACAGTTTTTGATACTTATTAGTGGTATATTTTTGTTTATTACTTCCTCCTCCTATGTTTCCATAATCTCTATGCAATTGCAGAGTGAACTTTCCCCATGCTTATTCCAAGAAAACGTAACGTAAGAGAAATTAAAACGATTAAGACAGGCATAAATTACAGATAGTGTCAACTCATTCTTTCAGATATCAATCATCTATTCCAAGTGCCTCAAAGATATCGTGCTTTGAGCGAGTCGTAGTCCCTCATCATTTTCCTCTCTTTCCATGGTGTTTCCTTTGGGTAAAAAAAGCCGAGGCAGAAATAACAGAATACAAATGGACACTTGCACCCTTCCTGAGGGCTTGACCTGCCTCCATGGTGAGTAACCTCTCCGTGGTATAGCTGAGCCGTAAGGGTTTATACATGACAGCAAACAAATATAAAAAGGAACAGAAACTCTGTCTGTGCTCTGAGGCACTCTACATTTTCCTGGGAGCACTTAGGTAGCAGGAGCAATGTTCTATTGCAATTGCTCCCTGTGGGAGTTTTTCAGAAATGGCTGTATGTTTGGGATCCTCGGCATGTCTAGGTTTTACCAAACTGTCTGTGGCTTCATTTAAGGCAAGGATATTTATAAATTCGTTTTTATGTACCTTCAGTTTCAGTAACGGTGTTAGAGATATCCTGGGACCAAGAAAGCGGTCTGGGAATCCCAGTTCTGCCAAATCACTGCTTCTGACTCTGAGCAAGCCTCTCTGGCTTGGATTTATCCCACCTAACTTCTGTTATTTAATGAGACAAAAAGTAGTCACGCTGTTGCCTAAGGCTTACTGAATAGCTAACGGACAAAGTATGACATTTCTACATAGCTGTATGAATCTCTTCTCCTTGAATATACAAAAACCTTCAAGCTTCTTTATTCTTAACTAAGGTATTTCAATTAGTTTGACTGCCTTTAGGTGGTATGAAACCCCTGAATTCCTTGCCTTTGCTATTGTCTATAAAATGAAAAATCCTTGCTTTTTATCTTCTCTTTTTACTCCTTGTTATTCTTTCAGGCAAGTATTGTCCACAACAATACAGGTCTGTACAGATGCAGCCTTGATTTCCATTCTTTAGATACAGTAGTAGGGCCTTTTAATTGCTGTAATAATGCAAATAATAACAGAAGCTCTCGCTGTGTCTGTTTTGCATCAATCAGATTATATTTCCTCTGCCAAACTATTGGGTTATCTAGTTCGCTTTTCACCTGAATTTGTGCAAAGTATTTGACACTGTCTCACATGACATCCTTGTCTCTGATTTGGAGACACATGGATTTGAGGGATGGACCACTGGGTGGATAAGAAATTGGCTGGATGGTCACACTCAAAGAGTTGCCATCAACAGCTCAATGTCCAAATGGAGACCAGTGACGAATTGCCTTCCTCAGGGGTTGATATCGGGACCGGTGCTGTTTAACATCTTTGTCAGCAACATGAAGAGTGGGACTGAGTGCGCCCCCAGCAAATTTGTTGTTGACACCAAGCTGTGTGGTGTGGTTGACACACTGGAGGGAAGGGATGCCATCCAGAGGGTCCCTGACAGCCTTGAGAGGTGGGTCCGTGCAAACGTCATGAGGTTTAACAAGGCCAAGTGCAAGGAATTGCTCCACACAGTCCATATCTGTCCCTACCCCCCCAGTTCTAGCTAGAGTTAGTTCAGGTAGTAGTGCTCTGTTTTTCAGAGTTCTGATTCTGAAATTTCTTTATTTATTTTTAATTCATTTCTCTTAGATTTTTCTGTATAAGTTGAAGTAGAAGAGTCTCTGCAACTTGCCCACACTCTCATCATGCCTAAGAGCTCAAAAAAAACAGTAGAAATTTACAACATTTAGGTTGACAAAATAAAATATTTCAAACATCACCTTCCCTAAACAAAATGATCAAACTGCGATACTGCATGTTTCGTTATAGACACCTTGCATTGATCTTTTCGCCTAGTTTTTGTGGGGAGAATGTGTTGCCATGGCTTTCTGTGGGTGCTGAATTCAGGAAATGGCCATCGTACCCGCGGCTTTTTTCTTCCGACAAGGCTGGCTTCTAGACCCTGTTGTCAGGAATAAATAATATGTTGGCATTTTTGTAGACTGAGCCAGAAAGTTTCTCTTCTTTTAAGACAAAGAAGAATGACAGCAACCGCTCTCAGAAGGAAAGCTTAATCAAAGCTTAATTCCCTCTTATAATTAAGTCTTCAAAATTGATACATGGCACATTCAAGCATTGCATTTTTAATTTAATTAATTTTCTAAGGACTAAAAGAGTAACTCTGATTTTAAAAGTACAGTATGCTGAGCAAAACTTCCAGAACCATACCAAGACCCTTATAGGGAGACTGGACCCTAGTGAAAATAATTCCCCAGGATTAATTTGTCTGTATTTTCTCAGTGCCATAGTAAACCAAACTACACATTTTACCCCTGTGGTTCTGATGTTTGCTACCCCTGACCCTTACTGCCTGTTCAAACAGAGAGTATCAAGTAAAAAAATCAAAGGTACAAATCATATGACACAAAACATATATTAGCATACCCTGTTCAGAAGTGTTGTTGCCTGGGTATTTGACTCCAAATGTTCTCCATCTAATCTCAAGCACTTTCCATCCTGTCCCACACCTAGGTTGGGTATTTTGGTGCTTGTCACGTCACGAAGATAGTACAAGGAGAAGAGTGGTGGAGAGAATGCATTAAACCTGACAGTGCTTTTGCATTTCTTGTGATGACGTTTATAAAACTTAGTCCTTGTAAGAAAAGTATGGGGCCACGGTGAAACTGTCCACATTAGAAAGAGTCATTTGGAAGCACCTTTGTCTCACCTATCCCCAGTTTAATAACTTTTGTACCTCTTCAGCAGGTGTCCCCATGGGGTAATTACCAAAATAGGAAAGGATCAGGCATTGATGTTGCTGTACTATTCAACAAAGCTAATTCAAGCTTGTCATAAATGAAGTGTAGGGAGAAACTGTTAGGGACCATACTGTTACCAGTTTTCTGTGTGTCATCAATATCAAATAAATTATTCCATTAGAAAAATATGAGAGAACAGCTGACAGGTGGCTGAGCAAATTCCTTTCTTCTAGATTCAGGCATATTTCAAACATAATTGTGTTGCTTTTGAGAACGCTTACAATATTTGGTGTTTCCTTGAATCAAAAGGTTTTCTATATTTTTTAGATGTAGAGACAATCTGTAATATTTATACTTGTTTTCATAATACATTTCAAGAAAGGAATGTACTGTGTCTAGAGCTCTGTAACAATAATCATTCTTTGATGAACAGATATCAGGTGCATATTCTCACCAGAATTGTTTCAGGCATGTCTTCTGTATACCCTGCACACTGCTTTGAAAAGTTTCTGCTTTGGAAATAGACTGTTCAGATGGATGACAGTGTTGATAGGAACCAGAATGCTTTACCAAAGTTTCTCTAAGATGATTCATACAGTTAAAGGTATAGTTTGTTCTTAAATAAGATGAATAAGGGCATTTGGGTTTAATTTATTAGAAAGGCCTGAAGAACTAGAAATCCAGCATAAAGCATTAGCTGCTTGTTGTTCATGACAAGCCCACGTATCTGTTTGTACACTTGTCTCACCTGTCTGATGCCTGGACTTCCATTTCTTGAGTTACACACAACTGAGCATCTCTGACTGTGTCAGCTCCTTTCAGCAGAGATAATTTGTGTTTTGGTGCTACACCCTCTGAATAACAACAGATTCTGTTAGATTGCTGGAAAAAAGTCTTTTGACTTAGTGATATTTTCCAGTTCTAGTAGTCTCTTTCGATTTAAGCCATCCTTCATATTTTCAGGATGTATGTGATACGATAGCTCTCAAGTAAAGCTGTCTCCTGTTTGTATTCTTGGAAACACTAGAATGAATTTTAGATTATAATCAGACGAGAACAGACCAGTTTTACAGAACGGAGCAAAATTACTTTGTCTTGAGTCATATTTACGTGTGACTCTACTCAGACTGAAGAATGTCACCGATGTACTTCCTGGCTAAGTGGTGGTTGTATGCTTGCAACGTACACAGCTGCTTGCATCTGGCCTGGTTCTATTTAAGATCAGCAGTTGGTGTAAACTGATGGCCAGAATTAGACGATGCTGTTATTGCCAGCAAGGACGTTGTGTTGTGCCTGAAGGTTCTGGCACTGCTGGTGAGTGAGAAGAGCTGCAAAAAACTTGTGATCAGTCTCTGACAAGAAGTTAGATTCTGTACAGCCATGTTATAGTACTATAATTCAGTTGTTATTGCCAGTTGGTTTTGGGGAGAGACGTCTAAGTTCTGTTGCAAGCACTTCTTCTTAATTGGTTAACTCTTTTCACAGTAAATTTCTCAGGATATTTTAAAAAAATTTTTATTTTTGAGGCATATGAGCCTAAGTTTTTCCAGTCAGAAGCAAAACTTGTTATGATTACTTGAATTTTTGAAAAAAATAAATGCTAGCTAGCATCTTTGTCCTTGTTTTTGTTCACTTGAATCCTGAGTAGTTTGTAAGCTGTGTTGATGTTACTGAGAAATGAAACAGGAATGATGCTTAAACTCTGAACCGTTAGTGCTAATCCAAGTCTCTATTTTCAGACCTCCAGTCTCAGAAACAAGTGCCAGCAGATTTACTTTCTTTTGTCACACCCGAACCTGAGATTCTTCAGAGTGGCCTAGGCAGGTATGTTGTGTATTTTTTTTTTTTTCTCATTTTCTAACAATGGTTAACCTGGTAGAAATTTAAGATATTGAATTAGAGGTTGCCCCATTCCACCTCATCCGGTTGGGGTCTCTGCAAAAAGGATCTCTTTTATTTTTCCATCCTAAAGTAATCCTGATTCTTGCTGACAGGATGCATTCACTTTCCTCCAGAACAGTAGCTCTGGGCCAAATCAGTGCATGGCTGCATAGAGCATGTTCTCTTGCTGAATGGCTGGAAATGCTCCATGTAGCAGAAAGCAAATATCCACACTACCAACACCATGCAGATTTAAAGTATTGTTCAGTAATTCCGAGCTCATAATATAGATGTGGTATAAACGCAGAACGCACTTAAGTGTCAGTATATCTCAGCAATAGTAGTTTCATTATGTGACATGTATATCCCTCATAATTTTGCTTAGAACTACACAAAGGAGGTTTCGTGCAGAGGTCTGGATGAATTCTTTAAACTCCAAGGGGCTTTAATTTGGAAGCAGTTTGAAAGGAATGAAGAAAGAAATACTTTTCCAAATATGCTTCTGAAACGTGGCCCCTTTTATTAACTAAAAATTGATACTAGAACAATTAATAGAGGTTAAAATCAGATACATGAACATGAAAGTAAAGCCCTATCAAAGAGAGGAGAAAACACCAGCTCTTTACTGAGATTTGCTACGACAAAATGTATTTGGACAACAAAGATCACGAACAGCTTCTGGCTTTTATAGAAGTTACAATGAATGAATCAGCTGCTAATCCAGAGTTTGAGGCAATCTGATTGTACAGATGACATTTTGAATAAGGGACTCTTATACTTAAACCACATGGACTGCAGTGGTCTTTCCTATTGAATCTTTTTCCAAATATTTTGCTCATCTTGCTGTAATCCACTGTCATTTGAATAAAGCTCCATTTCACCATGTCCCAGACAAGCAAAATGTTTGTTAAACATTTTTTTAATTATTCTTTCTAAGCCTTTCTGGTGATTGTGAGATTGTGAAAGAAAAGCTTCTAATCTGAAACTGTGTTTATGTAACTCCGCTGAGTTCATCTAATGCTGGGCAGCTCTGCCTTTTTAATTTGCAGCTACACTTATTTGAAAGATTATTGCACTTCAACATGTAGAAGGTCAAGGGAGGAGAAGAGGAAATAATTCCTCAACACTAATATCAGTTGAAAACAATTGACTTTTTTAGCAAGTTTATATAAGTACCAGTTTAACACTAGCTGCCCTTTCATTTCATCTCAGTTATGACCTGCTAAGTAAAAATGCAATAAATAGCTGATCTGAAGTTTGGATATTATTTAATATCTTCCAGTGGAAATGGGAGATTTTTTTTTTTTTAAAGAGGAATCTACATGGGTAAAGTTCAAATCTCGTGGGAAAAATGTTCATTGCAGAATTCTCAGTTTCTGACAAAAAAATAATTTGAAATGTTTCTATGCTGTATTTAGGAAAAATATATACAGAGAACAACTGAAATTATTAATTTAAAATTATTCTTAAGACACAGAATTTTGGATGGAAATTATTTTATCTGCTATAGAGGAAATATATTAAGGGCAAATAAAGTTGTGCAGTTTTACTCCCACTATTTACTATATATCTTAGAAACTAGACCATGAGCCTTCTGTTAGTAATTCATGTTTTTGATTTTGTATATGCCAGTTGAAATGATGGGCACAGGGAAGGTGGTAGCAAAACTACCAGTGAAAACCAGACTGCACCCTGCAAGCAGTCAGAGTAGTTACGGGAGCTACTTCTAGGACTGAGCACATGTCGAGGTCTTACGGTGACCTTGGTCAGTGCTAGAATGTGTCTGTGGGAGTGCGTTTACTCTCTGAGCTTAGATAATTTACTGTTTCCGTTAATGTAGTATTGGGGTTTTTATACTTTTAGAAATATTTTTTTTCTGCTTAATCCCTGTTAGGTAGAGAAGAACTTAAACAGCGGAGCTTTTGTTCTTTTCCACTAACTCTTCCATATGCAAGGATGCAAGATAATTACTGGGGTCTAATTATTAGCCCTTGTTACAGATAAAAACTACAGATGACTAGCTATTAATATGTGTATAAATATACCTTCATTTATGTACAAACTCCTTTTAATATCAGCCTTACCCCAAAGCTGACTAAAGACTTTCTGGCATAATTAAATAGCAGCTTAACAGAGGTGTTTTAGGACCAGGTTTTCGAATAGTTATTTACCTTAAAAAAACCCCAAACTTGAATCAATGGCGAACTGATCTTCAATTTAAATAGAGAAAGGGCTTTCAGTCTGCCCTTTGTATTTCTCAGAGAGGACTGAGGATTGCATCTTTGGTTTGAGGAGCAAAAGACATGTTTACTTGCAAGCAGTTTCCACTTGGAATGAATTCAAACAAAAATAGAGAGGCTTGTGGTGTAGTTAATAATTAATAATGTTGCATAGTAATAGGATCTCTTTCATAGATCTTTTAATAGTGCTTTTGTTGAATTATAATGTTTTTCAATAAAACGACTTTTCTTTTTGAATCAAAGTTAAAAATCAAAAGAATACGTTTGCTTGAAATTGTTAAAGTTTATGTAAGGGTTTTTTGACGCTTACAACTTCTGAAACAGTTCATTGAGAAAACCTTAAAGTAGGCTTGCAACAGGTTTTGAATTAAAAGTCTCTGAGTCATAAGGAGGTCAGTTGTGTGCCTGTTGAACAGCATTTTTATGGATAAAAGACCAAGTAATTTAGAGAAATACATACTCTCCTTTGTAAATCTAGCATTCTTTCATATTCCTAAATCACCGTGTCTCCATTTGTTCTATCTCAAAGAATGCACTTGTCTACATAAACAAAATAAATGTAATATAATCTGATCATAAAAATGAAATTAACTGAAATATAAACTCTTCCACATTTATTAACTTTAAGCAATTTAACTCAAATGATCAATATATCCTTCCAGTCTTAGATTAAAGATATATTGCTTATCAACTTTGTTTTGTACAAATGCAGATTAAATTTTGCACTTGTGTACTCCCCCAATAGACTGCAGAATAACCTCTGGTTCCCCACTTTCAGTGCTAAAACACTCCCTCTCCATTTTTTTTTAAAAGCTGCTATCTCAGTGCTTGCCAGGCTTTTGTGGTTCTAACTTGGCTAAACACTACATCAAACAGCAGAGCATAGAAATGATTGCAAAGCGCTGTCCGTAAATTCTTTTTTCTGCTGGCTGGGCAGGGATTTCTCATTTCATACATCATTCACGACTTGCTGTGGTGATTCTACAAAGTCACCCAGGAGGCTTAAAACAGTTAAAGGGAAAGAAAAACTTCCTTTTGGTTTGGGATACTTCCCCCCCGCCTCATTTTAGCTCTGCAGTTTGCTCTGCTCTGTGCCTGCCTCTGCTGGCAACACTGACAGAGCTTCAAGAGTGCTGACAGCAATTGGATTTGCTGGAAATCTTCACAGAATCACAGAATGTTAGGGGTTGGAAGGGACCTCAAAAGATCACCTAGTCCAGTCCTCCCGCCAGAGCAGGAACACCTGGATGAGGCTGCACAGGAATGACGCCTTCCTGTGTAACCTTATCTGGGTGTTCCTGCTCCGGCGGGGGGATTGGACTAGGTGACCTTTTGAGGTCCCTTCCAACCCCTAACATTCTGTGATTCTGTGTCCAGGCGGGTTTTGAATGTCTCCAGAGAAGGAGACTCCATAACCTCCCTGGGCAGCCTGTTCCAGTGCTCTGTCACCCTCACCATGAAGAAGTTTCTTCTCAAATTTAAGTGGAACCTCTTGTGTTCCAGCTTGAACCCATTACCCCTTGTCTTACCATTGGTTGTCACCGAGAAGAGCCTGGCTCCATCCTCGTGACACCCACCCTTTATATATTTATAAATATTAACGAGGTCACCCCTCAGTCTCCTCTTCTCCAAGCTAAAGAGCCCCAGCTCCTCAGCCTTTCCTCACACGGGAGATGCTCCACTCCCTTAATCATCTTTGTGGCCCTGCGCTGGACTCTCTCCAGCAGTTCCCTGTCCTTCTGGAACTGAGGGGTCCAGAACCGGACACAATATTCCAGATGCGGCCTCACCAGGGCAGAGTAGAGGGGCAGGAGAACCTCTCTCGACCTACTAACCACCCCCCTTCTAATACACCCCAGGTGCCATTGGCCTTCTTGGCCACAAGGGCACAGTGCTGGCTCATGGTCATCCTGCTGTCCACCAGGACAGGTATTGTTTTAGGGAAAGAATAAATAACCAGGAAGGATTTTGGTTCAAAGGAGCTGGAGGCAAATAGTATAAGCATCCTTTAGCAAAATTTAGATTACTTCACTGCTGATAATAAGGGAGTATTCAATGGATTTACTCTTGGGAGCAATCATTATGTTAGAGAAAGGCAGGATTTTTTTTATAACTAGAAATCTCTGCTGCGTCAGTATTATAAATGACAGTTACTTTTTTAAGCATTTTCAGGTCCTGGTCCTACACAACCTTATATCCAGCTTGAATATGCGCTTTCTGTGTGACTTAGAGTGGGGAATGGCTTTCAAAATCATCTCTCCTTCTTACAGTTGGTGGAGAAGGTATTTAATTTACAGCAAAGGTTTCACAAAAGGATAAGCCTTAAGAGGTGACACAGAAGCTAAAGGCAATGGGTTTGAGATTATATTTCTTATTTTAAATTACAGCATCTTTCATCTCTGACTATTGTTGGATATCATTCTTCTCAATCCTCATTGTATCTGTTAAAGTAGTAAATCAATCAAAATAGTAAATATGAATAAATCACTGGGTCTGCCATATCTTAAAGGAATTCAGGCTTGTTTTTACAGTGTTAGTTGGTAGACAACAGAGCTGAGTTGTATGGTTATGCCTCCTCATAGAAAATATGGCATTTTTTGGAAACTAAGGACATTTTACATCTTACAGGAGGTACAGCATTAAATGCATGATCCGCTGTGTTCTGCTTTGTCTTTCATTTGCTGATCCATAGTGCTTTCCATTTCAGCTTTACTCAAATTTCATTTAGAAGTTTATGGACTGTATTTTAATTTTGCTAATGTAAGCAAGTTATGAACAAGCAGCTGAACATCTGTCTTACTACAGAAAGGGTATACAGCATTAGGAATTCCAGGTAACATAATTAATAGATTTCTTATCACCCAGATCTGCGAAAATGCTGTGTACAGCAGGGAGTAAAGCAGGATTTTGCTGGATGTAAAGAAACTTTAAATTCCTTAAAGCTGGAATTTAGAAGTTAGTGATTCAGATTTTGGCATAAATTATGCCAGCATGAAAGTGGAATGATTTAATTGAAGATAATGAGCTTTTCTGGAATTGTACTACTGCAAATGAGTTTAGTATTTCTAGGTAGGCAGTTAACTTGGAGCCATTTTCTTCTTAAAAGAAAAAAAGAACTCTAAGGCTTGATTCTGTACTGCAGTGCTACCTTTTCTCTTCCCGAAGCTTGGTATAACGTGGCACTAATTTTGCAATCTCGGTTCAGCCAAGGGACTCTAAAAGCTCTGCTCTAATTTTTATTAGCATGGAACACCCATGGTCAGATGGATGTGTCTTCAGTTCGGTCATTACAGGACTTTGAATAGGTCCCTTCATAGCTACTGATAGGTTTTGGAGTGTCGAGTGAACTTTATTTATGTTAGAAGGATTACTCCTAGATGTTCCTGCAAATCTGTGGTGTCTCTGTATACTTACAGGTTGTACAGTAACGCAATCATTATGCAGTAGCTAGTGCTGTGGTTCTGTTATGCAGTGTCTATTTTACATTCCCTCTTTCTCAAGCTAGTCCCCTAGATCATCTCTGTGTAGATAATAAATGGCTGATAGATTGTTATAACTGCTGTAAGAGCTAATGCAGGGGTGTCAAACTCATTTTCACTGTGGGCCACATCAGCCTTTTGGTTGCCTTCAAAGGGACGATAGTAATTTTAGGACTGTATAAATGTAGGAGCAGTTACAGAGAGTTTGACAGCTCTGGGCTAATGTGTTGCTGACAAACATGGTTGACCTTTAACATCCTCTGATTGTGTCCATAATTTAGAAAAATACATAACAGTCAAATTTTATGTGACCTGTTATCAGCTATTAATCCTTTATTAAACCTCCAAATGACATGTTCTTTGAATATGAGATGTTACCATATTTTACTTTATTATGTACAAACAAAGCAGGAGAATTATTTTTTTCCTTTCAGTCTGACATGTTAGCATCATGATTGCTTTTAGTCTTATTTTTATCTGTCTGGACAATCTTGGGTTTTAACTTGAAATGTTTAAAATCAAGTGGTTTAATTTATTCGATGAGTAAGATCACGGAGCTGTTCTTCTAGATTTTATTAATGAATATTCACATCCATTGTACTTTACTTTCTTTTCCTTTACCTTGTTGGAGTTTCAAGTAGTTCATCACCCTGATGTTTAGCATGGTAAAGTTACTGCCTCATTGAACTCAGCTGACAGATATTAATTTGGAATCAAATCATACACCAACACTGAATTCAGGAATACTGATGTTAATGTGTCCTTATTTCATCTGTTCTTGTTGCCAAAATAAATAAGGTTAAAATAGCAATCAATTGTATAAAACGTATGTACCTTAGTATCAAAGCTACCTATACTGCAGGACAACGGACTTGTTTATGACTGATTGTATTGTTCTATGATTTATGTATGTATCTCTATGTCTCTTTTAAAAAAAAATCATAGTAGGTTTGCATCATTTACAGATGTACATTGTTTAAATTCTATCCCTATGTACAGATTTGTCAGGATCATCTATATGGAACACAGTAAAAGCTAAGCATAGGATACTCAGAGTTTCCGTTGCCAGAATTTAAAAAAAAAAAAAAAAAAATCACTGTAAAATTTATGAATTTATTTTGGCAACTTATTTTACAACAGTTAATTATTCATATAAATGAGGCAGAATTATTGTGAAAAATCCAATAAAAAAGTTCAATTAAAAAACTAAATTATAAGTTTAATCAGAATCTTCAGCAGCACAAAACCTGATTTGCATATAGTCTTATTGAAAAATGCTTTGTGTAAGATGAACATTGCACTTTTGTGCAGTCTCAGCTCTATTAGTTATTTCTGCTGCATAAATGATCGTATATCATTTTATCGATGGCAATTTTCTCTGCAGCTGCAGTTCCTTTAAAAAAAATAATCAGTGGCTCTCCATCTTCATACTTGAGAATTCAGTAGGTTACTCTTTTTTGTATACGAGCAGCATCTGAATCAACACAAATTAGGAAATCCAGAGAGCGCTTCAGAGGAAACCTGTCCCTACCCGACTATTTCCCGTTCAGTTCTATTGAGTTGTTGGCCCACTGTTATAAAAATTGCATTACAACATTAATAGCAAGTTTCAGAAAAGCTTTCTTGTTTTGACTAAAAGCACATAAATGTCAAAGAGTATCAGCCGTAACACAGACTGATTGGGGAGATTAGTTTATTCAAGCTAACAGTATAATAGAAGTGAGACGTACCGATAAAATTGATGTTATTGACTATTGAGGAAAATTACATTAAAAAACTCCACTTCAGCTGATGTCTCTTTCTGTTTGTTTAGAAAGTGGTACGAGGTCCATGCAAGAGAGGATTCAAACCCAAATCAGTTGAATGGTGTTGGCCAAACTCTGCAAGTAAAGCAGCTTTTAGCACAACAAGATCTTCAGAATGGTCAAGGAACACAACCTGCTCCTCTGATAGAATATTCTCATTCTGTAGACTCATATCCTCAGATGTGGTTTTTTCCATATTCCTTCTCATTCAGTATCTTCGAGCTTAATGTTTAGATCTCAGTTTCGGAAATGTAAGTTTCTCCAGAGTGAGAAGAGTCAGTTGATGGAGATCTTGTTACACAAATTGCTGCATATGAGTTTTTGTCTCTACTTGCGATAGGATAGTGTTCTATTTAAGAAAAGCATTTGACTAATCATAATGATTTGTGAACAGTATAAGCATAATGCAATAAGTGAGAAGAAAAGTACATCTGTATGCTGGCGCTTATGTGAGAAGTTGCTTATTTCAAGATGAAAAATTGTTTGCTCTATAGTCATTGTGGGTTTGTGTGGCAAAACTCACTGCATTCATTCTCCAAGGCAAAGTCGCCAAGGAACAGTGATCTCTACAGGTCCCATTTTTTGTTTTGTAGAGCCCTGTGTCCCGTCATTCCAGCAATTCCACAACTCCCATAGATAAGTTGCTGAGCAGGAGGGAGAATATCACTCTCATCTCCTTTCATCTGGCAGCAATGCAGAAGACTTGGTTGATCAACATCTGTAATGAGGGCTATAAGAGCGCACAGATATTTGGATCAAAGGGTAATCTCTCTCTTTTATGTAACTGCAGAGCCTTACATATCACTAGATTATTCTCTGCACTTGCTGTAAATAATTCTCCCCATCAAAGCCAAGCACTTTGCAACCATTGCCTCTGAATTATAAGGTGATCTATACCACCTCTACCTCTGTGCAGTTCCCTGACTTGAAGTTGCTTATTTTCACTCAGCTCCAGCTGCAGATTTATGGCCACAGTATTTCATTTTCTCTCAGGAGAACAATGGATTTTTTTATATAAAACAGAAATTGTTTTTAATGCAACATTCCATCATCACCTATTATTATCATACTTCAGAAAATATAGTGCCCAGCTGAAAATAGGAACTTATCTCTATTTATTCATTGAATAACTTAGAGCTGTAGCATGCGCGAGAGGAGATGCAGTTTTCTCTGAAGGGATTTCACATAGAACTGACATGTCCGTGTTGTGTATGTGCTCAGTTGTCTCCTTGGGTGGCCTTTGATTGACACATGTGGTGGAGGATGGAAGCTTGGCCTCAAAATCTTTCTTTACAGCTGTGTCTGTTAAGATAACCTGGATGCTATGATACAGAATCTATAGACATTCAAAGATGGCTGGAAAGTTGTCAGGCAGTTCCTACTGCTTATATCATAGCTGTTCTCTTTTCACCGGACATTCCTGCCTCCCTTCACCTCCCCATCTCTGTTTGGAGGCAAGGTTCAATCTACCGTTTCATCTAGAATACACCATTTACCCTCATGAATATCCTTTTCCTGCAGCGTAGTACTTTTTTCTCTGGATTTAACCCCAGCAATCTGTTATCGTTCTGTTACTGCTGCGTGTTATACCTTTCAGTCTGACACATAGCATGTCAGCATCGCTGTGCTTTTCTGTAGGAGGGGGATATGAATTGGTCTGGGTGTCAATTTACCTGTCTTTTTCTCAGCCCTGAAAGGCTGTAAAAATATGTGAACTTCACTGCATCTATAAATCATTCACTGATAGCCAGAAAAAATACCTGAACACAGCCTGTCCCGGGTACAGAAAGCTCCAGGTCCTACTGATCTTGTGCTGGGGATGCTGCCAGCTGACTGGTGTGTGTGTCCTTGTCCTTAGGTGCTGAGCAGTGTTGGGAGCTGCTCATCTGCGTATCTGTCGGCTGTCAGGTAGACAGTGTGAATGATAAGCACACAGAGCACTGTATTTAACTCCTCGGAGATGAAAGTTTTATAATGTGCCTTTTCAGAGGGAGTGGTGGAGGTGAGAATGAACACAGTAGCACCAAGTCCTGTAGCTGTCCTTCCTTTGGTTATTTTCTCTTCTTTCAGCAGTACTTAACACATGCGGTATCACTTACAGTGAAGAGTCCACCTCTGCCATGCCCTGGACATCATGCCAGTTTTCAATCTGGTACATTATGATAGTCACCTGCGGTGGTGAATTACCTCCAAATACACCTTTATGTGTCAGGTTTTGCTACGCAGCTTCAGATGTCATCAGCCTCTTGTGATAGGCACTGCAGTAATGAGACAGATAAAGGGCAGAGCTTTCAAAGGGTAATGAAAAGAGGGAAATACAGAGCATACACTTTGTAAAAGGAGTAAGGTAGTTCCTGTTATGATAGAAGGAATATACTGACAAGCAAAATAGAGATGAACCTCTTAATGCTTCAGCTGTAGTGGAGCTGAATGGTCATGATTGCTAGCATTCTGTTAAATTCCTTCTTACTGAGAATAGATGTGTTTAGTGCTCCTGCTTTTGTCTATGCACAGAAGTGTCAGTGTGTGCAGAGGGAGAACTTCTGAAAAATGCGTACCCAGAAATGGTGCAGGATCTTCTATACAATAATCTGGGTACCAGAATATAGCAGGGACACTTCTTTAATAACAGCTGCTGTTGCATTGTGTACTTTGTTGTATGCTCTCCTTCTATCAGTATAGAATGAAGAACTGGATAGCTAAAACCTAACAAAATTATACATTAACAATCAAAAGCTCAGATCAGAAGCATAGCTTTTGAAGTTCAGTAAAGCTGACAACATTCATTTACAAAGTTCAAATGGCAGATGAAAAATATCTAGAGTGAAGCAAAAGGAAGTGACCCATATTTCATATAGAATTGGAATACCTGAAGGTGTAATGCTCAGACAAGAGAAAATAAAACAAAATACCAAATATAAGGGATATTACTGATGACTTTACATGACCAGATGAAAAACTAATATGAACAAGAGGGAAAACTAAGCCATGGACTAATTTATTTCAGTGTTTCCACGTGTATAGATGGTGCTGATTTTTTCTGATAAAGGTGGTAATGACAAGTTTATTTGTCTGGTTTCTATTATTTGGTATAATGGTGACTTTGTGGCAGAACGTATGTCTGTTAAGCTTTGAGCTATCAGAGTATTCTGAGCATACATATAGCGTTAGACATGGACTTCAGATCTTTCTGAGAAACAAAGTGCCATAACTGCGAAGCAAAGCAATGCATTTGTTTCAGAATTTGGGACCTTTGTTCCTGCATCCTTAGCATTTCCACGACTGTCCAACCTCCATAACGCAGGAATGAGCCTGTGAGGCTTCCTCTCTTAGAAAGGACCGCTAGATACTGAGGCCTATCATTTCAAAACTATACTCTATAGTTTTCATCTTCTCATTTTCACGTGCCTGGCTTTGGCCTTTAGGAATTGCCTGTTGGAGATGGTGAACCCGCCACACTGGGTAGCACAGGAGCACAGAGTTGTTCTTCTGGGGAGAGTTTAGACTAAGCCTAAACCTTCCAGAACAGTGGAGGAGAGCAGGAAGGTTCAAGTGAGCTTCCCACAGCATTTTCAAGCTGCCGATGTTGCTGGCTCAGAGCTCTCTGTGCTGAGTATCGGGGAGGGTGGGATTTGTGTAGCCGTGGATCTGCACCACCAAGAGCTCTCCATGCAATTGCACAGCCTGTTTCGCAAAGGCCTCTCCACACAGCTGTAATTGGGAACTTAAACAAAAAAGCCGGTTCCCCTTGTCAATGCACATTGCACAAAGTGTGAGTTTTTCATGGAAGCATAAAGAAAACACTTCAGTGTCTGCCTAACGAGCACTTTTTGGAACTGCTTGTGTACTTTGCCCAGTGGATGATGCCACCTGATTCAAAGTGTCTGAAAGGTTTAAAAGTGTACAGAAACTGCAAAAGCAAAATGTTAGACATGACAAGCTCTCTAAGCAAAGTGGTGAATGTAATATTTTAATATGTTTAAATATTGAGTGGAAAGGGAAGGATAAGGGAAACACTGTCTGGATAAAACCCACCCCAGAATAGGTAAAAGCCATATGAGCTGTCAAAACAGGAGAAAGGGAAGTTGCCTCTTGGGATGGGAGTTTTACATATTGTCACTTGAAAAGGCAAACATTATCATTGCCTTTTGCCATGTTCAGAATACATCCATACGTGGTGGTCTAGCTGGTGGAGGACACAGATGTGTGGAAGGTCTGCCTTAATTTCTCCTTTCTTTTCAGCACGGAATCAGATTGGACAATTTTGAAAGTCAGTCTTTCTTCATTTAGTTAATGCAACTAAATTTTATGTCATCCAAGTTGCTCCTGAAGATGTGATTTGAGATTAGACATGCTTAAATTACTTACAACCAAACTGATTTTATCTGTCAGTCAGGAATACTTTATAATTGGCAGCTGGTTCATATTTTTTAGCAACTATCAAGTAGAATCAGAACTTATTCCCTTCAGAGATTAGTCCAATGTGTCTTCGATATTTCTGATTGCAGAACTTTCTGTTGTTAATTAGTATGCAAATTCATGCTTCAGCACTCTGTATGCCAGCACTGAATTTTAATGCAGTCCATCTAAAACTTCACGATGAAGTACTAAATGAATCAAGGCATACAAGTACAGAGGAAGATTTCTCATATGCTTTCGCAGGTGCATGAATTTCACTCAGCCTGTGTCCTAGTGTTCCTGTATACTCTGAATTGTACATAGGTGATGTGACTGGTTTTGCTGTTCCTTGTCCCTTAGAGGGCACTAAGAGGAGGAGATACGTACGCTTTAGTAGCACAGCAATCAGCGTATGTCACAGCAGCCATCGGCTGCAGATTCTCCCTCATAAGAACACTGTGTCTGTCAGTCTGGGTGTTGACATTGCATCCTGTAAGACCAAACACTGTGGCCTGCCTTCAGTCTTTGTTCAAGATTAGATACAGCATTATCACAAATGCTTGGGAAGCATCAGGTCTCACATGTATTTTTTTCTGCCAGAAATATTCAGTAATTTCCATCCTGATGAGATGGGCTGAGACGATTCTAGCTAATGCATGATATGTCAAAACATGTAGGAATATACCTTATGTGTTTTCATATAATTTTCATAATCTAAACCAGATTTCGGACAGCAAAGGATATTTACATGTAGGTGTCCAGTTCAAAAGCCAAAAGAGATACATGCTTATATATATTAACTGCTGAAGATTTGTTGTGTATGGACTGTAAAATCACATGCTAACCTTTAGGCAGATAGTATTTGACTTGGTTGAAAAGCAGGTGTAAGGCTCTTCAGAAGAACTTCTACTGGTAAAGAAGAGGCTGTATAAGGTGGATTTCAGTCATTTGTAAGTAAAAGATGGAAATAGCTCAGGAGCTGGATTTGACCTTAGCTCTTAGAAAGTGGACAATAATTGAGGCCCAATCTAATTTGTGAGGTATTACGAAGATAAATTTTGTTACAACTGTCAGTAATGAGGAGTGAAGTAAAATGAAGTTTATCTTACCAAGTGTTTTCACTCTTTAGTGTCTCTGCTAAAGTCCTTAGGAAGAAGCCTTAATTGAGAGGGTCCTGAGAATTTTTAGAAAGTTTCTCTCTGTCTGAGAAGAGCAAGCCTGCAGCCTCCTTGTCTTCCTCTGGGTTCTCTAGATTTCACAATAAATTGAACTCAGATTCTTAAGGGTAAAGCTATTGCAAATTTATGACTCTACTGTCAAATGCTGTCTTTCAAAAATGATGATACTTTGAAACTTTTGTAGTGGACTTAACTGCATTTGAGGGTAGGTGTTTGTAAGAACTGAACATTTTTCTCTTAAAAGAAAGTCAAAATTCTTGCACAGTCCTTATGGACCCCCAAAAAACATCATTCAAGAGAAAAAAACCAGTATGCTTTGAAATTTTTCTATAAAAATGTTAGCTGTATATTTTTCAGTGTTAGTACAATGGGATTATGATTGAAGCGACTCTGTCCTTTTTTTTTTTCCCCAAAAGCTATAAAGACAGAATGTTCGTATTTTCCAGATACTATTTTCTTATTTTCCTTTCTGCCTGATGCTTTCTGTACACATGTATTTTAAGAACAGACTTTCAGCGAGGGGGGTGTGTGAATTATCTGGAAGCTATTATCTCTTTTATAGTATTAAGTGTTATGACCACAGCAATGAAAATAAAGAGGAAGCAATTACTAGTATTTGCTTCTCTTCTGCATTAAAGCAGATGTGTTTAAACAAGCCCAGTGCAGTGGGGATACTCGATCTGCAAAAGATATACCAGCTTGAGCACTAAAAGGCTGCAGAGCCATTTTCAGATGCCTCCGCAGATGCTGATTTATCAGCTTTCACCAAGGCTAATGAACACAGAACAATGCTAACAGAGAAGAATTACTTTCAGTACCCAGCCAGATTTATTGAACCTTAGCCTGAACATCTCTATGCAATGCTGTGTTGTATAGACATATAGTGAAGCAGATATTATGTGCTTTTAGTGAACTACAATAGAAAAGGGAGGGGGGAAAATACCCCTTCTGCCTGCGCCTGTTTTTGTTTTGTTTTGTTTTACTTGGAGGTTTTTTGTGGTTGTTGTTGGGTTTTGTTTGGTTGTTGTTTTGTTTTTGTTGGGTTTGTTTTGTTTTGTTTTTTCCTCCATGCTTTTTTAAAATGCAAATGGGTCTTTGAGAGCACAGCAATGACGTGAAAACAACTGGCTTTTGGTATGAAACGTTAGCAAGCAGACAAAAAGGCTTTTTTTTTTTTTTTCTTCACAAAATCTGTTAAAAAGCTGTGGTACATTTTGAAAGAAAATGAGAAAAAGAAATCACTGATTTGTTTTGGTCAGACGACTATATAATTAATCTACTCTCAAGGTCAATTTGATGTGTGTGCAGACACTAAACTCCCAAAACATAATAAAAATTCTGAGACTGCCTTCCCCTGTAGCATTTACTGTCTCCCTTACCAGGAAGTCACAATGTACATGTCTGCTTAAAAAAGAGTCAATTTATCTGAACTTATCTGAAAAGTTGCTGTGTAACTCTATTACTGTACTACTCTGGAAAGTAGTTTAAAAAAATGACTACTCTTGAACTTTTCAGGAAGGTTACTGTATTATAGAATATCTTTTATCTATTGGATAATTTTAATTTTACTTTTTTTTTTTCAGGAATAACCAGATTAATTAGATTACTTTTGCACGAATAACCAGATAAACAAACTGAAAAAAGCCAGTGCCAGCTCTATGACAATGCCTAGGAATTTCCTCTTGACATCTCTATTCCCACTAGTATCTTCCTTCGCTCCATTGATTGAGAAGTGATGTGGAATTTTTTTCTCAAATTGTGTTGTAAAGTGAGAGCAGATTGAAATTTGGGTGGTATATGATAAAAAAGTTTGATAATTCTTGATGTAGAATACGGGGAAAAATGAGGGTCCGTTTCCCTTGCTCCTCAATGTCACCCAACTATCATCTGTGACCTTAAAGAATGTCAACCAGCTCTTCCCTGTTCATCCCTTGCTGTGCATCCTCCCTTCACTGCAATAACAGCAGTTCTGCCCCACCTCTGGCAGATCCTGGAGCCTTACAATTCCATCTGCCTAAGAGCTGGTAGAACATCCCTTTGCTTTTTCACTCCTGTTTAATGAAACTCATTACAGTTAAGTGAGACTGAAGGAGAGAAGGACTTACGGCTGTCTCTTGGAGCTTTACATTCCTGGCCAGTGTAAGAAAGTTCGAAACCATTTGATGATAAAACCTACAGCATGCCGGGTCACTTGGGAATATGTACAGATCACAGAGCACAGATATAATATGTTTTCAATGAGAAGAACCGTTAAGTCAGCGGGCTGCTTAATTATGCACTGAAGCTTTAACACTGCTTGTTAAGGTTACCGGCAACGTGCCCAGGATGCGACAGTGGTGCTCACCTCTTGGAAGCGACTTTAGGTGTGATTCCTTGGAAAGGCACGTCAAAAAATTCTGTCCTGGGTATATTGTATTGTACCTGCAGTAATGTAACTTCAAAGGTAGGAAAGAACTGGGGAATGATAGCTAGGACTACACAGAAGTAGAGTTTCAAATTTGTGAGTCTCTCTGCTTCCATTTGAAATGCTATGCAAACCCCTAAGACGCTACTTAGAGAATAAGATATTAGCCCCTTTTGTTCACCCTTTGTTCTCTCAAAAGCATTTCTATTATCCATTCACCTATGCGTTTACCCTCTATTTCAGTTTTCCTGCAGGGACAGGATCTTTCATAACAAAACTTTTTTTCAGGAAGCAACATAATTCTTTCTTACAGCACAAGGTGAAAACATTTTCATATTCAACTCATGCTTGGACTGAATTAAGACTACAGAAGGAGAATTAATACATTTTAATGTTTGTTTCCATTCATAGTAGTCTGATGGGATAGATGAAAGTGTTTGAGGTTTGAAACCCATAACCGAGTAATGTGTCAAGTACGTGTTGCTCTTATTGTTTCAGACCCACGATTAGATTGTTGGTTGTTTGGCAAGTGTAATTCTTTTTCTCTGCTCTGTGACAGAGTCATTATATTGTTATTTAGCTTAATAATAATGTTCAGAATTTGAATATAATAAAAACTCTGTGCACATTGCAAGTTACCTAACCACCTTTGTTTACTGATTTCTGGGTTTACAGTACAGTATGTCAGATGCTGCCTGCAGCTTAGGTATCACTTCTTTCTTTTCTTTTTTTTAAGTTGAACCCTTCGGAAGCACAAAGATCTTTTAGCAGAGCTTCACTGAAAACTATTTGGCCAGAGGGATTCTTTCACTCCCACATATTACATCCTTCAGCAGAAATACAGTTCTGTCATTAGAATTTGTGTCGTGTATTTGCGTGTTGGTCTGGATCAAAACCCAGTTCCACACACATGCTGTGCAAGAGAAGAGGAGGTAATAAGTAGTTCAGGAAGTGACATGAGGTCTCCAGATTAGTTTTCAAGAGACCAATTTCCTCCCAGTCTTCATGGCCCTCCCCAGTTTTTATGCAGTTCTTGGAGGCTCGCATTTGTCCTCCCTTCCCCATTCTCTTTCCTTTGTTCTTTATGCTTTTCTCGTTCTCTTGTTTCACTCTTGACACCCCCTTTCACTCTGAAGTGCCTTCAGATTCCTGATACCTCTCTGCCTCACAGCATTGAAATGAGCTACTATTTCCTCCTAAGGCTGGGGGGGGAGGTGGGGGGGGGGAAAGCACATTTGGCTTTGAAACCAACTTGTGAGGATGTGGGCTGAGAATCCAGATGTATGAGAATCCAGATGTACCATAGGTTTGGACAAGACTGGAAAATGACTGAGTCCTTTCCTTACACATTCGATCAATTGAGTACGCGTTACTGGTTTAGAGACACATTAGACTTCTAACCTGCTTCTCCCTGCTCTATAAAATGCCACATTTTAAAGTGTTTGATAAAAAGCAATTTGCAAAGTTAGAAACTGGAGAATTCATGCCATTATGCTTAAGTTGCCTTACAGTTAGGTATGTAGTCTCTGCTGGCTGGCTGTAGCCACCTGTTTTTCAGTGTATGTATATTCATCCTTAAATTGGTTTACAGAGAACTGAAATGAGCTGCCCCTGAAACCTGGTTTTGATGTGAACAAAGCGTCAAATACACTTGCTGGGAGTATTTCCCATACTCTGAAATACAAGTTAGTGTTTTCCTCCCTAGCTTACCGACTCTCATCCAATTTGATGTCTGTTTCTGTGGATAGCACTGTTTACACTATTTGCTGTCAGGTAATGGGATTATTCAGATAAAACAAGCAAACATGTTTTATGCAAGTTTCCTGCCAGTATGGCCATGTACATATGACAGGTACTAGACACATGATTTTCTTTGGGTGAGATGAAAGGAAAAGCTGTACAAATAATTTCTCTCACCAAGCAAAAATGCAAAGCAAAAACATTGTATTTAAATATTTTAGAAACAGGTTGAAAAAGTACTCTCAGAATGTTGTGGGTTTGTCAATATTTGCCAAAGATGACTTGCTTTGCTTTTGCTGAAACACCTGAGAACGCAGGGAGACAAAAATCCAGGTAACTTCCATTTGCTCCTGCATGTTTTCATAGACCAAATGTTACCTGAAGGTTGAGCCCGGGAGGGAAAAGTAGCTATCTAGAATTTAAAAAGAGAGAGAGATCCAGTGGATAATTTATGAGCTGTTGTTTGAGAAGTCAATGGCAAAGCTATCAGAGGCTTGGAAGGTAATGATGACTTTATTTGGTAGTAAATTTGTTTCATCTCTTGTTTATAAGACGGAAAAATGGAGGAAAGAAATTAGGGAGTATTACAGGGGATATACTAAAAGCTCTCTGAGAGGAACGAGGGAGGCAAACATATAGTGATGGTTTGGTTTATATAAGCAGTTGCTGCTTAAGAGAATGTGGTTTGGATCAATCTGTGACTGGTGAAATGAGGAGGGAGGGTTGGAAGACTTATTCTGCAGGGTTTTTTATGTTCATTTTTTAATACTGAAAAGGCAACTTCAAGAAAAGGAAACTAGAATAATTCCATTAAAGAAGGACAAAGCAGGGGAAAAACAAGTGTGATTCCAAAGCACAGGCTTTTGCTGTAGCCGAATTGCTGTAAGGGGAAGCTCAGGCTGTGTGTCAGCAAGACCTGAGGACACTGTAACCACACTAGTGGTAATGATACCTGTGAGAAGCAAGCATGTCTGGTCGGAGAGTTTTTGTCTCGTCCTGATGTCGTTCACATCAGCATATGATAGAAAATGTTCTGCAGGAGGCAGCGGAATTGCACAGCTCAAAATTAGTGTGCGTAAAGTCAGATTTAAGACTTTTGTCTCCTGGTGGAAAAGAAATGTCCTGACCCAAATCGAAGCCCCTGGAAGTGAATTTAAACATGAATGATGGCTCACACTTAGTGCTGTGGATGCTGCAGGGGTATTGACGCTTGGCTATACAATATCCTTTTTCCTGTTACTGTCATGGTGACCTAACTGCTGCCACAAAACCATTATGCACGGTATTGATAATTAACCAGGCTATGCTTTAGGAGTTCCGTAAGTTTTACTGATATTAATATATGATATGTGGTGGGACTGCAGCTGGTGCAGGGAATCCGTGTTAACACCAGAGCTGCTGTTCCTCAGAATCGAATCTCCGACATTCTTGGGGCTGCACGGGTAGCTGCTGGGGCACTTGGATATGAATGCCAGTGGAAGAGGAAATTATCCCAGATAGATCTGTAGGTTACAGGACAACAGCCCACCTGGGAATTAGAGACATTCATATTGTCTAATGCCATCATTATTACAGTGCTATCCTAGTGAATTTTTGCTGGAGGAACTAGTAGCAATTCTTATACCTAGTCTGCCTGCCAGTTCTTATTATAGAGGGTTCTTGTAACCTTTATCTGAACATTTTGAACACCTCGACTGCTTGCAAAAGACCTTTGAAATTCAGTAGGGTGGAAGCCCTCAGGGTAACAAATGTTCACAACTAGAATCAGCTGGGAATGTTCTGTAAAAGGTTTAGAGGTTTTCTGTTTGAAAAATGCTGATTCCCCTAAACGGAATCTTAACTGATCCCAGACTTTGGACGGATGCAGAATGGAAGGTCTGGTGAGAGGTAAATGAGAGATAAAGAAAGACATACACTAAATGGCCAATATCTATAATGAAAATGAGACATGAAACCACCTACTTGAGAACAGCCAGGCACTTAAAATATTTAGAACCCGTCATATGGGAGGCTCAGATTTTAATTACTGCTCTAAACTAGTAGCTTGAACCTGTACTTTTAATGTGCCAGATGAGTGCCATAACATCTGAGCTCAGGGATCTGTAGTTATTCTTTCCTTCATTACAAATGAGAATTCTATCTCTGACGCGCATTAAGTTGCTAGCAGTGTGGAAACTGCGAGGCGGCTGCAGTTCACTCGGAGGTACAAAAACCTTGGCAGGTATGAAAGAGCAAGTCAGGCCTCACTGAGACCTGCAGAGTTCGGCCTCACTCATCAATACACTGAATTACGCAGAAGTGAGCCACATCATGTCAGCAGAACCAATTTAAAACCAGTGTGACCTATAAGCTGGAGTTATTGCAGGACTAGAAGGAGCACAATTTGTAATGCGTGTGGCATACTCATCCCCAGACTGGGTACTCTATTTTCAGCATAGATAGCATAGTTCCTTCTGTGACAAGATGTTTTCAAAACATCTTCATCTGAAAGATGAAGTTATTCTGTAACTCAGTCACCGACAGAGGAAAGCCTGTCAGTTCATAAAAGGTGTTACTTCTAAACTCCAGATTATATGACTTTTAAGGTGGCGGAATCTCTTCATTATTGATTACAAACTGTCCTCCTCTACAAGTACTTGGATAGTTACATTTCAGTTGTGTTTCTCAGATAAGAAATGAAATGGACATTTCTCCAATTGCTCTTTTGCAGCAGGTAAAATTGTTAATCACCTGCAGTACTCTCACACTGCAGCATGCCTGGGGAAAAATAAACACCCTTTAGAAAACAGCAGTAACAGACCATTCTTTTCTCAACTGTATGGTGCTTTGTAATGAAAATATTAGTCAATAGAGGCTATTTTACCCCACTGAATTTCTTTTCTATTTGAGAAGTGAATTTAATGGTCATGGAAAGCGTTCAGATGATACCTCTATGATCTCACGTGTTCTATTATTCCACTGTAGTGATATAGAAAGGATTTTTATTACTTCTTGCCTGGTGGACCAGCTTCATAAGTACATTTTTGGTGCAGCTGTCACATCTCATCTGCCCTGAGAAAAAGACAAAGGAATATTGCTAAGTGGAGAGGGGACTCCTGTCTATTGGGAACACACTGCAAACTTTTAAATTACTCAATAAACAGAAGGGTAGATGAAAGGAAATCTACTGTGTTTTTTGTTTCTGTTATTTACTTTATCACTTACTTTATCTTGGGAGTCACAGGTTCAAGTTAGAGTTCCAGAGTGACATTGCTGCTTCCAATTAATTTTTCCATCTAATGCTTCAATTCTTGCTCCATAAAATGGAAGAAATGGCATTTCCTTACTTTATGAAGACTGAAAGAGTAACAAGGTCAGTGACAGGCTACAGCAATTTGAGGCTGGAGAGCAGCATATTTCTTCCATTATGAAAACCACTTTCCCCAAATTTATTCCATTTAATCTCACTCTTTGTTTCTTAGCTTTTATCATTTTCAATATAGTTTATGCAAAATTACATGTAAGACTCCCTAATTTTCCCAGTCAGGTCCTGCTTCCTCTGGACAGTACTCTGTGAAACAGTCACAGAATGCGAATGACAAGGGTCTGAAAGCAAAATGAGGAAAAAGGCAAAATGTGACTGGAAACATTTGCAAACCAACCGGTATTTACAGTATAATGCGGATGGTTTCAGGGTAAGTGGAATGAACAGTTGATCACAACAATTAACAAATTATTGAGTGTATGCATGTTACCAATATACATGCCTGTATTTGGCTCATCTCATACGAAAATTCTTAATACAAATATTAAGATGTTTTGCTTCACACCAGGGCATCCTGGAGGCATGGCCAATTACATTGGTAACATGTAAAATTATGGCAGCTTAGTTTCTTGACTGTCTGTACCCTTCAACTGTTGCTTGATTTTTGAAACCAGAAAGCTACAAGGGAAAATGAACACTCTTCATGCTGACTGCTAAGTGATTTTCTCATTATCCTTTCAGTAAAGGTCTCTCTTGCTATTGTCTTTTAAATGGTTCAGTGCAGACACATTTTAATATTTGAAACAATTTCCCTCTCTTTGTTTCTTTTAGAGGGCAGTTTTCTCCCTTTTCGCAAAATAATAATAATACTGTTTTGATGACCTATCAAGTTGTCCTTAAGGCCCAGAGCTTTTTTCAGTAGGAGCAGGTGTAGCTAAAAGAATTTCAGCTGAAGCCCTACACTCCTTATATTATGCCTGGGAAGATTTCTGTAACTTAGGCAGAACCTTTTTGGGGATGCACCTCAGTGAGCCGATTGGATGCACTAAGGACAGGGGACAACGAAACCCTCTAGTGAATCAAGCAAGGTTGAACATCTCTGGTACATACGCCCTGTGAAACTGAAGTAGAAGCCTGACTCTGGATTTTTTTTAGGTCTGGTAATGGTCTCAGAAACCTGTTAAGTATTCTTTTTTTTTTTTTTTTTTCCAGAAATATGTAAGAGCATGAAACTGCTCATGAAAACATCTGTGTCTATAGTTTTGTGCCTACAAATTCTGAAGCCTTAGAACTGTAGGTTAGATCTTGTTTGTAGATTCACTGCCATAAATCAAGTAAACTATGCATTTCTAATTGCAAGCAGATTTTAAAAATCATATTAATGATACTTTTGTTAGGAAATTATAAAGGCCTGAGACTAAATTACAGGTTTTTGATGCTCTTTACTTTGAAAATTGATTAGAAAAATACTTTATACTGTTTTATGATTTGCTTTCTCATTCATCTAATAAATTTTAACATGATTACTCAGAAAATGGAAAACATGAATCACACAGTATCAGGATTGCATTGCAGGCAGAACTAATAACTTTTAAAAAATTACATTTAGTTATATTTCAGATGAAAATTATTATACTCTTCCACCAAAATTATGTGTTCCAGTTTCCCTACTTCTGCTATGTTGTCTTGGCCTTTCTTTTTCACCCAGGAACAAAATGAAATGCAGATTAAACATATAGTGGAAAGTAATCTTTTGCTTCCATCTCCTAGTTCGCTTAGCTATGGTGCAGAATATTAGCACATTTCTTCCTGTTCCTAGATTTATCAAACCAGAATGTAATGGTTAGAGCCTTTATTTTTGGCAGGTTTTACTTTTTTTTTTTTAAAAGAATTTCTGTCTCAAAATGAAAAACCTCTAGTACAGCAGTGCATTTGAATTGGTTTAGGAACTCAAATGTAGACTGAAGGGAGATTTCAGTGGATCTCTTTTTTAGCCCCACAAAAACGATAATTTAGGTTATTTCAACCAGGTACTGGTCAAAGCATGTATTTTTATGGGGAAAAGATGAATTATTGTCAACTTATAATTTTGTACATATAAGCTACTTGTCTGGGAAGACTCTCCATCTTAACCCCTTGGTTTAAAAGAAGGTTACTCTGTCAAAGAATTGATAAAGTTTGTTTAAAATGCAAAAGTGTGTATGCAGTCAAGATAAACAGTGTCACTTTTAAAATCCCTGCCTTATACTAAATATTTCAAGAAGGTGCTGGCAGCTCCTGGCTCTGGCAGCAACTCTTCAGCAGCAGCACTTGTTTCTCCAGAGGTACAAGGAGGCTTCAGGGGTCCCTGATGCAGTTGCCAAGGGACCAAGGTATGCGTGCATGAAACAGATACATTTTCCAAGGCAAATATCATCCTCTTCCCATCGTCTTAGTGCCTGCCAGGATGGAGCTGACACCATTTGCTAGTGAAGGAGCCTGCCCTCCCCAGGAAAGCATTTCTCCGGGCCCTGAGCACATTAACGAGCCTTGATTGCTTGGAATAGCCTCAGCTGGGACCACCACCCACACAGCCTCTTTAGGAGCTACATTTAAGCTGGGGCCAGGGCTCTTGTTCCTTCCCTGAGCTGTGTAGTAGCTAGCCCTGTCTCCTGCTGTCCCAACTTGCCAAGTGGGATTCCAGGATTTACCTTGGACTTGTTTTGTCACCTGGTATTGTCTGCTGATCATTGGATGGCCACCAGAGCATGTTAGTGTTGGCAGCCTGGCCCTTCTTGGATGTTGTGGTGCTGCATCCTGGTAGGTAAGATTGTTGCTCCTGCCATGCTTTGGTTAACTTCAGCTTTTGCCTGTCTATTGGTGTGGAGCAACCCTGGTTTTACTGCTCTCTGACATGTTCGTTAACTGTTTCCAAATTGCACGTACAGTCAGAAGAAAATAACCTGTTACTTCACTTGTGGAGCATATAGTGTTACCTTCTCTCTAGTACAAAGTGCATACCAGAAGCAAGTGCATCTATCTCACTTCTAAGAGTGCGCTGGTTTAGTCTATGCACTGATTTCCCACTTGAGGAATAAGTTTTGCATTTGCTACATAATTCAGATAATGCATTGCTACTAAATTTTAGGTTATTGCATAGTTAGATTACCTTTAGAAAGTACAGGCTGCCCTGTTGATCCTCTGTTCCTATTTTTCTGTTTGGTATAAAACTACATAGATAGTTTGTGGTGGGTTTTTTCCACCCTGAGTGGGAAGAATGGGTCTTTCAGGGGATCCAGCAAAGAGTAGCTTCAAAAACTAATTGTCGGTGTTAGGGCATAGGCTGCCTTATCTTATTGAATTATTTGGTATACTGCTTTTTACAGAACTTGTTCAGAAATGGCTTGTATAAAATACACTTAAGTTTGCTTACTTTACTTAACTAAGTTTGCTTAGGCTGTAAGCTGTGAACTTTTGATCTTTCTGCCTCCTTAAGCAAAAAAGTTCTCAGATTTGATTCAAGCTATGAGATAAGGGGAGCATTTTATGGTTGGGGTTGTGTCCCTGGAGATAAGTAAAAAACCACAACAACACATCTAAAAGAAGACAACAAACAGAAGAATACTTTGGTTATTATCAAGGACTTATTTTTCTACCAAGCTGAAGATTGGGACTTTGATAGCTAGTCTGGCCAGTAAAAAGACAAACAACAGCCTGCAGAGATAAGAAGTGTTCCACCTGACAAAAATGAAGGGATCGAATGATCCAGACTCTAATTTTACAATGCCATGCTAGGGGTGGGAAGCTTAGATTATAAGAGTATAACTGTGCAACACTTTCTCTACTGGGCGTCCCTGTACTGGAGGGACCCAGCTCAAGCTGCTCTATGTTGTACCTTGCCAATAAATTACTTATTTATGAAGAATTTCTGGAAACCATGCCTGAGTCTCTGCATCAGGAAAACCAGGGAAAAGGAACTTCCATAACAGCCAGGATAGAGTGGAAAAGAAGAGTAAATATAATGAAGTCAGGAGGGACTAAATGAGGGAGAGAGATGCAGAGTAAAGCCTACAGCTGTGGTCTAGCACTAGCTACAAAGAGAAGGCTGGCCAGCAGTAGAAAAGGGTTGTTGAAGTAGAAGTGTTTATGTGCAAAGTAACTGTATATCTTCATAAAGAATCATTGGGCAATTGGTTATTGAAATAAATGATAATTCCTGAAGTCAGAAACAGAGACCCGACAGGCCTTTTAAGAGAACTAGTCTAGTAGCTTTCTTGAAAACTTATGCAATTTTTCCTTATTTTCACCGAATGAGAATCTTTCATTGAACTCATAGTAGCCTTGCTTCCAAAGAAAGGGTGGAGAACAATTTCATCTAACTTAGTCCATTGACTGTAGGATATCTATAGGAGAGTGGGAAATAGGGGCTTTGATAAGCATAAGAAAGCATCGTATGTGTGTATTCTGATTATAGATAGGCCTAAACATAAGCAGCACCATCACAAAATGGTCTTTAAAAGGAACCACACGCTTGCTAAGCTTTTGACTTATGCCTACAAGTTCTAAGCCCAGTGTTCTCAGGGAACTCTCAAGGAACTTGAGCACTGTGTATGTTTCGGCACATAGATGTTAAATCTGCCGTGTCACTTTCGGAAACTGAACTGGTAATCGTTGACCCTTGTCTTTACTCTGGCAAGCTTTTGTCCTTTAAATACTTCAAAGACTTTTAACATATGCTTAAATATGAAAATGCATTAATTTACATATTTTATTTTAATGTCTTGATTGCGAAGCAGTTACATTTAATGAGCTATTGACAAGTGGAGGAAAATTCAGTCGTATCCAAATCTGACATGAATTACACGTAAACCCGTGGTAGTTTCTTTCCTGTTGGAGGATGATAGGAACAGTAGAGGAAATGATTATTGATAACAGACTGCATGATAGGAGACGTTTGGCTTGTTAGGTCTTGGCTTAGAAAATGTTTCTATTCATAAAATTGCTGACTTTTAGTAGGAGTTAGAATTGCCAGTGATTGATCTCCAGATTGTTTTCATTATGGGACTTCCACCTACAAAGAACACTATGTTTCATTCTATTTTTTGCCTTTTGCCAGTGAGGGTTGTTTATAATGAAGGCTCATGAATAATGGCCAAAATAGCTTGTGAAACTAAGAGAGCTTGATCTTCAGAGTGGTTTGAGCTTAGGCCACTGCAAAGGCTGACATTATGTAAATTTTCCTATGCAACTCTCTTAGTGTTTTTAAATACCTCACTTAATCTTTCTTCACCAGTGTTAAATTTCTCTGTCAGTAACTCTCCTATACCACAGGGAGGTCTACCACTGAAGATGAATTGATTCTAAAAGAAAAGACATTGATTATCTGGTAAAATATTTAGCATGCATATTTCGAGAGTGATAATATTTGCTGTGTGTGCTAGATTCTGAACTGGCTGAAATTACTATATTATCATAGGACTAAATGAATCATCTTCATTTGTCTCTGTTGCTATTCAGTCCCTTAGTATATATTACGAAGAATTAACTTGACTTTTTTTTTTTTTCAATCTCTGCTTTGAGATAAGCATATTTCTATTTTGTTATATAGAATAACAGTTGGTCTGTCTAAAGAGTTTTGTGACATCAATTTGTATTAATTGCCACTGGAATCATAAATTAGAGAAGTGATTCATATATATACCTTTTTTTACATAGTGTTTGTGATATTGAAAGAGAAGCTTTTTACAGCTTCATCTGGATTCCATTTGTAAGATGTAATTGTTATCAACAGCTTGAAATGCTGCCTTTGTTAGACAGGAATCTGTATCCAAAGAATGCTCTTGATATTCTGTGGAAAGGTAATTGAAAACTGTCAGAGTCTTTAAGCTTGCTAGTGTTTTGTTTGGTGATTATAAAATTACTGTTGTTTTTAAGGTGGCAGGTTTAATTACATAGTTTTCAAGACTATGAAGTTACCTCCAGTATCTGTTCAAAATCCACTGCATTCTAGACTTTTAAATTTGATTTGTTAATACTTTTTTCATCTTCTGGTGCTACAATTTTATTAGGAATTGCAAGAGACAAAATGAGTATTGCAGGATAGAGGCAACTGGCATCAATAGTATCATTCCACTGCAGTTACAGAACAGCATGTTGCTCATGAGAAAATATTATTTTGACAGGCATGTTCAGTCCATCAAAAGCAACAACAATATGGATGTTTAAGGACTAATAATATCCATAATTATGTGATGACCTGAGAATGCAGGAGGAAATTTTACCTGGAACTGTCTTCCAAGATAAGTCCCTCAACTGTGTAGAAAAAAATTTTGTTTTCTGAAAAACATAAATCTGTATAGGAAGTCAACACGGATCTAGTTAAATTGGTAGACATTGCCCTGAATAAAGGAACATCTGGTAACCCATTTTTCTGACCTTTTAATAATTTATTGTTATATTGCAGGAAAATTTCTTGAAAATGTTCCATTTTTCTAACTTATGTCCTCCTACAATGACATAATGCTGCCTGTTCTAAAGATGAAAAAACAAAAACAAAATGTTTTTTCTGTCGTCTTGCATGTCCATGTTTGTACTCAGGGTGCTAGGAAAGCCACCATTCCCATCTGTGTGATCTTTTATAACTGTACAATTGCTAAATTATCTCCCAGTTGCTTAAGTATTAATAATGAATTCAGTTTTTTTCAGCCAGTTTCATAGTATTTCATTGAATTTTGACATGGTTAGTTGAAATCCAGCTTCATGAAATCTTCCAAGTCCACATATTTTATCAAAGTAAACTTATCTGTGGAAGATCAAAGAGAGTTTAATACAAATAATTGTGTTAGTATCCGAGTTAATTTCCCAGAGGATTTATCAAGAAGAGTAGATCACACCAAAATTAATTACAAAGTCTTCTATAACTTATTTAGCAAAGCCTCTGCCTATTTGCAAATAACAATTGGGGTACTATCAATAACAGGACAACCTGAAGTCATTGAAAAAACGAATTTAAAATGTGTTTACATTTAGTGAAACAGCAGATCAGATCAAAATTGCCTTTCCAAGTGATAATTCATTGTCAAGCTGTTTTCTTTCATATGCCAGCTAATGCATGCAATGAATGATTCAAGCTAATTCTAGCTGCTTTTGAAATTCATCACTAGCTGTAACCAGGGTAACCAGTAGTTCTAATCTTAGTTCACTATGAAGTCTCATGCTGTTTTGATCTGATGTTATGGTGAACTCTTCATTTATACACCAGACATTCATTAAGTCAATGAATTCTCTGTCCAAGGAGCTGTCAGTTTTTAGCAACACAGAGTGGTGCTGTCTCCAGCTTGTAATTGTTGAGGTGTATGTGTTGTTTCTAGTTAGTTTTTCATTACATGCAAGCAATGTTTTCCAATGGATTTGTTTGGTAATAACCAACTGAAAAAATATCTTTTCTTGTTGTCTCAGTATGGGAAAGTGAATGCCAGAAGTTGTTATATTTAGACAGGAAACTGAGGCACAGTAATTGATGAATTTAGGAATGCAAATAATCTTCCCTGTATTCTTTGTTCCTCATGTTACTCTGTCAAGTCATGTAGGTAATTTCTTGTGTTGGTTCAGTTAAGGGATGACTGTTGCATATCGATGGTATACGTGTCTTTGCGTAGGTCGACACTGAGTGCACAGGACCCTATGGGGTTGATATAGAAGTAAATGTGTCTCATGGGCATAGAAGCAATCACATAGTGGGGAAGCAGAAGTGCTGGTGTGCATAGACAGGGTTAGTGTCTCAGAAGAACGCTATAGCTAATGGAATGATTCTATGTTAAGATTGTATCAGACAGAAATTGTTTATCTCCTAGCAAGCAAGGCTTGCATAGTCAGAGAGAAACTGTTGAAAAACATCCTTCCCATAATGACTTGGTCTTTTGGGAAAGTCACAGTCTTCTCCCTCTCATCCCTTAGTGGGGAGACTTGCTCATGCACATCTTGATAATTAGATGAATGTCAGTATGATTTAAGATGGAAAGTGTGTATTTTTTTTTTTCACAGTATGGATGATTACCTTGTGTTTTCAACATTTATTTTTAGTTAAATGAAAAAAGCAGTTGTGACTATCCAAAGTTGTTATGCTGCTTGCACAAGATGGCTATGCTATATAGAACACAGTCAATTTCGTTTCTAACTACATATTGCACTTCCTGCAGTGTCAGTTATATCGAGTGATGAAGTTAGATTCATTTTGGGATTTCATCTTTTTTTATTAAAACTGTCAACCTCAAGAAAGGGAACAATCAAAATTCCATCAGCATGCATGGAACATGTACTGGCCCCAACTGCAGGTTATTTCTTTCCTCCTCTGGTATATCATGCATATTGCTGAGCAGACTCTACATAAGGTGGTGCATGTGAAATCCCCTAAATATTGAGAGACACTCCTTCTGTCAGGATGATTCATCGAATTCTATGTAATAGTCAGCTGAATAGAACAGGAAGAATGAAACGGTCACTCGAACTTTTACAAAGAACATATACTGTATTGTTAGCTTTCTTTCCATATTCCTAACCACCTGTTCTGGTTTCTTTTAATTCATACTAAATTACACTCTTCTTTTTTTTTTTTTTTTTGTCCTTTCAGATAATAAACTAATTTATCGCCAGCAGTAGCCTGAATTATGTGCTGTTTAGTATGGGTAACATGCAAACCTAGTTATAATTCTGTGCATTTTAAAGCTTTTATTGTTGGTGGTGCTGTAAAAGTGAAGAATGCATCCCACTGTGGACTCATGTGTGAGACTGCAATAACTGAGATTTTCACTTTCATAAACTCAAGGTCTAGAACTTCCAGTTGTGACTTTTCTAGGAGAGCTGAGATACTGATTTGAAGTCAGCCTTAATATGCTGGAACACAAGGAAAACTGTGGAGATGAACACTCAGCCAACGGTCACCCCTCTGCAGGGACAATTGAATATGTGCTTATGGCCAAAAAACGGCCTCGCTGCTTAGGTGGTGATTGCTCAATCTCTCTCTCAGGTGGTGAACCGCTATGCTGATCACAAATATCTCAATTCCTTCCTGCACTATAATCCATTCTCTGTTCTGGAAATAATCTGTATCTATTCTAGACCACATATAGGTCTGAGTGACATCAGAGTAAGACTGCAGTAACCCCAATTAATTTCAGAAGGCTTATTCTAGATTTATACTACTCAGAGATTAAAACGTGTGTATTTATCTTTGAATTGCATGGCAGAGAGTATAATGATGAGATGCATTAAGTTCCATTCTCAGAATAAATTAGTTTTGGATAGTGGAAGAATATTGGTGTACACCAGATTGACAAGCTAGATGGTCCTTTATCACTTTTGTCAAGCAAAATATAAATGCTAATTAATCTAGTTTGTTCTATCATGACTTCTGAAAATAAAAGAAACTGCTAACACGTGTGGGTGTGTGGTGCATATGGTGGGTTGTATTTTTTAAATTTTTTTTAAATTTTATTTTAATTGGTTACTGAGCACCAAGGATACTAGCATTTGTAGGAAAGGAAAATTCAATTCTAACTGCTTGGGCCATTTTCTGGTGTATTAGCTTCTGGTTGATAGGAGTAAGTTTCTTTCAAAAGTGGATTTCTACGTTCTTTAAAAAAAAAAAAAAATGAATGCCCTTAACCTCGACCATTTTATTGGTCTTAATCTATAAATTTTATTCATCTTCATCTGTAAATTTTTTATAGAAAAGACCAGTGGAGAAATCTGGTTCACTCTTCTGCACTCAAATTTATGGGGCAGATTTGTCACTTGTGTTCCATGATGCTTTAACATTACAGCCCCAGTTGATGCAAAGGCAGCATCGTCCAGCTATAGTGGAAGCACATGCTTATCCTTGAAGCACTGTTGTTATACACAATGATATATCTTCTGAAAGAAAAATGAATTTTCTGGAGAAAACTGTCACAGTGTAGGTTAAAAGACATTCTTTTTCCTGTACCTCTGTGTGTTCACATGGCGATTAGAAGGAATATGCATGACTTCTCCTTTCTCCATGGTCTTCTTCATGCCCCTCTCATGTAATGGGAATAACTTTGAATCTGACTTGAGTGATGTTTTTTTTTCCTCATTGCATGGAAAGAATTCATCATATGCACCACAGACAATATAATCGAGGTACTCTGTAGTATACAATCCTTCTACTGGATCTTTCCTGCATGATCCCATCTTTTCCTCTCGTATTAGGTGAGGAAAATGTTTTAAAATGAAACAAACCACAAAAAAAAAAACCAGTTGCAGTTTATAAAGGCAAATATCCTGATGTCATTGTGCTGGGAGTTTTTTATATGAATGTTGATGAAATTGTGATTTCATTCATTGCTTTTATTATTATTAGTTATATATTTGTATAGAATTTTTATTTTCACCTATATTTTATTTTGAATTTCATCATGTTTCATTACTTGCATTTAGACTGTTGAACAGATGTCTGTTCTGTTTTAAGTTTAGCAAAGTACCGCACAAGATTATGAGCTATAGAACTGTGTATTGTCTCAATAATAATATTGCCTTTGGTTCGGATAATTTTATTACTTCAATAAATATACTTTATATGGAATTGGTGCAGTTTTGCCTGTGGATTCTATTTTATGACCATTGACTAATCAGCTTTTTTAGCAAAGGAAAATGAAACCGCAGTACATTAGAGTAGCCCTTTTCAGCTCCCTGTTTTATTCTATCAATTTTTTAATTTAATGGTTGGAAATCCAACTGATGGTCAAGTATTTCTTCCTATACCTTCTTTGGTGTTTGGGGAAACTTGGGAAAGAATAGCATTTGACATCTTAATGAATAAGTGTGGCTTTAGGCTGCAGTCAGCATGCTTGACTAGAAAACAGCCAGCCATGCAGAGAAGTGGGGTTTTTTTTGTCTTTTAACTTGAATTCAGTCAGAAGAATGACCTACTTTGAAGGTAAAATTATGTTGTTGAAAGTTTTCGTAATTTCCTATTTTAATCCGTAGGGTTCAGTCTGATCTCAAAATGATGTTGTCATTGCTCTATCATGCCCGAATATTCCACGTGCTGGAACAAATTTTGACTCGTGACCATTGCAGGTGGGAAAACATAAAATGCAAAACACCACTACATTGTTGCACTTCTTGTAGTTTAACCATGTCCATTATTCCAGATATCTTTCTCTTTCAGATATGGAAGGATATAGGTTTTAAGAACTGGCACATGTTCAATAAAGAAGTTCTACCCTGGGAATAAACTCCGGAGCACAAAAATTCAACTCAGTTTTAAGACAAACTCAGTGCTGTTTACTAAAGTAAACAAATTATAAAATAAAGCTCTTAACATCTGTTCTACAAAAACTTACCCTCACATATCAGAACTTCAATTAGCTCTTTCAATTACGCTGATGATCTGCATAGGCTCAAAAAGCTTCATGAGAGCGTGGAAAGTTTGCACTAAAAAAAAATCCTTCTAATAGGTTTTCAAGCTGCTTACAAATGTTATTCAACATCTATGTAGATCACAGGGGTAATATTTGTAAGTGTTGAAGTTCAACACATGTAGACCCTAATACTTAAACAATGCACGTCTCACGGGAGGTCCACTCTGTTCAACATTTGTAGGTGCTTTGTAAGTAATCACTTTTAAAATGTGGGGTGATGTTTGGCAATCTTGAGCTCATAGCTTCTGTCTGGTACTGCAGGAAGGTATGAAAAGGGAAGAGATGGTGACTGCTCAGTATTTAAACAAATTGGTCTGATTTTAATGATGATCTAAATGTGAGTCTTTTGACCTCAGAGACCTAGTTTAATACTTTCTGAAGTTGAATGGACTTGCTGTGGGGGTTTTGGATTTTGCTTGTTTGTTAAAAGAAAACCTGAAATTTTCTTCCTTACAGGTTGCATTTAATGCATTTCTTTGCAGGGAGGGGAAATTGTCATTTTCACTGCTAGTTCATAAATGCCTTATGGATGCTTTGAGTGCAATGACAATTGGCTCCAACTCTGTGATAGCAAGAGCCTTTACCTAGGTTAGAGATCAGGGAGCTGGACAACAAATTTTCTTAAACTTCTGCTTAAAAATGAAACAAATACAAGATATTCCATGAGTGTCAGACTAATCCACTTCATCAGACAGGGATGTGGTTTTTTTTTATGCTCAGCATCTAGTAGCATAGTGTAATAACCTTGAGGTTATTTTGCTCTTTGAATATTTGTGAATGGTGTCAGAGTGACTGTATGCTTGCGTTAGACTTGTGAGAAAGCCAGAAAAACATTGTGAATTAAAGTTGGCAAGCAATTCTTATGTTTAAACACTCTTGGATGTGCAGGTTTATTGCATTCCTGTTGCTTTGGTGAAGGTTTTTTGTTTCTTTCTATGTTAGTATATCTCTGAGTTTAATATGATACTTTTTTTGAAATAGGAGTTTTGCCATGCAGTTTTATTTAGAAGAACAGAAGGTGATGCTTGAGTTAAAGCTCTTTCAATCATCTTTCAAATTAATGCGGAAATGCCAATTAAAATCAGATTTTGATTAATTAGTCATTCACTTACTAAGAAGGAGACAAAGTCAGGAATGTTGTTAGGATGCATTCAATAAAAATCATGGGAGGAGAGTGTCACAGGAAAGAAACCTTCAGTGTCCCAAAGGAGACTTTTTTTTTTTACTGGAGGACATCCTCCAACAGCCTGTTCAAGTTGGTTTGAATGATCTAATAAAGAAAACGTCCATAATGTGTAAGTAGTTTGAGGCTAGTAGTAGCACACATCCTTGAGCATGAGTATTAAATGTAGTTGCACGTCTTTGTGCAAATGGCAGACTACCATGCTACAATAAATGGCAAGGACATGCACGTCCTCAGACAATCAGTCTGAGTAATGAATAAAATAGTTTAATCTTATCATCTTATGTCAAGAGATACGCGGTCCCTGCTGGACCAAAGAAGTGAATGAAAATATATGTTATGTTTGCAAATGGCACAGAGGTATCACTTAAACTTAGTTTTAGAACTTCTGTGTTCTGGAGACGCTTGCAAATGGGTACAATGCTGACTTTTTTTTTTTTGTCCTTATGTAAAAGTTGGAGCTTTCAAAAGCAAGTACAGTACTCAAAGTGTAGTTCTGCTTTCATAAAACTTGAGCGAATTTGGCCCAACAATGCATTCATGCTTTTCAAACTCTTCTACTTCAAGTCAGAGTTCTAACACAAATGCAGCATTGCTTATGTTTTCACAGTAGTGTTTTAGCAAAGCCTATGCACTCGTAGTCTGCCTGTCTTCTTCCATCTCTTTCAAGTGCATGCATGTTGCTTCCTGCATCTTCATGAAAAGATGAATTGCATTTATCTCCACCCAATTTCTTGATTTCTCAAACACCAGCAAGTTAATCTTTTCCCTCTCTAAAGGAATGGTGGCATTTGTATTTGTCACTTATAGTTACACTGTATTTCTGAGGGCTGCAAAATAAAAGGCAAGCTTATTGCTTAGTATTAGTCAAATATGTGTATACGTAATAAAACTATCCACATTTCATTCCCCTCCCTCAACCCCCCCAAATGCTGGTGAAAGTTTATTTTTATAATGTTGAGAAATAAATAGAGTTACAGTGAAAAACTCTAAGTGAGTCAAAGGATCTATTAAATGAGCAGTTGGTATAACTGTGAAAAATTGAGGAAGGCATGGAGAACATACACTGCCTAATTTAGTTTCTTAAATGGCGAGGCAAATCTCCCCCAAGATGGTGTGGAAGAGAGAGATTCCCTCAAAAGGCAGCTCAGAGTAGAGTCTAAAAGATGATAGCGGCAACGATGACAAAAATCTTCACGGATTTTTGTTCTGGTGATTTGGCCTGTATGATTTCCTCTTTACGTATTCTTCTGGTTCAGTAGGAGACAGCTTGTATACTTGAAACTGTCTGTCGTTCTGATAAGCTGGATCCCTTGAATGCATTACTATGGAGGTAGCTTTGATTTATCTCAGAACAGTCATAATCAAGCTGATACTTCTTTCCTCCATGTCTGTTACAAGTGTGATCACTATATCTTCTTATCCTTGGAAGGACATTTCAAGGAGATAAGTATTTTGTAAGAATCTGAGAAAAATGTTAGTAATTTTTCTCATTTGCATGGTGGTCTACAATTTGAAAATGGAAGATTTCCAAGCTAACCTCTTGCATAAGATTACATGAACTAGGTAGATTTCTCTCAACCAAATTTAAATCTATTAATTAGAAAGCATGTGAGAGCTAGTTCAAAAATTCTGTTAACATCTGATTTAGACTTTTCCGTGTTTGGCTTTGTAAAGCAAAGATGACAGAGGATCACTTTGTGCTCATCCTGCACACCAGGTTTTGGAGTTAAGCAAATCATAATGGGAAGCCAAACCGAATTAATTATCATTTAGTTTCCTTAGTCTGATGGGATATATACTTGTTTATTTCACTACCATTGCATTAATAAATCAAATTTTAGAGCATTCTTCCAGAAGCACTTGCAGTCCTTAGTAGAATATCAGCCAGAATGATGACCCCAAGCAGCTGAGGAAAAGGTGAGATTCTTGGGGCCAGAGGAAAATAGGTCTGCACTGCAGAGATTGTTTGGTGCTGATTGCTTCCTCAGGGCTTCTAGTCTTAATGTCATACCATTGAAGTAAAGACTTTTGGTAGAGAGATTTTAGTGAATCCCAGTTTGTGTTTCCAGCCGTCTCTGCTGGCTGCTGTGGATAGTACTTCTTGCTCCTTTTCATGCTATTAAAAAAACGGCCTCTTCGTGACTCACACTAGGGGGAAAAAAAAATCGGAAAATAGATTCAGTAATTTTCTTAATATCTCTGCGTCCTGGAGGCTGAAAGAATGGTCCTCCCTGTTCACTACACCCAGCTCTACAGCACAAACTTATTTGGCCTGTGTTCAGTGTTTTGACCAGGCAGTCAGCAATATACAAATATATTAAAAATGAAAATGATACACTCTCCTTTTAAGCATCATTGGGTATACCAGTATGTGAAATACCTAGGGACACCATAACTAAACTCAGTTTCCTGTCTCCAGAAGTAGAGTTAATCAAGTGGGGGCTGAGGTAGCATGTGAGATTCTCAAATGACCTTAATTTGAACTCTAAATGCATGGCAGGTTCAGAACATTTCAAGATAAGCTAGTCGACCAAGACTGTTCCTCTCCAGTGCAACTGAATAGTCTACAGACATTAAAAGTATATCAAGCAGTCCACTGCTAATTCAGAAAGTCAGGTCAAGTTGGAAACAATTCTACTTTTGAATGTGGTTTAGACTGAAGAGAAGTATTTTATACAGCTCTAATTGAAATACCAAACTTTAAGAAGTCAGTCATCAAGGCAGCCAATACCATGAATCAAGAACAGATCAGGATACTTTCATGAACTTAAATCCTCTTTGAGCTTTTACCATAAGGGAATTTTGTGAGTTCAGCTTCATATCAAGATGTTCCACTCTTGCTCAGAAGAATACCCAGCCCTGTAAGTTCCAGGACCAATTCAGGGGCCAAAACAAAGTCTAATTCTGATTCCCTCAGCTCCAAAGGAAGTGTGAGTTTGACTGTTGGGTTTCTGTGTGGGCTGTCTTAGACTCTGTGCAATGTGCTGCTATGACCATTTAGTTGTCAGATTCTGACAGGTGTTCTATATAATACTCGTATATCCCCCATGGCCATATCATGTAAAAAATACAAATAGTTGCACTGTGGATGTTTCCAGATTCACAGCTTTCTCCAAATGCTAGCAAATCCAGTAAGACTTTTTCCATTGACCTCAAATGACTTTGAATTCAAAGTATTCCCTGGTCTGCCTATAAGTCCAGGTAATTATACCCTGATAGTGATTCTGTTCTATTCAGTGTTTATCTTTTCTTTTTCCATCTAGCTCAGTCATTCTAGAATAAAATATTTTTCTCCTTGATTTTGTAACCTTCTTTCTTCTTTCCCATAGAGTGCTTCTGGGGTGACAAGTAGTTAAAATTTAAGTCACCTTTAATATCAAAGAATTAACTGTCTTTTCATAGTTGCCTGGGCCATGTATTACCATAGAAGCGTGAATACAAGTATTTGATATTCACACAAAAGAAAGCGCATTGACTTACCTAGGGTTGAATCAAGTGTTACCTTATTAGCATTAAACAGCTATAATGGGAGAGAGATGAAAATAACTACAGAAACATGAGGAACAACAAAGATGAAAAGGAAGATGTGAGAATGGGACAAAAACATGGTTCCTTATTTGTAGGGTGAACTTAAAAGATACCCTTCTCAACTCACCTGGCTTGTAATGTATTCAGAAATGGAAATTAATCAGAAGTTATATATATTTGTGAAAATCTGGTGCAGGGATGTGATATGATAGTGAGCAACCGGCAGATTTTGAGACTAAGTTTCAGCTCTTCTATAGGGAGGCCTTTTCGCACTTAATTCTACTCCATAGCCTCGGTATCTCAGCTGCTCCCCTTGTTCTTTTTTTCCCCTTTGACTTTGATGTATGATCACATTCTTCATTCTTACTGCTCAAAGTCTAAAGATGATATTCCTTTATATTTGGATCTGTTCAAAATTTTTTGAAGTTGATGTGCTTTTCTCTGTAACAAAATGTGCCTTGTATTGATCATTTCTGATATTTTCCTCTTCTAAGACTAAAAAATGAAAGATTCAAAAGCAAAATGGTCCAAGTAAAGCTCAGTTCAGTCAAGTAGATGTATTTTATTGCAATGGTTTGACAGCCAGTTTGTGTCTGTCTTTAACTTGATTCAGCTTCTGTTTGGTCCTGTTGTGAACTAGAAACTTGCTTAATGTTGATACACCAGCCAATGTGATGCCGTTATCTCAGTCATCCTTACAGCTATTCTGAAATACACAGGTTCTTTATCACTTCCAGGTCTTTGTAGATGGAAAGGAGTTACGATATTTCTCCCATATTGGAGAAAATCTAAATGTTGCGAAAGCTGAAGGATTGATTATTGGTCTCATGTTCACTTACATCGATTCAGTCTCAGACTTGTTTCAGGAAAGGTATTTGTTCTCTTCACGTTGAATTAGATTTTTAAGTCCTTTATTTTGAAGAGTCAGTGCAAATAAATCTGCTGATTTCTCATGGATATTAATTTGCAGAATAGTGACAGAGATATTAATCCAGTGAGGTCACTCAGAAATTTCATCTGGAGTTGCTGCCATTTTGCTTTGACTTCTTCTTAATCTCAGTCGTATTCTGGTATATAGCCTTGCTCTGATGAGAGGAAAGTGAAGGTATATAAATCCAAGGGGCTACTGGTCAGCTGCTGTATGACTGGAATGTTACCAAGCAAAAGATGTGGTCCCTCTCTGAAACAAGCCATGTATGGCAGGGTGTTTTTTAAGCCTCTACTGGTATGATCCAACTGTCATTAAGAACACCAGTAATCCTTCTGAGGATATTAAGAAAATTTGGGTCAGAACTCAAAAGACTAATCTTCATAACTTCTCTGGATTTGAGCACATCATTTGTATGACAACAGAATAATTTAAATTTCTAAGTTAGGCTAGTACACACGTTATTTTAGGTCAAGCTTATTGTGCATTCCACTACAATTAAAACCAAGTCAGTTCCTTTGTTTTAGTTAATTCGAGAGGTCTGCTTAAAGAGGTAGAAAATTAGTAGAAAATGTTTTCCTCTTTGCTATATTGAATGTTTTAGGAAATCACATTATTGGCAGAAGTTCTTAAACCCTCTGCAATTTCATAACTATTGATCTGTTTCTAAAGAGTGGAAATTTTGCTGTGATGATGCTAGGTACACAAAAAATGTGTGGTGATCTCTAACCCATTACTACTTTTTGCTTAGCTTCTATAAAAGTCATCTGGAATATCTAACCTTTCAGATGTTCATGGTGTTTGCCTCGGTTAACGCCAAGTGATTTAAACACACATTTCGATATTGTAAAGAAACAATGACTAAAATATATTTAACGGAGAAATGTATTTGTACAGTATTACATCTGACTCGTCACGCTCATTTCCTTGAACTTACTTGCCGTGACTGTGACATGGGAGGACTTGGGAAGCAAAAGATCAAACTGATACAGGTTGAGTATTGTTACTATCTTACAAGTGTTTGGATGCATGTTGCAGTCAGGAAACCCTGGATGTGACTTTCACAGATGCCTTCTGGCTTCGGGGTGTACAAAGCCTGTCTTGGGAGTTGAGATTTCCAAGATGTTAAAGGGCCTTAGGGATCTGTTATTCATTTTCAAGGAGCAGATATAATTCCCATTAACTGCTTTGCGTACTTAAATTACATGTCTAGTTCATATCTGTTATTTGAGTAGTATATTCATGATGGTTAATACGTCTAGATGGTAAAGGCAAAACATCATTGCATTTGTAAAGAAGGTAATTAGAGATCAGGTTGTAAATCTGATCTTTTGAGACATGGAAGGTTTCTAGGAATAGTGTTAAGACAAACATAAAATCTTCCGCTTCACAGAATCACAGAAAGTTAGGGATTGGATGGGACCCCAAAAGATCATCTAGTCCAATCTTCAGTTGATTTTTTTTTTAATTTACTTTTTAAATATAAAAAAGGTTTTCCTCCACCTTTTTCTAAAATCTAAGTCAGGGATTAAGGTGATAGAGAGATGGCAGGAAAATGTTGATGCCTACTTAAACAGTAGAGATTCTGCTCCCTCTCTGGTTATAAGGGTAGTGAAGGAAATACTAGAATTCTTCTTCAAGACAATATGTGTCATGGATCCTTGACAGCCTCTCATGACCTGCAGCCACTGAATATTCTACCTTTATAAATAGGGAAGTTAGGCTGAAAAGAATTGGTGTCTTGCATCTTTGCCACCTTCATTCAGAGGAATAATGTGGTTACATTGAATATACTTACTGAGTTTCTAGATGTATGAAAGACAACGCATTTCTTCTTGGTTAAGAGATCACTACTTTGAATTTCCAAGGATATCTGGAATATGAATGAGACTGGGATTTTGTGCTCAGTATCTCAAGTTTGGATTCACTGCTTTAGCATTTATAGTAAACAGCATGTTTGTTTAGCTGGAAGACACATACCAGTCATAGTTTTCTTGACTACTGTCATGTTTTATCCCGAGGACACAAACTTTGGATCCATAGCACAGGCCTTAGTGGAGGATTTATTTTCCTCCCTGACAGTTCTATCTCATTTTTTCTCTTTCCTTCGTTCAACAACATTTACCTCCCTAAATGTCTTGTGTTGGAGATCATGAACTTAAATCAGTCAAGCCAGCCAGTGGTTTTATGAAGTGTATACCAGAAGATAAAGTCTATTAAAAGAAGAGTATTGGTCTTTTCTGGGTACATTCCTTCATGCCAAATAAGAATCCTTTAAACAGGAAAGATGGATTGGGTTTGATATTTGACCACCTCATGTTTTTTTAAATGTCAGGTCATTTTTCTCTCTTGGATTACTGAGTATTTATAACATCTAAATATAAACCAAAAAAATTACTTCCAAATATATATATGTGTGTGTGTGTCTGTATTTGTGCGTATACAGTAGCTTATGTTGTTGTTGCAAAAACAGGCTGTTCAGCTATAATATTATGCAGTTGAATGATAATTGCAATGCCAAGAATTAGGGGTTATTTAATAGGTGAACGAGTAATGGTGAAATGGCTTAGAAGAGCATCTTAAATTCATAATGGTCATTCACATAAATAACACTTTACCATTTCCCATCTGTCATCCTCTGTGAAGATTTGTGGTACCCTTTGATCAGATGACTTGTCCTTGAAGTACAGTTAGCATTCTAGTGCGAAATATCAACTGTTCTGCTGACAGAATGAGTTCAGTCAGCAAGCATCAAACACTCTGTATGGCATTCATCATGGGAACCAAGAATAAAATGGTTTCAGCCCTCAGGCAGAGCAACCTGCACTAATAAATGTATTGGGAACACGAAAACCTTAATATTTAAAAATTAATTAATTCTGGTGGCACCAATATTATTAGTTAATTTGTTTTATCAAGCAAAGCAGTGAACTGTGGTTACCCAATAGTCTTGCCAAAGTAGTCACCTCATTGTTTAGGAAGTGCCTTTATTCCTTTCCCTCCCTCTAATTTTTTTATTCAAGTAATTTTTGCAAGCAATTCCTGACGTTAGTTCTAAATGTATTGCTCTCCCCAACTTTACATTTTTGTGCAGTTAGGCCTGTATTATCAAATGAAAGAGCTAACTAATAATGCTGATTGGTAGTGTGGCAAATGATTTGAAACAAAAGAAAATTAACATAACGGTTATATCTCACCTAATAGAATATATAAATAAGTTAGGTGATATCTGTTCAGGTTTTAGAGCCCTGATGTTTTACGACCTCATAGTTGAAGAAATTAATATTTGTTCCCCACTCATCAGTGAACTAATATCTCTATAGATGCTCTCCAGTCCTAGCACGTATGTATAAATTTGGTCAAATTTATTGAATTCAGGGTGAACAGTTGTCATCTTGATGCGTGTGGGCCCCAACAATGACATGGGACAGCTGACCAGTGCAAATTTCCTCCTAGCTTTCATCACCCACAAATGCCTTCTGGCGCAAATACCTGAGCCGCCTTTGTGTGAAAATAAAAACGTGCACAGTCTACTTCAGATCTTTGCTTCCTACATGGAAACAAAAGTAGCTCCAGCAGACACTTGGAGCCAGGAAACATTTCCACTACCTGCAGCATAGCCTTATCCTTAAAGTTTGTTCAGTTCCTTTACTTTTTCTAAAATAGATTTTGGAGTTATGATAATGAAAGCTAACTAAAGAACTGACCTTGAAGAAGCCTATGCTGCTGCTTTTTTGGAATGAGGAGTACTTAGAGCACAAAGAATTTGAGTATTTGAATGCAAAGTAAGGATGATTGTGTTTTAAGTAGAGAATCAGTTACTTCCAAAATGGAACTTTGATATATAACCCTCCTACAAACAATTAAAAATGGAGATTTCTTGGCAACATAGAATACTTTGTATGAATGCAGGTTGTGTATCAAAGCATAAACACTTCAATGAGAGCTCTGCTGTCTTTGAGACTGAATGCAGGCTACTATACATTACTGAAGATTTTATTCTTCCATCACTATTCAACCAACACAAAGTGAGTAAATTCTCTTGATATATAATAGTGCTGAAATTCTTATTCCCTTACATGCAATGAACTTTTATTCTAATAATAGGTCCCATTTTTCTTTTGCATAATGAAGAAATAAAAATTGAGTAGTGACCTTATGAATAAGCTCTTACAAATGTATGTAAATCAAAATATAGCCTTCAGTTTATTAATTCAATTGACATTTACTTGTTTACAAATACATACACTGCAAGGTCCAAGTATCTGGGGATGCACTCGTTTTCTATCAACTGTGAAATGGACCTGGATATTATAAATACATTAAATCCTCCAACTTCAAGTTCAACTGATGAATAGATCTGGATGAACTCTACAAATTTTGGCATCAGCACACAGATCTTTCTTTAAATGTCTGGATGACCCTGAGCAGACAGTTTTTAAAATAAAGTAATCAATTTTTTATGATAAGTTCATAAACTTAAATTAAGAAAATAAAATAAAATAAATAATCTATCTATTTTATGCATTATAAGTTTAGTCTTGTTATTTCTTTGTCTTACTTTCAGAAAGTTAAAAAAAAAAACCAAAAACCAAAAAACAACGTTTTATGAGCTTACTTAGCAGAGAACTGGTACACTGTTTCCACTGAGACTTAGATGATTTTAAAGAATGACAGGTACATCTGTAGACATTACTCAGATATCTGGAGCCCATCCAATTATGCTCATAATTCCTAGATGGCAAGAGACATTCTGCTGATATTGGTTTCCAGTTTTTTCCTCCTCCTTCCACAGTAGCAACTGAACTGAAGAACAAGACAAGATCTTTCAGTCTCTCACAAAAATTCATTGCCTGCTTTCCGAGTGGACTCTCCCCCCAAAAATCTCTAGAGATGAAAAGGGATGCACCAACTAGCATGACTGTGCATAGCCCCCTGGGATGCTAATCACAATTATCATCATGTCTTCGAAAGGACAGATCCAGGGCTGAAGGGATGTGTCAGTCCCCATTCAGGTACAATAGCTGCGAAATTAACAATGGATAGAAATTATTTTCCTAAATCATAACATATTCATTATTCGTGTCATTCATCATAGTGAGATGAATTTAAGTAACAATTTATTGTTGGAATGATTTTCTGTAGAGGCAAGATACAAATTTGGCCACTCTTTTACATGACAATCTCTTTCTATAGTGATCACTGATATTCAAATTACTGAACTTCAGTTCTTTATAGTCTGAAACAGTCCACATATGGGGAAATTTTTAGGAATGAAGCAAGACTTCTGTTTTATAGGTAACTTTCCATATCATTAAGAGAAAACAAAAGGATGGTTTTTTTCCTCTTGTAAGACACTAATTCCATTGCAGTAATGCTGATTATTTTAATACTGTTAGTATTTAATAAGAGCTAAGTGTTTTAGGAATTTAGAGCATGGAGTATGTGTCCTTTTAGCTAGATTTCATATACATAAACCAGCCTTCTTACTACAGCAATTAGAATAATGTGTGGGTCTGAATCTGCATTCATTCAGGTAAAGCTCCCATTGACTTTGTGGTAAAGGTGCAGACTCTGTGTGTGGTATGGATGTAAGATGAGCATCTGTATAGTTTTTCAGACAAAAGCTACCTTAAATTTTCCTGGTGTGACTTAAGTTCACGAAAGGATGAAAATTCTCAGTGTTAAGCCTCTAAGACTTTGCTACAAAAGGGTGAAGTTAAGTGAAAGTGGTTCCCTGTTGTGCCTTGATCCTAGTCGTGAATGTCTGCCTGTGTTTTTGTTGGTGCAGACGAAAGTTAAAGTTGACTCCTTTTGAAAGTTGGGAGGGAGAAAAGAATCTCTAAACTCTTCTATGGATATGAGGAAGGTCCACACTGGCTGAGGTTTGCAAACTCAGAAAACTGCCTTTGTATGTCAGTCTCAAAATGGTAGACGGAGCTTAACAATGGCAGTTTGGTCTTGAGGGCACTAAGTTTATTAAGAAAGATACTGTTGTCATTACCCAAAGAACCATATAACATAATTGTCTGTCTTGCCTACTATAACACCTTAAAGAGCCTCCACAGTAAAATGGCTATCATTTTGTCATTTTCCAATATCTTATTACTTCACTAGGCCTAATAATTTACAAGTCCCAGCCTATTGCCTGTGACTCTACAGATGGTTTACCATTAGCTTAAAACTGTGCCTTTTCTTTTCAAACGTATTTGACTTAGTGAAGGGAGGGGGAAAACTAATATTTATCCTATAAGATACTAAGTCAATGCTCTGTGACAGATTCTGCTATGCAAACTGGAAGACTGACAGATCAAGTGGAAAGGTAAGAATTTGTGTTGCACAGATTACGTAGCTACAATTTTAGTGCTAGAGAAGGAGTAAGGTTCTGATTTGATGACTTTGCATAAAACAAAGCTATACTTCTGTGTGCGTGTGAACTCTGCAAAGATGTGCTTGAAAGCTCTTGTGTAATCCTGGACAGCAGACCAAGCAGGTGATGCAGATAAATTGCAGGGCTCTTCCTCTCTGGGCTCAAATAACAGTTTAGCAGTTGGTAAGTGCTGCAGTAACACTATCTGGTTCCTAGGGTCATCCTATAAATATTTATAACTTCATAATTAGGTCAGAAGAAGTTGCTGTGGAGCCAATCAGTAGAAAATGATAAAGGGAAAATTTTAATGCAACCCATTTAAGTGAAGCTCATCTACCCCTACCTTGGTTAGGGAACAGAATTTCTAAGTCAGACAGAATTAAATCTGTTTGAAATGGCTGTGCCGCTAAGACTACATTAGTAGTTCAGCGTTGTATCTAACCTAAAAAGTGATTCTGTACATCTAGAATATATTAGATATTAGAATACAATAGAAAATAATGTACTGTTTAAGATATGTCACAGTTACTGATTCAAACTCATCCTCGCATTCAAACAAAGTTAAATTTAATTTTATTTTTTTCTTTTTCTTCCCATTGTCCTTTTGAAAACCTATACTGTGAGCTTACAATTGAGCAAATGAAATGTGATTTGACAGCCTGTGAGTCAAACTAAAGAGATGCTGCTTATATTGCACATGAAGAACCATTCTTAATATATTTTTCGTCAAGAATACAAAAGTGACAACTGTGACTCAACCTTAAGAGCAGAGGTAGAGAGAATACAGGGAAAAAGTGACTAATGATAAGTGCAAAACGCTCTTTCAGGCTGCTGGAGATAGCCTTTCCACTTGCTCCTTTTTAAAATAGCTTATCTGTGGGAAAGAACAATTTGAGTATTCAACCTTTAAGCTGATGCTTCTTTTCAAATATGAAGCAATTAATTGATTGGATTAATTTAATTTAGAGACAGTAATTGTTTAAGGGTCAGTGTCATTCTAGGGTCTAGAGTAATATTTTCATGTTCTAAACCAGTTTTTCATTGCCTTCTTTACCAAGAGGAGTCTATTTTAGTGTCAATTCATCCACTCGACCTAAATTGCCTATGGTGGATTGACATATGGCCTCTGACAAGATTATTTCTTAATCAGTACTTGGGGAAAAATTGGAGAATAGATTTGGATATCTTAGAAATGCTTTGGAGTCCAAGTATGCTCCAGCTCTTGCACAGAAATTGCAGACAGTTGCAAGTGAGATTCATTGTGTCTTGTAAACTGCAAAACGTGATTAGTGGGCACCCTTTATTTTGTTTCCTTCTTCAACAAAACCTGAGAAATAGAAATAGATGTTTGTTGTTCAGCAGTTTAGTGAATATGACAAAAAACCCTCCATTGTTTATATGCAAAGATGAGCATGATGAAGTTTCTATTCTTTCCAGTAAAGAAACAAAGAGCCTGGGTTTAGCTCTGTTGCATCAGTAACTTGAACTACCATTATATTTGGGGTTTTATGCATAATAGCAGTATAGATATCTTTCTAACTAGGCTGGAGAAGAGCTGCTATGACATATGTTATTACTGAGTATTCAAATCTGAACGAGTCTTCCGCATGCTACAAACGGTAACTGACCTCATAAACCATGCGCATTACTGGAGCTAGTGACTCCATCAATTTTCTGTGGTTAAACTTCAAGTCTTGAACTAAAACCAAAGTATATGTTGAGTTAATATATAGTAATAAGTAATGCTGCTTGTACTTCAAACCATATTAATACAGTTAAACCAAACTAAAGCAGATCACAGCATGTCTCAGTTTATCACTTACTAACATTGATTTTTGTCAAACAAAGAAGTAAGAGCAATTTCTGGAGGTGAAAATATCGTAACCTAAAAGATGTCATTATTCAGTACTTGTGAAATATCAGGATAATTCATCAGTTTTGATGGATTGTCATCTTATTGCTTTAATGAAAACTAAATTTCCTTTAAATACATAATATATTTACTTTAATGTGCTTGAGAAGAAATACAATTTTCTGGGGCTCTTTTCCAAAAACTTTCATACTCCACAAGTTTCACTTAAAATATCCTAATGTTTTAGACATATTAATTGAAGGTTTTTTTCAGAATGAAACAGCCTGGTTGAAAGCTTTAATAAAAAGATCCCTAAGTTATAAGATAAATACTGTCAGTATGTCCTTTTTATAAAGACAAAGACCACTTGATAGCAAAGTCGGGAAGCTCTGTACAGAATCAGAAAAGAAATAACTGTGGTTTGACTATTCATTTTACCACCTTCTTGTGGCAACTTCTTGTGTGAAGCTTAAGGGACAGATCTTGCGCATCCTTACACAAGTAGTTTTTATTCATGGAAGAATTCCTTTTCGAGCCACTGGAGCTACTAATTTGAATGAAGGCTATTTTGTCTTTAATGTGAAAGGTTTTTCGTGGCTGAAATATGTTTGGAAGCAGGACAGATTGAGAAGTATTTTTACCCCATTATCATCTTGGGACAGATGAAATTAAAGATTTTGATATGATGACTTTGAGTGCAGGAATAATGGCATTAAGAGTGCCAGGCATAAAGTATCATATTTGGATGCACTCCTGAGAATGACAAAACTGAAATTCAGAGGCTGCACAGATAAAGCACATGGCCTGTGATTTAGCTACAGAGAACAAGATAAAAGAAATTTGTGAAATTGTTGATTTATTAATAGATAAATTAAAGAATTAAAAAAAAAAAGACTACATTTTTTTTCCCCTGCCATTTGCATTAAGGTGAACTTAATTGTATTGGCATCAGGAATGAAAAGAATATTGGCATATCTAAATATTATATAGCTCATGAGAGCCTCACAAATCTGTCATTGTCTGATAACGAGCCCAGAGAGATATTTAAGTTTGGGTCACTTCAGAAGTCACAGCCAGACCTCTGATCTGCTGATTGACAATCCTGTGTTAAAAAATAATTACATTCTGTAAGAATGGAATAAAGTACAAACACTGCTCAGTGTATTTATAATTATATCTTTATCCTTAACATAAGAGAAGGAACATAAATTGTCCTGTCTCACAAAGCTTCTGATAAATACGTATAAAACCTGAAAGTAAAAGACTTTAAAAGAAATGTATGTCCTAGAGACAGATGGACAGAAAAGAAGACAGAAAGGAAAAAAGAAAGGAATTGGTTTGTACAGATACAAACTTGGTGATAATGAGACTCTATATAATGATATATTGGACGATCTTCAGTTTGTATCTGTGTGGATGGCTATAGAAACTGAGTTACTTTTCCCCTGTTTTTAAGCAGCCTGGATGAAAGCCATCTATAGTTTCAAAGGCACATATGTTGCTGTGCTTGAAGTAGTAGCTTCATAATAAGAAGTACTCCAAAATATAGGGCTTGTGTCTGAGCTTTGTAGAACTATTCCCAGTCTATGCAGACACTATACCTTGGACTGTGAACAGTATCTCCTTAAGTAGTGTCTGAGACTGTGAATTTAATAATATAGATATGTCTATGTAAACCCTCATTACTTTTTATTTTGTGCATGTATCTTTTCATTTTCCTTTTTTAATTTCTCAGAGCTTGCATAAGGCAGCGCAGGTTTGAGTTACCATGTAGATAAATCTAACATAGAAAATGCTTTGTGTCCTACAACAGTGTTCATTTTCTTGAAAATGTTTTTAGAAACACATGCTGCTTTAGCAAAGTATGTGGCTTTGCATGTTGGTGTTTCATGGGCCATGATTTTTACCCGTGTTTACCAAATCCAAAATCCTACAGCTTCCGTCGTAGAAAACACATGACCAAACACAGGTCTATGGCAACTTATTTCGTAACAGTGAAAGAATAATGTGAGGATACCAAAAGCAAGGGTGTCTCATGTAGATATGCAGTTTTTTAGTAAAGGAGGAATAAGTATGTTCCAGGGATATAATATGCACTTCAAACTGAATAGAGTCTTTTAAAATAAAGTTTAAGGTTTTGTTTTTATTTTATCAAGTTTATTTTTATTTATTACTTTCAGATATTTATAATTAAAGTTTCATTGTTTTGTTTGTTTTTAACTACATTTCAAGAATTGGTCCAAGTACTTAATATGTTAATTACCAAATCTGGTCAATCTTAATACGAGGGTGTGATATGTTTATGAGTTTTTTGGCTAGCATACATGTTCTGTGCTAGATTGTGCTTCTCATAGTCCTGATATAGGTACTGTAGCAACAGGGAAATATATACTCAAAGTAAAATAAACTGAGACACAGTGAGGGTAAGTCACTTAACCAAACTCATCTGTCTATATGACATATATAGTTCCTTCTTGTTTCTTGACCATATTTAAGGTCTCATTAAGAGTGTGGTCTTTCCCTTCAAACATTGTCAAATAAAACTCATAGTGAAATCTATTTTCATCGTTTATCTTTTCCTCCTTTTCTCTCAACATATTAAATGCCCTTCTTGGGTATAAACAATATGCAGGAAAGGAAGACTGGGACTCCTGGACAGGTTTTCTGCCAGAGCTGGTGTAGATAGACCTGCTGGCTTCACTTGCATTCCTAAGGGCAGTTTGCATTCAGGGTGCATGCTGTAATGTGGAAGACAGAGCGCTCTGTTCCTTGCCAAACTGAGACAATATTTTGAGATCCAGTTATGATTAAACTAAATAATCTCCCCTGATCTCGCTGAAGTGTTTCATCCTAAATCAAAAAAGACAAATTTGGCTATTTCCCATAATTGTAGTTTTTAGCTCTGATACTTTTCTTGGCCTCAGATAAAATAGAGGGAACTTTTTTATTTAAAAAAAAAAAAAGCTTGAAACTGGGCCGCCAATGCCCTCCTCTGACAAAAGCGAAGTGTCCTTGAAAGTATTTTCATTAATGGTCTTGCTTCTTTCCCCTTCATGCATTTGAACTAGCTGAAACCTTACCAAATTCTGCTTTCAATAGGGATTAGAATGTCTCCCAGACTCCACATATTCACTGCAATCCTTCTGCAGCTTAAGTGTTTGCTGCACCTTTTACCAGATGTAAGGAGAAAAACCACAGCCCATAATCAACTTTCAGTGACACAGGACAGTGAAGAGTGATCCTGATTCAGAGATAATTAAGTCTTTTTACTTCACTCGGCTTCCACTGGATCCTTTTGGAGAAGGTTTTGTGACAGAGGGTGTCAGATGCCAGGGCTTCTCCTCCCAACTCCCTTAGTCTTTCTCAGTAACTATGGGCAAGTGATCATCATTTGCGGAGAAATCACGTCTTGAAATTTTGTCTCCAGCTTGACTCATTGCAAAACCATTCGCCTTGTGTCTCCTATTGACTTGACACATCCACTCTTGTTATTTCAGAAACTGCACAGTTTAGTATATAAATAGAAATTATTTTTTCAATGTACCATTGTTCTTTAATGAGCCAATTAATAATTAAATAACTTTCCTCCCCCTAGTAAAATACAGGAGCATCTACCTTGGTCTTTGGGAGCTGCCCCAGGCATATCCATAACATTTTATTTACAGCATAATTTACAGCTGATCAGCTGTAACAGCTATAAGATATTGCTACCTTATGCTTTATTAGTCCACTAATCTGGCAGTCCTCAAGCCTGATTCTTGGCACTTGGACAGTAGATAGGTCTATCAGCAAGGCTTCATTTGCTTTTCTGAAATCTGCAACAATGCCTATATTATGTACTGTGGAGTATTACAGACAGCGGAACTCTTCAACGAACTCAGGCTTCCTGCCTCACGTAGCTGTTCATCTCTCTGAATTTTTATTAAATTTTGGAGTTTCGCTGTAGGCTTCCTTGGGTTTAATTATGTGTTTCACGATCTGTGTCATAAACAAGATTCCCAGAATATCCTTAGGGTAATGAAATGGTTCAAACAGGAGGGATCCCACTGAAGGTGGGTTGATTCTGGTAGTCTGCCTCAGGGCCAACAGCACACAAAATCATGATATTTTTCTAACTCTATTAACAAGGGTCCTGACCTATCCAACTATTTATTGCTTCAGGGAGGTATTATGATCTGTTTCTAACCTTGTTAATTGAAGACAAAGAGAAGTTGGGATGAAAACTTTGGATGGCCAAGCCACATGCAGTTGAGCAAATTGAGGTTTGCTCCAAAGAATTGCAAACCTGCTGATAACTTTTAATCTTTCTCCTCACGTTTCCTTGCTTTCCTACTGCCACCTCCTGAAGTGCAGCAGGGCTGAGATGGCAGCAGAAGGTGCCATCACATCCTTGGTTTACTGGAGGTTCATGGTGGGGAGCAGTGAGCCATGTCCTGGGCGCTGCGGCGCCCGGGGCAGCCCAGCTCCCTCGCAGGAGGTACTCAAAGGCCACTAGGATGGCTGGGCCACCAGGCAAGAGGGCCGCAGCCCAAGCAAGTGGGCTGTTGACAGACATGTGGGGAGACTTGTGCAGGGTAATGGAAGACAGAAGTTTTGGCAGGAACCCAGAAGAGCCTGTGTGGTTCCAGAAGCCTCCCTAAGCCTGGGCTGGGGGTGGCCTGACTGCTGGGCAGGGGGCAATGAGTGCCTCTCTTGAAACCTTTTACCTGGGCTCACACGTTACATCTGATATATCTTATTTTAATCTGCTGCTTTATGTTCTGTTAAAACATAACTTTAGTAATATAGAGCCTCAGGCACCTTTGGCTTGTGGTTAGAAATTTTTCCTTAAGGAGGCAGGTGGGGGTATTGGATGTCTAGTGATCCTGTCATGAAGACAGAATCCCAGGATAAATATTCTTTCTTCCTTCTCTGTAATAATGATGATTATATAGAGTTGCTCTCTTCTATGATTTTTGGTCTCTTATCTAAGATATCTGTCTGTGAAGTAGTCAGTTTGTTACCAGACAGAAATCTCTTTTGATCAATTTATTTTTTTATTAGAAGATAGTTATTCTGGGGCAGGCTGTCTATCTTTTAATTAGCAGAAGAAACATCAAAGGTTTTGGACTCCATCCAGCATAGAATAAGGGCATTCTGAAATCTCAGAGATTTTTAGCAAGAAAACTGCCTCAGTCCAAAGGGAAATTCATGGCTGAATGAACGTGCTGACTGAGGAACAGCACAAACTCCCTGAGAGGGGTCCAGGGGGAGAGGAAGACTTCCGAGGAGGAAGAACAATGGTGTGAGTTAGAGCATATATCCTTCCCACAGCAGAAGCCTTGCCTGAGGAGCTGAACTTCAAAGACATTTCCTGCAGATAGCCTTGGATGTCAGGCAGTGGCTGAGGAAAAATCCTGGGAGGAAGTTGAAAGAAAATAACCTTTTTCAGGAGGAAGAGAGTCAATGGCAGCTCTGACTCAACCAAGTCTGTGTTTTTATTTTTTTGTAAAGAATAGCTCACATGACAACGAAATGGATTTTGTGTCACTTTTTTTGTCTTCTAGCATTTTGGACAGGAGGTCTTCAGACTAATAAAATCACATATACTTTTCCAGGAATTAGTAATTAGACCTGCCCAAATGATGGTGAGGATGGAAGTTGTTTTGGAACATCTTAACTATTCTGAGAAAATGGTTGAACCTATTTCCAAATTGGAAAAAAAAAAAAAATCCCCTTAATGGCCCAGGGAATATTGACTTAGTATCTCAGTTTAATAATGGACCAAGAATTATTTAGGTAAAAGTTTAAAAGTTGATCAGCAACAGCTAAAGGAATCAGCAAGCAGAGAATTAAACGAGTTTGCGGGAAATATATACAATTTTCATTTCATTTGTTTAAAGATAGTGGCTGGTTTGGAAATGTGATATGTACTGATTTAACAGTAATGATGATCAGAGACTGATGGAAGGAACAAAAATGAGCTATTACACAAATCTCTGGAAACATCTATGAAGTTGCTTAAAAATGAAAATGCCATCTGTAAGAATTACTGAATGAGAACATTTCTTCTAAGATTCACCAGTAGAGTTAGAATCGATGAATTCAGATAAAAACTTGGACTTGAGTTGTAAATGTCATCTACACAGCCAAAATGGACAAGACTGTTTATTTTTTGTGTGTTTTAATAATTTTGTCACACAAAAGTAACAAGGAAAAAGTTAGTTGAGATGTAAGAGGAAGAGGTTTGTTTTGTTAGGGAATAAAAAGCCTGAAAGAGTCAGAAAAAAGAAGAGAAAACAAATAAGCACTCAACAGGGAAGAAACTATGGGAGTAAAAGTGTATCAGTTGTATAGAGGAAGAGTGAGAGCCTGTGGAGATATAAAGGCTCTTAAAGTCCGCATATTCCATGGAACTTTATCATAAGGTTGTATATAATCTTGATAATGAAAACCCCTACACATTTCTGTGTGTAGATCAAGAAGTCAGTCAGCTGCAGTCTGATTTGATGTCTAAATCCTGGCTGATGTAATGATTGAGTAGAAATCCAGTCTGATTTTCACTGGTTTTTGTGGAATGGGGACATGGCACCTGATCACAAGTTACTAAGAAGCACGACAAATAAGCCACTATAAAATTCCAGTAACTAGCTAAATAACTGGTGGTGCTGCAGGTTAATGGTGGGAGAATAAAGTGTTGCCTTACATGGTCACTTTCATAAACTGAGTTGGATGTGCATTCCAGAGCATATATAGAACTCAAAGATGGTACACATCAGCTTCTTACACTACATTTGTGTCTTTAAATGAGATGTTTTAATCAATCACTGCAATAAAGAAAGTGTTACAAGCGGTAAAAGCATTTAAATTTGAAAGCTGGCTACAGCAAATGACAGAATGTTTTCTGTCTTGATATCAAGAGATGAATAATTTGTGGCTGCAGAATAGAATGTAGTGTAAACTGGATAACGCCAGAGATTTAAGAGCTCACATCATGGAGAAATGTGTTTCATAGTTGGTCAGGACTAAGGAGTCAGGGAGTATATCTTATGTCTATCTGTGAATTCCTGAGGGCATGCATAAAGCAGTATGAGTTGTAAAAATTATGGACTGATAGTGGAAAGAGATTGACCAGTCCCATAAATCTCTGTCATAAGTCTGAGTCCAATCTTTTTCCTCTTTGTTCTCTTTTAATGATGGAATCTATGTTTCAGAATGTTACTTCTCCCATTTCTGTAAGATGAGTTGTCACTCAGACAAGTGCTATGATTAGAAAACTGAAAGTGTGTATTGCAGTATAAAAAGTAGCTGACACTGATTGTTTAGACAATGAGCTGCAGTTCACTGAAGCATAAATTAAATGATTCAGCACCAACAAGCAGGTAAGCTGACTTCTTCTGAGTACCCACAAAGCAATGGGAAGAGAGATTGTCAGGAAAAGCCAACAGACAGCTGATGGAAACAGCAAAATAGAAAGCAAGCAATACTGCCTTGTTGGACCACACCTGCTGTCCCCAGGTCCCAGACATTTAACAGTCTAGGGAATACTAGAAGCTGGTGCACAGATGCATGAGTGAAGCCTGATTTAGCCTGGACCCCTGGCTGTCACAGATGAGAGGGAAAGGTTAGGTTAAATATTCAAGTTGGGGCACGGAACAATAACAAAATTTGTGTAGAGGAAGACATAGATCAGATCATAAGAGGTACCTGTCAGCTCAGGACTGTGATGGAGATGAAGATGAGGGCAGCTGTGAAGTACAGTTGGACAGCTGATACACCCAAACAGATAAGACTGCCAGGACTAGAATAAGTCTTAGCATTCAGCTGAATTGAAGCAAAACTGGTTGATTTGAAACAAGGCTCACATAAACAGCAGTGATGGAAACTAGAGATTGATTCTAAAATGCTGTGTTCTAGAGACTGTGATGCCTATCAAGCCATACTAAGGACTATACAGCTCAAATATGCATTGTAATTATAATCTCTGACAATCTCTAAACAAGTGAATCAGCTTTTTAAGTAGGTGACATTTACATTGTTGAAAGATGAAGGGACCTTAAATGTCAGGAAAGGGAAGAGTACACAGGAGCAATCAGGAGCTGGGTGGGTATGCACATTGCCTGGCCAGTAGCTATACTCTTTTAATTATTTGTTTCTGTAATACGCATACAGTTAAATTTAATAAGCAAGGGATTCTTTGTCATTGTGACTAGCAGAACAGGTAGCAAAGCCTTACTTTGAGTTGTTTTTTGGACGGGTTTCAGTAACTCAGCCTACAATTTTTTTTTTTTTTAAATTATGTTTTTGCCTCTGGCCTATGTGTATGCATTTTTGATGGAAAAGACTTAACCATGGTCTATGTGTTTGTAGGGGAGAAATATCTTTGACCGATAGTACTCTGAAGTATTCATTTGTACTTCACACAGAATACAGTGTATATTTAAATGTTCGTGTAATTTGCTAATTCTAATCAAGAATGTAAATTCTAGTCAGATGTCATCTGAATGTTTAATGCAATTCCTATTTATGACATTATAATGTTGAACTTAATAAAGTTTAAGAGAACAATTTTTATTTTAGTAAACAGAAGAAAATTGTCAATAGTTACATAAACTGTGATGTCTTTTATGTTTGCATATGTGAACTTGTATGTGTGTATACGTCACATACATTGAATTGCTCTGGAAATATTGCCGCAGAATTAGAAAGTGAAGATATGGTCTCATGATGCCAATACAGGTCAGATAACACCACTAGCAGATTGTGATATTAAAAATCTAGTAGTGGATAAGAGTATGATGATTTTTTTTTTTTCTTCTGAATTTATTCCCTCTCTGTTCTTTTGTCTTCAGGGTATGAGAAAAGCAATTGTAGCAGAAAATCAGGGGAGAATAGGACTGGTAAGATGATGGTCGTTCTTTTTACTTTCAGTGTTTCACATGTGTATATGTACACAGTATGTATCTATGAAAAGCTGTGTACACATATATAAACTTGATTTTTTTTTAAGCCATGTTAGAATTGATTTCTGATCTAATGCCAGTGAAAACAAACAAACAAAAGAAAAAACAGCAAAAAAACCAACAACACTTAACCTATCACAATATTTGACTAATGTAAATGAGAATACAGTTTTACACAACTGAGTTTTAGTTCATTCTTGTGACTGTCTCTCTGAATCTGTAGTTTTGATAAAACTTGATAGATTCATATGCAACTTTATTTTAATAAAGGATGTCTGCTTTATTTGGTAATATGGTTTATACTGTGGAAATGTAACCATTTTTCCACTAATCTGTGCTTCCAATGTTCCATGTAGAATAAAGATGATAGCTGCAGTAAATAAATCCAAAGTGATTGTTCTGTTCTCCCTTTCCAAGCCTGGTGTTAAATACTGTTTCAAAATTTGAAACCAAAAGACATGTTTATGTTCTACAGTACTCTTAGATTCAACTCGATAAGAGATAAATTTCACAATTATTTACTTGTGTCATAAGGCTGATCAATGCCACAAATATTTTTGTCAGGACAGTGGAGAAAAAGATTGTAGTAAAAGAGTGTCTGTCTTGCTATGTCTTTTTGTATGAACATGCATATTTTCCAAATCATTTAGAAAAGCTGAAGACTCTTTCTAACTGATCGTACTGATGAGAGCTTTAAAAACCAAAATGTGTTTGTATATTTTGAAGACATCCTTATGGGGAATCTGTGAATTACGTTTTCTTAGTTTTCTTTAAATTTGACCTTTTTTATGACTGTAATGTCAGTTTACAAGTTGTGTTTTGCAACAGCTTTCAGCCATTTCTGTGTAAAAGGATGGATTTGTGTTTATGTCAACTATAAGATATTCTAGCAAACTGAAACTGAGCAGGATGTTGCTCTTTAAATAGTCTGGTTATATCATCACAGCTATTTTTAGAGGAGAGTCCCAATTTGAGTTATTCAGTGTCTCTTGAGCTCAACATGGGATTTGATTTTTAACCTTATTCTCTTAGGAGTTAAAATAATGAGATCCTAACATTTTTTCAGTAAGTATCAAAGCAGAATCTGGACGTCTTGCAAGCCCTTAGCATGGATAGGCCGAAGAGCCTCTGCACAAGGACCCAGGCAAGCACAGTAGAAGAAATCCTCAGAGGCAAAGCACTGGGTCTTGCACTGAGTCAAGGGCTGTCAATTCTCTTGGAAATCCTTTCTGTATTCTGTAACAGCCCTACTAAACTTACTGCAGCACGATTCTTCTGCTGTTGCAAAAAGAATCTGTGCCTGATGATTCATTTTTAAGCTCCAGTTAAACAAATCAATGAAATGTAAAATTCTTAAGACATATTCAGTCTCATGGAGAGAGGGAAATGATGCTTCTGTCCTGACTGCACGACTGTATTATCTTCTGATAGTTGGCTTTTTGGCTAGGTAATAAAATACACTTTTTTCCTGTTCTGTGCATGGCGTGACATTCTGAACAGAAGTGTAACATCAGTGCAGAACAAAAAAAATGCAGTGGAAAAAGAAAAAGGCTGTGAAAGGCAGTGCAGCAACAAATATGGTGTGCTAGCAAAGATAGTTTAGAAGTAACATGAGAAACAGTGTAAAAACTGCATACTTGGGATCTGGTGCTTGTATTATTGCTTGTGTTGAGAGCTTTACTTGGCAAACTCATTTGGTTTCAAAGCTGACCGCCTCCAGGTTTGAGTCATCAAAGAAATGTTTTGTGCCATCTTCATATTGCCGCATACTCTGAGATTTCTGCAATCAGGTTCAAAGAATCATAGAATAGTTTGGGTTGGAAGGGACCTTTAAAGGTGATCTAGTCCAACGTCTCTGCAATGAGTAGGGACATCTTCAAGTAGATTGGTTCTTTAGGACTACTTTAATGCAAATGAAAGTGTTTTCTTATTTCCATAAGTGCACAATATTATTGCAATGTCTTTGCAATGGGCAGCTGCTGATACTAATTTCTACTCATTTCTCCAATCAAAAGCTACATTTTGCACGCAACCTTATCTTCAGGAGATAGAGGCAGAGAAAGATATTTTTCTTGTCTTTTAGTCACATATATTATAAAACAACCCTATTTGTGTGTGTTTCATTTTGGTTTTGTTTGTTTGTTTTTAAGATACTGATGAAAGCATCTGTGCTTTTCTGGACTTACATTTGACTCTGATAGAAAAATGAAAGAAAAAAGTCATAGTAGTATTTACTCTTTATTTTTGTCTCTTGGTGTTTGAAAATAAAATGCTCACACGCAACTCTGAGAATTCAATCAACTGTAGTAACCATGTTTTGTGTTGGTTTTTTTTGTGTTTGGAAACGAGTAAATTACGACAGCTGTTTTCCTACCTGAACTCCTTATGCCATTCCCTGTAAAAGGTTGTATGCATTATGTTAGGCATTTACTGAGGAGTTGTGATGGATTTTTTCAGATATGTTAAATGCCCTCTGGCATCACAGAGTTCATAAATACTGTGCTTTGTAATCTGTCCTACAAGGAAATAGCAGATTATTGCTCAGTTGAAAAATTTGTTGTATTCAGTTTTAATATAAGACCTTCCTTAGATTCAGAAGGTAACCAGCAACTCTGGGAGCCAAATTCTGGCGACTTCACAAGAATTTAATAATTTTTCTCTCATCCTGTCTCTGCTGCAGAGCACATATAGAATGCAGTGCAATAAGGTGATACTTTCAATATCACACTATGAACATTCAGGTATCAATACATTCACCAGCTAATGTGTATTTTATTTCACCGTTAAATAATTGCTGGAAATGGTTTGTGTATTACTGAAACATGAAGCTTTTATCGTTAGTGGCCCCCTGCCCTGATATATGTAAGTGGAAAATCTGTGGTAAGATGCTGAGCACAAGATTTTGGATCTTTCTGTTATGCATCAGTACTGTCCTTAGCAAGAGCATGTATATTACCACAGATTAAGGGAAACTAGGTATTTAGGTGCTTTGAGAACATATTTTAAACATATTCTAGTATTTAGGCTGTGAGTCTTGAGACTTGGAAAAGATATTTTCTAAGTATACAGATATACTATTTTTTCTAGTACAACAAAATCACTCAACAAAAATACTCTAGAAGTAAATTTGAATGTGTCTGCTGTGTGTGCTTTTATGTGACATTGCTTTTAGAATTCTTTAACATAAAGAGGACCTGAAATTAAAAGGCTTATTTTCCAGCTGTTAGTCAGGTCATCCTTGAAATCACCTATTTGGGAGACGAGTCAGTTCTCATTCTGTGCTTGTCTTTGTCTTCTGTAATTTATAGTAGAAGAACAAAACAGACCTGAAATAAAGTGGAATCACTGGCAGTCTCTTCCATCTGTCATGCAGGTTAAACCCTAAGTCAGCGTGGTTTGATTTTCTGAAAGCAGAAGTGATTCCAGAATACGTGTGTGTTGCTGAATCCTATAGTTTCATATGAACATGTGTGAACACCTCAGTGTCACTTACTAAAATGAAAACATTCTAGTTGTTCCATTTCTAAAATAAAGTGACAATGCTTAAGATTGTTGCTGGAATGGGTGGTTAAGGAATGTTTTTATCTTAACCAGATAATGTCTTACATAGTGAAGTCTCATTGCTTTATCATAAAGGCTTTATATCTCTTCCATCTGTGCTTAAGCATTGATAGGTGACCTTGTCTTACTGAAAGGAATAATTGATCTCCTTAGAGTAAAAGAAGTTAACCTAGCCTCAATTATAATGTTAAAATCCATCAGGGGGACTCATGCGAATATACACACAAAAGAGAAGTGTTTCCAGAAAACAAGTATTTGCTGCTTACCATTAAAGTGTATCAGAAATCAGAAGGAAAATACAGAGCTGAAAAACTGTCAGGTTTGTTCATGGTTCTGTGATACTTCTTTTCACACTTTGTTTACTGTGGTCAACAGATTTAATGAGAATCTCAGTTATCATTGAAATTATTTCTGACTATTGTTTGGAGAAAGCCTTGAAAGCATAAAGCAAGGACACTTAGCCTTGGAAAAGTAGTAGGTAGGGAAGAAACTTTACATTTTCTCTTCAAATTAAGTCTCATGGTTTTTAAAGTAATATTAGGATTTTTGCAGGGCACTGAAGTAGTTTCGTTTGTTTGGTTTTTGGGTTTTTTTAATGTTTGTGCTTGGCAGTGCTAAAAAACATGTTGGAGATGTATTTAAGCACATTCTGGGAATAAACCATGAGGGGATTTTGAAGCTGCAATAACCAGTCAACAACTCTATTTTGGCATTTTTGGTGTGCCTGTGAGAACATCACCTTTTAAAAAGTAACAGTGATTTTGTATATAATGCCAAAATACACCAATGATTTTAAAAGCAATTGAGTGTGCATGCAGAATTCTTTTGCTGTTAAGTATCGGTGCACTTGTCACAGATATCTAGTGGATATCAATGTTAATCTTTTCCTATATGAAAAGTGTGACCTTGAATAAATGACCTGCATTTTGAGATTTGAGTGCCCTGAAATAATTGACTTTCAGCAGTAAAACTTTGGCCTTAGGTTGACTGAGTTGTTTGGTTTATAGTTTTTAGTACTAGAAGGAACTACTATGATACTTGTCATGCATCTGTTTTGGCAATTTTTATATAGACTTGTTCCTTCTCTTATTGAGACTGTCAGGATTTATCTCACTAGGAATGAGTAGACTTGTACTAGCTGTAATATAAACAAATGGAAACCCCCAATGCCTTGTTTGTCTTTGCAATTCATTATGCTTTAGTTTTGTGTGAGCTTTTAGTAAAGCCACGTTGGAACTACTTTATATCATTAATAAATATCATCTTCCCAGCTGTATGTTTGCTAACTAGTTATTGCAAGATAAATATGCAGCACAAAGAACATCTGAATAGCTTGAGATGTCCTTTCAACAGAAGGATGTTTTAACTGTAAACACACAATTTTCTGCAGTTTTCAACCATTCCATTCATGGAAGTTAAGAGTTATTTGGTGTCAAATATAATATTTTCAAGTATGAGATTGCGGGGGTAGAAATGGGGAGGGAGAAAGAAACTGTTTGCTCGTGCTGTTTTATAGTTGTATACTTGGATCTCCTGTGCAGCACCTCTGTATAATTGGGATCAAGTGAATCTTAACTATACTTCTAAATGATTCTTCAGTAACAGAGAAAATAGGCTTGAAGTTTTCAAGATCAGCATGGAGTTATTGAAGAGTTGTTATAATGTCTGACCAGTGAAGCTTTATCCAAAGGCATAATATAGAATCTTTTCCAGTGTTTGCAACCTGAATAATTACTTTGAAACAGCTTGGAAAAAGTATTTTTAATGACTGAGGAAAGTTATTCATTGTGGATAAGAGCTGGAAAGCTGCACAATGTAATTCTAAAAGAAGTTAAATTTGTAGCAGGATAGAGATACTTGATTTCAATTATGATCTTGGCTATGTTTTTTCCAAGTAGACTGGATGGCTTTTTCTAAGTGGAAAGTCATCTATTGGCAGGAGGTATCAGAATAAAATGGAATAATTATTGTGTAAATTCAATGCACTCCAGTAATCACTCAAGGCAAGCTATTTTAGAGAAAATAAACTGAGTTCTTTTACAAACTTCAGCATATGTTATAAGCCTGGAAAGATCCTCAGCCCCCATATCCCATACAAACTCCTTTCCATTTCCCCCCAGTGTGAGAGTCAGTCCAAAAAGGTAAACGAACCATCACGAGTCCATCACCGAATGGACTGTGACACCCAGTCTCATGTGATTTGTTTGTGGGTATATGGCATCTGTTCTTCCCTAAGAACCTGTATGAATTTGCAAAGCTTTTTTGTTTTGTTTTGTTTTGGGTTTTTTTGTTTTTTTGTTTTTGTTTGTGATAGCCCTCAATATTAAAAATTTTAAATGCAAAAATTCCAGCTCTAATATCTCTGTTCTGTCCCATTCTGTCCCATAGTTCATTTTGGATGTCTTGCTCATAATCTGCATTCTGATTTCTGCACAGATTATTTTACTGTAGTATAGGGAGATTACTAGCACAAACGCATTTAATAGGATTTTGTTTGTTTCACAGAATGAATCTTCCAAAGCCGTGAGGCTCTTTACTATATTGCATTAAGTACTATTCACTGTATTAAGTATCAGTAGGACAAATGCAGAACTGGTGTGCAGGGTATTAATGAGATATATTGTTTTCCTTTCCCTGTCTTGGATCATCTAATCCATTATACGGATGCCTTCCATCACGTTTCCTTAGAAGATAACAACTTCTAAGTGGTATTTTGAATTAAGTAGACACTTAACACATTCCAGAAAGAACTCGGGGCTGTTGGAGGATCATAACATTTAGTTCAAGGAAGTTAAAACTCTGTCGGTTATGGTTCATACGAGCTGCACTGTTTGTAAGAACTGAGCAAAACGTGAATGTATGAAAATCAAGTAGGTCTAGATCAACAAGATATTTCTATACCTGGTTGTATTACATGTTTAAATCAACATTGACACTCATGCTTATCTATACCTAGTACTGAATGCATAAGTGCTTTTGTCTATAAAATCCCTGATTTGCTGGAAGTGTCATCATCTTAATGCTGCTGAACTGCTCAGTGCTCTATTGCCTACAAAATATACCAAGATTATTAATGAAGGGGAGATCTTGCAGCAAGACCTGATCTGGTGTTTTGGGGATACCACCACAGCCCAGAGCTCAAGCAATTCAGGATGCAGGAGTTTTCTGTTACAAATTTACCCTGTTGACTCCACTCGTGCTGTCTTATGTGCACACAACGTGATTCCAGCACTAGTACTTTCCTCACAGTATCGCTTGCAGTGACCTCAAGGCCAAAACCTACTTAGAGGGGTGGGATCCTAAGCACCCCATTTGCTGTGTAGATGCAAGGTCCCCCAGCAGTTAGTACTCTAGCCAGGTGCAGTGTGTGCTTAGGACAGGCGACTGGCACAAAATTTATTGCTGGTAAAAAAGCTTTCTTGTTCCTTTTTAGGTATATCTTAGGTTATTTAGGTTAGTAGGTCGAGAGAGGTTCTCATCCCCCTCTACTCTGCCCTGGTGAGACCACATCTGGAATATTGTGTCCAGTTCTGGGCCTCTCAGGTCCAGAAGGACAGGGAACTGCTGGAGAGAGTCCAGCGCAGGGCCACAAAGATGATTAAGGGAGTGGAGCATCTCCCTTATGAGGAAAGGCTGAGGGAGCTGGGTCTCTTTAGCTTGGAGAAGAGGAAACTGAGGGGCGACCTCATTTATAAACGTGTAAAGGGTGAGTGTCATGAGGATGGAGCCAGGCTCTTCTCAGTGACGTACAATGATAAAACAAGGGGCAGTGGGTGCAAACTGGAACATAGAAGGTTCCACTTGAATACGAGAAGAAACTTTTTCCCGGTGAGGGTGACAGACACTGGACCAGGCTGCCCAGGGAGGTTGTGGAGTCTCCTTCTCTGGAGACATTCAAAACCTACCTGGACACCTTCCTGTGTAACCTCACCTGGGTGTTCCTGCTCTGGCGGGGGGATTGGACTGGATGATCTTTCGAGATCTCTTCCAATCCCTGACGTTGTGTGATTCTATGTGGTTCTGTCATCTATCTTCTGCATCTTATAGACAGCAGAGGTCTACAAGTGCCTGAAAAATAAAGCCTCACAGCTTCCCAGTCATTTTATGAGCTTAGTCCCAAGAACTTTGCTCATTCAATTCCACTCCAACTCATATGCCCCCATGCATACAATAGTAATTACAGTGCTTTAAGGATGTGTTGCAATGAGATTATGATTTGTCAGCAGCCTACTACTACTGACTGTTGTCATGGAAAATTTATGTTAGCAACATTGTTAAGTAGGATGTTTACTAATTTCTTAGTGAACTGCAACAAACAATAGCACTGCATCTTGTATGCTGTTTAATAGAGAACTAAGCTAAGGATCTGTCAAAATACAACTTTATAGCTGTTTTAATCATAACTGTACTATGTGTATTGGTATTAACTTTATCTCAGTCTTTCTGAAGTCACTAAAAACCCTGTGTTTAGATGATGTGTGACAGATGCTCCATTTCACTGTTGAGGACTGTAAAGCCCCAGCTCAGATCTACGTGCTCAGACCTCCTAAGATGTGTGTCAGGTTGAATTAGGGGACTTGTGGAAGCTGCGGAGTCCTTTGCTTAAAGAAAATAGACTTTCCAAAGCCAAAGGCCAGCTCCTATTAAAATCACCGAGTCTCCATTTGACTGGGTCAAATCGTGGAGACAGCTGGCAGTGTATGTTGAAAACATAGCTTTTAAAGAAAAAGAGCCACATTTTCACATTTAAAATTTGCAGATATTGCTAGGGAGAAGGTTTTTGAATGCTTGTAGTGTTGACATCAGGAGGTGAGGAAAGACTTGGAAGGAAGTTAAGAACAAAAACAGAAGCAAAACTGTATAAAGAGGAATCTTGAATCCAGTGCTAAGAAGAAATCAAAAGCAGCCTATACACAGGGACCCACCTGACACTGGAGAATGCAGTAGTGCTTATATATTGGCTGATTAAGTGCAGACAAGGAGAGGAGTGAGGGGGTGGAAATGGTTCTTCCTGAGTTGAGGTGCTCTCAGTTGCTGATAATTAACATGATTATTAAATTGACTGTCAAGGACAAAGGCTATAGTAGAAGACCATATAAATATATTTCTGTATTATTGTGTTTCTGGCTTTTTTCCTAAAAGCTGTTTCAGTCTTAGGAACTTCAGGTAGTCAAAACTCAGTATTTACTTCTTCTCCAACTCATAAGATTGCCTTAAAAGATAATGAAATTATTAAAAAAATGAAAGTTTATTGTTTTTTATTTACCTTCTATTTTTTCAGCCTTTGGGTCCAACCAGATATTGAGAAACATATTCATTAAATAAAAGCTAGGAAAAAAATTTTACTTAGGCTTATCATTTCAGGAACCAGAGAAGCAGCTGCATGGCTTGGAAACTGTCATCATTTAACATAATGATTTTCCGAAGTTGATCACTTGTGTATACTTCCACGGGTGGCAATGAATTTTGAAGAGCTGTTTTTCTTAGTTTTGATTTGCATTATATGTGTCTACTGATCATATAAGAAGTTAAACACTTTCCCAAAATTGTGTTGCTCTAAGAGGCTTCAGTGGTCATTCACAGATAATTAGAACCATTAGAATCTTAAAAAAAGGCTGGTTTATTTCAAGAAATGAGACATTTTTGAAAACTTTTTCTTTATCTGAAACTCCAGTTGTGATGTTAAGTGCTATGATGAGCTGTCATATTATCCTCTTGTTGCAAGAAGTCTGCACTGTTATAACTTTAATGAAAGATTCTATTTCTAGTTCTTATTCCTCTAAAATCAAGAAGTAAAGAGTTTGCTGAACACTTTTGAATAGGATTAGATGTGTTCCCTCAGATCAGGACTAGTTGACCAGCTGGCCTACTCCTTTACTCTTCTTGTCCTACGTTATGCTTAATTTTAACTCCAGTGTGTGACATATCTTTGTGGAAAGGCTGGACGATCATTCTGAGGTATGCCACCAACACCTTCTCATACAGGAAAGAGTCAAGCAGGAATGAAGTACAACAAATATCTTACTGTAGTAGCTCAGACAAAATCTTCATTGTTGGTCTTTTTGTCCGTCTCTACAACCTGATATTACGCACTGGTTGCATCACAACTGTCTTTAGAGCAGAGAGGCAAAGCAAAAAACTTTATGCTACTTCCTCTGTTTTAAATCTAGAGTGTGGCTGGTGAGATTGTGTTTGTATGCACTAGTCAGCTAAAACACTGTGTGGTAGACACCTAGTGTTGTTAGAGTACAGAAGGAAATACTTTTGAAGCTTTAAGATAAAGCTCTTAAATGTGCCAATTTATAAAATTAAGGTGATTCTTGGATGTTATGTCTTAGTGTCTGACACCTGCTTGGTAGTGTTGAGGCTGTGCTATCACTAAATATTGGGCAAGGAAGTAGTGGCAGATAGTTGGAGAAATGTTTGAAGACACGCTGCTTATCACAGGTTAAATTCTGTCTCGGGGTATGCAAAACAAACTTAAGGCTCATTTGTTCATTTGACAATCTAATCTTCTGTAAGTGTTCTTCCTCTTCAGGGAGGATGCTTTTGGGTTAGTAAATATTTATCGATGCTAACGTCTTTTTAAAACGGCATCCTTATCTTTATTGTTTAAAGATAACATTTACTGGGATGGGGGAGAGGGACATGAGGGAACTGATCGTGTTCTTTTATTTCTCCCAAGACTCAAGCAGAAATTATTTATAATGTATTCCCAGTTCTTGCTGTTAGAGAGAACTTTTAGCCTCTTTAAATTGATATTTGAATGTGTAATTAAATTTAGTGTATCTACAACCTTCTCTCAAAGTCTGCAAAATAGTCCTTGCAGCACCTTGATTCACATTGTATAATATAGCTATTAAACATGGATTATCTTTTGAAGGAGAGGCAAAGATAAATGACTGAAACTAAAATGATGAATTAGACATGTGTGATGAGATGTGTCTTGCAGTGATGTAGGAAATTAAACCAGAGAAGGCAAAAACATTAAAATGAGATTAATAGAGCCACATGCTTAAGTAAAAAAAAAAAAAATTAGCTACCCATTCTGTATAGGGAGAAAAAAATGCTTGTCTTGCACATATTAAATAGGCATATAATGACTTTTTAGAACAGTCTGGCTGGGAATCGTGGTCTTGCTTACTTTGTAGTAAGCCTATCTGCAACTTTGACCAAACAAAGTATTCCTGGGAAGAGAAGAGGCTCTGCAAGGTCTGTTTTGTGCAGCATTCCTGAGAATTTTTAGAAGGGAGTGTAGATATAAATACATTTTTTTGGTAAATCTTACCTATACAGATGTAAACCTGTTGCCATATGTGGTGTGTGGAAGGGTGTTCTCCCAGGTCAGTTCGGTAATGACTCATTGGCTTTCATTTTGCTTTCCTGTATAGAATAAGTTTCAGTCTGTTCAACAGGTTTCTGTCCTTATGGATCATGCAGGTAGGACGATCCCATCACTGTGGCTGCGGGAGCTGCAGCCCATCTGGGGGCTCTGCCTTGCACCCCATGGTGTTATAGGACAAACAGCAGCTGCTCCCAGCTGCTTGTGTCAGGCAGCAGTTCGGGTGACGGGGCCCCAGCTTCATTTTGTGTGAACAGAACCACGTCCTGGGTTTCAACACGTGCTGGGAGAAGCTTCTGCTTTTGTGCTGGCTCCACCATCTGAGCGCCTGTTTCCAGTCTCCTTGTGTGACAGGGCAGCAGACCAGCCCTGGACCACCCATCAGCCTGCTTCTCTAAAGATCTGTGCTGTGAGCAGTGTTATGAGTACTAACCCTTGTATAACCCATGACTACGGAAGATACTCTGTCTTAAATGTGATGTGTACTGTTATCTGGTTGTGGGCTCTGCTGAGATGAAAGGACGGCGTGTATTTTTTTGCTTTGTTTAAGGGAGAGTTACAGGAAGATAAGCAGTTCTTTTATATTTGTTCTTTTGTATTTGCTCTTTAATATTTGTTCTTACATATAACTTATCTTTCTGGCAGGCCTGTTTTGAGTGGAAAAAGCTGCATTCGTTTATAAGTTGGTTGAAAATAAGACCGATTAATGTAATGTAAATTCATGCTGTAGATACAAATTGAGATGATTTAATCCTTAGATAAATCAGGTTGTAGACAGGGCTTCTGTGCTTATCTATGTCATGTGAAGAGGTTACAGTGATCGGCTATCTGTCAACACTCTTCTGCGGGTGTTTGCTGAAAGAGCTGCTCACATAAGTACTCTCTAAAACTCCTGTTAAATGTGTAGATTTGAGCAGTTGAAATTGGTGGGCTGATTTAACTCATTAGTTTCCTAACTGAATTAGGTGAATCTGGGAGCCCTTGCACAAGCAATATCTGCCAGAAGATTAGTTGAGTGTCCTGTCTGCTGGAAAATACTGCCAAGTATTACAACTTCTTCCACTGAATTAGTTAGATCTGGAAGACAGTATCTGTCTGCAACCTTAACTCTTCTTCCCACTTCTGTTGGTAATTTTGACCTTTTAGATATATGTTCTTTTTTTTTTTTTATTTTGTTGTTCTTCAAAAGAGGAGTCATGTGAAGGAGCACTTCCTTAAGTTGTCTTGAACTTGGTTACCTATAGTGAGCCTGATTTACGAGCGGTGTGTAATGGAGCGTGTTGTAAGTGGTATGACTAAGGAAGCTCAGAAGGCGGTTCTAAATATATGTTAGGTCTGTGGTTAATGTTGGGAAATCCAGCAGGTCTAAATAAAAAGAACTGAACTTTCTTTATACTTGTTTTACCTCTGAGGCAAGATTCTCGATCCAATAGAAGACACCAAGGCTACCAAGTTCACCCATCCCCATAGTTCACTGATTGCACACTGAACATGTCTGATTGAAGAAGACTTTATACACTGTACAGTGATTCAGTGACTAATTACTAATTGTTCCTTTCTTGCTAATTGTTTCATATTCATTTTATGAATGTATTTCTAAAATCAAAGTAATTGATTTCCAGTATATGTCATTCAGTTTAGCTCCTTTTTCATTGTGCATAGCGGGTATATTATGAGAAAAGTTTGATTAGATGGCTGACTGCCTAGCATCTCTCTGGGTAACTGTAAATTTAAAATGGCATTAAAGTGCATTCTAAGTTGTTAATGTTTTAATGACCACTCATTTGACTTTCTGCTGAAGGTGGGAAACAACTTTCTTCCCTACTGCTTCCTGGTTCTTTAAGGCAGAGAGGCTGAATGAATTCAGAAATATTGTACCTATCTGTTGTGCTTGGTATCTCTGCCTCCCCACTCTTTTCAGTGACTTGTCCTTCTGTCAGCACAAATTTCCTTTCTCTGACTGCTCCAGAGAAGGAGCCTTTCCCTGCTTTTTATGTCCCATGTTCCACCCACCTACACATACACACAGACCATACTCAGATAGATATTAAAGTCTGGAGTAGTATAGAATTTAACATAGCCTGAACACATGTAAAAGGGAAATCCTAAACAGTATCTGGAATTACTAATGTTTTGCTAGTGTAGATACATTTTCTGCATGACCGTAACAGTGAAATCAAACTTTGAATATTTCAGGAATGGAGGTTACTGGGCCAATATAGAAGCAGTGTAGACATAGGCTTTGTGATGATCTTCTGTCAAAAGTGCTGGGGTTTTTGCAGCAGTCTAATAGTATTTGACTAGTCTCCAAAATAGCCTGGTCTCCAAAGAGAATGTAGGTTCTTCCTACTCAAACGCTTCCTCCCTGCACTACCTCCGTATCCTATGTATAGTGGTTGCATTACCATGTATTTTAGTCCTGCATATATGAAAACTCCAGTGGTAGTAAAGATAAGTGTTCAAATAGTTTTGTTTAGCTTGTTGGCACAGAGGTAAGTGGTGTGTAGCATCGGAATGTTTGGAGACTGCATTGTTTAATAAATCAGTATTTTTTTCGACGGAGGATTGAGACCTATTTTAGGGTTGTGGAAAGGTCAGTAGTTCGGTTCCATTAATATGTGGGAGTGACAGTAATTACAGCCTGGTCTGGTTCCCTTGCTGAGGAGAAATGGAGGTGCTGATGCCTGGGGAGGAGGAGGGCTGGAGGGGAATGAAAGGATAGCAGGAAGACAGATGGGGCAAAAGGGTTTGCATTTTAAAAACGTTTGAAAAACATTGTCATAAGTGGTTAGACAAAGTTTAATGTTAGCTTGCAATAGAGGAAAACCAGTGCGGAATAGCTCAGTGATGGATGACTCACTCAAGATTCAGTTAGGAAAAAAAATCATCTTTAAATAAACTGTATAGCATTTGAAATGCCCTGATACTGAACTACTTCAGGTAGAGAGAAAATACTCTGCAAGGTTCCAGTTTGTGATGAGACTGCTCTGAAAACTTGATCACTGCTGGTAGTTTGTTTCTGGGCAAGGCCGACTGGTTCAAATCATCATGTGGTTCATATATTCTCATTTCAGAACTTTGTATGTAGCCAGAAGGGTGCTTAGCTTTTCTGTTTGAGTGTAATGCATTGGCCATCTGCACTCTCTGTTCCTACAGACAATACAGCTTCCTCTCAGGAAGAACTTAATAAAAATCTGCAGTAGTTGAAACAGTGACTCACAGTTGCAGTTTAGCACATACTGTGCTTATCTCTCAAACAATAGGGTGCCTTGGTCTGGTTCAGGATTCGGCTCAATGTGACTATCATCCATTATTTTTAGTACAGAGCTCCTGTTGCTTACAGTGGGACTTCTTACAGGATGATGGCAGAACACGGTATCATACTCCGAAACCTCCTTAAAAATACCTACATGCCAACTGCTTTGTTTCATATTAAGTACTCACTTCTGAAAAGAGGGCACTGGACCTACTCCAGCAAAGCACTCAAACATGGACTTAATTGTCGGCAGAAAAATCACTTTTGCTCTTGCAGTATGGCTTGGCACAAATCCAAAAATTAAGTACCTGCCCACAGAGGGACTCGGTTGGAACTACTGAGGGCGGTTGAAGTAAATAGGAACGTGTTAGACTGCATAAAGGTAAACAAACAGATAAGTGCTGTCTTAGCCCACCGTGTTTGACATCTTCACAATAGGTTTTTCTGTTGCTCACTGAACCCTTTGTGGTTCTCTGGTTTTCTGTCACCTGTGTCCGAGTTCAGCATACTGTCTTCACATGGCCATTGGTATGAGAGCTGTAAAGACAGACTCAATTGTAGCAGCAATGCCAGCCTAATCATTAGGGTTACGACTGCTGATTTGTTTTGTTTTTTTCAGTTTTGACACTCAACTTCAAGCCCCTTAGTGAGGACATGCCTTATAATAAAAATACTTCTATGAGCATGTGCATGTTCTGGGGTTTGAAAATCTCACTTCTATTGCTGGCTTTCCTTCTGACCTTGTATCTATGAACTTAACACAAGATGGTCCAGTTCCTTTGTCAGTCAGTGCTTCTTGTGGTACAATGAGGAATACGAAACATACCTTCTGAATAGTATAGTCCTGTTTGCCCAGCTGTCTCTACTGGTAAGCTGTAACACCTTTGGACAATGATGTCAAGCCCAGCTGTCTTACGGATGGGACCGAATGGGCTGATTTTATGTGGCTGTGGAGTGTTATAAAATTCTCACAGAAAAACACAGAGTCTTCATGTCTGTTAGCAGGAAGGACAGGAAAGGGAATTTTACCAGGCATATGTGAACTCTGGAAGATTCTGAATGGCTTATCATACGTTCTGCTTAAAAACAGAACAAGCAACCCACAAACTGCTGAAAGTGTATCTGAATGCACTACCGTAATTTCACAAGTGTGCCAGTGTTTCAGGGGTAGTTTTGTGAAGAAAATCTCTTCTAGCAACTGGTAGAGCTGGGAAATTGGTATGGAGAGTGCTTTGAATACAGATCTCTACTCAGAGTTAATGATTCAAAATAAATTTGGCATCTTGGTATATCAGGTTCTTTGTTGGTTTTGTTCTTGATTTGTGCCTTATAGACAAGTTCTGAGCTATATCGTATGATAGACAAAGAATAGGAGAACATTCCCATTAGAAAGCATTACAAACTAAGTAGAAAAGATGGGTAAAATGATGGGGAAACAAAAGCGTCTCAATTTTACAGGCAAAGTTGTGAAGCCTGGAAAGATTGTTTGAAATGCACAGAATGCCGATGGTCCTACTGAGGACTGAATGAAGCTTTACATTCAGCTTTCTTTATTCTACACGTTAGGGAACCAGGTCATGATATATTTCCAGATCCCTTCAGAAAGCCAAACTATAGCTTTTTGCTACAGGATAGAATCTGTTTCCCATCTGATGTAGTGGTGGTATTAAAGCTCATTACAATTAATCATCAGTTTAGATTTCTTCACCACTTAATCCCAGAGAGTGTCACCTCTGGGATGCATGCTTTTGAATCTCATGTTTTCTTGCTGTGACTTTCAGAGATTTCCCCTCAAGGTTTATTGTCGGAAAAGCTAAATGATTCCTGTGGTGCATCATGAAAACAGGTGTGCAACATTGCTAAACTTTGTGTGAATGCTCTTTTCAGAATCTCTCCACAAAACCCCATTGAGGGTTTTCCTGCTTGAGGAATGTGTAATAGAGGAGGGGCAGGTAGCAGTTTGCCATCGTTGTTTTGTGACATGCCCAGTTCTGAAAGGTGGGACACTCCATTGAGGAGGAGGTCGAATCGTAAGCTGCTGGTGTAACTGAAAAATGGGAAACCCTGCTGCACAGTTTTGGTGTTTGAGATGTTCCTGCCTCTGGTGAATTCTAATGTAAGTTGTTGCTGACTCAGGCCTTGTAGTGGAGCTGGCTTTTACCTGCCTTGGGGAAAACTGAAGTTTACGCTTCCTGCATAAATTGTGGATGGCTTGGTTGTGTTGTTGTTGGTTTTGTTTTTTAATATATGAGAGTTTTTCCTGATTACTTTTTTTTAAAAACTTAAAAAACCAAGTCACAATGCAGATCTAAATAGTTGCTGTAACATGCAAATGCTGACTCACTCGCATTTGTGGGCAATTCCTGCAATTGCAGGATTAAGCAGCAGAATTAAGCACAGGACTGGGAGGGCGGTCTAGAATTGATCTGGAACTTTTTTTGCATTTTTCGATACGGAGCCTCACAGAGTGGGTTTCTGGTCTATGACTACTAATAAAAATAATATACGAATTATTTTCTTGAAGGGATGTAATGATCCTGAAGATGCAGCATATGTCTCAACAGGGATCAGTTTTCCATGGACTATGCTTATTAGTTCCACAGTTCATTAAGTTCCATATACTCTGTTTCCCTTCATTTACAGCAGAACCAGATCAGGGAAGTGGTCAATGAATGAGAGAATGATTCCTACATCAGTTACATTTTTTTATGAAGAGCTTATTAGTATGTACCTTTTTTGAGGAATGTTGTGCTGTTTTATGACCAGAGTGCAACTGTAAGTCTTCTGACATCACTGGAACTTTCTTCTAATTTGCCCGATTTTGTGTTTGTGCTAATCTCAAGGTAGAGCTGAGGTTAGTTGGTTGCACAGACACCTTGCATTTTAAAGCTGATTTTTTAAAAATGAAAAGATATTTAAATTATTATTTCAGATCAAAAGTCAGAGTATCACACATAGAAGGCTGAGGGTCAATGTTAAAGTTCACTAGAAGGTAGATTTGGTCTGCAATACCTGTTTATCCCATGCCAGAAGGTCCCATAATCTTAGTTACGATCAGCGAAACGTTTCTGTTTCTGCTTCATCAACTACTCTAGTAAACGATTCTGTACAGTTTCAAGATTGGAATAATTAACTGATCCATGTGGAAATACAGCCTTACATAACTGAGGGCACAGTAACATGTCAAGTGAAGGAGGCTGAAGGACAAGCAATGAGTGTCTATGGGGGATAGCACTCCTAAAACCCACGGAGCCCACCAGCTCTGGTGGGGTGGCTGCCTGTTTGCACTCTCACTGTGCAGCAAATGTAGGTATTTTACTGAAGATAAGTGGGTTGACTTGTAAGTGGATATTCTCATTTGGACTACTTTAAATCTGACTTAGGCTTCTAAGATCTACAAGTGTTAACTGCCTCTTGAGTTTAAATGCTTTAGGTGTTGAACTGATTTGTCCAAAACCACATCTGTCAGTTGAAAACTGGATCTTGGGTATACTTCTCGTTTCAGGCTTGATAAAGACTTCCTTTATACGCAGTTTATAACTGGTGGGACAATTTCACTGTGTCACATGCTGTACTTTGTACTCTGTCACAGGGAATGCAAAATTCTGGATCTAGCTTCTTAATGGCTGAATAATTTGCCATGCCTTCATGTATTCACCAGTCCAGAAAGGCACCTAAACTGATTTATAACTTAAGCAACCAAGTAGTCTGGTGATGTCTGTCATGCTCTTAATTTCATGCGTAATTAAGATGAAATGAGCCCTAGGCTGGGTTCTTTGAAAATGTCCTTTAAAGAGAACAATAACCTGAGTTAACAGCAAAATAATCAAAGCTGTTATGACAATAATTCAACAGTGTACCTGCAAAAAATAGCTGTGAAGCATTGTGGAGTGCTGTGTCTTACATCCAATGTTTTGAAAGCAAGAGACAAATGCTCAAAATCTCTTTCGCTTTCTTACCCCACGTTTAAACACAAACACTGACTTGATGTCTTTCATTCACAAATACAGCTGAAAATAGCTAAAGGGCAGTGAGCTTGCTTTGGGTGATATACAGGGGAGCCTGCTGTCAATAATTATTACTGCAAATAATAATAATAAAGAAAGTAAAGCAGTTAACTTTGTCCAAAAACAAGTACTGAATATTTACATCTGCTGTCTCAATCTAACTGGAGCCATGGGTTTCTGCCCATGAATAGGGACAGTATGTGCTTGGAACAAAGTTAGTAACAAATCTTTTCTTGACCTCAGTTGTGTAGGATGCAAGTATGAAATGACAAGTAGCCACGACTGTATGTGGGTAGAATCATAGAATCATTTTAGTTGGAAGAGACCCTCAAGATCAAGTCCAGCCGTTAACCTAACACTGACATTAAACCATGTCCTTGAGAACCTCGTCTACACAGTATTGAAGAGATAAATTATAAATGTGGTTATACTGAAATAAGGCAATTAAGGAGGTCTTCTAGTTGTCCTTCCTGAATGCTTTTAGATATCTTTGCGCAAAACCCGCAAAAATAATACTGCTTATGTGAAGATTGCATCCTTTGAGTGTTTCACAGCTCTCTTATCTGGCTTCCTAATGAATAGGGTGAAAATAAAGTATTTGCTTATGAAGTGTCTAGTGAGCTGCTTCTGATTCATCTGGTAATGGTGGTGGGTGTTTTTCTCTCCTTTGAAGTGCTGGTGCTCTTTGAGCTTGACAAACAGCAATTGAATTATCCTGCTCTGTGTTTTTAAAGTGTTTTACTGCCTACAAAGACAAATGTTGCTCTGCTTTTCCAGAATGTTGTATCTGCACAAAAATGTAATTGTATTGTCTCGGAGCCTGAGACAAATGTAAGGGTTGTGACAAAGAACTGAGGGAAATAATTTGTACATGGATCTGCTCTTACCATCTTGGATTTGCTCAATACATTGGTCTGTTATGAAACCTGAAAGAGACTTCCTACCCCTTCAAATATGAGTTTGATTTTCAATTTATAAATACAGTCTTTTTTTTTTTTTTCCCTCAGAGCTAGTGGCTTCTATCCAACAAATTTTGAATGGTCTTTTAAATAAAAATAAAACATTCTTTTATACAGTCTTGTTAAGGCTTAAATTAAGCAGATGGATTGGAGTAAGAAATTGATTCAATCTGAGGGTCACACTCAGTATCAGGTTTTCAAACACTACCAAAAACTAAGCAATGGAAGAAAAGTAAATTGATTAATATTGCAAGGAAATAGTATTTATTTTTTGGGTCCAAATATAGTCTAATTAATGTGATATTATGTATGTAGACTCCATTTTAATTAATGATCAAGCCCTATCACTGACATAGTCTGAGATTTTATGATTTCTTAGTGCTTCTCCACCTGTATTTCTGATGTATCAAAGTCACACAGGCTAACCAGAGAAAAGGCTGTGAATTTCCAAACAACTGTGCAATGGGTGAAAAAAGAATACTCTTTGCCTTTATAATTTTATTAGGATTTCTTTTTTTTTCCCCTTACTGTTAATTTCCAGTACCATCCAGTAGTAACAGCCTTTCTTGTAAGAAAAATATTAATTAAAATCAATGATATCCTCAATTAAAATGTCAGATTACTTGGAACAAGGATCTCAGAGTAAAATATGTTAATTAATATAATAAATTGGTTTAATTTCTGTCTTTTAAACAGACCACATTGTTACCATTGTAACTAAGAAGTGAATTATTGGAATACCATTGTTTGAAATGTATAAAGCGTGCTAAGTGAGCTCACCAAGAGACTTTATACCGAACCTATAACATAACTGAAGATTCATACTGCACATTACAGGGATGAATGGTTTTCCACGGGACTGCAAGAAGCCCAGCATCTTACACAGTGCCTCTTACTGGAAATTTTCATTGGTTTTAACTTAACATTCATTTCGTATGTAGGGAAGCTACATTTACACGCATTTGTGTGTACAAATAACCAAGAAAATGTGCCTGCAGTCCTATTATTTTCACTGGCAGAAGCTGATGCGTGCAAACATTTTTACCCATGCTGAACCAGAAACCACTGTTTATTTTCCTCCTTTTGATTTCCCGCTTGGCTTGACAAGCTTCCCTCAGCCAGCCGGAATTTCTGTAGTAGGTGAGAGCATCCTGGATACGGCATGTAACAGATTTTTGCCTTTGGGGCATGTAACATTAACCTTCCTCTGCCTTTCAGATGAGTTAGGACACTGCCCTGCTTTAACTGGGCTGGGTGTTTCAAAGTAACAATAAAGATTCTGCGTAAACAGTGTGACTTAGATGACAAAGCAGCACTAGCTTCTGTACTTCTGGACTGCCAAGTCAATTAAGAAGATGCTACTCTTCCATCATGGCATGCTGTAGTCTGTCAGCCAAGTAAAAGAACTACTGCAACTAGGAAAGATAAAAGTTTGCGAATTTTGAGCTTGGGGGTTTTCTTTGAGGGGAGAAGGGGCTGGAACGTTGTTTTGTATTAAGCTTGTCCAGACTGTGTGGGAAGAGCCTCACTTTGGACAGTTGCTGTGGATATCCAGTTCAGGCTTATACAATTGAAGGGTGTGAGTTTGTGTCTTTTATTCTATTTTTTTTTTCCAGAGAAGCTAAAGAAGCAAATAGCTCCTACCACATACCCAACATCAAAATCTCTTTAACAATACAGTGCCAAAGTATTTTGGTCCAACTATTACTTGAAATTATTTATCTACTTCAGACCTTGTAAATCAGGAAAAGGACATCTATCATTTATACTACTCATGCACAGTTAAAGAACATTCTTTCATTTATGTGCAACTTCTGTTCATTTTAGTAGGGTAACATTATTTCTTGAAATAAGTTTATGATAAATATATTTTTTTTTCCTGAATAAGCCCTCTGATCTGCCCAGATGTGTCTATATTTTTTGGGCAGCATTTTGTTCAGATTCAACTAATCTATATTTGTCTTAGATGCTGGAAGAGCTTTGTCATCCAGGCTTGACGAAAGAAACACGTAAGTGAATATTCTTTAGAAACTGAGGACAACATGGTGACGAATTTCTCCCAATCTTGATGAAGGCTTGGTGTTCTGCTAGGGTTTGGTTTCTATTTTCTTTTGTGATTTAAATTTACCCAGAAGTTTGAAACGGTGTGGACATTTCTTGCTCTTTATTTTTTGAGTCCTCTAAAGAAAGGGTAAAGATATTTATATGTACATATAGTTATTGCATAACTATAGTAGTATAAGTACTGAAAGGAAGTATAAAGCTGAAAGGAAAATTCACTAAAAGAGAACTGGTCTTGTTCTTAACAAAACCAGGACAGAAAGTTTCTGTAAACTTCAACTAGTAATTTAACATTTGATAGTATTTAATGCAGAATTTGCCCTGAGATAAAGAATTATAAAATGGAGGATAAGAAAATGAGTCTCCATTTGGTTTAGGTTGGTGTTTTTATGCTGTCTCTCAGCCCAGCACATGGCATTTTCTCTCCTGTGTACAAAGCATGATAATTTCTTAACATAGGTTTCAAGAAGAATAATTGCAGCATTTGTGAGTAAAGTTTTTTGCTTTGTGTTGTGTTTTTTTTTCTTTTTTAATTCAAGTGAAAAACAAAGGCATTGAAATGAATGCTTTGATCTTCTAAATTGTGCTAATGCTGCTCATCATCTAACTTAAGATGCAAATGTAATCCAAAGCACACACTTCGGGCTTATTCGGTCTTTCCATTTTGGTCTGCATTTTGTGGATGCTAAGTGCATACAGCTTACATGCACAGACAACCTTCAGCTCATGAAAATCGCATTATTTTGGACAGTCCTTTTTGATATCACCAATGTCCTTTTTGGTGGACTGTGGTATTGTCCGAAAAATAACATTTTCAGTTCTGTTTTGTGTGCTAAATACAGATTTATGCATTCAGATTGGTAATTCAGTACAGAATCAAAGTATCCATGAGTGCCTGCTTCAACAGTGTTGATGCTCAGTTACTAAGACATTTACCGCCAAACACTTTAATTTTACCTAATAGTGATTTACTGAACTTTCACCTGCTTGGTCTAAACTTTACTTTGGACAGTTCCATAACAAACGTTCGGCTAGATCCATGACTTACAGCATGCGAATGTGAGGAAAACAGTATTTTCTGCTATTCAGAAAATGTTGGCACCTTTTTGTGTTACATAAGTTTAAAAGCCTCTCTACTAAAGCACCAAGCTCAGCAGGAGGCATGAGAATGAGTAATCTGCACTTTGCCTTGTTTGAAGCAATGGGTTTTGAAATAACAAAGCTATGCAAACTTGAAAATACCTGTTTGTGGGAACCTGGCAGTGTATTAATTTCCTTGACATCAGAGGGAGAAACAAGCACAGAAATACTGTGAAATTTTCTTAAGTGCTGAACTGGTGGGAATTTTTTTTATGGGACTATTGACCATTCTGATTTATACAAACTCCCCTTCTATGTTGTGTGCTTACAATAATGTGATCATTGATGGACAATTTAATATTTGATTTATTATGATATGTCCCTAGGCACTGATTGACACACAGGTTCTGTATCACATGTTTGGGAACGTACTTTAAGATTCCTCATGGACATTGATTTGGTACTTTAATAAAGAGCAGATCAACTCCTATTACAAAAATTGGCATGTATCTTTAGAAATTAAACCAAAACTTTTGCTAAAATGCAAAACCTGATTGTCTTGATTGGACAAGAAAGGTTACTCACCTGTTCATTAGTGCATTTTCTCATGCTACTATTAATTTATGCATGAGAGAAACTGCTCCAGAGCTGGGGAATGATGCGATGATGTACTGAGTAGTGAGTTTCTCAGCATGAGGCTGGGATGGCTTCACAAGCGGGTGTGCTGAAAGCATGCTAATGTGGTTAAAAGTTATGTAGCTGTTAAGCACCTGGATTCATGTAATAATTCTTTCACTGAAAACTGTGGTGAATTCAGTGAAGCAAGACCTTGTAAGGAGAGGTAATATCTTGTTCAGTAAGAGGTGAAAGATGTTCCTCTAAGTATAATATTACTGAACGTTGTTAGGAAAAAAGAAAATAAAAGTAGGTCACTGTGTAGTCTATAGCGTCTTGTAACATGTAATTGCCTTTTATTCATTTTGCTGAAGATCTTTGAAAAATCAGCTGAGCCATCGTACTAGCTGCAGGATAAGCCCGAAAGATTGTCATACCATTGTGGACATGCAGATATTTCCTCTTCACTGAGTCACATTCAGTCACGGAATAACTCTAGAAAATTTTGCTGGACATTGACAAGCTATCAATATGGAATATATTTACTTTTCATTGCTAAATCTTTAAATTATAAAGTGTTTATTAAGCAATACCTACCAATACTGTTCTGTATAAGTAGATTTTTATTTTTCTGTTTAATTTCATTTAAAGGTTGCTACCTGGATCACTCAGGTAGGGTGAGCTCGTGTATTTTGAAGTTTCGTGAGGCACTGGCTGAGGATATTTATATTACTGTAAATATATTTTAATGCATAGAAAAAGTCATCTGTTTATATTAGCTAAATTGTACAGTTTCTGTCATGAAACCAGAGAGGAAAGTCATTCTAGTTTTATAAGACTTGATTTCTTTTTTTTTTTTTCCTGAAAATCAGAAAACCTTAAGGCAAAGCAAAAACATAGAAGATGAACAACAAAGATGTGTAGGGTAGAAACCACGAAAAGTATGGCTGTAATTTTGAGGATTCATCACCAGACTGTAGTACCAGATATTATTTGTTAATGCATATTGTACTAGGCACGGATGAAAACTGTTTTTATCTCAATTCATGAGTTTCTCTTATCTTTCTATCCTGTTTTAGATTGCTAGCTTGGGTTAAACCATGACAACACTATAGACTGAAATTTAACTCATTTTTCTGGCACAAGATCCCAAATGTTCATTATCTAGCAGCTGTTAGTTTGTCATGGTGAGTCAATAGAACAGAACTGACCAGGACATCCATGGTGTGTTTAAAAGGAGTTTTCCTTTCTACTCTCAGAAGTATCTGAACTTCATGTATTCTTTTATGAAGAAAGAAGATTTCTGTGTGAAAGGAGACAATCACAAAGGATGTGAATCTTTTGCAGAGGCTTGAATGAACAGAAGTTAACAATGCAGGCTGGACTTTTTTGGGGAAAAAAGGGTAAAATGGGTGACTTGTCTGCCCTCACTGAGATATTTGAGAGACCAAAGTGACGTGTTAGGGTGTAGGATTTCCCTCCCCATTGAGCTGGGTGAACAACAAAAGGACCTCTGTTTCTTCCTCCCTTATCACCCCCAGTGATAGGGTTGGCATCTGACCATCAAAGCTGCTGATTTTACACGTGGTGGAAGTCAGCATATATCACCAGTCTCTTTTGTGAAGTGCTCCTTTTGGTTTTCTGGATAATTGTATGTTCACTTTATTTCTCTTTCTCCTTTCCTTATAGATGTCATTCTGTATTAGACAACACATACTGAGTACTTCCCTTTCTCATATATTTTTGATTAGCCATAACTTTCTTTGCAGTGAAATACTGTGGAAATATCCATCTTTGGAAATGTTTTTTAAAAAATCATCTGCAAAGAAGCAATAACACTGCCTTACATCTGCCTTACAACTTTTGCCTTGATAATTAAATGAAAAATATTGGAAAAGGAAGACCTAATAGGAATTGTCCCACTTATTTGAATTGACTCTCAGTCAGGAGCTGTTCACCCATATAGTTGGCATTAAAATATGTTGAGTATTTCCCTTAAATGTAAACCGATTATGCAGATGACAACCATAGTACCGAAAGACAGCATATGGGTGCATACTGAGATGAAAATACCAGAACTCCCCAAATGCATATAAAAATCAACTGAAAACAACTGTTTTCTCCTTGAATGAAGGAATGCTGGAGGGTTTTTCTTATGTTATTGCAGACGATATTAATAACAGCACAACCAGGACTAAATATGTTCCTAGATATTTTAAGTAACAACAGCTCTAGGAATAGACACAAAAGGTACAATTTTAACATTAAACTTTGCCCATCTTTTTTCTTTTTTTTTTTTTTTTAAATTTTTCCCCCTGATACTTTTCCATGACTCTTCCTTTATGCTCTGAGCCTCTTCATCCTTTCACTCTGGTCCTGGCCTTTCTATAAATGTGTTATACTTCTGTGTCTTTGGGTTCTGTTTTTCTTCTTGCTCAAAGGACCTTCATTTTGATCTAGAAGGGAGGGAGGAGAATGAGGAGAGGTTTCCTTTCAGTTTTAAAAACTTACCGATAGGAGATCTGAGAACTTCAAATGACCCTCTTTTACCTTTCTTTGCAGTTAGTTTTCTTCTGATCTTATAGTACTGATCTCTCTTTCCTTCCTTCTTTTTTCCTCTTTGTATGTCTATCAAATGCATGCAGAATCTGGCTTACTCCGTACCTACCGCTATTCCATTTTTCTAAAAGCTCTTCATTTTTTGCTTTGAGGAGCGGATCTTCTTGATGCTGTGTGTGCTTAAACTGCAAACAAACAAGAGCAAGTACTTTGTGTGTGACAGCCTTTTACTCTGGGTTACACAAAGTTTCCTAAAGGGCTGGAGGAAGAAGTAAGAATAATCTTTGTACCTTTTCATTGTGAAATCCCAGTTATTCTTCCCTCCATCCTGATGACATGTTTGATACCTCTGTTTCTGAAGCAACTCTTTTCATTACACAGAGAACCTTGCAACCTGAAGGAAAGTGTCTCTCACAATACCTGGAAAAGTAACAAAAAGGCATGATATAATGGAAGTGAAAGAAACGTTGTGTTACATTCCTTTTCCCTTTTTATTTGTTCGCATTTTTTGTTTTATTTTCTGTTTTATTTTTTCCCCTCATTTTCCTCTCTTACTCCACAGTCATGTTTGTATTTAGTTCAGGAGAAACGGAAAGAACGCTTTTTGAGCGTACCTGTATATATAAAAAAGATATGGATATGTTTCTGCTTTAACAGAAAGATATGGAGAAAAAATTTAGTGTGCAGAAGAGTAATCAGTGAGCTTAAAAAATTTAAATGTAGCCAGATTATAGTTTCTTAGGTTCAGGCATTTAGATGTCAGAAGTGATAGGGATATTCGGTATTTTAAGTCTCAAATTGACAAACTGACCACCTATGATTTAATAATAAATACTGTGGAGAAAAAGAAATCGCTTAGATTTTTTTTTTTTAATTCCCCTCATTTGTGGCTTTTTTCCTTTAGATGTCATTATAACTAATTACCAACAAGGATTAGCTTTTCCATTAGGTGTTGTGGTTTAATCTCAGCTGGCAACTAAGTGAGAAAACTCATGGGTTGAGATAAAGACAGTTTAACAGGTTCTTTCTTCTTCCCCCAGCTTTTATATTGAGTGTGACACCACCTGGTATCGAATACGCCTTTGGCCAGGCTGGGTCACCTGTCCTGGCTGTGTCCTCTCCCAGCTGCTTGTGCACCCTCAGCCTTCTCCCTGAAAAGTCCATGACTTGGCATAAACATTGCTTGGCAACGACCAAAACACCAGTGCACTATCAATATTCTTCTCATACTAAATCTAAAACACAAGCACTATACCAGCTAGTAGGAAGAAAATTATCCCAGCCAAAACCAGGACAGTAGGTTATTACAATGTGTCATTTTGAACTTAATGCAATCATCTAGAAGAGAAAGCAGAGATTAATCAACTAATGATGAAAGAAACTTGATTACATAAAAGTGGCAAAGCATAAACCCCCTTGTATTTGCACTCTACAAGATATTAAATAAAATAATTAAGATGAGGGAGTAGTGACAGTAAAGAGCTTAGTTTCCTTTTCCACTTTAATTTTAGAAGTGTCTTGATTTGCTTTGCTTGAAGAGACTCTCAAACTCTCTGACTGAGTTGGAGGTAATCTGAGTTGTGTTGTTCTTAGCTCCTATAAGTAATGCTTTGGGGAATATCATCTGGGACTTGGTTTTCTCTCATTTTTGATTGATCAGAGATTTTAGTGTTAGTACTGTAAGGACATAAGAATTGTGCCAGGTGAGGAAACCGATTTCCTGTGGATCAGGTTTAAGAAAAAACCCCACAAACAACAAAAAAACCCCACTCTATCCCCCTGCCACCACAAAACAAACAAAAACTCAGAAAACCCTCTTTACGCCTACATTGTTGTTCTCCCTGCTTTATGGAAGAAACAGAAGGTCGATTGGTTTTCTTTGCTGGTAATTATATAATTTAGATTTTTGTTATTTCAGAGGGAGAAAACAAACTGTACGACGCTGCAGAAGTTTTGGAAGAGCAAAAGCTGAAGGAAAGGACAGTAAAAATGTTACAGGTGTAGAATAGAGGAGAAGGGAAGGAAGTGGCAAAATCAGCATATAAAGCAAGAGAGGAAAAGGATTTCGATGTTCTGTCATAGTTGTGCAGGAGCGATGACTCAGAAGCTCGTAACAGCTTAAATACATATTCATAATTTTTAAAGAGAGATTTACTCCAAAGTGTTTTTTTAACATTATCTATGAATACATTTTAACATTTAATCTCTTAGGAGAGTGAGACAACAAATTTCTTTTATAGATATGTTTTCTGTCCATTTCTTTTCCAAAACCACTTCGGCATTGAAGAGAGATTTTTTTTGTGTGTAATATTTTATGTCTACAAATTATGATATATATATATTATATATATATGACTATATATATATAAAAATATATGTATATACTCTCTCTATATATGTATATAACCACCTCCCTCTTCTTTCATATTCATTACTAAGTAAACCCTAAAATATAGGAAGGTCTTTCCATTCAACTCCATTGGCATTGAGACCCTCCAGGCCAATTTTTATCACTTAACTACTGTTCATGTCAAACAGGGCAAAATGGACTAATTTCACAGTTAATGATATGTCATTTAATCTTTGGCTTTATAGAGAACAAGATTGTACTGTTTCAGTATTAAGATATTTATTTGTAGAAACATTTATGTGTTTATGATCTTACCAGAGAATTTGTTATCAAAACCCAAGCTAGCCATTACACTTAAAGGTTGTTTAAGCACTGTTGTTTTGTTAAATACCAGCAGGTTTTCACAGACAGAAAATTAACTGTTAAGGGAGAAGAGCTCTGCTGCACATTTAAGTAACACTTAGATATGTTTTTAATTCATTACATAACAACGACAAACACAAATAATTGGAACTTGATATATTGTTGGTTTAAGTAGAGGAGCTTTCGTCTAAAGACATGAAACTTGTATTTTTCACTCTCTAAAATAGCTTTTATTTTTTTTTTACTTGCATAATAGCTTTATACTTCACTGACAGAACATGATATCTAGCAGATGTGCCTAGCTGGAAACACAATAGAGATGGTAGAACTAGCTTCTCCACCTGCCCTGCCTCTTTTATTGCTTTTTTTTTTTCTTAACAATGGAGTAATTTGCATTGGATAAATTACTCATAAATAAAGGATCATTGAGTCCAGCTCCTGTCCCTGCATATGACAACCCCACAGTTCACACCATGTCTCTGAGGACGTTGTCCAGTCTCTTCTTGAACACTGTCAGGCTTGGGGCTGTGACGCCTCCCTGGGGAGCCTGTTCCAGTGTCCAGCACCCTCTGGGTGAAGAACCTTTTCCTAATGTCCAACCTGACCCTCCCCTGGCACATATTCCTGCCATTCCCTCGGATTCTATCCTTGGTCACCAGAGAGAAGAGTTTGGCGCCTGCCCTCCCTCCTCCCCTTGTCACGAAGCTGTGGACGGAGGTGAGGTCTCCACTTTGTCTCCTCTTCTCCAGGCTGAACAAAGCAAGTGACTCTTTGCTTGCCTTTCCATAGCATGCTGACTATTATTAAGGCCAAAGTTTATAAATAAATAAATAATTATAATAATAATGAAAAAAAAACCCCAACAAACCTACACACACAAAAACCCAACCACAAGTGTGCCATAGAAATCTACTTGTATAACAGTGTTAGTCTATTTGTACTAATGGTGCTAGACTGTGCTAGTCTAATTTGGGAATTACATCCATAGAAATTCTGCTGAGTTTATCCTCACTTAGAAAATTTATCTTATTAGTTTCTATAGACTCTTATGGTACAATGATATTCCTATGACCTATTTGACACGCTGGTTTTGCTCATTCAGCAGTACCTTTTATATCAAAGGCTTCTCTTATTTCTATTTTTGCTTTTCAGGAATCACACGAAATTATACTTTTTTTTTTTCCTCACCGCCCCCCCCCCTCATCCTGGGGATTCAACCCTCCTCATCCTGATACTGTTTCAAGAATTTATCCCAGTGATAATCTTGGCCATTTCTTGCACTGGTTCAGCTATAGTTTCTGCTTTTTACTGAATGTAGGAATAATGCTTTTGTTTCAGCATTTTCAGCAGACATCTTTTTTCTACCCTGAGCATTTCTCAGCATTAAGTAACTTCTAATTCCTGTTATAGCCATGCAAATCTATTACTTTATCTAGTTTTTGAGGGGGAATGAATTTCAGATGGTCTCACCTTCTTTGCCCAAATATGATTTCCAACAAATTAAAAAAAGCAGCCACTTTACACCAGAGCTTCCTTTATGTTTTCTGCTGGTTATGGGTACCCAAATAGATGCACTTAATAAAATCTACCTTGGCTCTGCATTCCTTTTAATAGATAAAAGTTTTAAGTTTAGTTTACCATGCCCAGAATTTTGCTCTCCCTCTCTCTCTCCTAACATTATTATCAATGTGTAGTGGAAACTTAGGGTCCCCCAAATGCATTTGGTCTAGCTACCTTATGAAAAAAAAATCACTGCAGGAGATAGGTACAAAGAGAATCACAAATAAATCTGCCTAATTCCTTGGATGTTAATATTTTTTCTTGTTTCTGTATTTATTAAACAGTTTATATACTCATTTTGAAACACCGTATTATTGCTTAAGAGCTTATTTTTATACCGGAGATGAATAGTCTGATTCTGATGTCACCTGAATAGAATCAGCATAAATCAGCTTGGAATTAGTCTGCAATGGAAAGATACCTTGATCTCATGGACTTAAGCCCTAAATGGGCTGAGGAATAAATTACTAGCTGTCCTAGATGTGAACCTCTCATCCTACTGGTTTTGCGTGGTATCAGCTGCACTACTTTATTACAGAAACCTGTTCTTTGCTATTTAAGCAATGCATTGGAATTTAGCAGAAAATTTGAGAAAATCCATCTGTTTGAGCTGAAAGGTGTTTCTTTTTACCTTATGATTTTTAAATTGAAATCTTTGAGCAAAGTTAAAGAGTAAGTTTTCACACCTGTTTTCTGCCTTTTCTCTTGAACACAGAAGAGTGACTCTGACATGAATCAGTGGTCTTTTTCTTGCTGCAGTGACTCAGCCAATGACACTCTGCACGTCTGTAGGGACATATTAACCCATTCTATTAACTCTGTCACCTCTGGGAGTGTCTTCCCAGGCAGACCGTTGGTCAGGGAAATGAAAGATGACATCTTTTTTTTGATGTAGGAAAGGATTTTGTCATGGAGGCTTTACTTTCTGAAGTCTGTTTGGTTGTTTAGCCCAGGAACTAGCTAGAAATGAAATCGTGGGCTCTAAGGAGAGCTAAAGTCATGGCAACCATGCTGTAAATAAAACACTTCAGGTTAGTAGAAGTGAGTGGAAGTACTTTCTGTGATCAACCAGGTAGCAAGAAGAAAGCATTTTTTTTTCCTCATCTTAGAGGATGCTCTAGATAGAATACGTTGGAATTTGAGTGTATAGTTTATTCTATGGGGACAAAAAGGAGAGAATTTACACCTGTAGATTGTACTATCATTTCTTATGCAGAATTTTTTTCTCCAGGGAGACTAGTCCTTTACTTGAAGAGCAATGAGCAAAAGATAAACCTCCTTACATGCTTAAACAGTCAAAGATTTCTCCAATTATAGTTCTGCTCAACATCTCCTAATGGGGTGAATGGTGGAAAGGACAAAGCTAGTCACTAGCAGAAAGAAAAGCAGAAATTCAGAACCCCCAGACACAAGTCCTAACAGATTTTCCATGGATGTTCAAAATCCAAATCTATGTTTAAATGCTCAATACCTTCGCCTGCTGAAGTATTTTGGAGCTCTAGCCTGGAGTGAATATACAGTGTTCATGTATCTGAATAATTAACTGATAGTTGATCTATTCTTGGGTCACCCATGGGCCTTTTTTAGCTGATTTTATTTTCCTAAATCTCTACTGCTGTCACTCATGTTTGCCCTTGGAGAACAGGATTTTTCAGTCTTACCAATACTGGTTCTCCTCACACAAGTTGTCAAATTGCTGATTCAAGCACTGAAAAATCTACAGTCTCTATAGAAATTATAACTGTTCATTATTAAAAAATACTTAAAAATTGGTTTATTTAAGATGGTAAAAAAGACAACAAGTGCTAGCATTTTATTGATCACAAAAAGAAAAAAAAAAAAAAGAAAAAACCAACCTTTGGCAATGCTAAAGAAGCAGCTGTCACTAGTGGTTAAAGAAACTATTTTGTGTAGTGCAATGTAATCTCCAAGTCCCTGTCCTTCTCTGGGGATTGCCCATTCCTCATCCCATGGCTGGCTGAACAATTACTGATCTTTCTGTTAGTCAGCAGGATGCTTCCTTGCTGTGTCTGGGGCCATAAGACTTTGTAACGCAACATGTTAGCATGCCTTTGTAAATTAAAAAATGTGTTACCTATCCACCAGAGTACAGGGGGGCTAGGTTTTTGAAGTGCCATTACAGAAAAAGAAATAATCTGAGCCAACAAACACAGACTGCATTTGCCATGTACAAGTCTCCACACGCTCCATTTTGGCATACCATTTTTCGTGTAATGAGATTTTAAAGTTGCAACCAAATCTGTAGCATTTTTCACTTTCAAAATGTTTAATTTGCCCTGTCTTTCTATTCATCTTTGACAGTGAAAAATGAAGAACGGCCAAGATAGATGACCTGCTGGACTTTATAAGGAATGGTATCAACTGCCAAAATATTATGTTTATTTTACCCTTACGTTGTGGTGCATGGGGTTTTGCTTTGGCCTTTCACACTCTGTGCCCCCCTGATCTCCTCTGTAGCAGTTCCAGAGGAATCTCTGCAGTTCTGCAGATTCCAAGTTTTTATCAAGTTTCTTACTTGCTACAGATAGCTTTAGATTGTGGGTTTAGGGGATCCCTGTTTGAATGAATGACTGAGATCACTCTGAACACTTGCTAAGGGTTTTGATCTCTTGCCAGCTGAGCTGCCTTTGGCTTGGTGTGGTTGTCTTGCTGACTGGGTCATGCCTATTTTTCCCCTCTGTCCTTACAAACTGTCAGTTCTGTGTTGATATCTCTATTTAGTCCCTTTCTAGTTTATTTTTTTTAGAACTTGATCCAGCTTCCTATTTTGCAGTTCCATCTCACTTTAAGCCATCCAGTGTTTTTTACTGCAAGGCATAATAATTTGATACGATAGAATATATGCAATGGTATTTTTTCTGTATCTTACCCAGCTTGGCTTTTGCTAATAACAATATTTAGCATGGTTATACAGCTTGAAATAATTGCACAAAGCTTAACTAATTATTCAGCACAGGGAGGTAAATGCAGGAAGAATTATGAAAGCTGAAGTGACTCACTCAAACTCTGTAAGGAGTTGTGGTAAAATTAGGTGGAGGACTTGCAACATTTTTTTGAGAAATAAGCTTATAATGCCTTTTAAGATGCAATATATTTTAGTAACTTAATAGATCAAGATAGTCTTCATAAATGTATTTCTCCTTACGATACCAGTGTCATTTTACCTGAGCATCTATGAAGCACAAATGTTTTCTATATTAAAATCTTTGAGCACCTAATGCAGAAATTACTAGAAAGACCAGATTCATGTTGATAGGAAGGAAGTTTAAGCTATGCCAATACAGGTTGATTGTACAAACAATAACTTATGCAAATTATTGATTGGTTCTATCTTCTGCTTTTGCTGTATGGGAAAATTCCAGCCTTATGCTTCAGTATGGATCAGCCACTAGTTCAAAATTTTTAAAAAATACACTTCAGAAAAATACATTTCAATCTAGTATATCACTGAAAGAAGTCACAAAGTGAAGGAAGGTTTATATGAAGGGTTCTAAAACAAAATAAGCTGTCCTCTGAGTGCGTTTCCTGTGGCTACTAGTTCAGGACAGTAGAAACATTTAATAAACATTGAACAAAATTGGTTAATTTAATGGGAAGAGGTATGAAAAAGTACATTTCATGCAGGCTTTTGTCTGAAGGCATAAAGCAGAACTTGATGGTCCTCAGACCAGTCTTGCATTCTCAAAGGTTATGGAAAATTATACTACACAGCTGTTTTGTTGCCAAATAGTGTTCTGAACATCTTCATAACCATAGTGGTTTGTGAATTTGCTCCAACTGATTTTTTTTTTTTTTTAAAATCCAACTGGGATTCTCTCCAGTAATTCAGTTATATGTATTATCTCAGTTTGAATGAGTGAACGTTCTAAGCATTTACTCTATCCCGTCAAGTCATGACTGAAAGCATGTATAGAAATGGGCCCGGGATAGACTTCTCTTGAACTCTGCTTAAAATGCATTTCTGGTTGGTCGCAAACTGTTGATTATTGCACTTAGGTGAAGTTTTGTGTCCATCTTCTGTTGTCTTCATCAAAAACAAATTTCCAAGTTTACTCATGAGAGTGTCCCAAGGGGCAGCATCAAGCGCATTACTAAAGTCAAGACAGATTGTCTCTAATGCCTCCCTCTTATCTGCTAGGCCCATTATCCTGTCACAGAAGGAAATTGGATCATTTTGATGTGATTTGTTCTTGACAGATCCATGTTGGCTGCTTTTTATCACCTTTATTATCCTGGAGGTTCTTCTAAATTGACTCTTAAGTGATTTGTTCTAGTATCTTTCTGAACATTGACGTTAGACTGGCTGATATATAATATTCCAGGCCCTGTTCCTCAGTTTCAAAATACCCATGGAGTTTGCCCTTCACCAGTCCTTTCGAAACTTCTCTTTATATTTTCAACAAATTCTCAAAAATAAGCATTAATGACTCACAGATTGCATTGGCTACATTCCTGTGTACCCTAGGGTGAACTGCATCAGGTCCTGTCAGCTTGAATGCATCTAATTTGTACTAATATTTTTTCACAGCTTCTTTTTTTTTCTTCTTTTCTTTTTTCTTTTTTTTTTTTTGCCTCTGTGGCCTAATCATCTATTCTGCTCTAATGCAGAAATTTTTTAAAACCAATGGCTGATATACTCCTTTAGAGGTTTACATGCATGTATTATAAACTTCCCATTTACATGTACATCCCATTTGATGCATTTTATTAATGTACATCCCTTTTAAACCCTCAAGATGAGCTTTTTGAGGGACTTGAATGGTTTTCAAATCTTACAGTTACACTCAGGAACAAAGAAATTGCATTACTGGGGAAATTTCAGTTACTGAAATTCATCTGTGATCTAATAGTAGCTGACAATATGTTTTAAACAGGAGTGCAAGTGGATGGATGGTATACCCTCCAACCCTGAAGCTTTTTCATTAATAAATCAGAAGAAAGTTTAATTCTGAGTATGATTTTTTTTTTCTTACCAAAACCCCAAACACTTACTTCTAAATGTCTGAATTTTTCTCTGTCTATTTTAAAGAGAGATTCTCTTTGAACCTTAATAAAATGTTGACCATTTGGATTTAAGCTTTAACTGTATCTTTGTGCTGTGTACTTTTTATTTTCTTTTTTTTTTTTTTTTTTTTTTTTTAAATCCAAGTAGTATTTACAGTGATTTTAAAATTTTGGTACAGTTTTTACTTTTGAAGAGCAGATAGTGGTGAGTACTTTGTAATGTGCTATTTTGTTGAATTTGTTTCTTTGTTTTCTATATGCAGAAGGGATTTTTATCTCTGTGTGGGTCTTTAGTTCAGATGCATTCTGTATTGCTCAATTTAGACAAACCATTTGTTACTATGGATTTTCAAAATTGCTCAATTTTCCAGAGTTATACAAGAATATCCCGCTTCAACCCAAGCCAATTTTTCAGCATTTCTCATCCAGCATGCAATGCATCATTTCATTTAATGGTAGCAAGGAGAGTGTGCAGTGTTCCTAACAGTTCCAGAAGTACTTTATGGAACAATCAAAATCCTCAAGGACAATTTGCGTGCAGCCAATACTGACTCTGCAGAGCTCAAGGCATCTTTTAAAAGTATATGTAATCGTTGTCTATTTTGAGCACAGTTGCTTGCACAATGGCTTGCAAAGGCAACATAATCTGGGGAGAACATCTTTGATTTTATAGTGTTATCTAAAGATTTCAAGACATAGTCTGAGATGCAGAATTCATGTGTGAATTTAAGGCTTGTTACTTTGAGAACTGATTTAAAAGTAATGTTTGTATGTGTGTTTATAGGTGAAAGGTTCTCGTTCTGAATTGACTCTGGAGCACCTGTACAGTGTAATTCTTTGAAAAATAAGAGCTAGTTACAACTCAGGCCCATGAGAAGAGAAACCAATGCAACCATATCTCCCCTCACTGCATTTCATCTTTCAGTGGTAGAAAACCCAACAGCACAATGTTGCCTAAATTGTGGACAGATTAACCATAGCATTGCTGGGTTTAGAGGTAACATTTTAGAAGGGAAATGCTCTCAGGTCTTTTGAAGATCTCTGTGGTGACTGGCAACTATATAGATGCAAGTAACGATATGAACCATCACACTTCAATATCTTTAATGTCTATTCCGTACTTTACCTGGACCATATACTCCTGACAGTGAAAACAAATCTTGCAATTTTTACCATATCCCTTCTGTCCTGTAGCCTGATTCAGCAAATGGCACTGGTTAGCCTGAACTCTCTATGTGATGAATCAAAACTCTTCATCTGGTGTATCTGTTCAACTTTTAGATTTCTATTTGATTATGTCAGGATGGGGTTTTCCTGAGACAGATGAGTTATTTTGCTTTGCAGCGTCTTCAGGAGCTTTGCAGTTTTGTTTTCATTAGCACTAAACTAGAAAAACAACTTCTGAAGCTTTTGCTGTGAAAACGGTGGCTGGCTGAAGAAAGCTGTGAATACTGACTGGCTGTGGATGTGAGAGATGCGATCTAAGTCTTGACTCAGGAGGATCTGGAATAGGATACTCTGGCTGAGATACAGCAGAGTATTTCATCTATACAATTCGAAATCATTCTAAATTAAGAACTTGAACCTGGCTATCCACTCAGTCTAGGCTATGCTTTGTCTTTTATAGTGTCTTTCTTCCATTTTTACCCAGAAATTCATACTGAAATAGAAATGGTTTAGCTCCAGTGAAATGTCACTCTGGCAGAAATGGTTCTGTCAGTATTCCCTCTTTATTTGTTAGCAGTCCTGTATTCTGTGGGGGATCCCAGCTATAGAAGCACAGAACAACTGGCGAGACACTGCAGTGATTGTTAGGCTGTTCCTGCAGTATGCTTTACAGCTTTACTGAAAAGTCTTGCGGATTTTTCAATTAAATACTGATATTTTAAAAAAATTATTATTTCATATTCTACTTGAAAGGTAAGCAATACTTCCAGTTGATAAGTGGTACAGTTGTCTTAAGTGACATATCACTCAGGGTATTTTTTAATTTCATATGCAGTGGTTTCCTTCCCTTTTCTAGATCAGAGAATGTCCATAGAAAGAAACTCTGGCATACCCTTTGCTATCTGCATACTTCTGAAGATCAATTCACTTATGTTCTGCATAGTTGGAGTGCAGATCCAACCTACAGCGTGGCAAATCTAAATATTGTGGGTCTTTCACCTTGCTGTGTATTCAGCCAAGAAACACACCACGTTGTATTACAGTCAGTAAGAAAAATACCATCCTGACCACTGGTCATGTTTATTGGGAAGGTAACAGTGTTAGTGAGAGTTTAAATGTGTGAATCCAGGAAGCACGCAGTGTGTATGATATCTTCACTTAATTCTGTAACTCCCAACATAAAAGTGACATATGCAATTCTGTAATAAGTCTCAGTTTCTATATGCTTCTGAAAATTGTACCCTTAGCTCTCAATATGCCATTATTTAGTTGCAACTTGTTGAGCTTATTCTTACTGGAGTTAGGCCATTCATTTTAACCCACTTACTCTCTGAAAAATGAGCAGAAAGTTGTGTTTGAATAACCAGTTATCCCTCTGTAGTCCATTAGAGAATTCAGTTTTCCTCACTATTACCATGCTGTTCAGTTCCAGTTGTACTAGTAGTTGAAATTACAAGTTTACCTTGCCTTCTATGTGAAAAATATAAATTGTGTATCAAATCCATTTGAATCAGTCATGGCTAATGAGTAGCAGGGAAATGAAGTGGTAAGAGGCGTATTCAGGAGCCAGAAAATGCAAGGGGATTTGTTAATCAAGATGTAGAGGACAAGTCTAAGAGTGAGAGGATAGAAATAGAATTAGCTAAAACTTACGTGTTTTCATTTGATCTCCTCTGGTTTATTACTTTTTTCTTTTTTTTAATCATTGAACCTTGAAAAAAGTCAATTTCTGTTATTGGTTCATGTGCAAAATTGAGACACTTGTCTAACATTGCATACTCAGAAAATCCAATTAGATTAAATTCTTGTTGGCATGGTCTCCATGCCAGTTCTGCTTTCACCTTTATCTGCTGCAAATAAGCTGGAGTTGAAATAAATATTAATACAGTGAGGCCAATGGCATGTACCAGGTATTTGTACATACAACAAGGCTGTTCATCATGTTTATGAATGCTTTACTTGAAAAATGTAGTAGGTGGCTGCTATAAACACACAGGTTTAGAAGCATGCAGGGAGAGAAAACAAAATATTGCTGATAAATCCAGTCATCAAGAGTGACCCTTTCCCTAGTATGTTTTCAAATGAAAATTTCTTTTCTGAAACTGGACACCAGCGTTTACTGCAATATGAGGACTTGTGATATTAGATCAAATAATATTATTTGTCTCTTACTACTGTCTTTTTGTGCCACAGTTGTTTCCTTCTGCTAACATTCAGCTAAATCTCTAAAGAAATGCAGAACAGATTCTTACTTCAGTCAAGCTTGTCCCAAGTGTTAACTCAAATATTAAATTACTTTGTTCAAAAAACTTCCCCCCCGCACCCCCACCCCCACAGAAGAGAAGAGATAAACTTTAATTTATGAAAACTTTGTTTTATGCCAAGGCAAAGGGAATGTTCACCTTTCTCAACTAATTAGAAGTTCGTTATGGGAAATGTAACATGAGTGACTGTTGAACGTTGGACTCATTCTGCCACACTGATTATGTAGAGGATTGTTGGATAAGATGTCAGGAGACATGGCTGCTGTGCCTTTTTGTACAGGTTAACGGAGGGTAAAAAATTGTATCATAAGCTAGCTATTATACAGAACAAAATTCCAAGTTGAGATACTGCGATTTTATGCTACATTTTAGAAACAAATATTTTGTATCAAAATAACTATATTTAACCACAGGTAGTATTCTATTAAATTTATTTTTTAACATATGCCACATAATGGATATTACAGGAAGAAAATAGCAGCGGAAAACTTCACTCACAGAGCAAATTTTTAAGGACATGCAGCTCTAGAAAAATTAAATTCCTTCCTGAAAATTAGGAAATCCATTTCCTCTGGATGGAAAGCAAAGGGGAGCAGCTTCTGAGAATCCATGTCTTTTCTAGTCTGTGTCTCCTGCATGAGCAGCTAGAGAGACTTAAGCATGTGCAGAAGTAAGGATTATTGCCCAAGATACATGACAAAAGTGCCGGCATAATCCGAGTGATTCAACAGTATATTTCTGAGTGAAGGGATAGGCTCATATACATGAAATTGTGTTTCAAACAAAACATGTTCCTCTTTGTTCCCATCACCTCCATCCACTTGCCTTTTTAGCAAGCTCCTTAGGCAAGAAATTCTCTGTGTGGCAAGCAACAAACTCATAGGCACAGATTACAGGTCATTAACTTCTTTGTCTTTAGTTGCAGCACTACATCCCCTAACAATTTCAAGCTCTTTAATAAGCAATTTGTGTTCTTTTTAATACTGTCACATTTCCAAAAGTGACTTAGGAGCCCTAGGGCAAGATTTTTCCAATATCGATTTCAATGAGATAAGTTTCTAAGGCTTTTGAAAGTCTTGCTATACCTTTAGGTGAAAAAAAGAACTCAGAAAACATAAATTTAAGTCTATTACTAAAAGTTAACACAGAGATCCTAAAACACTTGGTACTACTCTAAAGTATTGTTTTCTTTTTAACATTTGGACTATATTCTTTCTTTTGAAATGAAGCAAATTAGTTCATTTTGCTATCGAAGTATTTTCTCTTTATAAATAACAAAGATTTCAACATCATAGCATTTGAAACTTTTTTTAAAAAAAGTAGAATTTAAATTACGAACATGAATATTAGGAAGTTAGCTATTGAAAACAGGAGACAGTTACTGAAACATTGTTGAAAGAGCACTATAAGCTGTGAAGGACTTCACAGCAAGAACAACAGGACAAGTTTGTGTTGGGTAACAGAAGCCCAAAGGCAGAAGTTGATATATTAAAAAAGACAGTATTTATGCTCATTACTTAAAGTCACAATTCAACCCAGTGTTCAAACACGTGATGGTGAAAAAGGCTTATAATTAGTCAGGTTATATAGGAGAAGGCAGGCAATTAAGAGAAAAGTCAGATCTAAAATCAACTCTGTAAAAGTTTGGCAAGAGAAGCACCAACTCCTTCCTTTTCTGTTTGGAGAGGAGGGTGCTACTTGTGCAGGATGCACAAGTCATTTCAGAACAGCTCAACACAGCGATGGTAAAGGAACAGTCTCACAGAAGGGTGGACGTTTCTGTTGTTTTTACAGATTTTCTACCTTGGGCCCCATAGAACATGTTGGGCTAGGTACTTTTTATTGTTGTGTGTTTGTAAAATACTGACTCAAAGAACCTCCCATCTAAACAGACAAGATGTGAAAGGGACACAGGAGGCCAAGGGGATGCAGTGGCAAAGTGAGTTGTGAGTTTCAGGCTCTAGATGGATGCTCTGACCAGTTATCTCTGAGGCTGGTGTCTACTGGTTTGTTCATTTTGTTCCCATTCTGATGGACACAGGTCTTGCTCTGAGTACACTGGCTGGGAATTCGAAATTGGTGGGTCCTTTGGGCTTTGAATCTTTGCCTGGGATGTTTCGTATCTGTTCGAAAGTGAGAGAAAATGCATTGTTTGATATAGAAATCCTGGGGAAAACCTACTTTCTGGCTGCTACACTTAATATCAAGTATTTATTAACACTGCAGCCTTATTCTTTTTCATGGCTGTCATGTTTGTGCTTATTGCCCAGGTTATTTTTGAACATTAATTGGCAGTTAAAGTAACCTTGTCCAATGCTCCTGTGCTGCTGCTTTTCCCTTGGTTGCTTTACTCATCTCATTCTCTACACTTCTAATAAATATTTCAAATTCAGTTGTTGCTTTTTATTGCACTTTGGTCACAGAAGATAGAGAACTTGGCTTAATTTGCCCTCTGGAAGGTAGATAAGCAGAAAAACATGGGAGCAGAGAATTCCTGGGTCAATGGCCTTGAGAATAATGGCACAAATATAATGCTGCAAAAAACTCTTCTATAGTTCTAACTTCAGGCAAGCTGCAACAGTGAGTTTTTATTTATTTGGCAATGTATACATTTATATTTAAAAAAGACAACAGAAATATCAGAGGATGGAGGAGGGAGTTGCGATGTAGTGCAAAAGAGGATACAATGAAGATTACTTCTCTTTTCAACATACTTTTAAAATCTCCCTAATACTTTTCAGTCACTTTTGGCCTTTTGGTGATTGCTGCATTGTTAGATAATTAAGAAACGAGGCTCACAGTTGTCTTTGATATTTTAGAAAAGGACAAAAATGTGTGCATGGAGAGCTGGGATTTGGGGAATGGGTAAATTTGGTGTTTATTGCTCCAGCGTTGGATTCAGAAGCAGGTGGTGTGCAGGGATCCAATGCTGGGTGCACAGTGTTCCTATTGCAGCAGAGCTGCTCTGCTACCACCAATGCAGAAAAGCACCAAAATACCTTTATTCCATATCTTCCTGAACTTACTTTTAATCTTCCTAAATAAGTATCTCTACATCCTCCAACACAATAACTCTTTTTAGTAATATAAATGCAATTACTCGACTAACCTTATTCCTGTTTCCTCAAATGCACGAACATCAAACATTACACCCTCACAGTCTCTAGACCAATGGTCAATCCTTATCTTTAATGGTTATTGACCTTCTATTTCTCAGATTTGTATTTTTCATGTGTTTTTAGATTAGGGAATACATTTGCCTTTTAATATCTGCATAAAGATATTTTAAATAGCAATTTTATTTTATAAGTCCATGTAGGTCCCATAAAAATGCAATCCTTATGCCTGATAACTTTTAGAAATTCATAAAAATACTTGGATACAATTCGTGTAACTCTGAAAGAATAATTCTGAGTTATTTGGAAAACACAATACACTGAAAATAAGAATGATAGAATAAATCACTAAATAACAGTTCATGATACACTTAATAAGGTGATATTGCTCTGATTACCATCTCATTTGTTACAGCTCTAATGTAAATTGTAGACCAAGCATTTCTGTTGCAGGCAGAAACAGTGAGAGTGTTTTGTTCCTGTGTAAAGAAAGGACAGTCCCTCCTATTAGAAAAATTCTGGAATATGTTACTGAGCTAATTAATGTCATAGTCAAGAAATGGTAATGACATGTATATCTATGCAAATTAATAAAAACGGGGGAAAAATATCATTGCTGGTTCAGTGTTCAGGAGATTCAATGAGCTTACAGTAGCACAGAGAAAGCATTTTCCAGCTCCATTTGTGTCTTGTACACTGCACTGCAGGCATTTCATGGCTTCAAAGGACCAAGTCATGTTAAAATGGCATGAGACTCAGATAGTATTAATGCTATTGTCATGTGCTTCTCTCTTCCATAGATAGTTATGTTGTGTTTACTTTAATCAGATTGGTTTGGTGAGGCTGGTGGTGAGGAGGTTAGTGATGATGAATGATTATTCAAGCTCCCTTAAAATTACAAAATTAAAAAAAATATATATATATTTTGTCAGGAGTTCCATTTTGTCAGGAAATTTTGTAGGCTGAATGCCTACAGGTTAAAACCATGTGTCAGTTGAAATACGCAACCATGAGCATGATGTTTATTCATTTTTATGTAGGCTTCTCTTGGTAGGCTTCTGTTCAGAGACGGAAGGTAGGAAACCAGTCATGTGCTCAGTGACTATGCTGAAGGAACCCCACGCTCTGCAGGAGGTCCAAAGGGTCATCCTAGAGCAGACAGTTGAACTGACTCCTAGATGGAAGTGATTCTTGTTGCAATCTTCCTAAAAGGTAGACTACAGCTTTCTTTGACTGGATTTTATTATGGAGTCTCCATCCCAAAAGATGGTGGGAGAGGAGTATGTGTATGAGCTGTGTGTACCAACACAAAGTCAAGTTGTTCTTGATCTCTCCCAAGTACCTTACTTTGCCTTGAATCTAGACACATGGATCCTGGCTTGCAAAATACATGAACCCTGAAGATTAATCTGTGGCCCTTCTGGAAGACTGAGGCTCTGAAAACTTTTACCTTGTTCCTTCATTGATCTTCAAGATAAGAGACTTGTAGCTTGTTGTTAGGCCATGTATTCATATTTCTGCTTTAGTCACCTTAGCCTACTAGAGCTCATATTTTGTCTTCCTGTTCTCCAGCTGTTTCCTCTTAGAAGAAATATATTATCTCACTCTCTCTGTGTCCCTGAATACAGACAGCCCACATGGGAGTGTGTGTAGTGCGGGAGATTACCCCTGAGCAAATCCATAGTCCAAGTGAGTTTAATTCTAATTTTTATGTTTTCTATTATCCTACTGGTGCTGTACCACAGTCGCCTTGTTCTGCAAACTCAGGAGCTGGGACTCTCCTATTGCCTAATCGATTTGAAACCCTTACTCTCTATTTTTCTACACTATTAGCACAACTTTCTACAGTCAGAGCAGCACTCAATTGCTTCCGATGTGGAGACACTGTTCATTTCAGGCTTCCAATTTTCCAGAAGTAGTTTTGTGAGTCAGTTCTCATCATACTGTCATGTGAATTGAACAAATAGAGCAAAAAGACCCCCTTAGTGAAGTCCGTGGTCTAGCTGTGGAGGAAGGACTCTAAGGTATCCTTGTGTTATAATGCAAGTCATTTCCTGGGGATCATCTGATATTTGTCATTTTCAAACAAAGTAAAATATTCTATTTCCAGCATGATCTCTTGTGAGTCAGTTGCTAGCACCTAATACTGACAGGTTGCATAGACAGAATTTTATACTTTGAGAAGAGGAATTAAGACACTACTTGTGAGGCAGAAACCTAAATATTGCCTTGAATTGCGGGATGCTGCAAAAAGGAATTTTGTGCTGTGAAACGGGAGGAAACCCTCTGGATAGCATCATTGTCGACTGTGTCTGATTCAACTGAGATCACTGGTGTTGTATAATGGAAAGCTTGGTATGGTACAATTATGAGTAAATAAACTCAATACACTGTGGCAAAAGTGATCACTCAGTGTCAGAGTTATAACTGGGAAATGATTAGGCTGCTTTGCCATTGTGAACAAAGGCTGGCAAAGGCTGCGAGAATGTGGGCAAAGGCTCTGAGTATGAAAATAGAAAATAGTTGAAGTGTAAGAGAGGAAAATATCAAGACATAGTAAAAAGAATTTTACTGCACAGGAAACATTTCAAAAATAATTGTTGTACTTCAGCATGATTAATGAAACTACAACATTCTACAGAATAACAAGTGATGCTGGAATAACAGGAACTGATTTAACATATCGTCTCAGACATAAAACATTACCATTAGTCTAATTACATTTATTATAGGATTAAATTCCTCTATGTAGCTGCCATCTACCTTAATCCTTTAACCTAATTTTAAAGAAATTGTTAACTAAAGAGCATTTCTCAGTTTCTCTAAGAAAAAGTTGATTGATTTAAGAGAATAAATTTGGCCTTTTATTATTCTCCACTGTTAAACTTCGGGGTTTTTTTCTTGGTTTTGTTTTATTTTGGGTTTTTGCTTTGTTTTGTCTTTGGTTTTTGCTTAGATGCAAACTGGAAATTTAAAAAAAACCCAAAATTTTCTATGCTTTCTGTTTGATAATGTATCAACACTTTAGGAAATAAAGATGAACATCTGTAAGGCTGTAACCAACCATGTAAGAGGTTTGGAATGATATATAATGTACTTGTGAATTTGTTAGGATGAGTTTGTGATCAGCCCCAGGCAAAGATGTAGGGTTCTTGTCCTTCTCTCTCTACTGTTCTTCTGATCTTTGTTTAATCATTAATGCTAAATTTTCATTTTTGTAAATAAGTTATTAGTTCAGACTTGGAGTTCTTCCTCATCACCTAAACAAAACAACCTACTTTTATATAGAATCACTTAATTTTGCTTAAGTTCTCTTACAGTTCAGCTGTGGAGAATGAGGTGCCTTAATCCAGACCCTCTGAATCTAGAAGATGATGCCTTGTTCTATGGAGTTCTCCCCTAAGTGTTTAGCTGTGTTGCTAAATCACGTTAAAATGGCTAGATATTAAGAAGGCTTTAGTCGGACTCTGAATAAATTATTCCTGCTTTGTTTGCAATCACAATTCTGCCTTTTTCCCCTCTTCATTTTCATTTTCGCCTTTGCAAATTCTCATGTTTAATATTGCCACTGTCACTTGCAGGGTGTAGCAATGAATTTCTTAGGCAGACATACAGACAGCTCTGGAGACACTGCTGCAAACTGTTTTGAGAACATTGCTTATCTTTTGCGTTTTTGATTTTCCATTTTTATTTCACAGTTTCTTATCTCTTCTGATAGCTGCAACAATTTGATAATGTAATTAAGGAAGAAAGATTCTATAGGTAGCTTGAAATGATGCTAAACATTTTTAACACCTGCTGAAAGAGAAAAGAACAATGACAGGCTATGAAAGCAAACATTCCATGAGCAGGATTGTGTCTTCCAAGAGGAAAAAATCACAGAGTTATCCAGCTTGGAAGGCAGCCTGCCAGCTGCTTGTGCTTAATTCCCAAAGTAAGAGGCTAAGAAGAGCAGACTGATCTGATCATCGATGCCTGGAAAAGATCCTCTGTATTCTGTGCCTCTTAACTGAAGAGGGAAGTGTTTTAAAGTAATGAACAGGTACTTGGAGAAAGGTGGTTTCAAGTCACCCTCACACCCAAATAGGAGCTTGCGGGCATTAGTTTCATAGGCATGAAATGGGGACTGGGATCATTTCTCGTTCCTTGTGTATCTACACAGATTGTGAGTTCTTTCTGCTTATATTTTTGTCATCTTTGAATGGTAGCTTTTTTCTTTTCTTTCTTCTCCCACGACTTAAGAGGTTTTCCACACTGTGTACGTTGCAGCAGAAATGGAGATGGTGCGTTGTCATTTAGCAGGACACAGCGAGTGCAGTATTTTGCATCCTCTTCTCACGTGTTTAAAATCTGGCATAGCAGCTTGATACTTTGCTAGTATTCCAGTCCAAACAGGGTCTAGTATAGGCAAATGGTAAATACGTGCATCACTAGCATTAGGATCTGTTTGGCAATTTAAAAAAAAAATGTTGTGTTTGTTTTTAAAACATAATGCCATCTGTAAAGGCTTTATATACAGTATTCAGGTATCATACAGCAAATAAGTTGGTTGTAGTTGCTCATTTGTGGGAAGATAAGCGAAAAGCGTGTTTTGGGTTGTTGACAGTGTCCTTCCATGTTAAAAGCAGTGAATAACAGTTTAGAGTGTGCTTATGGTTTCTCATATCTTCTCCAGAGAAAGTTTGATTTCTTTGGTTTTTTACTTGATATGGTTAGACATATTGTGATGCTAACAGCTTTCTGACAGTCTTCATTTCCCAAACACTAGAAACAGACTGTTAAATATCATCATTTAGTTGATGTTTATTCATGTGCTTAGAAATGCCTATTTTAGAGCGTGATGATTTTTTTGGTATAGCACTCCCATAAATCCTGTCTCATTCTGTTTCTGTCTATTCCACGGTTCTTTGATATCTAAGAAGGCAATGGTAACTGTTTTCCAAAATTCTCAAGTACCTGTTATCACCACTCTTCATCTTTTAATCCAAACATTAATCTAAATGTTGCTGAAAATACCTACTTGACTGGGTGAATAAAAGCATTGCAGTTATTACACTCTAATAATCTCTTTCTTAAGCAACAAAGTAGGCATTATAAAATAATAATTTATAGCTAACATGATTTAACCATGAGGCCAAAAACCAAGTGTCATTGACAGTGTTACATTCGAATTATTACATCATCATTCAAACTCTGAAGCCACTTGTGTGCTCATAATATGATTATTAAAAATAATTAAAATCATATTCATCAATATAATTAGTTTATTTTTTTAATATAATACTCATGGAAATATACATTCTGCTACATCCTTTTGCACTATAGAAATAAAGTTTATTTCTATTTCTGAAGATTAAGCCACACAGTGCTTGAGGAATTTCTGTTTCTGAAAATCATGAGCTCACACAGTTATTTTCCATTTGGACAAAGTTAGTTCAGCTATTTCTAATATAAAAGAATGAGATATAAAAAGATTTGGAATTTGAACAAAGAATGAAATTTTGTGAAAGTATCATCACTTTTAAATTTTGGTAGTGTCTTATTAGTAGTAATAAGGACAAGCCCAAGGACAATAAAACAACAAAGGTGCATGGTTACATCAGATAAATATTGAAGAAAGTCTGTATATGAATAGTCATGGACCTCTGTGTTACAAATGTTTTTTTCAGACCGTGTATTAAAAGAATCTCAGTGGTTCTCACTAGACTGGTTCAAGAAGAGACCAATTCCTTTTACAGAGCTGAAAGAATAGAAAATTCTCATTCACTTCAGTCTAACCTTTATCCCTTTTGTTATTAACTTAGGCAGGACCTATAGATTTTACTTTGAAATGACATCTGTTTCATCACTTTGTTTCTTCCGTGAGAGCAAATGCCTTTTTTTTAAATGAAGACACTTCAGACATTTCAAAAGATTCCTTAAAGCACATTGTGTGTTTCTTTTGTCTCAATATGTTTTCTTCTGTTTCTGTTTTGATTAGGTTAGGAAGCACTCTCTTCTGCTGATGTGATTTCTCTTTCTGGCCCCTAAGTGTTCCTTTTGATTCACTGGTCCAGGTGCTAATAGCAAACAGCTTTGAGTTGTTGCATCTTCCTTCGTTATGCATTCTGAGCTAGATGCTGTTCCCCCAGAGGTGGACGAAAATTAAATCATCTTCCCTTTGATTTAAGGAGCAGTGAATCTCCTGTGTATTTGCTTTTGTTGAAGGGTTCGAAACATTTTCTCAAACCATTCTAAGAAAGCTAAGATTCCTCCTTCTGTTTGAAATAGGTATTAACTCAGTCCTACTTCAGGAAAAGCCTGAAAAATAAATGCAGGAAATACCAGTAACTTTTCTTTTTTACTTGGTACAATAACTATCAGGTGTCAACTTCAAGTTGACCTGTGTTAAAGTGAGAGTGAGTCTGGTAGAGATTTTAAAACAACTAAAAGGAAAATTAACTACAGAGTCCAGAAAATGTCAAGGAAAAAAGGTCGTCAGGAAATTTATGACCTTAGAGCATTTGATGATGGCTCTTGGTACATGGGGTCTTGCACATATTTTAAACTAAGAGATGATGGAGGATCTTAACTGAAGTGTTTTCTTCTTGCAGCTGTATTTGAGTAATAACTGCAGTGATGACAGAGCAAGAACATTGTTATAAATGACAAGTAACTATTCTGCTGTCAGTGAAATTACGTTGTCGTGTATTGGGTTTCTAGTTAGAAGTGGACTACTTGATGTGTGCATGTGTCTACAAAAGCTAAATAACATTATTCAGCTGCGTTTACATATATTATCTGTAGGGGAGGCTATAACCTAACTGATATGGTTATTTAGACTTCAGGTGCTATGGTTAATACGCGGCATTTGTAGTCAAATTTGAGTAATCAGAAGAAAATTCTTGCCACGTACATTTCACTGAAACTGTGATTTCACTTTAAAGATTTTTAGTTGCCAATAAAGTTGAAATGAGTAGAAAGCGTTTTACTTTCGGTTTACAAGGAGGAGGAGGAGGGTATTAAGGAATTCTTATTAATCCTTAGAAATTACATATTTAATAAAGTGGTAAGGATCTTTATTAAGAAACCCCCGACAAAAAAGAAAAAGCGATGATGAAAGAGAGTGTAGATGAAAGAGGCTGGAACAGGAGTTCTGGAATTAGGTCTCTATTTTGGTCAAGACTACTCGTGAAACTAATCCATGGTGGATGACTTTGATCAAAAGTTTTCCTTTTGTGACATGTTTACTTCTTATATAAATTGCTCTCTCTTTATAAAAGTGCTGAAAGATAAATATTACCAATCTAGGTTATTACTTTAAGTAAGAACAGAACAGGAACAAAAAAAAATATATCTTTTCGACTTAACTGAAACTGCTTGGAAAAAACATGCACGTAAACTGACTGAATGCACTACAAGCCTAAATTTGAAATATGGTAATTGTATAATCACAATGGAAGTCTTCTAAATGGAAAATAATCTCTACCTTTCATTTAGGCAATGCACCGTATAAAGCACTTGTCTCTGATCTGGTGACCTTTTCACAATGAAGTGATGAAGCAGAACCTCCGGATTAGAAATATAAATGTGCTATGAGTTGAAGATGTGTGCATTTCACATATTTCCAAAGGCTGCATTTATGCTCATATTTTGTCCTCTCTCACTAGCACTACCATGCTTTTTTATCAAGAGATCTTTCCTAAAATAATCATGGTACCTAATCCTTGTTGAACTGCAAACCCTAAGCTTGCTCTCAAGATTTCAAGGTGTGTGAAAAGACTGGAGGTAGGTTCAATGCTGGTTATGCTGGCAGAAGATTGTTCCTTTATGGGCCAGCTGCTCGCTGAGAAGTTCCTAGAGCACAGAGGTTTCTGACTGCGCACCCAAAAGGTATTTGACACTGGAAGAAAACTTGAGAAATATGATGATTAGCAGAATGCAACAGTAGCTTTTCCCTATGGATGTGCTCACAGAGAAGGTGTAAGAGGGCAGACCAAGAGGTTTACAGGAGGCAGGAGAGATATCCTTTAACAAGATAGAGGCTTCCCACCATGTAAATTAACAAAGGTACCTGGTTTTAAGAGCAAAATACAGTGTCAGAGTGAGGTGGATATGCGATGAAGCTGCTAGCTACTGTGGAAAAAAAATAAGATTGCTCTATGATTTTTTCCTTTGTATCCTCTAGGGGCTTGGCTTTTGAAGATTCTTATCTTAAAGACCCAGGTCTTTAGGTATGTACCTGCTTTAAAAAAAGCCCTAACCTAAAAAAAAATTGCGTTATATTTCACTTTGTGGGTACAACAGCCATTAAGTTTGAGATGGTTTGTACTGTAGGGTTTAATGTGAGCCCCATCACTTCAGTATTTAAGGTTCCCCTCCCCGCCTCCAGCATTTGCACATGCCACATTCTATTCCACCTGGCGTTCAAAGGACCTACATAAGTGCAAAGCTGCTCAGGCTGCATTGGAAGTAATGATAGCTTGAGCTAAAAAAATATTTTTTTTTTTTTTTAAAGAAAAAGGAACTAAAAAATGTGATGCGAAGCAAAATAGAACTCACAAAGAGCAGCACTTCAGATATTGCCGTCTAATTAGCCTATCTTTTTATTCTTTCCTTTATTTTTGGTGCTGCAGGTGTCAGTAGCTTAATGTACAGCTAAGCATCCAACACTATATTTTCTGCTTTGTTTTATACATGGCAATTGGGCAGATAGTCCCAAAGGGTTCCTTTTTATTATAGATTATTCCCAGTGAGTGTCCTGGCTGTAAGCACTCTATGACAGCAAGGTTATTGTAAAATGGCTTTTTTTCCCCCTTTGAAGTAGAGCTGTAACACCGAGAATAACTTTTATGAGGCCTTGTGGGAATCTTGTTCTTTACGAAACTCAGTGATAATGTTCAGAGGCTGGAATAAATGTTCCTGTGAACTTTTTAAAAATAAAAACAGGGAAGAAAAGGAATGAGAACATTTGCAGCTCTAAGGGTCAGATACTCTATCACATGTAGTTTACTGGATTCCCTGGCCTAGCTCTCACCCTAAACTAAGGTTAGACATGCCTAGGGACTGCTCTATAGAGCAGGAATTACCTGATACTCTGCACCAGCAAGGAATTGTCAAGTAATATACCATGTTCCAGCTATTTTCTAGCTTGTGATGTAAGTGATGAAGGCAGAGCACCAAGAATCTAAAAAGAGGAGCTTTTGCAAGGTTTTTAAAAGCAAAAATGCAGGTAGTTTTCTTTTGTTTTTGTTTAAATACACAAAAAGAGAGGAATGAATGAATGATTCCCATAATCCTGCCCTAATTGATTTCAGTTTGAGATAATGCTAAAGACCTGAACAACAAACAATGGCTAGGTAATTAGCCTCTCACAATTTCAAACTATAACCTTTGTTAGAGTTCCAAGTTATTAAGTATAACTTTACTGTTGCCTAGGCCCTTTACGCTTATAAAGACACAAAAGCAGAGATCCTCGGTCACTGTGCTGCTTCTGGATCTGATATGAAGCAGTTTCAGGAAGGCCTGAATGTGCAGAAAGCATGAGGATATCCACGTCCCCAGTTGGGACCCTCGCAGCAGTCATGAGCTGTAGTTATACATGGTCCCTCCGTATATTATCCAACCTTTCCAACAAATCCACCTTGTTTCTCCCAGAACAGAAGATACTTTCTAGGTGGCATGCACTGAAATTCAGTTTCCCTCTTCTCTTACACACCTGGGCTCCTAACAAAGCTTTTTCATAATAATGGAGAATTTTCTCCAATGGTAGGTGAAAGGAATGAATCTGAGTCCTTACTGCACCCCATACCTGTGATTCACCAAAAGAAGAATCCAAGTAAAATATGTCAGAAAAGAAAGCCATGGGTTACATGAGTGCAACACAAGAAGAACCTTTGATATGAGTGTGGCAGAAGGGAGAGACGTGTGGGGAAGATACAGCGATTTCATTGTCATGCACCTTATCAGCCATCCTCCATCCTCATCTGCCTGACTGGAATTTTATCCTCTTAGCTCCTCTCCATGCTATGTGAACATAGGAAAGCCTTAAAGAAGTGAAGGGCAATACAGGACTGAAAAGAAATCTAACATCTCAAAAGCAAGTTTCAATTTTTCCTGGCATTCACAAAGATTAATTGAAATACAAAGCCAGCAAAACCAGTATGATACCCTGAGAAGCACTCTTCAGAAAAATAAATGCAGAAATATTTAGTTACAGGACTATAAGACTTTGTCTCCTGATTATATCACACACGCAAAAAAAAAATACATGGGAAGAGATGGAACAGACTGCCAGACTCACTCATTTAGGTGCTGAGAGTCAGTCATGATGTCTCTCAACCCTATTTTTCTCCACATTAAGACTTTGACTAACAAATTTTGTCCTGACAACGGACACTTCTGCTTCGTCTTATTTTTACAAGCCAGTTAACAGCCAGAGAGCACAAGTTAGGAACTCAGTTTGTGTTGTGTTCATGCTGGAGAACATTGTTGCACTTACCACTTCCAGGCCTGATTGCCCCTGTTCGTACAGAGATGTGTCGCAGCGAGGCAGTTTTCCTGGCTACAGCCTCAGTTATGCCTCATTGAAGTTGATGTACAGGCTGTTTCAAAAAGATGGACCCAATCACTATGCCTTCGACATTTGCTCCGTCTTTTTGAAACACCCTGTATTTTAATGCATGTTGAAGGTGAAGCATGTGCTTAGACGTCTGAGTACCAACGTGCTTCAAGCCATCAATTCTGGGAGAGAGAGGCCCTTAAAACAGACATACATTCAGTGAACAAGCTAACAAAGAAATTAAGACTCAGAATACTAGTTATTTCACTAGTTAGTTGAAGCAAGTACTGCTGAGCAGCTAGTGTTTGTGCCACGCATTAGCATGGCACATATAAGAGCAGCTCCCTACCTGGAAGTTGCTGTATCATGAGCTTTTGGAAGGGAAAATGTGTCTTACATTGTATTCAGTGACACATACATATGAGACAGAGGAGTTTGGCTAAGAATCTTTGCACAGGAGACACACAGAAGTCTATAATCCTGTAGATTTTATTAATGCTGTGATAAGGCAAAACTGTTCTCTGCATCAGCTGCTAATAAAAGCTGCTGCGGGCTTTTAGGTGATGCATCGTTGGTCACCCTCTGGATCTTCATATTTGTGAATTGATGAGGCCCTAATTCATTGAGTCCTCAAGAGAGGGAGCCACTGGTGCGGAAAGTGACTAAATTCTGCTGCTTGCTTGACAGCACCAATCTTGTTCTTTTGTTGTTGAAAAGAAACAGAGAAACAGGGAAGAAAGATCACAAACTAGAAGTTATTATGGTAGAAGCAGAGTTTTGGGTGTTCTAAAATATGTGGCGTATTTTTGAACTTCTACTAACAGGAGATTGTAATAACGTTTTTGCTTTCTTAATAGGACTTGCACTTTGCAAGAATGAATCAGTCACGTGCATGTATTTTCTTAATGACTAAGTCAGTGTATGAGACAGATTTTAGGCTAATGCTGTTTTAAATGTGGCCTGAGACAGATCTGCATTTCTACAGAGCCTCTGAAGAGAATTTTTCAATATATTTGTTTATTGCTTATAATTTTATTCTCTATTATGCCTGTTTCTATATATGTTTTATAGGTTATTTTATTTAACGTAAACGCTCTCGATCATTACTTTATAGAGAAGAACCCACATAGAGTTCTGCACTGTTATTCACTGTTACCATATTAGTCTCACAGTATGTAATTTGGGGAATGCAAGTGAGCGTGGCCTTCAAAGTGCAAGCATGAGTTTGTTATTGCTCTCAATAATAGTAACAATATTGCCCTGTTCTACTATGTATAAACTTCTCCTGAAAACCGTTGATATTCTCTTTGCTTCTTTCAACCACTTTGGGGCGATAAGCGTTTTAGAAAACAACTATCCCAGTATAAGTTAATAGTGAAATTACACCTTCTGCTTCTATTGGATATGAAACTATAAGTTATAGTGAAATCATATCAAGCAAAATTTTTGCTATTAACGGGAACGTTGTTGGCCTTTGACCTTGATTTGAGATTTGGAAATCACTCCCCTATGAAGCATTGTAATTATTACCGTACTTTGGGCTTTCCTTGCAACACTATTAACAACAATAATATTACCAGAAAAGTATAATGTGTTCTTCATTAGGAATTCCATACAGAGACCATGGCAGTTTGTGTTAAAAATATGTCTTAATAATCTCTTCATCACAACAAGGAATCGCTTTCGTATGCTGTCACTTGTTTAAAATAGTATTTTTCTACTCAGCTTTCACATACTCTGTGATATAAAATTGTGCCTCATTTTCATTAAGTACAAACACAACATTCTCCTTTGGTAAACTATTATTACAATTGAAACAATTTTTTTTAATCAGTTGGTGCCTTTGACTTACCAAAGGTTGTGTGCTTAGAATTACTTTACATTTTAATTAGAGCCGCAGCAATCTGTTAGCTAGCACTGAACTCTGATGAACATGAGTCTCTAGGCATGTTTGGAAAAGCTCATACGTTCTCTGCCATTCACCTAATGAGCTGTCAGACAGGTTCCACCAAGAGTGTAAAAAATTTTGTTTAAGGACCCTCCAGACACATTCAAGAAGCTTGACTGAGCAACAACTAATACAAAATGAGTGCTGTTGGATTAAATATTTCTGGAAAGGTCCTTTGCTGCTGATATAAGAAGAATTAAAGGTCATGCTTGAACATTTGCTTTTGAGGGGGAATTTTTGAAATGTGGGTTGTAATCCATAGCTATTAATATCTTTATCTCTGGAAAGTACAAGATGAAGGCATATCTGACTATCCCCTTCTCTGCCACAATACAAGGGTGTATAGGGCCTTTTCTATTCTCCACTAACCACAGCACAGGGATTTGAGGAGTACATAAAAAAAAAAGCACCTTCTCTGTGGAGTTCTTTGAACCCCACAACCATTGCATGAAATAGAATTCCGATAAGCTATAATCTTGTAATGTATCGGCAAGTCAGTGGAAATCTAGTACCCTCAACATTTCCACAGTGTCACATGTAAGATTGTGAAAGAGGAATATTTTTTTTCTGACAGTTTCTGCTCTAAAGGAACGGAAAGGCACAAGGTGGTGATCTCTTCACATGTCACCGGCCTACTATTCATCTGCAAATTCACAGAGACAATAAATCTTCTACACTATTCACAGCATGAGGGTTATGGCATAGCATCCTTTTGGAGTTTATAGGGTATGTGAATGTCACTGTACAGGATATATTCCCAGGAAGATATGGTAGAGTAATCTACTGTTAGTAATAGCCCTGTAAATAATTTATAACTAAAACTTGTCAACTAGCTAATTAACACCTTGAGTTAAAAAATAGGCATCTGTTCTCTAACCATATGTCATTAGTCTCACTGCTGTCATTGATAGAAATATTCTAAGTTTGTAAGAAACATATGTATAAATATTTAAAAGTGGAAAAGCAGGCACAGGAATATTTGCCTCTGATGAGGTGGTGAATAAAATATCAGCTCCTTATGAGCCAAGATACAGTGCCCAAAGAGATTCCAGGAAATGCCAAATCACACTAAAGCTACTGGGTTCTAAGATAATTCTCCTTTTTTTTTTTCTACTTTATTGTTAGCAGTCGAATCTTGGTCTGCAACACAATGAACCCATCAATTTAAATGCTTTTGATTTGAGAAATAAGAGTTAGTTTGTTAGACTGCTTCATTTCTCTTGCTTTTTCCTAGCTAGCAATACAGACAAAGTTTCAGAGACAAAGGACAATAATGTAGGTTTACTTCTTATCTGCAACATACAACACGGTTTTTAAATATCCTACCAATGGCAATTCCGAAACCAATACATTACATTTAAGGATGAAAGGAGTAATTAAATGTTGCAGAATCTTTTATGTTACCTGTATTGCCAGCGTTATTTCCTTAAATCATGCACATACGTTTTTCTTCTGGCCAATATGCTGTTTGCAATAACTAAAAAAAAAAAGGGCCGGGGGGGAGGTAATTGGTTGACTCAAGTTTTCTAGTCAAATCACAAATGAAGTAAAAATTGTTTTTGAGAACTATGGTGCTAAGTTCCCCTTTCCTTACAGAAGTAATGCATAGACTGTGGTAACAAGGTTCATCTTCAGATTTTTGGCAATCTGCATGAAAATTCTAATATGTGATTGAAGAAATATTAAATGTGCTTTGGATGGGAAGTGGGTATGACTGAAACAGCTTAGTTGGTACTGAGGCTTTATCTGGGAGAGAACCCAAAGATCACGGTTTAGATTTTGAATGCTTGCAATGTTGCCATACACCTGGATTCAAATTAGGTATGTGATTATATCTCTAATTTATGAAAGTCAGGATTTTAAAAGCCAAGCTTTTTGTGTGTGTGTTGCACTGTAAACATCTTGCAGAAGATATTCAACAGGAGACTTACAGAGAAGATTGTCATACCTGAAACAAGGTTGCAGCAAGCTAGGTGTTGGTCTCTTCTCCCAAGTAGCAAGTGACAGGACAAGAGGAAATGGCCTTAAGTTGCTCTAGCAGAGTTTTAGCTGGGATAGTAAGAAAAATTTCTTCACTGAAAGGGTTATCAAAGGCAGGAACAGACTGCCCAGTGAAGTGGTTGAGTCACTATCCCATTCACATAAAAGAAATGTAGATATGTGGCACTTAATGGCATGGTTTAGTGGTGCACTTGGCAGTGTTAGGGTTATAGTTGAACTTGATGAGCTTAAAGGTCTTTTCCAACCTAAATGATTCTATGATTCATGAGCACAGATGTTTCTCAGGTATCTATATTCAATTTGTGCTGAAGAAAAAGTTCCCAATATATATATCTATACATATACTATACATCTATGAACAGTTTAAAATGTCAAAGTGGACAACAGATACATGTGAAGAAGGTTCTTTAGACCTTTGTGCCATTTACTTTGTTGTCTCATTGGTGCAACGATGCACCCATTCTATGAGCTATATGGATATATATACATAATGTATATAGTTCCCAAATGAGAAGAGTTTAATAGCTCTTAATGAGATTTAATTCACAGTAAAAAGGGATATATTTTCTTCACTGTTCTTAAATGCAAAGCACAAATTTTTCTCTTAGGTTTAGCTAGCACAGCTTTCTTATGCGTTAGTAGCATTGTTTCAGTTAGGCAGAAGAAATGAATGTTTCATTAAATATGTCGTCTACATATAAAATTACCTTTCCCAAATCTGTAATGAATAATTGTCTTCTTTTTAATTAAAAATGTGCGGGTTTCAGTGGATATTATTTACACTACAGAATTTGATGGAAGTCTATTGTCAGCTAGTGAGTGTGGCTATCTGTGTCATAACTACATCCATATAATGTTAACATATATCATTCCTGTCATACTAATCAACTGACTTATCTTAGTACAGTACTACTACTTACAGTAGTATGGATGCAGAGATATCCAAGCTGGTCACGGTACTGTCTCTGCATCTTTGTATGCACACAGAAGACTTTTCTTACCCAGGTTTTTATTGTTATGAAGAATAAAATTCACCACAAAGACATGCACTGGGCTTTGATGGAACTTGTATGTCTTAGATCAAAATTTTTTATGTCACTGTGTGAGGAGGAAGGTGGGAAGATTGCTCAGATGCAGGTTTCTGAAATGTCAAGAATATCATCTGAAGGTGAAGGATGAACAATGTTTATTGGCTGTTGCCAGATGGATAGGCTGGTCCACGACCTGCCTGACCTTTTTGAGGAGGTGATTAGCATCCCACCCTGGGAGTAAATATGACTAAAATGGTTCATAAAGTAACTGTCACCATGTATTTAGTGGATTTAACGAAACAATTAAGGATGGAGATCCTCATGTCACTTGAGCTGAGTGATAGCTTTTTTGTTTTTAACACGTTATAGTTTGTCACTGGTTAGTGTATTTGAAACTGAGTTTCGTTTAACCATGAAATGGGTTGTAATATGTGTGGCTTGTTGGAAAAAAGCTCAGATATAAACACATTTTTTCACTTTAAAAGATACTTGAATGCTAATGCTCTTTGCTCTAAAAAGTACGATGACAACCTCTTGCCTGTAATTACGGTTTGTACACATGCAAGCCACAAAAATTTCTTCTTTAATACATACAGAAATCTAGACGAGGAAGTCAGCTATATTAGCCTCCCACAAATAATATTGATCAATGCTTTATCTTCAGGAATAGTTTATGTTTTGCTGTGTTGCTTTTTTCCAGGAAGATGTAAAGGGTTTTTTTTTCTTCAATTTATCACTGCCATTTAGATCAATGCGATGAATTACTTTAATTTCAGTAAGTGTATGCATTTGAACCTATTGCAGAGCACCAGAATATGTAACTGTATTATTTTTTGAAAGGATCATCTGTACTATTGGGTAATTTCACTGCCTTACCCTACCAATTAGGAAAAACAATCTAGGAGTTCTCTTTGATTCTCTATCTACAATACCCACACAAGTATATATACAAAACTGTAGAAATAGGAATATTGAATTCCAATAAAGAGCTGGTTATTTATAGTGTAGTCCTTTACTAGCAAGTGTGAAATACTGCATGCAGGACAGCTGAATGACAGTCCCATAGCCTCTTGGTAGCCTGCTGGGCTCCATTTAGATGATATAATATTTCTGAAGCCTTTGCTGATTTTACTAATGAATGTTCATCAGCAGTTATGTTATGGCACTGATTAATCTTCGTCCACTTTTATATTTCACACAGGAAAGCAGCATCACCTGCTGACTTTAATGGCCTGACCATCCTGTCAGATATGAAAACCAAATTAAAGTACTTTACATTGATTTCCTGGTGCAGTTTTGCTGCCCATAGCATGTACAGAAACCCTATGCATAGAATACTGGGAGATCCAAAAGAGGGTTTTAAAGGAGGTTTAAAGACAAAGGAGTAAGAAAAGAGGGAAGATAATGTTAACATTAAAAGCAATTACAGAGACACTCTGGAATATTTCATCTACAATGTGGTTTTAAAGAAAATAAAACCTGTATTCTCACTTTCCCCATTCCTTTCTCCTGAGTGTTGCTGGTTGAGATATTGTCCTTGCGAAGTAATTTCATTAGTAATTTCAGGTGGGATGGTGGTGTTTGTTTGCTTGTTAATGTAAAGGCTAAAAATTATCAGCACAGACTGTGCAGGAAGGTTATCTAAAACTGAAAACTGACTATATGGTATGAGAGAAGCTGTGCTGGATCACACCAAAAATAAGCCTGATTCAGTGTCCTGACCACCCTAAGAATAAAAATTTAGACACTGGTAAAACATATCATCCAGATCACAGAGACATATTGTAGTGTGTCGTCAGGAATATCCTGACCGCTAATGAAGTAGCTGTTTGGATGGATACATGGCAAGCAAGAAACGAAGCACTCTGTGCTGTCACCTGCTCCAGAGATTTGATTTCTTGGACAGTGAATAAGCCAACAAAAAAAACCCCTGAGGCTGCTAGAACTTAGAGAACAGAGGGGGTTTTTGGTGGATAAAGTAAAAACCTCTCATTTTAGATGTAAAGGTGCTGCTGTTTTCAGTCCAAGATGAATAATACAGGGGAATATATGTAATATGCAGCATATCTGTTTCTGCTTAGGTCAGGGATGCTACTTTCTATAAAAAACTATGTCTAGATTTTATCTTATTTCAATGCTAATTATCAACAGATGAAGTGCTTTTAACAAACAAACAACATACTTGATTTCCTCCTAACAGAGGCTTTCAGACATAGAATGGCTTTTGCTAATGAAATCTTCAAGTAAATCAAAGATTAAGATGGGAGAACAACCCAGTTCTACTCCTTTTTCTTTTGTTTTTTTTTTTTTTTGACATCTGTACTCCTATTTATGTGATGCAATAGTGGTCATGCTACCCATCTTTCTTTCTGAAAACCCCTAAAAACACTTTCGTGTTTAACCCACAAAGTCTATCAGAAAGAAAATAAATGGTGTTTCTTAAGCAACTAAAAGCATCTTTTGGGGTTAAATAGCATGTCTTTATACCACAAGTAAGCCATTGTCGCAGGGGAACTTAATATGTTCAAATAATTGCAGGTTTATAGCTTACTGTAATATTGCAGTAGTATCTCGCCCTAGAAGAGTACGTAATACAGTTGATAAATACCGACAAGACAGTTATGTTCACCATAATACACATGGGTTGTCAGTCATTGCCTTACTATTAACATAAAGGAGAAAGCTTTTTTCTTTTTCGTCTATCTTTTTTTTTCCTCTCTCCTCCTCCTCCTTTCTTCCTATTTAGAAGGTGAGGAGCCTCGTAGCTGGCAGATGGCAGTTTAAGACTTAGATGTATCAGACATTAGTGTTTTGCATTGTGCAGAACAAGTGCAATATGCTTTAAAAAGAGCAAATACCAACCCAAGATTGTTTAGATACCAACTCTCCCTGCCTTGAACTCTGTTGAGGGTGCCTATTGCCTTTAATAGGAGAAGGCTTTCAGAAGTGATGGTTGGTTTTCATTGAGTATTGTAAAGTGCTCATCTGAGTGTTCTGATGACTTTCATGAACTGATGAACACAACTGATAGCTATTCCTAAGAAGCCTAATGGCTTAAATGAGTAGGAACTGATAAAATGATCTGTTCTTCAAACAGCTTTCTTGTAAATTCCTGACATTCAGCTGTAATTATTGTTTACTCATTTTAGGAAATTAAAGAGTATATTCTATGCTTCATTATATTGTTGCTGCAGTTCTAATTTTTGAAGCACAGCAAATTAAGGTAGTAAATATCTTATATTACTGACTGAATACTACTGAAGTTTTCTTAGAAAAAAATCAACTTTCTTGATGGAGTTAATCATCTTGAAAACAGAGTATCTTAGAGATAGAGGCCTCTGTTGTCATGTCTTTCGTATATTTTCATACATTTTTTAGACATCAGTTGCATCAAAATGACTTCTGGTGTTACAGTGTCTTATTTTTTCTGGAATTTCTTAGGACTATATTCCCATTAAGATTATAGTTTTTATATTATTTTGCATAGCTTTTTTACTTTCTTTCCCAAGTATCATTATATTCTCTAATTTCCTCAGGCTAATGGGAATCTGATGGAAACGTTTTTGAAAATGAATTTTCTGAGATGTGTCATGTTTGGGTTTAATAAACCCAAAGGGAAGTTTTTCTTCTGTGAGTTTGTCTAATCACTTTTTGAACCTAGATAAACTGTTGATATGTGCACCAGTCTTGAGGCAGTTAACTCCAACATTTAACTACATTTAGTGTCATTAAGTTTTACCACTTCTTTATTTTAAACCTGCCATCTGAGATTTTCGTTTATCTATTTCACGTTGTTACCGTGCCAGTTTTGGTTAAAACAGGACCAATTCTCTTTTAATCAATTTTCCTTTCAGTTAAGTTTCTGCCCATTGTCCAGTCTGTGATCCTGATCTAAATTCCAGTCCATGCATCCCTGAATCCAGCTCCCATCTACTGCTGAGTCCAGTTTGGGGCTTTCTGGGGTCACTCGCAATTCCCTGCTCATCCTGTAATTCAGTATCGGTTTTGTGAATTTTGCATTATTTCTCTTATTGTTAGTAAAGCTGGTTTAGTTTTCCAACTTGTAAGTCTTTCTTACTTTTCCTCCTTTTGTGGTTCCCTGGTGGGGAGGGTGGGATTAACAGAGTGCCTCTGTCACCCTGTTTATTGTGTCCGGCTTTAAACAGTGGCTGTTACTTTTGGAGACATCTATTGTGTATCTCTGCAGTCATGTCGTGTTCATGCTAGAAAGTCCTAGTCTGTTCTCCCTTTCTGCAGCTTTCATTGCAGGCATACTGCAGGTCCATACAGAACTCTCATAAGGATTCTGTTTGTTTTTCTGTTCCTTTCCTGCAGTGTTGGTCTCATTGGGGTTTTGAGCACTACTGGGTATCTTTAGAGTTACAAGTATTTCTTCTTTCCAGAGCTTATCAGTGCCTGTGCGCAGTTAGGACTCTCTTGCCCTTCAGTGCATTGGTTTTAATATTTATCACCATGCAGGTCCACCTGCTGTTTTCTCACCTGATTGCTCGGTAGTTTCAGGCCCTTTTGCAGTTTTCTTCAGTCAACCCTCGTTTTCATGACTCTGAAAAGGCATAATCAGTGAAAGCTATTACACCTTTATTTACTTCTTTTTCTCCATCTATTGAGTTTGATGTTTTCTCCATTTTAAGTACAGCTTTGTTTAAGTTGTTATAATTTGTAAATCTTAGGAAACAAATGTTAATGCTCATGGAGGTGCTGGAACAAAATCAGTCTGCTCAGGGGAAACCCCCTCTCTTTTTCAAGTACAGCATGGTTAAATAATGTTGGACAACTTTTTCAGAAGGTTGTATCAAGTATTTAGGCTCTCATTCTCAAGGCTTCCAGCTCTCAGTTCATTAACTGCATAATGAAGAAATGTGAAGCATTTATAAATACACTGCTAGTTGTTGCCAATTCTTAACTACTGCTGAGCATGGAGAATAGTTACAGATTGGTGAAAATGGGAACGCTGAAGCCTGAGTGCTGGAAATTGCTTAGCTATGTACCTCCCATACGGCTTTGCTGATTAGGTCTTATAGTTTGTTCTTTCCTTCTGTGTGTTACTGTGAAGCTAATGAATAACTTCAAAATTTCTTGATTTCTGCTTGATACTGCAAGCAAATGTGGCTAAAGAGCTCCCAAATAAGTAGTGCGTACTTACATAAATAGAATATTTGAACTGCCATCACCGAGGGATTTTATTTCATTCTTCACTGACAAGTCTAGCAAATTTTACTTGGCACTTTTGAGAGTACGTAATGTGTAGGCAATGTGGGCTGTGTTTGTAAGAGACGTACTGCATCATATGAAATATTACCTGTCGTTAGAGCCTCCATCAGTCACATCTGACTGGCATAAATCACATACAACCAATTCCCATTTTTAGAACAGGAATTGTTTTTGGCGAGTGCGCCATCATATAAACATATTGTGTTTAAAAAAAAAAAACCAAACCACAAACCTGGAAGTACACCAAGCATTTGAAAGGACACCAATAAAACTGTTAATAAAACTGACAATAAATGTCAATATAACAAAGTGTATAGCCTATGTTCTTGCAGAATCCCTTAGTATAAACTGATGTGATTATAGTGAAAAAATGTTACTGTTAATAACTATGAATAGGGGAACACAAATGAAACCAACATCAAAACTTAGAGCCAATTTGTTGGCTGATGCTAATATTTCTTATGTAATAGTACAGGGTGCACAAGTATGAATCTTTTCTTCTTGGTACTGTAGTGATTCTCATGAGTAAGGTAAAGAGCTTTCTGTTTTCCAGGCTTTTCGGTTGACACACTGTGGGTTTCAGCTTTACTTCACATATCAGATTGTGATATTTTTTGGGAAATACTATTTCAAGAGTGGTTCCAGCTAAGAAAGTATCACTATCGTTTATGTGAATTGGAAGAAAATGTTGTGTTCTCAGAGAACTGTGGTGAATCTTGTATGCCATGTTATTTGAGTAAAAGCCTGTCAGCATCTATGAGGTTTGAATGCCTGCGTAACTACAAATTTTACCTACCAATTTTTTTTTAAATTTATTTTTAATTTAATTTTTTTTTTTTTTTTTTAGAGCACTGAATGGGAGACCTTACCTTTCAGGGCCAACAAGTAATGTGAGTTACTTGTATTTCTGTATTTTTGCAAAGGAGGTATCTCACTGTAATATTTGGTCAAAGAACGAACGACATGATTATTGAAATATTTTCAGTTGTGCTAAAATATTTTTTTTCCTCACAAACACTGAAGTTCACTGTCAATTATTTATGCAGAATGCAAACCATCATGAACCACCTTAGTATCAGTACAAGTGTTTTTGTACAAAACTGCTTGGGGGAACGATTCTTTAATATAAACTGGTACAACCATAACTGTAACCAGCCTGTGCGAAGAGTTCTTTTTATACAGCCGCATCCATTTTGAGTATAGGGCTGGAGTTCAAATAGGATTGTTATGTTTACTGTAAATGTAAATAATATGGCAGGCATTTGCATGTTTATTGAACTATACATTAAAAAGCTGAAATTAAAATGTGGAAGCACTGACAGCTGACTTTTATTATTGCAATGCATTTATGCATATGGAAGTCAAAATCAACAGAAAATTATTGTAATGGAAATTATATTTAATGGCATACAAAAGCACTTGTAAGAATCATTTTATAAAAGGAATATATGAACCGAACTTGTGCCTTAATAGCATTAAAAGAAATGAGAAGCATTTAAAATGTTATTTTATACACCAAAGTATTTATATTACCAACAAGACTAACTTTTTACTATCAAAGTAGTGGTGATAACTAGTGCGCGCTTATTCATGAAAGACTGTTTTAAAAGACTTGTGAAATTCCAATACATCAAATCACACTAGAAGCCTAATTATACAAAACAAAACAGTGCCTTGCATATGATGTAATTGAGCCATTAATTTCAAGATTGTAATAAAAGATTCAATGCGTGGTAACATGTATAAGAATTACATTATTAACTGCATTGTTTTATTGTCTCTACTACGTAGAAAATTAAATATTAGTGTATATGTCAGCACCTTAATACATCAATTTAGGATATGGATCCAGAGTGCACTAAATCTTTGGAAAGACCTATATTTTTTCTAAAATCTTCTATTTGTTAATGTGAGCAGGCAGCAAAATAAACATGCAGGTCCACAATAACAGTGTTTGACTTGGATGTCATAGTGGTTTATGTGTTGATTTTTTTTGGAGTGAAGTTTTTCCAGCTTAGTTCTTCTGATGCTGATACGGTCATAAGGTTAATAACTGAAAACCATTAACCCTAATAGTTGTAGCAGTGAAAGAAAAAATCATTTGTGATCACAGCACACTCCTATATGGATTGACTGTCCAAAAAAGAAAAAGGATACCATTCAGAGGCAAAAGAAACAGGTAGTACTTTGGTTCTATTACAAAATCAATTTAGTAATCAGATAATTGAGCCAAAAGATACAGAGAAGTAATAAGCTTTTAAAAAACTTGGCTTTCTTGTCAAAGCAGTGAAAGGACTTGGGGATATGCCCTTTTTGGGAGATAAATTTAGTTTGGCTTCAGGTTGATCTGTAGCTTCCTTTTCTGGTGACTTACATGAGAGCTCTCTATTTTTGGTTGTAGAGAAAAGCAGGACTAACTAGTTAGAACCGAACACACAAATGTTTTGAAATGTTCTCTAATGCCTTGCCCTACATAAAGAGAGACGCAGGTGCACAGAAGAGCACAACATTCAGAGAAAACTGAAGTAGCTGTATCACTAAAACATCTGCATTTTTTTTATGCTGTAAGAGAGTTAATTTGGAAGTGGTACCAAAGCTAGCAGGATATATTGGCGGTTCCACAGGTTCTCTCATGCATTACTAGAAGGACAAGATGTGAAAGTGGGGGAAGATGTGAAGGAATAAATATAGAATTGTTTATACATGACATTGCAGAAAGTACTAGCACCTGTGACTGGGATTAGAAGCAGAGAGTAATGATCTGGAATCTTTTAAGGAAATGATCTGTTGCTACAGGTATTTTCTTTAAGCGATTTAACTGAGCAACTTGTTTAGCCAGAATCGTGACAAAACTGAGCTACAGAGACGTTCACAATTCTTTGTATATGCAGTGAGCATAAGAAGCAACTCTAAGATATTTCTTGCTATCCTTAAGGGGACTGCTGACAATCCAGTGAATCCTGTTTATTCTTTGTGCTGTGGATCCACGTCCCTGCAGATAGCCTAAGCCTAGGTTCTATGGGTCAACCCCAGGAAAGAAGGTTGCTATCCCATGCAAAGTCTGCAGCAGGAAAAACCCTTGAAGCCAGAAAGCTGCAAGAAAGTGGGACCTGGATGTACCTGTTCTTTTCTTTCATACATCCTCCTGTCTCCCCTATCCTGTCATAGTTCTGTATACCTCAGAGGTTTGGGCTCTAATAAGAAAAGTTGTTTGTCCCACAATGATTTTTTCTTAGATCTCTGTAGTTCATGCTGTTGATAAAACAGATAACTAAGTGGCAAGGTCATTGAGTTTCCCCTGCAAATTTGGGTTCCTCCACTAAGTCAAACGGATCCAGGAATAGGAAGTTCGCTACAATTTCAGCTTCCAGGCATGGAATGATGACCATCGATGTGAGGCCCCAGAATGAGCTATACACCACCACAGTGGGATTTACTGGTGTTTATAATCTCTTTTTATAATCCCAGTTGAAAGCTCACTTACTCTAATAAACAGAAGAAAAAAAATTTCTTAGGTCAGAGAGCAAAGTTGAAAAGAGCCAACCTGATAAATACTCCATGAAACTGCACTAGAAATATGTATCAGAGCGATAAAGAACAAGAATCAATAGCATGTTGAACACATCTGTGCCCTGTTTGAAGCATACATACATCCTCTGAAGCTAAAGCTCCATGGGAACTTTTATAGAAGGGTAGAATTTGGCTGAAAGCCTGAATCTAGATGATGCCACAAGTTCCATTCAATTTAATGAGTATTCTAATTTATTGAGCCCACCTGCACAATAAAGTTAAAGCACTATGTAATAAATTGAGTCTGAGTTCCCCCTTCACAGGGCTGAAATTCAATATGGCAATACATTTTCCAGCATTTCCTTTGTGGTCAAAAGAGGAAAAAACCAAAGATTCAGCTATTTAAAATGACCAACATAAGAAAAACACCCTACTTTTACGTTTGTAGCTTTTTTTTTTTTTACATCTGTAAATTAATTTAATGGAATGAATTCAGCAGGTAGGTAATTAACTGACTCCATAATATAATACTTGCTAAAATATTCTATGCATATGTAATATCAGTGGCAGTTAAACAAAAAAAACCTTATTTAAATCAATTTCAATATATTAGCATAAAATATTAAGGAGCTCGTGATTTTTTTTACAACTATTAATCTTGCTTTTGGTTCATTATCTGTCATCAATTGATGCATTTGTTGAGAATTTAGCAGGATTTGGCTTTGTAGCAGAGTTAAGGTTATATTACAGTGCTGGATTTTCTGTCCTACATGACTAATAAAATTGCCTTAATGGATTTTTATGTCTTCAAGCAGTGTATAGAGTAAGAACTCACTTCCCTTATAATGGCAGTATAAAAGATTGCTAAAGTGGCTGCTTTTGATCTCAGACACGATCAGAGTAACTGATAGTATACTATTACTATCATTTGCAGATTTTGCCAAGCTAAAGCATTTGCCATAAATCCAATGTGTTTCAACCCCATAAAATTAATATATAGAACAATCCTTCGTGTCTGAATCATACGTCTGGCCACATCTGATACTTTGATTGTAAAAAACCAACCTTATCTATATCTGATAGCATTGCCTTTCATCCCAGTGTGGAATTGAGAAGCACATAGAAGTGGCATGGTGGATTTGGCTGCTGAATGGCAGGACAAGGAAGTGGATACTTCATAGGGTTCCGACATTTTATGGCAAGTTAAAGCAGCAAAGCAGTTCAGAGTAAACTAAGGACACCTGTGCACTTCGGTGTTCAGGAGAGCTTTTGACTAGAGATGAAACAGTTAATAGAGAATACACAGCAGATGCACATTATTCAGCACTGGCAGCCGGAGAATAGGTGTGAGCTGATAGCAATGTGATAAGCATGATCACATAGACCTGCCCATCAGCCGACTGGAGCACTCCGACCGGAATACGATCCTCTGTTGCCATGTAGCAGGAAGCACAGACTGCTGCCCCAACAGTGCTAGTTTTAGATCTCAGGTAGTTCTTATACATGTGACAGGTTGATATAGCTATAGGAGAAGATCAGGGTCAAGACCATTTAACGAACCTGAAGGTGCGCAGCTCCATGGGACCTGATGAGATGCAGCTATGGGTCCTGAGGCAACTGGCGGATGAAGTGACTAAGCCACTATCCATCATATCTGAGAAGTTGTGGCAGTCTGGTGAAGTTCCCACTGACTGGAAAAGAAGGAAAAAAGGAAGACCTGGGGAACTATAGGCCGGTCAATCTCACCTCTGTACCTGGCAAGATCATGGAGCAGATCCTGCTAGAAACTTTGCTATGCCACATGGAAAATAAGGAAGTGATTGGTGACAGCCAACATGGCTTCACTAAGGGCAAACTGTGCCTGACAAATCTGGTGGTCTTCTACAAGTGGGTTACTGCATTGGTGGATAAGGGAAGAGCAACTGATGTCATCTACCTGGACTTGTGTAAAGCATTTGACACCGTCCCGTTTGACATCCTTGTCTCTAAATTGGCAAGATATGCTTTTGATGGATACACCACTTGATGGATAAGGAATTAGCTGGATGGTCGCACTCAAAGTGTTGTAGTTAATGGCTCAATGTGAGGACTAGTGATGAGAGATGATGTCCTCAGTCAGTATTGGGACTGTCACTGCTTAACAACTTTACCTGCAACACAGACATTGGGACTGAGTGCGCCCTGTTGGAGCGAGTCCAGAGGAGGTTCACAAAGGTGATCAGAGGGCTAGAGCAGCTCTCCTATGAAGACAGGCTGATACAGTTGGAGGAGTTCAGTCTGGAGAAGAAAAGGCTCTGGGAAGACCTTATAGCAGCCTTCCAGTACCTAAAAGGGACGTACAAGAAAGCTGGAGAGGGACTTTTTACAAGGGCATGTAGCGATAGGACAAGGGGTAATGGCCTTAAACTGAAAGAGGAGAGATTTAGATTAGATACAAAAAATTCTTCACTATGAGGGTGGTGAGAAAATGGAGCACCTTGCCCAGAGAAGTTGTTGGTGGCCCATCCCTGGCAGTGTTCAAGGCCAGGCTGGACGGGGCTTTGAGCAACCTGCTCTAGTGGAAGGTGTCCCTGCCCATGGCAGGGAGGTTGAAACTAGATTATCTTTAAAGCCCTTTCCAGTCCCAACCATTTTACAGTTCTATGATTCTGTGACTGATTGTTAGAGATCTTGATGTTGGTAAACAGCTTTATCGAATGTTTGTGCTAAGCTAAAAATAAATAATGCTGAGTTTGGTGAAATGGATTGTTTTGTTGTTTGGTTGCAGAGACAGCAAAATGGAAAGTGCCCCAAAATTATTTTGGATTGTTTCACAGAAAGAGATGATTATGATACTGGTAGGGAGTTAGCAGCAAAGGCCTTTCAGGGTCAAGCAATACTTGACATCAAATAACTGGAGTACCCTTATATATATCCATTTAGGAAATGCTTGTGGAACAGAGCTTCAGCCAGGTCACTGGTTCTTATATTGAGCACTAGAGTAAATTACTGCTTTGGAGTTTCCAGAAACAAGATGTGTTTTTCATATGGACTCTGAAGCGGTGCTTGTGTAAGAGAAATTTTGCAATGTGAACAAAACTGATGGGGAATGCTCTAGCAATATTTTATAAACTGGTGTGTCTCACAATATCATAGCAGAAAATTAGAGGTGACACTAATCATCAGAATATGTGAGTGCTGGTTTTACTATTTTTTTTTTTCTTTCAAGAATTGCATCACAGATACTAAGTTGGGAATTAATATAATCTTGCTGTTAGATTAGACTACTATTTGTTGCTACTGATACCTACCAGAGATGAGCTGGTTGTAATGTTTTATTGCAAACACTCAGAGTACTGTCAAATGGTGGGCAGTTGCCCGACATGAAATTTGACCTCATTTTATATAAAATATTAATTCACAGTGACAACAAATTATTCAGTCTTTGCATATAGTGAAGATAACAGTTTTATTTACTCCTGGCTCAGATGGAAATTTTGAAGCTACAGTTCTCTTAGTCTAGAATAGATATGTGTTTTCCAAATATGATAGAAGCAATCAATTTAAGGTTATGTTTTAAATACTTGCTATTGAAAGCTTACAAAAGATTAATATGTTATTAACCTTTCACTGCTTTTTGTCTGCAGATAAAAATTTGTTGGAAGAATAGCGAACCAAATAATATTTTTGCTTCTAAAAATAAACGCTCATTAAAACTTGCAATTTATTTTTATTTGGCTTGTGCTGCATAGTACTAAAAGGAGCAACTACAGAATGTGTAAATCAAATGATGTTTGGTTTAGTATTTTAGTCTTTTAGATATCTGGGCACGTTTGTTTATTTAACTAATAAATAACAGCACACAATCCCTCAGGTCTTTGGTCTGTATTAACTAAAAATAATTACAAACTATGTACATCTCAGAAATTTACTGTCTCACTTCTAAAGCAATTTAAAGATCAATGAATCTACACACGCCTTAAATGGAAATAAACAGACTCCTCAGTTCATGGTTTTTTCTAGCAAGTTTATATGCATTTGTTGTCATTTATGACAGATGAGGGTAAAGGGAATTCTGTGTCAGGTTCTTGTTAAAAGTGCTGGCAGATCATTGATTGTTGTCATTGGGGAATCGGGGGCTGTGCCTCTTTGCTGACATCCTGTAGCGTCTGAGTGTCAGGCCCCTGAGAAAGGATGTGCTACTTCATCTGATTTTATAACCTGAGATCCACACACATCAAAATAAGCAGAAAAATTTATTTTAATGAGGTAACGTTTGTGTCATTGTTACAAAGCTCAGAATCTATTTCCTATGCATTGTTTTCCTCTAGAATATTAATAACTTACATTCCAATTAAGGTACTCTGACGACACCAGATTTTTCTGGTTTTTATGTTTTTCTTACAAATGTCTCAAGTAGATGCAGTTGTGTTTCCAAGTCCATTACAATCCCATTATTATGTTCACAATCCTGTTTTCTTCTTGCTAATGGTGCAATCAGTTTGAGTTTGGCATGTTGTCTACACTGTGCTGTTTTCATATTATAGAGATGTGATGGTAACTCCTTTTTTTGCCTGGAACTGTTGTTCTTGGTTAGGATTGTACCTTCCAATTAGCTCTCAAATGCAGCTTGCTGAACATTTTGAATTTTCTGTGTTCATTTGGCTGATGTTGGCTGGCTGTCATTTGCCACACTGCTGCTTTCGTCATTTCTTGATGTTTTAACTTGCCGCCTTAAAAGAGCCTCATTTTCCTAATAAATTCTCATTCACAGTTGAGACATTTTCAGACTTGGTTGTGAATTCTGTTTCCATGTTCCTTTCCTAGGTGGTGAGTACAGTACACTGTAGTTGGGAATTTCAATGCAAGCAAACTTATTGTTTCTGTAGGCACTTGAATTTCACTGGTTTGTTTGAAGATATTAGGGTAAACATCAGATTCTTCCATTCTTCCACTGGTACTTGACTTTAGGCACATGAATAATCCTGTTTATCAATATGGGTAAAATATAGATTAAATGTTGTCTCTGGCGTTTACTTCAAAAGCTTGTGAACGTGGCAAATTTGTGAGAAGCGTGGATAAATAGGTCAAGTAGCCACAAATGCAATAAAGCAGATCACATAAAGCATATCTGTGGGGGAGGACAGAATTAATTCTTCACATAATTACTTGGGAAGTCCTTAACATCTGCTCCATATTAAGTTCCCCAAAGCCTTTAGGCAGCAATAAAGTTACTTATTATGGCAGATTGAGTCTGGTTTACACATTGTACTCCAGACATTAAAGTTATATTTGAGCATCACATCTGCCTGTCTATTGACTGTTATTAAAAAGAAGGATCATGTTTAATTGCCTGAAATACTTCTGTTCTTTAATTGTAAACTCATATGGTAGAGAGAGGGGGGGGAAAAAAAAAAAAAAGAAAAAAGAAATTATCTAAATATGAGTTAGAGTGTAACTATATAAAGCTCCGGTCTTCAGAGATCTGGCTTTTGTTTCTGACTCTGGGCTGTTGTCTGACTGGGGAAAGCCACTTTGTCCTACTCAATCTTGCAATCAGTTAATGACCTCCTTTCTTTGCAATCATGACCTTGATGAGTCAGGAACCCTCTCACAAAAGCGGAGATCTAGGCACAGTTGTGGAACAGATGATGTTCATGAAGGGATGAGGATGGGAAGAATGCAAATAGAAAAGGGTATGTGAGGATATGGGTACCAAAGGTGTCAAGGGTAGGCAATCAGGACAAGGGAATAGAAAAAGGAAAGCAGTTGCGAATTTGGGAAAAGTATTATAGTAAAAAGAGGTTAAAGGTTTTAATCTTTTATTTTCTGTTATCTTTTTGTCCTCTGCGCCTACAGTAAGTGTAATGTAAAAGAACCTCAGGGCAAGTTTGAAGAAGCATTAATTCAACTGCATTTTCCAGGAAACAGGTAGCATCATTTCAGATCAGTTTACACAGATTCCTATCTACCAGGGGGGCATATAGCGATACTTAAGTAATGGTCAGAATGTATGGCAGCTCAATAAATGCTACAGGTGGTTGGTGGACCTGTGGATAAGGTGCATTTATAAAGAAACATATTCTCGGTTGCCTCTTACATATATTAACTCCATAAATGATGCTAGCCTCTCATTTGCGTTCCTATGGTAATATTAGTAGGTTTTCTGTCCCCAATAAAATCAGCAGGTGAATAGAACAGTCTATTACAATGTAATTTTTGCTTTAACCTGCACATTAAGGAATGCTTTCATCTGCCATGCATCTCCTTTGGCAAAGACGTAAATGGACAGTAGAAGAGGGTTTGGCTAAGGATGGATTATAATTTGGCACATCTCATTGTGTAGCCTAAGATCTGCACTCAGCCTTTGCCCACAGTTGCTACAATTTCCTCCATAACATCATCCACGTGTGGAAATAACAGATAACAGAATTATAGCTGCATGAAAGCATACACAAATTTTCCTCAGACCTGAAGGTGTCTGTTGATTAGGCAATGAAGGAATTTGCTAAAGACAATTGCAAAATCAACCACAAGAGCAGCATTGGTGTCAGTATGTGATGTCAATACTGCAGTAACTCATCTGGAATGCCTTATTGCATTTACACGCTGCATTTTAATCAAATTTGGTTTTGTAAAATATATTTAGTGCCTTAGAAGAATTGTTACCCACGATTGATGCTTTATTGGACATCAAAAGGAATAAGAAAACCTTATATTTTAGTCAAAGAGATATAGTCACAAAAAATAACATTTTACAAAATACTATCTAATTAATTCCAGGCGGTATTTCTTCTGTAGGTTTGAAGAAAATTAAGACGAGTTTCCTGGAGAGCATGTGCCGAGAATAGTACTCTTGTTGGCTGTACACACACGAAATGCTAAATGTACCAAATATATATTAAAGAATGAATAAATAAATATTAAATTGCCCGTAGTACTTCTTTTAAAAAGTGGCTTGGTAGATTACTTGTGAATGTACAGAATACATTTCAGGTGTCTCCATTAGTGCATTGAAAGGTACCTTATAGATTTCTATTACCTCGAAATGGCTGGAATATATAGTGAACATTGTTTACTTAGTTTGCATTCATCTAATTAATATACTTCAGCTTTTCATCCATTAAATGTAAAACTCTCGGATGGAGCTGTTTGCCAGCTAGTTAACCTGATCGTTCCAATCCTGGCAAGCCAGGATATTTTTACGATTTTTCTCATAAATGCATTAGAGTCATCAGCATTGAACAGAATGTTCAAAATGTTTTTACTTTAGGTACAGCCACTCTTATGAATTCCCAGAAGTTGTTACAGTTTGGTAACAAAAAAGCAGCTCTCCCTGTCCTACCTGTGTGAATTGTTACCCAGCAGGTGTCTTTTCAAAACCTTATTTTTATTTAATTTGTTTTGTTTTTATTTTTTTATGATTTTATATTTGTTATTAGTTTGACCCAAGAAGTTATATGATAATACTCTTCAATACAATTTAAATGCTTTTATTTTTAGAGACTAAACAACAATTTCTTTCTTGAACTGAACATTTCCTACTTCTAATGAGTTTGGAGGATGCTTCCTGAATGCTATTGTTATTTACCTGCAAAAGAAAAGGTAATTGTCTTGATTTTAATATCTTAATAGGATGCACTGGGAGATGAAAGTGAAAGTATATTTTTTTAATACTGAAAACCGTGATATTCGTATAATTTATCTATATAAATTTTGAATAACCTTTGGTATTATAAAAATTGCTCTCTGTATATGATCATAAAAGATTGTCAGATTAGCTCTTGTTTTGTCAGACTCAAGGTAATTTTCACCATTGGAATGTATTCATTTAATTTCAGGACAGCTGATTACTTGCCTGAACTGAGATGAAAAAAAAGAAAAGGCAATATTTTTCTTTTTCATTAAAGAGAGGAAAAAATAGAGTAAGCAGAGCTAACAAGATGTGTTTCCTAGAACCATGTAAGGAGGGCATGAGGTAAGTATACAGAAAATATTAGAGATTACATGAAGTTACGTCCTTCTTTAACAGGAGATATTCTTAGGGATTTTATCTTGTAAGGAAAAAAAAAATCATGATTTACTCATTAGCTCTGTGCAATGATTTTGACTGTACCTTCATTTCATGTACAAACTGCCATACAATGTCAAATCAAAGTTCTGTGTAGCACTACATCCATCATGTTGAACCATACTTTGCATCCTTCTTGCAGAATCAAAGCAGAAAGCTCAAATCTTGGGTGGGATTATGGCACAAGATGGGCTGAAACAGAAAGACCCCAGAGAAAGGTGCAAGGGCTGCTGGAAGGATTGTTACCAGAAGGTGTTGCTAAGCAAAAGGTTCACATTCTAGCAGTGCCAGCACAGTACTAAGCTTAAAAAAAATCCATGCATAAAGAAACTGAATCTCCTAACAACAGTGTCTGACAGAGGGTGTTTGTTTTGATTCTGCCATGTAAGCAGTGGCTTCTATTCTCTTATAAAGAGAAAGTCAGTGTTCTCTTTGAGTCCAAGGTCTTCAGGTTGGCATAACACCAAGCTATTTTGCCTCTTTCTACTTGTTTCCTGTTATCAGGACATATAAGACAGAATTCTTCTGGTAATTATTTTTTCTCCTTCCATGCTATTTAGTAATTAGAAAAAAAAAAATTCTTTGGTTTTAGCAACAGAAAGAATATCTCTATACTTGAAATATGCATGGCCAGGTGGGAAAATCTCCCAAGTCCAACTGTAGTATCCTGTGTAAATATGGCATATATGATCATGCTGCTTTTGTGTGTATGCTGATGGGTGTAAGCAAAAGGAAAAAGTGCTGGCTTTCAACTGAACAAAAGAATGTTTCCCTTAGCACCAGTGTCTTGGAGGTGAGGGTGCTCTTGTTGCAGGAGCCTGGAAGATGGAGAACCACAATTTGAAACTGAAGTGGATAATAATGGCATTTCAACACCATTCAGTGGGCTGCTTAGGAAACTGTCTATTGGCAATGATTTCTTTACAAATGGTTTTTGTAAAGAAAGACTGTAAATACTGTCTATTATAAATCAATATCACCTAAGCAGCAAAAAGTAGATTTTATTATAAACAGTAAGGACCTAGTTTTTTAGGAATGGTGGCTCTTGGGGTTTAGGTTTAAGTTGTTTTTTTTTTCCTGCTTGTCCTCTCAATGTCCCTGCCTATCATTGCTTCACACAGCATTCACCAAAAGAAGTGTGTCTAAGAGCTGTAGTGAGTTGGAGTAGAGTGTTTCCTCTGATCTCTGTTCTTGCAATGAAGAGAAGATCTGCAAGAAATTGTACCAGTCAAATCTGTCAGTGGCTCTGAGTAAACAGATGATCATTCTGTCAGTTCTTAGCAGCATTTTTGTTGATCTTGCATATTACTAGTCTTCTGTGCTCTTGTAAAAGAGGTGGCTGTATTGTGCATTAGTTGGTTCACAATTATGACAGATTTTTTTTTCTCCTCTACATTATACTTATTTAATTTCAATCAAGAGTACAGAGCTTCCTGTAGAGCACAGAAGAGCTCTGAATAGGGAAACAAAGGGAAAATGATGCGTGTCGGGAATTTATTGTAGAATATATGATGTTTTTCTTTCTTAATGTTATGTCACTTTTACTGCAAAATGTGTTAGGTGACATAGAATAGCCTATTCTGGAAGGGACCTACAATGATCATCTAATGGCACTACTTCTACATTTATACAGTCCTAAAATTACATTTGGCGCTTTGAAGGCAACCGCAAGGTTGGTTTGGCCCTCGGTGAAAGTGAGTTTGACACCCCTGAGCTAGTCCAACTGCCTGACCAATTTAGGGCTGATCAAGCTAAAGCATGTTATTAAGGGCATTGTCCAAACGCCTCTTAAACACTGGCAGGCATGAGGCATCAACCACCTCTCTAGGTAGCCTGTTGCAGTGTTTGAGCAACTTCTCAGTAAAGAAATGAAATTATGTTCATATAATACCTGAATTATTTGAAGGAAAAGATAAAAGACAGAAAGGTGTGATACCATGAGTGTGACTAAACAGTGCATAGAGCGGTGGGTAGGGATTCAGGTGGCCCAAGTCATATTTTGAGATTTTTGCCATTAGTTTGCCTTGTAACCTCAGGAAACTTCTCTCCTCTGTCGGTCTGCTTTTCTTTCCCAGCAGTTCATTTGCTCTAAAGAGGTCTTTGGTAAAGAGACTGGCTCTTACGTTGTGTGGTAATGGGGGACAATTCTATTAATGTCTTCAGCCATTATTATAAACTAAATAACATCTAGTGGAATTTTTTGAGCCTTGAAATCCTGTTGATAGGGTCCTTCAAATAGTTAATGCAAGTCTTGTGAATCTATATCCTGCTGAGATTTTAGGCAACACTTAAACAGCAACATAGTTTTAGTTACAACATAATTATAATATACTTCTGTCTAGGAATCTCAGTCTAAACCCCTTGTTGCATAGCGAGCTCTGGATGTGCTAAGCAATCCATCCATCAAGTTTCTGTGTATGTTTCATGAGCATGAAGGTACTTCTTTAGTTTTCTAGCAGCTTTGTTAATGCACCACACTAATGCTTACCAGGTTTTCATTAGTTTTTCCAATTTGCTTGTCTCTTCATTTCAAGTTTTCATCGTATTTCTATACTACATTATTAAAAATTAAGTAGCTTGTGTAACAAGAAAAATTAACCAACAGCTTTGAAATTGGGAATGAAAGTTATTCTGTCCCTTTTGCCAACAGCCCTCTGCTAGTTGCCATACTGCAGAGATTCCACTGAAATGTATCACTGGAGTATATTTTACGTAGCACAGCAGGGTGCAATCTGCTTGCTATGCCAAATACATCTTGCAGCAGTCAAGAGTTTTAAAGGATATACCCATGAGTGACTATTAAATGAATGCAACTGGAAAGTGAAGTACAGGAAAGAGCCTTTTTCTAAAGATGCAGTGTAAGCTTGAACAGGTGCTGGCATTAAGACAAGCAAGGTACAGGCAGTTTCTTTATAGAACGGACAGTATAATGAAAAGGTGTAAGAAGTGGTGTCCATCATCAACATTGCTCAACAAGTAAACTGTTTCTTAAACTGCAAATATTCACTGACTTTGAAAAGGTGTCTGAAAGACTGGGAAAAAAAAATATTAAAGAATCTGCAAAAAGTTCTGCTGGTTCTTTTAAAGAATTTTCAAAGAGATCTTTCAGCTTAATATTGGATGGAAAGGACCACAAAATGCATCTAAGTCTAGTCATTACCTGCAGAGAGAGTCACAGACATTTGATCTGTGCAGCACCTTATCTGGTTTTTAAGACTTGGCACAACACTGAACTTGGTAAATACCTGTTCATTGCTGCTGTTCTGCTTTTTCCCTGTAGGTATTATGAAGATCTTCAGAGTCAGGTTAAAAAATGTCTTACGACAAGTAAATTTATGTGAGCGTTCTTGGGCGTGGCTTTACCAATCTACGAAAAGAAGGAAAGTTGTGTGTGTTTATATAAAATGGAATAAAGGAGCTAATACCTGACATGAATGTCAGAGGGGAAACAGCTTGTGAAATTGTGGTGAAGATCTTTTAGAAGTTTGGATTTTCTGGAACAGAGCTTACGACATGCCTATCTACAATCAAGAAAACCACTCTTCATTGAGATGTGAAGTAGACAGTGAATTAGCGTTCAGTTAAGGAAATACAGAAGTAGAGGATATGCATGCAGCAGTTAAGAGGAAGGAGATTCTTAGACTTTTCCAGTATACCAAGTGTTACATTTTTCTTTTTACAATGCAGTTTTCTCCTCTCACATTAGAGATAGCCGTATTCTACATTTAAAAAATAATCTCGTTATATTTTTATTAGAAAAATCATCGTAGTAAATTAGGGTGATTATTTCTAACTTGTCATACATTTGTCTAAATTATGAAAAGACCAAATTATGTTACCCCTGTTTATTTTGTTCAAATGAAATGTTGCTCTTCATCAAATTTATCACACTTGTTATCTAACTACAGCATTGGTCTTAGTTGCTATCACGTGTTCACAAGGAATTTTGAGTAAATGAAGAAATGTATATGGCTTGCTTTCTGGAATTAAGGCAGATAGATTGCCTTAATGTATTTTATCAGCAATCTTTCTTACACAATAGAATAAAAAATACTACATATTTCTGGAAATTAGTTATGTGTCTAGTCATTAGATCCAAATCGAGATTACCATTCTCTAGCACATTCATTAATTGACTTCTGGGTTTCATAGACTAAAATACAGAGGTATTCACTCCAAAGCTATATTGCCTGCTAACCAATCAGACTCTTGTATGCCTATACTAATTACTTAAATCAATATTTGATACAATATAATGAGAACATGAGCAACACTACTTTAAAATTTCCAGAGGATTGAAATAATGTTTTTTTTGTAGCATCTTGAATATAAAAAAAGAATATTGTAGTAGAATGAAGTTCTTAAGTGAATTTCCTGGCAAAATCAAATAATACTTTTCTTCAAGGAAACTAACTACTGCTAATTTTCTATGGTTCAGTTCTTTAGGGTACTTAGATATAGAAGTAACCTTCTGCTGAGTCCAAATTTGCTTAGAATTGTTGTCTTCTTTTCATTTGGTGTATGAAGTTAACCACAGGAAGCAGCAAAACTGTTAACAAGTGCACAGCAAGAATATACAAAATCTACATCAATCACAATAATTTAATGGTCAATTAAAAATAGCCCTTACTAGAGAGAGCTAAAACAAACCACTATATGAAAGAGGTAAAAGTGTCATGGTAGAGCTGCTTGTTAGTAATTTGATTTTTGTTTTCTTTTAAGTTTGTGTCTGATGTTTTTGAAGGAAAGAAATGATCATAAGATAATTAAGTAAACATGGTTCATAGCAGAACAGCAAGAAGCCGTCTTAATTTGCAGCAAACATTATCTTTTTTTTTACATATTAGGAAATAATTTCTATCCAGATGAGTGAAGAACCATTGGAGTAGACCATTAGGGACTTTGTGGAAAATTTAAAGACAAATTAGACTCTTTTTGAGAATGGTTTAGTTATGCTTGACTCCTCCTCAGTGAAAGGAGTTAAATGTAACTGAATCTCAGGAAGTCTGTCAGTCTTGTATTTCTATGATTTTGTGATCAACTTCATTTTGAGTGAATGTGCAGAATAGATTACAAATTTCTGTGACTAGCATGTGTTCACGGTTATTTTTTGAAGGATTAAACAATTCCAGAAAGGGTAGGAAGTCAAACGCCTCATACTCCAAGGCATAAGCCAACCTCTGAAGCTAAAAAGCAGCTTTTCTTATTCGTGGGGAGGTTTTTTTTGTGTTTTTTCCATACTAATACTTTCACTCTGTAATTCCTTCTGAAGCTGATGGCAGTGCTTCTGTTGGAATGAGATACTGGACTAGCAAATATTCTTTCCTTGTTAATATTTTCTTATTACTTCCACATGGGTTTTCTTCAGTTAAATACAATTCAATAGGAAAAGTCTTGTGTTTGACCTTACTATGGCTTGTTATAATCATGCTGCTATATAATAAAAATTAGGATTGCGAACCAAATTATCATTCTCTCTTTTTTATTTATTACATCCTTTCCCCTCCTTTCTTTTAATGCTCCTATCAGCAACACTAGTAATACAACAACATTTCAGTAGTGAGATGAGCTAGATACCATCTTTTGTCCTCTGGGTTTCATTGTACGTTATAATCTGCTCCTTTGCAAAACAAATCTCATGTACAAAACCAAGAGCTCTGAATCCTTAAATGACAAAATTGATGCGAAATATCACCAGGGCATCTTGTCATCATTTTATTGCGTCCATCCCTACAAATAGCTTATATTCATCTGGTGTAAGTTCCTGTTTCTGAGGGGATGATTTCCATATGTAAGCTTTTTCTCATTTTTTCATACTTGGCATTTACTTTTAAATTTTGGGTTCTTGGCTGACATTTTGCATTATATATTATATATTTGCATTATAATATGGATAATGCAGATGCTCTTATTAGTTCCTCTAAGACCTGCAGCTACCTCTCCAGTTCAGTTCTGTGGTTTCACTGCTTTTTGTACCCTGTTTTGGCTTATAAACAGAGGACGCTAAGCTTTCTGACTAGATATTGAGGGCACACAAAACCTCCCTGTTCTGTTTCTGAAGTAAAAACAGAATTATTGTCCCCTTATTCCTGTGCTACTGGCTGCCAAGTTAAGGAATTTCCTCTTCTGTGAAATATGGAAGAGCAAAATTTCAAGCCAAGGAGAACCTGCCAATTCCCGAGCTGGTATTTTCGCATACTGGAGCCTCCAGTAGACAGAGAATGACTGAATTTGCACATCTATCTCATCTAAGTGTATTTGTAATTGGACAGGATCATTGGAGTCACTCTATATTGTAGATGGCATGACTCCTCTAAAATGCTGGTAGGGATAATAGTAGCTTAGATTATGAAAGATCCGTCCTGCACTGGTAAAGAATCTGTGTGCAACATACTTGCCCCTGCTGAGGTTTTTGGTCTCTGTAAGCAAAATGCTACAAAAACAGGGGCAACCCTATCACCGCTTACTTTCCAAGCCAGATTCCCTGCAGAGAGTAAATATTCATTTGACATACTGTTCTTGCCTATGAAGTATTGGTGGTTCAGATCCTGGAGATGATAAGTATTTCAACTTCTGATTTTCCTTAAAGTGCAGATAAGGAGTTAATTCACAAGATTACCCAAACCTTATCAAGAAATATCTTAGGCAGGCTCTCCAGCAATAGTCACTGTCACTTGAATGTTTTTCTAGTAAGCATTACTCCAGCAGAGTATCCTCTGTTTCAAAAACTTGCTAAAGCAAATGGAAGCATTCACAGATATTTCAGTGGGAGCTGGATCGTGTCCTTGCTGATCATCATGTGCAGGCCTGATGGTTTCTGACTGCTACTGAAAACTCTGCCTTGTAAATGAGCCCCCTTATGGGTGTGATGGCGCTTCAGCTCATGAATCGTATGTGTTAGCCTTTAGTACTCTCTTCAGTGTGGTGAAAGCTGGTAATTACGTAGCTGAGAGCACAGCTAAAGATTTTTAAAGCAATATTCAAGTCTTGTCCCTCGGCCCCTTAAAGTAAATAAGTAATGCAATGAAATGGGACTGTATGGCTTAAACAGAGTGAAAAGTCTCTGCTTTTCCTTCCAGAGAAATTCGGTTACTGCTCTTGGCATATCTGCATTAACTCTGAGCTTTCTAAATCTTTAAGTTCACCTTTGACAATATGATTTAAAAGGGGAGAGAGTTTCTAATGATTGTCTAAAACTTGTTAAGAAGTATGTTACGAATGTCTTTCAGTCATTTCCAGAGATTGAGGTGTGTGTTTATACAAACTGCTGTTAATGTCAGGCAAAAGTACTGACCTGTCCTTTAGAAAATAAAGAGAAAAGACACTCCAGAAAGTGACTGAATCAAAAAAAGATTTTACCTGCTTTTCAGAGATGATTTTTTTCTCTCCTCTGAATAAATAAGGACTGAAGAAGATCTGTGCTCTATTTTAAGCACTGTAGTAGGTGCCAAACATTAAGTAGAATCAAACTGGACATAATTCTTCTAGGAGGAAATGGTAGAGCAACTCATCATGACCTTATGCTTCAGGCATCACAGAATACACTCATAGGAGATCTGCCTGAAAGCTTTAATTGAAATCCAAGCTACTTAAAAACCATAAACCATCCCTCTCACCCTAAGTTTATTAGGATTAATTGTTTGTTGCTGCTGTTGTGCATGTGTTCCACTGGGAACAGCACTAGATGAGAAAGTTTTTAACTGTATTAACCTTTTCTGTCACTGAGTATTTCTTTCAAGTACTGAACTTTGTAAAGTATTGATTATCCTTCTGGTAGATTACTCCATGCCTTGAAAATTCTCAACTGGTTTAAAAAAAAATTTTAAAAAGTCGAACTTGAATTATAGATCATTTGTAAGAATAGTGAAATCTGTATCCTATTTTGTTATGTAAAATATATTTGTTTTGCCCTTGCGAGCTTTCATTTTTCAGTCATTCGTGGCTCCTATGTTTTACATTCTCTCATGATTTTTTTAAACACTAGAATTCAAGGTACTAGTAAAAGAAACCAGCATTCTCTCAAATGGTTTCTTCTGTGTTCCAATTTTCTGCTTTTTCCAAAATCTGCACTTTAAGAAGTTTGCAAGGGAGGGGTGTATTCGAGTTCGAAATGCTGTTGTATTTCATGTCTTGAAAGTTTCGTGCATTTTAGGGGATTAAGTCCTTGCTGGAACCGTAAGTGTGGTTCATAAGATCATCTAGCCAACCATTAAACTAGACGTTATGAAGTTAATATTTTCAGTCTGCGTTTAGGTAAGTTAAAATCAATAAGAATGATGTGTTTACTCTAGTGGAATAGAAATGTTCACATCAATCTCTAAGGCACTGATGTATATCTGTGGAAATGTCAAAGATTCAGCATATCTCTCATTTTCACAGAGCCTGGATAGATGCCCTAAATAAAGATGTCTGGGGTTAGATTTGCTTTTGGTCCAGGCTTCGGGAAACACCGTACTGTGTTACAAGTTACAAGGTGAGGAAACTTCTGCCTCTTTTGAAGAGCTTTGGCTGTAAGATTAACGTTGCTTTATATATCAGGAGAGGGAAGGATGACAATGTTCCCTAAAGGACAATGCTCCTTTATTTGTATTTTCCCATAGCACACCATAACGTGCTTTTAAGGAGATCTTTTATTTAAAGCTAATTTCTATTTAAAGATTTCTGCAGAAAAACTTGTCGGTTCTGTGCTACATCAGTAACATATTTACCACAACGGCTTTCTTTCTGTCTTTGATAAACACTGTGTCTCAAAATCGTAGAGCAGTTTCATAAACCTTTTGGAAATACAGAAAGATACCTAGAAAGAGAAACTGAAAACAAATAGAATACCACAAACAAAGGAAAAAAAAAGTTAGTGACAGAAAAGATTACGCTTATTTTTTCTTACTTTTTCTTGACCTTTTTCTCCATTTCTCATACAGTGTAACTTCTTATCAGTGCTCTTCCTGAACTTGAAGAGTTTATAATACAACTGTCCTATTTTGATTCACTGGTGTCCAATATAGACCAATGTATGTTGTACAATTTTCTTTAAGGGGGCACTAAGCTGGAGCTCATTGTTGCACTCAGCTGTTTTAGGGATGTTTCTCGGAGTGCGAGGGGGGCAACTTTCTGTAATATAACATCTCTGAGACCTTTACCCTCTCTCAATTGGGTCTAATCGCGTCTAAATTGGTGGACAGATTTGAAAGTCATTATGCACTGAGTATGGTTGTATAGATCTTTCACTCTTTGCGAAAGACTGCCTAAAATCTAAGATTTGGAGTTACAGGCAAAATTCAGCAGCAGGACTTATCTCAGATGTGTGTAATAGAATCAGTGGAGGTTGTTCATAAAGATTAGGAACTGAAACAGATGTGTTGTGGTCCTCTTATGTTTAATAGCCTTTTTCTAAAATTAGTGTGCAAGTCAGTCAGAGAAGGCTTTGCCTTCACAAGGATCGGTTGCTCTGACCCAAATTCAATGTTTTCCAAATGAAAGGAAGTGCACAAATTTTCAGGCAGTATTTGAATATCTCTGTTCAGAAAAAGAATGTTTTCCTTTCCCGGGATTAATTTTTTTCTTCTGGGAAGTGTTGCTACAGGGCAGCTCACTAAAATCCTGCGTGTGAGTGGATTTCTTTGCACAGTAATTAATACATTCATCAACTTTCAGTTTGACAAGAGAGAAAATAAAATTCTTGAGGGGATTTTACTTCTTTTTTTCAATTTTCAAGTCATGTACATTAAATAGCGATACAATAAGCCATTGCATTTTACACTGAAAAAAACATACTGGTGTAAGCATACAGCTCACCGAAAGCAAATACATTTTTGTTCCACGAACTCTACCAAAAGTTCACTCCTTCCTTCTAACCTGAAAAAATCAGTTGTATAACCTGTAGATTTTGCAGTTATTAATCGAAAAAAAGCAGCGCTGGACCCCAGCCTTCATTCACTTACATACTCAACAGCAGGTCAGGACCTGTTCAAATATTTTTCTTAAATTGGGGTTACAGAAAAAACCACAGAGTTACATTGGTTCTCAGAACAGGTGAACTGTGCTGCAGATGCTGGAGGGCAAGGCTGAGCTCTGCCTTGCTTTAATTAGCAGACACTTTGCAGTTAGTAGGAAATTGCAGCAAAATCAATCTGCTACATGGTAATCTTCATTATATTTCAGAGCAATACCTCATTAGTTATATTGCACTCTAAAGGACTTTTATACAAGCAAAGTAGTGCACCTTTGCTGGCAGTTTTTCATTTGTATGTATTCTCCATAATTTCTCTATATTGCGAATAATGAAATTATGGGAATTATGTGAGTTCTATTAATTTAAATAGTATCTATCCACATTGAAAGCTCAGATGACAATGGAACTGCAGAATAATATAGAAAATGAGGAGGGGAGAGTAATAAAAGCATCTTCTAATTAAGACCTGACCTGGTTTTTAATTTAGCTGATGAATGTTGCCATTTTGTTTGGAATTCTATAGCTCATACTTTGGTAGAAGACATTTGTAGCTCTTAATAATTTAAAATAAATGTGGCATTAGTTAATCACTCAAACATATTAGCCTTCCCAACACTGAATTCCAAAAATAAGCTTTTTGTATACACTTAATTCCAAAATAACCTACAGCTTGCCTTTTTTGTTTGTGTTTTTTTTTTTTTTTTTTTTTTAAATCTCCAAGGACTCTATTCCAAATTTCTGATTCTGATTATCGGTCTGATCTTGGGGACAAAAACTCTATACTAAATATGATCTTTTTTCTTGTATGCATAATGTGAATTCTTCAGACCTAACAGACATCCTTTTTTGAATTTTATTTTTTCAGGCTGAGTAGGCTGATTTCACTTACTCTAATGTTGTAACAAGCTTTTCTTGTCTTGGAGATGGTAAAAATTACATTCAGATCACTTTCCTACTATAAAAGCAGTAGAAGGTGACTTGCAGAAGGTGACTTTAGTCTTTATTTACACTAAATTTTTAGTTGTGCCGTGTAGTAAATATGTCAGAGCAAAATGCATTTGTTGCAATTACCCCAATGTACATGGAAGTAGATGAGAAATAATACACTAAGTCTTTGTGTTCTATACATTTTTTAATGCAGGGAACTGATTTCAGTTATATTAATAAAAATCTTTTTTACTCACTTGAAATTTCTAGTAACTAACATCTCTCTATCAGCAATTTCTTAAAATTTAAATAAATTCTCCATGCAAAAGAGAATCATATTGCATATGAAAATTATATTTTTAATACCAAACATTTCTGTCATACCATATAGTTATCTGGCCACTCTTGTTTTATTAAATGAACTAATCTTATTTCTCAGTTGATTTATCAAAAGTTCAAGCCGCTGTAATCCCATGCATTCTGGCAAGAACTGAAAAGCATTCTGGTCTTTCAGGAAAAATACAGAAACCTAAGGAAGTCTGCAAGGAAAGATCTTGAAATAGCTGTTTTGACCTGGTGTTTCTGGACTGGCGCCCCATGCAGATGCTCGCTCTTCACGCTAATTCCCTGCTTTGGAAAAGCTATGCTGAGGTGCTTTTTGCCACGGTAAACATTCTTTCATCACCAGCTAAGCCAAGGTTAATTGTTATGCTTCAAATTCATGTCATGCTCAGCTTCCTCGTGAAAACAAGCCCTAAGAATGGCCCCGCACATCCCAGGCTTATAAGAAATCAAAGGAATTTGGGAAGGAGAGTACAAGTGTGCAGACTCCTAAGGGCTACCATATCTCAGGTCTCTTTCTAGTGAATCCAACTCTGGAACTTGCGACCAGTTTGCTTTATAGGAAGTTGGAGTGATTTTGAATCAAAAATTGGATAATCAAGCAAAAAATATTATTTCTGCCCACTCTGTTTAAGAACCTGACTTGCACTGAAAGAAGTAAGGTGAAGTGCTTCTTTTTTTTGTAATAAATCTGAACAAATTGGTTCATCTTTATTGCCGTGAGCTGCATGTATCCAGGGGAAATCCTGTTGCTTTGTTTTCCTACAAAGGATATTTTCTTGATGCTGCACTCTCTGAGAAGAGATTTGGGAATAACAGGTTTGTGCTGGTCACATGAGAAGTAATTGCAGATGCCTTTGCCTAGCATAACTGTATCTCTTGGTAAAAGAAACACAGAGAGAGATTCAGTGCTTTATCGTTATTTTATAGAGAATATCAGTTGCTTTAGGGTCACTTAGGTCCACAACTGTTGATTCCAGTTCCACCTACATCTAACATTATTTTCCCATTCCATCTGTGTTCACGCGAGTATTGACCACTGATATTGGGGAGTTAGATATGGCACGTCTTGTCACCACTCACACGCAATACTTGCTTGTAACTGGCCTTGGAAACCAGGGAGATTTTATCACGCTGTCCTGGTGAGCCACCAGTGTTCGTTGAGCTTTTTCTCATTTCCTTATTGATTCCCAGCTGTCAGTTTTCTCAGCCACTAAAAATAGCTTTTCTCTCCTCTTCCTTCTAGCTTCTGAAACTAGATAAATCATTAGTCATTTCCTAACTTAGAACAGGAAGAATAGGTTAATTGCTTAATGATCCAGAATTTTTTATTTAATAAAACTCTCCTATGAGAGAAACACAGCATGGTTCACAGTTTCCCTTGAATTGTCAATTTTTCCTGTTGAACCTGTAGGTGCTTGTAAATACCACAGCATATGGATGCTCAGTTTCCATGGTACTTCATAGCAAACCTAAGTAGCAGGAGAAAAAAGAGACTTTTGAAAGGGGATTGCTTTTCACTAGCTGATGAAGAACAGATTTTACTGTCTAAATAGTCAATCTTTTCTTATGGTAAACTGTATAAAATAATACTGCTTAAAACTTGTAAGCAGGTTTGGATAAGACCTTCGTTTTTACTCAGTATTGCTAATGTCCCAGAAAATGTTGGGACCAACTTAGGGAACACTTTTCCTATCAAGCTATTAAAACATATTTCAGAGTAGTGAGAGGGAGGGAGCGGAGGCAAAATATGAATAGTGACCATGATTGATGAAATGGCAAGCAACTAACTTAAGGTCAGATTCAGGTCTCAAGGCACCACTTTAACCTCCTGTTGAATTTCTTGTGATATCTAGGTTATTGTCACAGTCCCACTCTGTGATTATGTGAAAATGTCAGCTTTTTCTTTAAAGGTCCTAGCCCACGTGCTTCTTGGAAGAAAATTGAAGAAATTAATCTTTAGAGGGTCAAACAAAGAAATGAAAGTACCCTGCTTCATAGCATTTGTTAAAAATAAGGCAACTCATTGTAAGGGGTGGTTTGATTCGTGATTTTTTTTTTATAGATGCAGTTGTAACATTGGGGTTTACAATGGCACATATTAACTTAGTAAGTTACTTTTCCCACAGAAGTGACAACACAATTTGTTCAATACTTTTTTTTTTTTAAATTTTCTTTTACCAGAGTGGGAAGGCAATGGGCAGAGAAAAGAACAAATCATTTCAGTTTCATTTCTGAGTATTTAAGTTGCTGCAGAAGTAGACCTATTTGTATTAATTTTCAAGGAACAGTAATTTACTCATAAATCTGGAAATTATCCATTTCTAGAAAGGAACATTCAACTTTATATATAAATGCATGGCTATTTGCAAGAAAGTAGTGATCAATTTTGCAGCAACATGTTAGAGCATATTTAATTACTTTATTTCAAGTTAGATGGAATTGCCATACAGGATAATATACCAGTGTGTCCCTGAAATACTTGTAGTCATCTATACTGTGTTTTACAAGGGAAAACTGTTAAATCAGTTTATGTGGAACATAGAACCAAATTCTTCTTAGTGACATCTCTGTAGATTTGAACAGCTCTGTAAATACCTGTTAAGTTACTCTGGATTTAAATTGTTATAACTGGAACCAAGCTTTGTCCAAGAATATTTTCAAAAGTGCACAGGCTCCTAACTTTCAGTGAAAATAATAGGCAGTATTGTCTGCCTATTTCTTTAAGAGACAGCTTTACTGGGTCTGAGAGAAATGGAGAATGAATCATCAGGTAATTTTCTTACAGTATTCAGATCTCCTTTACTGATGTGTTTCATATTTATATTTTGTATATACTTTTAAATATATCTTGATGAGAATTGGAAACTTTCTGTTTCGTTATAATTTTATGCTCTGAAGACCATATATTATTGAGCTTGCTGCTAGGGTAATGTGTGGGGTTTTATTAATCCCTGTTGAGGTTCGAAGACTTTCCTGGAAGAACATATACTTGCATAAATCTTTGTGATGCTATTTTTCTTTAAACGTATTTATCCGCCGGAGGGTGGCGCACAGTATAGGAAGAGATGTTCACCAAGTGTTAGGTCAGCATCTGAGCCTGGAATAACATGTGACCTTGATTGCCATTTACCACTTGATTGCCATTTACCTCTCCTCTTTAGCACTTGGACAATTTTGATAGTAATGTAATGGAGTTGTGCATCTCTTTCTGTATATAAATACATCACTTTTTATAATGTGGTCTGATTTCATTTGGGCTCTCCAGGTACTAATATAATTCAGATTGATAACATGAACAAACCTGAATTTCCAAAAAAAAATTCCCTGTCCTGCAGTAAAAGCTTTGCTTCAGGTTTTGACAAAAGGTTCGTTGGTCCCAAGAGTGTAACAAATGTCAGTGATGAAATTTCCATATTTGGACCCAAATCTAACATTTTTCTTTTCATAAGGATGTGTTGTAAAGAATCTGATCAACTTGGACTGACATGCTGCTGCTCACTTAGGATAATTTATATATCACCTGCAAGAATATTTATATATATTTTCACTTACTGTGAGAATTATGTTCTCCAGAAGTCCTTAATAAAACATAGTGTACTTCCTTTACAGTGAGACTGATCATATCTAGAATTAAAGTATACTATCACATACCTATAAATAAAAAGAACATCTTCTTGTGTTGCTGATGCACTGAACTTTGAGATATTCCTAGGTAATGGTGTAGAATATATAAAAAACTTTTGTTGAAATATAATATCTGAAAAGCAAATGCCCTGTCACTTGATGCTCTTGTAGACAAATAGTTTTCTTCCAGGAGGCAGCAGATAAAACATATATTTGAATTTCTGTAAAGATAGTCACATACTAATCATTCTTCGCTAATGCACTCTGAGAATCTTTGGCCATCTGAGCTCTGGATTTTTTATTTTAAATTGTGTTAGGAAATTTTATTGATGGAGTGTAGGAAAATGATAAAAGGGCATGTATATGAGAAGTCAAATATGACTTACTGTATCTCACTATGCTTGCTTCCCTAAATTATCACGCATAACAACAGTTCATGCATGAAACAAAACATACTTTTGGAGTCCTGAAAAGAAAGTTAATAGAGATATAATTATCAGTTCCAGTGAATCACGATCATAACTGGTTCTGACCTACAACATCTGTTTTGCAACTAACTCATTTTCAGTCCCCAGGATCTCGATGAATCCAGTATGTTAGGGCTACATCAGCACAGGTAGCAGTAGCAGCTAATAACCTGGAAGTCTGAGAGAAGGAAAAAGAATTTTCATATGGTTCAAGAGGAAGAAGTTCATTTTTACTTTCTCAGTGTTTGGAAACATATTTCATATTGTTGCCAAAACATTTTCACAGTCCTGCATACAGGTACTAAAACTGAAGTGTCGCCACAAAACCGAACAAGAAAGTTATGTGCTGCTGCGCTCTGATGGAAATACTCCTCTTTTCAGCAGGGGACAGTATATTTACCTAAAGGTGGTTTTTGCTGTCTGGCAGCTGTTGAAATTATTTTATACCACCAGAGAACCTGCCCTAGAGGGAAGAAATTAAGCCAGAGGGGTGACTGCTGAAAATCCAACCATATTTTTGATTGAAACTATTTTTTTTTTTTAGATGTAGGTTTTGTTGTTGTGGTGGTGGGTGGCTGGTTGGTTGAACTTGCTGTTTGTTTTTTGGTTTGGTTTTTTGTGTGTGTGCATTTGTTTGTTTTTTAAGATCACGATATTATTTAGATAGCTTAGATAAGGTGTTTTTTGGTGAAAACTACTTCTTCCTTTGACTGAACATAGTGAGAATTTAGTGCATCAGTTCCTCTGCAGTGGTTTGGAGTTTTGCTTTTGAGGTAATGAATTATAGGATTAACCATGGTTAAGCTCCCTTGCTTTGGTTTAAGTGGGCCTGCGCCTATGGATTTCTTTATGGCTTTTGACCAGTGTACTAGTCTAACAAGAAGGCTGCATGCTAGGGAAGAAACACTTTTGCAAGTGAAAGGCAATGATAATGAGCATTGTGTTGTTTTCTGGCAAAATGTGAGATATTAATTTGCACGTTATGTGCCAGCTTACAAAGTATTGGAATACTAATTAAAAAAAAAGCAAAAGTGGAATTGATATCTTTCTGCAAGATAGCTTTAGTCCTTAGGTATTATCACATGAAATTGCAAAATAGGAAACATCATCAATTAACAGGTGAATAATGCTTTTCTACTCCCCAAAACATTTGCTATTATGTGCCTATATATATCTCACTGCCCTCTAGGAATTCTGCTTTTTGAAGTGCAAGATTCTCATGTAGTTTGCTTTTATCCTTCAGGAAGGAGAGGTAAGGTTCTCTGATGCTACAGCACCTCAACAAGTTGTTCTCAAAGCCTCACCTGTGCGACTGAGTTATCTGTTTGTAAGCTCCTGTATCTGGCTGGCAAAGAGGAACAGATTGATTCCAATCGCTGGCTCAGCAGCAATGGGCACGGGATTGCACTGTGGCGCTGTGAACCACTCTTTGGTTCCTCAGTTGGCCATGCCAGCAATGCAGGATCTGTAATTTGTCTATACAGAGAACAACCACTGCTGCGGGGCATAAATCTACTATTTTCCAAACATAACCTGCCCGATTTCTGCTAGTGTGTGTAGAAGGGCTTGTGGTGTCTGTGGCTGCTGTTTTCCTTTCCCATCAGCAACAGATGATTTATTGTATCAGGAGAGCCTGTAGGAGTTTCTTCACATGCAGAGATTCCTTTGCTTTAGCTCTTTATAAACCCAGAGTTGATCGCTGCTCATCTGAATTTACAGTCCAGGTTTGTACTACTCTGCACCATTGTATTGGGCACAAAGTGCTCTGTAATACTAATTCTTTCACTTTGTTGATTCTGTCCTTTCAAAACTAAAATTCACTTTTTTTTTCTTTCTGGTAGTTAATGTGAATGAACATCAACATCCATAACCATTAGCAGTTATTTCTTCAATTAGATTTAAACATGATCTACAGCATGCCTCAGCTCTTGGGATGGAAGCAGATATTATTGTTCCTAAAGTCCAATTTTTCATGTCTGTCTTCTCCTTGATTTTCGTGACAGTGTTGGTGCAAGTACTGACACAATGCTTAACAACAAATAAGAATCTAGTAAAAAAAGATATGTTTCTTTTTCCATTTTCCCAAAAAGGTGGCTTTTCCAATGGCCTGATACAAAGGATTTTGACATCTGTGGCAATCTTTCAATTTATCTTAACTAGCTTTCGTTCTGGGTCCCAAAACAAGAGAATGATGCATCTTGAGGAAGAACTACAGTGGTATAATTAGAAAAAGACACTCGTAACAGAGTATTTCCATAAACTAGCATAAATAGATCCCACTGAATTGAAGTGAAAGAATGGGCTATCATGAGGAATAAGTCTAGATAGTAAGACTCTGCTGCTGTATTTTATATCTTTATACAGTTTGCTCCATTTACTCATTTTTTCCTATTATTTTCTGAGTCCAGTATTTAGAGCACTCGCTGAATCTGACTGAGAACAACTGTTTTCAGCAAGGGTTAGTTCTGCCCAGTAGCAGGAAGTTCAGCAGGCCAGAAAAGGCTGCTTTACATGATTTTGCTTTGCCAGATTACCTACGGCAGAGCCAGTAACCTGTAATAAAGATACCAGTCCCTTGTGTCATGGTAATTACATACTGGAACTCTTCAAAAGAACTTTCAGAATACGAGCAATACAATATGCATCAGAAACTTTGCCATAAAGCATAAAACCAACAAAATAATTGCATTAACTTTCTATTGGATTATCTTGAATATTCTGATAAGTAATAGAATCCAGGTATGGTTTGAAGGAACAAAGGAAAGAGAGTGTGAAAAAGCGTATCTCTGTTTGCAGCTTTACTTTGGGGAAATCTAATTCATGTTTTCTTAGATTTACTGTAAGAAAAGACCTTGAAAACGAGACGATCTTTGTTCTAGTAGTCCTACTTAATCCATACATGACTGGATTGAGATAAGTCTTGTACCTCATTGATTTATAGACTTCCTCCTCTACCCTTGTCACTTCTGAAGAGGAAAGACATCCTCTGTACAGAGAATACGTTGCTGGATAATAAGTGCAAACTTGAAAAGTCACACCAAGGTGTAGGGCCTCTCACATGTCACTGTCAGGAAGATTTGCAGTTTCATTTCATAAACTACATCCTATTTTCCACAGAGTTTGGGCAGGTGATGTTCACTGGGACGTGGCACAATCAAAATCCTTATACAAGGCAAAGATGCAATAAATGTTGACCACTATCTTGTTATAATTTATTTATCTCAAGTAATATTTAGATTTTCACACCTCATTGCTCTGTATACAGCTTTCAAAAGCTGTGAGAAAAATATAAGTTAGCTTCAGTGATATCCTTTTAACTAATTTCACTGATCACCACTAGAATTGCGATAGACTGACTTCAGAGAAGAGGCTAGGGATGGTTTTATTCCTGTTATTTTCCATTCCCAGCAGAAGAAGTGGCTTTATACAGGGGGGATAAGCAAGCAAGATCCCCAGAGCCCTGGGCTGCCAGATACCAAACCTCTCTTCATCTCTGCTGAGCACAGCAGGAGACTGTAGCTACTAGGAAGCCACCCTGTATAACGTGAAACACCCTCGGTGGAGAATCACGAGCAGAGACAGCAAGGTTAGTACAGCAGCCAGGAGGTTTTTTCCTTTCTTTTTGTACCTCGGGCTTTCTCATCAGGCACTTGCTTAAAAGCTGGACTTTGTAAGACCTTCAATATAGCATCAAACCATACCGTTGGGAAGTGACTTTTGTGAGAATAAAATCTTCCAAAATCAGGAAAGCTTTACTGGGCCAGCTTTTACTAGATCTGGTTTGGGAGACCTAACAGGTGTTTTTAAGAGAAGAATTAATGAATGCAGGCTTCCTTCTAATTTTACAAAAGGGCAGAAGAACTATTATCACCTACTTTCTTTTAGGCATTAACATAAGGACAACCAAAAGAAAATGTCTCAGAAGCGAGCGTGTATCCTTGTACCTAATCACACGGCACAAGGCAGGAGGAGAGCTGTATTTCTTCATTTTCATGTGTCTGTTATTGTAACTCAGCCAAATTAAGGTGAAATCAGTAAATTGGGGTAGAAATCTTGGCTTGCTTAGCAAAATCAGTCCTGAAATAGAAAAAAAGGAATAATGTCTTTCTAGTTCTGAGCCTGTGTATAGTCTTATGATAATTCTATCCGCTGTGCCTGTTTATTATAAGCTCATAATAGACTTTGAAACTAACTTAGGGAAGTTTGTTTTTTTAACAGCAGTTACATTTATAGAGTGAAACATTGTTGCTGAGCTCCAGTTGACCTTTGCATTTGCTCTGGTGATGCCTCTGTCTTCTCTGTTTCTTCTACCCCCAGAATAGTCCTTTCTACTTCAGAAGTGGCTACATTCAGAGATCCTTCTTTATCAGCTACATTCAGTGCCTGTGTGCTACATCCATTTAGATTAGTGGTAGTCACGTTAACTCCAATATATATTTATCTGTGTATGAAATAGGAAGCTATTAGTTGTTATTGTAGGAACTTCTTAATAATGAAGCCTTGGTTTAATACGGCAATTTTTATTATTAGGTAGCCAAAGCCTAAGGCTTTGTCAAGGAAGTCAGTGTCATGGATGTATTTTTTTAAAGTGAAGAGAACTACATGCAGAGAATTAGAGAAACACATGAAGAAAATAGCCTTCTTTTAACACTTTTCAAGCAGTAGCAGAGTAAGAATTCAGATATGGGTATCTTTATTCTCAGCTTCTCTTGAACTAGCCTCTGATTTTATCTACCTCAAACTTGAAATAAACTCACCTTTATATCTCTTATTTTTAAACCCTAATCTGTTTTTCCATGATGATTTTGAATGAAGTGAAAAATGTGCAGTTGCTTTGGTCTCTGTGGATACATCAAAGAACGTTCCATTGAAGTAAATTTTCTACCTGCCAGTGTCAGTAAAGAGAAAAAAAAATCTTATATTGTTTAGGGGGAAGGATAAAGTAACGTGTTTTATAATGATGCATTTGTTTTAGTGTTCCAAGGTAATAGTCTGCAGCATTAGGTTATAAATGTAGACAGCAGTGAATACATTTTCTTGATTTTAAGCTTCAGTCTTAAGGGAAGGAAGCCGAGATTGTTTTCTTGTCCAACAAGAGCAACACAGATGAAATTCTGCCATAGTACATGGTCCAGTAAACAAGAGAGGCATCAGAAAGACAGACTGTAAAAAGGAAAAGGTATCATTATCCCAAATGCAAATAATGGGTCAAATACGAGGTTTTCCTTTTCATAGAAGACTGAGACTTGAGAAGCTACTGTAGGTATATTACATCTATGTGCATAGTGAATTGTACAAGTGGAGAAGTGACCTTCATGGTGCCCTACAAAGACCTTTCATGCTTGTTAGCACGCTATGTATAGCAGAGTTATAGTCATGATGCTTAAGCAAGGGAGGAAACATAATTAATGGAAACAAGTTCACTTGTGACATGAACAGCAAATACTGAGCAGCTCTCCTCTAAAAGGATTAACCTGATTTTCCCCCTACACTGCATTTTAACTTAGAAATGCAAGTGGCAGTTCTGCAGCGATTTGTCATGCAGAATTTTTGACTGAACATTAGCAAGAAGAGAAAATTTATGAGGAATTTGTATTCTCTACACCATAGGCAAGGCTAGGAACACGTGTATTTTAAAGCTGGTTATCTTATTCGTAAAAAGGAAATGCTTAAAAACAATAGCATGTTATTTTTAAGCAAATAATATTTTATAAACTTTTAGATTATTATTTAGTTTCCTAGATTTAGAACTGTGGTGTTGTAGGGAGAGGAAGGAAAAAGGAGACAAGAAGATAAAAGTTTTGGTTACGAACTAATTTTAGTGGAGTAATTTAGGGTATTTAAGGAAAGTAATTTAATCTCAAACTCAAATCTCATCAATCAGAAAGACTGAGACTCCCACTATTAATGGAGATTTTTCTATCAGCAGAGCCATTGTTTACCTCCCTAAACAGATACAGAACAGATACAGTGAGTTTTACCCTGACCATTGCTAGAAGGTATCAAAGAAAACACTATTCCTGTTGCATTGAAAAAACAAAGGCGGTCAGAACACTCAGGTGTGACTAATACTACTAATAGTGACAGTAGTGCTGTGAACTCTTGGGAAGTAAAAACTGGGAGAAGGTTGACTCTTATGTCATGTATTACATCTGAATCTTACCTGGAGAATATTATAATCATCCTCTGGTTGGGAGGAAGTTTGACATTCTTCTCATTTTTCCCCTTTATTCTGTAGTCTGAAGTCTAAGAAACTATGCATCTTTCCTGCTTCATATCAGTCTGGATGTTTTGATAATATAGTGAACTTGATGGCAAATTCCATATATTAGGTGGCATATTGAGTTTGAGTTTTTCTAACTAAAAACAAACAAACAAATAGTTTTCAGAGTTTAGCCTTATTTCCTTCTTAGATCCTGTGAATTGTGGCATATCTTGTTCTTGACGTCACAAGAGTTATTTGGTTATTTGGATATTCAAAGCAAAGAAATATTTCCTTTTTTCCTACACTAAATCTTGATACTTGTTTCACTGAAATCAATTGGGTTTAGGCATTCATCAGGAGACACGGTAATACCAATTGTCATGGTGAACGTATGAACCTAGATGAAATGCAGATGGAGGGAAGTAAACACCAGTGACTTTTTCTACATGTGATCAGATAGTGCTTCTATTAAGAAATATGCTAAACATGTAAGTGTGTTAGTTGTATGAATGACATTAGTTTATTTTCTGGAAGATCATGCCACTTTGATCTTGTTTCGCAGCTAGCATCTCATTTAGTAAGGGGAATAGTAAGCAGAACCATTTACTAGAATTTGTCCTTGCAATCTCAGAATAGGCTTATAGAGCAATTTAAAAAATAGATTGCAATGCATAGAGTCAGATTATAACTTGGTAAATTAGCCGGTACTTACAGGAGTGCAGCCATGGCAACAAGGAATTTAGCGGACACCAGATCCCTGAACTCCAGCAGGTTTTGTGTCCTGCATTGACTCTAATGCTGCCATAGCAACACTCCTGTCTGCAGCAAAGATAGTTTGTTTAAAGCCAGCCCAGTATGTCTACATCAATTGTCATTATGCCTTTATATTTCATAATAGACACTCTTAAAGATAGTGAATGTCCAACAGCCTTGAGAAGTGAGTATGGAGCCAGCTCTTTCTGGTTTACTTCAACATTCAGTAGATACAACTGAGTTGATTGTCAGGATAAAGAAAGGCAACTTTGCTGGCATAGGTGTGCACAGAGATAATTTTGTCCAGGCTAAACACACATTCTATTTTTCTTCATGTATACTAGTTTTTACTTGGTGAAAAATGCTGCTTAGATTGGTTATTCTCCTTCAACAGATTGCACTGAACTTACAGACTCACTTGACAGCATTGCCCTGTGATGAGGTGGATAGACTGTGAATCCCCAAGCTACAATTCTGCACTTGTGAACTCAGGTGTTCATATAGAGTTTGCAGAATATCTAGGTTAAAAGGCAATTTTAGAAAAGTAAAAAATTTGGCTTTGTAAGTAAAAATGCCAAGGAGTAGCACTGGCTTAATATATGTCATGGAGTTTATAAAACACAATTTTATCTGAAACATACTTGGATTTCCTGGTGACCAGTGTGCTACTCAGAATCTTATAACCATTGCAAGAACAAATGGTGCAGTTGTCACAGATACTAGCTATAAATGGGAAGATTTAATCACATCTTTTGAGCTTGTATGTTATAGAAATTGAAACCTGTAGCTTTCTTAGCTTCCACTGGGATACTGAATTCATTCACAGGAGGTGGATATGTAACAACCGCAGCCACATCATTCCTCTTCTGAAGCCTATGCTGTTGCATTGTGGTCTAGCTGAAAGTGATTCTCCTGGCTTCTCAGCAGTTACAGCTTGTTGAAGCTCAGAGCGTGTTATGATTTCGTTTTTCAGAGCCACTCATACATCACAGTAATGTGCTTTATCTTACATTCTCTGCTAATGCATTCCCAGGGTCATTCCCAAGTATTTAACACTCTGAGTACAACACAACCCGAGTCTATTTTGCTATGTTTATATTCCAACACATCAGCTGAATTCTGAGTGCTTGAATGTTGTCATTCATCATGAGGATTCTGGGACAGAAAAGTTTTTATGATTACTATGTTTCGAATCTTGACATTTGAAGGAGGAATGTTGGCTATTTTTCACTTCAAACATGGTGATATCTACTGAATTTGAAATCTGAGAGGCTTATCAGCCTGTGGCAAAGTGCACCCATGAAGAGAAAAGCTTCCATGCAAGGATCCAAACTCATACCTGGCACAGAGCAGTTGAAGTCTTGTCCTCTGTTACATGATTTTGTAATGTAATACTTGACATCGATTACGTGACATTGAATCTAGTTGGGCTAGCTGACTGGCCTTTGCCACTCTAAAAGAAACTTGGTTCATGCATGCCATGGAAATTTTCATTCCCAACATAAGTGAGGTCACTATATTCTTCCAGGGCAGGGAACAAAAGGAAATGAGTAAAGACACGACTCTTCAGTGAGCCTATGCAGAGATTTTTGGAAAGGCAGAGCACAGTCTGTATGTGCAATTCTCTTTGGAGAGCTTTCTTTCTCTTTGCATTCGCAGGTAGTCACGGAAAGTATCTTCAGCATGAAACAAAATTTACATCAATATTTTCTGCAAGTGGAATTAAGTACAGTGATTGTAATTTCGAAAGACATTTTAATTACTGAAAAAATATTAAAATAATAAAAGTTAGCAAAAATGTAGCATACCTGACGGTTGTTCATTATTGAAGTACAAATGACCAGTTAGGAAAGTAAGTGACATCTTAAGCGTATTATATTCTGCGAAGTGAAGGCAAATGCTGTTGAATTTAATTTAAAAAAACCACCACCAACAACAACAAAAACAAAACCAAAACCTAACTGTAATTTGAAACTGTGTGTTAAAAACTATTATGAATGTTAAAGTAACATGATCTTGGAGGCCTGAGGGGCAAAATGACAATTAAAAACTAAAAAAGACTAATTAGGGTTTTATTACGGCAAACTTGTTTTATATGACAGTTTCAAATTAGCATCTGCAGCTCCATGCCAAGGATAGATGTTTGAACATGATCAAAACCAGGAGAGAGCTGGTTAAGAAAAGTAGCTAGGGATATTAAAGGATTTTTCTGGCAGCTTTCCTTTCTACCGTGGGTAAACAATTTATCTACATGATGGTTATACTGCACATCTTATCATTGCTATTAGCTCCAGCAGCGTCCTTGTGTTGCTTTTAACCCTGCTCTTCTGTACCGTCTAGTCTTTTCATTTGTACCAAACAAGACGTGGAATCTTTTCATCTGTGTTCTTTTCAAAATGTTTTTAAAAAGCTTTAAGTTTACACATCATGTATTTATTTGTAAGTGATGGCACTATGCTGTTAGTACATGTTTAAGCTGTACACTGAATTTGCCTTAGGGAGTGCCCAAGAAACTTTTTTAAAACTGCTGGTTTGAAACAAGTAATTTGTCTATTGAATTTCATATATTATTTTCTTTTGTTGATCAAATCTGTAATTTGGTGAAATTCTCAAATGAATTGTGCTTTTGAATGGTTCAGTGCTCCAACAGAATCTTTGGCAAAAAAAGAGACAGGAACTTGCATTTTCAAAATTAAGGAGATCACTGAATTCTGGCAGGATAGAAGACATGAAGAAATGGGTTGAGATATCAATTTGGGGACAGTTTTTTCCAAAGTCTTTATTGCTATTACTAAACATTGTTACTTCTATCTGTGAAGCAGCAGTAACACAAGTGAAACCAGAATATTTTACAAACTAACAAGTCATGGATTTTTTCCAGATGATGATGTTTTGTTTCCAGGCTGTAGTGAGATGAAAGATATAATTAGCACTGGAGGTTCAAATCTTAGAATTTCCACTTAAACACAAGATCAAATATTTATTTTTATAACTGTTTGTAATCCATCTATGCTTAACACTTTCCCAGTATTTAATCACCTAAACCATAAGACAGATATACAAAGTCCATGTCACTTTGCCATGCCTTTGCTGCAAACAAGTGCAATATAATTGTTACAAATAAAAATAAGGTGATGTTTTTCCCAATGAGCTTGCTACTCAGTCTTATGAGTAACATCAAAGATTAATAATGGGGTTGATAGATATCTTTAGTAATTATCACACTATTTTTCTTCTATTTCTTTATTCTTCTCTTGTTACTTTTTAATGTATACCTTCTCAAGTCAATTCAGTTTCTCAGTAGACAAAATCCATGAAACAACACCGATTTACTTTGGATCTACTTAAAAACAAACCGGAAAACTCAATTTTCAAGTCAGATTTTTCAGTCAGAAACACATGAGAAGAACAATAAATGAATTTTAAAATGCCTTTATTTACAAAGATATAAAATATACATCAAAAGGGAAAACTTTCAAGTACCAATAATACATTTTATTTTTTTTTTAATCTGCGAGCAGGGTAGGTTTTATCTGTGCCCACAATAGTGCTAAAGAGACAGATTGAAATGCACATTGAGAAAATGAAAAATCTAAGGGGCAGAGAGAAGGAAGCCACATGGAGCTCTCCTTGTCTTCTCTTGTAAATGAGAGTACTTCCTTCATGCCTGTCTTTGAACGCATCCTTTGAAAGATATGCTCCTTTTGTGCCATGTTACCTGAAAACATTACTTTTACCCTGACTGCAAAATTATGAGAAGATTTGAGATAATACACTGATTGTAGGGAGAGGAACAGTGTAAGCCTCTTCCTGCAGGCACTTCAACTTATAGTCCATGACACTCGCAAACTATTTTGCCCTGCTAGGATGTCCTTTTTCCACTCACTGAGAAGCGTAGCCTGGCTGGAAAACAGTAGCAGCCACTAAAATGGGTTTTGCCCTTCCAGCGAATGGCACAGGTTACTTTCCAACCCAGGTCCTTCATGGATTCCACTGGGCCATATTTGTCAGTCTCTTAAGTCACAGGAGGTGCAATTCAGATATTTGCTTCTTTGTATTGCCTATGTGTCATAAACCTGCTCATCTGCGACTGCTGTTCCTAAGACACAAGAAGACTGTTACACTACTAAATATTGAACAGGAAGAGCTGGAGCTGATGAAGATTTTTTTTTTTTCTCGGTGGGGTTCTCCCAAAGAGTGTGCTGAATTGGGAGGATTGTTATGGGACATATTGTTTGAACTGAAACCTTGTTTCTTACAGACCTGACAGACTTATCAGCTCTGGTTCCTGGCAGCTTGTTCTCCCTTGGAGACTGTTATTATGTTCCCCTTGGTAACAGTGCTTAACTTCTGGTCTGTGTTCACAGAGCCAAGATGCTCAAGCTGGGTGCTCCTATCTACACATAGCAGTGGAAACTGAATGTGCCATCGAGCCTCAGCTTACTGACGGGAGAGCTTGTTGCCTCACATGTGATTTTACTGAGTACGTAGCCACTATGAACTGTACAGAAAGTAGGGGAGCAAGCTGGGGCCCTGAGATAATGCAAAAGCCAGAGTCACTAATTGTCCACTTCCAATAAATTTCTAACTCCCCAAGCTGTGTGAATAGCTGGATAAAACAAATCAGCAGCTACCTGGAAGCATGGTTTGCAAGGAACAAGTTGTAAAATTTCCCCTGAAGTTGTTTTTTATTTTCTTTTTGAATTTTTGGATAGTCACCTCATCTTCCTGGGCTGAAATAAAGTATTTCTCTTTTCGTTTATCCCTTTGCGGGGGGGTAGGGGAGGGCGTTTTTCCAACTAGTGATTCTTGTGACTTGTCCAGATACTCTGTAATGAAAAAATGAAGATCTGCCAAGTGCAAGGCACGTAACACTCTCTGCTGAATTGGATTTGAGTATGTGCTCAACCTTTGCTAACCCTAGCAGCAGCCTCTAAACGTCTCCACGTGCTATCTACTCAAGTCTTAAATTATACTATGGAGAAACCTAAGGAACACAAAAAGCAGAGGAAAAAAATCAAGTTGAGATTTATGCTTCATCAGTGCTTAATAAAGAAAAACTCCAGGGAGTGTGCTGTGCTGAGAGCTTGGGGTAGGGATTTTGCGTGTGCATTAATTAATTTCACAACAAATGTTCATAGCAGTGCATTGTGGATCTTAACTACGGCATAAATTATGAGAATTGGAGCCTAATTATGCCAAATAAGAAAATATCAAACAAACTTCAGCTGCTCTTTATGTAATTTGAATGGCTGGATCGCATTCTCTTTGCTTTTAAGGCCTCAGCCAACGCATATTAAACATAGTCCTGTGCCGCTCAGCTCTGCCAGCAAGCTAACTTGGTAGTTTCTGTTGTGGTCTGTTGCTGAGGTCAAGCAGCCTCTAAGAAGTCATTGCTACTCCTCCCTTTTACCAGAAAGAGTGGCTGCACAACCCTGCAAATTGAAAAAGCTTCGTTTCTGAGTGTGCAGAGTTCAGATTTCTGCAAAAGACCACAAGAGCAAAAAGAAGGTGCAAGAAAGTTTCATCACCTCAATAGCGATTAAATGAGGTGGAAAAAGCTCCCTGAGTTAACTTCATGGTCACGCTTGGGTCTCTGTGATTGAAGGTATTCAGCCACCAAAGAGCAATGCGAAAAGTGAGTTGCTGTATGTGTTTGTCCCTACGAGTATCTCACAAATATTCTAGAAAAATTAAAAGAATTTATACTATTATTGACAGAAGTAAAAAAAAAACACCAAAAAAACAACCAAACAACAAAGAAAAACAAAACCAAAAAACAAACAAAACCTCCCAAACATTTCCTTCCCTGTATTCTTTGCTCTTCTACTGAGTTAGCAAGACATATTCTACATTAATAAAATGAGATCGCTGACTTCCTTGGAACTTCAGCTTTTAGGCTGTTTAAAGTGGATCTGAAATGATAAGTATAGGCTTATTAACTTGTTTCTGTTTTTCCCAGGAGTCCGGAAAAGCTTTTTAAACAAATGTTATAAAAATAGATGTTTTAAATCAGACTGAAATATTTTCTGTCGTCAGTTTGAGCTTTGTAAAATGAGTTTGATGTTTCTGGTGTTTCAGACTCTTAGCTAATATTCATAATCAGCTTGATTAAATATCTAACAATATGTGTCATCAGTAGTATGAGTCTAATTTAATTGTAAATTGAATTTTTTAACAAAGTCAGTTCTAACCAGAAAATCAGGTTCACATAAACTGTCTCAGTGGTTAAAGTAAAACTACTCATTTGCTTGCAATTAAAAGTCTGCACAACGATTTTCATCATTGATAGTGAGAATTACCTTCTTATAAATGTTAACACATTCACTTTTTGCATGTACTGAATTTGGAGAAGGCAGAAGCCTCAAACTCATTTATGGAATTGTATTTGACCATCAGTGGTAGGATTTCAAAATTACTGAAACTGTGGATGCCAAGTTTGCAGTCAATAAAAAGGGAAAATCTGTAGAGTAAGATAAACTGTCTGGAATACTTCAGTGTCCTGGAGATAGAATGATTTACATGGCCTGAAGTTTTCTGTGTTTGGTTGATAGTGTTCTCAGTATAACATAGCTTACCAGGCTAAGGAGGTTTTTTTTTCTATGCAGAGGGCTATAAAACATACGAAACTCCTAACAGAAAACAATTCTACATGAAAAATCTGAATTGATAGTAACAGCCATGACGTTACTTAAGGTGATTTTGACTGAATATCTATTATTAGTGATTTAGACAACAGGAAGGAAGTACAGAATTAACAACGCATGAATAAATCATATGATTTAAAATAAAAGAAAAAGAAAAAAGCATCAACCTGCCTTCAACATTTTGGAACAATTTTTTTTTCTCCTCCACAGTCATGATCAAAAAACTGTAATAGGATATTTCAGTAATTGTTTTCATTTGTGTTTTTTTTTTTTTTTTAAGAAAAAAAAGCGCCCTTGATTTCAAAGGATTTCAGTGATGTTCATCCTTTCTTAACTTTTACAGGTCTTGCACAATCTGTGGGTTGATTCCTTCTCCAGTTTTATACTACCATAGTAAAACATGCACTTTTATAATGTAGATACAATCAGAAATTGCTGCTTGAGTATGGGATGACTGAAAAGGAGAGCAGACTTGGTTGGTCCATAGGAAGTATTTCTAAAGGAGGTTCCAAAAGAATCTGTAGAAGATTTCAGGCAAAATGGGGAGTGGACCAGACTCGCATCTGGTACAAAAGGAGTAGCCTGATCCTGATGGTTTTGCTTTGTCCCTGGACGCATTGGCAGAGGACGTAGGTTCCTAAAGCAGACACCCATTCAAAAGACTTCGGTGATGGTTCCACCGAAGAAATAGAGACAGTTACTGTACTACGTCAAGGATTTGTGTGTTGGTCTGCTTGGTTCATATTAATTGCCATCTAAATAGGTGCTGTAAATAAAGTCATGCACTGATGTGGATTTATTTACATTGATATAGCAATGTACTTAGTCTAAAATTTATATATATATATATATATTTTTTTTTTAATCAGAGATTTCCTATGAGAGCTTCATTAGAGGTCCAAGGCTAAAAATGGCAGCAAAGATGCCACAAAGGGTCTTATTAGTTTCCCCTCTATATTTCTGTAAGAAAAATGTTTCTGACAACTGAGGAAAGTATATTGCAAAGAAATGTGTTTAAGAGATTGTGGCCAGCCACAAAGGTTAATGTCTAAGTTAAATAGTTGCAGAAAAGAGAAAAGTAGAGCAGCTTAATGGATTGGAAACTGGTTGAAGGATAAAAAAAAAAAATTGAGTAATCTTAAATGAAATCTCGGAGAGAACCCGGTATTATGTGTTCAGTGAAAGCCCTCTTTTAGAGAAACCACTTTGTCATTATGAGTCTGGGTGCTGTTGTGATTCATTCAGTTCTTGGGGGAGGTATATAGACGCATGCAGTTTTGTAATGTTTAAGCTTGGAATTGCTAGGGAAAAATTCTATTAACTTGCAGAGTCAGAGTAATCCTATTATTTATTTAAGCATTAATCCAATTATTTTAGAAGTCCTCAAGACATTCTACCAACGTTTTTGCCAAACTCCATAGCATTGCCATTAGAGACCACTGATTCTCCATTTTAGCTTCCTAGGAGGGAGACAATTAGTACAGTTATGATAATGTTCTCAATGTTGTACTCCACGAAACCTAAAATGCTTATTTTAGTTTGCTGTCCTTTACTATTAGTTTACTATCTATCCTGACCTGTTCCATCTTGTTAATCTACATGCTACAGTGACAATAGGTCAGCAGATACCATGACAACCCACAGGTTCTCTTGGTTCACCAACTTCTCTCCAATGTTAACTTGCCACAGACTTAGCAACAATTAGGTAGAGCAATAATTAGTAGAACTGCATGGCAACACTTCTAATTGAGATTGCCGATCAAAGAAACAGTACTGGAGAAGGAGGGAAAAATAGGACTGAGCCTCTGAGCTGACTTTTGCTGTCAAAACTTCCAGTCAGCCAGTGTGTATGCGTCTGGCAGCATCTACCAGTAATTTAATTTTCAACTTCTTGCTTTCACAGACTACATAGTGTAGCGGAAACCCTTCTTGCTTTCCAGCATGCCAGGTAGTTGTGGATGGCTCTTGTGTTTAATGGGATTAATGGTACTCTTATCATCTCTCTACGACTAGTCCAGGTGAACATTTTTCTTCTTTTAAAAGTTCTGCTTTATTTTTAGATGTTTTCACTGAAATCAAGCATTGAAATTACATTCAGAGGAAGGTGGTAACTGCTTTGGTGTATGGTAGAACACAGAATGCTTTCCCTAATGTTCCTAGCTTCTTTCAAATTGAAATACATATTTAAAAAATGCTTAACAGTCCAAGATTGCTGTTACTTGTTTGGACATCTCTGTCTCTACTTATATGTGCTGTAACAGCTGACACTAATATTTATGTGCCTTTCTCAGATGCCGCTTCCTAAGGGTGACTCTTCTATGAGTGAACTGTCATTGTGTCTGAAAATTACGTCATTTTTTGACAAGTTGAACATGCCCAGTGGGTGTAACCATTCCTGCCCTTACAAGTGGCTTCACTCTTCTGTTTCCACATACTGTGATACTTACCATTGCACTCTCTTCAAGGTTATTATTTATGCTTTTTATAGTCATTGGGACTCCTGAGCCATGCAAGAAATGTTCTAACTGTTGTACTTTTAATCTCAATTGTTTTGATACAGGTATCTTTTATAGTGTCAAAGATTTAAAGAAGTTCGTAGCTGCCCAGAGTAAATTTTTCCTTTCCTTTGTTTCTTTCTCCTTGGAAGGGCGTATAATGTAAAAGTAAGTCACAGGGTAACAATTTTTGTTCTTGGCCTGATATATCAGTATACAAGTGAAGTTGAGCAGAAGGTTGCATTAACATTTAATAGAATTTATAGCAGGCTACCACATGTTTCATACATTAGTAATAAGCCTTAACCAAAAAAAAAAAAAAAGAATGCATGTGCCCTAAGCAGCAGAATGACATGAGGAAAAGAGCCCTCAGCAGTTGAAACTTTTACTATCGATGGGATGAGATGTCCAAACCAGCTGTTGCTGTTCATACTTTTTTTCTTACTGTTCTAAATGGGAAGGGGATTTGGGCTGTTAAACTTGAATTCAGGATCTGCTTGGGCCCATTGTAGGAAATCTGAAGCCTCGGCAAAATGAAGAATAATCACAATGAGTCTCGGTGTATTTTGGAATTCTCAGTCCAGAATAAATCTTTCTACAGATAGGGCTGGACCTGAAGCCTGTTGAAGTTAACTGGAAATTTTCTACTGGCATTGCTAGGCTGTGGCTGGGGCCTCATTAGGGAAATATTTTGTCATTCAAGAGACACACAAACTATTATGGATGAGGAAAAGATCACAGAGAATCCAATGCTGCTAATAGCAATGGAGAGAACTGATTTTAGTGTTCTATTTTAGTACACTGGGGATGGTTCTCAGACCATGACTTTTGTTGTAGCTGTGTTTCCATATGTATCTAAATTTCCTGCCTGTACCAAGCAATTCCTCATTTACTGGCTCTTTTTTTCTAGTATGATGCTCATAAATTGCCAGCAGGTCTCTAAAAGATGGTTTTAATTTCCTGTTTCCTGTGTCTATGTTGGAATACTGTCTGTACACTCACTGACTCTATTTTTTGGCTTAAATCAACTTTAGGCTCAGCATTTAATAGGCCAAGGCAATTGGTATATCCGGCATCCCAAGGTTTGTTCGAGATCAATTCAAATCCCACATCCCGCATTTTCCACTTCTGACTGTTTTCAAATAAGATTCTGAATGAGTGCAACCAAATCCTAATGTCAGCCCATTAAATGTTGATTTTAAATGAATATGTCAGAGCTCTGCAACTTCCTGTCTATACTTATTATTGTTCTGTATGTTCAGAGCGCTCTCAAAATGGTATCTATCTGTCTTGCTATTTAAAGTAGCAAAAAGTATCATATCAATAACAGAAGTGCTCTTATTTTACCTAATATGTTGCTTTACCTTTATTATCATGTTTATTTCTGTCAGTTGTCAGTACAGTCTTTTCTCCGTCACTTCTAAAGACTGAAAAAGAATGTTAGTGATCCAGCTAGTGTGAAGGCAAAGAGCAGCTGGTAGTAAGAAAATTATTAGAATTATTGGGCTGTCCGCAACACCCATAAGACCTATTTAACAGAATTATAGCTGTTTATGAGGAAACTCTCAGTAATACTTCACCCTTTTGTCAGCTGAGTATTATCTACCTACAGGAAGGCATAAATACCTATCATGTTGGTAGCAAACCTTAAGAAGAGATTATGTTCAGAAATAAGTAGGGTGGTGGTGTTTTAGAATTGAGGTAATTCTAGGAACCGTGAATTGTCCTTTTATCTCAGCGAATTGTTAAATCTCATATTTCAATATCACATGCTGGGCACCAAAGATGTAAGGCAAGTATGCCGGAAACTGATAAAAATTCTTCCCCTGCCATGTTTATTTATGTGTTCTAGTTGCTCGGTTTTCTTTCTGTATTTTGAGGTACCTTTATGTCAGAGCAGCCAAATTCATGAGTTTACTAAAGAAATTTTTGCCCAAGTTATGAATTAATAAGATACATTAATTACAATAAATGCAATTTATTCACTACTGGCAAATTTAAAACACATAATCATTAACATTAGATGTGCTCAACAGTATCTCATGGGTACTGTGATTATTGATGTGTGCATGACTGTTCAGTTTCGCAACATCTTTTTGGCTTTGCGCAACTTAAGTACTCGATGAATATTTTACAGTCTGTCATATATTTTTGTTGTTATGAAGAATCCCATAAAGCAGAACCTCAGTATCAAACACTTTGTTGCATGTCTGATGTTTTATGATGCTAATTTTAAAAATATCCTTTCCTGTATATTAATTGCCATGCCTTCTCTGTACAGTTCCTCAAGGCAAAATACGTGTGGTCCATAGGAGACCCCTCTTTTGATTTTTTTTTTTTTAAATTTTCCAGCAAAATGTTCATAAAGAATTAACCAATGCTTAAGGAGAATGTCAGATGATTAATAATACTTGAGGCTACTATTCATAATATTGGGAAATTGATATGTCTCTATAAAAGCTAGACACAACCGTTTGCCATCCAGTCTCCTACCTGGAAATCAGTCATCTTGTTCTGTGGTCTTATTGTGACAGAGATTCTATTTTTTAATGTTTTTACTTAGTAAAATAAGATGTGATTTACTGAAATCAGGGATCTAGTACTTGTTCCAAAAATGTAAGCATTGCTCTGATTTGAAGTCGTTCTATGACATTAGCTAAAAGAGCCAGAAATATTTCCGAACTAGGCTCTTATACAAGAAGTTATTAAGCTTAATGAAACTACTTGTGCTTAAACCTGAATATACTGTACAGTATGGTTTGGGGCTGGAGGTCTTGAGTTAGGCACCAGGATGAAGCTGTGTTAATGTTATTTTTGGTTGTCTTCCATCCTGGAAAAAAATGTTCCTTGAAGAAATTGCTAAAAATAATGTGACATAGTGCTGCCTTGGGCAAATCAAGTTGTTGGCTTGAAATTTCTTCATAGAACTGTTAACGTTTTATTTTTGTTGTTTAAAAAAAAAAGAAGACTACAGCAGAAATTCCTGTCTTCATTTTAATTTGTCTTTTATATTTTAAAACTTTTTCAATAAACCTTCTACTTGCTATAGAACAGTGATTTTCTTAAATAATTAAATATAGAATTTGTTGATTTTATATGGATTTAAGAAATTTAAAATTCCTTGCAAGTTGAGGGTTTTATGAAATGCAAAGAAGTATTTCTTTTTCTGACATTATTTCTATGTAAGCTATGGAGCATATATTTTATTTTGTTTCCTTGCAGCCTGCATAATATTTTTTCTTCATTTCCTAATGCTTATGTTATTCATATATAATTTTTTTGTGGAGTTATTACATAAAACTGTGTCAGTCAGATCTTTTAGAAGGCTTACTTCATCAAGTTCTATTGAAGAGCAAAGATTTTATTTCTGTGTATTTCCCAAGTTTTAAAAAAGCACTAAAGCTACTGATTTACTTACGATCCTCTGATGTATTGCAAAGAAACAAGACGAAATGAAAATCTGCAGAGTGAGCTTTCATTCAACAAAGCACAAGTTTTAAAAATAGAAACGAAGGGAGTATATTAATAAGTTTGCATTTAAAATTAAAAAGACTGTAAAGATGCAACATGGCTGAACTTGTTTAATCAATTAATAACAATCTATATAGGAAACATATTCTAAGACCTAGAAAATGGACATTTTAAGGACTTTGAATTGGACATCTAGAGAAATTAGACTGTGTAAAGAGATACTTGGGGTAATTTTCTGGTTCTTGGTCTTACACCATAAAACTATTTGCTTAATAATCATACATGTATGCAATGTAATCACATTACTTATCTTTTCCTAGAGATGAAGTAACTCAGCTGCATTTCTGTGGCTTCTCATTACACCACTGGAATTAGAATTTAGATATGAGAGCTGATAGCTGGAAAGAACACTTGTGTAGCAGCAGTAGAACAAACAGTAGGAAAAATTAAATTACTTACATTTTTCAACACTGCACTACTATGGCTATGCACTGTTTCCCAAGCTTCTTATTTTTAATTAAAAAAGATAAATCAGCATCATTACATTCCATGATTTGTCTTTTCAAGCAAAAAGAATAAAACCGTTCCTGATACTACTTGTATGGTTAACTAAGGCTGAAAATGACAGGCAGTTTCAGAGGATGAAACAAGTTACAAAGTATCAGAGAGAATGATAGGAGACAGGAATAAGGTCTGATGGTTGTACTGGAAAGAAGAGCTCCTGGAGGTAGAAAGGGAACCAAAATGAAAGGTAGTGCCCAAATGTAGCAAACTTAAGTGAATTCGGGAGAATTTACAAAACAGACAGAACAATTGAATTGGTGTCATGAAGGCACCCCAAAATGACTCCAAGCAAATTTAAGCTGAAGCCAACTTTAATTCGGTACCGAAATCGAAATCAGAAGGACAGTCCGAAACCAGAAACCAAAAACCAATGCAAGCCGGGGGGGCAGAAGGCTAATCCAAAACCGTCAACCAAGGCAGTACCTGAGGATGGGCACAGTGGGGAGAAAAGGTGCTGATGAGCCATCAACCAAAAGCTCCAGACCTCATCTGGGTGTGTGCAACCGCCACAATCAGTAAAACCAATTTGTTACTGTTCATTTTATTGATTCATTCTGAAGCTTTTTTCCTCTGCTGATTTTTGTTGGTTTGTTTCAGGAAATTCCTCCTTACACTCTATAAGGTAAGGCAGTTCGAGCTTCTAGAAACTCCTCCTTCTTTGTGATTTGCTTTGACTAACCACCAAGTACACAGCAGCTGCCAGCTCTTTCGTGTCATCTTGCCAAATGTAGATTCCTGGGTGAGGAGGAAAAGGGAACATTTTTTCTAGAGTTCTATTTTTTTTCCTTCCGTGCAAGAAACCTTGATGGATCTGAAAGAACAGTTCTGAGCTTCGTTCCCTTGTGAAGAGCTGAGGGACTGCATACAGTTTAGGATCTGGCTAAGGAGCAGGGCAAATGTGACTGGACTGCAGCAGGTACCACTGAGAGCCCTTGTACTGTCTTAGATGTATAAGCTAGATGGCTATGTTATACCGCATGTTATATTACATAGGTGAATAAGAAAGTAAAACTTCCTTTAGAAATACAAATAATAGGATGATTCTAGGACATATTGCCGAAAGAAATGTAGGAGTGCACCCAGTGAAAAGGAGAAGCATGTTATTGCCATGATTGGTTTAACTTTCTGGTGAACAGAAATGTCAAAAAAAACCAAAACAAAATAAAACTAATCACCAGACTGGAAGGGAGCAAACCAAAAGGTCTCTCTCGAGCTAGATATTGGCATGTCATCCACTGATGTGAAAGGGACAGGTTTGCTTGCAGGATTGATGCCATGTTCCTATTCCATCTGAGTTCCTCTTGCAAAAAGCAGCTGTGTTCCTTTGCTCAGGAGACTTCCTTGAATTGGCCTTTCCCTTGAAAAAAGCTGCCAAAGTCGATCATGTCAAAGAAATTACATACTTTTTTTTTTAACATCATATAGAAGCAAGTTTGCCCTACATAATAGACACATAATGATTCCTCTAAGCACTTAGCAAGGTTAGTTTAAATACCAGATGAAATAAAAGACTGTCTGACCAAACTGACTTTTTCAAGTCTGAATGTTGGAGTTGTGTGTGTCCAGATCAATTGCTTGGGTTAAAATTACTGTGAAGTACTCATTTCCTGTCCCACATACCCCTGTCTGTTGCTTTCAAGGCAAATTTAAATGTTTTCTGTTGCATATAAAATGCTGATCTTCTGTTTCATTACATAGTCATTAACCTACCATGTTTAATGATTTAGCAATTGTGAGGTAATTGATTGCTTTGACTGCTGAGACAGTGATTTTTCAGAAGTCTTTAAGCTTTTGCTAAATGGTCATTTAGTGCATATGTTGTCCACATCTGCAGATGCTCTGCAGTTCCACAGTTCACTAGCTACCTTCCTCAGGTATTTCACTTACCCATCCTGAACAGTACAAATTCAATCTGCTTTGGCACCAAAGGCTCAGCTCACGGCTTGTGGATCAATACCTTTAAGTAAAAAGGTTTAAAATTCTGTTCTTGATGACAGAGTTCAAAACAAAAAGGAAAAGTAGATAATAAGGAAGCTCACGTAACTCTGTATTGTCTGTTATCTGAGGAGAGTGGACAGGCAGAAGGGTCAAGGTATCCTTTGTTTTAAACTGGATATATTTAGGACTCATCCTATTTATAGTGGCATCTAAAGCATTGGATAGCAATAACAGAGAATTCCTACAGTATTATGTGCAGTAGAAGTATTTTACAGATTTTTCTTGGCAATGCACTGTTCAGTTTATTCTGTTGCACCAGTGCTGTAGCCTGGGTTAGATATGCTGTGACAATAGAAAACAGCTCTTGTGTGGCTGAAATGCCACACATTTTAATTATCAGGGGAAGTCTGATAACAATTTTTCCTGCATTAGTGAAATGTGTCTAGATGGAGTTTTCCAGTGTGACTTGTTTCAGTACGCAAAAGAAGTTTCAAGTTATCGGTGCATTTGAGTCTCAGAAATTACTAATGTTCCAACACTGCTTTGTTACACTCACATATTACAGTTTAGTTTCTGTTTGTACAGTTTGTGGACAAGATACAGAGTTTAATATCTATTATTATAAAATGCATAATGAAGCCACCCTCTTACTCAATGTAGAATTAATTTGTCTTTTTAAAATTATGTAGTGATGTTTTATTATGCACAGCACAAGAATTTCTTGATTCTAATCAATTTCTGATCCACAATACTTATCTTTTCTTGTAATAAATTGAATAATCACGTATTTATAAAATTACTTCCTGTCATTGGAAGGAAGAATTGTTAGACTTTGCTACGCAGTAGTCCAAGATATTTTTTTTTTAATTAGAATTATTATCTAGACGTGCCCATTATTTTCTGACTTGACAATTGTTAACCTCTGTGCAGGTATACAGATAGTTCAGAATAATAATTTTTTTGCTTTCAAAAATAAATCTGTTCAGCTGAACAGTAGTTTTGATGGGTTTCTTTCCCATGTGTAAAAACAAAGCCAAACAAAGCCTGGGATGATGGATTAGGTTATAGTCTCCTTATCTGCAAAGGAAGGATTCTACAAATCCCTCACAGAGTACTGTTTTATGAGATCTGTTGTCCCAAGTCCATTATTGGACTTTGGGGATCCAATAATGGTAATAAAATGGAATTCTGTGTCTGCAGATTACTAAACACAAAGCCCTGTACAGTCAGTGAAACCAAGCTGTAGAGAGCTCCAAGAGCAGTAGCGGGTCTGATTGTGCAGGGACTGAGCCCTATTGCTGTTCCCCGCATCTACAGCAGTGTGACATAGCTCTTCTTTGAAAACTTGCATTACTTACTGTGGAAGAAGAATGTGACTTTTAGTGTTATGTTACCTGAAAAGAAGAATCTCGAGTGTTACTAACACTGCTTCTAGGACATTCCCACTAAACATCCTATGGATGCTGAGAAGCAGTGTTGGGATATTTTGGACAAGGCCACATGCAGAAAATGAGGAAACCACACATGGCCTCGATGGGACATTGGAGAGATATGGAAAAAGGAGTCCAACAATCAAGATATACTTCTTTCATTGTCTCCCTGCTGTGGACAGAAAGTAGGCAAAGTTGTGACTCAGCCAATTAAACTGTATTTGACGGAGGTGTTAACGCATGTAGGAGAGTCTTATTATACTATATATCTTCCCTCTGAAGTCACCTGGGTTCCAGAAACCCTACTCACTTTTGGACTGAGAACTTTCTGAAGTTCATGGCCATATTGAGTAGTATGTACACTAAATTTGCCAGCTTCCATTTCTTTCTGGTTTTCCCTTCTTGTGACCCAAGCAACAATCCATCCTGGCATTCTGATGTCCCCAAAACTGCTGAGGGCTTTACTCCACCGTTTCCACTTAGTAATTGGTCCAATTTTGGCTGAACATCATAGTTCAGTTCACTGCATTTATTGAGTAGTCTGATAACTATTTTTCAAGGCTTTGTTTTCCTTCCAAAGAGAAAAGCTGTTCTCATTTGATCATGACACTCAAGCTGGTGAAAATTGCTGGATTCACTTCTCTTTGTACCAGCTGAAGCTATGACTCAATACTTGCATTTTTAAATGCTATTGAGAAATACTGTTCATTTATAACATGACACAGAATGTCCATAAAGGATAATTATCAGAATGTAGTATTCTTTTATCCTTCAGCTATATTACTGATATGAAACGTGTGGAAAATATTATCATTTTAAATAATATTTTACATAGAGATTTATCTGATTACCACTGAAAGTCTTTGCAACATTTTTTAATTTAGCCTTATGCATTTTTAACATAACAGCTGGAGCACAGCATGCACATGGCATACTAATAGAGAAGGAGGCTAGTAGTCAGTTCTGTCTATCTGTTCTTGCAAAGAAAAGAAACAGGAAACAAGCAAAAAATGTTTAAATTACATGCTGCTGGATAAAAACAACAGACGCTGCATGGCAAACTGAAGCAGCGTTCGGAGATTACTTCATTATTCAATCTCCAGTTTGTTTTTCAGAGAACAGCTAGCTTGTTTGTTTGTTTTCAATTAAACTACTGCGGTGTACATTGAGAGAGGTATCGTTTATCTATCAAATAGAAAGTTGTGCTGGAAATGCAGCTTCCCTGTAAACTCCATTTTCAGTTGTTCATCACTTTGCAAACAAGAAGTCCTTTTGAGCTGAGATTTCCTCTATTTGATCATGACGTTTTGGTGCTTGTTTGTTTCTGCAAAACTGGGTCTTATTCAGCCTTTTTGAAGCTAGTGTTTAAAAACAAACATGCACTAAGTGATTAAGAACATGAAAACAAATGTTTCGTTTTATTATTCATTCATACTGGAAAAAGAAGAAAAACTATGTAGAGAGCGCACCATTTTTGGAGAAAATAAGCTCAGAAACTTGAAAATAATAGGTATTCAGCTCCCTCACTCTCTCATGATATTTTCAGTGGGATTTTTCTGGTAAGTTTCTTTTTTCGAAACTAAATTTTAAAATGTATGCGGTTTATAGGTGTTCTGCTACACGGTATAATTTTTTCATAGCTATTCTGATGAATACAGTGGGTTCACAATGAGCTCTCAAAACTCATTTCCATCAAAGATTATTGAACTTCCAAGAAATATTGAAGACAACACTATAACCAGTCTAAAACTATGAGAAACAAACACATTGTTTCTCATTGTTATTCTCTTTTTAAAGGAAACCTAACACAAAATGCAAACAGAAAGCTTAAGAAATCTCTCTCAACAAAGAATTTCAATTTGGGGACTGCAAGGTTAAGTTTAATAAATATAAGTTTCAATTATAGTCTAAATTTAACATTCATTTTCCTCTTAATTTTATTATATCAAATAAGGAGAAGAAAGATTTGCAGAAACGAATTTTTTTATTCAAAACTTTACACGATTCTAGCTCACAAATACTTCCTTGTTTGGCGATTTCCTCACAAATTCACTGGTTTTCTACCATGTTGCAATTACACATTCGTCACTAGTTTGGCCTGTATTAGTCTACTCTGAGTCTACCGAGTCTGTGTGACCCCATGCACTGGACCTGCAGTATGTTTTTGGCTTTAGTACTAGCAAACTGACCAGCTTTTGACAAGTTTCTTCTTTCTTACGAGAAATAATGATCCTGAACTATATTTGTAGAATGTCTTTGAAATACATAGATTGAAAACGTCACAGAGCATTAGATACGTTTTATTTTGACTTGTAATTAGCTCCTTTGCACCACTGGGGAAAACCAGAGGAAAGTCAGATTAAATAGATCTATAGTGCAACATCCTCATTTGTTAAACAAGCCAGCCTCCTAAAACATAAATACATTAAATATCATTGTCATTAAATTCACATCATGGAACTGTTAAGGGAGATTAAAGAAGAGCAATAGTTTTCATCTTACTCTGAATAGCTGCAAATGGTCAAAGTGACCTGGACTCAGATTTTCGTTGAAGAAGGTAAGTGAAGGGAAAATTCTCACTTTGTGGGCTCAAGTTGCCTACCTTAAAGTTAATGACCTCTAAATAAACACTTGGTGGTTTAGCACATGAGAAATTCAGGCAGAGGTGGGATACTTTAAACACCTATTGACATTCTGAAGCAGTTTGCTTTCTGACCTTTCATGACAGAATGAGTTCAGCCAGCAAACAAGAGAATGTCAAAATTTGCTGCAGAAAGTGACCGCAATTATGAGACTAGAAAAGGCAAAAAATGCCTTAGACAATATTTTCAGATTGCAGAATGGTGGGTAGACTATGGGTACTGTACTTAGTAGCGAAGTGACATGCAGGTACCCTTTTAAAAGGTCATGCCTGCCTAAGCTGGGAGTGGTTCTGTTTATAATGATGGCAGAGTCTTTTATATGAAGTGGTTTCCATGCATGATTGGAGGCATTGCCTGTGTAATATTCCTGGAATACAGAGATCCAAAATATCCTATTTCTGGAAATTGGCTTGCTGTTTAGCATACTTGAAAAGATGTTAAATACAGTTCATAAAATGATGGTAATTTTGATTTTGATTTCTTAATTGACTCTAGGTCATGTTTTTTGAACTTATTTCTCAGTTGGTCCAGTTTCTTATCAATGTAAACCAATTCAATCTGAATAATCTTGTTTATACCTTGCAACATGTCATTTTAAATAGATATTGCCATATTTTCTGATGTACTTGTGCTCCTGGTAATTGAAAGAGTTTCACCAAAAAAGAAAATGCAATGAGATGAGGATTTGCTAAAAAGAATTGCACAAACATCCAGAATCTCCATTTGCTTCCTCTTTTCCATACCCTTTGGGTCTTCTCTAAGACCTGGACAAACTCAGTGAATTTGGACCAAGCCTTTCATTGTCCTGTTTCAAAAAAAGGTGATGCAGCCACTTTTCTTGTCAATTGCTTTCTTAGGAAATCAGAAAACCAAACGAATGTTCTTTTCTAACTTCAGTGCCCCTTTTATTTGATTTGTGTTCTGAAAAAAAAAAAAAAAGCCTTATAAGAACTGTAAGAAATTTATCACGAGTGTTGCATCCTTCACAATTCTTCAAGTGCTTTTTGTCTTGGTGGTGATTTAGCAATGTAACAGAAAATGATAGGGCTCTGACAGCAATTCTGTAGGAATTTTTGTATCAAACAATGGGAAATGTGTCCTGTTTGATTTAACATACTTTGCGCAGTACATTTGGGTCCGCCTACAATGCGATTAGAAGGTAAATTGTTTCTCTGCCGAGTCTTGATATTGTAGGACAACTGCAGATACTCCTGACTGGGAGCTGCCCTGAAGGACGGTTCCAGCACGTGTGCAGCTGCAGTGCCACAGAAGTTCAGTTAAGCAGAATTTGTCACCAAAATAACTTGGACACGCAGAAGGGATCTTGCCAGAGTAAGATTCACATCTCTCATCTCCTTAACTTGCATCAAGTATGCTTTGCACAGTATTCTTCAAGGATGTGGAAGGCAAACCAAGGCATGGTATCTTCAGTGTCCAGACATAACTGTCAACTTCAGCAGTCATTCCACCGTAGCAACCTCAAAATTATTCACAAAAGCAGCAGACACATGCAGGCTTCTACAGTATTTTGAATTTTTTAAACAATATTGGTTTAGTGCAATCAGCTAAAATAAATCCACAGTGCTAGCCTGGTGACATGAATAATATCTGAAATCCATAAATGGAATATGTTAAAAATAGCTAATATTTTACTTTTCTGATTGGCTTTGAATGATGTTATATTTATAGAATTATTTTCTGGAAAAGTTAGGGCTCTGGATTTTTTTCCTTATTCTTTCTTTTTCCTTAATTTATGTTTCAGAATAATAAGAAATCTCTGCAGGCAAGGTACTTCTGGAGGATGATTTCACTGATCAGGTGGTTTATGTACTTGACCTTCAGTCCCATGTGACAGCATACCTGAATAATAGACTTAATCCTCTAAAAATGCCCTATTTGTTGTGCCTAATGCTTTGAATATCACCTGCCTCCCTGCTTTTCACACCATAAGAAGTTCATATGCTTGCTGGGATTAATACATTTAACTCTTATTTTGCAGAATGACAATATAGTCACTATACCTACTGCAGTTATTTCTTGATTCAGCACAATAGTGAGGATTGTCATTTTATGGCAGATGGTACGAAGGTAGGATAAGGTGAGGAACAAAGTTCTTGAGGTCACAGGAAGGATCTCCTTGTCTGCTGCTTTATGGTGCCAGAGGAGCCACCAGCACCTGCAGGCAGTTCTCGTCCCTGCTCCACATGGGTACGTCCCACTAACTTTGTGCAGATCAATCTGCCTCCTGGCCATGAGCTTTGAGTGCAGGTTCAGCTGCAGTGGGAAATCATGGAGTAATGTTTGGGTTGGAAGGCAAATAGCAGTGAAGTTTTTCTAACCAGAAAGTTTGCATAGTAGATTCTTATTCACAAGGTCATTTTGTCTGCGTCTGTGTGACCCAAGTGCTGTATCAAGCCAGCTCAGGGGAGAGTGGATGTCAGAGTTAAAGCTGAATTTCAGAGCCTGGAACACTAAGGCAGTGTATAATATTTGCTGAGGGACACTGGTGCTTTGATTATATGTCACAGGAGGGTTATGCATACCGGCAGCCTTGAGGGTTGTGCCACACATCTTCCCCAAATGGGATCTGTGTGCTAAGATTCTGTAAAGGGAAGGATGACTCCCCAGCTGCCCATGGACATTAGTCGATAGTTTTAAAGCATTCCTCCCTATCCAGAGTGCAGCAGTGCAGAACAATGTTTCAAATCCTTTAGCACAGAAGAATTCCTCTTTGGAGGGAAATGAGGACAGAAATGTGAAACCAAGTGAGCAGTATGAACAACTGAACATTGCCTGCTACTTCTTAATATCAAAGTGTGCAAGATTTTTTCCCCCGCGTGTTTCTCCTAAGAGAAGAGCGTCTGATGTAGAACAAGAATATTTAAAAAAAAAAAAACAAATGGCAAAATGCTGCAGTGAACAGCTAACTTGCACAGCTTGCTAACATCTAGAACAAGCACCAAAGAACTTTAAGGGACATTCATGCTTGTATTGCTGTCATTAATAAGTTGGTATTGCAATCAACAGGCTCACCGTGTCCCGTTAGCCTTTCTAAGACTAAAGAGATTTCACTGAAATATGTCATATGCCAAATTACAATAGGCTAACAAAAGGTAGTGTGTTTTGACGTTTGAAAAGATGCAAGGTTTTCTCATGTACTGAATGGGTGCAATACACAGCTTAGAAGCAAAATGAAAAAAGGTTTTTCTGTCAGTTTGTCTTTGGGATGAGGCAGGAAGAAGAACAGAAGGTTGTGTTTTACAGGTTGGTTCACCTGCTGCTGGCTGATCTGGGGGATTTACACCTGATCCCGCTGTTGCTGACCAGCCAAGGGATCTTGGTGGCGGCGACTGCAGCCCTCAGCGAAAGGGCCAGGTTCACAAAGGTGTTGAGAAGCAAAACCCCCCTTTGAAGCCAATTTAGCTAAAAGGAGTGAAAAGTCAAAATGCTGCTGAAGATGTTGGCTTGTACATCTTTACACTGAAATTACTGAACCACATTTGTCTCCCTACGGTCCCGGGTTCTTTTGTTGGTGGCAGTCTGTTCTCACCTTAGCCCACTAGTTAAACATCGTTGCTCACATGTCGAACAGCAGCATGCTAATTTAGAGCGGAAATAAAAGTCTGTGGAAGATTGGAAAAGGAACTTTAAACTAGGATTCTAACTTTATAAAAGATTGTCTGCACATATAGAACTTCACAGACCATTGAGTTCAGATTCCTGCCCTCTGGTGCAGGAGAATCCTGCAAGACGATGAGTTTGCTGCTAGTTGCTCTAAATTTTCTCAGATTTTATCTAGCATTATTTGATTTCTTTACAACATGTGCTAAAAATATTTTATGCAATACATGATTTTACAACAAAAAAACCTAAAATAATAATGGCGGAGAGGTGGAGTATTGCAGCATTCTTACACCTATTACTGCTACTTTATTAATGCATTTATAAGGACAAAGATTAAATATTTACAAGGTTTACTCTGGCTTGGTGTGCTGATATTAATCACGTTGTCATGTGATAAGGTTGGAGCAGAAAACACACATATCTATATACACATCACTCTCTAAAATTCTAATTTACTCTACCTAATTACTTAGTAAATATAATATATTACATATGAAAAGCCGAAGTTTAAAAATATGGTGACTGGAAAATCAAAAAGCAGCACTTTGTCCAGCAGTCATGCCAGAAACTTCTGCAGATAAGCAGCAGCATTGATCAATTGTGGTATTCTTAACCCTGGGGGATGATGCTGGAATACTTCGCTTCTGTTTTTATGAAAGCTGTGACTCACATTTATATTTTCTTTTTATCACCTTTGTGTTTTTACCATATGAGTCATTTTACATATGCTGGATACCGCTTCTTTTGTCTCTCTGTTATGCACTAAACCCAGTTCTAGCTAACTTTCAAGGTTACATTCCTTTAGTAATTGGCCATTTGTATTAAGATGCTGGAGGCCTTTGGCTTCATTCTGTGCTTTGTGTTTTCAAGGTCTCTACTATCATCTTGTGCTTATACTCTCGGGATCCCAGCTTTGAGCTGTCGAAAACACATCATCAGTCTTATTGAAATGCTGGTGGCTCTCTGCAAAGATTCAATGTGCTGTTTTAGATGATATGCTAGACTGATGCTCAGCTGGTATAAACCAGTGCAGCTGCACTGACTCTTGTCAGGGCTTCACTAACTGGAACCAACTGAATATGTGGTCCTCTTTTTAGATACAACTCTCTCCCATCAGATGTGCAGTTTGGTTAAGTTTTTCTCTAAGAAGTGCTATAATTTTGTGTACTTATACTCACAGAATTTAGCACACTTGTTAAAATTAACAACCTCAATTCATTCATAATTCAGTCTCAATATAGAATTGTTACTGATTGTCTCAGATTTCTTCTGGGTTCCTTACTTTACTGCAAGGGTGATATTCACAGTGTTGTATCTTGCCAGTGCCTTTGTCATACTTTTATAGTAATTTTTCATTTTCTAGTAATTATTTCACATTCTGTTTTGATTGGTGTACATAGTAAGAACAGGGATATGACGTCTGTGAAGACACGGTTTGAAGAGCACTTCCTTGTTTGGACAACCAATTCGTGTCAGTTTATTCTATGTGAGAGGCTACAGAATACCTACACAAAACTGCTGTTCTCATCCAAACTGGAAAGGTATGGTGAACATTACTGATAACCTCTTATCACTTTGACTTCGAAGATGGTGTTTTGTGTTTTCCTTTGACTGGGGATATTTAATTATAGTAGAGATCCAGTTCTGCTATGGTTAGTTGAAAAACTCATGTCAAAATATTGACTTTTCTAAACACTCTGAAATCTGCACATTAATTCTCAAATTGCCCTGTAAATTACTGTGCCAGATGGAGGAGCAGAGTTAAGGTTTGAATTTATTGGAACAAGGGGCTCCTAAACACATTCCCTTCAAATCAGTATACTTTAGCATTCTTTCAAATTTATTTGTACGTCTCTAGGGATCAAACCACCTTTTCAACCTATCTTCCACCCAATTTATTTCCCTTTCTTGATTTTAGTGCTGATTTTCCTAGGATACTTGGCAGTTACTGGAGCAGCTGTTTTCATGGTATCTTTCTGGCTGAAGCCAGGTGAGATAGAGCTTTTTGCATATTGACTTAGAAGAAGTTAACCTCGATTAGCTTAATCGTCACAAATGTTTGTGCTTAAGAATCAGCTCTGGTGCAGTTGTCCCTTTTGCCAGCTGGTGACTGCTAAATCAGAGCTGTCCCCAACTCTGAACAGTGCCTAAGGGCTCCTACAAGTGAAATGTGTACAGTGGCAGGCCCTTGTACCCAATAAAGTGATCCCTTCCCATGTGCATTTGAACAGTAAATTATACCCATCTTTCATTTGGAAAGCAAGGCAAGTTTTAAAGTACACTTTTCATCTCAGTTGCTATGTGGTTTTAAAACTAATCTGCCTCAAACTAATGCTGTTCTGTAAGTAGAGCCTTTTGAGATTTTCTCCTCACTTTATAACTTTCCCCCTTTAGTAAGCCTGTCCGAGGCTCAGGCCAGTTTATTGCACTCTTACACAGGCCCTGCTCGATGCTTTGCCTCCAGTCTGCTGGGTGTACATCAGCAGGTGTACTCCAGCAACTGGCTCTTCCTTCTGTTAGTGAGAGTACCAAAGCTGACGCTGCTGTAAGATCTCCCGGAGAAAACTGAAGTTTTATTTAACCATTGAATGTTCCCTAATTTGATGTGCTACACGTCTCTGCAAATCAGTCTGTATTATATCTTTCCTTCTACACTTTGATTTTGTTCTACTGTATGCATGACACTGAATCGGAGAGGATTGCAAGAAGCTACAAGTAGCTCCTGACAGGCAGCTGATCTGGAGTCCTGGCATGACACAAAGCTCTGTTTCTTGTATTCCCTAGAAGTCAATGGACTTAAGTAGCCTCCTCCAAAAGAGAGGATCAGATACTAAAGGTGTTATTGCCCTGGAATCTTCTTAAACGAATGGCTTATCAAACTGACACCTTGATATCACTTATCTCCAAAGGAGAATCTACAGCTTGTATAGTGCCTGGCTCTGCCAAAACTCTTAGGCATGATGACATGGAGATAACTTGTAACCTCAGGGCTAAGGATGTGCTCAAGTGTTGTGTTGACTCACTTCCTGAGTCTTCTTGCGAATCTTGGAATCAATTAAAGGTCACTACAGGAGTTTAGCATTTGTCCCCCAATTTTTTGTTTCTTCGTATGTTCTTGTATTTCATTACAGTAGATGTTCCTAGTAACTCTGCCTTCTGATGAAGTAATATTTGCTTTATGATTGCCTGAGAATACACAAATGAGTTATGCATAATCATATTTGGGAGAATATAATTTGAGTTTAAGGGAGTTTTTTTTTCCCACAGCAGATGTATAATTCAATTGACATTAATGTTAAATCTAGGTATCATTTTACCTCTGCTGCACCACACAAGTAATTACTTTCTGGTTAACTTAAATTCCTTTGTAGTTGCAATGATGAAGTTATTCTTAATATGCCTAGAGTACTAAGTCTTGTTTGTAGGACTAGTGAATCCTGTGTCTGATTCGGTACATTCTAGCATTGGGTTGATTATGAAAATGATGTTATTCTCTCTACTGCAAGTATTCTGTTTAAAAACACTGTTAAAATGACACAAGGAATCTCACAGCAGTTTTGGAGAGTTCTCACACTGGAGCTAAGAACAGGTGTTAGTGTCTCCATAACCAGGTTGGTATGCATGGTAATCCTTAGACATCAATTAAAATCACACGCTGGATCTTTATAGTGTGAGAGACTTTTAACTGGCATATGGCTTTATATGTCTTTGTGTTATAGTACTGTGTGTTGGAGGGAAAGAAGAGGTTTCCATACATCAGTGAGCTTGGTAGGATACTGTGAAGTGCTTTCCACCTGCTCTGACAGAGGGCAAAGAGGGTTCATGCCTTTGTTGGCAAAGTCCAGAGTCTACGTGAACTATCATCTCCTTGTGCACTGATTTAAACAAGATCTTCTTGGGCCCCTTCTTTGCCAAGACGACTTGGCAGTTGTACCTAATTCTGCTTGTTGGTTGAATCTAGCTTTTCTCAAAAGTGAATCTTTGAACCGACAAGCTTTGCTGGAATGATGTATGGACAAAAAGCCAGAGACTCTCGCCCAAGGTCTGGTTTTTTGTGGTTTTGGTTGTTGTTGGTTGTTTGGTTTGATGGGGTTTTTTTTGTTTCTTATCTTTTTGTTTGTTTGGTTGGTTTGTTTCTGTTGTTTTTTTCTTCCTGGTATTCTCAGAAGTCCTTTTGGAATGGAGGGCTTCTTTTAAAATACCTATTGCTATGTGAAAGCCACAAAATATATACTTTAAAGTCCAAACCCAGTTTATTCTCTGATAAATGGTCCTTTGGGAAGAATCAAGTGCAATGCCAGGATATAATCATGTCTTTTGAAAGGTCAAATGAAAATGAAAGATCAAACTCAAATTTATCCCTCCTCAGACAATAAATGTTCTGTGTCTAGAACTGTCTTGTCCCCAAACTTCTCCCTATATGTATATACCTATATATATGTATATATATGCATACAAACACACACACACAGAAAAAAAATGCTCTGTTCAGTGCATTCTGTCATCACAAGCTCGTTGTCAGCTACTCAGATTTATGGTTAGTGACATATTGAAGGATATATAGATGTGTTCCCGTGAGGGCATAACAGGATGGCAGATCTGGTGGGAGCTCCTATTTTTTCCTTAAAAACACCTAAAATTCTCTTTGAGGAAGAGAAACAAGAACAAGGAGTTAAAGCAACCTTGGGGCAGCTTTTTCACAGCAATTACAAATAATGCAAAATAAGTTCATTAACTAAGCCTAAAAGACCTTGATTAATCTAAAATTGCTTTTGATAATCCTTATTTGCTATAACCCTGCATTGCATCTTGCTGTAGGATTACATTCTCATATCTCTGTCCCTTACCATGTAGTAGAATATAAGGTTGTTCTTAATTGTTGCTTTATGGGTAGATTTTCCTCTCAAATTTAAAGTTTTTATATTCATGCATAAAAAATGAAACCATGATGAAAAATGTGGAACCTTCGTGTTTCGTGGTACAAAAATCTCAATATGATAGCTTCCATCTTCATTTTCAAGGTCTCTAGCTTAACTTTATATTGCAGAGAATTTTCTTCAATGCAGGAGTGGCTAGGTGAAATGAAATGGTCTATTAAGTAACAGTCCATAATAGACCATAATAGTCCCCTGTGGCCTTGAATTTATGAGTTCCTATAGCACTGTGTAGTCTTTGAATATTTACCCTGCTCGCTGCCCCTGGAAGTTTATCCATTGACAAATTTGTGCAGAATGAAGGGGAAAGGTGTACAATTGGTGGTATCCAGGCTCTTGTAGATCTTCAGATCTGTTGATTTTATGAGCTCATTTCTTATTGTGTACATTTGTGTACACTGATTCTTAGGCAGGAATGCAGAGTGATTTAGATCATGTTTTCTAGTGTTTTTCTTCCCCTTATATATCATTGTGCACCGAAATGGACGGGGCTAGGAAAGGCCTCATAGAGGTGCCTGTCAAATTGGATCATCTTGAGAAGAAGGTATGACGCTTTGATACATTCAAGGAGGTGAAAGAGATTTTCTTCAGTGAAACCTCAGCAGAATAACAAATAACAGTTCAAGTGTTTGAAAACTGTTTTGTTTTGTAATAGCTTCAGTAGTAACTTCACAAATCCTCTTCTCAGACTTTGGAACAGGAAAGCTCTTGGTCTTTTAGGAGAATCAGCAGAGCTTTTCTTCCCAGACTCTGAAAATGGGTAGAGCTTCACAGGAGCAAAACTGGCATGGTAAGAAGTAGAGAATCTGAAGGGAATGGAAAGCTGATTTCTTTGATTAGTAGATTTGTTATTGAACATAAATATTCTCTGACTAATCAGGAGATGATTAAGGCATCCCAGATCACTAAGAAGTTCTGTCACCATTATCATTTGTAAAACCTAACTGGATATAATTTTACAGAGAAATTTTTTTCTTTCACATAAAAAAAAGAAGCAATAAAGAACTCATAAACTAATCCAGCTAACACTTCATATTTCAATCCTAGACTGCTCTAGTAACCAGTTATCATGCCATGCTTCATCCTCATGTAACCTAACTCCTGGACAAAGAGAAATAATTCATATCAATTTTAAAATCTTCCTGAAAGTAAGTGAACTTTTGATCCAAAGCCTAGTGAAATAACTAAAAAGGCTTCATTTAACTTTGATGTGGGTTTTGGATTAGACCCTTTTTTCAAAAATAGTGTATTTAACCTGATGAATAGACTATCCCTTTCTTACAGCACAGAATGTAAGACAGAACTGAAGTAACTTAATAGCAATTCCTAAAGACCATCAACGGTCAAGGTTTTCAGAGGTTTTGCTGGGCCAGATTTTCCCAGGGCAATTTTCAAAACTCTGCAAATATCCATAAGTGAGCTATGTGGTGTTGCAGGTGGAGTTGCTTCCTAGCTGTGCTCTCTTCAAGTAACGACCAGAAATGCTGAGTGAAATGTAAAGGTGGGTATTAAAAAATTGGCCTGTGGCTGAGTTGAAGTAACATAGAACTTCGGGGAAATAGCGCATGTTGGGCACTTTAGATGAGCATTAATCACAGAAGAGGAAGCAGCTACAGATGTTAAGAGGTTAATTACTATGAGTTAAACAAAACAGCAAAGATGTTGTCAAATTAGCCTACCTGACTATGTCTCTTGAGCAACTGAAACACCGATACAGATTGTGGAAAATAATTAAGTTTCTAATCAGTCGTGGTAAATAATATGTTAATTATTTTAATTATTACAATAATTCAGTTTTATCACTCACTGTCGTAACAAGAGTCATAGTTTTGTGAATAAAAATGTTAGTTAGAATGTAAGTTCCACTACAATACTCTGGCCGAGCCAGAAGTATGACAACATGTATCCTATCTCTTGAGAGATTCAGTAAGCCAGATCCACAGAGACTTCGACAGAATCAATGCATTTAATTTCAAAGACACGATCCTTTAAACTCTAGCATAACTGACTCTGTAGATGCCTAAAGCATCTTGCCATTAAATTGTTAATATGTCTATAGTCATGCCGAGAACTACTTCACATTTCTTGGGGATGATTAGCCAGAAATTCAGACAGTGCCTGGCTTAAATCCCCATGGAGTTTTCCTGGTAGATGTTCTCAAAATGCATCTAGTAAAGAATCACAAACTTGAGTCCCAACTGCTCATTCTTTAATTTGCATGGCAAGAACTGCTACACTCCTTTCATATTATGGTTGGACTCGATGATCCTGAGGGTCTCTTCCAACTGAAATGATTCTATGATTCTATATACCAATGTAATAGCTAGAGTATTTGTCCATGAAATGAAAGGTTTGAATTTGTCTTCCTCATCTGCAAGGACAATTTAAAACCATGGCATCTCAGGACAGAATTGTATTTAGTAAGGTTTACTTGATGTTTTGAAAGAAAAATGTATGCTCCTACCCACAGCGCAGGGTAGGCAAAGCTTCCAAGGAGAAGGTGTGATGTCTTGTAGCACTGAGTGAAGGCTTTCTTCTTCTGTCTCTCACCCTCTGCACAAACACTTCTGTCAAGAGCCTTTCTTTATTTGTTAGATTCCAGCAGCTTCCAACTTTTGGATTTTGGATATTGTTTGAGGAGTTTAACTCTCCACATAAAGGATACCTCAGTGCCTAACAGAACTTACTGCACCTTAGTCTAAGCACCTACAAAAGATATAAAGCTGTGACTAGCTAAAGTGACTTGAATCCATTACTGTATCTGGCCTGCAGCAATTAGTAAAGAGGGAATTTTCTTAGCAAAGATGTCAGATTGCTATGTACATAATCTAGATGCTAATGATTACAAGGAGCTAAGATGACCCGTGCTAGCCACAGCTTCCTCCAATTCATTTCAGAATATGTATGCTGGAAATTACAGAAAAAAGCTCTGCTCTTACTCTATATGTATCACTTCTATAAGCAATAAGAGTTAGTAGACCTTTTCCATTCATGGTTGGCAGGCATCCAGCTGTCCATCTCAGATGTACGGTTTGTTTTACCTGACATGGGTAAATACATGCCAAGAGAATCTTAATATCAGGGGATGAGTCTACTGACTGTCGTCTCAACAAAAGCTTAGCAAAGACTAGAGATTTATAACTGGAATGCATTGCTGACTTCATTAGAAAAGATGCACGAACCTCTTTGAGGCAGGCACATCTCCCCCGTAGCCTTGAAGGCACCAGAACCTTCTAGACCAGTAGACCACTTTGTCGACAGACAGGGCCCTTGACTGATGAAATGCCTTGGTTGAGAGACATTTCTAGACCACTACCATAAATGACCACAGCTCAGATTCCTCTTATGGTATAAATGGAGCCTGTTGGGGACTCCCTTTGAGTTGCTTTTCCTTGGAGCAGTGGGTCTGCAGTGGAATACTCTCTTCCTTAGATTCAGGATGCCATCTAAGGAAATTTCCTCAAGGATCGAGACTTCCTCCTGACTTATTGGTGACTGATTATATCTTCTAGGTACCTTTGAGAGTTCTCACTTCTTATGGGTGGGTAGATGTGCACTTTGAATCATCATTCTAAAGTTTTGGGGTCCCTTGAGCCTGAATTGGCTGTGTAGTAACTGAACTCCTAACCAGTAATCCAAATCTGTGTTTTATAATGTTGTCAGAGCGCTGAATGATTTTGGATAAATCCTGCTCCTAGTTGGTTCTCCACTAAACAATTTTGGTTAGAATAAAGTCTGTTTTGAGCTTATCACTTGCATAAATTGATTTTTGGGGTGCTTCTGCAACACTCTTACAAACTTGTAATCTATGTGCAGTAGAACCAAGGCTTTAGGAAATACTTTGCTATGTGGCAGAGCTTCAGGACATCGTGATCATGGAAGTGTACTTAATTAAATAAGATTCGGGGTGCCTTAGATGCTTATGAAAAATAAAGCAGATCAGGAAACTCCTTTCAAGACCCAATAGTGAAATGGATGTGTAACAAAAAATTAAATGTTTCTTCACCTAAATTTTAGCTTCCCTGATAAATGCTTGGACTTCTACTAGCAGGTCCTCAACTTCAAGCCATTCCATTCCTGCTGAGATGCAGCATGTGCTATCTCAGTGTCATGTTAATGGAACTGTGGGCTTTTTGAAACATGGATAGTGTTTGCTGTTATCTGCCTTAAGTATACTGTGCAAACAGACTTGCCTTGTGACTCACCATCCTCCATTAAATAAAAAGGAGTTGACACATCCGTACGGTATTTTATAGCTGTTTCATTACTTTATTGAAAATAACTCTGAAACACACTCCCCAAAGTTCTGTTTCCCGTCAGCCAGTGAAATCAACTAATTGTCCGATAATTTGAGATATTTTACTGCATATATTTCCCCTTCATCAAGGTTTAATTCTGTCAGGCTCCACTTACACATTTCTAACTAATTGAACAGGATGTCCTAATAGTCAAATTTCTGCAGAACTCAAAGTATAATTTAGGTCTGGAAAAAAGCTATGTTATCTCAATTTGTGATTCATTAAAACACAGGAATTTTTAAATCTTGCTGAATATCTGCTTTCAGTCAGATGCCACAAAATTAAACAAAGAGCATGTTTTTTCATATTGTTAATAAGTCTATATAGAAAGATTCAGAGAGGTACTGGTGCAACTGTATGCTGAGAGGGTATGAGCCATTCTAGACTCCCACACAGGAGAGATGATGAAAGACAATAATTACACTAATTCATGTGAATGTCTCCGTTGTGTGGAGTGAGGCTTTATAGTCACTGGAGCTTCAGCAGTAGCTGAGTAAAGGAGATTCTCTGTATTACCTCTTCCACGTCTTCAGGTCTTGCAACTTATACCTCCATTTGCGCTGCCAAGATTCTGACATAGAGGTACCTTGGGCTTTTCATTATGGAGTTGTAAGCAATAGATAACTGCTGGAAATCTGTGAAAGAAAATGCAACACAACTGAAAAACATTGCTTGGTCATGTCGCAGTAGCGTGACCCCACATGTGGGTGGAGGCAAGAGAAAGAAGCTGTTTAACTTACTATTGTAGTTTTGGCTGAACAAATAAAACTAACCTGTCTACTTAAAGCAAGGTAGTCAACACTGCAAAACTTGATGAAACATTTGCCTCAAATGAGACATTCCAGTATGAGATCACCATTAGTTGTGGTGGAACTTATGAAAATGTTGGAAGTAATTTACCCCAGACTTTCAAAAGTATATAGATAGCTACTCCTGCTAACTTCAGTGGAAGTTAAGCTCTGTGGCCTTTGTATTCTGTCAGTCACATATTGCTGAAAGGGCTATTGGGATGCCAAGTTCTACAAGCTAGCCTAATAAGCCGTATAGGTACAAGTTAACTCATGTTTGTGACAATGTGAAATGGGAGCTGCCAGAATAAGAGGACCAAATAGGAAAGGTATTTCATTTGAGGAGCAGATGAGAATACAGCATTGCTGCATTACATTGCTCAGCATGTGAAACATCTGTTTAATTCCTTTATGTCTTGGGTCTCCTTGTGGCTAAAGATTTGACATTCACAAAATTTTGTTAGCCAAGTCCATGCTAGCAAAATGTTACTTTGTAGTACTGTATACTGTAATTCAGTGTGTCCATTTGTTTAGCAGCTGGCATAATAGAATAATTTCTACTGTGATGTTCTCTGCTGAAATCTAAGCTATCATGCTGAGGGGCAGAATGCAAAAGGTAATTTTCAGATAGACTCACCTCGGGAAACCTTAAACAAAACTACTTTGGGTGTAGAATGTATGCTTGCCCGACTTGTAACCTCAAAAATCAGTTGTATTTGACAAGGAGTAAATCAGTTATTTCTCTTTGTGATGTACTGCTGCATATAGATATATGAAAAGTAATTTTTAGAATATTGATCTCTTTCTAGGTCAAATGGAGACATCACTTCAACCTTCAGTATGCTTTGTATGTACATCTGCTTTTGTGTGTGTTGGTATATACATATGCACACACACTTTCTCGCTCTCCCCACATACACACAATATCATTGTTCAGCCTGTAAGGAAAGAAATGCAGATCTGCCATTTTGAAGCATGCATTGGTTTAATTTAGTTGTAACGGTCATTTGGTGCTCTGGGGTGATTTTGGAAATTAAAATGAAAAGCTCATCGCATTTTGTAGAAGAATGTAGGATTTTTAAATTTTTATTTTAGGAACAGGACAACATTGCTGCTAGTATTATTAGAGAATGAAGGCCAAGCCATGAAAAGGTGTTGAATAGATAGCTTTGGAGATAGGGTGCTGTTGCTTTTCTAGAGATGAGATTATACTTCCCACATAACAGCTGTTTGACGTTGCTGAAGTCTGTTCCATCACCACAAATCACATCAAAGTCCTTCCTCACCTTCTTCTGTAAAACTCCACTTATGGTTCAGAGTTCAGAGATCCAAGGAAGCACACTGAGCTGTTCTTGCCTTTTTCTTCTGGCGAAAACTCAAACACCATGTTGATGCGCTATTAATATAAGCCCTAGAGTAGACAGAATTCCCTTTCATGCTTGTGTCCTTTTTTTTTTTTTTTTTTTTACCATCACACTCTTTATTCAGGATAGCATTTTTGTCAATATGTTGGCATACCTAGGTGTTCCAGATCAAACAAAATAGGGTCAAACACACAGATTATTTCTGGCAACCATGCTGAAATGTTATTTTTCATAATTGATATTTTGAAGGTTGTTCTTTCTTTCTGGGACTCACACAACTAAGATTTTGTAACACCTCTTGGCTTTAAAAGACATGGTGAATTTACACAAATGTGAAGAACTTTGAATCAGACTCCATGGCCCCCTATGAAAAATTATGAGAATCTTCATTCCTGTGGATTTGGTGTCAGGTTGTTTGCAAGCATCTGGGTCCTCTGCAGAGGAACGGTTATTTCTTATACCACATACAGTATTACTATTGTACCTTGTCTACATAACAATGACCATTGGTCTTTCAGCTCCATCACTTCTTAACTTCACTCCTTTTATTTTATTAGCTTTTGTTTTTAATGAGATTTTTGTCAAAGTATCTCCCAAAAAGATGGAAGGTGGGCTTTTGTCATGTCTAAAATATGGTGTGTCCAGGTTCATATCCCCAGATATTGCCTACAAGAGGCAGTCCAGGGAAGAGTACTGATGCCTAGAAATTGCTCATAGAACCATTAGAGCAAAAGCGTACTCTTCAAGTGATCAGATTAGCTGATATATTTGGGAAGTAGCTAACAAGAGTTCCAGTGCACTTCTTCTCTTGTGGTAACGTAGAGAAAAGATATTGGTATCGTACTCTGGATGCTGCAGTTAGTGCTACTGTCAAGTAGCATTGCTGTGTGCAGATTGCCTGTCTCCTTTTGCCAAACATCTTTTAATGTACAATGTGTTTCTTCAGCATGCTACAGTCACTCACAAAAAGCATGTTGATTTAATTCCTAGAATATAGTGGTTTTTTTCAAGTTCCTTTTAATGAAGGGATGCAGGAGAAAAGAACAATACCAATTAAGTAGAAAGTATCAAAGATGGGGCTTAATTCAGCATATAAATGAAAAATTCATCAACAGAACAAGTGTGTTTAACAGGATTCCTGGAAGCAAGAAAACATGGATTGTTTGGGAAAGCTATGTTTCTGTTTCCTAATTGATTACATAGAGCATTTGTGTTTGGTGTGGGGTTTTTTTGTTTATTTGTTTTTTACTTTTTTGAAAGATCCACAATGAAAGAGCCATTGTTTTTTCAATTAGCAGAATCTGAGCATAATAAATATCTTCATGTCTTTCAGAAAATGAAATATCTTTGAAATCTCAGAACTTAAGTGGCACTGAGAGATATCACGTAGCTTCTGATTGTACCAAAATAAAAGACAAAGTGAGGACACTCCCTGTGGTGCAGCAGGAGGGAACTGCTCCTCTGGCTGACATGCAGAAGGCACCTCAAGTACCCAACCCCAGATCCTGGCCTCTCTTCACCAAAGTCTCAGGCAAAAGTGTAGTTTATGCTCTACTTTGAGTATTCTCACAGCTTTCATGGCTATACAGTGGGTGCAAAAGATGTGAGGAAAGAGTGCAAAAACTTTATTTATTCCTGGTGTAAGAAATACCTGCTTTGACTTTTCACTAGGATTAATGCAACTAAACAGGATCACTTTGCCACCTGGTTCTCCATGTGATTTTGTGTATGAACTGTCAGAGCGCTTTTTTAAAAATTTATTTTTAGAGGTGTGCAGATTTTTTTCTTTCCATTTATTCCTTAACGTTGAGCTTTTACAATCAAATAAAAAAAGATGGGTGCATAGAAGACATGTTACATACAGGATCAGAAGTATACGAAATTTGGCATAAACCTTTAGCCAATAATTATTTCAAACAAATTGTGCATAGCAGATAGAGCTGAGTAAAGTGAGGTTTCTTGTAAAGGGAAATGCATGTGACCCTATTTTGGATCTAAACCTTTGTGAAGGCATGCTGGATGAAATGTTGCCAGCCAGCCAAGAAATCGATACTCAAATATTTTACAAAAGGACAAATGGTAGATATTCAGAGGGAAAAGGTTTCCTAGGCACAAATAGAAGCAGAAAATAAAAACTGCAGAAAGCGTATTGAATGAAGTATTCATTGTGGAGGAATTGTCCAATGCTACTGTGACAACTGGTCATCTTTGTTACTTCAGGCTATTTCTGCTAAGCCTGCAGATAGATACAGACAGTGTCTATAGGGTTAGTAGACTTGCTATCATATAAAGTTTTCTCTGATGTATTTAAAATGGCAACAAGATAAGGACATTGAGTTTATTTTCAGTTTTGAAGCTTGATAAAGACGACAAAATCAATAAAGCAACCAACAGAGACGCAGACATGTAGTCTTAGTCCAAAAAAGTATCAAGTGCAAAATTCGAACGAAAGATTTGTGAACATTTATGAAGTGGTGAGGTCATGCTTATACTTCCTTGTTTTCACAACATGCACTTTGAATGTCTCCATAAATTTGATTCTGCCCTTACACAACAGATGGCTAAAAGAGATTTGCACCAAAAGCTCTAGATTTATGCTTCCCAATCACTGAACCCAGGAGCACTGAAAGATTTGCTGTTGTAGTTTGTCTTGAATGGTTATGTCAGTTCACATCAATACAACCAATGTTTGTGCAGTGTGAGCTTTGGCATGAACAAGGATAAAGAACATGTTTTATTGGAGATATCTGAAAGCCATTACTATGGAGCAAGTGAGAAAGCAAGCTGTTACTTCTCATAGAGACCTTCTGTTACTGTTCATCCATGTCATGGGACAAGGAACTCCTCTGATTTGTTTTCTTGAGCATAATCAGTGGTACAGAGGCACAGGGGAATAGTGAAACCATTGGGAATGAATGGGCAGGGACCTTTCAGATATTCAGTATTGTTGAAAACCAGCTGTCTTTTTCTCTAGTTATCTGTTATGAACAGATACACCGGTGATGACAACAGTGACTTCTAGCAAGCTGACTTTGGACAGCAGCTGAAATGAGGCTGATATACATCTGTACTTGAGATCATCAGGGCCCAGACCCTGTAAAAGGCTCAGCAATTGCAGTGGGTACTGAGAGTGTTCCAGAGGATTAAGACCTCTGTGAATATGAATTAAGATTTTTAAGTATTTACCACGCTACTGTTCACTGCTGAGGAAAAGTCTAGTAACAAATTTAACTGATTTTAGAACAGCACAGATAGGTTTCATCTGAATTACTTTTGCTGACTGTCTTACTAGAGCAGACTTACTGATTCTTTACTGGCATTCACCCAATTAGTATGCAGAAATTATCAGCAATTAGATACAAGAGACTGACCTTGCTGCTGTTCACAGAGCAATCTCTACTCCACTTGAGCACCATGTTACAAGAGGTGCATGTGGAGCTTAACCAGCGTATCCTGGTTGCAGTAATGTAGAAGTCAAAGGTAGCTCCCCTGAGCTGTGTACAATACCTAGCCTTTGCGAAACACGCTTTTTAGTGGACAATCATGTTGATGAATTTCCAGGAACTGATGCAATATTTTCTGTTAAAAATGGACAGTGCAAAATGTAACTTTCCGTAAAGAGTATTGAACTGGATGAGGGGGCAAACTTGGATTCAGTTCAAAGGTCTGTCTCCAATATCCCTGGTGAACTTAGGTAAGAGATCATGTCCCCGACATGTCTTAGTTTGCACTTGCCAACTTTTCCTTTTCAAGAGCTTAGAAAAGCACTTAACCACATAAGAGCTAGGTATGTTGTATTTGGAAGATGGCAAACACGTGATGTTTTATACAGTTTGAGCTACAGGCTGTTTTTCTTCATTTCTAGGGTTTGGGGGTTTTTATTCTGGTGACTAACACGTAAAAATGTATCGAGTCAACTTTCTTTCATTATGTACAAGTCACAGCTAGTTAACTTTTTTCATTATGTACAAGTCACAGCTTAATGATTTTTTTATTTTTCTGTCTATAAGGTGGAATGATTCAGTTTAATTAGAGATGAAACTTAGAGAGAGTGCCTTTCTCAGAGCTGAGTGATAAAATGCTTTGAATTTCTCAGACATGTGGTGCCCTTCAGAAAAAGTGCATGCTGTCTTAATGAAGACCAGGATGCCAGAGCATACTATAAAGGCTTTTTCCTCCCCACAGTCCTATATGCAAAAGTCTGAAGCCAATATACAGCCAGGAAGTACATTTTAGGTGTAATTATTTCAAGCTTCATCTGTTTCTCAGAAAAAAATATGGCATTTGCCTTTAGTACATTTAATACTTTAATGCATTTACAACTGCTTAAGAACATTCAGTTTTCCACAGTGACACCAGTTTACATCTACTGCTGCATCCCACCTGAGCAATAATAAATCAGTCCTGTGAAATGTCACTAGTGGGTGGATTAGTAGATGTTAAAGGAGAGTTCATGTCCTTATAGGTGTGAGGGTTTATGAAGGAAATATTATATACGCTTGCCCTGTTCTCGTCCTCTTTCCTTGGAATCTCAGTTAGCCACTGTTGGAGGTGAGGTACTGAGCTAAATTACACTGTGCTGTGACCTCGTGCTGCTTCTCTCAGTTGCTTTGTTATGTTCCAGGTGTCACTACAGAGGTGGTTGTAGCCAGATATGTATTTGTGCTGCTTGTTAACATCGGTTTGGGAGCCCACCGACCGCTGTGCATAGCACAGTACAGTGCTGTGCCTGAATTAATAAGCCGTGCTAAATTCAGTGGGCAGAGAGCTGCACTGGTGTGGCTGCACAGTTTCCAGACTGGAGCTGGGTCATGATCCAGAAGATTGAGCCCTGGCAGAGCTGCTGTGTGATTGTCTGCACCCATTCCTCTGCATTATTTGTCTCTTGGCAAACTCAGGAAGACAGTGCTGGATCAGCGATGCTGGGTTTACATTTGGATGGTTCTTTTTCTCAACATGATGCATTGGAAACACTTATTTCCTCTGTCTCCCCCATTCCAAAATAAAATAAAAAAATGAATGAGGTTCTGCATTATCCTGAAAACCCATGTAAATACATCAAGCTGTCTGCTGTTTATCCATAAGATGTCTGAGATGCCAGGTCTATATGAAGATGAATTACTGTAACAGGTGAGTTGTTTTTGATGATCTAAGGATATAAATGGGATGTAAATAAAGGTACAAATTAGCATGTAATGTGATTGAAAAAGGCTGGCCATCTTTTGGCACATAAACCCTTCATCAGTTTGGATAGCTGTTTCTATTTCAGACCTAGCAATAATTCCTGTGCCCAAAAATGTGTCTCTGTAAAAATATCAGCTGGTCCAAGATGAAGTTATAATATCTTTTATCATTCTGTAAGTGTACCTGGGTCAGGGATGACTTTAAGAATAACCTCTGTCTTCTGTCGCACTATCCATATACCAACATGCAGCCCCTTTAAATGTGCTTCTGTCAGTATTCTAACTCCTATTGAAATAATCCCTTAGAAAGGCAAGATAAATTTTACACTTCTGGTATTTTTCCTGCAATTTACAAATGACAAAATTTGGAATTAAAAACTACAGCAGAGATTAATAGAACTTGCACCGTTTCATAAAACTTCTCATAGCCACTCTATTTAATTCTCAAGGGTAATGCAATGCTTGTATTTTAAGAATATCCAATACATATTGTGCAGAATAAGACTGTCTTCACTTAACATAATATCAGCTGTTTTCATGTAAAAATACAGCTGTCTGGAGTACTAGCCTTCTAGTGCAGTTTGCATAAGCCAAACAAATATATTTTGAATACTGGGAATGGAATTTGCTCGCTCGTGCTGCAGAATGAATTGAGCATAACCCACAGATATTTTCATAGAATCATCTCGGTTGGAAGAGACTCTCAGGATCATCAAGTCCAACCATAACCTAACTCTAGCACTAAAGAGTTTCTAGCACTGAAGAGCTTCTTCCCCTGGTGAAAGTCAAACCAATTTCATTCTGATCTATACGACCAGTTATATAGGTTTAGGTGAGTCCTTCTGTCTTGAATCTGCTGGTATTCCAATTAATTTGCATCAGGTGGGTTGAGCTGTTCAATTTATGTTCAACACTTCTATTCACTGGATTGAGTCACAGAAATATTGGTATTTCATACAAGTTTTCAAGAAACAGATGGAACACAAGCACCTGCGGTTGCACCCACCCTTGATAGAGACATGGTACATCATTTATGTGAACTGAGTCTGCACTTTCCTTATTCTGTACCCACTTCTGGCATGATCTGACAGCATGAGTGAAGCCTCCTAATGACAATGGATGATCATACATCACTTCACTATATTACTTTATGTGGGTGGAACAGTAGGTGTAATGAAACAGAACTGTGGGGTCGATATTCTTTATAGTACTAGTTACCCATAGGATTGGTGTGAACTAAACCTGCTATCAAAAAGCGATGCCCCATAGACTTAGCTGACCTGGGAGACATTACTGGGGTAAGTTCAACTCTGTTTAATTCCACTGATTCCTATTATATTTTCAACAAATATGACCATTGGAAGGTCTCAACTACACTGCTTGGTTCTGGGATTTGGATCGCTGAATGCTCTAGCCATCATATTTTTTTTTTCTTACATCATTTCTGTTAGAAAAGGTGCATGCTTTTCTCAAGTTATCCTTATTAAACAGAGAACATATGTGGATCAGATAGTGCATTAACACAAATCACCATTAAACGGAAGGATAGAAAGAGAGACTGCTTGTTTATCTCTAAGAAATTACTGTGAGATTTTTTTCTCAAGGAAAATTCCCTTTTTCACAGGAAGAGTGAATTATTATGGTCACGCTGCCAGGAGTCTGACTGTTACAAAGCTGTCATGTGGAACATGATACTGTCAAATACAGGATACCTATAATTCCAGTTTTACATAGAATAGCTGATGGTTCTGTGGTGAAGCAGAGTGATTGGCTTTGTAGTATGGCTATAATATAGAGAGGCCTTTATTGAATCAAGCACACAGCGACTTTCACAAATCTACCAGTAGGGGCCACCATGCGGCTCATGGAATAAACGCATTGAGAAAAAAATCATAAACTGTCTCACAGAAAAGAGCATGTGGTCGAATTACCCCAAGGGACCTAAGTCTAGTGTTCTACCAGATGGACTGCAGGAGGAACACATCTGATTAGAACAATGTAGGCTTTTCCATACAATTGTTGCTGTGCATGAACCTGTCTATGCTGGGGTTTTTTGCGTATTTCCCATTAGTTTGTTTAAGAAAATCCTTCCTTATGCATTGCTGTTTCCCCTCGTTGTTTCTGCAAAGCTCACTGTTTTGAAAAGCTTAGGGAGAACTTCATTAAATTTCACAGAGCAGTTGCAACAGAGAGGAAAAGAAAAATTAGCCACTGAAGTATGCTGTCTTGTTTTGTTGTGTTTCACTCTTTCTTTGTGATTAGTGTCACTGTCAAATAAAATTGAATTTCACAGATATAAATATTTGCATCCTTCAGGCTTTACTCTCTTCCAAAGCCCACTGAACAAACAGCAGAGATTGATTATAGTCTTCTTCAAGGCAGTCTGAGAATTTGCTTCATAAGAGTTCAAATCTCTGTCCAGAATCACACTGTTTAGACTATTGACAGTTATTTTTGTGGTGGCATAACAGCATATATATTTTAATTGAAATGTTTAAATTTGCAACCTGCTCATCTTTAAACGTATTCAACACTATGGAGATCAAATGCAGAAAATTACATACCTATTGTTATAATTGAACTTTACTCTGCCTAAGTTATTGGACTAAATGAGCTGGATTTAATATAATCTTTTCAAGTTCCCAGAATTTCTGTTTAAAACATGAGAGTGTTTATCATGCATAGTTGTTTCTCCTTTGTAGTGCTCTTCATTACCTCTGTTTACATTCTGCTTTTTTACATGGTCTAAATTCCCTTTTAAGTATCAAGGCAGGAAAGCAGCAGTAAGAAATATGTGTTTGTTTTGCTCGTGCAAGTCTTAATTCCTTATAAGAATCTATCAGTGAAATCAATAGAAGCCTTTTGTCTTCGAAGGGCTAAAATTTTGTTGCCTTCTCTTCTATGTTCATGGACATCGAGAGCTCTCCTGTATTGTCCGGTCCAGCAATCATCCACCTCCGAACCTCCAGGTAACTGCATTTGGCTTCAGTGAGAGCGGTGCTGCCCATGCAGTGTGAGATTGCTGGTACTTGCACTGGGACAGTCCAGTGGGGTTGTGGCCGCTGCAAAGCTCCCAGGGCTGCTGCCGGCACCAGGGCTCACAGCCCCTGCCACCCCGCTAGTGGTGATGATCACTCTGCTTTAGTTTGGTTTTAAATGCTTGAATGCTACATGGCTTCTTTTAATTGAAACACTTGCACAGTGAGGAAAATTCACCCTTTGGCACTAGATTACTCTCAGAGATACCATAAAAGTAAATATGCATTAATCTTCTCCAACGAGGCGACTTGTACAGTCAACATCCTGAGAGCCAGAGCTGCAGACCAGGAGACAATGGCAAGGAGTTCTACACTGGTGAAGTTCAATATGTATAAATGTTTTGCAGGAAACTTTTCTTTAACCGTGAGAACTGGAGAGGGTTTTGCTCAGCAGCAAGTTGTGGTGTTGGAGTGTTGGTCTTGGGGAGCAGAAGGCACTGCTAACACACTTTGTTGCAGAGGAAAATGAAACCAGTCCTAAGCCCACATATCTGCCTCCAAGTTTGTGTCTAGGCCACTTGCTCTGGTCGTCATTGCCTCACTGCAGTGCTTTTTGCTTCTGGAAGAAAACATTTTTGAGTTTGATATGGACTTTCATTTAACTATAGAACATAGAGATGTGTAACCTGGATTCTTACAGAGTCATAATACGCAATTTGTAATGAATCCTTCTTGAGTAGACAGGAAGCGGCAGAACGAATCCTACTAATGCACATTGTGTTCTGACCTAGAGACATTAACAGACTACTAGAAAAACTAAAAGGAAATTTATAGCTGTGTGGGGTTACATGCAAGAAATAACTTCCTTGACATTAGAAGATGAAATATAAAATCTATCCTAGCAACGTAGTTAGAGAATTTTAAAAATTAGTTCTAATTTAATAAAGCACACTTGTATCTCTTTTATAGAATCAAGTATTCTTAAAATTAATTTCATATTGAAACTATGATTATTTTCCTCCCATTGGTATATGTGGGGTGACTCAAGAAACTTCTACATGCATCTGTACTGTTTATGAGAATGCTCTAGGAGCTTGTCTAATTTTTGGTGTGTTTTTTTTTTTTTGTTTTGGTTTGGATTTTGTTTGTTTTTTTGTTGTTTTTTTTTCAATAAGTGACTTCTGTGAGCTTGGATTCTGTGAAAAACTCAGTTCTAGTGCTTAGCTAAAGTAGTCTATGTTTGATAGAGATCCTGTAGAAAGGCATCTGCTGTCAACTACCGTCTATGAAGTGAGAATCAATTTGGGGATAATTCTACTTATATTTCCCATTTGTTATGTTGCTTCACGAAAGCTATAAATACTTTAAAAAAAATTCCCTGGAGAAAATATTACTTGAGTTTTGGCCAAAATTTTGCTTAGAAATATCCTCCCAAGCCGTGTGTATACCACACGTCTGGAAGAAGAGAAGGCCCAGACTTCATTTAACCAGGCACTGTTCAGCTATCCAACAGTTATCTACTTCTAGCTTATGACATTATTGACACAAATTAGGAATGTTTGTGTTGATCTTCAGTTTCTTTTGACGTAAGTAAAATCCCAATCAGTCACCTAGAGGTGAAAGGTTCCTTACCTAGTTAGAATCGCACATTGACATCAATTAATCAGTACGAGGACCTTTATCACCAGGTCACTGTGAGAGTTAATATAATGAATATTCATGAGTATCAATGTAAATCTAACCTTGCAAAGCATGAGTGGGGAGACCCTTAAAGAAGCTGCAATCAGCTGTATCATTTTTTAGATCAACACTACGTGGATCACAGTTGAATTCATTGCTATTCTCTGTCCTGTCACACAAAGTCTCCAGTTACAGATATCTACAGATAGATTAGACACCTCCTGCGGTAATTAGTTTTTCTTTTAAGGACCACATATTACCCTTCAGGTTTAAATTTTTCAAGGAGAGCTGCAATCCCTCTAATGATTGATATCGAACTCATCACAGTTGCAGTGGCTTAATAAAGAGTAACATGAGCAAATATAAACCGTGGTTATAACCAGTGAGTGTATTACAAGCTCACGTTGAAGCAATCAACAGGACACTAAGGAAAATGTATTTATTAGACTATGCCCTAAGCTCATCTAGGCAGTCTTCCCTTAATTTTTCAGTTGTAACTTATTCCGTAGATTATGTCATTTGACTCAGAAAAAGCGAGATGAGGGAGGAGAGGACGTGTCTGCCACAATTCTCTTGTGAACTTCTGGGATCAATTTGTCACAATGACAAAGTTTAGACACAGAATAGGCTCTTCTGCAAATGGGGAGATAAAGTAAGTAGCTGTAGGATTTCCACTGAAATAGATGTCACAAGTTGCCTGATGGAATTTAATCTGCCTGATAACTGATAATTGTGACTGTGAGGCAATTTATAAGCTCCTGTGGTCGCAGATAAGAAAGAGTTAATGGAAAATGACCACTTTTTCTCTCCACCTTCATTGCTTCCCTCACTGTGATTACAAAGCTAATTGGTGGCAGCTCTCCTAGAAGACAGTAGCCCAGCCACAAAAGGACAGCCTGGCACTTGGCCAGAGGAATATGTCAGGCAGAAGATTAGAGCCATGTATTGTCAGATTTTTCTGTGAGAATGGGAGGCAGAGAAATTAAAAAGTGGCATTTGGCTGCCTGTCACAGACCCCTTAGACTTGCCCCTGCAGAACAGCCCCCGTTTGGATTCTCTCTCTCGCCCAGGGGTTGAGGTAACAATCCCAACACAAACGAAATGACCATCACATGGGGAAAAACCTGAAAACTGTGGGAAAAACAAAGACAAACGAACAACGACAACAACAACAACAAAACAAACAAACAAACCAGAAGCGGGGAGATCACATAAAGCTGCAGAGGTAACCAATTTTCTTAGATGCTGCTAGGGGAGATGTGGACACCAGGGGGTGCAATGACCACTGCCTGAAGCCCTGATGCAATTACATCCTCTCTATGTTGGTTAAACAGAGGAGAGAGCATTCTGTGTGGTGTGTTGTAACGAAACACTCTCTGTAATAATTGTGTTGCCAACAATACACTTAGAAAACTTAATTTTTTATTACACAACTTCAAGCATACTCTTCTGAGTGTCTGGCGACGTAAGTGGGACTGAAAAGCCCGGAAAGCGGAGAGATGTTCTGAAACATCATAGTGGATTCCTACACTTAAATTGTTTGCAGCATTGCCTCTATAACTGTTCACAGCAGAGCTAAGCTATGCAGCGGAACTGCTGCAAATGCCCATGATGATAGCGGAAGATTAATTGTAAAAGGCCCTTAAATATATGTTAATATTAAATATTATAGGATTTTTCTCCAGTCTTACGCTAATTTTGCTGAAGGGAGAAATCCTTTCACATTATTGTCAGGATGCAGCTTTCCATGCAAAATCAATTCTGTTGATAACACTAGCACTTAGCAGATCTCAGAAGGCTGTTTCTTTGTGTTTGTGAAGTCAATCCCTTGTTACTTGTCTATAGAAATTCATATACAATGTGTTGAAAAGCTTTCAGATAAATAGCTCAGTGTACATCATTGCATCTCTTATTATGGAAATCACTGTGATCATTTAGATGTAATAGATGTGGGACTTTTTAGTTAGCAACAGAGTTTCTGCAGAATATATGGAAGAAAAATATTGATAGATAAACTTGGTTCAGCAAAATGAGAAGCATAGTGTAAAACATTTATAATAAAGCAAGGCTGTTCAATTAAAAAGTTAATAGTAAAGGACGTATCTGTGGAGAAACCCACAAAACAAACTGAAGAAAATTTCAACAGTAAATGCTGACAAGTATATTAAGTAATAAATGGGTTGAAAGGATTTGTGCTACTTATCTTGATCTAAAGAATCAAGTACATAATTGTAACTGACCACAGTTTAACCCATTTGCAGTTCACTGTTCGGTGAACATTTTTAAGATACGTGATTCCAGTTGTAAAAGCAAAATGAGATAAACGCGATACGGCTTGCCTTAGTGATATCTGAAGCATAAAATGTCTGTCTTCAACCTATAACCTCTTCAAAATAGAGCTAATGTAAGTGAACACGGTGCCATTCATTAGCATGTCAATGGTGGTTCTTTAACACGGTGCCATTAAATTACTGTGGTGATAATTGAGACATTAAAAAAAGACAGATGCTATGTCTGTTTCTAGGCTCTTATAACCCCTTAGCAATTAAATTTAAATGAGCTAACATAACACAGCTATAGAAAAAATTAACAATTGGGAATATTTTTCTGTAAGATTGCCTTTCTCTAACTGAATTAATATTTTTAAAGGGCCACATTTTCAATGAAGACTCTGCTTGGTTGATGTGATTTCAATATTGTTAATTGGACCAAAGACGGGCCTAAAGGGGCTGATCAGGATTCTCATAACAGGGATGAACGGGACATGGGCGGGGGAGGTTGTTAGATGCTGTAGATTTAGTGTATTCTTTACCTGAAAAGCATGGGAAGGGGGAGAATATGCCAAGGCTAAACTGTCGGTTAAACAGAAGGGTCAACTAAAAGCAACCAGGAGCAGAGTGAGAGGTAGAGATGGAGGCCCGAGAGAGAGAACAGAGGCTTTTAATTTGTGTCACCATAAGGTAAATGTGATGGAGGCCGTGTGGTATGGACCCTGCTCCGTCAGTCCCGCTCTCTGGCAGTGAGGGCAATCTGGCCACCCTGGTGAAGTGCCAGCGGCTGCCGGACCAGAGCTGGCTGAAGGTGTCCTTGCTCCCTCACATTCTGCACATGTGGGAAGGGAGCAGGACTGATGAACATATATTTCACAGCAAAACCAAAACGAGCGGATGTGAATCCTGTTGACCCTCTGGAACTTGAACGTTTTATTTGAGTAATTTCATAAATTTTTACTTTCGTGTATTTAGAGGATTAGTTTTCCACTTCTGGCCTTCCATACTGTGACATAATAGTCAAAATTTTCCATATTTAGTAGCACCAAGTACAGGGGCTACTAAGTACCAACTGAAATACCTTGTTTTCTCAGCCAGATCAGTGTCTCCCCTTTGCCTTGTAATGAACCAGTCTGATGCATTGACACAGAGCCGCTGAATGCTGTAGTGAAAATATGGCGTAGTTAGAAGCACCGGCTGTGAGTTAAAACCACCTGCTGTCGATGCTGCTGGCCCCAGGCATCTCTGTTGGCTTCCAAATCCTTTCTCAAATGGAGCTGGGAATCTAAATGCTGGGTGTGATGTTCAGGGAACTGAAACCCGTGTAACACAGTGTGCAGTGCAACACATCATTGTGTTCCTAAGACAGCTTCTCATGTAAATCTCATGCAACTGTCAAACCTTGTGGCATATACTTCAGTTTATAGGCAAACTTGCCTGTGTCTGAATGGAAAAGAAAAATTATAGAGAATGTCCTATTTCTTTCTCAGTCATGTTCGATTGTGGAGCACCAGCTGTACTTGCTGAAGTCTAAACCAAATATGGATGAAACTCCATATTGCCTCCCTGTGACCTTGCAGAATCTCGGTGTTGGTAAATTCCAGGAACTTTCCAGGGAAATGGGCAGGGCAGGACTGGACTGGAGGACAAGGCAGCAGGATCACTTCCCCAATCCCTTTTCCTCCCAGGGGTCATACTAAACCAAATCATCTTATTCTATTGGATTCATTTGAGCTGTGCCTATTTACACCAATCTGACTAGTTGGCCTTATCTATGTAACAGTGAGAGCATATAGCTTTTAAAAACTTCATGCTGCTGTACTTTAAATCAGAGTGATCATTAGTATCTCAAAAAGCATCACAGCATGGATTGAATTATCTCTAATAGCTACGATATGGCAACACCTGGTCCAACAGGTGCCTGAAGTCACAGCAGGCCATCTATTAGTGGTCCATTTGGATGCTTTGTAAGTGCATCGGGCAAGAAAGCAAGGACACTGGGGAATGAAGTTGGAGAGAGGGAATCCAGCAACCTGCACTCAGAATGCCAGGTACAGCAGCAAAGGAGGAATGTGTATTGTAAGGAAGGCTTTTCATTCTGTGTTTCAGTCTGCTGGGAAGATTGGAAGCACTGTGAAATTTTTAAATAAAAGCTAGATATAAACTTGGAGACATTCACCAGCTGTTCATTTCTCTTCTGCAGCATGTGGGGGAACAAAGGCACATTAAAGACCAACAAAAGGGTTGAAACAGCATAGAGCAGCATCTGTGTGGCATGATTCCCACTACCACAGGGGCCTCTGTCTTTACAGATGAATTTCACTAACCCCAGTAAAAGACAACTGGGTAATGTTATCGCCCAGTGTTAAAGATCTGCCTGATATATAAGTCCTTGTGTATGTCTATAGTAAGCCATGCACTGCTCTGATCATATGTGACTATCCAGTAGGATGGTTTGCTCTGTGCTGCAATAGGACTGTGCTGCAGGTCCGTGAGAAATGAGCCTTCACTCGGGCAACACTGGCTGTAAATCATCTAATGCATAAAATCTGCTGCTTGTGGCGTTAAAACTTTGTTGTCTCTGCCGCATTCTTGTGGATTAGCAGAATGGCCCCTGGCATGCAACATCTTGCCAGTCAAACACTCTGTGCTGGCAAGAGCCCAGATGGAATACAGAGCACCAAAAATCTCAAGGTCCTGAATGGCTATTAGCATTGATATAAGCAGATCTGGCAGACACCATCCATTCTGTTTGGTTCTAGTGCTAGGGGGGTACGTGTTTGTTCATTTGGTGGGTTGGTTCGTTCTTAAAGCAGAAGACAGCAGAGAGAGGATTGTACGTTTGCCTCACCTGAGCTTATCCAGCATGCTGGTTCAGGCTGTGTCTTCAAGATGATGTCTTCCTCAAACGTGCATCCCACATAGGAAATTTTCCAGTGCATAAGCACAGCTTGGGTGGGACTGATTCACTCAGCACAGACACTGTAGCAGAAGGGCAATCTAGGACAGTGGTGAAAGACAGAAGCAGACATGCTGCCAGGCCCTCAAGGGTAGCAAGGAAAGAGGCTTTTTGTAGAGATCCTGTGATACCGCACAAAGCTGTTGTCTCCAGAGGTGGCACTGAAAGCTGCTTGTTCTAAGAGCCGGCCCAGAGGAGGTTTGCCCAGTGAGGACATGAGCGGAAGGACTGGTTTTACCTTTTTCTCTCTGAGCTCTCAGGTCAGAGCTTTTGCTATACTGGAAATTTTAGTTTGTGAAATATTTAGTAATGAAATATTAGAGCAGAGGTTCAAAGCTTTCTTCAGACAAGCTTCTTCTGTACCACCTGGCGTCAGCCAGCAGTTCAGGTCCTATATGTCGTTTAGCGGGTAGTCTTCCCTTTTCTAGTAAGTTCAGCTCTGGAGAGCACTAATTTGGTTTCACAGAGAGCAGAACAAAACTGATATACATGTCCAAGCTGGGCTTGGAGGGATGAGGCTGCTACTCTTTCTGTCCTTGCAGCGTTCCTGCTGGTTTCAGTTTCTCAAGCAATGATGCTGCAGCATGTTGGCTTGCAAGTAGTTTGCTTTTTGGTACTTTTTGCTCCGTAGTGGTTTAAGTTAATCAGTCACAGTCAGTAAGTTTTAAGAACCTTTTTTTCTGTCCTGTAATGCCATAGGGAGTGGACATCATAAATTCAGAAAACAGTTTCTTATTCATGTTCTCAAATGCCCATAATATTACAGGCACAGAAAAGCCATCTTGAACATGCTGGTTTTATATATGTTTTCTTCATATAAAAGAAATGCAATAATGTCATCTTTTATCATTAGGAAAGGCTAAATTGTAATACTCTCTACCCACTACTGTCTGTGATCTGTATGTAAAAAGTCCCCCATACATGTTCTTGAAAGGAATTTCAATCCTGGTTCTCCATGTGTGAACACTCATGCTCAATTTTGCCATTCGTACATTGTCCAGGGTAGCACAGTGAAACAGGAACACAAATGTTCTTAATGCATGAACCCAGTTCATTTTGCTCAGTTGTAATTGGGATGAAAAACAATGGAAGTACTCTTTAGTGTATTAAATAACGGAAAGTAAGCTCTTATATATGAATTTTCTAATTCCTTTGTTGAGGAGCACGCAGCCTCGTCACCAGCACAGTAGGCACTGCATGATCTGCTCAGGTATTTCTGCCAAATGTGCAACGTGCCTGAATGGGTGGAACCAAGAGCCTTTACACAAGCAAATTCCCTCAGAGCGCAAGTGTTGTATAATGATGATTAGCTTGGTGGTTGGTTGAGGCATTAAGAGCGTAAAAGGTGAAAGCTGAACATGTACCTTATAATCAAAGGAGAAAAGAAATGGCCTTTTTTTGTTTACATTTTTATTGGCATCCATGCTACTGTGATCTAGCCTTCTGAGCTTTACATTTGTCTTTCATAAAAGCTTTCAGACCACATCCTCTAGCCTGAAATGTATCAATAAGATCTGTCCTGATGACATCCTATTGTCTGGAACACAGGAAGGGCTGAGCGGCAGCTGTCTCTGCAGATAGAGCTCGTCCTTGCACTGTGCGAGGCCAAGCACCGATTACAGAGGTTCTCAATTTGCCAGCCCCGCTTCTTGCATTAAGTATCTGTGAACATAGGATGTGTTCATGGGTAGAGACCTGTCATTCATTTCAGTATTTTCCCTTCTTTGCTGCACAGATCCTAATGGTCACATATGTTTACCAAATGAATAAAAACCCGCCGTTATGATATTGCATTGGAAACCGTTCCCTTCTGTGAGGAAGGAAGTGGGAACTAGATGTGAAAAAAATGGCAGGACAGCTTAGTGTTTCTCTATTCTATATTAACAGGAGTTGATAAGGATTTTCATTTTTGTTCTAACATTTCAAATTCTACCCTTGTGTCAGTCTTGTGTTTTGAATGCTAATCTTGCTACTAGAAGATTATGTTTACTGTTATCTTGGTGTGGGTATAGCAGGAACATGCCTATGTTATTTTTAATGAATATGAAAAATGCAAGTGCATCAGAGCTTTAGCCTTCATGATTTTTGTTACCTGCTCTCTATGGAATATGCAGAGTTTTTTTTTCTCTGGTGTTTTGTATGAGAATTTTCTGACTATCGGATTCTAAGAAAAATATTTAGGTACTAGTTGATTAAGGTTTTTCTTCATGGTAAAGAATTAACAAAAAGGAAATATTCAGTATGGGGAACTTCAAATGTAAGTAAAACCTGTGGATTCAGTTTTGATCAAGAATTTTCAGGAAATGTTTCCATGCAGGCTAGGGTTGTTCTGCATGTCTCCACAAAACCCCTGGAAGCTAGTTTTGTGTTGAATGTGCTTGGAGCTCAGGTCAAGTGCTTTTCAGGCCTGAAAGTACTTTTCTTATTCCATTTCTAAGAAAATAAAGAATTTGATGATAGGTTAAAGCTGTCCATCTACCAGAGACATATGTGGTCTATCTTACTCAGCAACATCAGCCTCTGTACTCAAAGCAGTCACCTTGCCATGAAAAATTATAAATATTTAGTGACCTGTGAACAAATGGCACACAAGTCTCTCCAGTTTGACAAATGCAAAGGAGAACAGTTTCACGGGACAGGTCTCCTGGGCTGGTACAGACCAATCACGTCTTTACTCAAGTTTAATTTTTATGGAAAGCTGTCATGGTACCATGATAACCAAGTCATGTTTTGTGAAAACACTGCTACTTTGGCTGCTATTTGTCAAAGATTTTTTACAGGAGAAAATTACAAACATTGGTAAGACGTCAAGCACATGTATAGTCATCCTGTCAGCTTCCACATGTGAAAATCATAAGGAAGCAAAACTGTTACATGTGTCTTGCTCCATTTGACCTGGCTCTGCATGGTCTGAGGAAAAAAAAGAATCCTCTACATATAAGGCTACAGCTTGTTTTGATTAAGAAAATACATTTTGTCCCTTCTTGGTATTTATATATTGAAAATAAAATACAGATTTTAGATTATGTTTAAAGCTGATAATAATTTAAACCTGTGTTTTGTATTGCCCTGAACTTCATATTACCATTCACTTATGCTCGACTGAACATGTGCATGCTGTCATTATTCCAGTCTAACAGCAGTTCCAGTTTCTTAATGAAGCATTAATGTAGGAGGCAGTAAAATATGCCTCTGATACTTGCTTAATTAGCTTTTTCTGTACCATCACTTCCCTGCTATTTATGGCAGCTGTAAGTTTGAAAATAGATTTATTGACATTTTCGTTACAATATTGCTGATAACTTGAGAAGAGCATCCCGATTTACTACCTAGATGCACCTGTACTCCACAGTGTTGGAGTGATTGTCACTGCACAGGCAGTGACTGTCGTAACTTCATTTCATTCCCCAGGAGCGCCAAGGTTGTTGATTTGGAAACCGAGCTTATTGCAATGAATGCCTAAGTGGGAAAGAAGTTGGATATCTAAGCTTGTCCCCTTCAACTTCAGTAATTCAGGTAAAAATGAACCCAGATACAAACTACTTTGCTTTTTGGGGGAGGAGGGGGTAGAATCTAGAAGCTGACTGACACGGTTTTGCAGTGACTACAGATTTATTTATTTTCTAGTGGAGACGAGAAGCCAGAGGCAGAAAGGAACATGAGTAGCAGATTAATCTGTTGTGCTGAGAAACACTGCTGCTGGCTTTACCGGGGTCAAGAGAGCAGCATCAAGGATGTTCTGCCCCCCCAATTGCTTGAATGACAGGAATCGTGAGTTTTAGAGTGCAAGTGCTTGAGTGACAGCTGGAGATAGTGGATTTGAACTTTGGCTGAGGGGAAGGGTCTGTTTTCCTGATAAAGCAAACATGACATGGCTTTGGTTATAGCAAGAGAAGTTTAAAAACACTGGAATACAATGAGTTTTATGTTTTGAAATCAGATTAAACTTGCATTCATATAAAAGCCAGAGCAACATAGAGAAAAGGAACATTTGAATTTTTGGAGTTTGGTGATTGATGAGTGTTTATATCGGGGTAGCTCGTGGGTAGTTGCTTATTCAAATGAATCGGAAAATGCTAGTAGGAAAAGCGCACATGCGCGCACACACACACACGAACCAAGAAAACAACAACAAAAACAATTCTGTCACAAAATCATGGTATTTGAATTCATCCTGGAAAAATACTGAGTAGTTTTTTCTCCTATTCTGGCTTGAGTTTAAATATACGTGTCAAATCTCAAATGGAAAAGGGCAGACTGGAAGGAAATCTAAGGAGTGGAATATATAAAAATAGCCATTTCAATGTCCTCTAATTTTTGTAGGTATTGTGTTAGAAAAGCTTCTTTGTACCTCTGTGTTGGTAAAACTGAAGGAGTCCATTGTGAGCCTGCTGGGATATATGGTCTCCACAGGCTTTTTTCCTGGGCAATGTTTTTTCAAGTAGAAGTGCAGGAGGAGGAGAATGGTAAGTAGATTACATTTTCTTGTCGTAACTTTCCCTGTCGTTTATTAAAAACTGTTGTGTTCTGTGCAAAGAGAAAGGCAATGAATTGTATTCCAGCTGGGAAGAACACTGGCATAAATATGTGCTGTAATTAATAGCTGTTCGTTTAGTATCTGCTGGGCAGAGCAAACACCATGGTCTCAAAACCTCAATTTTTGGCTTTGAATGGGCAGCTGGTTTTGTGTCGACCTTGGCATAATTATACATAGTTGGGGGCTTCTTAATCAGTGTTAGTAGCTTACAATATCCTGAGAGACAAATGCTACCTGATGATTGCTAGAATATCGTGCTGCCTTTCAATGACAGGCAAGAAACCCCCACATTGGAAGTGTGGTTTTCTGTTCCATCTGCGTTAGGTAAGGTTGAAATTGGAAAGTAACTTTAATGTTTGCTTGGTTTGTGAAGTTTTTGGCTTATGGTCCCTGTAGCATTGCTAAGATATAAGGAAAGGTTCTTCTGTAGGGTGCGCAATCTAAAATAACAATGTAGGTACAGGTTTTTAATAAGTATTAGGGGATTTATGTATATCCATGTGTGTGTACTTACCTTGAAGGTTTAGTATTAAATATTTCATATTTATGTTTTCTGTTGTTGTCTCTAGTGTATTCAAGTGTATACTAGAGGCAAGGTAATTATGGAGAACAGAACAAAAACATATGCCAACAAGGAATAAAACTTTGGTAGGCTTTCATAGTTCGTCTGCACCAACACAAAGATAATTCTTAAATTATCTGCAGAACAAAGCCAAGGACATTACCAATATTTTATAATACAAGACCACTAATGCCTACAGTGATAATTAAAGAATATTCTTTATTACAAAATTTCAGCATGGCTGTCAATGTACTGGGCACTGTTCAGTTAAAGCCTTCTTAAAGTACCTTCTTAAAATTTAGTAAGTCTGCATTTTTTAATCCGGCTTCAACATTTTTAGTGAGATATTCCATCACAATAACACGGTGTCACTCATGCTGAAAGACAGTTATTTGATACTGTGTACTAATTGGGAGTATATTCAAATAACTGCAAGTTACTGGTTGCAAATTAAAATATAATTTGATAAATACATGTTGTGACTGTCTTTATGCATAATCTGATACTGTCAAGGAATCAGGATCTTTTCCTTCTCTCTCTACTAATTAAAAGCAAATCATGATACTGTCTAAAGATGCTGCAGCTCCATGCTACTCTATATGTAAGTGTTAACATAATTCTTAAAATTGCATCTTTTAAGTATAAAATGTGTAGAACATGGGTATTTATTAACCTTGCTGGTAAAAGGAGACTATTTTTAAGATTCTTTAAATGTAAGGAATAATAATGCCCACCCCAAGTGGATGATGGCAATGTTCTCAGCCGCATGTTTCTATGTTTGTAAATCTCATACTGAAACAAGGCAAAATCTTCAGGAATCCTAAACTACTGGATAATCCACTGCTTCACTCTCAACAGGAAATCAGGCTGGAGGCAACGTGATCCTTTACCAAAGCCTATTGAAGCCCGTAGGATATTTTCTACTTGTTTAGTGGGTTTTGGATTAGACCCAAGTAGCCTTTGAAACCGATACATACTGCATGTTTTCTGGGAACTCACAGAATCACACAGAATCACAGAATGTTAGGGATTGGAAGGGACCTCGAAAGATCATCTAGTCCAATCGCCCTGCCAGGGCAGGAACACCCAGGTGAGGTTACACAGGAAGGCGTCCAGGCGGGTTTGAATGTCTGCAGAGAAGGAGAATCCACAACCTCCCTGGGCAGCCTGTTCCAGTGTTCCGTCACCCTCACTGAGAAGAAGTTTCTTCTCACATTTAAGTGGAACCTCTTGTGTTCCAGCTTGAACCCATTACCCCTTGTCTTACTGTTGGTCGTCACCGAGAAGAGCCTGGCTCCATCCTCGTGACACCCACCCTTTATATATTTATAAACATTGATGAGGTCACCCCTCAGTCTCCTCTTCTCCAAGCTAAAGAGCCCCAGCTCCCTCAGCCTTTCCTCATAAGGGAGATGCTCCACTCCCTTAATCATCTTTGTGGCCCTGCGCTGGACTCTCTCCAGCAGCTCCCTGTCCTTCTTGAACTGAGGGGCCCAGAACTGGACACAATATTCCAGATGAGGTCTCACCAGGGCAGAGTAGAGGGGCAGGAGAACCTCTCTCGACCTACTAACCACCCCCCTTCTAATACACCCCAGGATGCCATTGGCCTTCTTGGCCACAAGGGCACAGTGCTGGCTCATGGTCATCCTGCTGTCCGCCAGGACCCCCAGGTCCCTTTCCCTTACACTGCTCTCTAATAGGTCATTCCCCAACCTGTACTGGAACCTGGGGCTGTTCCTGCTCAGATGCAAGACTCTACATTTTCCCTTGTTATATTTCATTAAATTTTTCCCCGCCCAACTCTCTAGCCTGTCCAGATCTCGCTGGATGGCAGCACAGCCTTCTGGCGTGTCAGCCACTCCTCCCAGCTTGGTGTCATCAGCAAACTTGCTGATAGTACACTCAATTCCCTCATCCAAGTCGTTGATGAATATATTGAATAGGATTGGTCCCAGAACTGACCCTTGAGGCACTCCACTAGATACAGGCCTCCAACCAGACTCCGCCCCATTGACCACGACTAAGTCAAACCAGTATCCAGACAGTCTCGTCACTTTTGCTGGTTTACATTGTCAAACACATTAAAAGCCTACATCTCATTGACAGGGGTATAGTCACCTAAATGCTTTGTGATTCTGAGTCCTACACAGCAAGGACTTTATCTTGCCTTTACCTCTTCAGTATAACAGTACACCAGAACAGATAAAACCATGATTACCAACATGTGTTGGAGCTGCACATTCATTCTACACATGCATTTTTGCTGTAATGCAAAAATACTTGTCTTCAAGGCCTGAATACTCATGTCATGTAATTTGGTGCTACTACAGTTTGACAGTAATAGGCTGCTCTTACAAAGAGCATGGGAAGCAAAACTTGGAAAAAAAAAAACCCACAATTTTTTAAGAATTGCAACATATAAATGAATGAATATCCTGTGTGAAATTTAAGTTCCACTCTTTTCCCTTGACTTCAAGAAAGCCATTTTTCCACCTGCTTTTTTCTTGTAGTTTCCCATTAAGTTTATGAAAGGCAGGAAATTAGCAAACTGAATAAAGTACTCTTCCCATTACCCGCATTTTGTAAAGAGAACTGAAATGAAGAAAATACTAAGAGACTTTAAGAGCAAACCATATTTCTCGTTTTATCATGCAGGTTTGTCAGGCTTTGATGGTAGAGGAGAAAATGTCTGTTCTTTTGTTGTTGTTTATTTTATTCTTTCCCCTGAGGAAAATCTGGAAAACTGGGAAGCTGCTGAGCGAGGAAAAATGATGTTTTGTGAAACATAAAATACTTTGAATGAGTATTAAAAGTGAAAATTGTATTACTGCTATACTTAAATTCTTCCAGATGCACCCTAAAATTAATTAGGATATCAAATTATGTGATTTTATTTCAAATTTGTACCAGTATACAAATCCAATGCCTTTATTCTATGTACATCCATATCCCCTGGAACTATTTTTCAATGAATTTGTAGGAATGCCACTTTCATTTTCCTGTTTTTACCTCTACAAAACATACTTTCCTTCTGCATCTGCATTAAAGCTCTATGTTTTTAATATGGGGCAGGGCTCAGAAACAGTATGTAAATACCTTTCTGCTAAAAAGTCAATAATATTGATGTTTTGTATTTCCACTGTTTTATTTTTTTTCTTACTTTACAAATGTCTACAGGCAAAGAGTAAATGTAAGTACCTTAATATGCAGAACAGGTCTATCTCAAATATTGCATATATTTGTCATTATTCTAAAGAACATACAGATATTTATTATATAAAGCTGTTCAGCAGTACTTTCTGTTTCATAAATTATACATAATACATTTTTCACTCTTAAAAAGGTAATTAAGTCTTACTTTCAAAGAGAAAAATAACTAGTATAGACACATTTATAATTCAGTTTCCTTCCTTTTTCTCCTAATCTGATAGAAATGGAGCTGTTGCATTTATTTTTTTTATTCCCAGACTTCCACACTTTTCATAAACTTTGTGTCTCTCTAGATAAATACCTTATTGCATCTATCTAAGGGATACCACACATGTATTAATAATAAACATCAATGCTGCAATTTCTTAAATCAAATTACTCCTCTGATTTATTTGAATGACCTGCTTTTAGTTTGTGGTGACATCTCTCTGTGATGCTGAAAGCTCTGCTTGTAGACTTCAGGACCAACTTTTACATCTTTTTGCCCTTACTTTTCTTAATAGCTCACTCTTGGCAAAGTAGCTATTATAGAACTTATTTTTTCACTGCAACATAGTCTTTCTTTTCTCTCTACTTTGTCTTGACTAGTGTGAAATATCTGTTGACTTGATTCCCTCCCTCTCACCTACCTTTGTTGCCTTATTGTGCTTCTATTGTTGATGCCTTTTATTTTTCCATCAAAGTATCAAGTCTTCAAATTTATGAATAATCCTCTAGAATATTACCTTTTCAGCCTTCTCCAACCACGAGTAACATAAACAAGAATAGTCCAAATTTTATGAATGGGCTTACCCAATGCTTTTATTTACCAGGGGACTTGAATTGGTGACAGAACCAATAGCTCCCACAATCCTCATCTCAGACCTTCAGACTGAAAATTTGCATTTCTTTGCTTGCTTTTTAATAACCTCACATGTCTGAACACAAATCTTCTGCGTCTCTATGTGTTCCCCTATCTTTGTGTCAAGTAACTTACTGCCACTAGAATAAATTATTGACTGAGCTAGACACCAGCAAAGAATACCCTTTTGTGGCAGCATTTTACTGCAAGAGATTTCTAGGCCTGAATGTGCTTCTGTCTCGTACAATGGTGAATTAAATTTGACACAGTTAATTTTGTGTTGAAGCTGACCTAATCCACAACAAGGTTAGTGAAAGGAAAAGTGATCAAAAGGCAGGCAGTGAAAATAATGAGTCTGAACCATGAGAGAAGGCCCCGGGTTTTATTGATTTCATCTCTTAAACCAGCTAGATTCTGGCACACCAAGGGTAGGCTCTTGCTTTACGTTAGCCTCCTAAACGTTACCTGTCAAGTCAAAGCCATCCAGTCTGTCTTTTGTGGAGGGGGATGGAGATAAAGTATGGCCACTGGTTTGCAGGAGCTGTCCATAATCCAGGTGGCTTACGATAAATGAGATGAACCTCACCTTGTGACATGGTGGTGACTCATGTCCTGGAGCTCTGAGGGAGAAACTCAGATTTTGGCAATGTTTGCAGAGTTACCACCTAGCTGGGATTACCATCCTTGGAGTGGAAGTGGTAGGATGGGTGCTGTTTTTCTTTTCGTCTGCCACAGTTCACAGTCCAGTATGTTATGTAGACAACTTCCAGCCCTAGTTTAATTAAATATGTTGGTAATACACCATTGACAAACATGGCCTTGTTTCCAGGGTAGCAACTTTCCCCCATGGATTGAGGTGGACACCTGGGATAGTATCACTCAGACTTTGCCTATCTTAGTGTATAGCTATGTGCAAAAGTCCTTCTACTTTGTGCAACCCCATTGAAAATACTGAAACTAATATCAGATTCAAGCACTGCTCAGTGGGAAACTATGCAAGAGAACTGGGACACTTTGAGAATTCATCTATATTAAAAAAATCTTATTGAAAAGAAAAATAATTCAACTGAGACCAGTGATGTGCGTTTTCTCTTCCTTGCTAACCCGTGTACAATAAAAACATCAGCATTCTTCACTCAGCTGGAGACTGGTGCTTATTGCAACTGTGTTTCATCCCTGTTGCTTGTGCAGTGGATGTGTGGTGAATGAACCTTAACTCCACAACAGCAGTGTGAGAAATAGTTAAGGGGGATTTTCTTTAAGGCTAAATAAACAGTACTTAAACGTGTATGGGCCTGGATTCATTTTTGGCCCTATGTTTGTGTTGGAAGAAGATGGCGAAAGGAGAGGAGTGTGTGTGAAAGGTCATATCTGATAACCTTGCTGATTTTAACCAAATGTTGGGAAGTCAATGCTTTTTACCACTAGTGTGGTGCAATGAGATATGGGGAAAGGTGGATAGCCCAGGCTTTACATCAGCTGGGAGTTGCATGCAGAAAGGATATTGTCTTGTACAGCAGAAGAGCAGACTGCGTTTCACAATCTGACCTTTTGGGCATTCCTCAAAGCCTGCAACCATCATTGGAAATATGCCCATAGCCTTCTATGAGCTGCGGGCTGGGTCAGGTCTCAACTAGCCAGGAGGCGTTCAGAGCAGTGGACCAGTCTTTCTCTCTGTAGCTCTCAGTCCCATATCTGTGTTTATATGTACAGTAAAGAAGAGAAAGATGAGCAGAGTCACAGGAGGCTGCTTGAGAAGCCAGTGCCTGGCTACTTTTGTGCAAGCATTAACTTTTAAGGGCTTGTCCTACAGAAGTTGAGGAAAGGGACTGGGAGTAGAGAGAGAAGATTGATTTGTTTGACAAGCATTTCCAGTGTATCCATCTTTATTATTCAGCCTGATGTCTCAATCTGGACACATTTTATTGTTGGTGTTTGGGAGTAAGCTGTCACACAAAGTGCCTGCTAGGAATTTCCTAATTAGCATGCTAATCAAGATGCCTTAAGGTGTTGTTTAGACTCATTAGTAATACAAAGAAGTAGCTAACAGACATGTGTGGCAAGGCTTGAGGAAATGAACGTATCCAGAGAATACTGCCTACTTGTACCAAAACCATCAAGGACATGGAAATAACAAATTAATTGAAGTAAGTTACAGTGAGTCACAGGGCCACATAAAGTATCTGGTCTTAATGGGTTAGTATTGGATTGTGCTTTGAGGAGAGCGAGCGGTAAGGTGCTACCCTGGGAGGGTGCCTCAGATAGGGGAGAAGTTTTGGAAACTTAATTTTGTGACAAAGCAAAGTGGGCTTGAATAGCAGGACTCTGCACAATACTGATTTGCACTGCCTTCAGAGAGAGCAAGCTTGCGAGGTTCTTCAGTTGTGCAATCCTCTGATGGCATGCAAAGCCATATCATTCAAGATCGATGTCCTCATCAGTCTCTCTGTAGCAGAATGCCACCAGCTATCAGGTCCCTCCAGGCAGGGCTGGGGTCTTTCACACCGGGTGTAAGTTCTGCATTTACACATAGCACTGGCAAGTTAGTGTGGAGGAAAGATCATTTCCTCTGGAAGAGGCCACGAGACCTGCAGCTGAACTACAATTTTGCAAAACTCAGGATCCTCTGCTGTGTCACAAGATATTACCTAAGCACCAGGGCTCTGAAGTGAGCCAGCACAACCTGGCTGGCTGCGAGGACACAGATGGGAACAAGCAGACAACCAGAAGCACTGGCACTTCCCTCCGTGGAGGTACAAGATGTTTGTAATGTTTTCCACATGTTAGGTTAAGAGGCACCTTAGAAACATGAGTGATAAATGACAGCGGCACAAATTATTTCCTTTATAGGGACAAACCTTTGCAGGCAATACTTATGGCACCTGTATCTATTAGCAGCAGATTAGTGGGAAGCCTGAAAAATAAGACAGGGTGGTATAATAAGGTTAACGATCTCACCATGCACCTAAACACTTTCATCTGGGTGGAATTTATATTGCTAATTGACTTGGTAAGGAAGCCTTCAGTCAATACCACTGCAGGCTCAGGGGAGTATAGCTTTCTGTTTTGTTACCTGGAAAAGAATCAAGGATTAATGTTGAGTTTAGCCTGTATTTACGTTATGAAAACAGAAGTCTGAAGGCCGCAGGGAGACTCTTAGGCAAGGCGGTCGTCTGCCACTTAAGACTTAAGGCTAAACTTACTATTTATTGTGTATATTGCAACCAAGTAATCTGACAACACTAAAATATTGAAGTCTTACTTGTGGTGATAGACTAGGTTGCGAAGGTTTGTTATCAGTGTCAGTCTGTGATTCAAAAATGGTTTGGAATGAAAACTTAAAAAAAATATGAAAAGTGTGTTAAAATCAAGCTTTTTGACCCGTACTATTTAAGTTAGAAAAATCTGACTTGACCATCAACTATCATGAATGGGTAGTTTCCTGACATCTTGAAGGGCATTAAATTACCCGTAAGACGTGTGGACATAACAGATGCGCATGTGTTCGCATTGTCATGGCCCATTCCGGTTTGAATAGAATATCATAATCTATTACATAAAAACCTGTGTATTATAGCTGGTTTGCACGATTTTCTTTGCCATGCAGAGTCTCTTTCTCCTATCAACAGGAGATGACAGGCTGCAGCAATCAGTGCGCACAAGGGGACTGTGCACAGCCTTGAAAGCACAATTGCTTTGTTGTTGGCCTATACTTAACTGTTCTTCAGTGTAGCAGCAGGGTTTTCTATTTTGCTGGTTTGCCTAAGAAACATTAAAAGGAAGTTAGAGACTCAATGCCTGGGTAACTGTGCAGTTGTTAAAGGTTTTTGGCAAATTACAACTGTTTGTTTGGAAATAAATGGTACTGGCATGAAGTCATCTTAGTAGCTTGTGTTTGAGTAACATTGAGTCACCACGGTCATGGACATTTTGCCTTATCAGATCATTTTTGAAGGAAATAAACAATAGCAGATGTAAATTGCATGTGTGTAGATGGGGGGAGGAGGAGGTGGGCAGCTATGGAAGAAATGGTATTTGTATCCTGTGGCCTGTCTTTGCTTCGTAAATAGGAACATGATGATAGATAATCAGCATACATTTACCTTGCTAAGTCAAATTATATATGTGGAGTGAGATAACACTGAGAACTAAAAGCTGCAAAATTGAGGCCATACCTTTGGATGAAAGGACTTCATAAATCTGTGTCTACAATCCAAACTCGGGGAAGTAGAATATGGATGGATTTATGGATTTATAATTTCTTCTGCTTGCCTTGCTGTGCAGAGCAAGATGTAATCTTGATAGTTTTACCTGTGAGTTTACCTGCCATGTGCATCTAGGAGTGACATCAGATTGGGCAACACAGCCCAGGAGAGTGTTATGCTAGCAAGTAGAAGTTATAATTGCGGGTTAGAATCTACAGGGAAGCAGCAGACTTAATTGAAGACGTTAGGCATGCTGACCACGTGCCTCATATGCCTGTTTACAAGAAAGCCTGAGTTGTACTCCTCGGTGTCCTGGAATATTATGGAATGGCAGGTAAGGTCTTGCTGTATGTCCAGGAAAGCAAATTAGTTACTTCCAGATCACTGAATCTTTGATCTCAGTCTTACAGATTATCAGTTCCTTCTTTGACCAGGACCTGTCGTCACACTAGAGAGACCTGAGTCATTTGGTTAAAGTAGTAGTAAAAGGACCAGTAGTGGCATTTCCCACATAATCTGCCTGAGTTCTAGATTAATGAAGATTTGGTGTTGAACAGCATTGCTTCCACTGTCCTCACACAATTACATCTTCTGCAGCAGAATGTTTGTGCTCCTAGCTTTCTTATTCTAATTAAAGGTATGAGTCTCAACAATTTGTCCTTTCAGTCGGTCAGAGAAGTTATTGCCTTCTTGGCTTAATCTACTTGGGGGGGGTGGAAGCGGGGATGGGAGGGGGAACAGCTGAAACAGAATTTGCTTTAAATTTACTTCAATTTTGAACCTGAAATGCAGTAAAGAAAGAGATCTGTGGAATGAGGTGGTAAGGCTTTCTTCCATGACATTTTTTTTTCTAAGTAACGTGTTGAAAGCTTTCTTCCTAGTTCCTCTCAATTACTGGACAATTTCAGAATCTACATCTTAAATTCTTAGAATTGGTGTTACAGGGCAGCTTCACTACAGGCTATAGCTGAAAAGTTTTCATCACATTTGAAGGAAAGAGAGAGATTTGTGCCAGCAGCTTCTTCACTGATTGAATCTCAGCCTTGTTTTCTGGTGTAGCTTTTTGATATTGCGTTTGTACTTGCTCATGTTTTTTCAGCAGGGTTTTTTTTTTTTTCATTAAGTACTTTTCCTCTAACTTTCTCTTTGAGATTAAAATACTGGCTATACCCTTGACGTCTCCTACTTGAGGCACTCGTTCTATTAGGTGACAAAGAGTGCTTCTGAAGAAGTATTTTCAGGTTTGCTTTTAATCCCTTTGTCCCATTCTCCTGTCTCTTCCTGTTCTTTGTTTAAAGTGCTGCTTGGCTTAAGCTATTTCTTAAACAGTTGCATTAGAATAGTCATCTTCCCAATCAAATGTTGCAGATAGTATAATACAGTTTTTGAAGGCTATTTCCTACAAGATGTTGAAAAACCTAAATTTTATTCAAGCATTCTAACAATCAACTGTCAGGATTGGTGTGTCTTTAATCAAAATTTTGTCATTCGTACCAGACGAACAGCTTTAGTGCCTCTGATTCAGTTCTCCATATCTACATTTGGAGTATGTCTGAAATCAAGTCTAGTAGAAGGATCAACTATAGTTTTATAGTTGCACAAAACAGTGAAAAAGGCATTTTGATATGATTGAAATGGAATCGCAGAATATGGAAATCTCTTTTGGTTAAGAGCATGAATAAATAGTTTAGAATTGCAGTGTTTTTACATTCTCTACTTGCCAAAAAATTGATGGATTAACTGTTACGCACTCACATACTTGGCTACAATAGCATGTTATAACTGCAAAAGACTGCATAATATGTTAAGTGCATAAACTAAAATACCAGCATGTGATAGACACACACCTTATCTGCAATTGTTCAAACTGCATCAGCGTAGGTGTGAGCTGTGAAATGTTAAGCTCAGTTGCTGCCGGTTCATCTTTATCTCCCAGTCCTGACTCACGGGATGTTATACCTTCTGCATTTAAGTGGAAGGTCCAGAATCACATGGAAGGCAGAAGGGGTGTGGGGGGCAGGGAAAGACTAATATTTCTGTATTTTACAATCTTGGTTGGCAAAAATGATTCATTGCACTTTATAAAAGTTTTGAGAAATTCATCATACTTTACCTATTTGGATCACTCATTGTCTTGGATCTTTTTGAATCTGCAGTTCTAACAAGTGCCAAGTAAGGGTATTGCATCTGCAGTTAAGATGATTAATTAGTGGACTGACAAGAGTGGTCTTGGTATCTCTTTGAATGAGCTACAACAGTTGATAACCCTCTCCTGTTTTAAAATAATCTGCTAGTTTCTTCAACTGTTTTCAAAGTCAAAAACCAGCAGGGTTTAATTTCAGTTAAATCTTAAAATATCAAAAAAACTTGAAAAGAACTCTTGACACAAGTATTTACAGCCTTTAACATTTGCTTACAAACTCAAAGTTTAATTTAAATAAACTATGTGGCCTTAAAACATAGTTTGCAGCTTAATTGCTTGGTAACTCACTTCCTTTGGGACATCTATTGTGTTTTAGGGTGACTGTCGAGAGACTTGTGTTGCCCAGTGTCTCTCTCTCCCCCACAGGGCCATTGGCTGAAAGAGCTCTTTTTGTTGTTGGTTTCTGTTCATCTTGAAAGTAGTCTGTTGAAGCTGCTGCATTGTTAATGAAAACATGCTGCGTAGTGCCCAAGATACTCTCCTTTGAAAAAGGAAATTAAATTTTAAAAGCTTAATTAAGATAATGCTGAAGATCCAGTTTACCTACAAACAAATGGTATTAGAGTTAAGGGAGTGAATGCTGCTGTATCAATGAGATGCCAAGACAGACATATTTAAGCTGATCTTGTTTTATTTGCAAGCAATTGTCTAGCTTTCTTATTTATTGTTCATCACCAGTGAGGTAGCAGATAATTTAATTTGTGATATCGCTGACAGAAAGGCTTCCTCGCTATCATCAAGTTAATTTGAGCTATTAAATGTGTCTGTTACCTTCCCACTCATGAGCCATTGTAGGATGTGTCCTATTGCAGAGCAGCACATTCCGTGAACACTTGTTAATTAGAGAACTGCAGTGCAGCCTGTGATTACAGCACTTAAATTTCGGAGTGTTCTGAGGACCTGATATTAATTATGAAAATGCTGAGTGAGTTTCATTTTTAGGAATTTCGATTAGTATCCACAGTTCCACTGAGGACTTCTGTTGGGATTTGGTCTGATATTTACATACTGATATGATATGATATTAGTGGTTTGTTTATGAAGTGAATGATGCTTAGCGTCACATCAAGAGACATTTTATTTTAGACTTGTAAAAAGAGATTCAGGCCTTGCTCCAGGCTTTTAACTTCTCTACAGATGAGTGTCTTAGTCCAAGAAGTCAATTAAGCTTCATGACAACTCCACTGCTTCTTCACCTGTTGATTACAGAATTAGGTTGTACGACAGCTACCTGATAAACCTCCTGGATTCTGAATCACCTAAGAATGTTAACTTCTTTTACCATTAAAATAACATGGGTAGTATATAGATTATTTCCTTTTGAGATCATGTTCAAATACAAACTATTGTTTTAAGTATTTTGGCTCATAATGAAAGTGCTGCTTACCCTGTTCTTACAGGGCATCTGAATGCTTGTTAGCAGTGTTAAGAGGTGGGACAGAAGAAATTTGGGGTATTTGATACCACTTACCAAGATCCAAAAATAAAGGTAGGATGCACATCATTATCTTGAACGAGGTAGAGTTTGTGTGAATGATCAAGATACGTAAACTGCCAGGCTGGAGCAGTATTCATAATTATCACGCCATTTTCTATCCAGAAGAAAAACTTCACTAGGAGGAAGACTGTCAAGTGTAACTTCATAGAACAGAAACAAACACAAGTGGATTGGGGAAGAAGGAAGACAGCAAGGAGAAGGGGAAACGATGGACACGTTCTGCCTTTCATCCCTGCACTCTAAACTGAATTTGGGCACACAAATGTTTAGGGCTCCGTTCTCTGCTTGCCAAGGCTCGTGGTCCTTGTGTTTAAGTCTCTTACCATCTGATCTCTGTTAAAACATACTCTTTAAGTGGAGTTAGTCATAAAACAGCTCCCTGAAATAGAAGTAGTAGTGGGTGGGGATAGTGGAGCCTGCCACAGCAAGCAAGGAAAAACTTACGTTAAAAATATGAAAGATGCAAATCATTTTGTGTGACACTTTTGAGGTGTATCAAAAGGCTTGTGTCTGTGGAAGCAGATGCAAAACTGGGAAGCTGAGTGAGGAAGACTTCGTAAGACTCCTCAACACATTATTATGAATCTTGCCTGTGCTTGTGTCAGGGAGTGAGGCTTCTTCAGGGAATATCTCAGAGTGACATTCAGTGACAACACCTGGAAATACCACAGTGTTAGTGGCAGGCAATTCTCACAGGCTGCTCTCAGCCAAGCAATACAGGAATCCTCTCTGACAGTGGTCACAAATAGGAGTCTGAATCTTCTTATATTGAAAAATGTTCCATGTCAATTTGTCTTAGCCAGATAAACAGTATCAAACAGAATTAACTTTAACATGAGGAATGCTGCAGTCTCTTGCTGTAGGAAATCGATGCAGGCTCTTGGTTTTCGACTCAGAGGCCTCATGTTCACTAAGCACAACTCTGCTCCATTGGACATATTCCTTTCTGTGGGACAAGCCAAGGTTCCAGACCCTATTAAGCCTTAAGTCTCTAGTGAAATTAGATTTTCCACCAAAAAGAAACATTTTCCTTTGCTTTCTTTTTTATTCAGGCTAAATTTAAAGTCACAATTCATTTCTCTGTCTCGCAAATCACTCTTCAGGGGTCAAAACAGTCTCTCAGTTGCAAATGCCTGGCTCTAACAGATTATAGCAGGTGTGTTTCTTGACTAAAATATTTCAAAATTTGGCCCTTTAGGAGCACACGGAGCAACATGAAAAATCAAATGCTAGTGCTTAAGGGCAAAAAAAAAACCCACTTAGACATGAGTCACAGTTCACAACTGAGACTGTATATTGATAGCACTCAGTGGATATGTGAAGAAAGAAATTTGCATGTACCAGCAATAACCCAAGCAGGGAAGCTTTATTTACATGCGCACTTGTGCACGTGCACACAATTTCCTGCAGGTTCACTGTAGAAACCTGGCTTCCAGATGTTGTTAGTTTCCAACACAGCCTATAATTCAAGGGTGCTTAAGATGAGAACTCTGTTTTGGGCCCTCTGAGCCCTCTCCTTGTACTCCACCCTCCCCTGGACCTCTTCCAGTCGCTGCTCTACAGATGTGCACCCTGTTCCTGGGACAGCTGCACATGACAGCTGAGCACGATGGGTCCCACACAGATGTTCTTTCAGAAACCACTCTTGCTCTTCCCTTGCTGTAGCTTTGGCCTGGAGATGCTTTCAGTGATAGTCACCTTCATTCTTGTACTTGAGCGTGGAATTTGAGCACAGTCTCTGATTTTTGCTTGCATAAGCTTTGTGAGTGATGGGTCTCGATGGCTCTCCACATACCCTCTGTAGGGAAATCTCTTATGGTAAACAGTAATTATGTTTTTATAGCCGTGGAACAGCATACTCTCTTGAACTTGTGCTTATGAAATACTATTGGTATTTTGCTTTGTTTGCAAGTTTTGGAGGCTAGGGAAGAATTTCTCATGCAAGTTAGGCTGACAAGAGGCTCTGTGGACACTTTCACTTTAGGTTAATTAATTGGGGACTATGGGTAGGGTTAAAGCACGGTGTGCCTGGCTGTGATTTATTGGTAGCTTTAGGCTGGTGTGCAATCAAGCTGAGGGTCAGAAAACAACCACTTCCCACAAGTGTAAGACTTTTGTCCTATTAAGTATCTCGGAGGAGAAGGAAACCTGAGTTTCTCACACACACAGCCTTCAGGACACACATATGTCCCTTTGCAAGTAAGTGAAAGGAAGGTTTCAATGGCATAGGGCTGAGGGTGGCCATCCTAGACAGTTTGTTCACTGGTAGTTGTTAAACATCGTGCAAAATAAGGGGAGCAGGGTTTTACCTGTCTCGCACAAAAACATGGTTGTGTTTTTCAGTTTGAAGAGCAACCATTTGTCTAATTCTCTTCAGTCCACTGTTCTCCAGTTTATACATTACTTGATTATTTGTAGGCATTCTAATTTATCTTTTAAAGGCAGTAATTCTCAGTCATTCACAAATGCTCAATTATGAATATTCATTTAAAGAAGGCATGTGACAACTTTCCTGTCCTCTCTTCAAATATCTTATAACTAAAAGCAATGTGAACCACGTATTTGAGTGTACCACTCCTCATTTGCAATTTGAGCCTATGATACTAAATCTTTGTAAAGACTTGTGCTAGGAAAGTTTTTTCACTGGAGTATTTGGGAAATGCAAACAAAAAGGAATATGAACAAAGCAAATTGATATTCATATAACATTTTTTATGTGTTCTGCAGGCTGTCTGCGGAGATTAATTTTTTCTGTTTCATCAATCTTTTATATATATATATATATATATATAAAATAAGCAACTAAAGTAATGTCTGACACCAGATGAGATTTTTTTATGCGTAGCCACTCTTGCTTGTGGTTGATTTTTCCACTTTTGCTAGTTCCAATTAAGGATTCTCTTAAAGTGAAGAAATCCCAGGTGAGCAGGAGCAGAAAAGATTATTCTTTATAGCTTTTCTCCTGGAGCTTCTAGTACAAGCAATGCCACAAGCAATGGCAGCTAATACAATTTAGAGTACCTGAATGCACTTCCAGGCTGGCCTGGAACTGAAGGCAAGGATACAGGGACTTTTCATGTGGCTTTCTGACAGGCTGGTTCAGCTAGGTACATTGTAATTGTGTGGAGAGAGAGAGAGAGAGAGATATATATGTATGTATATTTTTTTTTCCTTCTTTTTTAGTGTGCTTTAAAACATACTCAAAATTACATCCTCCAAACAACATCATACTATTTAGAAATTTAGGTACATTCTGGGAAGAATACTCAAAGGAAATAAGTTTAAAAGCCCCAGTATTTGTTGTCTTGCAAGCAGAAAATATGTATTATCTAAACGCTTTATGCAGAGATTAACAAACCAATGACAGAGTGTTAGATCACAAGAACATGGATCAGATTTGCATCCTTTAACCATGAAAAAAACTTTGAATCATGAGGAAAAGTTAACCAAATCTTATAGGTAAGAACATTTAATTCATTTGTCAGGTAATAAAAATTAAATAGTAGAAAACTTGCGCGTAAGCTTTCCATTAATTTCTAAAAGGAGACTATAGAAGTCATGAAGAACTAGGAACCTACTTCAAAAAGTTAGATGGTGAGGTGCAGTGGGAATTACGCTCGCAGCTCTATGAGTTGCTGACTGGATATGAGAAACTGTCACAATGAGGACAGTGAATGGGTTGATGAATTAGGTTGTGCAGATCTCCATTCTTTGCAATTTTCATGATCAGACTGGATAAAGCTCTGGGTAACCTGATCTGACCCGGTAGCTCATCTTGATTGAGCGGGAGGTTGGACTAGAGACCAGACGAGGGTCCATGTAACCTGCATTATGCTATGACCATATCCTGTAGTGCAATACGTTGGTGAAGCCACAGGGAGGCAGCAACAGGGAGGGAGTCAAAAGTCAAAGACGTCCCAAGAAACAGGAGTAGTTCAGCTAAGGTGGAAAACCTGGACGATGCCTTGCACCCTGTGGAAGTTTGAACCATTTTGTAGCAATTCTTAATGTGGACCTCACTGAAGTATAAGCATAGAGATTGCAGGTTTTGGGAACATGGCTGAGCATGGGCAGAATGGGAACCAATGCTGTTAAGTACTTTTCTCCACCTCTTGTCGAGCTATAGGAGATCCAGGTTTAAAATAAATTAGGCTCATTTACATCTTGATCCTGCCTTGTGCTTAAGAACGTCCAGATGAATGTTGAGGAAAACAGGAAGGAGACATGGCTGAGCAGATGATTGATGTATATATAGACACGGTAGTGGACCACTGTGTCAGAACTGGACTATTTAGTACCTCTTTTCCGTTTTATACTGTCTGCAGCCCGGACATCTGATGACAGAAGTCTTACAGGTGGAAATTAACTCCCTTGAATTGGAAGGTTGTAGAAACATTTCTGATCTACGGGATTATCAGTTATACAATTATTACTGTGTTTTATACAAAGAAAAATGTTGTACAAGAAGATGTTGCCACGTATGTTTATAGTTGGCCAATGGAAAAAACACGTAACATTACTGATCATTTGACGAGTGTCAGCTGCAATGTCTAGAAATTGGTTTAATTTCCTCACTATTTATCCTTTTTGTAAGTTCAAGCTCAAGTATGAAGTATCTGTTGGTGCTTGTTGAAAGTAAGAGCAATGCCCATTTGCTCTCTGAGCTTGACTTTATCTGTCTCTGCAAGTGTCTTCTTCTATCAGGCAGAAACAACACTGTGGAGGAATCCAGGATACTAGTGATGACACTAATGTTGATATACTTTTAGTTCCTGCTGTCAAGTGAAACCAAATTACCTTGATTTTTTTTTTTTTTAAATGGAAATTCCACTTACCCAGAGGTGGGTGAGAAGAGAAATGACATGTTGTTTTCACTTGCATGTTGTTGTTTGTCATTTTAAAATCCACAGTCAGATGACAGCTGGGACCCTGTGAGCCAAGAGCTCACACCGCTTTTGTAGTGGTTTTCCACTGCTTTCTTCTTGTGGCTTTTTAATAGAAGATATATTTAAGGCAAAAAGAAAGCAAACAAATAAACAAACAAACATATAAACCTTTAATGCCCTTACCTGGAAAGAAAATGTGTCTGTATAGCCTTAGTAAACCCAGGGTTAATAGGAAACTCTGAAAGAAGCTATCTAGCTTTGCCTAGATAAAAAGAAAGTAAAACAAGTCTATAAATACACTGATGATGATGACTGTTTTACTTACTATTGCTCTAATAAATAATGTAGTAAGCTGTAGCTGGGTAGCTTGAGTTATCTTGGCAGAACTATCTGACTGAGACCACTCAAGAAAAGCAAATATTTAATTTGAGATCTGGTGCCAAGAGTTTCACTGACAGCTTATAAAGTATAAGCAAAAGAATGTACGTGTCGTTTCGTGATCATCGCAATCCTGCAGAATACATAATCTAAGCCCTGCTGGGAGTGTGCAAAGTAGATTTGTAAAGGAATTTTTACTTTTCAACAATCAGTTTTTAGGACCCTACTGGAGTTAATGGCAGAGTTCAGAGCCTAGAAATCTCTGTGCAAGGAGAGTTAAGGGCTAGGAACAGAAGCAGGTGAGGCACCATGGAAAGCCTCCTTAGCCTGTAGGATGCAGAAAGAAGATGAAGAAAATGCAGGTTCATTGAAAGGAATTTCGGAACACTTTGTGAATTCTCTTTCTTGGAGCCAAGCTGTTCCTGTCAAGACAAAAAAGGTAGCAAGTAACAGAACCTGATAAGTCTTTAGGAGATCCTCTAAGAGCTGCCTAAGAGTTTCATCCTGGATAATCTCCAACAGTATGAATGTTTGGCATTCCCACACATCAGTGTTGAGTCCAAATCACAGAGGTTTGAAACAAGTAGGGATTTAGCTGCAGGATATTCTAGTTGCAGTGTGGTCTGTGCCAGCTAGCAGTGACATGAGAATCCAGATTCTCTTGCAGGGATCCTTAAGGGAAGCTCTGCTGCAAAGGAGGGAGAGACAGAACAGCTTCAGGAGTTATGTAGTTATTGTGTTGCTCCTCATACAACGTGAGAATAAAATTACACTTTCCCTGCTACTTGTATGACAATTAAGAAAAGCTGTTCTGCTCTGTTACGCTCATGTATTGCCTGGAAAACTCAGCTAGCTGCAGGGGTGCAACATTATTATGTAGAAGTGGACCATCAGTGTTGAGGGATTTAGAAGACCCTAATGCTAGGAATTAAAATGACAGCTGATGACCTGCAAGTGAAAAGAATGTGGCATTATCCCCCGAGATACAAGCTACATTTATGCATTGGTTTATTATTTATGATGAGTCTGTCATGTGCATTTGAGAAATTACACATCAGGATCTATAACTATCTTACAGACTGTTTTGTAACCTGCGGCTGCTAAATCAATAGTCTCAGGTTCTTTACTGTCTCAGCTTTGCTTGCATACCCTATCCCTTCACCAGTTCACCTATTCACCAGTTCTTTTTTGGAAATAAGGAGATGTTTGTCTCTTAAAATTACCCCTTTTGAAAGACAGCGCATTCTCTGATTCGTCTAATCGAAGCATGGCACGTGTTTGTTGTTGTTGTTGGGGTGTTTGGTTGGTTGGTTTTGTTGGTTTGGTGTGTGTTTGTTTGTTTTTCCCCTCATTTAGGCATTCCTCCTCAAACGCCAAATCCAAGCCTGAGTGACTGCTTGCCTGGGAGCTCTGTTTCTTTTCTGCACTCTGCCAAACTCTGGCATACAGCCCAGAAGGAGCTTAAAGCAAACTTATCTCATTTCCACTGAGGTCTAATAGGTGTGGGAATTCCCCTGAGGTAATACAGAAGTAATTTTCTCATCAGCTGTCAATTGTCCCAGTCCACGCGGCACAGATAATTTAAGCATCTCAAAAGGGTAGCTTTAATTTAACAGCAGCTCAGACTGGGTCTGTGACCTTGAACAAGAACATGTGTTTTCTCCCCGGTTCGTGGAACTTTTTGCGATAATGTTATTAGAGGCCAGTTTTATGCGTGTAGAACAACTCCGTCATCGTATGGAGTTTGGCTGAGGGGAGAGCATCCTACAGAAACTTGTGTCATCAGCTAATAGAAAAAAAATATATCATTTTTCTAGTTTTGTCTTCAGCTTTGCCTGTCAGATGACAAATCCAGCCATTAGAGACTGCTGAGTGAAGAGCTTTTACAGAAAATGATGTGTGCCATTATGTTTGTAGGTGACATCCCTGGGATAATATGTAGAATCATGTGATAAATGTGTACTGTACTTTGCCTCTGGCCAGGATTAGTTGCAATATTCAGCTTAGTAACTAAACAAAGGAACAGGGAAAGGAAAACCAAAAGCACTCAAGTTGGCTGGATCAGAATTCTTCTTCTTTTGTTGGTTTTCGTTTTTCTTGGGAAGGGGGCTAGAAAACACTCAAAATGACTTTTTGTTTTGAGACATTTTAAACTATTTTGTAAGTGAAGCATAGGAAGCAAAAGAATTTGAACAGGGATTTTAAGCATTATTGACAAAACAGTGCAATCATGAACATGATTTGGTACTTTGAGAGTGGGAGTATAATACTGAGTTTAGTGAAGATTACAACAAAAGAGTAATGCGGGAGCACTAAGCAAAATCCACATATTGGAACTGGAAGAGCACCACTTGTACTGAACCAATTCTAGTGTAAGATCAGGTAGGACTAAATGTGTGGAAGGAATATCTTATGGTTGGATCACGTCCTCTCCTATTTTTAAGCAAAGAAATGGTTGGGTAACACACAGAAAACACTGGGAGAGCAGCATGATGTGTTTATTCAATGTTTTCTCATTCTATGTCCTAAATATATTCCTCATCACATTCTTTTCCTTCTCTCTTTGACTTGTTACAGCTAGAGATTTTTGCTTCACAAAAGAAAGGCAAAAAAAAATAGATCTTTTAAAAACACTCTAAAATGTCATTTTCAACAAGAGAAAGTATATACAGAACACACAACCACGTTGAAGGGTGTGAAAGATTTTATTGGAATTTAGTTCTCCTTACCTGAGTAATGCAGTGATCCCAAACTTGGAAAAGCCTTCCTGCCTCACAGCACTGCCATCTATCTTCCCTCTGTATAGTAACAAATGTTGACTTTCTACATTCATATTTTGGCAAATATGTATTATTAAACTCAAGTGTTTTGTTGGTTCTGCTCTAATTTTTGTATTTCAAGATTCGCAGGCAAATATTTTCAAGTAGGAGTACTTGAATGCCTTGGGGGGCTAAGGAGGAAAAGAAGAAATCAAAACGGTTTTATGACAGAGCTTGTTTGGTATCTAGTAGGTGTCACTAGAATTACCTGTGAGAGGAGGAGACCAAATTTCCAACGTCTGTTCTGGTCAGGTTATTGTAGCACATGGATTTGATTTGTAGCACACTCACTCCAGAAAAGCCCGTTTTTGCTGGAAAATGGAAACATCCTTGCTTCAGTTCAAGCTAGGAGTTTAGGTCCAATAAATCTCAAATGTTTCTGATGTTCAGGATGTTGAATTTTTGAATGGGAAATTCAGATTTTCAAAATGTACAATTTTTAGTAAAAGATTCAAAAAATCAAATTTGCTTTTCCTTACTTAATTCTTACCAAAATGTTGTCCATTGAAAAAAAAAAAAAAAAAAGTTAATTTTTGAGTTTGGAGTCAGTGTCACTAAAGTAGGATTTAACACGAAGTCTTTTTTCACTTTCTTGACTCAGTCCAATTTCTTCATAAAGAAATCAATCTCTGCAGAAGTGAACAACTCTCTTTCTAGACAGGATCTTCCAAGAAAGAAAAACGACCACCTAGAAAAAGAGTTTTACATTCATTTCAGGACTTTCACTTGTGTTTTCTCCAAATTTTAAATTATGCTGCTTTTGGTTTGGAAATAATCTGTCTAAGCTTTCAGCTTCCAAAAAGTCTCTCCTCTGACTCAATTATTTTCCTGCTCCTTATTTTGGAGTGGGGTATTGTTTTTCTAAACTATGTCCTATGTCGTGCAGTTGGAAGGTAGTCATACTGATTTCTTACTGTTTACATTTCAAGTTGGGTGCTGTTGTTGTTTTAAATTAGATGTAACTAAGTTTCCAGTTCTTGGAACTCATGAGATGACTCTGAGTGCCTATGGATAACAGGGTCAAAGGTACGCATCTATTGATGGCTAACAGCTCTCAATAAGCAGCCTGTATTCCCTAAAAGTGTGATGATGGTTGTGGTAGCTCACAGCCAAGCCTGGCAGTTGCTGGGATGTGCAATTCTGCTCGTCAGGGTCGGGAAGCCAGGAGAGAACCAGTCTGAGGCGTTGGCATTGAGCCACAGTTATATCTGGACAGACAGCACCTCGCACAGTGGTTTTCCTCTCTTGCCAAGTTAATCTTAGTACCGCTATTGTACAAATAACAACGTCGAGAGCTTTTATTTATTGCTGGAGGTGGGAAACTGGTGTGTTGTGTCAAATCTGATTTTTGTTTCCCAGATCCAGATTTGATTCCCACACGTGCCTTGATGCAGCTGAACTCAAATATGAGTAAGAGAGGGGACAGGGACACAAACCGAACAGGGTAGGACATTTAAAGGCACATTTCTGTTACCGACTGCTGTGGTTTGGATTGATGAAGGGCTAGTACAAGGAAGTCGGCCCACAACTTTCGTAGAGTGATTATATGCCAGAATAATTTACTCAGATGTTTTATGGCAATTTGTTTATAAAATATTTGCATGTTACAGGCAATTGTTCTCCTTTAAACTAAGTTTTCATTAAGCTTTTAACTAAGTTTCACAAATGATGTATTGAGTGAGCTAAGCTTCCGTAAGTTCCAGTATTCTGCTTCATGAATAAAACTGTCAGAGTAAAGCAACCAATAACTCTCTGTCTTGGCATTATGTTCAGTATAACAAATAAATCTTTAGAATCTCAACAGACCTGGCAACTTCATTAACAGTTATGCCTGCAGCAGAGAGTGATAGAAAATCAATTCATGAAGTCTGATATTTTAGGGTTTACAGCAGACAGGGGTTAGCGGATTGCTGATGAACCTCCTGTGTTTTAGCTCAATCTTCCTCTTACAGAAGGGAACAGAAATTGTAAGAAGAGAATACTTCATCCAAGAAAGGAGCAGAGTATGAAACAAAGGGAAGGGTGTAAATTATAAGGAAATAGAAGAAAAAACAGTATATCTGGGCTCTCAGGACTGTGAGTTCTAATTCTCCCTTATAAGAAATATCTATTTCCCATAAAGTTTCTCAAGTGCTGCTATGGCACTTAGAATTCACTGCTGCAGAAGACAATAATTAGGAGTTTAATTTAATTTCAGATTGAAATCTATTAAGAAGTAGTGAATTTGCTCTGTCTCCCTTGCTTCTCACCGCGGTCAGTAGCTCTTAAATACTTGACGTTTAATGATGGTTCAATCCTGCTTCCAATGAAGGCAATGAGAAAACCTCCCTGGCTTCAAAGTAGTAAGGATTATCTCTTTCAGAAGAGACTAACCACTGAAAATCTTGAGCCTACAATGCCATGCCGAAATAGTTGAGTTGTTCCCCCCACCATAATTCTTCCTTAGAATACAGACATATCAAACTGCTCCCTGAGTATTATGAACTCTTAAAGCTCTAGCTTTACAGAAGCAGTAAATTATATATGGATAATTTGTGTCACAATTTCATAACTTTGAAATAATTAAGTCATAAACCCTTGGATATAGTCATGTAATGTGCTGGTGTCTGCTACTATACCATGGTTTTAGTTGCACATAGCCCACTTTTATTTCAGTAGTCAATATAAATGCTGTCTTCATAGTGGAGAATAATGATTTTGTTTACCATATTGTTAAACTGTAAGTTGGTACAACTGTGCTTCACACCTACCTATCCACAGAGTTTGGGATTTACCCTTTTTTAGAGAATCTGTAGCGTGAAAGAAGATAAAGGGGTAAAGATTAGTTGACAAACTGTACTACAAAGTGATGAATTGACTTATTCTTTCTTTAACTCATCATGCAGTTAAGAAATCGTATTTCATACTTTCAAATATTTGTAAAATGGATCAGGTTTTGCTTTCTCAGCTTCCATATCAGTGAAGGTCTTTAGAAGCACATGCTGTACAGGGAAAAAAAATGAAAAGAATGAAATAAGAGGAATAAATTAAAAAAAAAAATTTCCCTAACCTTCCGGCACAGTAGGAATATTTCAGGCCTTAGTTTTATAGGAAGCAACTCAGTATGGTTTTTGCTCTGTTGTTTCTTAACAGAGGGGGCAGGGGGTGAAACACCAAAAAAAAACCCAACAACGCGTAATCTGAAAATTTTGCTTAGCTGCATAAAGTCTAATCTAGAAGAGAACTATAGCAGCCATAGAGACAGAAGTTAATGGCTGCTGACCAACTGTGAATTGTTAGTGTGAAGCTGCTGCTGAGAGTAATTATTTGTTTAATTTCTGCTTCATGGTACAAGTAACAGATAAATATTTATTCTGGATGATTTGGTTCTTTGAGCAATGCAGTTCTGAAAGTCCATTGATTTTCTTGCCATGTATACCTTTTGGTTGGATTCTCTAGCATCTGAAGATGCAGGGTCTGCTCTGACTCTTTTATTCTGTGGCATCTGTCCTGTACCTGGTCACTGGTATTCATGAAACTTGGATTAAATTCTCTGAAATAACGATCTTTAATCAAATTTGGCTAAAGTCGACCAGTAGACTTCTAAGTTATTAAGGGAAAATAGACTGAGGAGGGAAAAATATGCATTTTTTTTCTCCCCAAATACCTGGAAAATGTCCTCTGATAGCAATTTCACAGTATACAATGAAGAAAATATAAATAATTTCTCTACACAGGGATGTTTGTGATAAATCCTCAAAAGCACTCCAGATACTTGCCCCTATTCTTGTCTATCTTCTCATTTTCTTTAATGGAAAATAAGATTAATGAGAAGTCTGCTCATCTAGGCTAAGGGTTCAGCATTGCACATGTCCATATGAAAAAAGCAATACTATCTGCTTGCATAGTCGAGTTGAAATCCTTAGAATGACATGGCAGAAACAGGTGCAGTAAAAACTCTGGCCAGCAATAACTGTGGGCTCATTTGCTCCATGCTTTTATAGTGTCCATTCAGCTCTGATTGTCACTGGCGACAGAGAACAGCAGCACTATCAGGTCACTAGTGATCCCATTGCCTTGTCGTTATTTCTGCTGTCTGCGTGGCTCCAGTCACTGCACTGCCTGTGATTTCATTTGCATACATGCTGATAAAAGATTTGTCCAACTCCAGCTGGATAAAACATCCACTCAGTGTCATGGAAATAAGTATTGCCATTGAATCATAGAATCATTTGCAGTTGGAAGAGACCCTCAGGATCATCAAGTCCAACCACAACCTAACCTAACTCTAGCACTAAACCATGTCCCTAAGAACTTAATCTAAATGCCTTTAAAACCCCTCCAGGGATGGTGACTCCACCACTGCCCTGGGCAGCCTGTTCCAATGCCTGACAACCCTTTCCGTGAAGAATTTTTTCCTAATATTCAACCTGAACCTCCCCTGGTGCAACTGAGGCCATTTGCTCTTGTCCTATCGCTTGCTACTTGGGAGAAGAGACCAACCCCCTCCATGCTACAACCTCCTTTCAGGTAGATGTATGTCCTTCCTTATGCTCCACCACATGCATCATTAAGGCAGCAGAAGTGTTAACATTGACTTCAGTGACAGCAGGACAGTGCTGGGCAGTTTTAATCTTGTTGGAAGCTAGTAAAGTGCAACAAAATGAAGCAAGACTGGCTTTAAGCACAGGTCACCCACCCAGGAGAAGCTGCCAGGAGCTGTGTCCGAGTGGGACAGGCTGGCAGCACAGGTGCCAGTTGCTGAGGTCCCAGTGGGCTGTAAGACACGGTGGCGGCTCCTGCCCCTCACAGCAGTACTGTCTGCCCCACCGTCCCATACTCACAGCAGAACAGGGACAGGAAGCCGGGGTCTGCAAAGCAAGCTCCAGCTCCTGCACCTCCCCATTGTTTTTCCTTTCCATTCTCCTCCCGTGGCAGAATGACTGGCCCTTCACTGCTGGAGCATCTAATTTAAGTTTTTATCTAACTTACTGAGGAGACTTGGGCCAGCTCTGATGCACAGAGAAAATGCAATGCAGTATTTTCCTATGAAAAGTTACTGCTGTTCAAACACTTCTGCTCTCTCCCTACCTTAACTGCTGCAATCCTTTTAGTTTAACACGTCCTTCCCTGTATACATGGCACTTAGGAAATGATTCCTTTCTTCCCCACCAATAAACTGTGCTGAGATTTCTTTAGTTTGCTGCCACATAAATGAGAACAAATTGTGTGTATGTCAGGAAATAACAGATACCAATCTATTGTCACTTACTTTTTATATGACTACTTTCATCTGAGGATATTAAATCATCTTAGAACTATCAGTTAGCTGAGAACAGGTTTTAGTCAGGTTTTACTGCATCTTTGAAGTTTAAAAGTACTAAAATAAGAAGACATTTCAAAATTGTGGGTTTATTTTGGTTGGTTGGTTGTGGGGTTTTTTTTGTGGTTGTTTTGGGGTTTTTTGGGGGGATGGTTTTTGGTTGGTTGTTTGGTTTTTTGTTTTTGTTGGTTTTTGCATTGGAATTGCAAAGTTCAATGAACTCTCCCAGAGTTTAGAACTATATGTAATCTGATCATCATAGATATGAAGGGGCATTTCCAGACAGGATTGTGTCCATCCTCCCATGGAACTGGTAATCTGCAGCTTTGTAATGGTATCGCCAAGTTAGGCGACACTGGCATATGCCTTTCTGCTTACAATAAGAGCATGTTCCAGTGAACCAGATGTTTGCATGAAGTTTTGTGTATTCTAGAGAGCTCAAAAGGGTTTCATGTTTCTTAAACATGAATTCAACTGTTCTCTCTGCCAGAAATGCAGATTTGTGGTGGGGGAAAGGACTAAGATGGCTTATTTTAAATCCTGTTGTTACCATTGAGATAAACTAGAGCAAAGCAATATTTTGAGCCTGAATGAAAAGTTCTTAGACATACCTGTGATACTTTGGTTATACTCATATATTCCAGGCACTTTGCTGTCAGGCAGAAAAGTTAGATAGAAATGATATTAAGATTTCAAGTTCATCGTTAGCAGAATCTGCACAGACACAATTGTCCACTGTCTAGCAAATCAAAGAGTACCTTCTCATCTTTAAGAACGTGCTTAAAATCATTGTTCCATGTATTTTATGAGCTTTGTTGGATTAAGACAAAGTACTCAGTGCTGCTAAGTGCTCAGTGCTGCTCTAGGGAATTTCTTCATGAAGAATGTCAAATAGTTGTATGTCATGATCTTGCTGAAAAATCATCATCATGATGTTGTGGGTGCCTTCCTTATGGGTAGGTTTATCTCAATGAATGTCTCTGTACTGTCATTTTGATACCTTTCTCATTACTATCACTCACTTGTTCAATGCAAAAAAACCCTGATTTTTTTTCTCTGCTGTCTGAGTGAGAGTTATCTAAATTGTTCTCCTCCTTGGTTTAGCACTGCAATTCATAATGTTATGAGGAAAACAATTTGTTTCTCATTTCACCATAAATTGAGGCTCTGTATTTGTTTCTAATGGATTTATTTGAAACAGATTAAAAAAACCTTTAATGGGACTTGAGTTCTTATTTGTGTTTCCGTGTCTTTGAAAATCTTTCGCTTATATCATTTACCTTTGTAATGTACCTCAGAAGAATGTGGATAAAATTTTCAGCAGCAGTGGATGACTTTCAGCTTCCATTCATTTTTTCCTTCTTAGTTACTGTGATGCTTTAAAAACCATATCTTATGCTCATGATTGTTTTTAGAGCAGTATTGACCAACCATCCCATGGTGTTAAGGGTTTCTATGCCTTCCCAAGCTTTCCTCTGCTGTAGCATTTTTCACCCTGAGGTAATTTATCTCTTTGGAAATTTAATTTACCAATGGAAATAGTGGCATTCATGAATGCAAGCTCATTATCACTGGAATCCCTTTGAAAAATCTTAAACTGAAATGACTTTCATAGTTAGCAGCAGCATAGAAAGACGCAAATATTCAGCAATAATTCTTCCATTTTTAAAATGGCACTTAATTTCTTACTTTGTATTCGATAAGCTGTGAATTGCTAGCTATGTTAAATTCGTATCTTAAATTCTTAGGAGCTGCATCTGATGACCCAAGAAATCTGATCAAGTCTCCTTGACCTACAAAATGTTTTGGCTCAACTGCAAGGAATACATCAGAATAATTACTGAAGGAGAGAAAAAGCCAAACTACTTTCAGTCATTGAATAGCCATGAATCCTTTTAAAAATAAGGTCTAATTGACTAAAGCATTATTTATTTTCAAGTCTTGTAATTGTTCCATTGTCATGGAAGCTTATCAGAAGTACCAAAGCTGAGTATTGCTATAAAACGAACCTGGCTTATGTTAAATCCCTAGTGAGTCAGTCTGTTCATGACAGATATAACTACCAGCTAAATGGCCATCCAAAACCCCTAAGCCTTGTAAAATAGAAACAAAACAACAACAAAAAGACTTGTTTAATTTTTGATCAGAGACCTCATTATATACATTGGCAAGAGATTCTTCCTGTTTAAATGACAAGTGCGCTGGGATTTTTCAGAACTCTTGTTTTAACTTCATATCATCAAAGTCAACAAGTCTGACTGAAATAGCAAGCTGAGGCAGGCTGAAACTCTTGGGAGAATCCACCTCATTCTCCAGATACTGCTTTTTTTCTTATATGAGTTCTGTGGAACACATGTCCAATGTAGGATCCTGTAATTCCTGCTTTCTTCAGGTAAAAATGTTGCAGATTATAAGAAACTTCTAGAACTGGGTCAGTGCCTTTGGATTTGTTTTTGGTATGCCCACTGGATTTTTAAATGTACTTTAAAATCTAGTCCATAAAATGTTCCTAGGAGGCATGCCGGTGATGAACTAAAGTAAGGAGCCTTGAAAGACACTAGAAAAATAGAGTTAGGCCAAAAATGTTAAATGAGAAGAAAAAAAGGAAAGCGCTGGTCTCATAATTAACTTTGACTACATTTTGGCTAAAGTTTCAGAGAGGCTACACACAAGTCTGAGACATATTGCTTGTAGAGCTGTTGTTTTTCAAACAGCCCACCCCTGCACTTCCCCTGCCAGCCCCTTTCGTAGAAGATTTTGTACTTGGACGTTGTTAATGCCACTATAGCGTAACGCTTTGTCCTCTTCTTTTTAGCTACAGTTGCCAATTGTGGCAAGCTGTTTGATGCTTTCAACATGTGAAATAAACAGGCCTTAGAGATACGGCTGACGACATCAAATTCTTTTAGGCGGTAACTTATGCCAAAGTTGAACCGTAGCCTTCAAAGCTGAAATGCTGTATGAGGACTATGCAGTTATGGGAGTATATAAATGCCCAGTTGCTTTTCTTGTAGGTGGAAAATGGTTTTTATTGGTCTTTGTAAATTGGGTGGTGAGAGCAAAAGTTGTCTAATGTCTTTCTCCCTGTGTTTTTTTTCCTCCTGTTGATCCTATAAAATGGCTCTGCAGGAAGGAACACAGCTCTTTCTCTCGCTTTTGATCTTTGCACAGATAGCTGTGTTCACCTCTTTTGCTTCACAGAAGACATTTGGACAAGATGGAAAGTTGAGGTTTGGGAAAGGGAAGGTACTCTTATTTCTCATGATGTACATACAAAATGAAATTAAAGATGAGACTGTGACACAACGTAGCAGGTAGCCTGGAGATGGTAACAGTCTGTGAAGATATCCTTAGTCACTGTAGTCTGTAATCATGGTGGTGGCGGTGGTGGTAGTAGTAGCAAATTTTACCCTCAAAAATGCTCTAATTTTTACATTTACTTTCACTTGATCATCCTTTTTAGGATTAACCTAAAAATGTTTCAGGAAACTGTTCTGATTCTGCAAGTGAAAACATGGCAAACCATGTCCTAACACCCATGTGTATAAGACAGACCCAACCATGCTCAGTTTTGCCAGGAGCCCAGCTGAGAGCCCACAGCTATGAGAACACGGCATTGCATGTACTTGGTAGCACAGAAGCTGGAGGGACACATGCTGACTTGTTCACTCAAATAGGTAGGAATCAGGCATAATCTCATCAATAGTCCCTTCCTCTATGAAACTACTTGAGAAATCTCAGAGGTTGCAAAACCACCTGGGTCTAACCCTGCTCCAAAATCCTCTGCAATTTAACTGGAAAGCCCATTTCTCTGTCCGGTTCATCTCATTCTCACTGAGAGCTGCAGAGGTGCAGCCATCTCAGAGATGTGCAGGAGAGCACCAAGGTCCTTCACAAGCAAATCGTTCTTACCAGCAGCTTTACTGAAAGCCCAGATTTCTTAACTGTCCTTCTGGAGGAGCTTCCAGGCACGATAACATTGTTGGAGGCCAGCTGGTTGTGGAAGATGTGACCATTTCTGCTCTGCTCGGCATAGCTGTTCATCGGCTTTCCTTTCTAGCACTCAAGACGTTCTTCCTTTCCTCTAAGATTCAACATGGAACTGTAGAAACTCACTCGTGAAAAGAAAGTTGCCGGGGTTATTTAAAACAGGAATGTTTTGTAGTGACAGGCAATTAAAGAGACGGCGCTTTCTGAACAAGACATATCGCCTAGTAATGTCATTGCACATAAAGGAGGCACCGCGCCGTGGGACATGCGATGACTTGTGATATGTCATGAGGCAATTTAGTTAGAAATTAACTTGTGTCTAATCTGATCATTAGGCTGTTTCAGGTGATGCAGAAGTGTGGATAGAGGGATGCTTTTTTGCAGGCAGGTGAGGGAAGGTGACTAATTTGCATTTTTAAAGCTAGAGACAGCAAATCTATCGTCTTTTTCTTGAAATTACCTTCACATAAGACTTCTAAATGTTGAACTTTTCCTTGAAGGGAAGAAAAATAGAACAGAAAGAAATACTTGAACAGTTGCCTACACCCAATTATCACATAAGGGACATTAAGGCCATACCTTGAATAACATAAATCAGCACAGCTGTACTATTTTTAGTGCTGTCCCACAGCTTCATTGCTCTGAGTGTTGAAATTTCAGGTTCTTACATACATATTTCATAATCATTTTGAATGAAAATAGTGTTTCAGTCTTCAAATTTATTCACTAGACAGTCTTGATCAGGTGAAATGGGTAAATACCAGGTTTTAATTTCTACTGCTTATTTGGAAAATGTATGTATAACATTGATAGAGTTGTTTCTGTGTATTCGTTCTGGCCTTGTCCCAGGCTGTATGACATATTTCAGTCTTCTACATTGTTTTTGTTTTGTTGTTGTTGGAGTAATTTTTGTTTGGGTTATTTTTTTAATCTATTACGCTTTCAAATTTGTTATTTAACATCTGCTCAAAAAGACCTATAAATGTTTTTCAGTTTAAAAGGTGGAAAAAATAATTTGTTTTAATCTGTAGATATGGATTTTGTAAAAATAATGTGTTAATGAACTATATAATGAATTCAGCTGGTGTTGGGGGCTTTTACAGTTCTAAAGAAAGGAGTTAATGCTTTGGAAGTTAACATGCTATATTGTTCTTTGTAACTTGGAAATTGCATCATTTCACGGTGGCTGATACCCGGAGATTCAAATACTTAAGCAGTCACATGTATGTTGAAAGCTACTGAGGTTTTTCCCATTACCAAATGAGAAAGGGAGGACAAAACCTAAATAGGGAAATATCTAGAAAACAGGAAATGAGAATAGAATTAGATTTTTAAAATGAAGCAGCTTCAAGTTTTAATACATAAAATAACCATGTATAAAATAATTTGCGTGTTAGCGTGCATCAGTTTTAATTTGGCAGTATTCCTAGCATGGACTTGACAGCATGTAACAGAAAAATACGATGGTCTCGGTACTTCAGATCAAGTGCATGTTCTGTAGACTGCTGATGAAATAATTTAGTGTATAAGAGTCTAAGCTAATATTTGTATTGAATATTATCTTGCTCCACAAGTGGCCTTATATAATTCAATGGGACCTTTACTGGAGCAAGATGTTCCCGCAGCTGAAGGGTAATCACACAATTATCAGTTCCTTCCTCTAAAATTAAGTTCTAATAAGTGTTTCCTTTACTTGAACAGTCTTGTTTACAGATTTCACTCCTTGATTTTTAACATGCAAAAGGGAAAGGGGTTGGAATTTTATATTGGACTGAAGACATTTCTTTCAGTAACAAAATCACATTTTTCAGAGCCTAGGTATTAATGTATATTGAGAAACTTCCCTGCTTTTGCACCTGTAACTTATCATTGAGTGTGTATAGCACTATCAGAATGATAGGGTCAATTACTGTTAATTCCTGCAATGGAGAAATGACCATTTTCCTTGTTATGCCAAGGAGAAGAGAGAGACCACTCTGCTTCTGCTTAACACTGAAGGTTATTAGTGGCTAATGGCTTGCAATACCCACCATGGTTATTAACTGTGCTAAATAATTGTCAGCTGCAGGAGACAAAGAAGCTGCAAAAAAAAAAAAAAAAAAAAGATTCTAACTATTTTGGAGAAATGAATGCAGAGAGTTGGATGAGTCTCAGATCCATTGAAGTTCTGCTGAGATTTCAAGCCATACTGAGTTTGCAAACCTTGCTGCTCCTTTTTGAAGCCTAACATTTTCTCACCGTGCCCTTCTGAAAGAAATGTTCCCTCCATTAACAGCAGTCCACAGGAAATCTAAACAGACACTCACAGAGAAGGTTTGGACTTTCCTCCATACCATCTTGTTTCCAGGTCTCCTGCAAGGTTCTGAATTTTAGAAGCAGACATGTCTAGTTCCTGCCAGTGGCCAGTTAAGCTTTTCTCCTCTGGAAGAAAGCATCATGGACAGTACTTGTTGATATATCTGTAAAGTGTCATGAACTTTATAGGATTATAATGGTATATTTTTAATTGATTAAACATGTTTGTCAAAGAGACAGAAATGCTAGAGATACAAAGACAGAAGGAAGTGGGAGAAATGGGAACCAGTTTATGAATTAAATGACTTTTTCATTGAGCTCACATAAATAACAGTCTTCCTGTTCTTTTCAGAGTTTCTTTGCACAATCATATCTTCCATCAAATCATTCTTAGTTGAGATGTTTCTTTTGTACCCTGCCAGTGCTTTAATTCAGGCTTATGCAGAGGTCTTCGACATTTTACAGCTACCACTATGTCATGATCTTTGTTCATTTGATTCAGCACAAGCCTGACTTCTGAAGCAAGATGCTAGGTTGTATGCATGAGATTAACTACTACCTTGTTAAAAGGTCAACAAACCATTCTTTTTATCCTATCTATGCACACTTTACTGTAGGTGATAAACTCCCATCCTACTCTACTGTCTCTCTGTAACAATCATTGAAAGGAAAAGATTGCTTAGCTCATCTTCTGGTACATTTGTCACTATCTTCTCCCCAGATCTATTCACAAAGGTTTCTGCTTCTTCTCTTTCCTCTCTATTCAGTTCCTAATTCCATCTACTTTGCATTAATTTCTCATTAGAAATTTTGTTTCTAGCCCAATCAGTTATTTTTCCCCACTTTCCTGAGTCTTGGCCACCTGGGCACACACTGGCTCATAGTCAGCCGCTGTCAACCAGCATCCCCAGGTCCTTTTCCACCAGGCAGCTTTCCAGCCACTCTTCCCTGAGCCTGTAGCGCTGCCTGGGGTTGTTGTGGCCGAAGTGCAGGACCCGGCGTTTAGCCTTGTTAAACCTCACACAACTGGCCTCAGCCCATTGATCCAGCCAGTCCAGATCCCCCTGTAGAGCCTTCCTAACCCTCCAGCAGATCAACACTCCTGCCCAGCTTGGTGTCCTCTGCAAACTTACTCAATCCCCTCATCCAGATCATTGATAAAGAGATTAAACAGAACTGGCCCCAATACTGATCCCCGGGGGACACTACCCGTGACTGGTCATCAACAGGATTTCACTCCATTTGCCACAACTCTTTGGGCCTGGCTATCCAGAAGCAGAATAACTGTGCTGTCAAATGTCAAATACCTGTGGCAGCTCAGTGTGGCCTCTTCGCTGTTTCAGAAGACCTCAGGCAATTATTAAACTTTTATCATCTTGCTGGACTTGTAGCTGCACTCTATAAGACAAGCTATTGCTAAAAGGTAAACACAAGGCTCTCTGTCAGTCATTTCTCTTTGATAATTTGCCTGCTTGCTTCTGTTCACAGCTCTCAGCACCCATACTGTTTGGAGTTTACTTACTGTATTTTGTCTCTCCCAGGGGTAACTCACGGTGTTGATGGGTCTTCATCATCCAGTTTGCTTCTGTCCACTTTTGTCCACATGATGATGTTTGTCTGGGGAGTTTTTTCTTCCCTGTTGTTTTTTTTAGTTCATTCCCAAGATTAATTTCACTAAAATTTTACATCTGTTTCTGTTTCTTGCTCTGTTGCAACATAAAACTATCATTCCTCCTTCTGTAAATTCTGTAGCAATAGCTCTGCTGAGTTCCATTTGATCGGTGAGATAAATCATTTCACATCTGCATTTCTTAAAAATTCTTTGTGTCAGTTTCAACTCAGTATGAATTGGTACTTGATAGTCATAAGAACCCAGAATCTGACCAATAAAGTCATTTTCTCTTTTGCAAATCAGTAAATTCCTGTTCTTTAAGATGTATTTTGGCTAGCAAATCCACCTACATTTTATCATTTTATTATATTTGGACTAAGTAGTGATTTCCTCATGCTGCTTGTCAAGGTGTATATATTCCTGTTCATATTTAATAATGCAGCTTCCTAAGGTGACCTCTTTTCTGCATGAATGTTGGCTCTAACCTTCATTTTGTTGAGCTCAGTTCATTACATATTCTCTCTTGCTTGCTTCTGCACTCTCTAGAGAATACTCTCATTTCAGCGCACAAGGGGTTTCACTGCTAATGAAAATCCCTAAGCATCACAATTAAAATTTACTCTGCTGTGCTCAGTCTATGAAAAAGAACAACGTATATTGCAGTTAATTATCTAGATCTTGAGTTATCTATTTCCACGTCAAGTCAAGGTCATTTACATGCATATAATAAACTTACATCTAGAGGGTTAAACAGAATGAGCCAGGTTCTGGCATTAGTCTCACTGGAACCATGGACATCTGTTCCAATGTAACTTAGTAAAGATACTGTTCCAAAATAAGCAGCTCTAGTGTTTCTTTTTTCAGATAGTCAGAACAAGCTAGTGTCACCTTTATAGGAAAGGAAGACTTCATTGTTCTGTATCTCAATTTCCTTATGCTGTTTGACTACTTCCCATGCTAAAAATACTGTCTGGCAATGTGTTTTAGAGTAAATGCCTTTCCTCAGAAGATGTATTATGGCTATTTCTTGTATTGCTCTGACTAGAATTGAATGAGTTTCTAAACCAAGTTTAATTAGAATGAGTAAATAAATGCTCCACATATGATGGAGAGAAATGGTACAGAGGGATTTTCTGTGTCCATTTGGGTAAATCTGAATAATCATTTGTGACAGAGTTGTCTCTGATGTAAATAATTCTGTATTTCATATCTCTGTGCATAGCTGTCTTTCATTCCTCCTCTCCGTTGAAAACAGTTCTCTGAATTAATGACAGTTTAGTAATGGTAGAGGCCCAACTGATCTCAATTTATGTCTTGTCGACCTGACATAAAGTCCACAAAAGCTGTAGAGAAAGTAGCTGTCCCTGCCTTCTGGGTCACGTACATGGAGCTCTTATACAAGGCCTCTCTGATGCTGGAGGGAAAGTCAAAACGTGCCCTTTCAGCCAATACTCCCCCGTTTCTTTCCTGTCCCAAGCAAGAAGCCTAAGCTGCTTCTCACTCACAGAATTTCAGGCAAGGATCTACCCCGCTGACATTTCCTGAGGCAACCCACTGGGAGTTGCTACAGCAGCGATGGCTGTGACGTTCAATGTAGTATTTATTCTTCCCTTAGGAACGTATCCATGAGTCAAATCTCAATCTCTGCCAAACACTAATTCTTGGCATCAGTGCTGATGCCTCATCCATTTGGCTTCAAGCCTCTGTATGGGCAGCAGTTGCAATACCGGTAGAATTTATCAGCAGTGCTTCACCATCATCTCTGGTATAACTATGCTGTAATTTTAAACAACTTGAAAATTAACCAACTTCCATGTATTTCAAGGGAAGATCATTACCTGATCACAGTGCATGGGATTATTCTGTGGGTTTTTTTGTTTAACATAGGTAAAAAATTAAACTTTAAAATTAGAATTAAAATGGGAGTTGAGTTAATCAAGTTAAGTCTTAAATAAATTTAACAGTCATGGTAAACTATAATAAAGATGAGAGGTGTGTCTCATGAGTCTTTATTCAGAACAGTGTTAACTCAATTTAGTTTTTCAATATAACTTCAGTTCTTCACTATAATTTTACATTTAAGTGGTATTTTCTCTTACAGACATCCAAGAGAAGTCACATTATGTTTCTGCTTAATTTCTTAGTATTTGATACCAATAAATATCCTTCCCTTAGGAGGATTTTCAGAGATCTTCTAGTCAGATTTTAAACCAGGATTCTGAATCTCCCAGAATATACAAAGATAATGAGGCTCAATGTTGGTGTAAGTACTAGGAAACACAATATTGGACCTCCCAAGTTCCAATTAGGGTTTCCTTTCAGGAACAGTGAAAGTACTAGAAGTCTTGAAAGTAAATATATCTAGTGAAGAAATTCCAAACTGTGACTTTTACAAGAAAATGTTTTTGAAATCTTAACAAAACATTATGAAATCTGAAAGTTGAATCTCTATTTCCCTAAATTCATATGAGAATTACATTGGGGGTTTTCACTGGAATGTTTCATATGCAGGTAATGTATTTGCTAAGTTATTAATAGAATTTGAAGTTAAAAAATCTTTTTATTTAAGATTAATCATCAGCAACTCATTTTTTGATCTGAGAGCTTTTCCTTCAATGTTAAAAATACAGTAGGATGTCAATCTCAGCACTGTAAATTTTTTAAACTACAGTAAAACTAATTCTTGAAATTTTAAAGAGGCAAAGTTTATTACCGTTATTGTAGGAAGGAGTTTTATATTACTATTGATGTTTTCCTATTTCTAGGTTCCAACTAGCAAAATCTGAAACTGGTATAGTAGCACTGTGTTTTCTCCGGTGGTTTTCTGCTAAAGAGCCATTGAATGACTAAAAAAACCCCATTTTTGGCACATAATCCATATGTATGCAGTATCTCACAAGTCAGAGACGTTCTGCTGGTACAGGGGCAAATGAAATCTCATTTGTGAAACAAATGGTGTGGTGCAGCTTACTCGTATATGGAAAACTCAGGAGATTAAACAGGGCATTTTACATAGATTTAGGAAGGAAGAGTATTGTGTATGTACAAGCCAAACAAAAAAAATCAGTTTGGTGGTTAAATAATTGCCATAGGCTTGACTGTGTGAATGCAACAGAATGCAGCACTCATATCTAAATGATTAACAAAATAATTCTCTGAAAGATTTGCTTTGGTTTTAGGCGCACATTTTCAGGCCCATTTCTGAGAAGGTACATCTGCCTTTAAAAACTGATCAGTGTTTTGTCATCAAGCGGTAAAGTGATGGCCTCGAAGACATTAACAGTGCAGTGTGTGTTCCTGGTATATGTAGTAGCTGTGTCATGGAAAGCAGTAAACAATTCAGATTTAAATTAAAAAGTAGGATGTTTACAGTAATTTTTCAGAAATAAGGGAGATGGGAATTTTCTACATTAACATGCAAAAGGCAGATCTTTTGACATGAATTCATGGCTACATCTCCTCTGGTCAGCTTTTCTCATTCTGCTCTCCAGTGAAAAGGATCCAAGGCGTGCTGAGTTTAGGCAGAATCTTTTATGTGCGCATTTGTGATTTAGAATAAACTTGGGCCTCTGGGGAAATGTTAGAGCAAAGGAAAATTTTAAAGAAGATAAAATCTAAAAGCTTTTAAAGTAATTTTATTTTTCAAATCTCGCTGTGAGTATAAATGACTAAAAGGACCATGATGCTCAATTGCTAATTTCCTATTCCTGTGCAGTGTCAGATCTTCTAGACAAAATGCATTACGTTAGTGAAAAACGCAAACACCTATTTCATTAAAAGATACTGCATCATGAAAGGCAGGAAACAGCCTCCTGAAAGTGCTCTGCAATGCACACAAAGCACTTTTACTTATTTCAATTCAATTTGAAACTTGAGCATTGTAAAATCACCAAGCTGCATTTTCCTTATCAGCATAATTTATGAAGTAGAATTTCCAGAACTCCAGTTGTTTGCTTAGTTTCCATTTTCTCCCCTATTCTCAGTAAAATAATCATGTTCACCACTTACTAGCAGCAGGAGAAAAAAAAAAAAAAAAAAAGAACTCTTCTTCCACAGCAGCTTAAGAAGTATATTCCACCCAGACTTCCTATGTATTAATACCCCTTATTTACTCCAGACACTTTCTGTTTGTGGTTTAAAGTGTTCATACTGAAATTTTCTCACCTTTGAGTAATTGAGTGCAATATCTTCTAATGCTATTAGAACCACAATGCAATAAAATATAAAAAGTTACTGTCACTAGCTGATTCAGTTATATTTTTCATACCAAATTTTAACCCCGGAGACTGTGAAATATGTCATACTATGATCTCTAATTCTTATAAATTGGCCAGCATGATTCAGACCTAGCAGGAGCCTCATAGCCATCTGGCTGTAGCTTGGAGTCTCTCTCCAGAGAGCAAATTGAGTGTCAGAGTACATCTTTATATTCGAGTGGAGCAACTATAACTTATTATTTCAAAACTTGTGGTTTTGAAATGACCATTGGGAACCCACAGGTAACTACATGATTTGGCACTCAGACTGTAACCACACTGACATTGATGGGATCCACAGGCAGAACTAAGCCCTTAACTCTGGGATGTTTAACCATCACCAGCTGCGTTTTTGCAGAGCATCATCTCTGAGTGTGTTATGAAGGTGTGTAGAGTGGTAAGAGAACCATCACAGAACTGAAGAGTCGCTCTGACAGTTGGTAGCAACAACTTAAAAGTTTGCGGCAACCTTTACTCAAGAAAAGCCTCTTTGCAATGACTGGAAGATTTTTGTCAGTGGGAAGCTGAGTACCGGCTACCGAACCTTTCTTGGCTGCAGAGATAATGAAATACCTTTGAGGATACAGGCCTACAAGATGCAGAGCTGCAGAAGAGTGTAATTAATAGAACAGATTTCATTCTTTGTAGAACATAGATTGCCATTTTAGGAGAGGATATCACAGACCTTGCTTTCTCTGGTATTCCCAAAATAGCCTGAGCTCTTCTGGTAAAATTCCTACTGTGGTTAAAGCAACGTGAGCTTAGATTTTTGTTTTACTATTTCTATGAAAGTGTAGTATCTAACCACTAAGGCAACAGCCAGACTAGTATGAAACAGAAGAATGTCACTGATGTATAACAGCAGCTAATTGGTATACAAGTCCTATATAATCTCCATAATACAGTTCTCATTCTAAGAAATTATTAATAATAACAATAATTAGTAAAGAGACAGAGGCATCTCTTTAGAGAAAAGGTTGCTGAAGCCTTTTACAGCTGAATGGTGGGGTGGTCAGTCAGAGTCTGGCAGAAGGGTCTTTCCCCACCGTGTTGGATTTGGAGTGGTGTACAGGCTGGCAGAACCTTTTACAATACTTTTAGTAATGTTAGCGAAGTAATTAAGTGCGAATGATTGTGTTTGTCTTTCCATTCTTACCAACTATGGTTGTTAGAAAGGATGTCTCAGAGGACTCTCGATAAACCATGGTGTCAATTCCTTCCCCTTGTCACGTACAGCTCAGTGCTCCATTGCTTTGCCAGTGAATAAAGCTTCACTTACTGGGACTCCCTGAGTGGATTAAGGTAATTTCTTTGAAGAAGGGGTGAAATACTAAACACACTAATTCTTCTGTCATTTCTTTTAGCCTTCAAAGTAAATTAAAGTGCATAAACAGCTGGTGCACATCTGCTCCTGGATTCAGGTCCTACTTGCCTCATATCTTCAGCTCAGGAAACTTTCTCTTTTCTCTATTTGTTAAATGTTACTTTTCAGTGTTTTTCTGGATCAATTTTGCTTTCATGCTTTTGGTGTTACACTTGGGATACATAAGCATTTTAAAAATTGTTTGTTTACCATTAAAAAAAAATAAGAGGCTGAAGAGGAAAAAGATAAGAAATTTAATATATTCTGTATGCTTTATTTATACAAATCAGAAACCTATGGATATTAGATGTAAATAATCTAGAGTTGCTGAGAAAGTGAAATTTCTGTCCCAGGAGGAATTTCAGTATTTTGATGTTGTTTTTGTCTTTGAAGAAAATGATAATCAAAATATTGTTATGGATTGCAGAACAAAACCTTTAAAAACCTCCATAAATCAAGAAACATTTATATGAAAATATTTGGTAAAAATTATATGGAGTATGAGCATACTGTTTTTACACAAAATATTTTAGAATTGCACATGAGAAATTAACTGGAGTGGGTATCATTCTAAGATTCTTGTTGTTATTACCTTTTAGATCAAGCTTCATATTTCTTTACTGCTCTTTAAATAAAATGAAAATAAATAATAAACGGCTGGGGGTTTTGTGCTCTCCTGGAAGAAATCTGAAATGTAATATATAAAATCACCTACTTGTGGTGGATTCCTCATATAGTTAGTATAAAATTGCTTAATGACTTGAAATAGCATAAAACCTTCCAGTCTCTAAATACAAGCTCCTCGTTTTCTCTGCTTTTCATGGACTTGGATTCTTTTGTTTTCTGCTCGTGGTCCTAGAAACTGGGTCCCAGGTTTTTGAGACTGTCCAAGAGCAAAAAACCTACCTAAAGCATCAAGCTTACAATCCAGCTTTGGTGAAATCAGAATAAAGTAAAATGTTGTGCAAGGTCTTCATTACATTCCAAATGTGAACAAAAGGATCAGTGGCTAGCTGAAGAATGTTGACATTTCGTACAACATCCACAGAGAGTATGCCACAAGCAACCAGCAATTACTTCTAAAATACTCATGTGAACAGGTTTTCTTTTTAGAGATGAGACACACAGCTCAACAGAACCAAGGTACAGCTGTAGGCATATTTAACTTGTTTACACATTAGGAGCTCTTATAACAAATAAATAAAGCCATAGAGAATACTTAGAACAGAGAGAAGTTGAAGCACAAATGCCGAAATTTGTGTACTTCTCTGTTCAGACTGAGACTCAATCATCTACAGTCTGGTATATTCCATGATTGATTTTCAGATGTTAAGAGCTGTCGTTCTCTTTGATCAGAGGCAAAGATTCATGTTCTTCTTCTGGAGATCAGGTTAAATGCTCGGACCTAGAAACTATTAAAGCTCATACTTTAAATGATATCTGTCCAATAGCGTATATAAACATACGACTGATTAAAATATTTAACCATATACATGTTCTTACTTAGATGTGGTCTTTGTGTTTTAACTTCAGGCATTAAGTTTATTCTTAATTAACTGAATTGTCTTAAACAACTTAAACTTAAATGAGTGATTTTAGCTATCATGTGTGATGACAGCAACATGATTAAAAAAGCCCAGAATACGATAAACTAGGAGCATACCTCTACCTTTCACATCAGAAGGAAACTTTTCGCTGATTTTTTTGTTCTTAATTTTTCTCTGAGTTGTCTCCAGCCACACCATTAGTTTCATGGTGTTTTTATTTCAAAAAACTACCATGAATTGGTACCAGGCATCTGAGAATTCATGAGGTATGTTTACAAGATGTCTTTTTTTTTTTTGGAGGAGGTGGTTTTGTTTGTTTGGTTTGGGTTTTGATTTCTTTCTTTTTTTTTTTTTATTTTAGAGACCCTCAACACTTATTGATAAGTTTGGGTCAGTTTCTTTAAAGTTTGTCAACTTCTCTGAATTAGAACTAGGAGTTTCTTTTCTGTCTGCAAAACTAACAATAAAATACTATTAGTGCAGGTGTCAAGAGGCATTTTCAATCTGTTTTGGAGCTGTGTTTGCCCTGCAAGTTCTATGACTAAGTTCAGACTCTCTGTATATGAGTAGATTTAGTAAATAACAGGAGTTTAGCCAACTTCTATGTCATTGCTTTCTCCCTCAATGGGAAGCCAACCTCTAATGCTCTGAACATCTGCTGCCATGTAGCAGAATGGCAATGCCAGTGTCAGAGTCTTACACTGGTGCTGGAATCAGGGACAACTATATCCTCATTTAACATATGGCAACATGCATTCTCCTAAGTCATTTGTCTACTAATATGTGCCTCCATTTGAATTTTCATGTGGGCGAGGGAGTGATGAGTGAAAACCTGCCTTTGGATACATACAATTCTCTCGAATAACCACATACAAGGTTTAACAAAGATCAGCTTAAATGAGTTGCTCTCAAAAGACCACATCATGTACTAAGTACTAATTTCTACAAGTAATGGGAAATTTTCAGCTGTCAGATTATACGGGCAATTCTTATAGGTTCTGTAAACATAAGGGGCATGTTCAAGTTACTGCCAGCAATCAGGATTATGTCCATAAAACACTGACTAGAAGCTGTCTCAATTGAATGAAGTGTGTATTGGAAAAAAACACTAGACTTCACTTTAATAATGGAAGTGGAATAGAGTTCTTTCTCTAGTAACTACTCAAATCTGTGTAGAAGATGATAAAAGGATTCCCTTTACTGATAATTTTTCCACATTTATGAGAAGTAAGATGATGGAAAAAAGACAGATCGGCTTCAAATAGTTTGGCTGAGATGTTATGACTGAAAAATAAATAGGAGATAGTCATAAAGTCAAATCAATTCAAGGTTATATGACAACATTAAAGGCTTTTCACATCGCTTTTTTTTCTTTCAAGACTGAACAGCATGTACAGTTTTGTGTATTCCTATAAATCTATGTGGTTGAAGTTGTTATATAAAGATTCTCCATAATTTAATTCCCTGCATCTCAGTGGAACTCGTGTTTGGGTACTCTGCATGCTAGGTGCTAAATTGCAAGAAATATGGAACTGATCCAAAACTTGAAAAGAACTACAATCTCTATTTGATTACAATGATTTTTTTTTTTAAATAATCAGGATACAGGGTTGAATATATGTCAACAGACCTTATACAATATCTACCACAGTTGTGGCAAGAGCTAGTCTTAAGAGAACAATCCAGCTCCTCTTAGAATGGATAGTGAGCTTTCCATCATCAGTAATTATTTCTGGATTGAATCCCAAACTGTCTCCAAGTGTGTGTATGTTAAATTCTACAGAGACCCTTTTTCTTAGAAAAATCCATACTTGCACAGGTGATGTCTGGTAGTTTGGAAAACGCAGTTCAACCTTTGTGTGAAAGATAAGCCCAGTGGGAATTAAAAAATATGTATATGTATATATATATAGCTTGTTGCAGGATCGTTTTCTGCTACTGCTTGACTAAGAATACACCAAGTTACCTGCTTCCCTTTTGATCATGGACACCATTCCCGCATTAAATAAATTACTGTTCCTTTGTACATACCCCATGATACTGAAATTTGCTACTCAGACTGTTCTAATATTTAATGCTTAAATTAGTCTGCCCTGTTCAAATTACACTTTTGGCTTTTGTATTCAGGAAATGCCGTTGCAGTAAAAATGGAGGACAGCAGAACAATAAGGGCCTCTCAACTCCAGGAGATTCCTGAGACTATCCTGATATCTTAATGCAATGCTAGTACCATTTTGTGTTAGAAAATTATTTCCATTTCCCTGAAACAAACTTTTTTATACAATTATATCAGGAATTTTTGACATTTCTAATGGGGAGTCTGGTATTTCAGAAGATGATTTCCCAAAGAAGAGCAAGTCTTTCAGTATTGAGCAATATCCAAATAATTAGGCTGAATAGACTTAGAGCAGCAAAGATCTACAAAGGAAAGTTCACAGAAAGGCGATATCTTGGCAAATGAAGTACCCACACGTTTTCTTGGTGGCAGCTGTAGTTAAGAACCTGCTGTGGCTTCAGCATGTTTCTAGTGACCCCTCAGGAGTGCCAGTGCACCATACGGAGCTTGATTCTGAATCATCCCAGAGATGATCTGAGTTAGTAATGACCCACCAATTTGTTTTTAATTTCCCTCATCCCTCAAACTCTCCTGTCCAAGGCAAATGAGAGGTAGAATAGAAGGAAGAATTGGTATTTAGGGATGTAGGGTGGAGGGAAGAGGAATTGCATTTGTTGAAACAAAAGTCCTTAGTGTAAATCAGCACCTTCCGTTCAAAAGCATTTTTAAGCAAATCAGGCATTCTTCTGGCAGTTCTACAAGAGAAAGAGCGGTTCCAACTACTAGCTAGAGCAAACTTGTTACAAGTTAAAGTGGTTGCTGGTGTTAGGAGTGCCTTTTTCTGATTTGTGCACCGCAGTGCTCTGTAGGCAATGGGTAAGTTGAAGCTGTGTAGGAAGCAGGTTCTGGAAACTGTCTTAAACACAGAAGAATATTTTAAGTTAACCAAGTCTTTCAGTGCTGCCAAAGGCGGAAATCTTATCCACCATTAGTTCATTCCAGCCTCTACCTTTTGTTTAAACAAGTGCCATCCATGTAGGAATGCAAAAAAACCACCCCAAGTTTGGGAACCAGTGTGTGTTTATTTTACCAGGTGAGTTGTAACTGGGATCAGTTCTCTGACGAGCCACGTGAACACGGTTTTGTTGGTATACGGAGGGCTCTAAGCAGCAACATTGACTTACAACAACTTTCAGTGCTCAAGGAACCATGAGTGCAATTCTCAAGGTAAGACTGACAGCTTGCTTTAAAACTAGGGGACAAATGGAGAAATGGCAACTTTAACCTTGATGCTGGTCTCACTATTTCTCTTGCATTTGTAAATCTATATTGTATAGCATAGTGCATACGTCGCTAAGCCCACAAAGAAGATACAGGAGCACATTCTCTCTGCAAAGCTCTGAGCTTTGTGCAACTTCCATTAACACTGAGGTAAAAATATAGCCCAAAGCATGAATCCAGGATAAAAACTAGATGCAGATAATAAAAGATATGCTTTAGTCTATTCTTTATCTGGACACCTGCAGTTTCATGACTCTTTCCCAGCTTATTTCTGCTAACCTGACTTTATATCACACTCAGCTTCTTTTCTTGCTTATCCATTGATGCTCCCTGTGGGGCAGATCGTTCCTGGCTGTGTTGTGAGCACACACAGTCTGTGCAACATCAGGATATGGCAGCATTTCCCTGTAACTGTTTTCCGTGTTCACTCCTTGAAATCGAGGATGCATGAAAAGAACGGGAACTATATGGGGTCATGTCTTTAGTCCATATCCTTGTATCAGGCACAATGAAGACAGCGAAGACGAAACAGATTACCTGTTTTCCTGGTCCTCACGTTTATTACTTGGTCATCTGCAATTAAAGAATGCCATTCTGATGGGGCAAGTGGTGAGTTCCAGTGGTACATTTCCAGCTTCTCTCACCTCATTATATTCCCGCATGGGGAAAACAGTAAAATTGTTTTTCTACTATTATTTATTTCAAAGAATAACACTCTTGCCTGGGCTTAGACTTCACACAACAAATTCCAGTGCCATGCGAGTTCTTTATATTTGAGCCATAAACCAAAGCAGGGAAGAAAGGATTTTCATAATAGAAATGCTCACACACCACATTAATTGTATCAGCATGAACTGTGGCACTACAGTAAAGGTTCTTTTAATTTGACTAAAAATGAATAGATTGCTGCGAATCAATTGCAATCTAATAAGGGTCTTATTGTAAAACCTTCTGATAAGACAGAGGGACGTTGTTCTGAACTGTGCTTCCTGGGCATGAGAGTTCAAAAGAACTTAATGCTGAATTTTATATATCTTTGATCAGCGATACTAATGGAAATTAGTGATACTAATAGAAACACCTATCTCGCAGTTTTTCCACTTTTCAATAAGCTGTTGCCAGATTATTATTAAAAGAGAATTCTGTTCCTTAATTCTGTTCCTTTATTCTGAGAGGGACTGAGCTGCTCCTGGGTAGAGTTGTGTGCTCTTAACTCCTACAGTCTGCATAGGAATCTTGAGGATACTTAGCAGGTCCAAAATTTGGCTCATGACCACAGGAAAAGATGCAAGTAGGTTGTATAAGATATCTAAGATAGATGCCTGAGACAGGAGTGATTCATTCCAGTTTTCAACTGTTATTTTCAGGTGGACTCTAAAACAGGCCCATCTCTCTGCATTGTCCCAAGCTGTAGCCTAAATAACTGTGTTTTGACCAAATGCCTAATTTTTTGCATGGCTAAAAGCAGGAGGGAATAAGAATCACAGCACATCTTAGTGGAAATACTTTTACTCAGATTATTGGGAATGTGAGACCAAGACGCTTGCCTCTGTGTTAATTCTTCCCCAGAAACAATCCACTATAAACTCAAACCTGCTCATAAGAAAACCTTTTTGGTGTTCCTAAAAAAAAAAAAAAAAAAAAAAAAAACACAACAAAAAAGCCCCCACAAACAAACAAAAAAAAGGCAACAAACAAACAAAAAAACCCCTCCTTTGCTTCTGAGGGTTTCTTCTATTATCCCAGAGGCTTTTTTATTCATACTGTTGCTGCTAGTTAAGAGTCCAAAAATTGTTTCATGACTAGAAATACCAAGTCTATTTTCCTAGTACTTTTAAACACACATATAGTCATTTTGACGGCTTTTCTGTATTGCTGAATGTATTGATTCTGAACGTTTTGTAAATGACTGTTTGACTAAGCATTTATGCCAAAAAACCCCGTATTCGTGACTTGTTATTTGAAAACAAAAAAATTCAAACTGAAAACAAATTGACATGTATAAAAGTATCAGGAATATCCACAGACAGAATTAATAATGATGACAGCAACCGAAAGCATTTTGACTTCTACTTGAAGATGTTCACCAACCTCTAACTGGCAGAGTTCACACAAAGATCTATGTGAGTCATCTGATTATTCTCCCTCTGCTGTTACAGATTTCTTCTGCCTTCTTTTGAAGGATCCAGTACTGACAACTGTCAGATGCAAAGTATTGGACTATATGCCAGGTAGTTTATTCCAGGATAGGCAGATTCTATGATCCTAGAGGCTTTTTCTCATTTGTGATTCTCATATATTTCTTTTTTCTTCCCTCCCTCCCCTACCCCCAAAAACCTCAGTCACGCTGTCAAAAAGAAGAAATAACTCTATGTGATTTAGATGACCAAATATGTCAGAAATCATGAAAAATTACTAGTCCCATAGTAAATGGTCAAAGACGTGGAAAGCATAGAAAGCAAATTACACACCCAGGCTACCTGGCAAACAGTTATTGATAGTAAATGCATTTGTGGAACTTAGGAACGGCTTATGAATGATTCATAAACAAAATGGTGATAGATTTGGCAGAAAATAGAGTCAGCAGCAAATAATTTGGAAAACCTTGAAAATAGAATGTGTGATATTCTCAGATTCATCACTTGACTGAGGCTCTATGGTTTACATAAGTAATCACTAAATTCAGAAAATCATATTTATCTGAAATGCCTTGACCTAATTGTAGATTTATTATCTGCACAACAAGGCAGGGTGCTAAGGAATGGGAGTTTCTCCTGTTGCCTTTGGCTTCTGAAATATTCAGTTATGTTTTGCTCAAATATTTTGTCATTTCTCAGTCTGATACTAATCAGATCCAGAAGAGTAGAAGGTGTAAGAAAATGCAATCAAATTTAAATTTGGTTCCAACTTAGCTGACTAAAGATAAGATTATGTTTTATTTAAAATTAACATGCTTGCTTACAGCCTATTTATAACCTCCTTCAATGACAGATTAAAAGACTGACAGCCTATGACACCATTATCTTAAACTTTAAATGCACAACTGGTAAAAAACACACATAGGTTTTAGCCTTCTCAAGGAGAAATATCTATTCCCACTATCAGCTTCTTCATGACAGAAATTTCTTCCTCCTATATTTCTTCGTTAGTAACCACTGAAGCAGAGGGACATTAGATAAGATTGACATCACTAGTTGCCTTCGGTATATGCAGCAGGACATACTTATCCTGTCATTCCTCTTAAAGTGATTATTTTTTTTTTAACAGCAGCCCCAAATACAATCATGGCCCTTTTCATAATGACCAGTAGAATAAAATAAAGAAAAAAAAAAAAGGAACACTTTGAAGTCTGTACCCCCTGCCTAATGTTAAAAGAAGGGAAAAAAAAAAAAAAAAAACCACTGCTAGGATTTGATTTTGATATCATTTGCTCAAAGTGGTGTTCCTGTTCTAGCTCTGACACAACCCTGCTTCCAGTTGAGCACATGTATTAGTGGCCATAGAGCTGGAGTCAGTGACATTCCTCCCAGCAGCCTTGGAGCTATTTCACGTTTCCTGGCTGCCCTGGCAGCACTGAGTACAGTGCTCCCCACTCCCCTTGCTCTGGGAACGTACTTGTCATTCCAGATCTCTGCTGGCTGCTGCACAGTACCAAGTTGTTTAAGAAGATAGCCGTGAAGTGATAGCTCTTTCTTCATAATTAACTTATTTATTCTTTATCCATAACAACAGCTCATTTCAAACATGTCTCATTCATTGAGAAAGCCACATCGCTCATGGATGCTGTATAGATTTTTAATTTTCTGCTGTAGATGTTACGTGATGCCTATCAATTACAACTTTGGATTAGGGCTTTAGGAATTAGATCAGCCACATTAAAGTAGGACGAAGTAATTTCAAAGTAAGCTGTGAATATGATGTGCTGAGCAACTAAAAAAAGATACGATAATCTAAAATTGCTGTTCTCATATTGATGGAATCAGCCAGGCTTTCTTTCCTTGAAAAGCTACATAATGCGTTTCCATTCAAATTTGGCATGGACATAGCCACTGTGCTGGAGAGTAAAAACCAGCGCTTTGCAATGCTAATGGGTAAGACTACTTTATGTCAGAGCCTGCCCTTGACACTTGCGTCTAGCTTTGCATTCCAGCTCCCAAGTAATCCTACATTTCAGGTTACGTACAGGTTGATCTCTTTCAGGGGCCTCTTTCATATTCATAGTAAGAATTTAAACAAATGTACTTCTGAGTATCCGTGAAAGCCCATGGGTGCAAAAAAGGATTTTGTTTTAAATGTGAATACTATTACAGTTAAGCACATATTAACGTTTTGCTGAATAAAGATGGATTTAACTGTTGCTTAAATATTTCCCTGAGTCAGTGATTTGGTTTGGTCCATTCCAGTGCAAGGCCATCTGTGAGTTTTAGATGTGAGTCTGAAGTCTGGGAATCTTTGGAATAGAAGAGGTTTTTGAGATTCAATGTGAAAACTTTAGGAGAATGTTGTTAACATTGTTTGCAAAATAACCACAGTAGCTATGTATTCTATCTAGTCCAGATGGATCAAATCTCCAAGGGATGTTTGTTTCTATGGTCTCTAACTTATTAGTTTAACGCCTAACTTTTATGAGGTAAACTCATTATTTTTAGCAGTCTTTTACTGTCTCTTAAATGTAGTGAAAGGCAAAAGAGAACCACAAATCTGTTATATTTAAAGCTGCTGAACTACATTTCAACAATCGCCATAGACCTTGTGTATTTCTTAAGTAAAAGTAAAGGTAACTATCTCTTGATCAAAGCTTTTTCCCTCTCTGAATAAAACCCAGACATTACATTCAAGGATTTGTCTGTATTATTGACTCGGTGGTGGTTGGTGATAACATTCCATCAGGCCGTGTTAAAATCAGTGTAATTTGGCTCAGTGTTCAGCTCAATACATGCAATCTATAATAAGTAGTCTGTGTTTTAGAGTTGTTAAGAAAATCTGAAGAAGGATGCAGAACCATAAGAGTAGGAACGATGTGACCTTAGGAGATCACTGATTTCCTTTGCTAATCCTAGACAGATTCAGCTTTATCTAAATAATGTTTGACAGCCATTTGCCTAACCTGTTTTTAAAATAGCCCGGTGATGCAGAATCCCCAGCTTCTCTCGACAGTTGTGTTTTAGCACTTAAACTCTCTTGCCATTCAGCATGTTCTTAATGTGCAGGTTAAATCTCCCCTGTGGCAACTTAAATCCATTACTTATTGTACTGGAGAATGCATTAGTGCTTTGCTCTCTTTGCTAACCTTTTGATGACATCAGTTGTCATCTGAAGTCCTTACTCGTTTCTCCCCTTGATATTCTCTCAGCTAAATACATTCAGTACTTTCCAGCTTTCTTCACGGGTTTTGTTGGAAAAGTCTCAGTGTTTCTTGCTCTTTTCTGGATGTCCTGCAGTTGATCCAGCTATAATGTTGTGCCCAAATCTGATGTAATACTCCAGCTGAGCCACACCACTACTACAGAGACTTCAGGTATCTTGCGTACAGTGCACCTATGCACACCTCCCGGTACATTATGGACCTGTGTTCCATTTTTGGTCCATTAACTCTCAGACCATCTTCTGTAGAATCATTTCTGTTATTCTGTCTGTCTTGTAGCTGTGTGTCACTTTGCATTTAATGCCATTGAATTACTTATTATTTTTCTGATTTCATCACATCACTTCAAATTTCATTCCTGGCCTCTAAAGTGCTTGCCATCCCTCCCAGCTTGTTATCATCATCAAATTAAAAGTGCTTTCTTCTGTCATCTAAAACATCAATAATGAATCTAACACCTAGAGTACGTGATGGATTTAGGATGGCAGAGTTCTGCTAATAGCAAACTTGAACAAGTTCTTCATGGGATCCTGTTCCACTTTTACCTTTATTATATATTTGTGGAGTGGGGTGCTCAGTGTTCTGAGAACTGGCACATCCTGAGAAGTCTCGTGTCACTCTGCAGACAAGAAGGAAACGCTTTGAGCGGACTAGACCATAAAGATTGCTATTACTAATGATTATAGAACAGACCCTGGAGGTTTGGCAGGACCAATACTGAGTGAAGAAACAGGTGGTACTGAACATGAGTTGACTGGGTTTCTTAGATCTGTTAATATTAGAAAGACACACGCCTCATTCGTGAACCAGTGCTGTTGTGGTTTAACCAATCCACAGTTTCACTGCCTATTTATATGTGCTACTCAGACGTTATTATGTCTTCTCAAGACTTTTAAAATGTATTTGTAGTTCTTTCACTTTTTCTCTTTTACATCTTGCAATCATAAGCACAGATGTAACCAGACAGGATGTCTTGGATAACTGAAAAGATGTTTTTGTTTAGTAAATAATGTACATAATTTCACTCAAATGCAGTTTAAAACAAGTTCATAGCAACTTCTGCTGAATAATATGGAGCTTTTTTATTTTTTTTTTTTTTTTAATGAGTGTGCATGGAATTTTAAACAGCTGTTTTCATGTCAACCAAAACTTTGTCTCAAAATAATTTCAGCTTCTCTTTGCCAAAAATTTAAAAATATACCTTTTGGGAGATTTGAATCTGTCTGGTCACATCAAATGTCTCATATTTGCCTCCCATAAAAATGTTCCTGTAAGTGTATAACACAAATGAAAACTAACAAAACTTAATCAGATTTTATTTGCTATAGAGAAAGAAAATATTCACAATTTTAAAATCATTTATCTTCGTACAAAAATGTTGTAAGACTACAAATATTCAATAGTCTTATGGAAATTATGCAAACCAGAGCATTTACATCCTTCTGAATAACCTAGACCATCATAATATCAATGAAGAGCATTGAGAATATTTACAAATATATGTTTCTGGGAAGTCGTTCAACAGTAATGTTTCAGATAAAGTTTTATTCAAACTGAAAAAAAAGCCATTTAGTCACTTCCTCAGAAATGTTCAGTACTGAGTACTACTGGAGCTGTATCAGCAATTTGTTGTGAAACAGCATTAAATGTGAAGGCAAACCAACACGAACCTAAGAAATCCTCATAGCAAGTTTCTGTTTGGGTGGCACAAAATGTTTTGATAAATTTACTTTATCATTCCGAACAAATTACCTAGTTTTACATAATTTGCAGTCCAATATGATTAGATCTTGAGTAATGTGTAACCAATTCTATTTAAAGAGCAAACAAAACCCAACTGTGACTGTGTAGATCAGAATATTGATGATTTCAGGTAAAAAAACCAGATTAGAGACACACATGGCTTAAGAGACCATGCTGACACTCCACATTTCTGAACCTCTACAGCGCGCTAGGAGTACGACCCTGCGGTTCTGTAGGTACTGAAAGATGACCAGAATGTGGCACCAGGTTTCTGTTTGTTATCAGAAAATACAACGGTATCCATAAACCAGTCAGCTTGTAGCTTATGTAGACAACAGAAAAAGTCCGAGCAAACGGGTCAGCTTTTTTGTTCCTTGACGTCAGCACCGCACTCACTCTTTGCTGAGGACAGAACTGTGCAAAATGCTACTTTTGATTCTATAACAGCTCTGAGCCATCTAATCCTTAATCTCTGGGTTGATGATTTTTGTCATAAACTCTCAAAACCCAGAATAAATGTCAGAATATTTTTATATTCGCGTTCTTGCGAAAATGTTTTCTCTGCATGCTCATCTTAGATTTTGACATTAAATGTGCCTTGAGCATTCAGACGCACATCTAGACTGAAATCATTTGACAGCTGGATCATAAATGAAAGAGAATCTTGATGTTTTGCTACAGAAACATGCTGATTGACCTTTGCTGGTCACTATCAACTTAATTCAGTGTACCAGCCCACCTTTGTGGACTGTGCTGTGCAGTCCTCTATAAGAAAATGTAATAGGGAAAAGGCAGGATTCTTTTAGAGGGCATTTACAGGTTCACATTCAAATATTACTGAATGAAGTGCAACCAATCAATAACATGAATATATTAGAGAATGTCTGTGATCGTAGTTCCTTAAGCGCATATCACTCGCTGGTATGATGCATTATGAATTTATAAGGCAGTTAAGGAAGAGGTTAAAGATGCAAAGGATTTTTATTTCAGGAAGAGATAAAGGAAACAAATACAGTAGGAATTTAATTAAGTGAACGGGGTGATGCATTTTAAAAATTACCTTGGCAAAGTGCAGTGGAATGGGAAATGAACCCACTTATGTAAGCACAAAATTGATGGACCTACTCTGAGATTATATTAAGAAAGTGTCCTTTGGAGGCATGTGTAGCTCTTTGGGGAATGAAAAAGACAATTAGAAAATATTTGAAGATGTAGAGCAGGGTAGCCCTGGTGATGGTTTGGACTCATTGAGGAATCTCAAGAATGAGCTTTGCGTAAAGTAGGAAAGATTACTCATCAGCAATAGTTATTTAACTGTAAGACTGGAAGGCTTTAGAAGAGATGAAATGCTTCAAAGAACTAAGTGAAATATGAGTTGGTTCGGTATAGGCAGCTTTTTAGCAAATGTTTGATGAATTCGTCATATTAAATGATTAATATTTTCACAAACAGATGATTCTTTCATCTCTTTGATGAAAGCGTAGAGGAATCTAATGTCTGGGACTTGAAGCTAGCAAAACTGAAATAAAGAAATTCAAACAAAGAGAACATCTAAGTGGATATAATTAATTATTGAAATTATTTGCATTACGTGCTGACTCTATCACATATTACCTTCCAGAGGAACGCTACCATTAATAAAATAATCTGGCGTCCAAAGCTTCTATATACAACAGGAAAAAATGAAGGTCTCCTGCCTGTCCTCCTGTCTTAGAAAGCTAGGACCTACGCCATATATTCTGAAAGATCATCTCTGCTTGCACAATAACTCTGATGTAATAAACACCTCAAACTGCACACATTTCTCTTGGCTCTTTGAATCGGATGTTCAGAGCTGCCAGGTTCTGGAAATTCTGAACACAAATAAAACAGTCTTCCCAGTCAAAACAACCGGTTTTAAAGTAAGCTTCTATAAAGCAGTTTCTAAAAAGATTATCCGTTTTAGTTTCATTATTTTTTAACGTAAACCAGACTAATTGATCTCAAGAACTGCGGATTTCAAAGGATGTTCCTAGCATGGGAATAAGGCCCAATTCACACAGCTGATGCTTGCCATTTCAGATGTTGAGCTGAACAAGAACTTCCCAAGTGATGCATTTTTGTTGTTGTTGTTCTTGTTGTTCAGACTTCAACCTGTTCTAATAAATTTATAGAATTGTTTTAAATTCTGGGAATGTGAAATCCAAGCTTCCCAGTGTTGTGTTTCTGCAGAGGACCCTCCCAGCTTCTGTAATAAAGGACACGGCTCAAAGACATCTTTTCAAACAGAGCCAAATGAGTCTTGTATTTTGCTGCCCAACTCATCCTTTGCAGTCCACACCAAGTCCTTAATTTCTTGTAATTTTTCTGTCAGGCTGGTGATAACTGCCATCTGGGTTAGCACGGCAAGAAATCAATGTTTTCAGGTCAGTTTAAGGTCACCTATAGTGCTGCAGCATCCCAAGAGGCTTGAGGATCTGTCACAACAGCATCATAGCACCATTGCTCTTCTATTAGAGCACGCTACTGAAAAGGTCTTGGCGATTACTTGCTTTCTTCATTGCTCTTTTCTCTTTCCTCTTCCTGACAGATTACTTGCCCCAGCACTTAATACAATACTCAGTCTTACTTAATGCTGTCCAGCTGAAATGTTCAAAACTCCCGTATTTCACTGACTTAGGTATAAAGTATTTTATACAGCTTTGCTACATGAGCAAACTGCAAATATGTCCTCTCATAAAAATGCTTCTGCCAAAAAGACATTCCCAAGGAACGGCAGTAGACTTCGGTTTTCCAATTAAGTAAAGGATTTTGTCAAAAGCATTTAAGGAACCACAATGAACCTCCTCATCTTTTAACTCTTTATGAATTAGTTCCTTATTTTGCCTTGCTTGCACATGCAGCTTTTGCTTTGCCTGTTAAACTGCCTTTGTCTCAACCCACGAGTTTTCTCACTTTTGCACTTCCAGTACCTCCCCATCTCACTGTGGGAGAATGAATGAGCGGCTGCGTGGGGCTTAGCTGCCTCTAGGGGTTAACCTACAATAACATGTCCCTAGGGGCTCTCTAAAAAACAGTTGTTTTATTTATCTGCTTCTGCTAAACAGACTGAAGAAAGCTAGTACTCTAACCATGTATTTTTCTGTTAGAACACTATAGATGGCATAATTCAGTGTCAAAAAATCTATAAGCATTTGACCTTACATTATACCATATTAAAAAAAATATATAAAACATACTTAATTGAATAGTATTTCATTCTCTTGCCATTCCAAGCAATAATCATTAAAAGCCGGGTCATGCATACAGATTCCTAAAGGTGCATTTCTAGTTTTCAGGGTATTTTAGAATAACAGTGTGTGTCCCACTGGACCAAAATTCTTTGCTGGTGGAGCTCCAGAAAGAAACCTTTCCCATTTGGCAGGAACTGTAAAATCACACTCAACATGAAAGGTGAGTTTATCTTTCATTTATCTTACACTTTGAAGTTGACCAAAGTGTCAGACCAACATTCAGAGAAAAAAAAAGTCTTGATAGAGGTCTAGTACAAAACTTGTTATTCACTTTGAAGACATGATTCAGAGTTTAGGTACGAAGGCTTATCTGCAGGTCAAGTCCAAAGAGCACATAATTTCAATTGAAAATGTGGATTCAGAAACGCTGCTCAGCCTCACTTTAAGTAGTTGCATGCCAAGTATTTTTACAGGAGTGTGTGAAATGATCAAATTGCTTTCATCTGCTTTTTTCTTGTGAAAGGGAGTGAAGAGAAGCAAACCCTTTTCATAGTGGTGGACGATACAGGGGACAAGATGTAAATACACCTCACGTAAGACTGTTTAAAGAGTTTTTGTGTTCTCTTCATACCAGCGGGATGGGGTCATGTGTGCACTAAAACTTGCTCTGGAGATGGGAGTGGGGACGAGGGCCTAAACACGTGACAATTCTTGGGAATAAAATAAGATGCAATATGAATGCAAATGAAGGAAATTATAAAACTTGATCTAATTTGCCTGGTGGCCTTTCATTTTTGAATATGCTATGAGAATACGGAATATGCCCAGTTATTGATCTGTTCATTAGCTGGCCTTAAGGCAGTTGTACATACATTATTTATTAATTTCTGCTTTCTTTTATGTTTCCAGGAATATGGATCTTTGGATGAAAATGTTGCTCTCCATCTTCATAGTAAAGTGATAAGTAATCAACATTATTTTGGGGAATGGAATTATTTGGGGGCAACTTAATCTAAGCAAATTGCATCATTAAATCTTTATTTGCTTTCTTCCTACAAGGAAGAACACTGCTGAAATAAACAGGTAGAGAGGCTGTCCAGGAAAAGTGAGAAAGAGTATGTAAAAATAGCTAGACCCAGATGAAGCCATTGTGCCCCATTGTGTCATAAACCATCGGAGAAGCACAAAGAACACAAGAAAAAAAAAAGCAGAGTTTTTCTGTGAATACTTCAAGGAGTGCAAAACATTTCATGAGTAGCTAAAGACAAAATATTACCTTTAAATCCCAGGAAGAAACAATACCTTTGTTTTTACATAAGGTCAATTTTAAACCTGGTTGGTTATGTTTATCTCCACTCTGTCTCAGCATTAAAGCCTGACCTGTAGCCACAGTGACATTAATGCCCCTCACCAAGTCTGAGTTGAAAAATACACAAAAAGCTTCTTCTACGATGTACGTGAGGAAACCAGGATAATTCACATGCACCTACCTCTTTTTCTTCCCTTCTCTGCTATGGAAATGCAGCCATGTAGCTGTGAAATTTAGTAAGTTCAGTTTCCTCAGGCAATCATGCTAATGTTATCAGGAAGAACTGTCCTCACCTATCTGCAGAATACATTTCTCAAGTGTATTGACACCAGTTCCTCACTGGTTCTCAGCATCGCCATGTCTCTGCTGCATTTCATTACACTGGTCAGATTAGGTTTCCCCAATTGAAAAATGCTTTAGAATGAAAAGCGATATTTTTCACAGCAGCTTCCAATGTTAGCTGTGATTTGGGGTCATGCCTGGCACATCGGTCTGTTTGCTGGTTTGACATGTTTATAATTTTTTTGTTTCTTCTGACAATCCAAAATGGTTCCATTTTAAGCTCCCTCTTTCACTTCCGTAAGTTACTCTTTCGAAAGACTTTTCAGGTTTGAAAATGGGATGAAGCCTGCTGTGTTGCCTGACAACCTCAAGGCTTCCAGCAAGGTTATTCTTCATGTTCCCAATGATTCCTACTACAGGTGAATTGAGGAAAGCTGCAGACAAAAACCTGCAGTTAGCAACGTGAGTTGGCTTGCAAAGCCACAGAAGGGCCGTACAGCAGTGTATCAGAGGTGTCCACACAGGCTGCTGCCTATGTCCTACTACCAGCATTACAGCACTGAAAGGCGTTTCATTCAAAATGATCTAATAGAAACTTGGAGCCAGCTACATGGTGAGAGCTGTGGCTACAGTTATTATATGCAAGTTTACAATCCAGTCTCATCAGCGAGTTTCACTTTGAAATACTTCTTTTTGCTTAAAAAAAACCCTGTTATTATTTAGGCTACTCCATTTCCAAAGTGAGTAAGATAAAATAAGCCAGAATCAATCCTGAACTCCAGGAAGGCTATTCGCATGGAGAGGTATTTCCTGGTGCAGGGAATCTCTGTGATCCATAATATTCTTATATTCACCTGCTCTTGGTCAGTGCTGCAATTCTTTGGAGCTTTGTCAACTGCGGATGTTGCACAGGACTTCTAAAATCAAGACATCCTCAGAGTAAACTGCTGGAAGACAGTTCAAAGAGTACCATATAGGGTGACATTCCCTGTGTTATATCTCATTTAATCAATGCCTGCAAATGCAGTCAGAAAGACCTTTGAAATTAAATTTCATAATTGGGCCTAGAACCTGAAATCAACTTACCTCCACAGCAATCAACAATTCTGTAGCCACAGTAGTACAGAGCCTGGGAGTGGGTGAAAATGTGTGGGTGGAAACAGAACATAATTCTATTCTGCTTTCTTGGTGCTGGTAATGTCATAAACATCCTGCCATTCTGATATTATTGTGTTAATGTTAAATATTTGGTTGATGCAAATAGGAGTTGAGATGTAATATTCTTTATATGGCATTGCCCAGAGCAAAGTAAGAACACCATGACAACAAGGAGCTTGCAAGCTGTCATGTTATTTGTGTTCAACTTGCAGAACAGCTTATAAAAAGCTATCAGCTGACAGGCATCCTGAACATCAATAGTAATTGAGAAAGAAAGAATAGAAGAATAGCAAATGGTGAACAAGAAAAAAAAAAAAGTACAATAAAGTACAATAATACACCCTAGGAACAATAATACTTTTCCATACACTTTGAGCTTTCTTAAATGACAATCATTTATTAAAAACCACAACTTCTCAAACAAAACCATTGAATGCAACCACTTTAGCCTTCAGACATCACCACCCCCTCCCATAGAGGACTTTACTAATCAAAAGTGGCAGCACGCAAGAAACACTTCTAACATTCTACTGAACAAAACTATCTAGCAATTATAAAGATGACTACAGGGGTAAGAAATTTCTTTTAAAAGTACAAATATTACATAGAAAAATACATACAAAGAACAACAAACTACGCACACAGTAACACAGCATTTAAGAATATTGTCCATGGTGCTGTCGCTATCCTCACAGATATACCTCTTAAGATTAGGCATGATGGCAGTTATTGATCTATATTTTTCATTCGAAAATCCTCTTTGTTTAGAATTTCGGACTAGTTTATTATTGTTTTGCCACATACAGAAGTACTAAATGACTATGAAGCAAGGCACCTTTTTGTATTGGTGAACTGGATCACACAGATCACTGCCCTGGGGAAATTCAGTTCTAGGAAACAAACAATAAGCAATAGACCACATGTTACATAGCTGGCTTAGTTGCAAAGGGACTGTTTGTGAGAGTGAAGTGAGTGAGATTCGATCCTTTAACTCTTATTGTTTCATTTGGAATTTGAACTATAGCCAGGTGTTTTGAAATCTGAATTTTTACACGCAACACTCCACCAACTCACTGCAACTTTATGTTGTCCCTCAATGAATAGACTTCTCTAGATGTAGCAAAAATAAAAAAGGTGATGCAAAGCTAAAAAGACCTACTGATTGGTATTTCCAGTTTCTTCTGTATCCCTTGATGCCTGACGTTGGCATGTGTCCAGATATACAGAGATACACTACTACTACTGGAAATATGAAGCAGTATTTTAGCACTTACTCACCTGTGGAAAAATAAAATTTGTTAGCAAGAAAGAAGGGCACCATTAACATACATTGCTGGAGAAGGCTGATTTTTTTTTTTTCCATGTCACAGAGTCAGCATAACTGGTTTCTTTGAATGACACACGGGATCTAATAAACTACAGTATATTGCATCACTTTTTTAATACCGGGGAGCTGAAAAGCTCGTCTTTGGCTTCATTAATGATGTACCCTACTAAAAGTATGAATAATTCTGCTGACAGGCCATCTGTTTGCTGTCAGCCAGGAATCGATAGCGTGGCCCTCAACTGCATCAGCTGCATAGGAATGTCTTGAAGAATTCAGTGAGCAAGCCCTAGAAAGTAAACTGCTTAATTGTGCTTGTCTTAGCTGCCACTATAAGAAATTAACATCTCCATTTTTCTCTAGGTGTTAGGAGAATAAAAACAAAACAAACAAACAAACCAACTAAAAGCACCGATACATTATTCGTGCCAGGGAAAGCGGGGGGGTAGTGGTGGAGAAAGTCAATAAACAGACCACTGAGGGTAAGTTACCTGGTTCTGAACCTAACAAACATACTTCTGAAGTTCGTCATGCTGCTTCTCAGTAGTTTTCCAAAATACAAATTGTAGGTCATCTTGGGAAACATTGCTTTGAATGCATAGAGCCATTGATGTAATTATGATCCACTGAGGAAAAGCAAAATTTTATTACTTCAGTAGATAGTTTTTGTCATGCGTGAGTTTAGATGAGGGTTGACAGAAGTTAATGACCCAGTCGAGGGATTTCAAAAAATGAAGGTTGAGTATGTTCAGAGGAAGAAACTCAACTCATATTGCATGGTTTGAGATAAGTGCTCTAAACCTAAGGTTACCGCATAAGGGGATTGTCCTCCTGCCATAAGATTGATGCCTCATTTTAGAAAGAAGCCAAGGTCTCTCCTTCTGGGAGTATTTTCCAGCTGTGGAACCTTGCAGGTGATGATTTCCTGAGACTCTGATTAACTTTGCACACCAGAGAGGAGTAGCAGGATTTCCTTGTTATCTAGGTAAGCCAGACTTGAGGGGATCACGTCTTCATTGTACGGGTACACACTGCACCTAACACTGGGAATTAGATACCACTCCAAGACCCAGACAGCTCAAGTCACACGTGGGAGCATCCGTGTCCCTGTTTGCATTTAGGGCTCATGAGTTGCACAGTCCCTATAGCAGGACGGGGGCCAGAAACGGGGATTTCATCACGCTGGGTGATGGCTAAACAGCAAGTTATTGCACTGCAGTGCTGAACTTCTTCGTGCCACAGCCATGAGCTGAAATCGTCACTCTCTGCCTCGTGCCTGTCTGCCTAACTCACAGCACGACAGAGGAGAAGTCATTTGGGCCAGCAGCGCTGGGATCTCCCACACCTGCAAAAGACAGGCTGGCCTTTCTCCCATCTCCCAAATATCTCACCTGAAATAAAATCAGTTTCATAGAATTTAATTTCTCTGCTACGGAACTATAAACAGCCGAGTCAACCCTGCTGGCATTTGCAATAAGAATGTTGAACCGATTCTTGAAATTGTCAGCTGCTAGCACCTTGCTGTAATAATAAAATGATTTACCCAGGGTTTTTTGAGAGCACCTTTCATTCCAGGCCATCCTCAAGTGTGCTATGAAGCCATGCACAAGCTATATATAGAAAGCGCTTCACCCATCTGTGACAGGCAGCCACCTACGGGATGAATCACTGAGCCTCCTCACAGCTTCCATCAGCAGGACCCAGCAGATCAGAACATGGCGCAAACAAGGATGGTACAGTGCTGATCCTCAGCTCCTTCTTGCTTGTTTTTCTGCACACTTATTCAGGCCCTATACCAAAGGAAAGCAGTTTGTAATTTTTTTTTTCTTTCAATATTTATTATCCTGATCACATTTGGCCAGGTTAGAAAGTGTCATCAACACAGCTGTAAGATTACATGTAGGACCTCATCATTAATATATCTCATAGCTATTAATGAAATGTTTTCTATCACAGACAAAAAAAAAACCCAAACAAACAAACCACTAGTAGCATCTCCAGAACTGTTCCTTTGATTTCTCCCATCTCACTCCACTCAGCCTGCAAAATGTTAACACTGCTGCGCTGTGGGATTTGTCTCCCAAATAAGGTACTTTTCCATTGCGATTACATTTGTGTCTCAAAGAAATAACATCGACATCCAAGCCATCATCAGCTGTAAGAGTGAAGAAAAGCCCTGCTTGTGCTGTCCTGACACTAGCTGGGTACTAGATGATATTATTGAGTCTGCTGAGCCCCAGCACATCCCAGATACCTCCTGAGTGTCTTCACTCAGCAGGGGCCAGCAACACATAAGTTGCCATCCTGCAATAACCACGAAGGAGTCCTACTGAAAGTCAGAGGCATCACTGTCAAGAGATTTATATTTTTTTAAACCTGAAGCAAGATTATATTCCACGTGGGAGCTGCGAAAAACCTTGTGGAAGCAGCAGAGCCTTAACTTTCAAAATCAAATGCTTTACTAAAGCGAACTTTTAAACCTTGCAGAATAAAATTTTTACAGGCTGCTGCATTTTTTTCAGCTTTTTAGCACAGAGGAAGAGTCTCTTACATTTTTAATAGAAAAGGAAACCGAGAACAGGTTGAAAGTATATGCTGAGCTCTGGAAACAGCTGCAATTCAGCCCTCCTTTTGGTATATGCTAACTCAACGCTCATAATTTTCAAAGTGTTTTCTCAGAGGAAACAGTATTGCTGTTTAATTCAAAGACAGTGTTATTCAAAACTTACATGTTTGGGGAATCTTTCCCTTGTTCTGAAATTCAGCCTAATTTTCTGTCACTGAAAATGCTACATTTGGAAAAAGAAAAGCGGATCAGCTGCTGAACATCTTCTGCTCGTTTCATCTAGCACTGTCTCAACTTGCAAACTGTTCTTATGTCATTATTTGCGTTGTGTTGCATGCATGTAGTTGGAGTGAATCAAGGAAGCACATTGAGTGCAGTGTCTGCTGGATTAGCAACACTGATGTTTAGATCTGGTTTAGAGTTTTAGACTCAGGTTTTATTGGGACGCCTCTCCCCGTTCACAGTACTGAGTTTTTTATGTCAAAACTCTGTCATATTGCTGAACCTCCAGTAAGAGCTTCCGTGACTGCACACACAGAGAACCTGAGAGATCTTTTGGTCGCAAGACGTAGGCTGTAGATGTTTCCTGCCCATCACCTAAAATTTAGGAACACAAAATTTGCATGCATCCGCCCATGCCTCCATGATGCACTAGAGTCATGAATCTACTTTAAACTAGTGATTTTCCTGTGTGGATTTTTATTTTGAGGAAATGGCACAAATTACTTCTAATTGAGACTCATTAACTTGGGGACACGTACTGATAGACTGTTTCCCTATGTAATGAGTCCCATGCCAAACCTTGCTCACAATTACATTTACGAGATAGCTGAGGCACTCGCTTAAAAAAAAAAAAATGACAGCCAATGTTGTGTAGGATGCCTCAGTTGGAAACCATGTCAAAATTGCAGATTTAACACGATAAGGTGTAAATTCACAGGCCATGGCTTTATGTCTCACTCCCAGCTTTTTTTGTTCTAATTTAATTTCTTTCATGGCTTGCAGTAAAATATTGTAGTTTGTTTCACGTACAATCATTCCTAAGTTGGCAGTCACTGCTGCAATCATATAAGACAACATTAATTCTTACAATGATTGCCATAATGATTTGGAATAAGATAGAGTTTTTTCACATTTTCACGATTACTTAAACCTTTTATGATGCTGTACAGTAATTTCGTTCTTTCTTATTTCTATCCTGTTTTGGCAAAATTAAAGTATATGCATTTTCAAAGTGCTATTAATACACAGTGGAATAGAAGATTAATTTTGAGTTTAATATTCTGTCAATAGCCATATTAGGATTTAGTCAAGATTTGTGACTTACACTTAATGCTTGTTCACTGCCTATATTTTAATAGTTCCTTTGGGTCCTGCTAGAGAAATAACGAAACCAATGTGTATTCCAAATTACAGATCTTTAATAGAGTAGAAATTGTTCATAGAATTATATAGAATCATCATTTTTTCCTTAGAAAAATATATTTCACACTAAACTACGCTTTTAAATTTTACAGATCTCAGCTATACATTTGTTATTATTGTCATAGCAATTATTATTTAATTACAGAGTTTTGCAAAAGCATGTTGCAGTTTTATGTTCCAAACCAAGGAAAACTAGTAGAGAGGATGCCTTTTGGCAACAAACACTGACTATCGAGCATTGACTGCACAATAATTTTTTCTGAGAGATTTAAGCTGCTGGTTCAACTACAGGTTTCCTTTTGAGCCTTTGGACAGACAAATACATGGTCTTGGACCCACAAAGGGCCTTAGAGTAGCTAAAAGTGAAATACAGACCTTCAAACTTGCAGTGGTCATCTCACTCTGGAGCCATGTAATTTGTCCTGGCACAAGGGAGATGCAAAGGTGCATCTAAACCACTCTTTTGCAAAGTCATTCTCTCAGGCCCTATGATCAAGTAATTATTTTGGTGTAGAGAGTGGAGCAGTTTTGAAAGTAAGGAGAAGATCATTGAAAATACCTTGTGTCTTGATGCACTGGCACATTCAATTAGGACTATCCTGAATTTTCTATTAGAAGATAACTTCAAAGCTGAGTTTCCTGACCTGACAAGAAAAAACATTCCTGTGATTCCTGACTGGATGGATGCATCAGCCTCCAGTCCAAATTACAGGCCCATCTATTGTATTTCTTCTCAACCAGTTTGGCTTTACTTTCTGGTTGCTCTCAGCTCCTGACTTTCCAAGGTTAAGTTATGCAAAGCTGAGCTCACATTTTGGCAATATTTTCCATCTCTCTTTGCCCCCGTTTTCAAAATGAGAAGAATATTTCTTCATTTTATAGGGCATAATGAATGCCAAATAAACATGGTACTGGGAGGAGATGCTCAAATGTAGGCTCAGGGGACTCAGAATGTCCAGGCTCATCCTCATGTAGCAATGTGCCATGAAAGCTCTGGCAAACCTGGTGATGACCAAGTTTTCCACACCTCAACTCACTATTCCTAATTCATGGAAATGTCTTTGGCTGTTCTGACCCCCTGGAAGCTCTGGAAAACTGGTACTTATGTAGTATTGATTCACTTCCATTTTAGAAGTATTTGATCAAATTCTGTACTGTTTCTCAAAAATTGCTAATATCAGAACCATCATTTTAAAAAATTATTTGCTTCCATCAGAAATTCAGCAAACTCTACTTTCATCTCCGTACCAAAATGAAAACTTGTTCCAAATATCATAAATTCCCATGAGACAGAATTGAATTTCAGCCAGCTTTGATATAAACAGTAAAGCCTTTTCCAGCCTCAGAGTCTAATCTCATCTTTTAAGGAGCTATTAAAATACCAAAGACTTGTTGTGCTAAATTGCAGCCTGTAGAGGGAATTTCAGTGGTAAAATTTTAATCTCATGAAAAAGCTGTCAAGGTCATAATAATATACTATAAATAGAAACATGTACAGTTTACCTCCATTTTTACTTAACCTCAAGGTCCTTATGGGGTTATCGTGCCAAACAGCCACTAACACTTGATTTTGTGAAATTGCTTTAAAATCAAGACAATGAAGTAACCGCAAAAAGCCATGAACTGATCTAAAGCCCAATGTATCTCCATATTCTGCAGTTATCTTCTTCCTAATTACAGTGCCTCATTTCATTTTTAATAAAAAAGAACACTGGAGGTGAATTCATAAAAACACATATTTCTGTTTACAGCCTTCATCATTGAGGTTGACCTGGCCATTCAAAATAATTCCCTTTTCCTCACTACTTAGCCATTTGATCCCATTAAAGTTACTCTGATTATCTACTAATTTAGAATAAAATCCAGAATAGTACTTAGGCACCTAATTGTATGCAGGGAGCATGAGTTAAATGAGTCAAAACATTCTGCTTGGACTGAAAAGGTGAAAACTTCCCTAGATTCTGAGTGTTATGGTGCTGTGCATGTCCAGAAGTGCTGCCTCAGTACTCAACTGCCACACAAAGCTCCTCGATATTTCCAGGTTGAGGCACGGATAAGGAAAAAAAAAAAAAAAACAAACCAAAACCAAACCCAAAAAATAGTGTTTGCTGTTTGCAAAACAACTACCCTCAACCCAGTAGGGAATTATTGTTTGGGGTTTTGTCTGTTTGTTTTTGCATAGGATGGTAGGGGAGAGGCAGGATTCACCACACTATTTTTGCTATCAAAGCTCCCCGTTGGGAGAATGTAGACCATGGGCTGAAATCGCCCACCGATTGTGAAGTACTTCAACCCTGGGAATACTCAGCTTTTAGAGACCTCTTAGAGAAACAATTACCAACATGTACACTTTCCAGAAGAAAATAGTATAACTTTAGTGTACTTTTGTGTTCCTGTCCCTCATATATCCTTATGCTGCATCCTCTTCCTCTCTCCTAGCATGAAGAACTGAGTCAAAAATAAAAACCAAATTATATCAGGCTGATGTAATGATGGAAAGTGTTTGGCGAGTATCTCAGCCAAAGGAAGTCCAACACCTCACTCTTGAAACATGTAAAGTGGTCCATGTAATAATATCACTTTCACTTGCAATAGTTCCTTTTGTCCAGGATGCCTATGTGGTTGCTCAACACAGAATGAAAGAATCAGTGTGAAATGAGGCATGGATGAGTAATTGAAACCCAATAAGGAAATGTTACAAGTATTTCTTTAATACAGTGTACACGGGGACAGAGTTCCGTTTATTTGCTTCTCATGGAGAAGGACATTATATTTAGTAGATTTTTTTACTTTAAAAAGTATAGAGGTGGTCAAAGACCCTCCATGGGGCAGATATGGTAGGAATCATTGTGATGTTGGGAGCTATAATCTTCTAAGGCTCTGGATGAACATTGCTGTTCTTAGAAGGTCGGTGCTTTGTCAAACCCTTTTTTTGTAACAAATTGTTGGCAGTACTGAATTGGAATATTTGGGAAAAGGTATATTTGCATGAACATGTTGCAAAGAACATCAGTAAGATATTCTTCCTTTTCCATTTGGAGAACAGATGGACTTTGAAAGTTAAGAGGTCATTGCATAAACTTGTCTCGTGGTTCTAAGTTATCGTTAATATTTAAAATAATGTCTTGAAGAATGAGCAGAAAAGGATTTTTGTTGTGTGTGCACAACTGTATATTTGTGTACACATATAATTTCCAGTACTAGGATGTATTGCAAACTTCAGGCAGTCTTGATATTCAGTATGTCATAATTGCCCTGTGTAGACTTCTATGCCATTTGTCAATGCTCCCAGATGGCACAAATGCATATATTCAAGTACATTTAACTTCTGAAATTTATTCCATTAATTTCTTTAGTTATTTACAGTGGGTCTGAATGTGTATGTAAATAATTATACATCCAATTATGGCAGCTTTGTACAGCACCGCGTAATAAACAGTTGCTCACTCAAAAGGCAAGGGAGAGAGTCTGGGTTTACATTGTATGTAGAGCCTGCTGGCTCCAAGGATTAAATTCCAGTATAATGAAGACCTTGTGCTAGTTGTATACTAGACAGGCATTCAGCTTATACGACCAAAGATCTGGCAGCGATGAAAGACTGAGCAGCAATTGCCAAAAATTACTTGATATTGTGTAAACCCTTGTGCTATACAGTCTGATAGGTGAAAGGGTTCATCTATAAGAGCGGAATCTGCAAATGAAATGTATACAGTGAAGTAACATTTGTAATAACCATCTGTTATTTATCCCCTCCTTTCCCTTGATGTATGCACACACATTCACATAAATTGCATAGGAATAAAACACTATGAGCCCATATTAGTGATTTGGGATTAATGATATGGTAAAAAACATTTTATGTTCACAATACAATATTTTTGTCTGTGGAGATGAAGAAAAGTTATTTGAGCCCCAAGGATGCAAAAACTGAGATTAGGCCCTGCAAAAGCTGGAGATTTCCAGTGAATCTCCTTAATATATATATATATATATTTTTTTTTTTTTTTTTGCCTAACTGCAAAACGGATCTCGAGAGTTACAGTAGGCTTGAGTAAGTTGGGAGGAAGCAGTGGTTTAAATTTTAGAACAGATTTCTGTCTCATTTCTAGAATAACAGTAACGAAAAAACTTTGAAAAATTACACCAAAGATAATCCAAATATTTCTGAACCGGAGAACAAGTTCCATTTATTTTTAAGCCTTTTTCTATATAACTCCTGCTATCTTTGAATAGAAGTGGTTCTAATTAGCTGCTCTTAGAGAAGTACTTGACAAAATGAATGCTTATGTACCCTGCTCACTTATCCAGCCTTTCTCCAGAAACCAAAGCAAAGGTCATTTTAACTTAGTTTTATAATATTGTGGTTTTAACCTCTTTGCTGTGTATGCTATAAGTTCCTGGAATTTTGTGAACATGAAAGCACAAGCTTGATTAATTCTCTATTTACTCTTCAAGATGGTTAGCCTGATTACAAGGTGGTCTAAGAAACCAAGATCGTATTTTAAAATGAAATTTAAATAATTTCTGTGCCCTGACAATTCTTTTCCCCTTGGAGCATTTCAAAGAGGATAAGATGGAGGGTGACAGTACTGAAGGGAATTAAACAGATGAAGACTATTTGTAGACAAATTGCAGACATACTAATCTTGTTAATTTACATTAAAACCTAACGCTTTTCCAGACCTCTGTCATGTGAAAAAGCAACAAAAGAGAGGCATTTTGAATTTCTCAAGTGCACTTGAGATTGAATTATGTTTTGTTACATCCACCAACAAATGCTATTAATGTATATTTGCAATTGCAATCCTTGGGTGAAATTTGGTTCTGTTTTTTTCTGGTGATATTAGATCATTGTTTTAGTTTATTTCCTTGTACTTCTTCCCACCCTCTGCCAATTGCTCTCTTTCTCCCGAATGTTACCAGTACCATAATCATCATCATTATACAAATTATGCAGAAGGACCCTGTGCTTGTATAGTCTCACTCTTGCCGTATTCTGCTGCATTATAATGAAACAATGTAGTCAAAACATCTTTCACTCATTGTTTTCTGACAAGTACACACAATCTAAACTACTCCTTGTAAGCTATGTTGGTAACAAGAGTTTGTATGTAATTTGTATAGAATACATCTCACCTAACTTAAACCAGCCGGAATTAAATACCTTGTTGCAGTTAATCATCTGGACTCTGTTTAAAGGCGACAGACAGTCTAGCACCTCCAGAATGTGATTTTTCTCAGTGATTTTAGACATCTGGTTTAGGCTGAGATGTACCAGCCACACCATTTCAAAGTTAGGCATCTAGTCAAAGACAGGAAAGATGAAACCTCACCCTTAGGATTACAGGTTGGTGCACAGACAGGTCTCCGTGCCTGATATCCCTCCTACTCGGAGTCACAATGGTGCATAGTTCGGTGCTATTTAAAGGTCTAATGCAAGATCTTGCTGTCACATATGTATGAATAAATGAATCAGCATTTTTCGCTAAAGTCACCGAACACTATTTGGGGTCTGCCAGCCTACTCACCCCAACAGAGGTTCATTCTGTCAGGATCCCACTACAGCAGCTGGGTGAGCTTTTGGAGATCCAGGGTGCCCCAGGGGAACATGCACCGCGACTGTGACATGTGCCACTCTATTTTTAAATTATCAGTGTGCAAACCGCAGCACATGTTCATACAAAGAAAGGTTACACACCCTGACTGAGTCACTACGTGTGTTTCATGGGATTCCGTTTACAAAAGACAACAGATGGACATTTTAAGCCTTTAGTAAAAGCAGAAAAATGATATAGTGTCCGAATGAACCATTAACAGAGTTTCTCCAATACAAAACAAAAGTCAAACTAAGATAAATGCTTCCCACTTGTTTAAGTAGGTAGTACACAGCTGCAGGAAAGTCTTTTGGCATCGGTAATTCCCAGACACTTATCATCATATACTGTCTGAGGAAAAAAAAATATTTATCATTTTCTTTTCATGAGCACTCACAATTTTTGATAGCTGCCAACAGAATTATTTTAACAGGCTGTTGGAACAGAGGGGCAAATGGACTGCACTTGTGTAGGAAGTCATTAATTGTTCAGACCACATCTTTTTGTGGATTTCCCTATATAACTTGGAACTAGTTTTGAGCAGTGACTTAGAATTATTACCACTGTGAAGAAAAGAACTATTTTGGATGATTTCCTACTTAATCTGAAGCACAGATTTAGTACTGTAGAAGAAAGATGAATAAACATGTATTTGAAGTACTATGAATTGGTGAAGTGGATTAGCATTAAATAAATTTGAAATCAAGACTAACAAATATAAACCTCTGTAGAGCCAGAATGGGAATGCAGTGTAGCCATTCTCAAATAAGGCTGAGGATTAAATGATGAAATATTTGACAGAAGCTAATGAGCCATCATCATAAGAAATAGGGTGTTAAAATGGAAAAGGGCATTTGGTATGAAACACATTTTTTCTGATTAATGTTTAGATTTTTCTGAGTACATTTTTTCCCACATGCATATGAATTCTGAACTGCTACTTTCCTGCCAATTTGGAGCCAAAACTAATGGCTTGTGACCATATAATGAGTTGTAGTATTTAACGTGGATTCTGTGATCCCAAATGTACTTGAAAGTTTTGATATTTTTGTTCTACAGGTGGCAGTGCAGGGAAAAATGTCCTCCTAGTCATATGGAGTTACAAAAATATTAATTATTGTGAGCTACAAAATTTACATCCTCACCTTTTCTCTTATCCTGCTCTATAGAGAGGAAATCAGAGATTGCATTCACAGACTTCTCATAAGCACTGTGCATTCAGTTCTCAGCAGGTAAATGAAGCATCTTAAAAGTTTCCTACAAAGGCAGCGCAGTGTGGTGGTTGGAAGAGGTGACCTGCCTGTTTCTGCTAACGTCTTTCTACTCCAAGTTGGCTGAAGTCACTTCAGAAAAGCTTTTTCAAAAGCCATCGTCATTGATTTCTCTCTTCTGCTGCTGAGGTCAATGAGAGATTTACTGTTATCATGATTCTTACCCATAAATATCGATGTGAAAACTCCCATCGACTTCAGCGTGAGGACAGGGCAATACTAGACACTCTCGGAAATCCCATCTGCTGCATTGCAGTTTACTGCTCCATAAAACCAGGCAATGACTATACTGTGTGATGTATTACGAAGGCTGAATGACTAGTACTTGAAAGAACGTTTAATTAGTTCAGATAGATAGGTCACAGGTGCTAAGTACCAATTGTTATTAAGAATTTATCCCCAAGAAATACTGATGACAATTTTTCCCCAACTGACAGCTGGAAAGCATGCGTGCAGTGACCTTGTTTGGATAGATTTTTTTTTTTACATTTGAAGAGAAGTCAGAACACAGTGAGTAATGAATTCCTTCAATAATTTGAACCACATACTTTCTTTTAAGTAATCTATCTCATCCTTTTATTTTGAAATAAGTTCCTATTAACAAGTGGTACCATCTAAAAATAATTATGATCAGAAAATCAGCTTTCAGATTGCTATGGTGAAAAAGATTAAACTTTCTACCATGTGAGGTTTATTTGCTATGCCTGGAAACTTTTTTCAGTCATGTCCTTGATTCAGGACACAGCTAGGAGGAATCATTACTGTTATTCCAATGTGCAAAAGTAGACCGTTTCCTCTTCTGATTTGTTCCCCGTTCAAGACAGTTTTTCTTGACTTAGTTCTTCAAGCCTGCCATTCTCTCAAGAATTAGAAAGAAGAAAGAAAGAAAGAAAGAAAGTTATTCTCCCAGGCTAAGCAATCTTGCACCTCGTACTTCCACCGTGGTTCCACCAAACCTATCTGAACCTGTACTGCTTTAAAATCTGAGATCTCCCTTTCCACACAAAATCACAGACTGATTAGGCTTGGAAGGGACCTCTGGAGATCATCTAGTCCACCCCACAATGCACACCTAATAGAAGTTCATTCTCTCTAGGCCTCTAGGACTGGTTAGGGTACTGGATATTTAGTTTTAATGCTTTGCAGTCTTAATACATTAGTATGCATGTAGCCTAAAAACTGAAAATACACAGATGCTGGGATATGGGTTTATGACCTCAGTGTAAAATTGCTGCTCATGGAACAGTTGATTGTGTTTACAGTATCAACAGACATATCAGTGCTTGAATGACTATAAAGTTTAAAATGTTCCCTTTAAGATGGAGTCGAAAAACAGTGCTAGACTGTACTGTGATATAATCTGGGAATGTTTCAAGTACCACTGCTTTTCTTGTACTATTAATACACGTGGTTAAACAGAAGCCATCTACCCATGCCTGTCGATCTAGCAAAACTGAGAACTACGTGCATTTTTAAAAGGTGGCAACAATCAATGACGAATTAAAGAACATAGCTATAAATTATTCATGATAGTAAATCCCAATAATTGAAGTATGCCCCATGATGCAGAACATTAAAAATTTTGCATTACTTGTCATTACCAGATTGATATTAAAAAGATTATTAAATTGAGATCATGGGAAAACAGCAAACATTGGAAAAAGAAAAATGAACCACAACCTAAAATCCGTAAATCACTCGGCCATAA